>NC_045760.1:24542619-25857619 GCF_009193385.2 Nasonia vitripennis | reverse complement strand
CCGTGCTTCCGTTCAGACATATTTGAATTAATCTCACGAGTTTTTTCGGTAGACCGAGAAGTACTAGAATTTGATACATTTTGCTTCGCTTAATAGAGTCGTACGCTTTTTTAAAATCTATAAATAGTTGGTGTATGGTTTCGCAAAATTCCCACGTTTTCTCTAACAACTGTCTTATGGTAAACATTTGATCGCTCGTCGATCTGTTGCGGCGAAATCCGCACTGATAATCTCCTACTATATCTTCCGCGAATGGAGTGAGTCTAGCTTGTATTACGTTTGACAGAACTTTGTAGCACGTTGCTAAAAGTGAAATACCCCTATAGTTATTGCAGTCTGTCTTATCCCCCTTTTTAAAAATCGGTATAATGATAGATTCCTTCCAATTTTCGGGTATTGTTTCATTTTTCCAGATGGCACATGCTGATTTTCGACGATTTTCCATGATGAAACGCAGTTTCATCATGGAAAATCGTCGAAAGTCAGCGTACTTCTGTCCGCCGGTGCGGATGTTTTTGTCAAGGGCCGCGATGGAAACACCACTCGCTCTTATCGAAGCCGATTGCGAAATGGAAAATCCAAGCGTCAGGCTGATGATCAAGACTTTGGCAATGAAAAAAGTTTGCTTGTCGTCGATCGAATTGAAGGTCGAAAGGATCATCAAGCGCTATTGGGAGGTTAAAGTTGCAATGCGATACTAGCGGCAGCTTCGGGAATTAAGAAACATGGCGTCAACAAAGTCTCTGTTTATATTGGTGGTATATGGGAGTGCAGTATTTTCAGTCAATTTTTGAATAACAATTATTGTAAATTGTATGTGAACTCATTAAATCAACTTCTAAAGTTGACTATTATCTAGGGCAAAATGTGTTTTTGTACTGCCCTACTGAAAAAATCACGTGATAATCACATGAAGTTGTCGACAAAATAATCCCGTGATTATCGCGTGATATACTAAATTTTTTGTTACTAAAAAATGTTCAAGATTAAGTATTTTCGTTTAAATTAGTGCATTTATTTACGTACTGATATTAAAATTATGGATTAAAAAAGGTATAGGTAAGATAAAAAAAATATAATTTGGTTTTATACAAAAATATATATTTATACAATTTTGTAATTGCATATTATTTAGTATGAAATTACATTTGGAAAAGGAGTTATATACATGACATCTTTTGTTGTAATAAAAACACAAGGTTTTGAAATCTAATTCCTAGATATGCAAATTGGTTCGAATAAATGTGAAACCTCTGTTATTACACTAGCAAATCTGTTGGACTGCGTTTTAACGATTTTCCACACAGTTGATTCTACTTTGTTATAATTATTAAATAAAAAATGCAGTATTTTAATAAAAGTTCTATCAGATAGCTGAGCATAATAGTTACAAGAACGTTTATTTATTTTTTCTGATGTAGCAAATAAGCAACCATTTATTCCAATTTTCGAAAACATTAATGTACTTTTTGGTACATTAAAAAGTACGCACATATTTATTGATATGATTTTTCCACTCCCAAAATACGTAAGAGAAGATGTTTTTACAATTTTTCGAGTTAATGAGGAACTCATCTGTTGGCATAACTTTTGTACGAGTATAGAACAATGTACCTTTTTTCCAATGTTTGTACTGTTCGTTCAGTGCTTGTATACCTTATGATTTGTAAAACTACACCTTTCGCCGAATGTATAGCTGTTAACAACTTGTGATTAGCTGCTTCGAAAGGACGTGGAGTGTGCCCATAATGGTCCCCAATTATGAACGCTTTTGACAATGTGAAACAGCTGATGAACATTATAAGTCATTGCAGTCAATGAATAAATATCTTCAACTTCTGAAACGAATTTATACAGCATTTCGTTTGCCCGATTTAATTCAGAATATTTTATTTCCGTTGCCAAACATATCCACAGCGATTCAACTAACAAAGCCCAATGTTGTATAATTTTTGTATTCGTTAATACTGTATTTAAAACGGGTAGGCTGTAAAATAGAAGCCAATTCTCCCACTTGCTACGCTGTGACAATGGTCTTGATAATCTTCCAATCCCATACGGTGCTTTAATTGAAATTAATAGTTCATTCATATATTCTATGTCATTGACTGTTAAATATTTGAGTACGCTTTCTGTAAATTAAGCTGCTACACCAGCTAAAAAGCAGTGCATATAATCAGGAGTAAATCCTTCTATTAGATCAAAATTTCTTAAGTTTAAAATTTATAACTCCAAAAATACGAGTTTGCGCACGTACTGCTTCTCTTAGATGCCCTATCATTGATTCTTTACTTCTTTCTTCAGGAAAAGGAATGATAAATGGATATCTCATGGATCCACCATAATATTGACCTGGATGCACACACCAGTCACAGCCATATTTTCCATTGAAAAGTGTAGTGGCATTCATAGGTGCGCGAGCAACAGTATCAACACGTGCAATCAATGGAGACAATTTAATTTGACGATGTTGATTTTTATTTTAGTTGGTATACCTATTGTCGATAAATTATTCATACTTTCAACAAATGCATCCAGAAAAACTGTCACTTCAGGTTTGTTTTTATCAAACCATAAGCCAGTAACGATTGTACGTTTAAATCTATCTTGAATTGGAATTTCATTAGGCATTAAATATATGGGCCAGATAGATACCGTAGAAGATTCAAAAACTGGTGCATCGTCCATATTAAATATTGCAGTTACGTAAGCACGTCGACCAGTATCATTCAACTTATTTAAAAATTACTTATAACATTCTCCATCATAAATATCTTTTATTACGTTAGTTTCGTGAACTCTTTCAGGGACCACATAATTGTAATAATTTTCGTGGATTTCTATATAATCGCGTATGGCGTTTGATGGATTAATTATTGCAAAGTAACAGGGACTTGAAGGATTCGAAACGTCTATTGAAGTATCGCACTTTTGACATTTAACAAAACTATTCAAATCTTCAAACGTACCTATATATTGTAAACAAGTAGGACACACTGCGTGAAGAGTGACAGTATTTTCGTTGTTACATATTTGATCAAATCGGTACTTCGATTCTGGTACAATATTTTTACCACAAATGTTATTAATCATTATTAATAGGTTTAATATTCCTATAATTGATAATGTATTAGACACTGCATATTTTAAAGCCATCAACAGTAATTCTGCTGGAGAACGTGTAACAGTCAATTCAACAGATTCGAAAAATGAAGGTTCATTAATAAATGTATTAATACTGTCAGGATCTCTATCATTTTCTTCTAAAACTCTCAATAGTTCTTCATCACTTGAATATTCCAATTCATTATCAGTCCTATTGCAATTATCAGAAACCTGTAAAAATTAGGTTATTTATATTTTATAATTTTTAAAAGTACGCTTCAAAAGATCATTCTTGAAATACCACTTGCATGATAAAAATTTTTTTAGAAACTAAATTAACTGAATAAGACAGTTCATAAAGTAGTCAAAGAATAGTACATTAAGATACGAGTGCGCAAAGTAGGTGTAAGTAGGTATATATATAGGTAGCTATAAGTATGAGAAATAATTGATTGAAAGCACAAAAGTTAGATTTAACCTTATAAAATAAATCAAATCAGCTTTTGTATGGAAGTCTTTTTCAATAATTATGACGAATAGAATCATTTAATAATAATGCGTAATCAATATTTGGTGTACGTTAAATTATGCAGCTTCTTTAGCAAAGTAAATATCATGAATAGTCAAGAAATATAAAATGTATGCTTATTTTGACTAAGGACGTAGCGACGGTACAACCTGAATGCTAATAATGTTTCAAGAAATTTTTTCATATTTTTGTATTATAATGTAGCAACGGCTTTACCTGAATGCTGATAATATTTTAAGCAATTTTTTCACATTTTTTATTACATTATAACATCCAAATATGAATAAATTTATAACAGTCATGTCATTCATACACTATGAAGTATGAAACATATAACTTGTTATTAATAAAATTGCTTTTGTTAAATAATTATTCAGTTATCTCCTACCGCAATTTGTCGCAGAGGAGAAAGCGGACATCCTCCTGATAAGCGAACAGTACACGGATCGAGACACACCCGGCTGGGTGTCCAGCGATGCAAGGACCGCCGCAGTCTGGGTGCCCATGCGCGGAATCGCAGAATCAGGGACGGGGGATGACTACGTACGGGTAAGGGTGGGCCGCATCACTTACTTCAGCGTATATCTCTCACCGAACCTTACTGCGGCGGATTTCGCGATACGACTAGGGGTGCTAGAGGACGCAATAAGAGACGTATCCGGGGAACTCGTCATTGGGGGCGACTTCAACGCGAGGGCCACGGAATGGGGTATGACGACAACGAATTGCAGAGGCAGGGTCATCCTCGAGATGGCAGCTCGACTAAGCTTAGTGGTAGCAAACGAGGGAAACACCACTACCTATCGCAGACCAGGTTTTGGGGAATCTATACCGGACGTAACTTTCGCAAGCGAAACGACAATCCGCAAAATCAGGGATTGGCATGTCATGGAGGAATATACTGCAAGTGACCACCGGTATATACTTTTTGACATCCAGGACGACCACAGAAACAGGACCAGAGAAAGAAAAAAGCAGACGCCACGGTGGAATACCCGGCGCATGAACCGGGACAGACTTGCTGAAGAGATGCAAAGGGCGGAGCTCCCATCAATTGGGCTCCCTCAGCAACTGAGCGGACGCGAAAAAGCCGAAGCACTAATAGAACGTACAACACGTCTCATCACGGAGTTGTATGACGCAGCTATGCCAAGGGTGTCTTGCGGCCATATAAGACATCCGGTATACTGGTGGATGGAGGAAATTGCAAAACTCAGAAAAGATTGCTTTCACGCTAGGAGAGAGGCTCAAAAAGCTCTGAAAAGATAAAGGCCTGAAGCCCAGGACTTGTACGAGAGACACGACCGGGCACGAAAAAGGCTGAGGGACGCGATACAGGAAAGTAAGCGACGCTGTTGGGCAAAGATTGTCGACGAAGTGGAGAAAGATCCGTTTGGCGACGGATATGCAATCGTTACCCGAAAGATAGGCGAAATGAAACAAACGGAGCCCATGGAGGCAGAAGTGATAGAAAGGGTAATCGATGGGCTGTTTCCCACGCACCCCATCAGACCTCAGGCAGAAAGAACGAATGTGCCGATAGACGAGATACCCCCTCCGAGGGCGAGCTTATCGCGGCAAATTCATCCCTGAAAAGCGGCAGAGCACCAGGACTGGATGGTATTCCGGCAGAAATGCTGAAAGTCGTCGCAATCCAACGGCCGGAGCTGCTACTGGAAATGTACAATCTGTGCCTGATACAGGGTGTATTCAGCTCGAGATGGAAAAGAGCAAGATTAGTCCTTATCGAAAAACCGAAAAAAGAAGCGGACGCGGACACTTCTTATAGACCATTGCTAGACTAGCTTAAGACAGGCGACCCCCCGAAGGAATGCGAAAGCGGCTACCGGGGGGTTTTTCGCGGCCTTCTGAGAGCGGGAGTTTTAATGAGTATGCCTGGTGTTGTCCCACACCAGGAGAGCCTCACACACGGGGAGTCTCGCACGGCTCCTGTCATGGTGCATTGTGTATTCCTCCAACTCTCCGGATAAACAAAAAAAAAATGTAAATAATAGAAATGAACAACATGTCCATGCAGAGATCAGAAATAGGAATGCTACAAATAATGATGCAATTATCGCAAATGGAGAAAATGAAAATAACCATGATAGAAATAGGAACAGAGTAGGAGCAGTCAATGATAACGATAATATAATGAAGTTGAAGTGAATGGAGCAGATAAAAATGAACAGAATGGTAATTTATTTTATTTAAAAATTTTGATTATTAAGCTTAAAAAGTTTGAATAACAAGAATAACCCGCAATAAATTTCTTACATTCTGATATTATAATACTCTATTGTATATTATTTATAAATATTTTTTTTTAGATCCACAACGTTTGTACTCGAGGCCTAATGAATTTCTTTTAGAATGCATTAATTATTATGAGAGGCAAAGACGTTATACAGAATGTGATACTGCCCTAGTAGAAATGAAAATTGTGCCAAATTGCGCCTAACTGTGCCAAACTATGCCAGGTAATGCTAAACCTATGCCATTTCGGACGTTTGGCACGGTTTGGCACAGTTTGGCATAGTTCGGCACACTTTTGCATAGTGTGGCACATTGTGGCACAATGTGGCATAGTCACAAATTTTGAGAAAAAATAGTTTGTCTGTCGTTTTCTTCAGATTGGCATGGCTTTGCATGAATCTACACAGTCTAGCACAGATTAGCACAGTATGGCACAAATTGGCATAGCGCGACATAGTTTTACACAGTTTGGCATGATTAGGCATAATAATAGAGTTATTCAGAAAATATTTTTCCGACTTTTTGCAATAAATTGGCATATCCTGGCACGAATTGGCATATTTTAGCACAAGATGGCATAGTTCAGCATAGAGTGGCACAGTATAGCACAACTCATTTATAATAATAAAATTGATTATTTTTATGAATAGTTAAGACTATTGAAACAGTTAAAAGATGAGATAGGGTTACTAAAAATATAAAAATAACTAAAAGCCAGCTTTACAAAATAATTTTTTTTTTTTATTATTTCATGAAACATGAACTCGTGACATTGAGCTTTCGTTGAGTTTCAACAAAGATAGAATATCGCAATAATAATGCTAAGTAAAAAATACCTTATAAAATGTATTTTTCTTTACAGTAATAAACAAAGGTAACAATAATCATCTTAAATGTATGCAAACGTAATTACTTATTTTGTAATAATTATTTCGTACGTACATTATTTTTTGGAGTTTAAACATTTTAAATTAAACAAATATCATTTTGTATTGATCATTTTGTACGTACATAATTTTTAAAAATTTGTTCATTTTAAATTAAACTAATATCATTTTGGTTTGATTTTTGGTTGTATGAATTATGTTATATCAAATATAAAAAAATAAATATGTAATTGACTTCAATTACTTAACATTTTTTAAATCTTAAATGCATTCAATAAACAGTCAATGTAATAAAATAATATTACTACTAAAAATGCACATTTCTCTAAGCTGTAGTAATAATACTGTTGTAATCGCGCTTACTTATTTCCGCTTTTATTCTTGTTCAGTCTCATCATCATATTGTTCATTATTTTGACTATTTCTTACTTGCTTATTTTTATTCATCAATACAACTGATTTGATTACAATGCCCTTGTTCACAGTATTATTTGTATCTTCCATCTGGTTTATATGTAGCGGATCTATCAATGGTTTTGGAACCAATTGTTGAGTAGGTATATTATCGTTGTTATTCAAAGCATTAGTGATGGTCGACGATTGTGTTAAAGGAACATAATGTGATAAATAGGACGAGTGCTGGTCAAATTGTTGTCTACGAAGTTCTGAAATAGATGCTGTGATATTTTGGTTCTTTCTTGTTGGCTTATTATCTCTGGCTAATCTTTTTCTTGCAGCAGTTATAGAGTTGTGCTGATAGGTTGTGCATTTCTCCATTTCGTTGTCTATTTGTGCAGATGTTAAACCTTTAGCAACTAGAAATTTGTAGAATTCATCCTCCACAACACTTTTTTTAACAGGTGACAGGATTTTAAGATTATGATTACCTGATCTGGTATCAGAAGCACGTCTTTTTGCCAATTCTTCAGTCCCATATATTCCAGTGTTAATGAGTGTAAAAAAACTTTGGCATTTTCTATTTTTGTATGTATCTTTGTACGCAGTAGCATTGCATTTTACACGTTTCTTTAGTATAACAATATCTTTTTCAAGTTCTGTAATATTTTCTGCTTCAGCAGGATCTATCACGTAGGTAGGTGCATTCGAAATTTCAAAAACTTTATCATACACCGATTTTTGTAACTTGTCACTATCTGGAATTTTAATAGAAATATGTTAATACATATTAATTTGAAGTTAGCAGTATATGTGTGCTTCGTAATAGTATTTATAAATAAAAAATTAAAACAAAAAGCTTAATATTTTTTAAATACCTGATACTCTTTGTTTACTCAAATTTATTATTTGAGTCTGTTGTTCTTCGGGTTCACTTGTATGAATTATTGCCTTCAATTTTTGATTTTCAACAATAAGTTTTTCATACTTATTCTTAAAAAATTCAGCCTGCATTTTATATGCATTGTTAGCTGCATTTTGCGATGTTCCATTATCCGAGGCCAATGAAACCTAAAATATAATACAATATAGAAACGTATGCTATATTAATGCTAAACAATAATCAACATAAATTAATATCAATTATTACATTTGATAAATTTTCGAGTGCAGAACTCCTGTAACGTTAACGTATGTAAATTTTCAATTTCTGTACGGAAAAAACTACATGCATTACAACGTACATTTATTAAATCATCTTACTGATACTGTTAAAAATTGGGGGCCGCTGTACAATGCAAGTACTTTTCCGTTTGAAAATGAAAATAAATTATTACTGCGAATAAAGAAATGTAATTATCGTATTGCTACACAAATTGTCTATAAAATGTTAATATATCAACAATTGCCTTTTCTACAACAAAATCAATTAATTTCTGAAAGAGTCCAGTCATATTGTAATAAATTGGATAAAGCTAAACTAAAAAATATTTGTAAAGTTGAAGAATGTATTCTAATAGGACAAGGCAAAGTACACACATTAACAAAAACAGAATTACAATCTCTTCAGAAATTAGTTGACGTAACTGCTGTGACTGAATGTAAAATATTTAAAAAACTAATCTTTAATAGAAACCGTTATACAACTAATAAATATCTGCGTTGTCAGCGAACGAATAACTCTGTTTTTCAAACTACCGATGAGACATTTGGAATTATTTCAAAAATATGTAAAATTAAGTATAATAATAGGCAAAGTAGTAATTTTTTTTCATGAGCTAAAAATTGCAAGTAACTTTGTTGTTGATAATGTTGATATAAGACATTTGAAAGTTGTCAATGCCGAACAAAAAATCAATGTCAATGTTGTAGAATACTCGCAATTACACAGGCCATGTATATTATTAAAATTACGTAAGCAATTTATAATTATTACTATTGTGAAAGGTATTTTAGGGCGACATGCGAATTAATTTAACATCTGTATTATATTATGTATATATAATAACATTATTAGTATTATGTAATTTTTGTACAATAAAATGTATACCAAACTATTTGTAAATGCATGGTTGTTTTAATAATTATATTACAAAAAATAAAAAATATACACAAATGTGCTTAACCATGACATAGCATGCTAAGCTATGCCATTTTATGCCAAAAGTTGCCAGATTATGCTAAAACATGCCAAATTGTGCCATGTTATGCCACATTGTGTCAAATTGTGCCATTTTGTTTCAAACTATGCTAACTTTTCTGTAAAAATTTCTGAAAAGAATTTTTTTTTTGAAATTCATAATGTGTCAAGTTATGCCAAATCGTGCCATACTGTGCCGAACTGTGTCAATCTGCCCAACTATGCCAAACTGTGCAAAATGGCACAACTGTAGCATAGTGTAGCACAATTTGACACAATCTAGCACAGTGTGGCACTGTGTGGCACAGTTTGGCACGATTCACCACGATTTGGCACAACGAATTTTTTCCACAAGGGTGGAGAGGTTAGTTTTTTCCAACAATTTTATTAATTTTTTTTTTTCAAGTAAAAAACAAATTTTGTTGTATATTTGTATGCAGAAAGTTGTAATTTTTCTCTCTATTACCAATTATTAAAAAAGTATTTTTACTTTTAAAAGTTTCAAGAGGTTTTGATTACGATGCCTATTTTTCTAATTTGGTTGTTGCCCTTGTTCGGGAACTAATATTCATAAAGACCTGATCTTTTGCTTGCACATTTCTTTTATAATAATAGAACATAATATTTCAAGTTAAATTCATCTTAAGTGATGTACTTTTAATTTTCACTCGGAAAGCCATGTAAATATTATGGTTCATCACCCTGTTGAAAATAAATGCATATTTTTGCACGCATCTTTGGTATGTACTAAAGATACAAAAAATATGTATGCATATTTTTTGCACGCATCTTATTTGTACGTACTAAAGATACAAAAAATATGTATGCATATTTTTTGCACGCATCTTTTGTACGTACTAAAGATACAAAAAAGATGTATTTTTTTCAACAGTGCACTGAAATACTTTGAATAATCATACTTATATTTATTTATTTATTTATTTCACTATCAATCCTTAGATATATCTTGGTGAAAATATCAGCATAGACAAGACAGCGTGGGAATTTTTACAAGGAGAGTCACCATCCTATTTTATATGTACTCTTGCTAAGCACCTTTGGGGTGGCAGTAGACAGCTGGCTAATAGAGCATTTAGTCCCGTCAATGTGACCAATAATATTCCTAATAGGTCCCCTGTTAATCTTGTAGAGCACAATTTATTGCGACTTATGATAAGTAAGTATTTTATTGCATAATAATTTGATATTAACCTTAAAATTATATTAACCTTAAGAAATTTTTTCAGGTTTATACTATGATTATCTAAGGCGAAACAAAGATTTTACAATCAAGGAAAGAATGAAACACTTGTCCCAAATGATTGATCAAATTAGATACACTATACGGAATTTACGATCTGCAGAGAAGAAAAAAGCTATGGCACAAGATCTGGAAGCGCGTTTGAATTATAATGAAAAAAAAATGCGTTACAATTATAGAGGTCATCGAAATTAAAATTTTTATTTTCTTCGCAGACATTAAAATATTAAAGACTCTCTTCATAATTTCAGACTGCATAAATCTATGTTATTAGTGGTTAATTGTTTTTTGAAAATATAAATCATTGAAAATGATAGTAAGACTGAGCCTAAAAAGGGATATTAGTTTGGTTAAGAATAATCATTAAAATTTTGTGTTCGAATGTATTCCTCTTATAAAAGTTTCGTATATCAATATATAGCGTGTCAAACACTTGTTAATTATGTTATGGGTACAAAACACTAAAAATCTGAATAATTAATTTATTATAATTTATTGAGAAAAATAAGTAATTATAATTTTTTGAAAATTTATTTATATCAAAATAAGGTGATATTACTACCTACTTTACCATGATAAATCTATTATTGCAGCTACGTACCCGTAGTGATACTCCGTGTACTGTTTTTCACTGTCCGTAGGTTTCGAAGGGAACAAGTAGTTTGATTGAGCCAAAATTTTAGGAGGATGTTCTGTACACCAGTGAAAAATAGTACACGGAGTGTCACCATGAGGGTGTCCTTGCAGTAATAGATTAATCATGATTAGAGATAAGGCAATATTACCTTATTTTAGTGTAAATAAATTTTCAAAAAATTATACTAATTTATATAATAATTTTATTGTTCAGGTTTCAAAGTGTTTTGTCCCATTCAAACAAGTAAAAATTGTTTTTTACTTTTATTTTTCATTATTTATTTTTATAAATAAAACATGTACGAAAGGATGTTTTTTTGTACGATCCAAAAAAGTGATATTAGTGTAGTGTAGTTGGATTAGAAAATATAGCTCAATTTTTTCTGGAGGTTTTACGGATCACCACACATGTTAATCATGCCAGAATTTATAACGTTCTTGCCTTCTATCACGTTCCTTGACGACGGTGTAGCCTCCCTGGTAAAAATAACTTATTAAATCCGATTCAAAAGGTAATAGGTTGTAATTGGATTTCTTAATCGGAAATTATTCAATTAAAACCAATTTAATCGATTAAAATCTATTTAATCTGATTATAACTTTTAGTCGGTTTTAATCGGATTCAATCAGATGTATTTTTCAACAAATATAACATTTTATTTAAAAACACAACTGTTTAAATCCGATTAAGACCGACTACAACTTATAATCAGATTAAATAGATTTTAATCGATTAAATAGGTTTTAATTCGATAATTTCCGATTAAGAAATCCAATTAAACCCTATTATCTTTCGAATCCGATTTAATAAATTATTTTTACCAGGGCTCACTCTATTCACACGGAGTGTGCAAGGACACTGATAAGATTTTTTATCGTGTAAAAGTTTATATTCCTACATTTTTTAATGAAGCTCCATAAGAGCCCTGTGTATTTCGGAGACTTTCTGGCCGCCATCTTTGTTAACCTTCAAGCGCGCGAACCGAGCTCGCGAACCAAGTTTAAACTCCGAATCCGAAATTGTGGATTTGTTATCAGAACTGCATTGAAGAGGTAGAATCGATGAAATCGACTAGGTTCATCAAGAACTGCACGTTTCTCGAACTCATGATGAAAAGCCACTGTCGGATTGCCGAGCTCATGCGGAATCCGGAATTCGAGACTAAATTCATTCTGTTTGACTGTCCGGGGGTGTTTCCTGCCTATACCGAAGACTTACTCCGAGCTTCCAAACGTGCAGAATACCACTTCCGTTCGATGTTGAAGCATGAGGACATTATCAACAAGGCTCTTTATAGTGTGTTGCTTCATTCATTGCCAGTAGTGAGAAAGGTGCTTCATTACATATCTTACGACTGTTGCTAACATGGCATTTTTTCAATTTTATTTTATTATTTTTTCGTGCACAAAAATGTTAAAATATTATAATTCAGAATTATGTGCATCAGCAGCTAGTTTTATGTAAGAAAAGTGTTGCATAAATGTTCATGTATTTGTAAATGCAACTATTTTACATGTACATTTTTTCATATGATATTCGCTCTGGAAATCAGGTGAATGGCCACAGTGTGCCAATAAAGTCGTAAATTAATGATATCTACTATGTATAATAAAAATAAACATTTTTTCAAAGTATGGTTCATTTACCGATGCATTTATTAAAGTACATAGATTTCGATTTGCTGCACCTTGATTAGTACATTAGTAATGGTATGAATGAGGGGATTTGGTTTAAATTTCATAAGAAAAAGTTTTATAAGCATATTACTGATTTTTTTATCAATTTTTGATTAATTTTAACATAACTATCATGTAACTTTTTTTCTATGAAATTTAAACCAAATCCCCTCATTCATACCATAACTAATGTACTTTTAAACAATATCCTAGAGTTTGAGCTCATTTGGACCATTCGTTCCTTTGGAATCTTACGGTAAGTAAATTATGGTCTCCCTACTATACGTAGGTATTATAGCGAGGTATATAGAAGGTCTAAAACCATCAAAATAAAGGTAATTATGTCTAAGAATCCCTATATAAAAAAGCCATGACCGGATGAAGTGAAGCCAAGAATGCGTCAATATGATTGGCTCATGTAGTGCGCATGCGTCAAAAGTATCGTTAGAATTTTTTGATTTGTTTTTGATTTCTAAAATTGATTCTAATATTACAAATGTAATGTAATACTATAATACATATCAAATTATGTATTATAGTATTATATTTGTGTATTTATAATATTCTAGAGACATTCTACTCTCGAGACATAACCTTAAAATTTTAAAAGGAAGTTGGCGACAAAACCGCGGCAATTTTGAAATTTATATGAGCGCGAAATGAATCATATATTGTAAAGTTTGATATATTTCCGTGATAGAAAACAAATATTAAAAATATCAATCAAGTATTTATATTCCATTTAATAAGTTAATGAAATTATACGCACTGCGCCAAGTCTAGTAGTAATAAAAATTTGGTTCATTTATATAAGTATTTATAAATTTTTAATGATAATTTTTGATTTTAATTTCAAAGGTGGTGTGCCCCCTTAAGCGTATCATTAGGAATCCAAAATTTCAAAACCATATTACTCAACAAATATTGCAGTAAAAATCGTAACTTTTGTACTTTTGTGTAAGATTTATTTTTAACTTTATTTTAAAAAAGGTTTTAAAAATCATGTCTGTTCCCTATTGAAATGTATAATGTGGAGAGCATGGAGGGGAGTCGCCACTCAAACCAACATTATTTTTCGCACAATTATCGCAAATTTTGCCAAACCCAAGAAGTTTTAGAATCGGCAATTAAATTGCAAACGTTTTATGCTACTCTTATGCCATACACAGTTTTTATAGGCTACCTCGCTTATACTATACAGCGTGAATCTAGAAATAGCCGTATATTGGCATAAGAGTATCATAAAACGTTTGCAATTTAATTGCAAATTCTACAAATTATGCATTTGAATTCGCGGCAGTTTGCTTCTGCTCTTCTATTGGTGTGTATGGCGGCCATGACAGCCGAGACGCATAGGTACTGGCGCCACCAAGCGGGGAAAACATCCTTATGGGACGCTATTATAATATATGAAGGGTACGGAGGACAGCTCTATCAGGTAACTTAGTCCGTGGCGTGCATACCTACATGTTTCCTATATAGCGTTTGCAGTTTGCAGTTTGCAGTTTGCACTGATGCACTCTCGTGCGTCGTGTATATTTTTTCGAAGTGGTATATAATGAAATCGGAGAGAAAAAAATAAGTGTACATTTTTACAATTAAAAAATGTTTCTGAGAGAAGCCGAAAACACATCAGCTGTTGCGCACACTAGGTAAATTCAAACCTCAACTAACTAGTGCGTTCTAATATACTAGGCATTCTCATTGTTTACAGTTGTCAAATATTTCTTTTTATTGTGAATATTTCTTGTTTGCATTCGAATTTCGATTATGTTTAACTGAAATTTAACATTTCAACTCCGCCGCATAATATTATTCTTAACTATGTAGGCATTTGCTAAATTGCTTTACAATATCAATGATATTTTTAAGGTTATGTATGAGTGTTTCTGTTTTCTAAACATTTTTCATGCACTATTGCTGTTTGAAGTTTTTACGATTCTATTTTTTTTGTAAATATGACAAACGCAATTATTCACTGGATATATACTCGTTATTTAATAAATATTAATGATTTTAAAAATATCTGATTCCAGATAATACAAAATTTTAATGATGGAGTTGAACGGAATGGGTATGGGAATCGGAGTTGGAGTTGGTGTTGGTTCCTCACCTCCACCATCTTCATCCAGTACTGTAAATCCTAAGAAGAAGCGAAGGACAAACACCAACACGGCACAAGCTACGCAACGCACTCCAGCCATGCAGGACTTTGTACCTCCTCCATTGTCAGGATTTGGTGATACAGTTGTGGCTAGCAATCCTTTTGATGACACTCCACAACCAGGTTTGAATCCTGCTATGCACAATGGTCCACAGCAAATGCATCCTCATCACCCACACCATTTGGGAAACCCACAAATGCGTGGGATGAATCCATTGGCAACCGGTAACATGAATCCTATGATGCCACATATGAGTAACGTGAATGCCATGAATAACTCAACCATTGGCAATCATATGGGACACATGGGTAACTTACCTAATACAAATCATCCACCAATGAACAATATGAATCCAATGAATAACATGCGACCGAATATACCGCAGGGTTCTCTGGGCCCTATGAATAATCATATGAATATGAATCATATGATGAATTCTCAAATAAGTGGTCCAGCAATAAACAGTCCAATAAATGGAATGAATCATAATATGGGAAGTCCCATGGGAGGACCGATAGGTTCTCCTATAAACAGTATGAGTCCTAATCATATGACGAACAGTACTTTAAATGTCTCAGCAATGAATGCGACAAATACTGCTCTTTCGCACAATGCGCCTCAACCTCATCCAAATCATTTGAACAGTATACGTACTGGCTTAAATAGACCTCATAATATGCCTTTGACAACAATGAGCTCTACCGTACCAAACGCTATGATCGGTAACAATCAAATGAATAATTTAAACATGATAAGATCACAAATTACTAATATTCCAAATGTGAATATGAATCAACGCAATCCATTGGGACACATGGGTAATCCTATGAGTAATGTTTCCAATAACTTAAGTGGAAAATCTCCTAGTCATGGAATTAATATTGGCAATGCAATGCCTCAACATGGATTACAAGGACCTCCATCATTAGGACCAAAACCAATACCAGAGTCAACTGGTAAAGTATATCCACCGGATCAACCAATGGTATTCAACCACCAGAATCCAAATGCCCCACCAATCTCGCCATGTGGAGTTTGCCATAAAGAAGTCCATGCGAATGACCAAGCAATACTTTGTGAATCTGGATGTAATTTTTGGTTCCATAGAAGGTGTACAGGATTATCAGAAATTGCTTACGATTTGTTAATGCATGAAGTCTGTGCCGAATGGGCTTGCGATAGGTGTATGAATTCGAAAAATGTGTCGTTGGTCAAGTTTAAACCGTAAAATACTTCAGTTATGTGCTTATGTCATTATCAGTTTATATATATATATATTATATAAATAATTAGGTTATTTCAATTACATTTTTTATGATCATCGACGTATACTATAAAACTTGTTAATAATTTACAAAATCATTAAAATTTATTTAATAATAAAAAAAATTTAATACCTATTTTTTATTTAATGTTTAAACATTCTTATGCATTTCATTGGTTTTCATTGAATTTGTAATTTTGCAAATTCTACAGAGCTTTTAATATTTTTACTCTACAAGTGCCTAATGTTATGCAAATGCAAAACAATTATTTTATAACATGTGTGTGTTTATCATCTTTCAAAGAATTCGAAATAAATTTTTATCTCTGCTAACTTGCAGCTGGATGTTCTTTAACAATGCAAATCATGCCTATTAAAATAAGACAAGTAAATTTGTCAAGTTGTTTGCTTACTTTGCGGATAGAGTTTCCAAGTGGTCATTTAGTAAATAGATCTAAATAATTTTTTACATTCTATAAATAAATATGATAAATTCGAAGAACTTGCAGTCATATAAAGTATTATTAGAAAAGGAATCTCCTTAGTATTTTGGCATTCATTTAATCCTAATATCAAATTAAAAATATATAACAATGGTTCAAGGTTGATCAAAAGTGTATACATTATTTCTTAATTGAGTTTATTCATATATCACTTGAAAAATACATTCTAATATTCTCTTATTTATATGTGTAATAAATTTTTTCAATATAAAAAACAATATATGTTAGTTCTTAGATATATAAACGGCCACGCAGTTCGTATTTACATTGTAAAATTAAAACGTTTTAACGTTTCAGATCGTGCTATTAGTCTTTTAACTTTCATAATTTCAAGATATTGAAAATATTAGTCGTTGCTCATGGGCTTATGTATGATATTTTCTTAAAATGGCAAGCATGATTTTGTGTAAATTGTGCGTCAGATTATCGATTTGAAAATAATACTTAGTGTATACTTATTATAATTTACAAAAATCCATTGTACAATGCCAAACAATATGAAATTCTTCATTGTTTACATTTTGTCATGGTAATACTTACAAAAGTTTTTTATCAAAATTTGTACAAACGAACAAAAATATTTTTAAAAATGTGTCAAAATTATAGAACGCTAAAACTATAAGATTGATAGAAAAAGTTTAAAATCAAACTCCTAGATATTAAAATTATTGATTCATTTGATTCTAAGTATTAATTGTTCCTTTCTTATGTTATAAAGAGACATTTATCAATTAAGCACCATTGTGTTTATAAAGTATAATAATAATAGTTTGCCACGTTTTGATTATAATTAATCAAAGGCAATTTCAATTAAATAAGAACAAAATTACTGGAAATACATTTAAATTTAATTGTCATAATGTGATATTAAAGACTTGCTAAATTTTAATTCAATTATTTCACATAGTAAATGTTTGAATGTTCATTCATGATTAATATAATATCTCAGTAAAATATAAAGTTAATCGCGATTGTATAAAACGAAAAATGGAGTGTTATTCAATCAATTGGAATGGCTTGATATCTGTAATTTGGTCTTTCACGTCATGTGCTAGCAAGTTATGTTTATATGTAAACTATGTTGTAATTTGAGAGTTTATTAAGGCAATTAATTTATAGCATACTTTGAAGTTCCATAATTCAAAGTGACTTTCAGTACAAATGCTTAGCTTAGTAAACCACAACTACTCAGATTATTTTGAATAATTACGTCTGTAACAGCATCAAAAACAAATTGAATATTGTTTGTATCAGTGGCACACGTAAAATGGGAATACATTTGCTTCTGCTCTTTACGCTTATTGAGATTTTCAAATTTCATTTGAATATAGGAAGCGCATTCTTCATATGCGTTTGGTCCCGTGTATTCCGGAAAACAAATGGTCAGCGGACTTCTAGTAATTTTCTCCGCAAATATATCTTTCTTGTTTAAGAAGAGAATAATAGAAGTTTCAACGAACCATTTACTGTTACAAATGGAATCGAATAACTTCATTGAATCAATCATTCGCATCATTTCTTCATCTTCAGCAAGTACTAAATCATATTCACTCATAGCTACACAGAAAATTATAGCAGTCACATCCTCAAAACAATGGATCCATTTCTTCCTTTCTGAACGTTGGCCGCCAACATCAAACATCTTAAATTGCAATCCCTTAAATGAAAAGCGTGTCTCTACAATTCCAGTTGTTTTGATTCTTGTCTTCAAGACATCTTGTTGAGTCGGAATGTAATTTGGTAATGTTATACGGTCTAAGGCATTCAAATAATAAGCAGCAGAATCATTCAATTGATACTCTCGACTGCGTCCAAGGCAGGTTTGAACACCACCATCTTTCCACAAACTTTTCATCAAGTGTACTAATTCATCATTCAATTCTCCTTCCTCAGTAGATGATGCTATCGTAAAGAATTGTCTTGCAACATTGACTTTGCTAGGATCTTCAAAATCTATCTGGAGAGATCCCATTGCCCGAATTATTGTCATTAAACTTTGTATGGTATTGCTGTATACGACTGGTTTCAATTGTTCGCATTCTTCTTGGCTGTATCCAGTTTCATGGATTATTTTCATTTGTTTTACAATTGTAGATTTTCCAGATTCTCCAGCTCCAAGCAGCAGAAGTTTGACTTCATTTGCAATACGCTCACCATCTGCTCTAAGACCCTTATCGATTTTTTTGGATCTTTCAGCTGCTGCCTTTTCGCCATTAGTACTCGCTGCACAACCCATTTTTGTCAGTAAGTGGAGAATCTGAAATTTAAAGCCGATTCTAATAAAATTGTTTAATACATTTTATATTATTATATAAATGGTGATGTTGATCAGGAATGAAATTTAATTGGAAAATAAGGATCACGTAATATTGCAGTACAGATAAAAGTTGCAGATTGCAGACTCTAATAGCAATGATTAATGCTCTTTACTCTCTGCAATGAGTCACATTTACAAGGAAACTATATGGTTACAAATTTAGATAATATATCGCTTATTTTGGTAAATTTCAATTGTGAGATGAATCTCTGAGTTTGCAAAAGTCACGTTACAATCGTCAACGATAATACACGTAATAAATAAATGTTTAGTTGCTCTTATACTCAATAATTGGGGGTAAAAAAAGTGATAAATTTAAAAGATGTATCTTAAAGGAGAATAATTCAACACATTAGAAAACGTTAGAGAACAAAGGGCTGAGCTACTTTAAATGACTGTAATCAATTAGAAGAAATAAAAAACTTAAAAAATTGTAAAATTTCAATTACCTTCGATGTAGCAAGTAATCGACCAGTTGAGGTTAGGTCAAAATCGAGCGAAAAACTGTTTGCTCTGCTACTTATTACTAATAGTCTTTGAAGAAAGCAGATGATCGCAGTGTAAATAATCAATAAGTCTTCTGAATTTATAATGTATATGAACGAAAATAGGTAAAAAAGTCAAACGCGGCACACGCAGTATATAATATATAGAACAAAACCTGTGGTTGGTTTTTGTTAAATCACATTTTGCTCCGCAACTATCGCCATAAATAATAAGTAAGGGCGTAAAACAAAAATGAAAAACTGCAGCACTGGAAACTGAAAGACTACAACATTCTAAGTGGAATGATTTAGTACTAAAGCGGTATAGATATAAACAAATTCCCGTCTCTGACTTGATCAACTGCACGTCGGCGACGTCGCGGCGTTGCAGCCAGTTTGCGGAGTCGACGCCCCGTAAATCATCGGTAAACGTGGGATCTGTTGAATATTTGTGTATCGATCGAGGTATATTTTTAAATCGTGCACCGGATACCTTTAAACGAATAATACATCAATTCATTAAATTTTATGTTGCTTTCGTAAAATCAGGTACAATAAGGGTCAAATTACATTTTTAGTTTTTTAAAGTATTTTATTCATTTTATAAATTTGTTTCAAACGTATTAAAATGTTATTTCTTATTTATACTCACTAGCTTATAAATACACATCATAGTTTTATTTGTACACCAATTATTACTAATCATTATAAACCTAAGTAGCATCGTTAATTAATAACACTGTTTTAACAATCTTGTTCTACAGCGTAGTCACAAAATTAATAGATTGTCACAATACGAAGCTATTTATCTTTTTCAATCATGAAAATTACTTTAAAAAGCATACAGTTTTCATAATGCACTTGATGATATCAATGAAAAATTCACCATCGATCATTTATAATATTTTACAATGAAATTCATAGTTCGTAGCTTTACAATTTTTAAATAAATTAAGGCTTCCAAAGTTTTACAAGACCATCTTCACTGTAAGAACATAGCAAATTTTGATGAGGATGGTGTGCAAGTCCAATAACATCCTTTTCGTGGATCTGAAAATAAATTTTTCAATGGATTATCGAAATCTAAGCAAAGGCGGCAAATGCGCTTAAATTCACTTACGTTCAAAGTCCTCTCGAGTTTTCCAGACGTAGTCGAGAAACAGTAAAGCACAAAGTCTTCACCAACACAATAAATATACTCTCCTTTTGGAGAGACAACTGCACATACAAAGTCACCGCCTTCTCGTTTACCGCTCGAAAACGACCTGACTATTTGACCTTGCATATTCATAATTACAACTGTGTTGGAACGATTACAAACTACAAAGTGTTCTGGATTTTTTGGCAGCGAATGCACACTGTTCACTGTTAAATCAGCAGCACCCAATGACTTATATGTACCAGTACATTCGGTTGACTTTAAACTCCAGACTTTGACTGTTCCATCAGAAGATGCGCTAAAATGATACATAACATCGATCAAGTAAATGATCTTTGAAACAAACATTGCAATTACAAATGAATGCCATTTACCTGATAATACTGTGGGCATCAGAAGAAAATATGACTTCGTTAACATAAGAAGTGTGCCCTCTGAATTCTTTTAATGTTTTGCCAGACTTCAGTCCATGAATTCTAAAATTTAATAAAAAGACGATTTGAAATTAGCTTTCAATTAGCTTTCTAGAAACTAGTTACATCCTATAAACTATTGTATCATTTACCTAATTGTAGCATCGAAAGATGCTGACAGTACTTGACTGTTGTCTCTGCTGAATTGTAAGCAAGTAACACCCTTGCTGTGAGCTTTTTCGAATCTTCTTAAACACTGACCACTCTGTACTTTCCAAATTTTTATTTTACCATCTTGTGCCCCACCAGCCAACATTTCACTGTCCCTACTGAAAGCCATGGACAAGACAGCTTGTTCCATCATCATGAAGTTGTCTTGTGCTTGATACTTCAAATCCTTTCTTATTTTACCCGTTGTAAAATTCCATACTTCGATGAAACCATCAACTGATCCCGTAACAAGGTACTGACCATCCGGTGAAAATCTAGCACATTCAACATGAGACTTTGTTCCAAACTTTATCTGCTTGGATAACTGTGTGGGATATTTCTCATCTTCTTGATCACGAACTGCAGCTTTACCTCTGAACAAATCAATAGTTGTACCAGGTGGTAATAATCCCTGATGCTGTTGCCATTTTAAAGCTTGACCTAACAGCGCTAGTAATCTGCTAGATGGTACTACTGACACTTCTCCAGACAAGGAAGTTGCTATGTATGCTCTCCTTTTTTCTTTTGTACTTCCATCAGGATATGCCTCTCTAGGATCAAAGTATGATCGAGCCAGAAGATTCTCTGAAAGAAAGTAGCTTTATCAGTTAATATACCATAAGGTGATGAAGAAAATAAATTAATAAATTACCTAAATGAATGTATCTTTCAGGCTCTTGTTGCTTCATCATCACCATTGGTTCAGTTTGTCTTAATAAACTTCTGGCTGCTCCAAGCTCTCTCAATTCAATCAACTCCAAGACAACCTTTTCAGCAATAAAATTGAATTAGCATATAATTGAGCAAAATTTTCTATAGTCTATTAATTTGCTTACCTGCTCATACAGATCAATGAGCTTTTTATCCGGTAATTTAAGCGATTGTATAGCTTTCAAGACTGTGTCCCAGTGCCCATTGTTTATATCTGCTACAAAACCATCAACACTGTCGACTGTATTCAAGGAAACACCAGTTTCTTCCTAAAAATGATTTATTTCTTTTAATTCATGCTACTGTCTGGATCAATTATGAAAAATACTTAAACATGCTGTGTTACCTGAAGAGTTTGCAAAGTTTTTACAAGGTTGGACTCTTTTAAGTATTGCTGAATAAGTCGTATTACACTGCGAACAAATAAAATTATTTTACGACGATTATTCAATCAATACGCAGTACATACAATTTATATTTTAGACAAGTAACGTTGACAAAGTTGTATACAAACATGTAAACAAAATGCGAACTAACAAAATTCAAGAATGTAACTTCAATTTAGATCGAATAAAATAGTACTTACTCAGCTGATTCTATTTCAATAGACATTTTTGAGATAAAAAATTATTATTTAAACTTTCAACTACAAAGGAACGCAAATTTCGGAGTAGTTGCAGAGTAGCAAGCCGTATAGTTTTATAGGTTACGACTAATTTACTATAGTACTATACATAATATATAGGACTTTCGACTCAGAGTTCTCTAGAAGCGGCCATATTTACTTGGAATCGAACGACTTTTCCGAAATCCTGGACAGAATCAAGCAATGTGTGTTGAAAACTTGATCTTTTGATATATTTTTACCTTCAAGTTCACCATCTTCACTCATCCGCATATACACAGCCGGCAACGTATTTAAACTCTTGATAATAATGATATATACTTATCTACGATTGTTGTGAGGATTCCCCTTGTTTTTTTTTTAATTGTCAGACGTTCGAAATAAAAAATAGAAGGCGAATGAGGAATTATGCTAAACGCAATTTCATGGTGGAACAAAATTGTGTGGAAAAAATGGAAATACATACTGCTAGGAGTAACAGTTATCTACGTCCTCATACAAATCGGTAACATGAGTATTTTGGGATTTGTCAGCGATTCCACTAATACTGCTGACACAAAACACCGGCAGCACGCAGCTGTTAAAAAAGTAATTCATCTTAATCGCTACTCTGACCATTGTTCGATCACACCTTAATGCATCGTCTCTTCATTTTAGATTTTGTCAAAATGGGAAGCACCGCAACATTCAAAGCTCATGAAAGACCCAGAAGGACACTCTATATCATTGCGTGGCACTCATGATAAGGACATAATAAAATATTTTCCCAACTCGAAAGGAAAATTCGTTTGTTTTAGTACTAAGGAAGAATTGGACTATATCAAAGTCAACGATGACTACTGTGATTGCCCTTTAGATGGTAGCGACGAACCGGGTACAAGCGCTTGTAACAATGGAGTATTCTACTGCGAGAAGGTTTCCAAGAAATCCGCAGGTTTATATTTTTACTTAACCAAGATGCTTCATATTTTTCCTTTATACTTTCATACAGTAACACTTTTTTGGCCTTTTCAGTAAAAATACCCTCTTACAAAGTCAACGATGGTGTCTGCGATTGCTGTGATGGAAGTGACGAGTGGTTGGAGGTTCCTGTCCTTGACGCAAACAATGGTAATTTTAACAAAATCAAATTTATTTTCAATTGCGTTTATTTCAAATACATTGAACAGAAAAATTGTTCAGTTTCAGGGGATGGACCATTGAGCTACCGTATTACGCAATGTAACAATCTGTGTAAGGATGTACGGTAGTAATTTAAATGTCCAATAAGAGTGGCCAACGAATTTGGTGGCAGGATAAGACTGAAATTATCAAATCAGGGATCTTACCTTTTTATATAATTATATTGTTTATATGTATAATCATGACGCGAGAGATGAAGATAAACGCTCAGGAGCGAGCGTTTTCCAACGAGTCCAATAATTTTGTCCACCTAATATTAGAAGAAAAAGCGGTGCTTCGAGAGGTATCAATGATCTGTTATGCATTTAGAATAATTTATCGATAATTTATTTGTATCTCCATAAGTTTCTTTTTGGCGTTAGTTCTGCATAGTGACAAACAAATGAGAAAATGTTATGTTAAAAAGGATAATGTATAAAAATAAAACATTTGTACAACAATAATTCACAAACCTGTTTTACCGACGCTCCATTCGAATGGTCGGAAGCGGAAACGTTTCATCATAATCTAGATAGAGGGAATTAAAAGGCAGTGAGGCAAAGGGGGGAAGTTTTAAAACTATCGCGTTTATAATACATAAAAAAGTTGACCCATTTACAAGGTTTCGGGGATCGTTTGTTGGCGTATTATTTTCTCTCTTGGGTATATAATCGTGCGGATACGAGGATAAAAGGAAGAAGAGAAGACGAGGAGGATCTGGAGGAAGTGCGAGTGTATTTATACAAGGGAGAAAAGAGGAGGCGCTAAAAAGCGGCAAAGATCGCGCTACGCCGATAAGCACGTGTATATATATATATATATATATACCTGCGTATACGCGCATGTGTGAGAAAGAGCGTTTAAGCCGCTCATCGATTGGGTCGGGAGGTCAAAATTCGGTCTGCAAGCGCGCGCGCTGCTGCCCCGTCATTATAAATATTTGCCGAGAGAGCTGAGAGAGAGAGAGAGAGAGAGGACTTTGTTTTTATTGCTCGTAGGAGGACATTTTTTTTTTAATTCAGTTAGCGGAGGCAGCGACGTATGACGAATTTTCAAACCGATGGGAGTACACCTTTGTTCGTCGTTTTGTTGTTGTTGTTGTTTCGGTGTGAATTACGAGAAAAACGTTTGAATTTTAAAATCGTCGTTTTAAGCGAAAATTTATAAAAATTCCGGAGTCAAGCGCATCAGGTATATCGTTTTCAATCGGTTATAACTTTTCATGCATGACAATTTTAAATTCAAGATAAGTATCGTTAAAGTGGCCTTGAATAAGTTACTTTGAATTTCATTATCAAAAACAGCAAAAAAGAAGATATCGCGCGGATAGGCCTTCGGAAGCCCGCTCTCGGAAGGAATTGCGAGTGGCTTAGTCGCGATAGGACATCCGCTTGATTAATTTCGCTTCCTCGCGCGCGCGCGCGCGCATAAGCGGTCTTCTCATACCTCAAAATATACCTTATAGTAATATAATATTACTATATATCCTATCCTCGCGCTAAAAGCAGATCGGCAGCGCACAGGATCGTTTCCGGATTTCCGGAAAGAGGCGGCTCGTGCGCTAGTCCCAATTTCGCGGTTATAATTTGTTGATAATTGCTCCGCGGCGCACTTTTCGAATTCGATCGCAGAGGGGGAAAAGAGGGGAGAAGAACCCGACGGGCGCGCGCGCGCGCGCGCGCTGGCCAACTGGCCCCTCGGCGGCGCACGTGTGTGTTTACAAGAAGCGTGCGGCGCGTGCTTCCACTCCCCTCTCCTTTTCTTGCGATCCCTCCGCGCGCACACACACACACACATATATATATATGTATATAACACCGATACGTCGACGGAGAAAATTCGGCGCGCGAGACATACTTTTCCTCCCTTGTTTTTTTTTTTTATATACGGTAACGAGGAACTTCCGTTTTCGCGCCAAAAGCGCATACAGGGCCCGCACTCTCTTAAAAGCAGTAATTCCGATAGTCGATCAAAGTTGGGGCAAAAATAAAAGCGTACTCGCGGGCGTGTGTCTCGGCGCGGAAGAGATCCTCTATACGGATGCGGGAATTGCAGCGCGGAAAGGTGGTGTTTACGCGCCCCCGAAAATCCCGGCGGAGCAGCGAAATAACGCGATTATCGAATTAACCGCGCACCCGCACGCACGCGCGGATTTAAGTGGATAATCGCTGGCTATCTAGGTATATATATATATATATATATATATATATATGTACGTTTCCTTTCCCGGTGTATAGAGAGCCTCTCCGGGGAAAATCGAAGGCAAGTGTCGCATTAGTTCGTTTGCAAACGCTCGTCTCCGGCGACAGGACGATCCCATGCGCACATTTGTCCGTAGACAGCATGAAAGAGCCGCGACATAGTCGCAAACGGCGCTAGCAATTATTCGCGGCGCTCTCTACGCTGAAAGCTCTCGGCAGCGTTGATTTACGATCGCTATAGTAGCTGCAGACGCCCGCACGCAGAGAGACGCCGCTGACGGAAGGGGCTGTGCCGCGTACCTGCGCGCGAGCGGAAGCGTCTCGCTCTGGGTTGAGCGATTTTTAAATGCTACCTTATTCTTATCTCCGGCGCAGTTTCGTCACGGGCGACCAGCATGTTTCCAAACACTATGTGCCGCGACAGTTTTCGCCGACGACCCTTACACTCTCAACTCTTTCTCGGCAGTTATGCACTGGCATAGCTTGTAATTATACCCGGTGCACCGCTTCGCGGCGTCCGGTGATTTTTCACAGAGAGAGAGAGAGAGTGAGAGCGCCGGGGAAAAACAATGCGCCCAGCACTTTTGGCCCTTGTGGTATAAGTACGCACTCGATGAGAGCAAATATTTGCGGGTTAACAATGCCGCGATTGTTTTCTTTTCTCCTTAGCGCTGATGCTTGTATGTTGTACACAACGAGTAGCACAACTCAAACTTTAAACAACGAATTTCGATTTTTGCGAAACTGAACATTTTTAAATTTCAACGATTCACAACTTTTTACCCGAGTCAAAATTGTCTTCACAAATACAGTTGATTTTTAAAACTATTCACTTGTTTTAGAAACCTTCTAAAATTAACCAACCAATTAACCCAATAAAAACGTTAAATACTCACGTTTCAATTAATATAAAGTCGCGAGCTAGTTTACGTTTGAAAATTTGAACTGCGCTACTCTTCGTCTACGGAGCGACGATATAATATATAGCCCTCGTAAAGTCGCGAGTTTATTGGGAGCGAACCGAGTATAGTATCGCCCACTATAAAACGTTATACATAAAAGTAGTTCATAAATCCATGCCGATGTCGTTAGCTGGCGCCGCGAATTTTCGGAAAAACAAAGGGAATCCTCGGCGTCGGATCGCCCACGAAGTGGGAGGATGAGAAAAAAAAAACAAAAAAAAAAAACTCGATCCGCTGCAGCGGGGCGTGACTTTTCGCGCGGATATACAGCGTCGGCGCCTTTTCTCTCGCCTCGCATATTAGTTTATAGCCTCTCCTCCCTCTTGACGCTCTCGATTTTCACTCGGCGCGTGAATTAGTGCTGATGCTCTTCTGTTTATTGTTCTAACCGCTCGAGGCTTGTACAACGCGTGTTTTCCAGGGATAATCGGCCCAGCTGTGTTGTCTATTGGACAAGGCATACACACTCGTCCTGTTGTTATGTATTTTACAACTTAATTATAACGAGTTTTTTTTTTTTATCTATTCTCTCGTATATGTATATGTACAGCGTTGCACAGCAGATAAAGCTCGCTCGTAAACTCTTGGCACTGCGCGGGGATATTACGTTGGCTTACCGTTACGCGCGTGATTTACTGTTAAAAGTATTACGCGCGCTCGAGCCGAGCGAGTATACACTGTCTCCGTGAGAGGGGGAAAAAAATATCGGCTTATAATACTTCCGTCACTGTCATTATCGTCATTAGCGCGGATGATTGACGCAGCGTGTGCCTCAGAGCGCGGAAGGATTAATCCGAGTATAGGCGTCGATGCGTGTGTAACTACTCGGTAATTCTGTTCTAATGAGTTTTCCAAGAGCCGAAGCTGTGGTCTGTTGTTTTTCGACCGGTTCAATCTCATAATCTGCTTCGGAAGCTCGACCCGCAGCATTGTTGTTGTAGGAGCTGCAATTACGCGTCCTATGGCTACACGCGGCGCTAATAGCTCTCTCTCTCTCTCTCTCTCTTGTTATGCTGTATACGTGTAGTGCACTTGGCCCCCGAGACAACAATGCGTGCATGTGTGTATACACGTATAGCCGTGCGATCGGTCATTCTATTTGCCTTCACACCGTAAATTCACGGCTGACGATGCGCACAATGAGCCCTAGGCCGGACGAGCTAAGGATAAATCACATACCTGTATAGTGTGTAACAGTAGCGCGGGTCATTTCGCCCGTAGCGACAAGTGCAGCGGGCACAGCAAACGTTCTCTCTCAAAAGAGAGCTGCCGCGCCGAGTTCTTCACGTTCGATTGAGCACGAAGCTATTGTATATAATAAGGGCTGTACACACGCGGGCCTATATTCTCGAGGCTGATTTATAGCGCGGCATAATCCGACGACACCTTCCCGATCTCTCGCGCTTATTTATATGCGATCGCGTATATTTACGACGATTCTAATCCGCCGAGTTTATTATTGGCGAATTCGTTGCCTAAGTATGACAAATTTCGATTCGCTTTTTATTGCAGCCTCCTTTTAGAGTAAACAATGAGGCCGCGAATTATAATACACCGCGCGAAATGATCTCGTCGCTGCAAAGTATAGGGGCCTATATCCCGAGAGAGAGAGAAAGAGAGAATAATCGATAACATCTCAATCGCGCGGCTGTAATATTGAGCGAACAAGGGAAGGAGTGCAATTTTCTCACCGACTACACACAACACACATCCGCCCCCGCAGCCGCGCACGTATAACGGAACAAATTTTTTGAAAAAAAAAAAAAATTCGCTTCGTTACAAATAGCCGGTGCGTATCCAGGAAAAAGGTTCCGGCGAGCGTTTGAGTAATTGCACGGGATTTGTAGCTCATCTCGTTAGGAGTCGTAAAAAGCTGCGGGAAGAGCGAAATAAATGAGCCGCAGTTCTCTCTATATCCGAGAAGCGTATTTCGAGAGGAGGCTTTGTGCCGCTCTAAAATTTACTCGAGAAATTTCGATCGCTAGGCTCGATAAGCTTACAAATCCGACGAGTTCTCGGCCTGAACCTGACCTTCGGTCGCGGTGTTTTCACGCCAACTGTCGCGATACTTTTCGCTCGTGTGTATTTAGTTCCTTCCTAATTTTTTTTTTTTCTTTAATACAATAGCAGCGGTAGGAGTGCTACTCCGCGGGAGATTTCAACGAGTGGATAGCGGTGCGTTTGCCGCTTTCGCGCGCGATGTATAGCTTGTACAAAATAAGCCGGAATATGAGGTGACGAAAAAAAAGCTACAAGAGATACAAATTGTATACTTCTAGGTATAACGCCGTGCGCGAGCAATCTTCATGGGATTTTGGCTCCTCTTAATCTAATAAAGCAATTAAGTTAATACTTTAGCGGGAAGCCGGTTATTATGTACCCTTTAATTATACGGAGGTCCGTATGAGCGTCGTGTGTGTGTGTGTAGATTGGTTGCGAGAGAGAGAGAGAGAGAGAGAGAGAGAGAGGACGTGTGCGCGCGCGTATGTATTTGATTATCGAATTAAGCGGTTTTAAACCAACAACGGGGAGGAGCGACGTTTGCTTTTTTCCCCCTTTGAACCTTGAACGTTTGTACGAAGTTGATGTGCTCGAGAAGTGTATACGTTATGGATGTGCTTGTTAAAGATTTGCTATAATTTATATGGCGACTTTCTCAATTTTCGCTTTTCGTGAAGTGTCGCAATGAACTCGCATTTATGTAACCGAAATTAATATATGAACGACTGATTTAGTTGTATAATTATAGCTGTAGGTATAAAGTGCATATTTATGTAAAAGTATTCAGTGATATATTTTCTGTAAAATATAAATCTAAGAATTTAAAGGTTCAAGGTCCTTTTCATTATTTTTACAATTTAATCGTTGCTGTCTAATTAAATTATTAATTACCTAGTGACAAAAGTTACTTTCACACACATGAATTGCATGACGCCAATAATTACAATCTTACAGACAAAAATTTACAATTACACTACAAAAACTAAGCAGCATAATTCAATGTTCAATCTATAAAAGTCTGTTACGAATTTTTGAATTTTTTTTTTTTTACTTAAACACTGTTTAAAGCGCATAAAAAGTCGATTCGTACCTCTAATTTCGCTGCTATCCCATAAGAGCAGAGGGTTTCCTATATGATTTTTAACGTTTAATGTTTTAACGTTAATAATATCTCAATATCTCGGCAACGCATTAAACTTGCTCAACTCTAGACTCTTCCGGTATGAGATTTTCTTGAAATAAGCAAACTGAAGAAGAAACCAACGACTATAGATATTGCCAAGTCGCACGAGAAAATCGTGAAACTGAAAAAAGAAAAATATGCATGAATGTATAGCATCAAACCACATATTGGGAGTCCTTTGCGCCGATTGTTCCATTAGTTGAACGGCATAGTGTACGAGGTAAACGCAGTAAGATATTCTGCTCAGGGGTTGGAAAAACTTGCAAGATAAGACCGTCGATATAGGCCCTGTATTAATCAAAGTAAATTATAAATCTGAGTGTTTATACCAACTAATATTTGTTAATATAATGTAATATGCACACACCTGAATTATTGAGACTAGCGTAGATAATCCAAGAAACCCCAACTGCCCAAATCGGCCTTGATACAGCCAAGAAAAATGATTCCCAGATGACATTATACTCATAAGGTTCTACAAATGTTTGAGAACCAAACGCAAAGGCTCCGATTGCAGTCAACCAGCCGTTCCAAACGCTTAACTATACAAATAAAATATAAAATATATTGAGATACTTTTAGGTATAAGTAAATTTGTGATAAGAATCTAGCATATAATGGAAAATCTAATCTACCTTTCCGAGACGTCGATTACTATTCGTTAATTCGAATCCAAGAAAGATTCCAATAAGCCATGGCACTAGCTCGATTGTAAGGCATTTCGTAAATTTCCTTGAATACCTCCATGATCAGCTGAAAACTAAAAATTAAAATTTATACGTAAATAGCGTTCATATAGTTTTGTGAAGAAATTTCTTTTAAATAAATAATACTTACTTCTTGTTATGAATAAAAGAAAAGGGAGGATACTTGTTGATTCCAACAATTACCCCAGGAGTCACCAAAGTAACTAAGATAAGCGCAAATAAAATAGCCAAGCCCAGCTTTTTATAAAGAGGATATAAAATTATTGGCGATACAAGAAACAGCTGCATATCCACCGCCAAATACCACAAGTGTCCCAAACACAAGTAATACAAGTATCTCTTACCAAGTTGTCCTGCTCGACAAAGTTTTGTACGTACAATAAGTTCGTCCACCACTTTTTCCGACAACTTCCTGCAAATAAGCTGAACAGTGAATCCCTGCAGTGAGGCCCAGAAGTGATTTGCGGCACAAACAGAACCGTAAATATCATCAAAGCCGCTACGGCGGGTGTTGATGTAAAATCAGTAAAAGCACACTTTTATGTTTCATATTTGTGAAAGAACCATTTTGTAAAACTCATAAAGGATTGAGCTCACCTTAAATATCTGTGCAAATAATATTTAAGTATGTTGAAGCGATGTTTTTTGAGAAACCCACTCAGCGTGAAAACCGTATCGACCGTAAACGGTGCGATGAAAATATACGGCGATCTCCAAGATTTCATCCACTGAAATAAATAAAATAGTTTTAGTATAGTAGATTAGTACATTATAAAATCAAAAACCACAGATTTACGTTCACAGCCCATGGCGCCTTTTATCAATGAAAATTTTGCAAGAGTCGAGAGTACAGTGTGTCTGCGCTCGCCAGCATCGCGCAGAGGATCAGCAAACCGATGTAGAGCGCGACGATCGAGCTGAAAATCGGTTATTCCATATGAGAATTAACGACGATAACGTATAATACAAACAAAAGCTTATACGAATAGACGATGAACTCTCTATCCCAAATTTCTTTCTCACACGGAGGTACAGGTAGCCGAGGCAACGGTTATCCCGAGATCCTCGAATCCATTTTGACCATACCGATCATGCGGTTGAACAGGTTAACGATGTCGGGGCCGTTGCAAGTACTCGGCAGGCAGATCGAAAGGCTCGGGTTCAGGGGGTCAGTGACGTTGCTGCTGGGCGAGGCGATGCCCATGCACTCGTCGAACATGCCGAGATCGATGATGTTGCCTTCCGGGATGCCTGGGGGTATTTTCGAAGAGGCGTCCAGCACTGCGAAAAATCGAATTTTATATTGTGAATAATATCGGATAATTAGAGAAGATTCGCTCACTTTTCAGGGCCCATGTTTCCCGCCTGAGGATCGCCTGGACCAATATAGCGAGGTTATACGCTATTTCCCGCGGTCGCGATCATCCTGAGCAGCAGCAGCACGGGTAGCATCGCGTTTGTATAGCGATGTAGGGAAGAAGAACGAAGCTTACGATTCGGCACACGGCATCGACTGGTCTATGGGCTCATGAGCTCATTTGCGTATTTGCGAGCTGTCCTTACTTGTATTCCCACTCGTTGAGATGATGATGGGTGATGGTATATCAAGATGTGTACAGCATTGTGGCAGTGCATCTATATGGGGCGCAGTGGACGCCTAATTGTTAGAGGAACGAATTCTTGCAGCTTAGTAATGCTAAGAAAGTAAATAACATTGCAAGGCTTTGTTTAATCTAATACACGATATTTAATCATATTGTATGAAAACACTATAGTTTAATAATCTATGTGTATTGCATTTTTATTCAATGAATATTTATACCTTAAGATTGCAATAAATGTTAGTTTTTAAAATTCGAAAATAATTTTTTTAACGTCATATTGATTAAACCGGTGTTACAGGTATACAATGTTAAAATTATTAACGTTAACCAAATAAACGAAGTTCAGATTACAGGCGGAAGCTGCTTATATGACACCCGTCATCACTTGCGGCCGCGTTCTCTCGATCACGGCTCTCTAAACGCGCTCCTGGGGCCTGTCGATTCCTTGAAAACCTGTGCGGGCGATCTTTCATTAGCATCACAGATTTCTTTATCGTCGAGATCGACCCATACAATCAATTTGCAGACCGTTTTGTCGTAATTATAGCGATCCCTGTACGTAATACTTTGTATCCACAAGTATAATTAAAAAAAAAAAAAAATTCACTCGATCTCTCGTACCTTATGACGAAACAGCGTTTGCTTTTAATTTCGGTCTTTACACACGATCGAACCTTGATATTAGGCAGCTTGATTAAATCTCCCTTTGTTGTTGTAAGGCACGCGTGATCCGTATTTACTTATATATATGTACTATAAGTGATCGGGGAATATGCTACGAATATAGCGATTGAATAGTCTCCAACCAATGTTTTCCGGTAAAAAGAGGGAAAAAACCAGAACGAGCTCTCAAATGAACCGTCGAGCAATAAAAGAAAAAAAAAAAAAAAGAAGCATCTCCCCGCAGTAACGAGGGCCCGACGTTTTGACACGATACTTTAATCCTCTCCCACACACATACGCAACGCAATCTAAGCAGAATATCGTGAGCATCAGCACGCAGCGAACACTATACGTCGGCGTGTGATAAATCGCCGCAGTTAAAAGGAAGCCGAATCCGAGGCTGATGTTTGTGTGTAGGTGCGCCGTCTCTCTGTCTCTCTCTCTCTCTCTCTCTCTCTCTCTCTCGCAGAAAAGGGTCGCGCGCGGCGCTGCATTCTTCTGGAGGAACGTTAAAAATTCTCACGCGATACATTAGCCGTCGCCGCCACAGACTAGCCTCAACGCGAGAAAGAGAGATGGGCAGCGGCAGAGAAGTATCTGCTCCGCAGCAGCAGTCCTCTTTTGCGTACGTATTATAAGCCTGTTTTCTGTAATGACCTTTTAACGCTCTCCGCGCTCTTTCTCGGCCCGACGCGCAGCGCCTTAATTGTACTTTGCCGTGTGCTGTATTCTTTTGCGAGTAGTGTTGTCTTATTTTTTCTACCGTCGCTTGGAAATTCGGCTGTTATAATATATCTAAGAATCCAATGAAAAGCGAAGATTCTCTCAATTAAGGGAAATAACTTTGGAATTCTCTCTCGAATTTTTCCATATGCGGACAGGGCAGCTTTATGGCGTACAGCCTCTGTGGGGGGAGTGGAAACTGGGCGTTCTCGGGCTTATTTACGAAATAGACAGAACAGAGACGTCTCTTTCTCTTGTCTCCGGTGCGCGAGCCTTTCTCTTTTATGAATATATATATATATATATATATATATTTCCCTCTCGTATACCTCTCTCGGCGCTTCACATGTCAATTCCAGCATCATCCCCGCCCGCGCGCGACTCTCTTTTCTCTTCTCTGAGATCCATAGGTGGTCCGTAACCGCCGGCTATGGAATTTATCGTATTTTTCCAAATATTATACGTGCGCTTGTATATATCGAAAAAAAAAAAAACATTTATAAGATAATATAAGGGTGACCCGATCCCCGGGCAGCTGATGAGTTGCATCGTCGCGCGGAAATTATCGCGCGCGAGCTGGAACACTGCGTATCGGGTTGGGATATACGATGACGATGATGACTCGAGGCGCGCGCCGCTGCACGTGTCGCTGAGAGAGCTAAAGGTTTTTGATTTGCGAGCCGAGCGGTAATGAGCGTTACGCCCATAATATGGGTACACCCGTTGCTGCTGCCGCAATACGGAAGTCGAGGCGATTATTGCTTCCACGTTATATACTCCTTTATACTTTGTTGCAGAGCAAACAGCGCTTTGGCACGGCCTTGACGCGCTTTTGAAAAAGTTGAGGCACAATATATATATATATATATATAGTTAATTAGGTGCGCGGGCGGAGCGGAAGGAAGTCGTAAGAATAAGCATACGGACTTTGGTCCAGAAGAGAAAGAGAGACTGGAAGCCGTATACGCGAGTGTATTTAAGGCACCTGCGGCTACGGCTGCTGCACAGGTGCGCTCGATCGCTGCTCTGCAAGTGTGCTTATAATACATGTATATGCAAACTATATATTACGTATCGATCTATAATCGAACAAGGCCTTGAAACATAATATACGTGATAATTCTAGGCTCGCGAGGTGTTGAAAACGGGCCAGTTTAGCAGTATACTCTCGAAATTAAAGAGCGCCACCCCCGCTCGTTCTCCGAGGGCCGTTTACACAATGCAAACACAGTTTTGCCGGTGATAATGACGGGCGATTTTCTCGGAAGCGATGCGCGCATACAGGAGAGCGTGTAATAACGTAATTCAATAGGAGATCACGAGAGAGGCGCAAAAAAGTATAGTCGGATACAGTAGCCGAAAAGCCGCGTATAGCGTAAGCGTACGTATATAATACACGATAATGATTGCTCGCATCGCGTGCGCGCTGCCCTAATAGCCTCTACCTTGTGTTATATGCGGGTATAGCGCTCGGAAGAACACGTGGAAACTCTGTTGCTGTTGAATTTAATTTAGCCGCGCGCAGCCGAGAGAACGACTCGAGCTGCGCAGCGGCGCGAGCAACAGCTGTCATTTTAGAAGCCTGGCTCGTGCCCGGCACGCGCACACTTATCGTATACCTATATACACAGCGTATATATACACTCGTCTAGCTCTATATACGTATGTGTAGTAGAGGAGCCTAGACGAGAGAGCTCAGTCTTTATCTTCTTTTTTCATTGCGCTCGGGCTTCTTCTTCGCCTTCTCTATTATATATTATAGACTCTTTCTCTCTCTCTCTCTCGTGATTGATTACACTCATTCGATAATTGATGCCTTCGCGCGAGCGCGTATAACGTGCGGATTCGAAACAATCGTTTGAGTGACGCTCCTCGCTCACGGCTGTGAATTGAATCTTTTACTGCAGGTCTAGGAGGTTGTGTTATACGCGTTGAAGGCGTGCGCGAATTTGGGTTTTTGGATATTTGAAGGACCACCATGGGATCGATGCAGAGCGCATTTTTTTAAATTTTTCCCGCGGAGAGACGAGCCCAGGGATCATAGAGAGAGAGAGCGACGCGAGATACTCAGTATTGGGTTACCGGCGGACACCTCGCGTTGAGGGAAAGTAAGCAATTTTTGTTGAGATTGTCGAGAGTTGATTATTTTTTGGAAGGGTGCATTTTTACAATATGTAAAAAAAACGGTCAAGTTTTTCATTTTCCAGCGTTTAAACCAGAGCTTAAACGTAGCCACAGCGTATAACGCAAACATTCATTCTATTTTACTAAACTAATAAGTTTGGCACAGAAAAGTACGAAATTTTTGAGAAACAATTAAATTTATTTTCATAAAATCCAACCCTACAACAGTATGTATGCGAATCTTATAGTAAGTCGAAAAACAGGAGTTCTTTTACAGTTTCTTCGAAAACTATATTCTCTTATTAAAAATGGCCTTGCAACATACAATGTTATCTACTTCAGATCAGAATCTAATAGCGAGTTCGTAATTTGAATGTGGTCATTCGATCCCCCTTGGCGAGCTGCGAAAATCTCCATACGTCAATAGTAAAATTGCCCTCATTCATAGCACTGCCATTATACCCATAATAGAAAGACGGCTATACCGATCTCCCATATACTATATACAGTATACACACACACACACACAGTAATACCTATATCGGACGAAGCGATCGACGCTCGATGATCGTTCGAGTGCGCATAACTCGGCTCCACCAGCCCCACACGCACACACACGCAGTACACACACGTCGCAGCGAATTTGTCTCAAGCGCGGGAGGACGATATGATATTTCGGTAGGCCCGCCGATATACGAGCTTGAGATTGTGTTAAGATACGTATACACTATATAGAATCGCCGCTGCTGCTGGACCACCCGTGGGCAGCTGATCGATTTTTTTTCTCGTCCTCTTCTCTTTCGAAAAGCCCATTCCAGGTGTCCTCGGAATGTTAACACCTTGCCGAGCATATTATAATTCGCGCGATCGAGAGAGTTTCACTTTTGCACATCGTCGTCTTAAGCGACTCGCTCCTCGTAAATCATCGCAGTACCTATAGTAGGCCATTCGAAAGTGGCGCTTAGCCGATATTCCCGTGAGAGAGAAGTAAAATTCAAATCAGCCGCGCGATTCCGAACGACGCTTTTTCCCATAGCCGCAGCGTCTCGCGAAAGAGAGACCGGCGCTCTCCGGTCAGTTTTTCCCTACGCGAAGAAGACAAATTAGGGTACACGGTGTGCTTTCTCCGCGGAAGAGATTTTGCCACCAGTGTGTCCTCTAGCGCCACCGAAAATTTCTCTCCTCTTGCTCTATGGTCGATCGCTTATCTTCCTTTTGGCTGCGACCGCGTCTCTTTGTCCTCCGGCGCTAGAGCTCATTATCTGCGCTGAATATTCAGCTACTCTCCGGAGAAAGAAGAAAGTCGGGCTGGATAGGGGCGACAACTGCTGCTGCTTTTGCTAGAAGAAAAAAACTCTTTGAATTTGATAAATTTATACGGCTTTTTTTCGACTTTGCTCATACTTATATGTATAAGCTAAAAAGGGAGAAAGTGAGCGTTTAACTAGACAAGCATTAGGAGAAAGAAAGCTATCGTCCCCGAGGATCTCGGTTTTGGGGGTAGCTTATCTTGTACTTTCTTCGGAGAGCCGCTGTGCAGCAGCCGTGAAAAAGCTTGTAACCGACAAATGTTTGCTCCTATACTTGGCTCTTGTACAGGCTGAGGATCATAGGCTAAATCGGTTGCGATCACTGCGAGTCGACTGAAATCATATATGGCGCAAGAAAATCAACCCTATTAGCACAAAACGTTGTCCAAACTTTTACTTTACATCAAAATAACAAGTGCTCAAGTCTGCCTCACATTTCATTCAAATAGTAACTACTTATAAAGAATTGAAAGATATTACTTAAAAAATAACATCCAGATACTACTCCATAATTTGATTTTTATTTTAGCCTAAATCTTTTTCAAATGATTTCAATTACCTTTTCCAATAAATATTTGTCTAACGCTGTGCAAACGCTAATACACATTTTCATCTTTTCAAGCAATGAGCGGACTTAACCACGTATTCGCAACGTTCTTGTCAAGTAAACGTATTGACAACGTTTTGTACTGTCTCAGGGAATACATTTAAATTCAAAATCGCACAGGGAGAAAAGATCGATTACAAAAGAAAATCGAGGAGCAATCCACGAGATAATTGGAATATCACGTTACCTACTCGTCACTTCTCCACAATACCCGCACCAAATTGAGTTATTGGGTTATGAATTTACGCCGACTCATTATACCGGTAGAGAGAGAGAGAGAGAGAGAGAGAGAGAGAGAGAGAGAGAGAGAGAGAGTCGCTATACAACGCACTGATACTCTCCTGAATATGAAAATTCCCCAAGTTTCTCTCTCACTCTGGATGTCGCTCGCTCGCTCTCTCGCAGTGGACACACGCCACAGAGAGCGCAGAACCAGCTGATCTCGGATCTTCGGGGCTTTTCGACACCCTTATCTGCGGGCATCGAGACAAGTCCTCTCTCGCTGCTGCTCTCCTTTGTTTTTATGAACGACGGCGCTATACACATCGCGCCGTGCGATCCGAGCCGCTCCATCAGCGCGCGATGACACAGATAGCCATCGCGCTTTTTCTTCCGGGAACGAGGGAAAGTGAAAGAAAAGGAGAGAGAGAGAGAGAGAGAGAGAGAGAGAGAGAGAGAGAGAAGGAGATTCATATTTCGGGGGTTGGAGAACGCAGCTTTGCGGAAATATCGATTGCACTCTGGAGAGGATTGAGCCACTCGGTTGGCACTGATGTGGCTATGGGAGGGATGGTATGGGTATTGTGCGCCTATTGTTCGGTTTGATTATTCCGATGGAAACAACGAGCGTTGCCGGATTCTTGCGGACAATAGCGTTAAAACCGGCGAACTTGGCCGAAGAAAAAATTACCGCTACCAGCCTCGATGCTATCACCGTCGAGGTGTCAAGCGCCTCGGCGTAGCATAAGAAATTTACGACACAGTTGCGAGGCGCTATAGGTACAAGAAATACTCCAAGGTTTATCTTGTTATCTGCTAGCTCGCGGCTGGTGGGCTCCTTCGAGCGGCGTTGTTTTACAAACGCTGTTTTCTCAGCTCGTTTGGCGCCGGTCCTCTTGTACACGACGACCCGGAAGAGAAAGTGTCATCCGCAACACTCGGATCTTAATTGCTGTGACGCCCGCAACCACGGCGGCGGCGAGGTCCTCTCTTCTCTGACTCCCTCGCTGTAGTACACCGACTATACTAGTAGATGAGGAGATTTCGGCGCCAGTAAATCATCTCTCGCCTGGCGCTACCAGCAACACGCTGTGTCGCTCGTCGTCGGAGCCCTTTTTCCCTCGACGACGATTCTTCTTCTTCTTCTTCTTCTTTTTTTGCGAAAAGTTTGGCGATCTTCGAGGCTTTTTCGGCGGTACCGCCCACATCCGCCATTGTCGGCGGGAGCGGAAGAGAGCGGCGTCGTTCGAATAATTTTAATCCGAGAGAGAGAGACTTCTTGATCGGACGTCGTGGAGCTATACGTGCGCGGCGATGATTATAATAAAAAAGCGAGAAGAATAGATTAGGGGAAAGCGGAAGTGTGGAAGGGTCCATGTGAACCGAGTATAGAATACGAATGCAGCGTGAGATTTCCTCGGCCCTCGTGTATAATACGGATATTCATTAATCGAGCGCATCTTCTCCTCTTCTTCCCTTCCTCTTCGCATCCGAGAGAAAGTGATGCTGCTCATAACGCCGAGGCACACGAGAAAAAAAGTCGGAGCCGAGAAAAAGGGTGATAATTACGTTGCACCGATAGAAAAAAAATAAGCCCATACACATATGAGAAAAGAAAGCCGAATTATGACGCGAGTTCGGACGGGCCCGTCGTAACATCCTCTCTGGATGCGGGAAACGTGTGAAAAGCGCTCTTTCTCTCGGCGGATATCATCGGTCAATCAAAGCGTGCAGTAGGCGCGGTTTTATCGCCTTTCCTTTAGCTCAGCTCCGACTGCATTTCTCAAGCTGGAGAGTACGTAACTCAGCTCCGCGGTGTACATAAAAATAAATTCCGAAGGCAGCTAATCCCCGAGTGCTCGTCGGGCGGCGAATCGCCTGTTGCTCGGAAAGGGCGGTCCGAGACGACACCGCCCTTGTAGAAAGCCGATTCGCTCTCCCCCTTGTTGCGAGCGCGCGCATGCGTTGATAAGATTGAGAAGGTGTACAGGTACGCGTAGATAAACAAATAGGCGCGCGGACGATGACGACGGTGAAACGAGAGAAAACAAGTGTTGCGCGTTGGGGAGGAAAAGAGTGGCTCGGAGTAGGGGTGCTTCTCTCTCTCCTGGAGGAAGAGAACGACTGCGGCATATGGGTAGCATACGGCGAGCAGGAGAGTCCGCCGGTGTTGCACTTCTCTTTCTCTATCTGCTCCTCTCTATCTCTTTGTGCGTATGTCTGCTCTCCCTCTCTCCAAAAGTTGTCTCTCTCCCCTCGAAGGGTTTAATCCAATGCCGGCGAAGAAATCAGGTGCTACTCCCCTCGTCTTCTTCTGGCACGTGGCCACATGTTGGAGTGCCGATATACGACTTTTTTTCTTCACACTTTCTCCGGAGATCTATGCGGTGCTTATGAGCCGGATCTCTTATTACCCCGTATCGTTTTTTTCTCTTCGTCTTCTCGGCTCTTTCACTTTATCACGCACAATAATATAACGCACGCATCCTCGAACGGAAGCTGCAGCGGAGCCTTTTGTGTGTACCAGCGCGATGATACCTGGTCCTCTTTTTTTTTGCCTCCTGGTTTTTTGTCAACCCTCCTCGATTGATCGATTCGACGGAAGCTGCTGCAATAAAGCGCACGAGCATGAATTAATGACTCAATTGATCATCGAGGCTACATCTGCATGCATAATACAATAAAACCTTTACGGTTCCGGCGAGTCATCGCACACAAACACACGGACGAGTTCGGGAAGGGCTGCGCGGGCGTGAAGGAAGCCCGAGATGGAAGAGACTCGCCGCCCTCGTGTATATACACGACGACGAGCTATTAGACGTTAGCGGCGGCGACGTTCTCTATATAAGTATATATATGTGTGTGTGTTGTGGATACATTCGGGAGCGCTTTACGCTTGCCAACTGTCCCAGGTGTGCGCGAGACCGGAGCGAAGTAGGGGCTCCGGGTCGTGTGGCGGGCGCGAGTGGCGCGTGCGCGCTCATTTGCGGCCCTCATTTTTCCTCTCCTCTCGATTCCTTCTTCATGCCGCCGACGCTTTCTCTCTTCTCTAATACCACTCGTGTGCTCTCATATACCTATATACGTATCCCGTGTCCGATGCTCGCGCTTGCTTCCTCTGCGCTTCCTGATGCGTATAATGCCAAGTCGAGCGCGAAAGTCGACGCTCCTGATGATGTGTGCGCCATAGAGTATTCGCCAGAGTTCGATTGGAAAAATTTACGGCTCGCTTTTTTCACAGTTATAAGTTCTTCGTCCTTAACGAGCTGCAACAGCGCGCTTAGAATCTTCTCTGCGCGTCTCGATCTGCAAAGAGAAGAGAAAAAGAGAATAGAGTTTGTACTGTATGCGCGCAGTAGCGGCAAAGTATGACGCAGCGAATCGTTGTCCGCTGATGCGCCGTATATTGCCGTGTCGTCGCTCGCTCTCTCTCTCTCTCTCTCTCTCTCTCTACCGTTTTAGCTTCCTTTTCTCTTTATACCTGCGCCGCTTCGCGCTTACATATACTTCCATTCGTATTTATTCTCCATCAAACCGAGAGCGATTCTCGCGGTTATCTCGAATATGCATCGCAGCTTCCGAATACGTGATTCTTATAATCGTGAAGATATAATGAGCCAATTTAGCATACTTACGGACGCTTAAACCTTCGCTTCCGGGCACCTTTAGTTTCTGCGAATCTCTGCCGCTTCGCAAATAGGCGTGAAATTCGTGAGGCCCTTAAAACAAATGCTTCTTCCTGGAAATCCTGGACTCTCCTTCTTCTTTCTGATAATTTTGAAGAAAAAAAAATACATCCACTCTGGCCGCGGCGTCGTCTTTGACTCTCTGAATAAAATAGAAGAAAAGAAGATGAAGAAGCTGCTGGTGTATTATGCTTTGCCCGGGGGAGCCGTTGATCTCCGCGGGGGTGCCTGGTAGCGCTGCTCCTTTGAATCGTCGAAGCGGCTTTTCGTGCGCGCATTGTGTCAGGCTGCCAAATCGCAGCCTCGTACACAATACACTGTACATTATACCTGTTTGTTGTTTCTGCATATAATACAGAGAGAGAGAGAAAGAGAAAGAGACCGAATCCGCTATTACACGCCCCTAACGCAAAGAAATCGCTTTTCTCGCTTTCACGCGCTTTGCGCTTTTTTTTTGTCTTCGGATATACTTGTGTAATAATACTCTCGTTTGTCTATATGGCTACTTTTCGACGCTGTTTTGTACACGTACCTTCACATTTCTTTCATATTTCCAATGAGGATAGCGCACTCGCAAAGATCAAAGAAACTGCAGCGAAGAGTCGGGGAGAAAAACGCCTGATTCACGAAAGGGTGTAGAGCTTTCCGCCGGTAGCGTGAAAAATAAAATTCGACCCGAAAGAGGAGCCGACGAAAGGGGTTAATTGCTTGCGTTTCCTTCTTTCGCTGCATTCCGATGATCCTTTCCGAGCGAGTAATTAAAAAAGAAAGAAAGAAAAAAGCAAAAGCCGATGCGTTACGAGCACGGCGAGGTGGTGGGCTTGAGCCGAAAACTTTGCGAGTCATACCGCAACGCGCGCGCGCGCGCGGTTTCCTTTTCGTCTCGGAGGTGTGTATGATGTGCTTGTTGCGGAGGATTCTCGTAAATAAAAAAAATCATCATCGCTGCCTTTCTATACAGAAGAATTTTTCGTATATTCGTGTCGACACGATAAAACACACAATTCGGTATACATTTTTTTCAATCGATGTTTCTAGAAACATTAATATTTCGGATCGGTTTTATAAAAATAAAAAATAACGATGCATCGAGCTTTTGAAGCCTCCTTTTAAAAAAAATACGAACATGCTTGTAAACGAACAAAAAGTAAAAACATGGTTTAACATACAGAAATAGACTTGATATAAAAAATCAATACCTGCGTGATCTTTCTACGTTATGTATCCTTACGTTATAATCTTTTGAGTTTTACTAATTTTTAAGGTATACAACTTGTCTTTGTATAACTCGTTTGACGCTTTGAATCTAACACTAATTACGGCGAGTATAATCATATTGAAATACAAAATCCATGAATCGGACGAATCCGGTAAACAAACGCTCTTTAAATTGGTAAGTGTAATGTTGTACTTGCCAACTTTGCTGGGGATTATAACTGTTGTACGGAGCGCAATATCCGTACGGATTACTATTGTAGCGATTATTAGTTTGATACTCGCTCCGGTACCGACCTCTGTACCCATATGAGCTGTTATCGTAGTAGTCATTTCGGCGACCTCCGTATCGATCGTAATCATTCTGTCTTCCAGAGTAATAATTGTTGTAACGCTGATATGGCTGGACCCTGTGGTTCTGGTACGATCTGCTTTTTGTCCAAGTTCTCCTTACAGAGCTTTGTGAATTTTTGTCATTTTTAGATTTAGATACAGTATCATGCTTGCCTCTATTCTCTTTGTCATTAACAGCATTGAAATTTTTACTTTTGCTTGAAATAGTTGCCAAATCTTTCGTGTCATTTTTCTTATTTTTGTCAACTGTATTTAAATTGTTGCTCTTGCCTGAAGTAGATGCAGTGTTCTTGTCAGTCTTCTTGTCAGTGTTCTCATTGTTATTGATAGCATTCAGTTTGTGTATGGAATCGATAGCTGGGTTCTTTCTAATGTTCACTAGAGAAACATAAGGAACACTCTGAATATTAGACGTTGATTTCTGGCTAAGCGTAGGATCACGTGCTGCTGAGATATTCAAACAATTTACAGCAGAAACACTGAGAACGTTGATCTTTTTTTTAGGAGTTGACGTCATACTGGGTAGTGCTAAGGTACCTAAATCAAAATAAACAGCTTTCTAAGTACCATATTCGATACATGCTTACATGAAGTAAATCATGAAGCAAAATCTGTTTTACCTGGGCTAGCGACTGACTGTACAGGAAATTCATTCTCATACGTTTGCGTAGACTTGTCAACTTTCAAAATTGTTTCCTCTGTTTTAGTTATTATTTCAGTAGTAGTGATAGTTTCACTGACCACTTGCATCTCGTTATCTACTGATTCTGAAGATCAAAAAGTTCCCATCGTAAGTTTCTCATCAAACAAATGAAATTGACAAACAAACGATCATACCTTCATCGTCCTCGTCGAGGATAGCGTCCTCATCATCGAGATTGACACTCTCAACATCGCTTACACTCATATCCGAAACGAATATGACGGAAGAATCATCGCTGAGAGCTGCAGATTCGTTCTGAAAAATACACGTCACAGCACACAATAAAGTATTCGTTCGCAAGGCACATCATCCTCATACGTCGAGCTTACCTCGACGTCAACCTCCAAGATTTCTTTTTTCAGATCCATTTTTGACACTTAACCTGTACTCTACACGCACGAATGCGACGAAAAACTACTTCGACGACGCGAAATCCGGCGTCTAATAAAGCTCGGCTATAGGAGTGATATGTGGACGCGTCTTTGTCTCGCGCGAAAGAGTCGAGAGAGCTTGTCAACACAAAGCCGGCGAAATTTCCGCGAACCAATGGCGCCGCGCGCTCGCGTTCCTGACCGACTGCTCGAGTTTGCTATAGTTTTATCATGCTGTATATATAATTACGTCATCTGCATACAGGATGTTATTATTTTGTGACGACGCGCCGTTTTCTCGCGTGCAATCTATCAAGTGAACGTAATTTCTACTTTAAATTGTCCTTTTATTCGTTGTTAGACGAGATACAAAAGTTTTGTATATAAAAAGAAACGAACGTTGTTGCGCGCGAGAGAAACTCATGCCACCTTATGTGTTTGCACCATTAGCGGATGCTCTAGAGCTACCGTGACGGAAGACTCACAATTTTAAGCTGGCTAAAATATATTCGCACGTTCTTGATGCTACAGAAACGTGACCAGTGGCGATGGTTGCGGTGTCGGCCTGTTGCTCGTCTGCGATGCTTATGGGGACTTGTGGGACACTTTTCGTCGTGTAGCTTGTGCAGAGAGAAACTGTCAGATTTTAGTGTTCTAAAAGTGCGTATTTCGAGCGTTTCTTTTTTAGCGAAGTCCATTGTTGATATGGAGACCGCTAGATCCTCGACTGTAATAAAATAAATTACACCGATAAAATTTGCTTTACGCTACTGTTATTGGATTATACGAATTAATAGTGTACAGTGTATACCCGTGGTATCAAGTTCACTGCAGTTTTCCATTTTAAATGCGCTATGTTTTGCTTGCTGGCTGTCAACGTGAAATCGCTCAAATTGACTAAGAACCACGTCAAAGGTGCTATCTGCGAAAGACCAATAGAATAATGAGGCTAGTGTTATTAGCATTTTTTCTCGTTTTAAAAGAAAAATTGAGTAATTACAATTTTTCGACTCGTTGTCGCCTGCAGGGACGACGCTCTCATTGCTCTGAAATCGCACAAGTGCATAAGTATAACCCGTCTGTACTGCTTTAGGAATTAATCGTGGAATACCTGTAATGTCCTGCTACTCACTTTGCAATCAATCATATCGAATATCGACGTTAGACGCACATAAGATCCTAAACTAGCAATCGGAGCACACACTATAAAGAGATCCAAATACGCCTAGGTGCGTCGAGATACTGCCGTAAACGAACTCGCAGTAGGGACAGCGAGAGCCTGATAAATACGCATCGACGTTTCAAGCAAGGTTAAAGAGCATCGCTTTTTCTTGTTTACCTTAGGCACACGCATATATAGAGCCACATAGCAAACTAGTATACCATATAGGCGTGTTACGCAACGAAATAAGCTCTCTCGACTTTACTCTCTTTTTGCCACACGATAACCCGTCGTATAATTCGGATGAAGTAGCGCGCAACGGCAACGTCTTCACTCTCGAATCCTCTCTTCCCCCGCAGCGCATGAAGCATCGCAGAGGGGGAGTAAAAGAGAGTGCCGTGTCCCCCGAAATGAGACTCGTAAAGTCGTAAAAGCGAGAGAGAGAGGTCGCACACACGTGTGGTCGCCTGGCCGCCACCGGCGTAGTTCGCGCGCGCCTCTCGCAGAAAACAAGCGGCGGAACAAGCCCTCTCTCTCTCTCTCTCTCACTATACTGCGTAATACCTGCGCCGCCTTGTAATAAGATATATAATGAGACATTTAACTTGCTCTTTCGTTCGTCGCCGTGTCGATCCGAGTCGAACGATAATTGCCCGTCGGAAGTCTCGGTGGTTTTCGGCTCTCTTTCTTTATATAGGCGAAAGACGAAACCGAGTGTTGATGCTTTTCACGCGCGCCGCCTGGAAATGACTTTCACGTGCGCGAGTGTCGTCCTCTCGTCCCTTTACAAAGCGCCGACGCGCGGACCCACTCGACGCAGCATGGATTGAAAACAGACTAGCCTTTTATGAAGTATACGGAAAAGTTTACGCGTTATAAAAGAGAGGACTATATTATATAGGTTTGGATAAACTTCTTCGATTGAATTGCGCAATTACGGAACGAGGAGAGAGAGAGAGAGAGAGAGAGAGAGAGAGAGAGACATCTCGGCCTTGCCAATTACCAGATTCGACAGCGGCGGCACGTGCGGTCTCAAAGCCGAGAGAGGACACCTGCTTTGTAATGATACTCCGCTGTATAGAGACATTTCGAAGCGAAAACCAATAGATAAATTTCGGCTTTTCTCCCTGTAATTACACACGAAATAATATAAAATAACACAGAGTGCCCGTCGAAACTTTATATAAATCAGTAGCCGCGCGTATCTTCCATATAAAAGCCTCAGAGCTCGTCCGCGCGCATCGAATCCCTAATAACTTCCTAATAGTTTAGTAATGCGCGCAAATGATCGCGCTCTCCGCGCGAAAAGCCGGAATTAAACGACGACAAATCGCCGCTTGATAGCCGCCGGAGGGGGGAGGGGGGGGGGAGATCTCTCTCTGACATTGAAATTTCCCGCGCATTAAAATCGCGTTTTCCATCAGCTGCAGCGGCGTATATGAATCGATACGACAAAAGCGCTCTCGCGCGCGTCAATTAGGGCCAAGTGCGCTCGCGCGCGGCATTATTATTATAAGTATGCGAGAGAGAGCAGTCGCGGTATGTAACAAGTGCGCAGCCATATAGCGCATGCGCAATTATGCAATGATTTTAGCATCGTGTGTAGTGCATGAGGAGAAAATAAGAAACGGCTTTCGAAGAAACGTCGCGTGTGTGTATGCACTCGAGTAGGGTATAGAGAGCGTTTACCTTTATGAAAAGAGAGCTCGTCATTGCGCCGGTAGTCGGACGACGGAGACAAAGACGAAGAGGCAAATAGCAGCGAGAGAGCAGTAATACGCTGTACGTACGTACGTATATGCGCGAGCTGTCCTTTGGCTTAATGCGGGAGATTTATCTCTTTACCGTTACATCCCCCCCCCCCCCTTTGTTGCTACTGGACGCGGCGCTCGGGTCGTTGTCGCCGCTTCTTCGCGGAACTCGCTGTATATACTCTACTCTGTGTGTATCTTCTCCGGTGCATAATATTTAGGAATTATAGCCCACTGACCTACATGTAATACGTCAAACAATATAATCCCATACTCGGCGCTGACAGCTCTGCGAACGGCTCAATTTTGTCAAGCGCATGAATATTCAAAACAGAGAGAGAGAGGGCTGCAGCTTGTAAATTAATGATCGTCCCTGCGCTTTTCGTCTGCTTTAATTGGCCGAATCAGTGCCTGGACGTACGCGGACCTCCTCGGGCTCGTTCTCTATCCCTCTCTGCATACACTGTATGCATGTATAGGGGCGGGGGCTGCGCGTGTAGCTATACTCTCGACGCCCCGCTCGCCTCTGCGCCGGTGATGTATGATTTTTCCCTCGCTGCTTTTCATTAATATCCTCCGGACTCGCCGCCGCCGGTGGTGGGCCGCTACTGATTCATGGTTTTTTTCACTTTTCTCTTACTATGTATAACGCGGTGTATGCTGATTTCGATTCCTTTATTGTCCCGAATTTCGAGGATTTTTTAGCTAGGAGATAACCGAGAGCGTGTGAATTGGCCTCGTTCGCTTGTGTGTGTGTATTACACTGTATAGGCACAAGAGAGAGAGAGGGGGGGGGGGAGAGAGTCTGGAGGAAGATGAGGCAGTTCGCCCGTGCGTAATTGCCGGGTAGAGAAGCTATACACGACGGCGGCGGCGGCGGCGATTCCATTTTCGAACAAGGCCTAATAGATGAAAGCAATCAATTCTCAAATGCTAGCCTCCGCTGATGCGATATATATACCCGTGTGTGTGTGTAGTAGCTCGTATAGACAAGCGGTTGAGGAAAAGCTGTATATTGTGGATTATAGTCTGGCTTTATTCCTCCTTTTTTTCGGATTTCGGTATGCGAGATAGTATGCGTCTATAGGATTTTCAGGGGAGGTCGCTTCGGAAACGTTTGACGGCCCACCGACACACACGTGAAGATTTAATGCCCACGTGCATTTCAGAGAGCTGAGAGATGTGCTGCGCGCGTAGGCCTTTATTAAGAATTCAAACGCGCGCGTCGATTCGATCATCCTTGTTATTATTTTGACTTTCAGAAGTAGCTGCGTTGTGAATCGGTGTGTGTGTATAATTCGGCTGATATTTATTATGTACACTCGCGGGATGAAGAAATAAATTGTAATCGATGATGAACTTGTTCGAGTGGGATGCAGAGCGCGAGGGGAAAACAGCGCGTTCCCACGAAATCGGTTAGAGGGCGCATCGTTTTCGCGACTAGCCGAGTTAATACTCTGCGGTGGGAATTCATAGCGGGTGCGCTCGGGGAATCTCGCTCAACGAGACGTCTAAGTACTCGATGTGTACGACGGGGGTGCATGCGAACTATCACTTGAATGGGAAGCTTCGATTAAAATAGTTTTTGTAATAGCGTATAGTCTATTTGTAGTAGTCTATAAAAATTGAAAAAATTATCATATTTAATCGATCAGAGCTAGAACACGAGTTTCGCCGAGTATTGAGTATTGTGAGAGAAAATTAAATGCACATGCCAAATACACAATCCTTAAACGTCAAAAAACGCCAACTTTGTGCCAAAAATTCCTTTCTCCGAGTGCGCGTTCTTCTCCTAATTTCCGCCATCGGTAACTTTTCAAACGCCCCAACCGCTCGCTCTTGGATTTCCTCTCTCTCACACTCACACACACGTACTCGACTCGAAGGAGCACTCGACGAACCGATTCCACGCCAAGTAGTATACGCCAGTCCCTCGCACACGCACGGCAATCGAACGCGCGTACGAATTGATGCGGGTTTAATTCCCGAAAATTACACGTTTTGTGCGCCGCGACGTCGAGAGCTGATCCCCGCAGCAGCAGCAGCAGCAGCAGCGCGTCAAGAAGCCCCGAAAAGGGAAAGTGCAGAATATATCCTCCACTCGAAATCGGGGCAATCCAAGAGTCATCGTTTAATATTGCGCGCGTCGAATCTCTCTCTCTCTCTCTCTCTCTAACGATTTTCTATTGTCTATCGACGAAAAAGTTGGAATAAGCGCGATGTCGGCGCAAATTATCGCGTCCATCACGGCCGCTGGCACAGGACGAGAGATAGCGCGGAAGCGATAAGCGCCAGCTCGCTTTTAGGCGATTATACTCCTTTGAAGGAAAAAGGATCAATCCTACTCGGAAGAGAGAATTAGGGCTTACACAGTGCACTACTCAGTCTCTCTCTCTCTCTCTCTATAGTGCTGATGCGTTTTTCGGAACTCTCTCTCTCTCTCTCTCTCTCTCTCTCTCTCGCGCGCGCGAAATCCAAGTAGGGCCGCTGCAGCGCTCTCGCGGCGAGAAGAGGAATGAGAGGGATCGGGTTGCGGCGAGGGACCACACCGTAGCCGGGCCGGCAAATTTTGTCCTACCTGTTTTCGCTAATTGAGCGAGTAAAGATGTAACTGGACCTTGGATACGCGCCTCTCTGGTATGTCTACCCTTTTTCCCACTCGATTCGCTTACACGCATTTTACTTACATTATACATTGTATATTATGCTCGACTCTTCAATACACGCCGGCGATCGTTAAGGGCCATTATATGTATACGAGACAGTCTAAACAGACTCGAAAAAAGTCAAGACACGCGGCACGACACAGTTTGAATAGTGAAACGAGAGGCAGTTTTTCGAAAAAGCTGCTTCAAAAACTCGAACATTCAAAGCGCATCTGGCCGAAAGGATTCCGCGACCGCAAGAGGCTTGGAGTAACCGAATAGACCGAATCACGCAACAATGATCCTGCGCTAATGAGGCACCTTATACATAAAGGCCGCGCGGCGTAGTTTTCTCGTATTTTTTTACATCCCGCATTTTTTAACCCCGTCGATCGACATCATAAGCAGCGCGCGTCGCTCGTCACAATACGCACTGGTATGCGCCGTAGCGGTGCAGTCTATGACGAATAGTCGAGCTCCGCAGCGGTAGTCGACTTCTGAATAGCTCCTGCAGAATCATTAGAACGACGGAGGGAGCGAAATTACTGTAACTTTTTTTTGTTATAACAAACCCGCCGTAGGCACGCGTCATCGGAAAGCCTCGCGGGTGTATTTTCTACGCTTGGCCGGGAGGATAAACACGGGGGGGGAGAAATGCTTATTTTAGGCATAGAGATCAGCCTCGGATCGGTTTCGGCCGTGTTGAGATTTCAAATATTACTTATATGACTGGGCAGAATTAACTCGACGGCGATACATGCGCTGAAATTCAGTCGAAATGTACGCAGCGCGTAATAGCGCAAAGAAGACAGGTAGCAAGTGCAGTACCTATATACGAAGTACAGAGAGAGAGAGAGAGAGAGAGAGGCCGAGGCGCCGCTCCGGAGCCACCTGTTGCGCGACGATCCCGCGTCGTCGTCGGCCGCAACGGCCGCCGGTTTAAGTAGAGGTAGCAGCTAAAAGAGGCGCAGGTACGCGCCGTAAAGGAGCGCTTTGATGCGGCGCTGCGTGCATATGGAGGGGGTTGCTCTCGCTCGGCTCCCATTGGCCGGCAGCACGTGCTCCGCGAGGGGCTGCACGGGCTCTCGAGCCAATAAATCCAGCCGCGCGGTCGCTCCCGCTTCAGAGATCATCTCGACGCGCTCGAGTTCGCATACGCACACGGTCTTGGACACAGCAGTCACAACACGTTCAAGTTTCTCCCGCGAGTGCAGTGTTCGTATATATACATTTTAAACTCGGAACCAGTGCAGCCATGGAGATGGACATGTTCCGCTACAACTACAACTCGTTCATGCCGCAGCAGCAGCAGCAGCAGCAGCAGCAGCAGCAGGAAGAGCTGCCGACGTACCTGGACCTGCCGGTCGGCTACCCCAGCGCCTACTGCAAGGACAAGCTGAGCCTGCCGCCGATGAGCAGCCTCTCGGTCCTCCAGCCGATTCCACAGCACTGCACCGGCGCCTACGACAACAACAGCGACGGCTGGCACACTCCGAGCCCGGCGGCCTCCTTGCGATCGCTCAGTCCGACCAGCACGTCCCTCGCCTCCGAGCCCGACACCAACTGCCACCAGTACCACTCGTTCCAGCAGCAGCACTTTGCCGAGCAGTACTCCCATCAGCAGTACACTCCCGAGCCCCAGCAGCAGGTTATGACGAGCCAGCAGCAGGTTATGCCGAGCCAGCAGCCGCAGGAGCAAGCACCACGAGGTACGAGCCACGAGGAGGAGGAGGAGGAGGAGGAGGAGGGGGATAGCGAGGCCGAGAGCGAGCTCGACTCCTCGGGATCGTCCTCGACGCGCAGACGCGGGGGCAAGTGCGTCAACTCGACGATCGTGAGAAAGAGGCGACTCGCAGCCAACGCCAGGGAGCGCAGGCGCATGCAGAACCTCAACAAGGCCTTCGACAAGCTCCGCACCTACCTGCCGTCGCTCGGCAACGACAGGCAGCTCTCCAAGTACGAGACCCTGCAGATGGCCCAGTCGTACATCACCGCGCTCTACGACCTGCTCCAGTAGTGATTTTTATTTTTTAGAATTTTCTCGTTGTAAATATATATATATATATATCAGGTAGGCGGTTTCCCGGCGTTAGGGAGGAATCTGCGGATCAACGTTACACGCGTCTATTGTAAATAATAGTTTTGTAAATATTATTATTATTATTATTATTATTATTACTGTAGTGTCGATCGCCAGTCGCGTATAAGCATATCTCGTTGCCAAATAGAAGAAAAATTGTAAATATATTCAAGTTCTTTCCTCTTTTGTATCGCACGTACACGTATTAGTATTAGTATTTGTATTATACCGAGATACAATTCTACAAGAGACTGATAAAAAACAAAAACGTACACTTTGATATGGTTCTCTACGCATATCACGTATTATGTTATATTATATTATATTGCTGTTGAGATGAATAAAACGATACGAATGAATCTTTAACCATAAGCAATGCCCTCGTTCACTTGTTGTGTTACAATCGCTTCCCTACTCCAATGCCCACAATCACACCTCGTCAAAATATCAATATTACAGTATAAAACATAGTTTTTGCCTTAAAAAAAAAAAGAAACGCATATAACTGCGCGTTCCACAAAGCGGCAGGAACGAGCGCCGAGAGAAAAAGCGGCTCTCGCTCGTTAAGCTTTCGCCGTTTCATGTCGGCCGCGCGGCGCCGCTTAGCGGAAAATCCTCGATTTGCAAGGTCGATCCTTTTTCCCTCTGCCGCCGCCGCCGCCGCTGAATCACCAAGCTGTACTCCAAAAGGGGTTGACTCGTGACTTTCCAAATCGTCCTGCATTCTCTCTTAAAAGACAATTCGATCGACGAGGAGAAAGAGGAGGCGAGTATATTTATAACATATTCGGCGTCGTCATCGGCGGTGGTCTCTCTCTCTCTCTCTCTCTCGCGCGCGGGGACACCCGAAACCTTGGTGCCCGGTTTCATCGTCGCGCGCGCAATTTGAGAGCTCCTATCCTTGCCCCGCTTCCCTTTGGTGTATTATAAAATTTGTCGAAAAATGTTTCTCCTCTAATCGAGGCTGCAGCCCCGTAACACTCGTCGGATCGTAAAAAGCTCTCCACCGCATAAGTATAACGTTCGCGGCGCTATACGGTCCGCACTAATATGCAACGCTTTCGGTCATTTTACGCACGTTTTGCATACTCTCGCGCAGCGCGCGTGGAACGCGATGACTTATTACGCGGAAAGTTACGAGCGCAGAGCCGCGCAGGTATAATAGCGCTGAGAAGCAATTCTTTTCGGAAATCTCCGCGCGGGAAACTCCAGCAGTATGAGGAATTATGCTAATCGCTGGATAATTTTCATTTCGAGCGAGCGGCTATACGATGCGAAGAGCGCTGTTTATTCAGCGCTTGCGGATTTGCAAATATGAGAGAGAAAGAAACGGGTCCTATTGTGTCGGCAGGAGGAACGATGACAAAGGGTTATTTGTTGTTCGGAGAATGAGGGAAGCAAATTGCCGATCGACGCCAGAGGCGGGAAAGATCGCACGCACGCGCGTGTGTGTCTAGTCTCTATAGATGCGCTTGCTTGTATATTCGGTGGGCGTCGACTTTGACTCTGCAACAAAGGAAAGAGTTAAGGCCCCACTGCTGTTTTCCCTATACATTCGCCGAAACCTGGCACACGGATCCATTATAACGCGCCGGCTAAAGACGCGTCGCTTGTTCTTTCTCTATTCTACTCTCAAGTGGCGCTATATTATATTTTCCGCCGAACCGCCCCCTTCGCGCGTCCACCCTTGCATTGTGTCGATCGATTTCACTGATCCGCGTCGAAAAAAACAATTCTCATCTCGGCTGATTGATCTCAGCCTTTCTCTCGCCGATTATAGACGAGTCGCGCTAGTATAGATTGTATACTGGCATTAACCGTGCCCGAAAGAAGAAACGAGTGTATTAGAAGAGTAAAAAGAAGCCTCTATGAATGACCCAGCTCCTAAGCTTTGCAATTATCTCCTGCTGCTGCTGCTGTGCTGCGGACGATAAAGCTGCTGACCGGTAGCTGCGCGCGAGCGATGCCTTTAAAAGAGAGCCGCCGCGCTTCACTGTCACCGTCCTTCCTTCCGCTCGCTCTTGTATACAACGTTATATGCGCATCGGGCACACTTGCATGTTCTTCGAAGGCATGTTTCTTAAACGCTCGTCAACTTTTATGACCGAGAGAGAGAGAGAGCACAGCTATACATGGCGGCTTCTCCTGATTTATGCTGTTTCAGCGTATTGCTTATAGGAGAGCCTCTATGTGCGCGTATATATTGTTGATGGTTTCTATAGGGAGGTATAGTGCAGCTCGAGAAAGGCCTGTTTTTAATTGGTTGATTTTGGGGAATAAAGGGAGAAAAATCGCCCAGTCGGAACCGATGACAATTGGTACAAATAACAATTATTTATTACTATTAGCGATTAATGTCTGTAGAGGTGCAGAAAACGGTGCGTTACAAACGTACGCCTTTTTACCCAAGTAAATATTTGTCAAACAATTTGATACTAAAAATTTTAATTTCCTAAAAATAAACCTTCAGTTGCACCACCCCCTGTACTTATCTTTGTCAGCTCTTTGAAAAATTAATTTTACTCTGGTGCTCCAAAAAATAGGCCTTTGTAATGTCGTTCTAGTATTCGTAAGCGCCTACATTACTCTTAATTTCTCAATAATAAAAAAAAAAAATTAGTTATTTAAAAACCCAGCATAATGCTCCTGTCAAAACACCCCCACTCCTATACACAGTAGACTAGTAATCAACGTTACATACTCGGCGAATCAAGAGCATCAATCCGTTTAGCACATAACGAACGAGAACAATGACACACATCATATCAAACGTTTGCGATCGCGGGGGAGTATACCTACTACACAGAATCAATGCAACCAAAAAGGGGTCGACGCCTCAAGTGCTCTCTCTCTCTCTCTGCATATGCGTTTCAATCGGATTATAGACGCGTCGGTGGCGCAGCCGGTAATTGCACTCCTCTGGGATTTTACATACTTCTCTCTCTCTCTCTCTCCTGAGAGTATCCGCTCAAACAATCGCTCCGCAGCACAATAACAAACTACGAACTCTCTCACGACGACGGCTTTATTGTATCGAGCGCGATTCTCCCGCGTAATCGATTTCGATTAAACGCTTCGCTTTTTTCCTCTCCAGCCGCGAGGATCACAGCGTTTTCTCGCGCTGCCGAACAACAGGTATATTAAAACGCCGATGATCATCGCTCGTGTGTACACAATAGCGTAGCTGCCGTGAAATTGTGGAATTTGACTCGGCGGGCTATACATGCTTTTCAAAAGGATTGAAAACTCCCCAGAAACGCTTCTCTCTCTCTCTCTCTCTCCATTAATCTCGGATCGCGAGACGATGCAATATCAGCTGTTGTTATAGCATAAACGGTATAGTTACATACAGTGCCAAAGCGACCACCCATTAGTACAGAAGAGAAAATGACGAACGATCGAGAGCGGCTCTTCCTTCCGTCCTCGGCACAGCGCATTGTGCCCACCCTTTGTCTCGTTTCTTCACGCGTGCCGCCGCAGGAAAAAAAGGAGCTAATATCCGCGTTCTCGCAAGGGTAGGTATAGTAGGTAGCCGCTCGCGCGTGGACTTAAATAGCTGCGCGTACTTTACGACTCTGCCGAGAGCCGCGCGCGCCATTATTATAATCCTCGGCGGCTTTTCTGCCACTGCGCATGCAGCCAGGTCGACCCCACGCATCAGGATTTTTCCTCAGGCTTTTATGCTCCTAGATTTTTGTTTACCAACACACGCGGACACACTATGACGAGCCATTCGACTTTTGTCACGCGCGTCGTATACGTCCTTTTCTATTTCTATATAGGGCTTCGCATTGACATGTACTACATTTTATGCGAGCGCGATGCGCTTCATCTCTCCGCGCGTCTCTATAGTTACGTGAGAATTTATTTTTTTTCCATCTCCGTTTCGTTAGCATCAGAATGACGAGGATGTGGTATTGTCGAAGCAGGGGGTTTACGCCAATTAAACGCGCACGCGCGACAACTACTTTTTTCACATTTCTTTGACAATTAAGAATTTTCAAGCTACTGCAGTGAGAAGACGCGATTAATTATTATTCTTGGAGTATAAGAAATCATAAAATGCAGTAAGTGTAGCAACGGAGCACATAATATCTGCTACCCAGAGATCCGCTTTATAAACAATCGAACCTAAACATTTTTTTCACACAGAAGCGCGCGATAATAAAGTCTCGTAATCTTATCTCTATACAGGCCTAACAGCCTCGGCAAACGAGTCAATTTGCTATCTAATAAATCCCAGCTGCGGGATTCCGATCCCGCAGAATTCGGGAGCCGCGTACACTCGGAGCCTCGTAAATCTCCGGCGCAAACAATTCGTCCCTAGATCGGGAGAGATCCTGCGCATTCTCTCGCAGCAGGGAGAACCGCGCGCACAGCGGAAGGATACGTATATAGTACATAAAGAAAGATGCTAATAGGCGAAGGCGCTGCACGCAACTGTGAATAAGAATCTCTGAAATAGAGAGAAGAGCCGAGAGTACATATATATGTATACACTTTTGCACGCAGGCCTCGAGGCGCATGGGCTCGCATTATGATGGCACGCGCGATACTTTATGGATTGTTTAGCGCAAATTACGTCTCCCGAGCTAATTTACGCCCGGCTCGCTCCGCGGCGTAAATCTCGACGCTTTTAAGGCCGCAGCTCTCTCTCTCTCTCTCAGAGATGCGCTGCCACTCTGCGAAACTACACTGTACTATATATATATATATATATATATATATATATATATATATATATATATATATATATATATATATATATATAATATATATATATATATATATATATATATATATATATATATATATATATATATATATATATATATATATATATATATATATATATATATATATATATAATATATATATATATATATATATATATATATATAATATATACATATATATATATATATATATATATATATATATATATATATATATATATATATATATATATACACCGTCGTGGCCTACTAAAGATATGCGCAGCTCGTTTTAATCGGATCGTTCCGGTCGGCTCGTCGTAAAAAAATCGTTATGCTCGTTTCTTTCATTTTTTTTCGAAAAGAAAGAAGCCCGGCTTTTCTGAATTTCCATTTTAATTTCGCGGCCGAGTCGCCTTATATAGTCGAATCACCCCCCCGCAGTCGACGCGCCGCACGACTTTATTGTCCGGGCTCACCGCACGATTCTAGTACGCTCCCTCTCTCTCGTCAGCCCTTAATACGCAACGTGTGTGTTCTCGCCGACGCTCTGATCGACCTACATTTACCACGCACTGCGAGATTCCGCTGCGTTTTTGATGCATCCGAGTTTCTTTTTCCATTATTACCGGGTAGATATAATATGCCAGGCTGGCGACTACTTTCGCTGTGTAGGTGTATGTCTCTGTATCGATCTTCGATCATGCATTTGGAGTAACGAATTTTCTTATAAAAATACATCGATTCACAGTATCCATCGGTCTAGTCGTCTCAATGAACTCGTAACGTAACTTTTTGCATGTCTATAAGGTGAAGTTTCAGCGCTCCGTCGGCATGAATAGATGGAGCTAGCTACCAACGCGTTATTTTTCCCTTGAATCTTCGTTTCTTTTGTTTACAATTATTTTAATAACAATGGATTTTCTATACTTCGCAATAAACAACTTGACTATCTGGTTAAAACTAATTGTGCAAAATTATGAATTCCAGATGAAGAGTGATTACTTTGAATATTTACTAATTTCAAAAATTTTCAAAAATATTCGATCTTTGACAAAGTTTATTGAAAATAACAAGGCAACTCTTATCGAAATTGATCTCTTATTAACAAAACAAAGTAGCAACTTATGTTAATAAATATCCTTATCGTCTTTTTGTACAGGATAAATTCTGGAAAATCTTTTTATTTTTAAATCACTAGACTTGTTCGTGATACTTATCATTTTAACTCAAATTCGCGATACTTAAATAATCTAAAGCGAAAACGACCCAACTTATAAAAACGTATAAGAATCAAGTTTATAGAACAGTGTGGCTAAAATCCGCTGTTAAGTCACGCCTATCTGTGACTAAAGCAGTCCGTTTTTGCATCGTGTTTATCACACTCGCTACGCTCGTGCGCTAACCTCACGGTGCAAATAAGGACTACTTTAGTCACGAATAGGCGAGACTTGCGGATTTTAGCAGTCTGTCCTATACAATTTTATACGATACTTTTGACTTAAATGGTTTAGTTTAACACGGCGCTTAGCGCCCTCGCTGCGCTCGGGTGCTAACTGCGTCGTGTAAAAAAGAACCATTTAAGTCACACGTATCGCAATGTACTATTTAAAAGAATTAACTATAACGCATACACGTACTTTTTTACGACTTTGAATCTGATGCTTTTGTCGCTAAGACCATATCACTTCTGTCTAAAAGTGCATTCAGTTCAGCATCTGTATACACTGTGAAAAAAAAAGTTTTTATTTGTAAATGTTTTGAATTCTTAAAGTCTTTTTAGCGTTAATAACGTTACCTTCGTTTTTCGAATCGGAGATTCTCATACACTCGTTTTCTAAAAGTCTTTTCAATCTCGTTAGACCATCCTCTGTATTAACTAATTCATTTTTACTGGGCATCACCGTTTTTTCTAAAACTCTTTTCACATTCGCTCTGTTAATTATATACTGATCAACAGTACCTTTGGTACAAAATCTATATGCAACAACTGGTTTTATTTGTCCTATTCTATGGCATCGTGCCATAGCTTGAAGATCACATTGAGGATTCTACAAAAAAAGATTTTAGTTACTTGACATTTTCATAAAAAATGAAAATTTCAATTTAATTTGGCGGACATACCCAATCGCTATCGTATAGGATGACTGTGTCTGCTGCAGCTAAGTTTAAACCCACTGCTCCAGCTCTTGTGGAAAGTAAAAACAAAAATACATCCGGATCGTTTTGGAATGTTTCAATGTTCTTACTACGTTCGTCAAGCTTGATCCTTCCATCCAGCCTTACGTATTGAAAATCTCTCAAAGACAAATAATCTTCTATAACATCCAAAACCATTGTCATAGTAGAAAATAGCAGTACTTTGTTTCCGTTGGCATGCAATTTTTTTAACATGGCGTCTAGTACAAGCATTTTTCCAGAAATCTTAACTAGACTTTCATCTATTTTATGTACTCCAGCATCATTCAACGGATAATGGATAATGTACGGATGATTGACTACATGTCGGTACATCATTACTAAAAAGAAAAATACAAATTGATTAAAAATATTAACAATTAGAGACATTTAACATTCATAAAAAAGCTGTGAGAACATATGATCATATTCACCATCATTGCCAAACCTCAGTCTGATCAAATAATCAACATTCTGTTCAGTCACGTTTGTACATTCCTTCCACTTATTAAGATCTTCAGTTTTAACAACTTTGTTTCCCACCATTTGAGTTTTAACTTCTGTTTTTTTTTTATTCCGGTTAAAAAGTTGATCCAAACTGACAGATTGAGTACATTTTCGTTTTGGTCTCACGCGATTGATATCTGTAACTGGTTCTTCTGGTTTAACTTTCCAGAGAGCGGATACATCTCTGTTGATGATAGACGAATAAAGATCGTACTGAATTGCTGTTAATGGCGTGTATACGATGACTTCCTTCATAGGTGGCACATCGGGACATACATCTTCCTTTAAACGTCGCAACATAAAAGGTTCTAATATTTCTTTGAGAGCTGATAAAACGTGTCTTTCTTGTTCTTGTTTCAAAAATTTTTGTTTTCCTGCTTCGTGTTGCACATCACTTGCATCAAACCACACTTTAAATATATCCAAGCTATTAAATATATCTGGCAAGAGAAAGTGCAAAAGTGACCAAAGTTCACTCAAGTTGTTGTGTATAGGTGTTCCAGTTAGCACCAAACGGTTCACAGAATCCACTAATCTCAGTTTTCTGCAAAAGATGTAAATTGAATAATCATAATTACAATATAAGTACAATTAAATTATTCATTAAAACAAATTACTTGAACAGTTGACAGTTAAAGTTTTTTATTCTCTGCGCTTCATCAACTACAATGTATCTCCAATGAAATTCTTGCAAAAATCTTCCATCTTTGATTGGCGTTTCGTACGTCGTGAGCACGATTGGATGTGTAAGAAAAGAACCAACGCGAGTTCTTTGTCTGATTTTATTTCTAAGCGGCGCCCTTTCCTTTCCATTTCCATAATATACCACAACAGGAAGTTGTGGCGCAAAACGTTCGAATTCCAAAGTCCAATTTGTCAAAGTAGAAAGAGGAACTACTACCAAATATGGTCCAGCTATTTGATTCTCAATCAGATAGGCAAACAAAGCGATAACTTGAATAGTCTTTCCTAGACCCATTTCATCCGCTAAAATGCCATTCAACCCATTCTCCTGCAAAGATTTCATCCACTCGACCCCTTCTTTCTGATAATCTCGCAATTCTCCTTGAAACAATTTGGACTGTACAAAATTATCGATTGGATTGCTGTTTTCTTTATCCCCACTGGGTTCTTCCTTGCACTTGGATGCCAACTCTTCAGCTTCAGCCTTCTTTATATTTAGATTCAGTTTCTTTCTACCTCTTCTGGACTTCTGAAAATGTACAAACATAAATACAATTATCATTTGAATCGATAAAACAGAAATAATTAATTCATTAATTGTGCATACTAACAGCTTTATTTTTATCAGTATTCTCAGTTTGTTTCAGTGCCCTGCGAGTTCTTTTGTTGGGAACGGCTGATTCGGCTTCTTCTATACCCGTCCTCTTTGGGGCTTTAGTATCCTTATCTTTGTCCTTTGGCTCAAATTTTTTCATGATAAAGCTGGACAATACCTTGCTCTGCGATAGCAAGTGCATCAGACGCTTGTACTGCTTCTCCTTCATCTCTTGTTCATACTCTTCAGCTGCGGCTCTTCTCTTCGCCAGCTCTTCTTCATTCATTCTCCTCTTCCTCTCCAATTTCAATCGCTGCTCCTCAGCTATGCGAGCTGTATCTGCGAAGTCGATTCCCTCTCCTATCGTTCCCTCATTTTCTTTCTTCGCTTGATCTGCACAAAATTGCACATTTTTACGATCTCTTCCATGAAATCTCGCGCTTTCTTCGAATAGGTTCTATAATACATCTCTATCGTCAACGACAAAAGTACTTCGCGCAAATCGTAAATTCATGAAATCGTAGGACAAAGCAATAACGAGCATCAATACGGAGATTCGCCGCAAAATGAGAAAAACCGCTTCTCCGAGACATATCTCTCGCGCTCCTTTGTTTCCGCGAAGAAATTCAATACTTGGATAACTGCTCGCACATACCTTTGGAGACGATGCTTTCAAAACCCGAGTCCTCCGACGGGTCCATCACGTCGCGGCTGACCTTCTCCTCTGCTTTGGTCTCGTTTTTGACGTCCATCCTCTCCTGGAACATCATTGTATCACGAGGAGTTTGCAGATTTCAAAATGATACGGCGAACTCGAGGGAGATTCGCTCGGCTCTGCAGTATCTAACGGCAACTGAGATAGATACTGCTGCGCGGCGCGCAAGACGTCGCGAAGGGACGGACGGACAAGTTGCGACTTGCTTTCGAAAGAAACAATGCTTCCCGCGAAGGATTCCCGCCAATGTGTAACGGCGCATCAGCGCTCAAGAGCTCGGTTATGTAGACTTGTAGGTAAGATAGAGTTCGTTATGATCGACCTCGATCACAATTACGAGTAGAAAAAACAAAATATTTATGTATTCAGGAGCTGTAAAAGAGTTTTAGATATATAGTATAATCGTGTTCTCTTGTTCGTTTACCAGTAGAGTAAAAAAGTCAAAACGAATCTGCGAGCGACTAAAATCTCTATACTTTATTTGCAATGGAATTTAATTAATAACATTTTTTCAAAAGGGATATGCAATGTGTTTGAATTGATCTGCGATCATGATACACATTATTGATGTTTTTCTTCGTTTATTATTCATGATAATCAAACATAGGTGTCACTAGAGGTACCAGCTGGCAAACTGATCGAGAATTTTTCTCACCTTATAGTCGCGCTGCTCTGTCTTCTTTCTGGTTCTAGGTAGTGAGAACATCAAAATATAGTATAAAGGGAACGTCAGCTTCTGTAAATAGACTTTCAATGTCAGCGATGGTGTCTGAGCAGTAGCCGTATAGTCATCGATTCGGCCGCCCGTACGACCCGCGCCCCGAATTCAATCCCAATATAAGTATTTAAGTAAGAGCCAACAGCAAAAAGATGTCTTTCCAGCCTATTCTCAATCCCGTAAGTATTCGCAATTGTCATTTTTAATCGTTTCTATTTCACTATAGTTACTTTAAAACAGCGTTCGATCATCGCATTGCGCTCTTCTGCGCAAAAGACAATGCGTGTATATACCAATGATGTACTACGTGTCTGTTGACGTGGTTCGAATAATTATTCCGTTATAACGAAAATTTTGATTTCCCCTTTAAATATGATATACCTATCAACAATCTTTAAAAAATGTTTTCTTTGTGTAGGAACTGCCTTATGTTGGCGAGGTGGAAGGAGGTGTTACACCTGGAAAAATGTTGAAAATTCAAGGCAAAGTTCCAGAGGACTCGAGACGCTTTGCCATTAATTATCAGTTGGGTTCCAATTTGAATCCAAGAGATGACATTGCCATTCATGTTTCACCTCGTTTTACCGAAGGATTCATCACGAGAAATCACATTGAATCTATGAATTGGGGTCCGGAGGAAAATGATGGTCCAATGTGGATTCAGCCTGGCACACCCTTTGAAATCATTGTATTATGCGAGTATCACTGCTACAAAATTGCTGTTAATGGTAGACACTTTACGGAGTTTGCTCATAGGCTGCCTTACAATAAGATCACACACCTGGTTATCGATGGAGAAGTAGATATTTCGTCCATCTTTTACGAGACTATTCCTATTGGTCCTAGGCCTTCCGCACCAGTACCTGATGTACCTCCTGTTGATGTTGGACCTCCTCGTAAGTATTTCTCATTTACTTAAGTATGCAAATTATGCTTTTCTTTTAATAATCAATTATTATGTCACTGCAGCACCAGGTGGTCTTTACCCAACTCTCAATCCACAAGGTTTTCCACAAGAAAAGTATGGACCTCCACCAACTAATGATGACTTTAGAAATAATCCACCACGGGCATATGGATATCAACCAGGAGCTCAAAAGGCTGAAGAAGAAGATGCCTTTGGTGGCTGCTTGGACAAAGTTGGATTGGCAGTAGGAGGACTTGTTGCGGCAGGAGGAGTGGCAGCAGCCATGCACGCATACAATGTAAGCAGCAAATATGAGTATTTATTATTCTATGAAAACCTAATTTGTTTTTATTTAATTTACTATTGTTTAATTATCAGAAAAATAAAAAGAAGCAACAAGAGGCAGGTGGCGAAGTCAACCATGAAAAAAGCGAAGCTTCAGAAAATGAAAGTGGTTTTGGTGGGCTAGGAGCATTGGGAGCAGCTCTGGCAAGTAGCTTAGCATCTAATGCTTTCCAGGGAGATAGAAACGCACATGCACAACAAGGCTATCCACCTCAAGATTCAAGTAGTGGAATGTTGGGATCTATTTTGGGAGCTTTAGGTAAGCCATATTAATAAACAGATAGAGATTCTCAAAATTCCTCCTCAACAATTTGCTCATCTTATCAATGTAATGCTGTCATTCTGAAAGTTTAATTAAAAATGTTTCACTTCATTTAAGATATTTATTCAAACTTTATTAAACAAAATATTTTTTTATATCTAAATTACATACAACCATTTCATTTAACTATTATACTATCACAAGTCTAAGAATAGTAGCTTATTAAAGTAGAGAACTAGTAAATTGAAAATTGCTGAGTTAAGGAAACACTTTCATGACATCACTAGATGGAATCTGTAATTATTGTGAAGGTCAAAGTCTTAGTGAAGAAATCGTCACTATGACTCAATTTGAGCTTCATGTTCTATGTGTGATCATTATTACAGCTAGGAATCGTAATTTAAATTTGAATAATCTTTTATTTTTGTAATTAATTATAAATAAATTTAATTAATTTAGGTGGTGCGGGCGGTCCTCAGCCAAGCTATCAACAACAACCACAATCGGATCCGCTCGCGGGGCTAGGAGGGCTAGGCTCGATTCTTGGCGGAGTACTCGGAGGCGGTGGTGCGGGTCACCAACAGCAGCCTCAGTATCAACCAAGCGGCGGCTATGGAGGCTATCAACCTCAAGGTCCGCAAGGAAATGGTGGCGGCAGCAACGATTTACTTAGCGGTCTAGGCGGTGCGCTCTTTAAATCAGCTCTAGACGGTCTGTCCAAACATGTAAGTCTCAAGGTCCAGAAGTCAGTTAAAAAGAGTTTGGAGCGTAAGCTCACTCTAACACCGAGAAAAGCGTGATTTCAACCTTCTTCTTACGCTGGAATGGCTTGCAATAACTTTCTTCTCAATGCACTGCTTTTATCTATCTGTACTTAAACTTTTACTACTGGAACGTTATTTAATTGTATACACGCATATTTATTTATTTATGGACCTTTTCACTGACTGCGACTTGCATTTATTTTTATTTATTTATTTTTTTTTTAATGTGCAATAAAAGGTATGAGTTTTAATATATTTTCTTTTCCTTAACATAATACATACACTATTTCCTTACTTTATTTCATAGACACGATTTCCTTTTCTTTCATTCTCGTTTAAAGTTACACAGTGTTATCATAAGATTATTTGTTTCGCTTAAGGATAATAAGTAAAAAGGGAGGATTTGGCTCAGTCAAAGCCAAGTATTGAAAATAAACAGTCTACATTTTGCTCCAAAAATCAAAGGTATATAAACTTACAAATTACAATTTGAATACGTTTAATTGCTTGCAATAACTTAATAGCATTGTAACTAACCATTAAAAAAGGCATTGTTAAAATCTGCGGACTAAGTCGCAATAAAACTCGGAAAAATGTCTGTATAAGTAAATAAGAGTATGCATATCTAACAGAACCATACTTTCGTTTGAACGTTCGATGTATATATCTGGAGTCCAATCTTTGTTTACATTCAGAGCCAACGATTTGACGAATGATCGCGTATATAATAACAAGGGTTTTGAATACATACAATGGGCTTATGCGAGTTTTCCTAGCATTGCTTCTCGTCGACGCTCATGTAAAATCAATAAAGCTAATACACAATGAAGGAATCGCGTGACTGACTTACTGGCTCTTCATATTCAAGGACTGCCTTAATTACCTAAACACCGCGAGCTTTTGATGATAAAAAAATAAAAGCTTTTGCTTCTACGCTGATGATTTGGATTTATGTGTTTTATTTATTCGACATAAGAGCAGCGAATCAATGTAAACTGTCTATTCTCAATATGAAAAAGAAAAAGATAATTTTCTGCTGCAACTAACAAGAAGTCTGAACGGAGAAAATATAAGAAAACAATCGATCTGATTATCCCACAGTCGCACAAACCGCGGTATGACGACGACGACAACAGTGGTCACTACGCCACATCACCTCCAGCACCGCCTCCATCGAGCTACGGCAGCAGACACGGCTACGAAGACGCGCCGCCGTCGCACCCAGCCCCGCGGCCACCAAGTCCGCCGGCTCCGGGCGGCGGTAGGCTCACCGCTGCCGAAATTTCCAAGGGCCTTGGCCTCTCCGACGGCGAAGACTAAACTTTGCTTTATAGTTTTATTTTACCTATAAATACTACTACATTATGTTGTAACGAATCTCTCTCTCTCTCTCTCTCTCTCTAATCGCACTTAGGTATAATTACACAATTGGAAAGCATTCGAACCGTAGACCTATTTGATCGCAGCGAAAGAGTTTCCTTATTTTCCTTGAAAATTTCCAGTAAGATTTTTTTATCGCACAATAACATTAGCAAAAATAAGATAAGAATTCGCGCGCTCTGCATTTGCCTTGCTTTACTAAAAGCCGCTAATCGTTTGATAATTTTGAAAGCTATGCATTTAAAAAAAACCGAACTGAACGCTGCGTATATTTATAGGCAACGAATGTAGTCTTCTATAATTGTTCTATATGGGTAATCAAAAATCCGAGCGAAACTTCCGCTTTTTTCTCGCAAAAGACCTCAACGAAATAAAAACTTAGATCTGCTTTTTTATTGTAAAACGAAGCTACTATACAGCTTGTAAAAAGTACAATCTTAGGCCTTACATTCATCTCGTTTAAAGGTTGCAGTTGTTGTTTATACAGCAAAGAAATTGTTATATATAAATTACATTATGTACAAAGTCTTAATGACTCTAAAGAAGGCTTCCCTTCATTATGTTATATTCGAGTCTAAGTAGACACCATCACACTTAAATTATTTTATAAAGCGATGTATCTATATGTATATTTTTATGAGTATTTTACTGCAGAGCATATTGGCTTGGCTAATTCTATACAAATGATTTTATATAGAGCACAGAGATATTTGTATACTAATACCAGAGGTAATGTATTCATATACTTATATAGAAAACGTTGAATCTGTCAAAATAAATCTATTATCCTTAGAAAATGTTTTCAATTTTTCACTCATGTCAATTGCAATTTTTTTTAATGATTTTATTTTTATAATCAACAATAATTTAAAATTTACTCGCGAAATCGCGGCGATATATATCGAAGCGCGTACAGCGTAATATATATGTCATAATATGGTAACGTCATAGGTGCTAACTTCAGAGTTAGCATCATAACCTAACCAAATGTCGATCGTTGTCTGCGTTTTAGTTTTCTAATTCTTTGATTATTTATTTCTGGCTGGCTTTTTGGTTTATTATTCTTATTCTTGTAGATAAAACTTCCTATTGAAGTAACGGTAAGTTTGAGTAAAATATTCATCTAGTTGCAATCTTTATTTAATTCTTTTATTGACGAATACAATAAGGACTACAAACTTTTGGCGCCAACAATATTTATTTCTTGAAAAGTACACAAAAAACCATATTCAATTAAACCTTAGATATTTTGAAGACACTTATTATAATATATGTTTACTGCTTGTATTGTTTAAAGAGGTATTTTTATGTATTTTTTATTATTTTGATGCAATATAACACGATGATTGTAATTTGAGGTTAACCCGATACGCAACGTTACGGAAAATACTGCTTTTATGAGAAAAATCATGTTTTTTCAATATTTTTTCAGATGCCTAATAGTATGAAAGATGAATCTGAAGCAGAAGGTGATGAAATGTCACACGTTAGCAATGACAGTAATGCCACTTCTTCATCATCGGAAAGTAGTGAAGAACACAGTGATAGTGATGACTCCTCTGAAATGGATGAAGATGAGTGTGAGAAGCGAAGAGTTGAATGCTTACACAACCTTGATGATTTAGAAAAACAGTTTAATCACTTGAGGGAAAAGTATGTATAACTCAATAAAATGTTTATAGTCCTTTGAATAATTGATTTATTTAATTTTATTCAATCAATTTACAGGATATACGAAGAAAAAATGGCCCAAGTAGACAAAAATTTGATTGAAATAAGAGGAGAAACGTCAGAGGAATATTTAAAACATGTAGAGCGTTTAAGAGATACTATGAAAACTAAGGAACAAGTAGCTAAAGTTTTAAAAGATTTTCGTTTAAAAAATATTCAGCATTTATACTCATCTGAAGAGTTAGCAGCTGCTCAAAATTTAGCAAGCGAAAAAGGACTTTTATATGATGATATTCACAGTGATCTTCAAGAAAAGATACATAGACTGGAAGAAGATAGAAACAGTAGCGATATTCACACTGATTTGTGGCTCTACTCCAATGGTCGAAGAAGAAAAAGTCGATCTCAAAGAAAAAGAGCAGTATCTGTTACTGGACCATACATCGTTTACATGCTGAATGATGCAGAAATATTAGAAGATTGGGCCCTCATTAAAAAAAGTTTGACAACATTTAAAACTGAAATTATTTAAAAAGGTTAGTCACTTGCATGTTTTGAAGGTCTACAATTTAATATATGCAATATCAAGTCCTGTTATTTTAAACTATTATATCATATTAAAACCACATAATGAAAACAGTAGACCATACAAAATTGTACTTAAAATTGTAATAATTTTTATAAATTATACTTATTAAATTATGATTGATTTTGTCTTAGAAAAAAAAATACGTCGATTATAATTATAGAACGAGTTTTTTTGATAACTGTACATAAATGAAACATGTATAATACTGTAATATAAGATATGAATAAAATGATAATTTACTTTATATTTGTAAGGATAACAGACTGAGCTTCGTGATAATATAAGATTACTATTTAGAATTATAAAAATGCGCTCACACTAGGTCTTATTCTTTCATTCATTATCTTTGCAAATTAATAAAATAAATTATCAGAGTGAGAGCTATAATTTTTACATATTAGAAATACTTTAAAGATTGTAGTGTATCTTAAACATAAGGGTGTGACTGAAAATTCATTGATACTAAGTAAAGGAATGTTTCCATTCATACTTGTATAAAATGTGTAAAACTTAAAAAAAAATTGTATATATATAACAAGCTATCATATGACTCACAATTCAAATAAAAAAAAAATTAATAAGTTACAAATTTTGATATAAGTTTCTAATATAATTACTATTATTATTATTATCATAAAGAATATACAATCTTAAGTAAAGCGGCATTGTTAATATTAAAATTGATCGATTGTTTCATGAATAAGATTCAAATTTTTTATTCTGGAAAGTTTGTCTGAAGGTTGTCTAATATTTTATAGGTAGTAATATGTTTATAAAAATATAATTAATCCCTACACTCTGTAAATACCTAATATGTAAGATGTATTTTGTAGAAATTTCTATAAATTTGGAATAGTGTAATAAAAATCTACATCGATAATAATGAGATTGTTTATTTAATAAAATATAAATGCCATTGTACATACTTATGCATGCCATACTAGAGATGAATGATGCGGTCCATATCAAAATTCCTTGCTTTGATACGAATTAGCTGATTTATCATTCAGTCTCAACCAGGATGTGTTATATCTCTTTCGATACCATAATTCAATTCTTTATTTCAACTCGCTTCATTAGTATCTAAGTATGTACAAAATTTAAGGGTGCATAAACAACAAGTTTTTGTACATTTAGTACGCATATATTATTTTATCGTAATATATCATGATGAAACTTGAAACGCAATAGTATTCGGTGAAACGCATTTGATCTTGCGGTATTTTAAAATTTTTCAATGCCTTCACTTTGACGGTTTACCTACACAAAAATATCAAAGCATTATCTCGACATGTGTACACAATATATACTACTGGTTGAAAACAATGACTATACAATTACCTCGTCTGTTGATTTAAGAGCGTCCAAATCATCTTTTATTCTTCTGTTAAAGAACCCGAATTTCACGAGTAATGCAGTTAAAATTGTCGTAAGAACTATCCCTAATAATACTGATAAAACGATGATCCATAACGGCACAATGGCAGCTTCTTTGGCTTGACGCAGACGGAAAAATATCGTGGAAATCTGTTTGAAATTCGGCTTCTTATTGTCCGATTCCAACGTTATGTTTGGTTGCGTTATTTTTACGAATGCTTCGCTGACGAACAACAAAACGTCTTTACCTTTCATTTCCTCGACTGTAAAAACACGATTTTATCGAGTAGTTAGCAAACATCCTAATATATTTTTCATAAAACTAATAAGGTCGTCATACTTACTAGTGTTATTCGACAGTTCAAGATCCATCGACACGGTCACTTTGGCCACCGAGTTTTTTTTGACAAAGGGACCCAGTATGCAGAGGAACGTCTGACAGGCTACGTCTTGGTTGGTGCAATTGACGTAAAACGCTCGAGCCTCGGAAGTGACCGTTACAGAATTGTTTCCTTCGCCAAACAACGTTCTGTTCAACGGGAGTATCAGAACCGAATCCGACTCTTCTTTGCCAACATTTTTGCAACCCAACTTCCGCCCTTCCATGTATCCCTGCACGTGGCGAATTCTCGCGATTTCGCTATCGTTCCAATGCGTCGGCACATTTAGGGTGAGACGAGCCTCTTCGATTGGAGTAGCGCCGAACTTTTGAATTTCGTAAACGTGATCGAACGAATGCTTCGAATAGTTTTTTTCCGTTACATCTCGCTCGAACAGAGCGTACGAATCTTCGTAGGATTTTCTGAAAATAAAAATTCCGATAAATAATTGTAATTTCTACGCATACTCGTGCATTTATACCCAACGATCGCGACGTCGGCCTCCACGTCGTAACTGATGAGGAATGTTTGGATATTGTCGAAAAAGTGTTTGTCCTGGCTTTGACTGGTCAGCACCACTTGGATCTCTTGAGTTTCATCCTCGTAGACGATCGCGCTCATGTCCAGCTCAAGAAGGAGCGTATACTGCGTGAAATAATATAATCGATAACTAAAACAAACTACAATTATCTGCTTATATCGCAATGCAATTAGACCAGGCCAAAATACTTGCGTTGTCTCGAAGCGGATTGCCCACGTTGCAGATGAGCTCGAGCGTTCTATTTATTATCTGAGCCTGTTCATTGCACTCCGGCGGTATTCTGGCCAATCCTATGGGCTGCGGGACGTACACGTGCGCTTGGGCCCTGTACGCGGGTTCTCCGTTGTTTTCGATCGCGAGGCTCAGGTTGACGCTCGGTTTTGAGCCGATTACGAATCGTCCAGTCGGTAGGTCTGGACTCGTAACGTTGACTACTCGCAAATCCGCAACGCAGACGGCGTCTTCGCCACAGTCCAGGAGAAAGGCCAACTTCAGCTCGTCGACGGTCTTGGACAGCTGGGGACTGATTACTGGACAGTTCGGACAGGACGAATCCGTCAGGTTGACCTGAGCTTTCACCATTATTGGGTCGATGAAGTTTTGATGATTTTTCTGCAACGAGAGCCGTACATGAGCATTTACCAGGTTTACCGAGGGATTATCATTGTGTTGCAGGGACAGGATATAGGATTACTTTGAAATAGGCCTTGATCGAAGTGCACTTCTCTTGACCCCTGGTCAAGCTGCCGACAAGCCTGTAGGTGTCACCGAAAGCTACTTTCTCGTAGATGATGGCCCGGTGATGGAACTTGTCAACTTGTACGGTGAACGTGGCGTCTGCGCACGCAGAGAAAATACAAATGTAATGGAAGAGTTACAGAGTAAAATTTAAGTGTAATGTAACGGAGAATTTAAATCGATTACTGATGACATCGGGTGCGTTGTTGTTAAGTCCATCGTAGCTGGAGCAAAACTCGAGGGGAAGGTTCGTCTGGTTGGTCAAGAGGCTGTACTTGTTCTCAGAGACTCGAACCTCTAGGCTCATTACGAGGACAGGTCTGCTGGCAAGGAGGACGGCGTGTCCCGATAGGTAGGCACCGACGGCTAGGTTGCCCTGGAGGTCCCGGGCGATCGCCTGACCGAAACCCTGAAGTCTCGGACTAAGCTCGGCAGCGCGAATCCTCTGCGAGTATCGCTCGGCTATGCCCTCGGCGCGACCCTGGAAGATGTAGATGGCACCACGATGGTCGTCCTCGTAAGGCGCTGACACGGCCAGGTCGGCGTAACCGTCGTAATCCAGGTCGCCGAGACAGCTGAGCGCGCTGCCGAACCGAGCGCCTGACTCCTCGAGTTCTCCCGTGATCCGCTGCACCGAGAAACTCGTCCTGCCGTTGGCTCCCTGAAAAGTATTGTATAGCTATATCGTTTTAGTCGCTATTATTTAAGATAAAAATAGAAATTAAGCATACATCCATTTATGCTATAACTTAAAACAACTCATTTTACAATTTTTATTTCAAGGGACAAAAAAAGCATTGAAATTGAATCCTATATTGTATACGCGTAATACCGCAAATTCATTTTATGAAAATGACCGGATTGAAAATTAAATTAACTACTTTAATACCCAGGGAAAGTATGTTTTACAATTCGTGTATGAAAAAGGCCCTCTATAGCACAGTGTGGCTTAAATCCGCGTTTATTGCACCGTGTAAATAGCTAACGTCACGGTACCATAATGGACTGCTCAGATCAGGGATAGGCGTGACTTGGCGGATTTAAGCAGCTGTGCTATAAACTTGTACGCGATACTTGTGAACTAAGCAGCCCATTAGTGCACGGCGTTTTATCACCCTTGCTGCGCTCAGGTGCTAATACATGCCGTGCAGTAATCGGCTACTTAGGTCACACGTATCGTAATATACTATTTCCGTGCATGAAAAACGAATGGGAAATCGAGTTTTTCATAGCAGACGGTGAAAAGTGTTTCCTCCCTAGAGTGCAAAGTTTTTCCCCTCACTGCAGCGAGTTGAAGGTTTTTCCTCCTGCTGCTCGGATATAGTCAAAATTTTGTAAATTATAATGATAAAAATTTTTTAAAACTTCGAAAACCTTGTAAAATTTCTTTTATTGACACTTTTATTATCCTCAATTTTCCATTCGTTTTCGATAAACGAGAAAGAGATAATTCACACGTAGCTTCCTTCAACATCATATATTGCTTAATATCAGAATTGTTTTTACTTCATATATGATTATATCAAGTTTTTTTTTTTTTTTTTTGATGAATAAAATTATTTTGAATCAATCACACACACACACACACACACACACATACTCACACACACACACATATAATTAAATCTAGACGCTAGAGATATGGGAATTCTATGGGAAAAATGGAAAACTTTTTTTTTCTTATTGTACATGTTTAGAACCATGCAAAACCACGATCCAACATCGAAAAAGTGCCACGTGACACTGTTTTCTAGGCCCTTCAAATTCGTCAAAAAATAGCCATTGTTCAAGAGTATGTACCTAAAGAATAAGGGCACAAACAAAAAATGCATGACGAATTCGAAGGGTCACAAGGCACTTTTTCAATGTTGGAACGTGCTTTTGCGTGGTTCTAAACATGTACAAAAGAAATAAAAAGTTGTGGGGACGTGCCCCAGCATTTGTTTTTTTCGGTTTCTCCAATCAGAAAATGGCATCTTTCCCGTAAAATTCCCCATATAAGCGATGCAGTTTTCAATTATGCAAGGTTACAGGGTGAGAAACAAAATTTTGAAGCTTAATATCTTTAAAACTAACTGATATCATAAACAACCCGAAGAAAGGGATCAAGATGCTATATAATGCTAACTAAATCCAAAATTTGAACTTGATTAATGCCTTTTTACTCCAGTTACCACGTCACGTAGAAAAACGACTTTTTTCAGTTGTTGATGTTTTCCTCAGGATCTATTCCATGATATAACTTAAAAAATTTTAGTGGAATATAGTCGTAATAATTTAAAAATAATCATGATTTTTTTAGGATTCAAAATTTAGTTTTCGAGTTAAAACAATTTTAAGAAATTGCGCTTTATGGTGTATAATAAAAGACCGACAAACGATAATATAAATTTTCCGCAGTAAAAAGATGGATAATTTTATTCTCTTTCAGTTACCTACTAAGCAATTTACTTTTATTAACTTTTCCAATAACTTTATTAGATAAAACTGAAATATCAAAACTAAAAAATCACTATAAAAAAACGTGTACACAAAATGTAAAATCAGACTTTTTCCCACTATGTTCTAGTAAAAACAAAGAAAATGAGACATCGAGGGTTAAAATCCACTGAGTAGAAGCTGAGATACAGAATACTACATACGCACGCACACACATACGAACGCAGAGACACACACACACACACATACATCTGTACAGACATTTTTCATAAACAACATTTTTCGATTAATAATGCATCAAAACACACTTCCCACATGTTTTTACACAAACGCCAGAAATTACTATTACAAGGCTTTCTTAGGGAGGAAGCAAAACGAGAATCGAAGAGGCAAAAAATTAATTTTTTTCGCAAAATTAATTTTTAAACTTAATTATTTTACAAACAAGCAATTTTCTTAAAAAAATAATATGGTAATTAGAAAGATCTTATTAGTCTAGGCGCTGACCACTTTTCGTCGGACTTGAATGGCCCGTAGATCACCAAGGTTTTTTCTATGTATTTTTGCCTCCTGAACACGAATTTCGAGGGTGGACTGCCGAAAAATGGTCAGGTAATTTCTTATTAATAAATGAATTGTTAATATTTAACAAAATTATGTTATATCGCAAAAACTTTAACCCAAAAACAGTTTTTTAGATTCCTTATATGATTCTAAATCGAAAATGTTCTTATAACATTTTTTGAAAAAGGCTTTGTTTTCGAGTAAAAGAGTACTAAAATCCGGTCAAAATTGCGATTTTTTTTTCTCAATTTTATCAAACTTGATCAATTTTTTAATTAAAAAACAAAGCTTTTTTCAGAAAATCTCACGAGAACATTTTCGATTTAGAATCATGAAAAGAATCTAAAAAAATGTTTTCTTGGTTGAAATAACAATTTTGTTGAATATTAGCAATTAATTTGTTAATAACAAATTACCTGACCACTTTTGGGCATTCCACCCTCGAAATTCGTGTTCAGGAGGCAAAAATACATAGAAAATACCTTGGTGATCTACTGGCCATTCAAGTCCGACGAAAAGTGCTCAGCGCCTAGACTATATGAAAATCTTAGAAATTGTATACTCATACATAAACATGAACAGGAGATCGATAAAATATATACGGAATTCGTAAAACGTAAATAGGTTATTTAGCAAATTCAAAGTATAATTGGTCGCGGCGCGCTCCCGAAGGCACAGTATATAAAACTTATACTCGCCATCGGGGCGCTACCACGCCCCTTCATAGCTTGTAACGTTGAGGCTTTGCTATCACGAAATCGGGCAAAATGTGTCCCACCGAGCTTAGGGACCGACGCGCAAAGCTATACTACGTTAACAAAAGGATCGTCGGGTGACGACCAGGAACTCGCCTCGGCTGCTCAGCATCTCCGTCTTGACGGACCGCTGAGAGTGGCGGAGTCCTTCTTTACTTGGCTTATTCATGAATGGAAGCAAGGGTTCTAACATGCACAATAATGACACTCTAACAATTTATACTAAGAGATCCTTCGGGCTTTGCCCCTTGGCTCTTCTGACCAGCTTCTCGGCATTCTGGCTAAGATCGGAGTGTATATTATCTTGCACGAGATGCTTCCCATCTTATCAGCTTCTCGGCATTTTGGCTAAGATCGGAGTGCATATTAATTATTTAAGATGCATTTCATTGGATCAGCTTCTTGGGTTTCGGGCGAAGATCGAAGTGTCTATGAACTTCTACGGATGTACTCATCTGATCAACTTCCCGGCTTTCTTGATAAGATCAAGGTGTATATTAATTATACAAGATTTATCTCATTCTAACAATTTCTCTGCATTTTGGCTAAGATCGGAATGTATATTAATTATACGAGATGCACACTGTTAGAAATAGCTGGTTGAAAATTCAGACACATGTATTTGAAGTTTTTTCCAGTAACGTATCTGAAAAATTCAACTACACGTGACTGAATATTCATACATCATGTAACTGAAAATTCAGCAAAGTATTTGAATTTGGTGGATATGAAAAATGGATATTGGATATTCAGTAATGTTCCTGAATCCGATTGTAACAAAAAATTCACTCTAAACGTATCAGTTTCAAAATATATTTATAATTTATTTAGATAAAAATAATTATTAATTTTAAGGTAGTTCACCGGCTGCAGTGGTGCTCAATTAGGGTTTTTTTAATTCCTTTTCTAAGATATTATACAGCGTTATCTAATGTCAAAACCTTACAATTCATAGTATCAATTCATAACATTAGCATGATGATATAAATTGTTTAGGGTATAAAATACTCTTAAAAATTGTAAGACGGAGAAACACTGCGCACCTATATACATATACTGATAGCATGGGGTGAAAACTTTGAATTGTTGTATTTAAAAAAAGCCTCGTTTGCCCTATCCAACTTTTTCTCTATGATTTGTATTGCTATTTTACGCCATAAGCTAGTTTTTTAAAATTATTCTGAAAAAAATCGCTTCGCAATTCAACTAAACAAAATTTCAAGCTTCGATAACTCTAAAAATAGTGTCGCTTGGGGGGGGGGGGGGGGGGTAAAAAATACCACGCTGTAGAGGACACTTAATTTAATAGGTAAACAAAGTTTGAGCGATATCCTAAGAAAATAAATATTCCGGCGAACTACCTTAATCGGTGATTTTGCATACTGCACTTTTAAATTCTTGTATGTATGCATATGCAACGTTTTCTTCTGGTTGGAGCAAAACATTCTTTGGTCTCGTGGAGAATTGATTTGTAATATATAGTTCTGAAAAATACAAATTTCATTAATTTAGTACTTTAAATATTTGAATTTAAAGTCTCATTCCATATTTAATTAATATGATTATTTATTACTATATCTTTGATTGAATTATAAGTTTCTATAATTTCGTGTTGACAAGAACTGTTTAAAACAAAACTCGCTCCGCTCGTGCGCCAACCCGCCCAAGTGCATAATTGGCAACTTATCGCACTCGTTGCACAATAGTACATTATGATATGTGTGACTTAAGGGGTCCAGCCTGGGTTAAATCCTACAAAAAAAAAACAACAAAATATTCGTCCAATAAAAATTTTTTCTTTTCACGTAAATTAAAAAACAAAAAATATCTACTGATAATATTTACACTATACACTATTTCTACTGAGAAATATCATATATATAATATACAAAATCACTGACCAAAATTCATGACATTGTACTATATAAATAAGTGTTTTTAGTCACTTGCCACAGCTTTGTGAAAGATCTGGACCGTCTTCTTTACTCTATCCGGACTTAAAATGTACCTTTAACATGCCCCCTCAGACCTAATGACAGACATTTCTGAAAAATATTTATTAAATGTTTTTAGCAACAAGTACAGTGTGATAAATATTAATTAAATTTATTAGCTACGTATACAACGTATGCTTAAGATACGTGTGCGCTTTTAGAAGCATATTACGGCGCTCCGATGGGTTCAACGACGAGTACGATTTTCCACTGAACCTGGATATCAGTGGTTTCAAGTCGCGTGGCTCTTCCCCTGTCCAAAAGAAATTATGGTCGAGAGCCTGGTTTGCATCAATACGCGCTTTCGAGTCGAGAACCAGTAACTTATCTAATAAATCGCAGGCGTACCTATTCGTCACAAACGGTTTTAAGCAATCCATAAGCTGTAACAAAAAAATAAAAAATCAATTAAAGTTACAAAAATTACATTGTATGCTTTTTTTAGGAATGATAGACACAAGCAAGTAATGCATACTGTGCTGCAATATAAGTTATAACCATTGATATAGCAACATAATTTTACAATATTTTGGGATGATAATCTTGATGTTTATACAAAAACCCGTCTTACCCGTCGCCTGTGATTCTTGGGTCAACACCAACCCAAGCTTCAGAAGTTATTGAACCACAAAGGTAGCAGATTTGATGGAGCTGTCCTTGTTCCGAATTACCCTGTAGAATAGGGGTCCTGCGAAATTAAGCATCATTAATAAGTCTCAATCTTCAATGAAATATTCATTATAATATAAGATAAAACAAATGGTGATTTACCTCGTCCACATTTCGGCTACGAACCAGCCCCCCACATATCAATAGAGGGGCCATAGTTTCATTCACCACTCTATTTGTGTATCGGTTTTGCTCACCGTTGCTGTTTTCTTTAAAGGCTCTGGATAATCCGAAGTCAGCGATCTTCAGAACTCCTGTCTTTGTTATTAGAACATTGGCCGGCTTTAAGTCTCGATGCATTATCTGTAAGGAATACATTGAAATTTAGCTTTGCTTTTATTTGTTACTTAATAAAGTGCATATCAGTGTATTATGAAGAAAGTGTATTACCTTATTGATATGTAAATAATATAACCCATCGATCACCGAATAAATAAGTTTTTTAATTTCACCAATATGAAATCGGATGTGTCGTGCGCCCAGCAAGCTAGCCAAGTCATACTCACAAAACTCTAGGGCCATGTAAAAACATGGCCTTAAACTTTTAGGGGTGTTTTTTCCCGACATGGGAGGCGACCTGACCACCTTGACCAGACGCACAATGTTTTCATAATTTGTGTATTTTAGTATCGTCAGTTCACGATATGCTGTCACTGGAATATGTAGTATATCGTGTCATAACGATTTTCAACTTACCCCTTCGAACTCGCTGTTCAGCGGTATCCTTTTTAAGGCTACAGGAATATTTAAATCTTTTTTATGTCGGGCCTTAAATACCTCTCTGCAAACAGAATCGAAAAATTAATTACAATATCTGCGATGTACTCTTCGGAAAATAAAGTTTAAGATCTTAAAAGGCAAGTTCTACTTTTAAAATCAATTCATGTACAGGGGTGCGAATATTTGAATACATTGTGCACGACTGGAAATGCACGATAACCTACGCTACTTTCATGCATAAAAAAGGGCCCTTTCATGTCCTCGTTGAGAAATAGTACATAATGACACAGGGCCAGAAAGTTAAATTTCCAAGGGCTGTCTACTATTTTTCTTTATCCCCGGCCGAAAGTACGCTCAAAAATTAATGTTAATTAATAGAGTAGCACCATATTTCTTTTCATGGCTTGCGTCAGCGCGCCCTTCCGGTCACTTCGGATAAGGCGGCGGAAAAAAACTGCCCGACTTTCGCTGGTCGGGGCAGGCGTGAAAAAACAGAAAAAATACAAAAGCTAATGAAATCTTAAGGGATTCAAACCATTGATATTGAAATCACAAAAATAGTGCATTACGATACAAGTGTCGTATGAGGCACATTCTGGCACGGCGAGGTTAAGCGCCCGAGCATAGCGAGTACAAGTACTTTATTCCACTCTCGACTGAAATGGCTACTATTTGTCTCTGCAAATCGGAGACGACGTGTTTTTTTATATTTTTTATATACTTTCGACTCTTGTTGCATAATGTACTATTTCATAAGAAAAAGTGAAGCGAACGTCGAGTTTTTCAAGCCTGGGCGAAAGGTCTTTTTAGTGTTTTTGTGTGTATATATACATATAAACACACCCAAACACACATATACATATATCTTAAGGTGAAAGTGTTTTTTCCCTAGGGGATAAAGTGAGCACTTAGGCCTCCAAAATTTTCAAAACTTCTGGAGTTTTCAAAATTTTTAGAATTTTCAGACTTTTTAAAATTTTCAAAATTCTGCTTTTTTAGGCAGGCTAAAAAGAGCCCTATCGATGCACTGATTATAAAAAGCACAATACACAACAAGAGGAAAATTGGCTTTTACAGACTCGGATGATAGTTGAGCACTCGTGTCCGTCTCGGGTGCCCGCGGCACCTTTGACTCCCTCTTGTGCTTAATCATCATCCTCGCTTGCAAAAGCCAATTTTCGCCCCTAGTTGTGTAATGCAGTATTTGCGTTTAATTTAAAAAATAAAATAAAAAATCACTAATTATCCGAAGGTTCCTTGGCTCACTTTTTCGATTATTTCATAATCGGTTATGGGAGTACAATCCTCCAAATTGAAATTCTTGTAGAACTTTGATGCCTGCTCCTTGGTCACCTTCGTGTTTTCAATGGCTGCCATAGTTTTAATAATTTGGCACTTCACAAAAAATTTGTAAACACGAGAACCGACGTTCGGAGCTTATGCGGTAAGCGAAATAGGCAATAAACAGTAACTTGACACGACGCGTCGAGATCAAAACTGATTGTGCTTAGACAGGTTCACTAGCATCAGTATTTATACCCTGCCTTGTCGGTTCACTGCGACACTGAAAGTGCGGGTGCAAAAGGTGAGTTGGTGGGGAAAAGGCCCATTTAACCTGTAGAACCATCCCCTAATGCCACCCTTCCCCCTCTTTGCTATTTGTAAACGGATACTAGTTGAGGAAGCGCGTCGGTGGAAAATTTGCCGAGGAACCCAGAGTTATAACGTTATACGTTATACGTGAAAAGAAAAAAATTTATCAGACAAATATTTTTTTGTTTTTTTGCAGGATATAACCCAGGCTGGACCCCTTAAGTCACACGTATCGTAATGTACTATTGTGCAACGAGTGCTATAAGTTGCCAATTATGCACTTGGGCGGGTTGGCGCACGAGCGGAGCGAGTTTTGTTTTAAACAGATCTTGTCAACACGAAATTATAAAAGATTATAATTCAATGAAAGGTATAGTAATAAATAATCATATTAATTAAATATGGAATGAGACTTTCAACTCATATATTTAAAGTACTAAATTAATGAAATTTGTATTTTTCAGAACTATATATTACAAATCAATTCTGCACGAGACCAAAGAATGTTTTGCTCCAACCAGAAGAAAACGTTGCATATGCATACATACAAGAATTTAAAAGTGCAGTATGCAAAATCACCGATTAAGGTAGTTCGCCGGAATATTTATTTTCTTAGGATCCCTGGTAAAAATAACTTATTAAATCCGATTCGAAAGATAATAGGGTTTAATTGGATTTCTTAATCGGAAATTATTCAATTAAAACCAATTTAATCGATTAAACTCTATTTAATCTGATTATAACTTTTAGTCGGTTTTAATCGGATTTAAACAGTTGTGTTTTTAAATAAAATGTTATATTTGTTGAAAAATACAACTTATTGAATCCGATTAAAACCGACTAAAAGTTATAATCAGATTAAATAGATTTTAATCGATTAAATTGGTTTTAATTGAATAATTTCCGATTAAGAAATCCAATTAAACCCTATTATCTTTCGAATCGGATTTAATAAGTTATTTTTACCAGGGATATCGCTCAAACTTTGTTTACCTATTTAATTAAGTGTCCTCTACAGCGTGGTATTTTTTACCCCCCCCCTCCCCCCCCCCAAGCGACACTATTTTTAGAGTTATCGAAGCTTGAAATTTTGTATTTTAACATGGTAAGCCTATACCGAGTCTGAATTTTGAGGACGTTTAGTTGAATTGCGAAGCGAGTTTTTTTTTTTGTTGATTGATGTACCCTACAGCCGTAGCCAGATAACAGATCAACTTTCCTTCCGCTAAACAAACTTGGACAAAAGACGGACGACGAAATGGCGTATAATTGAATAACTAATATTGGCTATAAAAATTAAGTCAAAACTTGCTCAAATCAAATTTGCTCGATCAATTCGCTCAATTGAACAAAGTGTGCCGTGTAAATTCTCAAAATACTGTTGTCACGGTGTCAACATTGAAGTAGCGCTATAGGGCTTCAAAAAGATTTTTCGGAAAAATGAAAAGCTATTTATCACCAAATTAGACGTAGAACAAGACCTCTAAGATTAACAAAAACGAAAAATGTCGATTTTTTTTCCATCTGTTTGGGATAGGCCATATTGGAGATACGCAAAAAGTTATCATGCATTGCATTCAATTTCAGATAACATTGATGTTTCAATCATTAAGGACAAGAGTGCCGCTAACTTCACGAATTGTGCTGTCGGAAATTCTTCTTTCAATGACCAATCCATGGCTCGTCAATCAGCATTCTTGGAATCTGCAGAGACACCTGATAATTTTTCATTGCCATCTAACATCAACACCGGCGAAATCAATTGAAAATGTACAGTGCGTTAGAAAAGGTAGGTAATAGCTATTTTTGAAGCTATGCTTCAAGGCCTCGGGTGGGATTAAACTAGCATAACCTCGCCGAAAATCCACTTTTCCGGCAGCGGCCGCGGCTGGAAAGTTGTACTTTCGGCGGGGGCATGACGAAAATACATTTATCCATGAAGTTTCATTTCTGGCGCGTGACCGATGCCACGCTCTTTTTTCAACTTATATTAATTATTTTTCCAGATGACATGGATGTCAGTGATCCTTCCCGTGAACATGCACTTCACACTTTCAGCGAATGCACGACGTCTACGTCGCACGTCAAGAGTGAAAATCATAATGTCTCTCTCCCAGACAAGACACAAACACTGCTGTGGAAGATACCGGGTATTATTCATTTGTTTAATAATCAAACGCCATTTCTGTAGATAATACTTTTACGTTACTTTTTTCTGTTGCTTGGGTACAGTAACGGTTAGGATACGGAATCCTCGTGAACATGATGGCTGGCTGGAGCTTGGTCATAAGAAATCACCTGTGCGCACTAATCACAGATATTATTGTCTAAATTCAGAAATATCTCCGTACTTATTTCATAATGGCATTCGTTATATGAAAAAATCTGATAAGGCAGAGAACCGAACATATTACTGTGTAACTAAAGATTGTGGTAGGCGGTTGGTAATCTCCAGATTGGGATTTGTTTTAAAATTTTATGGTCATCGACCAGTGTTTCATGTGACATATCCAAAAAAATAGCGTGGCATCGGAAGTGAAACTTGAGCAAAAATGAACTACAAATTTATTGAAAAAAATATAAAATAGTTATTCAGTTACATTTACACGAATATAACACTGATAATATAACATAAGTATTTCACGTCATTCCCGAATAATAATAATAATCATTCGCGAATTAAATTTTATAAATGGAGGATGGAGGATGGAGGATGGAGGATCAGTGATTTTCGTGTAAATGTAACTGAACAACAATCTTATATTTTTTCAATAAATTTATAGTAATTCATCTTTGCTCAAGTTTCACTTCTGGCGCGTGACCGATGCCACACTCTTTTTTCTTGTAATTTACATTAATTCGATAATGTTTGTCGCAAGTATATTACATTTTTTGTTGATGATGGGGGCAGTTTTTTGCGAGAAAATTCTGGATAAACTGCACCAATGAGATTAGCATTTCTGTTACATGTGTTACATCCTGAGACGTAGTCAGTTTATTTGTTTCTTTTGTTAGTGAGTTTACGGTTTTGCAATTGATCGATTTAAGCGGAAATTAAGTAGGCTGGAAAATCAAGGCGCTTCACGGAGAGAAATCTCGGTGCGGAGCAGTGATTCAGCACATGCGGGAGAATCTCCAGGTCTGACCCGCATCTGCGACATATCTTGTCCATCCCTCGTTGCTACCGTTGGCAGCATTGAGAGGGAGAACGTCGAGACGGGCGCGATGGATAAAGCGCCAGTTGCAGAAGCGAGTGAAGCTGCCACTCCGGAGGAAGTGGTTGGATTGTCCACTCCTCCGAGTGACCTCAAAGACCTTGCCTTGATCTTTTTTTGGCAAGAAGATTCTCCGCATAGTGCCGATTCAAGCAGGGCCGCAGACTCGCGGTGACAAGATGTTTTGTCTGCGGCGAGACTCTTGATCCGGGGGCATGTGGATCCCCACAGGCCATGTTCGAATATTAGTTTAATATGCGAAGAGAGAGCGAGAAGGTTCGAGAAGCTTGTCACCTTAAGTTCAAATTCGACAGTTTTTGCTAGCCCGCACGGCACCAATGAGGTTGCCATGGCAATGCGCGCTCGCTCGCTCCTACTCTGTCTCCCTCCGCCTGTTTCGCGAGCGGTCTTCTGCCGCTTTCGCTGATTTGTGTTATTCAGTTTTCGTATTGCCGAAGCGCTGTGAGGACTCGCCTCACAGTGTCGACCGTTAAACAATATCGTTTGTTAACGCGTCGGTGCTCTAACACTCTTCTAATACTCTTCAATTTTCCATAGTCAATACATTTGTAATCACACTCTTTTCTTTTCAATAAACATCAATAGTTTGACGGTATACATAGTATACCTTTTCATCTCAAGTTTAAAGAGCGTGTTATTATTTTCACATTAATTGTTTTGATCTACAAGTCTCTATCAAAGTCGAGAGACTATAAATAGGCCATCAGGAGTACTTCTCCTTCCTGACACCAGTCCCAGCGCAGCCCGAGTTTGGTCTTAATTCTCAGGGCCGCGCTTCGAACCTTGGTCTAAAACGTCGACGGGCTCGTCGACCGGGGCAGATCAAGATCTCCGGAGAGGAAGCGGGCGATATCGATGTTAGACGCCCGTTTTTTAAGCCTCTCCGAAACGGTCCTCCTCAGGGTGGATCCCGCTATGGTGCTCACGGCGACATCGCTCGAGTACAGCATTTTATAGCTGTGAGCGACCGTGAGCAGATCATAGAGGTCCGCGAACGGGAGCAAACCCCCTCCCTCTTGCGAGGGAGGTAGAAATACGAGGTCCGCGCTCGCTCGCTGAGAAAGGCTTAGCCAAGATTTTGCAGCTTTTTTGATGATCTTGTCCGCCTCGGTCAAGAAGCCCTTGCCGATATGGGCGCCCTGCATGGTGAAATCAAGCCGGGACAGTAGGAAGGTTCCCACTGCATCCAGCTTCTGCCAGGGCGCCAGTAAGGACCGGTCGATGGAGCCGATATCAGCAAGGAGATCCCGCAAGGTGTTGATTGGGGTCTGCCTGACTTGGTAGCCTGTGGGGATGCCAAGATGTTCGTAGGCCTCCCCGGAAGCAAGGGCACGGACAGGTGTTCCTTGAATGGAGAACTCAGTCGGTCTAACTGCCTCCTCACCTCGTCCCGCTATGTGCAGTGTAGCGCACTTCGCTGGGTTGAAGGTGAGGCCGACCGCCCGAGCTCCTCGTTCTGCTGCAAAAAGCAGCCTCCTCATTCGAGCCGGGGAGTCAGCCAGGATCGCGACATCATCGGCGTAGGCGAGATGGGAAATACGCCTGCCCTCGATCGTGTAGCCCTCCCCCGTCCGTTGTATTTCCCGTAGGACAACTTCCAGGGTAAGGTTGAACACGTCGGGGCTTAATGGGCAAACTTGTCTGACCCCCGACTGGATGAGAATAGGGTCGGTGGGTCCCTCCGCCGTGTGGAAGCGTGTGGTCATGCCTGTGTAGAGCGAGGAGATAATATTTCTCGCTTTACTTGGTAGGCCATGTCCCTCGAGCGCCTGCAGAATAGATTAGATTAGATAGTTTTTATTTGCGTACATTATGTTGTACAATAATAAGATTCAGCATTATGAGGTGAAAGTAGAATACAGTTAAGCTGACTGATGATGTCAGGCTTGGGATAGACAGGAAGAAAGTCACTCTGCTACTTCTATTTGACTTCAGCAAGGCGTTTGATACAGTGTGTCACGTCAGGCTGCTCGGAAAGCTATCCTCTTTCGGCTTCTCCAAGCAGGTCATCCGCTGGCTTGCATCTTACCTTTCCGGAAGATAACAGGCCGTTATTGGTGACAACAACGAACTCTCAACATTCCTATCACTAAACACCGGTGTCCCACAGGGGTCAGTTTTGGGCCCCTTGTTGTTCGCGTTGTACATCAATGACATTGGCTTCTGCCTTGATTCAGATGTATCCCATCTAATTTACGCGGATGACTTGCAAATCTACTGCCAATGCCCCCTTGAGGAGCCCGACTCCTGTTCTGTCAGGATGAGTGCTAACGCCGAGAGGATAATGGGCTGGGCAGCACTAAATAGGCTTAGGCTGAATGTCAGTAAGACTAAGGCAATCGTCCTGGGTTCCCCCTACTGTATCAATGCTCTTCCCTCTACTGCCAACACCTATATAAATATAGGGGGAGCCCAGGTCGACTACGAATCATCTGCACGCATTTTGAATAATAGGTCAGGGAGCAAATAAAACAAGTCGGTTTACCATCAGAACAGTCACCATTTATTCATAAAAAAAGGAGCTTAGCGTGTGCGGCGTCTCTACTAGAGGGATAGGCCAAAACGGAGCGGAATCGTGTGTACTCTACGGAGTCCAGTTGGCGAGAGAGACGATAGCGTCTAACGGGCCTAGTCGACGCTATCGCGGAGTTTGCGCAGTGACACCTCTGCTTTACATGTATATACAGTCGAGAAAAGGCGCGCGATATTCGAATGGTATTAAGTAGATATTACGCTATTATGTATAAAACTCAATACTCCCCCTTAATGAGTAATATCTCATTCGCCCTTTTACATTTTTAACACGAACGGAATTACATTCCACGTTACTACATTTATTATTATGCACGTTACTACACATTATATACTATACGTTCGCATATTTCCATACACTCATTTCACAAAGTTTAAATTACATATGATGCAGACCAATTAGACCGCATAACTCTTCATGCCGACTTCGAGGCAAGGCTTTGGTTAAAATATCCGCCAATTGTACTAAAGTTGAAACATATTTTACATTTATGTCGCCATTCTCGTACCTCTCTCTTACATAATGGAATTGGATATCTATGTGCTTTGTCCTTTTATGATACACGGGATTTTTGATGAGCTGCATTGCGCTCTGATTGTCTATCTGCAGAACCGTCGGATTCGCACAGGGATATCCAATATCGGCCATTAATTGACGCAACCACATGGCTTTTTTACATGCTAAATTCGCAGCCAAATACTCTGCTTCCGTGCTACTTGAGGCTACCATGGATTGTCTCTGTGCACACCACGAGATAGGCCCTTTGCAAATTTTAAAAATATAACCAGACGTAGATCTTCTAGTCTGAGTCTCACCAGCAAAATCAGAATCGCAAAAACCCTCTAAATCAAAATTTTCTTTAACTCTCGCGTACGTGATGCCAAAATCTATCGTAGCCTTTACATATCTCAATACTCGCTTCGACGCTTTACAATGAACGATAGTGTATTTGTCGAGATACCGACTTAAAACATTAACCGCGTATGTGATGTCCGGACGACTCACTACCGACAAATACATCAACGAACCGACAATCTCCCTGTATGGACAATTTATATCACTCGCACAATGTTCCTTCATCAAGGACAGATCTAATCCTTTTTCTAAAGGGGTTGAAATGGGGTTGGCGTCCTCCATATTAAACCGTGCTAGATTGCGCCAACATTTAGTGCAAGCACTCCTGTTTCCCATCATCGACTACTGTTCACTGGCTTACTGTGACCTGACGCAAGAACTCGACCTGAAGCTTCAGAGGCTTGTCAACACGGGGATCCGTTATATCTACGGTGTAAGGAGGGACGAGCACATCTCCCCTTATAGGCGTGAGTTGCAATGGCTTACCACCTTCGTACGTAGGAAATACTTTATGGCATGTTTTCTTAGAAAAATCGTTAACACCTCAGTATCCCTCTTACTTATTAGCCTATTTTGATTTCCACGTCGCGCTCAGGCCTGTGAGGGATGAGGTGACCCCCCTGGACATCCCGCCCTTCAAGACGGAGACGCTGAAGAACTCATTTTTCATCAGCGCTTCCTACCTCTGGAACAGCCTTCCATCTCACCTACGTAACACCCTATAATTATACGAGATTGGAGAACTTCTGGAGAATTTGTAATTAGTGACGTTTGAGTTTATGTCAAGCATATTCGCGTTTAATTTATCCTCGATGAAATTGCCCTTAATCTGATGCGATTTCGATTCGTAACATGAATAATATCTAGCATAGGTAAATTATAGAGTCTGCAACTATTTTATCAACGAACTATCGAATATCACGTTCTTCGCGCTGCAAAGCAGGTACACCTGAGAGTCACATGTCCGTAACGGCGTTGCGAGAATGATAGAAATATCGCAGCGGTACAATTTGCGTAAGGCCGCAAAACTAATGACGTTTTCTGGGTATAACATGTAAAGGATTGAAATAAATGAACACAATAATTACAGTTTGAGATGCGAGACATTGTTGAAAACATATGTACAAGGGTTAGACATATCACCATTGGTATAATGCACTCAATGCGACACACATATTATTCAGAAAACACATCGAAGGGTTAGGGATTAATTAAAAGTTTGAAATACATCAAGGTTCGCGTGGTTGAGGCAAACAATAAGCCGTTGCAGCATGATGGAGCAAGTTCTATGTTTAAAAAAAAACTAAAATATATAAGTATACGGCTGTGGCAAACAATTCCATGCGTTGGGTGTTTTAAAAAAATAAAAAAATAAATCAGTTGTACTTGCAACCAGCGCAGTGTGCCCTCGCGGTATGATCCTTTACAATTCTCTTATTTCCTATATACCCTTTAGATTTCTCTTATGAGCAAACATTAAGTAACTAATCACAAAGATCATGGCCACACATATCGCGACCATAATAAACACCCTCAAGCATACCCATCCCCGTTCCCCCCTCTTCACCTCGTAAATGGGCAGGACGGTCTTGAGATCGTCGAAGGTACGGCAGTCCTGGAAGCTCTTTTTATTTCTAGGCTTACCAGGCATGCCCTCCACGATTAACTTCAGGGCTGTCTCCTCGGGGATACCAGCTTGATTGGCCATACGCCACATTCGGTACATATATCTCTGCAGCGGCTCGTTGTTATCGGGCCGTTCCTTCTTCAGCTTCTTCGTCATCTGCTGCTGGTCGATCATGAAGGAGAAGCTTTCCTCTAGGGCTACCTTCAGATCCGCCCAGGACTGCAGGTCGCCGCGAAGCTTCAGCCACTCGGCGGTGGATCCGGTTAGCGATTTCTTGGCCGCGTAGAAGATCTCGTGGTCGTTCCAGGCGCTGATTCTCGCCAGTTCTTCCAAGTTACTTATCCACGTGCTTACGGGCTTCAAGTTCTCTCCGGAGAAGCTGTAGAAGGATTGTAGGGTCCTGTCGATTTGGGCCACCCGCGCCGAGGTCAGGTACTTCTGCAGCGTCGTACCCAGGGACTCGTTTGAAGAATCGCTTTGAACCGCCGCCATCGAGCTGTTCATCTGCAGCATTTGCGCTTCGATGGCCTTTTGGCTACCGTCACCGCTTTTCTCGATCTGCGACATGGCGATTTTTCTTTTTACTCGCGGCTTTTAACTCTACACACACTTTGTGGCGCTGTTTTTTTGTGTGTTATGAGCAGACACGAGATTAGCACGAGATGATGCACTAAGATTCTTGAGAAGCCAGACCCTCTATAGAGAAATCTTAAGGAATGCTTATCTGAGAAAACGCGGAAAGTAGGAATAAATATTGAAACTTTACGTAATGTCAGATGCTCGCTCGTTGGAGGACGCTCCGAGAATGATGCTCGTATACACTATAGAGGGTCTGGCTTCTCAAGAATCTTAGTGCATCATCTCGTGCTAATCTCGTGTCTGCTCATAACACACAAAAAAACAGCGCCACAAAGTGTGTGTGTAGAGTTAAAAGCCGCGAGTAAAAAGAAAAATCGCCATGTCGCAGATCGAGAAAAGCGGTGACGGTAGCCAAAAGGCCATCGAAGCGCAAATGCTGCAGATGAACAGCTCGATGGCGGCGGTTCAAAGCGATTCTTCAAACGAGTCCCTGGGTACGACGCTGCAGAAGTACCTGACCTCGGCGCGGGTGGCCCAAATCGACAGGACCCTACAATCCTTCTACAGCTTCTCCGGAGAGAACTTGAAGCCCGTAAGCACGTGGATAAGTAACTTGGAAGAACTGGCGAGAATCAGCGCCTGGAACGACCACGAGATCTTCTACGCGGCCAAGAAATCGCTAACCGGATCCACCGCCGAGTGGCTGAAGCTTCGCGGCGACCTGCAGTCCTGGGCGGATCTGAAGGTAGCCCTGGAGGAAAGCTTCTCCTTCATGATCGACCAGCAGCAGATGACGAAGAAGCTGAAGAAGGAACGGCCCGATAACAACGAGCCGCTGCAGAGATATATGTACCGAATGTGTATGGCCAATCAAGCTGGTATCCCCGAGGAGACAGCCCTGAAGTTAATCGTGGAGGGCATGCCTGGTAAGCCTAGAAATAAAAAGAGCTTCCAGGACTGCCGTACCTTCGACGATCTCAAGACCGTCCTGCCCATTTACGAGGTGAAGAGGGGGGAACGGGGATGGGTATGCTTGAGGGTGTTTATTATGGTCGCGATATGTGTGGCCATGATCTTTGTGATTAGTTACTTAATGTTTGCTCATAAGAGAAATCTAAAGGGTATATAGGTAATAAGAGAATTGTAAAGGATCATACCGCGAGGGCACACTGCGCTGGTTGCAAGTACAACTGATTTATTTTTTTATTTTTTTAAAACACCCAACGCATGGAATTGTTTGCCACAGCCGTATACTTATATATTTTAGTTTTTTTTTAAACATAGAACTTGCTCCATCATGCTGCAACGGCTTATTGTTTGCCTCAACCACGCGAACCTTGATGTATTTCAAACTTTTAATTAATCCCTAACCCTTCGATGTGTTTTCTGAATAATATGTGTGTCGCATTGAGTGCATTATACCAATGGTGATATGTCTAACCCTTGTACATATGTTTTCAACAATGTCTCGCATCTCAAACTGTAATTATCGTGTTCATTTATTTCAATCCTTTACATGTTATACCCAGAAAACGTCATTAGTTTTGCGGCCTTACGCAAATTGTACCGCTGCGATATTTCTATCATTCTCGCAACGCCGTTACGGACATGTGACTCTCAGGTGTACCTGCTTTGCAGCGCGAAGAACGTGATATTCGATAGTTCGTTGATAAAATAGTTGCAGACTCTATAATTTACCTATGCTAGATATTATTCATGTTACGAATCGAAATCGCATCAGATTAAGGGCAATTTCATCGAGGATAAATTAAACGCGAATATGCTTGACATAAACTCAAACGTCACTAATTACAAATTCTCCAGAAGTTCTCCAATCTCGTATAATTAGGTGTAACATCATGACGAGGAGTTTTTAAGAAGTATTTCTATATATTTATACGAGGAAAGCTTTCATACATGCATCTTTGCAGAAGAAATCGATAAAGTTTTCCTTGAATAATAATATCCCTCTTCTCCTTCCATAACGAGCATAAAACGACATTTCTCCGAATAAACAACTCATCAAACTAAAGCCATTCCCAGCATAGCAAATAATTATACAATCCTCGCGATAAAGACCTTACACTCGATAATCAATGCAAGTCCATAAATAGCTCTCATCTCCTCAAATTGCTATACTTGAGGCCGTTGGGGCCAGGCGCGCTGTTCATTACTTGCGGCTGAGGGCTCGACCTGATTAAAAACGGGGGGGGGGGGGGGATACTCATCTTCTCCGTCTCTTGGGGCGGCCAGGTTGGCAAAGTGTTGGTGGACTACACTTGTGCCGATTTGACAGAACCTATTCGGGCCCGCCAATATCTCCTGAACCGCCTTCTTTCTGTTGGTATGGTAGAAGTATTGAAGTAGCCAATCAAAATGTAAACTGTGTGCCACAAAAAGTTTGCAGTAGATGTTATACGATGGTAACACGCTGGGAAAGTGATAAAACAGAAAGAAACTTGAAATTTACAAAACCAATGATATGGTCTTCTCCAACGTGTCAAAATGACTGCTATTTTTGTATGACTAATACCAAAGGTTTTAACACGGCTACTAAATCTAAAATTGTATACGCAGACGTTTCTTCGGTAGTGAAACCTGTGAGAATAGAAGTCAGGGATAAAACTGTTAGTATCGAACCCATGGATGTGGACCGCTCAGGCGAAGTAGAAGAAATGCAAGTTGATGAGTCCTGTGACGAAGAAGGTTCTGAGGTTGAAGAAGAATCTGACGAAGAATACCTGCCAGCTAGTACAAGAAAAGCTCCAGAAAACTTTAACCAAGAAGAGTTAAGTGATCTTATTCGAAATTTAGGATTACCTAAAGATGGAGGAGAATATCTAGCGTCAGTTCTTAAAACGAAAAATCTGTTAGCAAAAGGAACAACGGCCTCTTTTTATCGAGATAGAGAAAAAGAATTTAGGAATTTTTTTACGAACGATGAAGAGAATTCGTTGGTATATTGTATAGATGTTAAAGGTTTAGTCGATGCAATAAAACCGAATACGTATAAAGACGAGGAATGGAGACTTTTTATTGATTCGTCAAAAGGAAGTCTGAAAGCTGTTCTGCTTCATAACGGAAACAGGTTTGCATCCATTCCCATAGCTCACTCGACTAAGCTAAAAGAGACTTATGAAAATTTAGAAATTGTATTGGAAAAAATAAAGTACTTGGAACATCAATGGAAAATTTGTGGTGATCTTAAAATTGCAACCATGATCTTAGGACAACAATCAGGTTTTACTAAAAATCCCTGCTTCTTGTGTTTATGGGATAGTAGAGACAGGGTAAATCACTACGTTAAGAAAGTATGGCCAACTAGAACACATTTTGAACCAGGATCGAGGAACATTATACGTAGGCCATTGATTGACCCATCAAACTATCTGCTACCACCACTTCATATCAAACTTGGCCTCATGAAGCAGTTCGTCAAAGCTCTGGATAAAGATGGCGATTGTTTCATGGAATGTCAACATGATGGCAGATTTTTGCTGGACACTGAAGAGAGACATTAAAACAAATAACAAAAAGAGAAAAAGAAACCCATTGCATAGGTCATTTGAAGTAAAAAGAGTTCGTTACAAGAGAAAAAAGGAGTAAAGAAAGACATCGAGAGTTACTAAGCTAGTGGAAAAAAAGCAAAATAAGAAAAAAATATAAACGAAAGCAACTTTTCTCTGTACACAAGGAATATATTATGTGATTAAATAAGATTTTTTACAATTTTTCGGTATCTTTTTCCATTTTTGGAAAGTTTTGATATGACATTTTAATCGGAATTCAGCGACCCGAAAAACATAAAGATAGATAGGTCTGATTTCTCGCGTAGACAACTTTTTTTATTTTGTGTGCCGATGTTATTGTTTGTTAAAGTTTACTACACTATGATTTTAGCCAATAGGCGGAGAAGCGATACCAAATTGTTTTCTTCCGCATTTTGTTCGCTTATAACACTTTCAGAACGCAATTTCACTTTGGGGTTCTCGTCAGCCACCTAGCGGTCGCTAGCGGTAAGTTCCGCATCGATACTATACGCATGCGTCAGCCATAAGTGTGTACATAAAGGCGACAGTTTCAAATATGATTAACCTTTTTACTGTGTTTTATTTTAATTTACAAAACAATAAATTGTTACATTTGTTTATAAAATATATTTTTACGGCAGGAATGTTTTTCAAAATTGTTTAGTGCGGAGAATAGTACATTACGCAACTCGTGCGAGGGGAACACGATTTAGTTCGCTGAACTACCACGAGTGCGTAAGTCGTGTTTCCCTCGCACGAGTTGCGTATACTATTTTTCATAACAAGTGTCGCGGAGCTCGACATTATACTAAATTAGTATATTATACAAATTAAATTTATTTCATAATGCGAAATAGGCCACGCTCATGTGAAAGCTTATTCATACAAAAAGTTCGTTAAATCACACATTGTCGCTATATACGAGTGTAATTATACTAATCTAAAATATTTTTGCAAATTTAAAAATGAATTATTTTTAAATTTGCAAAAATATGATCAAAAGTTTTCACGGTAGTCTTCAACATTGAATAACGGTTCCATAGTATCGGAGGAGAAAGTGTCATTGCCAATTCTTTGAAATAAGCTAAAAATATTTCTTCAACGAACATTGTGCTCGAGAAGCACATCCCGTTCATGTAGGACCTTTTCGGCGCGTATAAGGTCTCTTTCTTCCAGCGTGGCGCACAGATCTGAACATAAATGTAGAGTTGCACGATTTCAGCGATTAAATAATAAATTAAAATAACAGAACGTTAAAAAAGGAAACGAATCTCGAATTGAATTTTTTCAAATAAACATAAATACACCGTCGCTATATATAACATACCGCGACTCTCGCTTCCGTCGACTCGTCCTCCCGCGGCACACGAAGGTCCATGCTGGCACCCAACCAGCTTCCATCCTTGACCTGACGTTCACCACTGACGTCTATGAGCCACTCGCTGCAGGAGCCGTTAGCCGGTGAGCAGCGGTACACGGCTCCGGGCTCGAAGACGCCGGGAAAAAAGCTCGAATTGGCTCTAGGTGCCCCGACGAGCAGCACCGAGTCTTCGCCGCCGGCGTAAAGCGCTACCGAATAGCCGAAGTAGCTTTCGCCTGCCGCCGCTTCGCTGCTGAATATCTTTGGATGCTTATCGTCGACGTTGTAACCCAGAGCCTGATGATGATGCAGATGCAACGTGGACAGCAGCGCTAATAGAAACAACATTGTCCGACAAATTTGGGCACGATATTACAGCGTGCGGCTATTTTAGAGAAATAAAAGCACACTAGTTCACTCGACTATACACTCGACCACAGCTCGGCCGCGAATTTAATCACTGATAGACACTTCCCTCTCAACACGTGCATGTGTACGTTAATTAAAGCTTCTCCGTCCGATCACGACTTTTATCGCGCGCGCTTATACTCGTTCTCGGACATGTTATATGCGTGTAGCGATGCTCGTTTTACTTTATTGAATTTAAAATAAGGCGCTGCATTTATGCGTTCATTTTGTTAATCATCTCAGTTGTGACTTTGAGAGTTTCTCGAAAAAAGTCTTGATCACTGCAGTGCGCTGACTGGCTGGTGTTTCCTCGATACTATTTCAACGACGTATACAAATAAAGCAGATTTATTCCTGTTTCAGGGCGAACTTAGTCATGTTATAATAAAAATCTCTAGAAAAAATAGTGGTGTCCGGATGTTGAAGCCATTGATGAAGTAATTTGATTGATAGTTGAGAAACAAATTGAGAGTGCAGTAGCAAAGACTTGGCGAATTTAGAATTGAGCTTGTCGATTGACACACGGTCCACTGACAAAAATAATTTTGGAGCAACAATATTCCTTATCATGTAAATAAATTCTGTTTGTTTCAACTAAAATCATTTACTTCAAAATTTTTACTTAAGAACTACTATTAATCTAGGGTCAAACAAACGTATTTGCTAAAACCCACATTAATAAAAGTATCCATGGACAAATTTGTTCCTTTTTTAATCGAAATTATGCAGTAAAACAGAGTAATACAATCAAAACCTGCATCTATGTAAATAAATCTAATGCAGTAACTCGGCTTTGAGGTTTTTATGCAACAAAATTTTAGGCATGCGCATAATAATTTTTACAGAAAAGGCTAGCGGTTACATCAATGGAATTTAAGATGACGGAGCGGCAAGTGTGCATTAAAATAATAATTTAAAAAAAACTTATTCTTAATTTTAATTTTTTCGTAATTTTATCTTATTTTTGGACAACTGCTTATCAACTGATTCAACCTTATACCTGCTGAACAAACATACTTGACATTCCTTTAACTGATTTACTACATTGATTAACGTACACGAATAATCATTTAGAAAAACATTTAAAAGTTACAAAAGCTTGAACATTATTTTTAATTATTTCACAATTTTAAAGGTAAAATTGGCTAATCTGAAAGATACAGACTTACGTTTATGAAGTCAAAACTTATAATTACCACAATTTTATGTTGTCAAAGATTTTCTATATCCGCATTATGCGCTGTTATAACTTTGAAAGAAATCGTCACTCCCCGCCAAGTCCATGGAACATCTTGAAGTATCGACATTGTTATATCCTAAGCTATTGAAACCTGTCGCCGGACAGTAACTCTACGGGTTATTTTGCTTTCATAAGCACGGACGAGGACAAAGCTTCGGAGCGCGAAGTTGAGCGCCGTCGGTGCTTGACTACCTTTGCGATCTGTTTAATAGAACGGCCTCCAGTAGCCGCCGGAAAATCTTTCGAAATTGCACTGTTTTCGTTACACGCATTGATTTTAGTTAAACTCTTTAACGTTGATTCCGTAAACTCCCGAGAAATTTGTGGTAAGGACGTTACTCTAATTGTAATATCGTTATCGCGAATATGGTGGGCTAATTAAGTCTCTAATTATGAGAGAGAAAGCCTGCTCTGCTTCCAACACGTCCTCTCAGTGGCTTTGGCTCAGCTTCCGAAGCGGATAGTTTCGATTGGAACAGGGCGTCGGGGGTAAGGAGCTTGAATTTAAAAGTGCACTCGCGATGTAAATTTTAATACAGTTTATTCAATTTGCCACAAAATTTAAATAACTCGCTCGCAACTATCAAAAACTTTTGAATTATTTATTGAAAACAAGGAACCACAATGTAAATGTTCTACGACTGCAAATTATTTAAATTTAAATGATAGATGTTTTCTGGATCGGATCTGAATTTTCCTAAGTCCCGTGTTGTAAAAATGATTCTAAGTCGCGATCTGCCGAAATAATTCTAAGTCCCGAACGGTCGAAAATATTCTAAGTTCCAAGATGTTATACCGGACCGGGCTCGGGCAGAGCTTTCGCTTGGCAACGATTTTTGAAGCAGACTGACGATGTGAGGACCTGTTGCTGGGCTCTTTTATGCCCTCGTAGGAGAGGCGATCTCCGATTTTCATCTCCTCGGCGGGGTGGGTGTTTGGCCAATTAGGAGGCCTAGATGCAGCTTCTTGCCTTATCTGGAGCTTTTTATGCATGTGACGTTGTAGAGAGGGCCAATCAGAAAACAAGAGTAAAAATCCTCTCCTCTAGTACATCGAGTCCCCTTGTGCTCTTCTCCTGTCAAACTCGCCTCTGATTTGCCTCCTTATCGGCAGGCTCATAGAAGCTTCCTCTGTGCATTTTGAGCCGACTTGCGCGGTGTCCTCTTTGGTGGCTCCTCGAGCTTCCAGCGCGCGTGACTTATGTGTCACTTGCCGATAGCGTTGCGCGTTCCGCGGCCTCTCTTCATTGCACGTGCATCGCTTTCGGGTATGCGCGGTCCATGATGTACAGTAGGCCTCTTGTTTTTTTCTCTCTACTTGCGTCTGCTGTGTTCCCGCCGTGGAGCCGAGATGTGTGCGTGCATAGCGGTGTTATGTGCTTCGCTTAGCTTTGTGCCTCCGCTGTAGAACTGCAATGTATGTGTGCGTATCGGTGTGTCTCGCTTGGCTTCTTGCCGTAGTGTTGTACTGTGTGTGTGTACATATCGGTGTTCTATTTTATCCTTATTGTTTTACGCGAATCTACTATTATTGATTTTCTTAATTGATTTTACTTCGAGTTTAACTATTTTTTCATGTTTACTTCGCCTTACATTGTCGTTCCTTATTCTTATTAATTCAATTAATTATTGATTTGTTGAATTTGCTATAACTTATTCTACACTACATTCTAGTAGGAAGGGTATCGATTGATTTCCTTTATAATATTTAATCTTACTTCTTTTTAATATAATAATAATGTGAAAGAAAGTGAGCATTTCACACCTTATTTCCCCTAGGATGAGCGTTCCGAGGTAAGCCTCTGAAGCTCACAATTAATTTTTTGTGAATTTCTTTTCTTAATCTTATTTCCCTATCTTGCGAGCGTTTACATTATTTCTTAATATCTCTATAACATGCTTTGTAGTTATGGAATTGTATTTTTTTCTTTATTAACATATTTTCTGATATTCTCTTTGCATAGATATTTTGATTGACATTTTACATCTGGCATCCTTAATTTTGGTAATTAGTATTTGTTTCTAAATGAGGTAATTATCATTTGTTTCGACAATACTCGTATAGATACTGATGTTACTTATTCTATCGCTTAATAGTAAAAAAAGTTGATATTACATTTGGTTTCGATTACAATGCTTAATTAATACTTTATATTTTCTTGATTTTATTCTGTTTTGGTTTTTCTAGATATAATTCTTAATAATTGTCATGCAATGCATATAATATGGCTATAATGTAAGCAACTTTAACTCTTTTTAATTTAAATTTAATAATAGTTTTGATTTTATATACTCCTTTATAATGGCCCCTGTACTTTATCGGGAATGTGCATTTAACAATGATATCGTTATTTTTAATAATATTAATAGTATTTCCTCTTCAAAAACTTCTTTTTTTTTGTAATTTTGTTTTCCTTCATGTTAGTACATAATTCTTTTGGTACCTCTATGTAGCCTCATTGATTATGTAATTCTTAATATTTAGTAATAGTTGTCAATTTAATTTATTAATTCTCTTCTATAACTAATGCATGCAAAGGATCATGTTCCCTTTTTCAATGTTACGTCTTTGGTCCTACTAGAAATTTAATATTCCTTTTGCAATCAAATATTTTGTTAATTAACTCGAACGTAACATGATAGAAAAAAGGATCCCGATCCCCTCTTAAAATATATCTTGTTCTTAATCTCTATTTACGTGCTTATTGTTTTGAAGTCTTGATCTGGAACGTTGCAGTGGTGCATGAGGTCGTCTCAAGAATACTCTCGTGGCTGCTTCTTGATGAATTAGTTCTTGTTGAATGTTCAGTATAGTCAATTTCTCTCGTTCGTTGTTCAGCTTCGGAATGTTAGGCACGGTTTGTACTTTTTATAATTATTTATTTTATTTTGTTTTGTTTTGTTTTATCTTCTTTTTATACCTAATTATACGATGGTGCTGCACGCGATGTCTAATTATTCTTATATTAATTGTTCAGTTCGTTTTATTCGTTCAAGTAGTGTAGCTGTAAATTTAGGCTTTTTGAATTTCGCGCCGCTGCTCGCTCTCCGTTGCGACGTTGAGAGCGCGCGCGCATGCGTCGAGTTGCGCGCCGCCGGCCCCGCTTGCGAGCGCGCGAAGGGCCCGCGCGCGTGGATTCCTGTTCGGACTGCCTAGCGCTTCGCACGTTTGGCTTCCTTACGCTTTTCGATTTTTTTTTGTCTTCTGACGGTGAGCCAGTGACTTGTTCTTCTCAGAGCTGTCACTGTTCACCTCGTTCTGCGCCGTGTTGGTAGTGTTTAGCGGAAAATTCGCGATCGCGTCGTTCGCGTGTGTGTATTTGTGCGAGTGTGTGAGTGTGCCTCGAGGCGATAGTCTTAAGGTTTGTTGGCGAAGGTGTCCACGTGTTGTACGTGACTCCTTCGGGGCGAGCGAACAGCGGCAACACCCCTTGTTGCCCTCGTGCCAAGCGTCTGGCTCCCCGAGACGTCGGGGCGCGCTTGGTGCACGGTTGCGGACCATCCTTTCGCTCCCCAGGCCCGGCTTCCAGACCTCCAGGCCAGGACGGAAGCAGCGGCGGACTACGACGAGGCCTGCTCAACGCCCTCTTCAGCGGCGGTTTTTGCGTTCGTCTTTGCGGTAAGAGAGCTCTCTCTGCGTGCGGAAAAGGTACCTCGCGTCTTTGCGTTTGCGTGCGTTCTTTCACTTGAGTTTTTTTCTCTTTTAGAGTCACTGTTCTCTTTCTTTTATTTGTATAGTTTCCCTTTCCTTATTTTCAATAAAGCTTACACTTGCTGAGGCTTTTCCCTCTAAAGCGTGAGGGTTTTTACGCCAAAGCAAGTGCTTTTTGTGTACCGCGAAATCGTGTGTGTTAATTAAAAAGAACCCTTCACTCACTCAACCCTTTCCTTTTGTTGGAACTCACTCTGAGTTCTTTCATTCATTCCAAGATTATTATTCATTAATAATATTATCATCTACTTTTAATCGTATTTCTATATATTCATTTATTTTATCTCTTCTTGCAGTAATTGTTCGGATAATATTTTCTCTAAATTTCTCTAAATATAATGGTCCTGTTTCGAATTAACTCAACTCTAAGTCGTCTAAGAATTGGATTCTTCAACGTAGGCGGAATCTAAAGAGATAAAACAGCTCCTCTTTTTTGTTCTTTGAGTTGTGTAAAATCTTGTATTAATGTTTTACGAGTGTTGAAATAGTTAACTACGTGATTCTTCTTAACTCAGTGATAATTGTTTTTGAGTGAAAGTTGAGCATATATTTGTATTTTCTCATTAATTTTTATATCAAATAAAATTTTTTTAATGATCCTTGTTAATTTTTTTGATTATTTAAAATGATCGTTGTTAATTCGTGGTGGAGAAGTAAAAGAAAAGAAAGAATAAATTTAAATGCACAATGAAATAACTAAAATTGGCTCTGCTTATTATTCAAAATAGTAGTATATAAATATATAACCCAACAAAGATTTTCCCGCATTTTTGAAAATTATTTAAATTTTTTTCTTTTTTTCCTGTGAGGTAGAATTTTTAAATTTTCTTGAATTACAGTAGTTATATCACAAGATTTTCGTCGTATAAACAAGATTTTTACTTAATACTGATTCTCGCTTGCCTATACCTATAATCGACATATAATCGCCATCAGGCCGCTAGCGTTCATGTCTAGTATTGCTATGAAGGTGCTACCGAGTTTCTTGGTACACTCTTACAGATCACAGTATATCTTGAGGCGAGTTTATCTTTTGATTATATTTTCTTCTTAAACTTAGTCTATCGATTAACGCCAATACTGTAATTATACATTATGTTAATTGGAATAGAAAAAAAATAGAATCGTACTTTTATACTTGAACTATATTTAACATATACCATCTAATTAATTTAGACTTAAGTCTTTTCTGGTTCAATATATGATATACGTACGCGATTCATATGCACTACCTTATACTTATTAGTTTTTAGTTGGATCTTAATATTACCATTACGAAGTATATCTACGACTAAATAGGGACCTTCGTACTGATCTTTTAGCTTATAAATTTTTCCTCCTTTAAGTAGTCAAATATAATCGCCAACCTTAAAATCTTGTGGATTTGCACTTCTGTCATAGTAGTATTTCGCGCGCCACTTGGCTGCTATTAGTTTTTCTCGCGCAATTTCTTGAATGTTATTCAACCTTGTTGTTAATTCGATAATATAATCGGCATACGTCGGAAGTCTGTCCTCTGTTTCAAGTGGGACGCTCGATGGTGAGCCAGCCTCCCGAAGACTAACTCGTATGGAGTGTGTTGTGTCGCTTCGTGTACGGACGTATTATACGAAAAAGCCGCCATCTCGAGCCACTGGTCCCATTGTTCGTCTTGCGAGATAAATTGTTTCAAATATTCGCTCAGTACATGGTGACTCTCTCTAGAGAGCCGTTTGATTGTGAATGGAAAGCCGTTGTCTTGAATTGCGTAATTCTGAATCTTTTTGCTACTGGTTTCATTAGACTGCTCAAGACATTTGTACCTTGATCAGTCAAAATCGCTATAGGGGCGCCAAAAGTGCAGATAAAGCGTTTTATCAGCGCGTCGGTGACCGATCGCGCCGTTGCGTCTTTAAGAGCGATCGCAAGAGAATATATAGTTAGACAACATTGTATTGTTAATATATTAATATCGCGTCCGTCTTCTGTTCGCGGAAACGGGCCAACTATGTCTAAAGCAACTTTTTCAAAGGGTTGAACAGGCGTATCCGTTATGACCATACGAGTTTTAGTCTTGACTCGAACCAATTTCTTTAATTGACAGAGTAAACACTTCCGAATATACATTTGTATGTCGATTTTCATATTTTCCAAATAAAAATTCTGCTTTACGCGCTTATAGGTTTTATTCACGCCCTTATGCTTTACGTATGCTTTTCATAGTTAATAGCAAATAAGAGGCCGTTATATTAAACAGATCGCGGAGGTAGTCAAGCACCGACGGCGCTCAGCTTCGCGCTCTGATGCTTTGTCCTCGTCCGTGCTTATGAAAGCAAAATAACCCGTAGAGTTACTTTCCGGTGACAGTTTTCAATAGCTTAGGACATAACATTATTATTTTTATTGGAAAAAAGTAAAATGTGCTTACTGCACTGGAAATTAGTGGACTCTTTATTGACCAATAGCTTTTTGATAATCTTAACGAAAAGTTCGATTGCCTTCTGTCCTTTTATCGCTTCTACAGACACTCCTAAATCTATATAATTTTGCTTCCTCCTAGAGGAGGAAGCTTTGTAATAGTAAAATTCTAAGTTTCGTCAAAACTTCTAGAAAATACTTTTTGGTGTGTTTAGAAGTTCAAATCACGTGTTTTTAGAAAATGTCCGTATGGATGTGTGTGTGTATGTATACCGTAATATTTCTGGAACTACTCCGTCAATATCATTAAAATTTGACATGCATGTATATTTTTGGATTCTGAATTCGGGAAAAACATTTATTTTTTATTTTTCTAACTATTTTTTTATGGCCAATTTTTGATTTTTGAAAATCACTATTTTGCGTTTTTTTTCAATCATCCCATCGTTACAAACAATTGAGCTAATATGCGTTTGAAAGAGAATAAAATGACCTACTTTTCCCCGTTTGATCCTCGGGATCGACCGCTTTGTTCGGCAGATAAAATGAAATAGGTGTTTTTTTTTAATTAATATCTCTTAAACTAAACATCATAACCTCACAAAAAAATCATGTTGATGGATCACGTGTCAACTATATCCCATTAAAATTTCAAGCTATTTGACTACTTATTTTTTCAGTAAAAAATCGAAAACTGGATAAAATGAGATTTTGGGAAAAAGTAGATATTTTATGTGTCTTGGCTAAGTTCATTGCGCGGCTTTCAAACCCCTATGGTTCTTAAGATATCACGGTTTCAATTTTTTTTGAAAATTTTTTGATTCCTTATATCTCTATAACAATGCAGTCAAATGCTTCAAAAATTTATTTGCTGATTCACCATAAAAATAGCTATTTGCTGCTAAAATTTTAAACGATATTTAAAGAGCTAAAATGTAAAAACTGATTTTTCTTAAAACTTTTTCTTCCTCTTATAGTGGTGTCGTTGCACGTCGTTAAAGTCCATCCCTATGAATTGTCCCTATGCAACAGTTTTGAGAGTAGAATTATACGGCACAATATATATTTGTTTCTTTATAGTAAAATTATACGTAAGTTTTTTTAGATTACAATCTTATTCTCTTAATACGATAACTTTATTTTTACAGAGTTATCCTTTCATCAATCTCTTCTTTTTCGCGATTTTGAGAGATTTTGTTCGGATTTTTCTGATTATTATATATCTTTTGCTATAAGAAAATTGCTCCTACAGCAAAATAATTAAGCTTTGAAATATTTAAAATAGCATTCACATACTGTATTTTAAAACAATATTTTATTTATTGGAACAATAAATTTCGTTGGAGGAAGCTACGTGCCAATGAATTGGCAGCGGTTTTTTGTTTCTTCCTCAATTGCTGGAATTATTTGAATTTTAATTAAAGATAATTCACGCTCTGTCAGCGGTACACTAGGTACACCTTCAAGAAATCTTGGTAACATTTTCAAAGATGTTGGTTTCATAAACTACTGCAACACAAACTACTGCACAAAAAATAATAATAATTAAAAAGTTAAGTAAGATTGTAGAACGCTGATATAAGACTTTAAGACATAGTGTAATCAAAAAGAGTATTCGAAGTCAAAATCGCACATACATCTTCATCCCAGATTTAAACTGACTTGGTTACACTGCTTAGATCAGTCAGCACATAATAGAGTTAAAAAGCTTGTGAAAAAAAATTATAGAGCCTAAAGCGACTGCGCCACCTCCATCACGTCCGAAACCAAAGCACAATTTTTTTGATTTTGGAGAGCCTACAGTTAATTCTGTGTTTTCTACGATTCGTCCTAGAAATGAAGACGAAACTGAATTATTTAAGTTTCTGGAAATGCCTACTAGTTCAAATTTACTAGAAGAGTTGGACAAATTTCCTAACGTGAAAAAAAGTTTATAAAGTTCAATACCGTTCAACAGGAATTCGTGAAAAACTCGATTACCTGCTCTTGTTTGTCTGGCACCGAACATTGACAGTAAAAGGACATGCGAATATAATGAATTTGGGGGAATAAAATGCTACTTTTGTCTCATTTTTTAGGAAATAAAGTAGCTATTTTAGTTTAGCCGTGAATAAACAAATTTTAAGACGTAGGTTTCTTTTGCGATTTTTAAAACCGCTTGTGTCGACACCGCGCGCTGTTACTGAGTGCAATTATCTCCGAGCAGTTCCTCCGATTACCGTACCCTAATGCCGATATTTGGTGCCAGACAAATAAGAGCAGGTATTCGAGATTTTGACGAATTCCTGTTAGATCGTAGCTTATGATTTATCATAATCGTCGTATATGCACACAGCTTAGCATTAGGGTACGGTAATCGGAGAAACTGCAGGGATATGTCAATGCCTGACGCGGTTCCGAGAAACTGCTGAAAGATAATTGCACTTTCGTCTCCGCCTCAGTCCCCGAAGAGGTAATAAAGTTACTTTATTCCAGCAAATGCGGGAGAAAATTGTTTGAATTTTAAAATTAATAATTTTTTAAACAAATATAAAAAATATTTTAATTTTTAATTTTAAAAACTTGACAATTTTGAAAATTCTTATTTGTATTGACGTAAGTCCCACTTTTAAAGGGAAAAAGGTACAAATTTCCTTGAATTCGAAAAATCCTGGAATTTTCATGATTTTTCCGCGATTTCAATTGCAGGTAACATTTGACCAAATCAGAATTTCGCAATTACACGCGTTTCGGATTATTAAGTTTTTATCTATATAACTTGTAACTTCAGGTTTAAAAACAATTCATAAACCGCATTTCATTTTTATTTTTATTTTTGCGCATATATTTATGCAAAATTAGTCTTTCCTGAATAACTCTGGGTTCCTAGGCAAATTTTCCACCGACGCGCTTCCTCAACTAGTATCCGTTTACAAATAGCAAAGAGGGGGAAGGGTGGCATTAGGGGATGGTTCTACAGGTTAAATGGGCCTTTTCCCTACCAACTCACCCTTTGCACCCGCACTTTCAGTGTCGCAGTGAACCGACAAGGCAGGATATAAATACTGATGCTAGTGAACCTGTCTAATCACAATCAGTTTTGATCTCGACGCGTCGTGTCAAGTTACTGTTTATTGCCTATTTCGCTTACCGCATAAGCTCCGAACGTCAGTTCTCGTGTTTACAAATTTTTTGTGAAGTGCCAAATTATTAAAACTGGCAGCCATTGAAAATACGAAGGTGACCAAGGAGCAGGTATCAAAGTTCTACAAGAAATTCAATTTGGAGGATTCAGGATTGTACTCCCATAACCGATTATGAAATAATCGAAAAAGTGGGCCAAGAAACCTTCGGGTAATTAGTGATTTTTTATTTTATTTTTTAAATTAAACGCAAATACTGCATTACACAACTAGGGGCGAAAATTGGATTTTGCAAGCGAGGATGATGATTAAGCACGAGAGGGAGTGAAAGGTGCCGCGGGCACCCGAGACGGACACGAGTGCTCAACAAGCCTGGCTAAAAAGCAGAATTTTAAAAATTTTACCTCGCCGTGCCAGAATGCTTTTGTATTTTTTCTGTTTGTTCACGCCTGCCCCGACCAGCGAAAGTCGGACAGTTTTTTTCCGCCGCCTTATCCGAAGTGACCGGAAGGGCGCGCTGACGCAAGCCATGAAAAGAAATATGGTGCTACTCTATTAATTAACATTAATTTTTGAGCGTACTTTCGGCCGGGGATAAAGAAAAATAGTAGACAGCGCTTGGAAATTTAACTTTCTGGCCCTGTGTCATTATGTACTATTTCTCAACGAGGGCATGAAAGGGCCCTTTTTTATGCATGAAAGTAGCGTAGGTTATCGTGCATTTCCAGTCGTGCACAATGTATTCAAATATTCGCACCCCTGTACATGAATTGATTTTAAAAGTAGAACTTGCCTTTTAAGATCTTAAATTTTATTTTCCGAAGAGTACATCGCAGATATTGTAATTAATTTTTCGATTCTGTTTGCAGAGAGATATTTAAGGCCCGACATAAAAAAGATTTAAATATTCCTGTAGCCTTAAAAAGGATACCGCTGAACAGCGAGTTCGAAGGGGTAAGTTGAAAATCGTTATGACACGATATACTACATATTAATCGTTGAAAATTTAAGCTAATTACTATATATTTTTACAGATTCCAGTGACAGCATATCGTGAACTGACGATACTAAAATACACAAATTATGAAAACATTGTGCGTCTGGTCAAGGTGGTCAGGTCACCTCCCATGTCGGGAAAAAACACCCCTAAAAGTTTAAGGCCATGTTTTTACATGGCCCTAGAGTTTTGTGAGTATGACTTGGCTAGCTTGCTGGGCGCACGACACATCCGATTTCATATTGGTGAAATTAAAAAACTTATTTATTCGGTGATCGATGGGTTATATTATTTACATATCACTAAGGTAATATACTTTCTTCATAATACACTGATATGCACTTTATTAAGTAACAAATAAAAGCAAAGCTAAATTTCAATGTATTCCTTACAGATAATGCATCGAGACTTAAAGCCGGCCAATGTTCTAATAACAAAGACAGGAGTTCTGAAGATCGCTGACTTCGGATTATCCAGAGCCTTTAAAGAAAACAGCAACGGTGAGCAAAACCGATACACAAATAGAGTGGTGAATGAAACTATGGCCCCTCTATTGATATGTGGGGGGCTGGTTCTATACTAGCCGAAATGTGGACGAGGTAAATCACCATTTGTTTTATCTTATATTATAATGAATATTTCATTGAAGATTGAGACTTATTAATGATGCTTAATTTCGCAGGACCCCTATTCTACAGGGTAATTCGGAACAAGGACAGCTCCATCAAATCTGCTACCTTTGTGGCTCAATAACTTCTGAAGCTTGGGTTGGTGTTGACCCAAGAATCACAGGCGACGGGTAAGACGGGTTTTTGTATAAACATCAAGATTATCATCCCAAAATATTGTAAAATTATGTTGCTATATCAATGGTTATAACTTATATTGCAGCACAGTATGCATTACTTGCTTGTGTCTATCATTCCTAAAAAAAGCATACAATGTAATTTTTGTAACTTTAATTGATTTTTTATAATTTTGTTACAGCTTATGGATTGCTTAAAACCGTTTGTGACGAATAGGTACGCCTGCGATTTATTAGATAAGTTACTGGTTCTCGACTCGAAAGCGCGTATTGATGCAAACCAGGCCCTCGACCATAATTTCTTTTGGACAGGGGAAGAGCCACGCGACTTGAAACCACTGATATCCATCAGTGGAAAATCGTACTCGTCGTTGAACCCATCGGAGCGCCGTAATATGCTTCTAAAAGCGCACACGTATCTTAAGCATACGTTGTATACGTAGCTAATAAATTTAATTAATATTTATCACACTGTACTTGTTGCTAAAAACATTTAATAAATATTGTTCAGAAATGTCTGTCATTAGGTCTGAGGGGGCATGTTAAAGGTACATTTTAAGTCCGGATAGAGTAAAGAAGACGGTCCAGATCTTTCACAAAGCCGTGGCAAGTGACTAAAAACACTTATTTATATAGTACAAAGTCATGAATTTTGGTCAGTGATTATATATATATATATATATATATATATATATATATATATATATATATATATATATATATATATATATATATGGGACGTTTCACGTCAACCGGACCATCAGTGCACCCAAAATTTGGGTTAACCTAACAAGACGTTTGAGATCTCAAAATGATCGTCTGGTCAAGGGCTTTTGAAAAAGTTCTGGCCTTTTCAAAAATCCAATGTGGCGCATAAAATATGGAGCCTGAAACCCACGTTTTCATAGCACATTCAACAAAAACAATAGTAAAAATGTTCTAATTTGTGAAATATCCCACCAAAAAATATGTACGACTCATGATAGGACATATTATTGACAATGCTGACGGAATTCCAAAATAAAAAATGGCGGAATCAAAGTGGTGGACATTATACCTCCACCAAACCCATTTTACCGCAACAAATGATTTTAGATCAATTTAACGTATCGATATGGGGGTTTGTGAGGTAAATGGTTATAAATGTATTATCGGAATCAGTATTTGTGCACATGAATCTTATATTTTTCTGGTCTATTAGATTTAGAATTATCTGTCTGCGGCTTTTGCACTTACATTTTTCTATTGTTCTGTGTATATGTATATGCCTGCGTGGATGAAAAAAATATATAATTTAGCTAAATGAATCAATCTTTAATGACATTTTGTGCACTCTTATCAATTCTGGCTCCTCGTTCGTGGAGTTTTTACTGGTGATAAATGGCTTTCGCCGATATCATAAATTACTCTGTTCCTAGGTTCATTGGCATTTGAGTAATGCATGACTTTCAACGTTTCATTATTTTCTGGGATAAATCCATGCACCATTTGTATGTTTGTGACAGGTGGACAGTTTTTAAATCTCTTTGTTAGGAATTGACGAGTTTGTTCGTGATCTTTTTTGATGTATAAGAAAAATTTTATATTGAATGATCGCCCATTAGCCCATGAATAAAGAGCTTTAACATCTAGAATTGCTTTATTTATTGCAGCTTGTAAGCTCGCTCTTGTAGCTTCTCTCTTTACTATCGCTCCAACTCCATCGCAACTACCTTTTCCGTGTACTGTTGCAAAACAGTGCCATTCAGCATCAACGACAAAATCTCTCTTATGACTCATTAAACTACTCATTTGATAACGATTTTTAAAATGCTGTTTAGCACCATCAGTAGCATATATTACCTTTTTTACTGTGGGACAAACCTTGCGAATTTCAGGTATAAGCTTTTGCTGCATTATGTATACTGCAGTGGCATCATGAGTAGTAGAGTCGGACACAGCTACTGTACTGAAATGCTTTAGCTTGCCTTCAGATTTATAATAAACAACAGCAGGAAAAATCGTACTTTGATCATTATTAAAATGAAATGCCTGTGCAGCATCTTGGGCTGTAAAAGCATAGTTCTCAGCAAAATCCAATTGAGCAAGAACCTCTTCATCTGAAAGATTATTTTTCTTCCCAGAAATAAACTTTGATTGTTCCTTAGCGATGAAGTGATGAGGTATCAACTTTTCTAGGCTAGAACATAAAGTTTCAATAAATTCTTGCGATGTTAGGCATTGTTTTATCAAAGTGTATCTATCGGTTGATTGCCACATGCTGAAGATGACTTGATCAATATTGTGCTCATCCATAATGTTCTCAACGTAATTAGAAAACTTTTGAATGTCTGGACAAAATTTGCATTCATTCAAATAACAACTTGGTTTGGGATCCTCACATAGAACGAAATTCAAACAATCTTTATAATTCTTCAGAGTATTGTTTGAGATTTTTTCTATATTTACTGCGTCAATCATCGCCTTGAAATTTTGGTGTGTGTACCAGAGTATCCTGCAAAGACACAACATTTTGGTCTCAGTTCCGCAAACTTGGTAAGCCCAATCGGATGTTCAGGAAACTGTTCTTTAAATTGATTGAAATGAAGGTTCTTAATATCAGTAAGTAATAATCATTTCTGCACTTTTATTTTTTCACCATATAAATAAATACTGACGGTATCTTTTTTATTTGGCATAATTCTGCTGTTAAGATCATTTTCGTAAAAATCTTCAACTTTCTGAGTAGTTTCTGCAGGTAATATTTTTCCACGTTTTGCAACACGAGAAGCCAAAACCATCTGATTCTCTTAACTGTTTTGCTTTACGAGCCATTCTGTGAGACACACCAAATTGGTTCATAATTTTACGTATTGCCCAGTGTTCGGGCAAAATAGTAAGAATACTGACACGTAATGGATCGTTCTCCGACAGGGATTGGAATTTGTTTTTAAGTCCAGTTAAAATATCTGTAAGATCATCTTGCATAGGTGCATCCGTATTTGAAACCGAAGGTGAGGCCGTCTCTGATTCAAAATCAACACTCATACTGACGTTTGGAGATGACAAATCATGTAGTTTGTAAAAGGATTTTCTACATGTATCACAAATCAGTGAAGATGTTGGATAATCAGGATAGACATCTTGAAATTCTTTGGAGATCTTCCTAAGAGATTTGCTGTGTCCTGTATTAATATCAAATGGATTAACGCATCTATCGATACGATATTTTTTCGCAGGAGAAGACATTATTGTAGGATATGAGAAAGCATATACTCTATGAGCTCACTTTCAAAATCTATAAACTAGTATGTGCCATCTGGAAAAATGAAACAATACCCGAAAATTGGAAGGAATCTATCATTATACCGATTTTTAAAAAGGGGGATAAGACAGACTGCAATAACTATAGGGGAATTTCACTTTTAGCAACGTGCTACAAAGTTCTGTCAAACGTAATACAAGCTAGACTCACTCCATTGGCGGAAGATATAGTAGGAGATTATCAGTGCGGATTTCGGCGCAACAGATCGACGAGCGATCAAATATTTACCATAAGACAGTTGTTAGAGAAAAAGTGGGAATTTGGCGAAACCACACACCAACTATTTATAGATTTTAAAAAAGCGTACGACTCTATTAAGCGAAGCAAAATGTATCAAATTCTAGTACTTCTCGGTGTACCGAAAAAACTCGTGAGATTAATTCAAATATGTCTGAACGGAAGCACGGGATAGGTCCGAGTAGGCGGTAATGTATCAGAACCCTTCATGATACGCGATGGTTTAAAACAAGGGAATGGGCTCTCTACGGTGCTGTTCAACTTAACGTTAGAGTATGCCGTTAGAAAAATGCAGGTTACCCAGCTGGGCGCAACGCTTAATGGAACAACGCAGATACTAGGCTACGCAGATGATTTGGATATACTGGGGGATTGTAGGGAAACGGTAGCAAGAAACGCGGAAATCCTCATAAAAGCGGTGGAGTATACAGGGTTAGAAGTGAGTGAATCAAAAACAAAGTACATGATTGTGGATAAGCTAGGTATCTGCAGAGGGGAGAAAGATCTCAGAGTTAGGAATTTTACTTTTGAAAAGGTTAGCGAATTCAGGTATCTGGGTACGACCATAAATGATAGAAACGAGATTAATGTCGAAATAAATAAGAGACTCCATTCGGGTAATGCTTGCTTCTACGCCGTGAGTAATTTACTTAAGTCGAGGCTGTTGTCTAAAAACGTTAAAATAAGAATATACAGGACAATAATACTGCCGGTGGTTCTGTACGGGTGCGAAACGTGGGCTCTCACTAAGCAGGCGGACAACCGTTTTAGGGTATTTGAAAATAAAGTCTTGCGAAAAATATACGGGCCGCAGAAAGATGAGGAAACCGGGGAATGAAGGAGAATACACAATGATGAGTTACACAATCTGTACGCGTCACCAAATATTAACAGAATAATAAAATCGCGCAGATTGGGATGGGCAGGGCACGTAGCGAGAATGGGAGACGACCGTACGGCAGCGCGTGTCATGAAGGGCAGGCCGATGGTAACGCGACCTCTAGGTAGACCTAGACGTAGATAGGAGGACAACGTAAAAGCGGATCTAGTAGAAATAGGACGGGTGGGTATCGATCGGAGAGGTGAATCTTGGGTGGGGTTGACACAAGATAGAGCAGCGTGGAAGGCTTGCGTAGATGAGGCGATGAACTTTCGAGTTTCAAATGCCATGTAAAAAAAAAATATATATATATATTACAAATCAATTCTCCACGAGACCAAAGAATGTTTTGCTCCAACCAGAAGAAAACGTTGCATATGCATACATACAAGAATTTAAAAGTTCAGTATGCAAAATCACCGATTAAGGTAGTTCACCGGAATATTTATTTTCTTAGGATATCGCTCAAACTTTATTTATCTATTAAATGAAGTGTCCTCTACAGCATGGTATTTTTTTACCCCCCAAGCGACACTATTTTTAGAGTTATTGAACCTTGAAATTTTGTATTTTAACATGGGAACCCTATACCGAGTCTGCATTTTGAGGACGTTTAGTTGAATTGCGAAGCGAGTTTTTTCAGAATAATTTTAAAAAACTAGCTTACAGCGTAAAATAGCAATACAAATCATGGAGAAAAAGTTGGATAGGGCAAACGAGGCTTTCTTTTAAGATACAACAATTTTCATGCCATGCTATCAGTATATCTATGTAGGTGCGCAGTGTTTCTCCCGCTTACAAGAAACAATTTACATTGCAGTCGGTGAACTACCTTAAAATTAATAATTATTTTTATTTAAATAAATTATAAGTATATTTTGAAATTGATACGTTTAGAGTGAATTTTTTGTTACCATCGAATTCAGGAACATTACTGAATATCCAATAATCATACAAATTTTAATTGATCGAGAGAGAAAACGAGTATCAGGAAGTTTACTAGTGGTTAGGAGTACTATATAAGTATTTGGTAAATATTTATGTTTTTTATTATAAAATATATTTCATCTATATACAATGCTCGTTTGATATTAGTAATGTAACATATTTGGTAATGGCAAGATGTACATATTTTGAAGAACTTTCATGAAAATACAAATCCTTTTAATATCCGTAGTATCTATAACGGTAGAATTCTCTTCCCTATTGATAAATCTGAGGTAAGATCTCACATGAGATATCACGTGAGATCTCACCTAACATCTCATGACAAAATCGAATTTGCCATGTGCGTGAATTAACTACGTTCCGCAGTTGTCAAAATTCAATGTTCGGTAGGATAACAATTATTTTTAGAACCGTGTTTTTTATGTGTTTCAGACGATTTTGAATCGTTCTACATATTTGCTAAATGTACATTTCGAAAGTTTGTATTCATAAAAAATTTACTTGTAATGAACTATATACATTTAATTTTTATACAAATATTTTACAAATTGTGTAGAAACGTGCTACTATAACCATTTATACTCAACTGCTTTGGTTCACACTTTCGCAGTGGTCTCTATGGCTGTGGCGCTGGCTCTCTCTTTCTCTCTCTCTCTCTCTCTCTCTCTCTCTCTCTCTCTCTCTCTCTCTCTCTCTCTCTCTCTCTCTCTCTCTCTCTCTCTGTCTGTCTCCCTCACCCTCCCTCCCAAATACTACTTCGAGCGATCGAGAGTCCAAGACACTGCACTTGTTCGTACCCGTAGTCCAAAAGTTCGTTGTGATATTTTCTACACTGCTAGCAACTTCTCAAGTGTTTTTTAAGTAAACTGCAAAGGAGTAAATAGTGAGAGCCCTATCTCCCAGTGTAAACCTGTTGCTGCAATCAGATAAGTCTTTCATTTTACATAATATTTTGTTAATTCTTCTGAGTGGCAAAAGAGCTTGTTGCTTTGTGTTTAAGCCAGCTCTATTTATTTCAGCTTATTGCAGATTGAAAAAGTTGTCGCGCGAGGAAGTTAAAGACGAAAACCAAGAGTTTAATTGTAGAACTTTATTTCGATACAGACTTGAAGACTTAAGGTTAAAGCTGATATAGATGTTGATCTCGTGACGGCTCAGAGCAATCTGAATTTTTCCTGCCGTTTCTACGGCAACTCTTTTTTTACCTTCTTTTCTTTCTTTATATATAGTCGTTAACAAAAGTGTGTCGCATTCTACCGCCAGTTTTGAAAGCGTGCATCAGCGTGATACATCGAATCACCTTTCTCGATATTTCAATATCTCAAGAGCTTCGCTAATCCCATATACAATCGTTCACGATTATGGCACGGCTCGTAGAACGCAAACAAACAACAAGTAACTTAGTAAAACTCGAACTATCGGGAACAGAGATACTATGCATCTAGAGGACGGTTTCGTACGTATTTGCTGGATTTGCTTGGGCAAGAGTTATCATAGTGAGTCTGATCATTTATTTAACTAACCTCAGAAAACTACACTAGTTTCTAATATTCATTGGCGAAGTGTTTCATTTGTTATATATTAATTCGCACCACTGTCACGTCGTGCGATTTTTCCAATTTTTTCAAAATCTTAAAATTTTATATTTTTTTTTAAATGCATAAATGCGTACGTGACGCATTTTCAAAATAGATCCGAAAATGCGGGCCTGAAGAGAGAAAGCGAGGGACAGATATCCCTATCGTAAATCTCTTGAGCTGCGCGCATCGACGCGAGGCATCAGCGGATGCATTAGAATAGCGATAGTAAAGTTTTTCTGCGCATTAGTCGGCAGGAGAAAATTTTCGGGGCGTCGGACCGAGCGCAATTTTATGACGAGCAGCTGCGTTTGCTCAAGCTATCGGCAGCGTCTAGAGCGACCGTAATTAAGACAGCCTACGAGGCTCGGACAATTTCTTTTTTATTGCAGGGACAGTTTCGGAAAGTACGCACGCTTGCAGCTGTGTACTGATCCCGGAATTTTCCGCTTTTTGTCAAAGTATGAAAACTTATTTTGTTAAAATTCGAAATATTTATTTAGAATTCTTTTACATCAGGCTATTGTATAAACTATGCATTTTTTTTTTTGAATTGCATACGTTCGCTTTTAGCAATAGATTTGGTGGGATAGTTCTATATAAGTATATATATCTATATATAAATGCATAGTTTGTTTGCAGCTTGTAGTATAATTATAATTTTTCAAACAACAAACTGATAACGCGATCTATTTATTTATTATTTGGCACTAAACTGTATATTTTTCGATTTATACAGTTCGCTTCTTGTGCATAATTTATGAATGGATCAAATGTCTATTTGTTTATTTCTGTCTTATATTTTATTGTAATAATCGGTCGGTGTGAAGCTACGATTGTTACAGTAAGGTATATTATTTGGCAGAGTTATAATAGTCGGTCGGTGTGAAGCTACGATTGTTATAACGATGCATTGTAAATTTATTAAATACTAAGAATAATAAAGTAGTTAAATTAAATATTGAGGCTGCGGACAGATAAAATGTATAATTTTCATTAGTAAATTCAATAATAAATTCATAATAATTTTTCTTAAGAATAATGCGCATAAAGGCTTTACTTTTAAGTTTAAGTATAATTATTTGGTATCGGTTTGTAGAGAATTTTACAAGCACTAACATTTTAACATTGATTATTTCACATAAAATTTCATTTAACCTTCATTTACAATAAACAGAATGCTTGGAAAATTCGACACAAATTGGCGTGCGCGTTAGCAACGGTATTCGCGTGAACCACGGTTGTAGAGGAGAGGGCGTAGGCGGACCGAAGGGCCTGACCTACGATACATAGGAGGAGGAGAGATGCGGAAAATCGGCGTAAGTGAGGGAAAGCTGAAATATAACGGCTTCTCTCACTCGCTAATTTTCGGCATCTAGGCGGAACGAGACCCCAACAACATCGAGGAGGGAGGATTCTAGGCCCTTCGTGCTGCTGAACTTCAGTTTCAAGATCACTCCGGTCCCGGCTCTCAGTCAGCACGGTTAGTTTCGCGTTTGTACGCGAAAAGATAGAATCACGCGCTCGTACGCGGTAGACAGAAAACGCGCTTGTACGCGATAGAATAGTTTTTTTTACGCGCTTAGTACGCGTAGTGTTAGTTTTTGCGCTAAGTCGCATATTTTCCATTTTTGTCTTATTAATATATAACCTAAAATCAAATAGAATTTGTAGTGTTTTTATTTTGTGACAAAACCTTCCTTCAACGAGGTCCAGGTGAACAGCAGAAAGAAAAAGTAAGTAAAATATTTATTAACTGTCCTAACTTCTCTAAAATCGTTCCTAAAACTATCGCTTGGATAAATGAACCGATAACACCGGGTCATTTATCCCTCTCTCACTCATCTAGAACTTAAATCCGAGTAAGTCCGGGTTATTTTCTAGAAGATTTCTTTTCATTTCTATTCTTTTTTTTTTTTTACAAGCATTCAAAGCACCCAGCTATTGCACGAAAGTGCAGGCTAAAGGTGTAATTTATATTAAATAAGCGCTGTAGCATCGTTGGATGTTACATGTTCTTTTTCTTGGCGCCCAACGTGGGGCAGTACACATAGCCTTTGAATGTTTGTTTAAGAGTAAGGAATTATCTGCATGTTAATTTATTTTAAAAGCGAAAAAAGTTAGACTGATAGGAAAATCTTTGTTTTTATTTATGGAAAATCGAGTCATTAAAAGAACTAGGAAAGGGAAAAAGAATAGACTGAGGCAGAAAAAGCTAGAGCTTATTGCCGCAGTATATATGCCAGCTCCTCCACCACCGATGTCAGAGGCTAGTATTCAAAGTGTTATAGTTCAAGTTAGCGAAATACCTTTGCCACCTTCTCCAAAAAAGGTGAAAAGAGTTAAGAATAAATTTTGTAAGAAATGTTTATTTGAATTAATAGATAATTGTAACGAATGTTTTATGTTAAATACGAAATTTAAGAAAAAATTAAAGTGATTATTATTCAATATCGAAGTATATTATTATTCATTTAAAAAAAAAAAATAAAAATTTTTCTTTTTGATTAAATAATATTTTGAATATACGGTCTTTTGAAATTTCGATATGGTTGAGAGTGATTTAGAATAGACAAATGTGTATGTATGTATACACTAAAAACGTCTCCTATTTTTTCCAATTGTTAGATAAATCAATTTCTAAATTTTCAAAGACGCTTTTCTTCTAATACAAGCATAGCCTAAGTAGCATCGGCTTGGAGATAGCGTCACTATCGAGTGGCTGCAGTCGAACTCGAAACGCTGCAGTGCTGCCATCTAATGCACTCGAAATTTACCGCGCAATTTGAATTTGAAATTTTGAAAAGATCTTGTCTTGTAGTAGAAGTTTATTTATTAAAAGAAAAGGGGGTTGATGAATTGAAATAATTAATAAAATACAGTATTTTAACGGACATTTTATATATAAACGTATAGTTTAAATTTTGATTTGAGTATAAATAAATAATCGAATTATTATTAACAATTTAACTTTAAATAATTAAATAAAAAGAATTTTAACAATAAATATTTAATGAACGACCTTTAAAAGGAAAATTTTAAATGAATATTAAGATTTTATTTTACGATTAAATTTGTTAATAATAAATAATAATTTGTTAATAAAAGTTTAAACATATTTTTTTTTAGACCTTTGATACCTATAAGTGAAAACTTAGGCAAGGGGGATATGAGAGTGTATTGAAATAATTTGTTTAAAAATTTTGTTTAATATTTCAAAAAAATACAATTTGTTGAATTAATAAATTATTGATATTTTTTATATTTTAAAATTCGTTTTGATTAAAAGCACCATTCAAATTTGGTGTGCATTATATAAAATTTTATAATATTTCAAATAAAACTTAGCTTATGAGCGGAAAAAGGGAAGAAGATAAACGTGTAACTAGAAGCTCCGCGAGTAAAGATCCTAAGTTAAAAGAGTACGTAGATAAATTTGAACAATTTAAAAATCAAGAACTAGAGTCGTCTGAGTCGGACACATCAGAGGCATTTGATTCGGCAACATCACACGATAATACATTAAATTCAGAAAGCTTAGATTTGACAGGAGATAAAATTATAGATTTGACAGGAGATAAAACTGTAGTTGAGGTAGGCAATCGAAATCAGGATTTGCGAAATAATAGTATAGACTTGTTAGACGAGGAACCAGAAATCGAAATGGCGGCAGCTACGGTACCTTTAAAAGATGCGCTTAAGATCGTGCCTGAATTCGATGGTAGTAATATACCGGTAAGTTATTTTATAGAAGGTTGCGAAGAAGCAAAAGAAATGGTAGAGGCAGCATCCGTGAAAAACTTAGTAAAACTTCTTAGAAGCAAAATAGTTGGAGAAGCGAGAAAAGCGATTTATGGGCAGAATTTTGAAACGGTAGATGCATTAGGCGATTTTTTAAAAAGTATATTTGGACAGACAAAATCGATTCATCAATTACAGGGTGAACTAGGTAATGAATATCAGAGAGAAAGTGAAAAGGTGATAACATTCGCGAATAGATTAAGAGAGATAGGTAAAAGAATCCTTGACGCAAAAAAATTATTAGACGGAGCAGTGTCCGCAGCTTTTAAGACCGAAGTTGAGACGAATGTTGTAGAATGTTTTAAAAGAGGTTTATTGCCCGAAATAGAAAGAAGATTAGAAGTAGCTGAAGGTTTAACTGATATAGTAAAAAATGCGATAACAGCCGAAAGAGCTTTTGAAGCGCAAAGATTATTAAGAAATGGATTTAATACGAAAATTAAAGATACGAGAAGGATTAGCTTTTGTAAAATTTGTAAAAAAGACGGGCATGAGACGGAACAATGTAATGTTAAAGGAAATTCGAGTTTTAATTGCTATTTGTGTAAAAATCCGGGTCATATTGCTAGGAATTGTCCAAATAATCAAAATCAAAGTAAAGAAAAATGTCAGTTATGTGAAAGAATAGGTCATAGTGCAAAAAAAATGCAGGAGTTTAGACCAGCGTAGTTTTGAAAAATGTCAAATTTGTGAACTGATAGGGCACACAGCCAAAACTTGTAAACGTCAAGTTCCAATCATGATTTGTCAAATATGTGATACACCAGGACATCCTGCGAATAAATGTAACCAACGAGAATCAAGTCAAAATGAATCCAAACAGCTACCTAAATGTCAGAAATGCAATTTTAGAGGTCACACAGCAGCGAATTGTAAGGTTAATACAAATAAATTCTGCAATCATTGTAAACGTTTAGGACACTCGGAAGAAGAGTGTAGGGTTAAAAAATATCAAACTAGCCATAATCAGGGAAACGGCAATGGTATCCTGAAGCAGAGCGCGAAACAGGAAGCCGAATCAAAAAAGCGCTCAGCGTTAGACCAAGACGAGAAGGAGTTTTTGAAAGAGTTAACAAAATAGAGTCAACAGTTGTTAGAAATTCTTTGATACCTTATGTTAGTATAAATTATAACGATAATAGCTTTGAACAATTTATTAAATTTATGATAGATTCTGGGGCACAAAGGAATATAATTAAAATCAGTCAGGTACCAGAGAATATTGAGATTTTTAACTCGAAAAATATTTTATTAAAAGGAATATCGGAAAGCACTATCAATTCATTAGGATTTGTTGAATTTAAAGTTTTTAATAAATTAACTCAGTTTTGCGTAGTAGACGATGATTTTCAAGCACCGTTTGAGGGCATATTAAGTAGTCAATTTCTTTTTGAAAATAAATGCATTGTAGATTTCGATTCAAATCATTTTTCTGTAAACGGTATTTTATTTAAATTTAAACAACTAGCGAAAGAAAGTGAAACTCGAGAAATAATTATTAATTTAGAAAATTCAAATATTATAAATAATTTACCGTATATAGATATTTATTCATCGGATATGGAAGTTTCGCAATTTTTAATAGACACGGGAGCTGAAGGAACTTTAATTAAAGAAAATATGCTTCCGGAAGAAAATTTAATCGATCGGAATGATATCATTTATTTAAGAGGTATTGATGGCAATATTTCTCCCACTATGGGATCAACCATTTTAGAAATTTTTGAAATAGACCATAAGGTTCATATTGTTAAAAATGATTTTCCAATTCCCGCTGAAGGAATTTTAGGAGTAGATTTTTTCGTTAAATCCAATAGTATAATAAATTTCGGTAAAAGGAGTTTAAATATTAGAGAAAAATATGCACCGTTAAAAAGGAGACATATTAAAAATGATGATGATCATCGCAAAGATGTGTCAGATAATGTAATTAAAGAAATAATTAGAGGTTTAGACATAGATTTAAGTGTAGATTCCGACTTAAACTCTGACTCAGATTTAAATTCAAATCCTGATCCTGATTCAGACATAATTTCAATTTCTAATTCAGAAACAGATATAAGCTCGAATTTGGGCAAAAGGCTAGATTTATTACTTAGAGACTCAGATTCAGATTCATTAAAAACCAAGTATGATCCTTATGATGGCTATAGAATAGAAGATTATTATATGAATGAACATTCTAATTTAGGAGAGTTACTTTACTTCGAAACGACTAACGAGAATTTATTAGACGAATTAGGAATAGAAGAACGTAGGAATACTATAGAAGTGAATTTAATTAATATATTAAACGAAAATATACCGGATCAAAAAGAAAATGAAGAAAAATTAAAAATTAGCAAGAATAATAAAGCAAGAATTAAGAATAGTAAACAAAATTATGCAAAGAGTAAAAAACCGATTGATAAAGTTAATAATAGAAAAGTAAAGAATAAAGATAAAATAAAGGGATTAAAATTGGTCGTAAACATAAAGAATATAGATGACAAGGAAGCTACAGAAGTTATAGATTTAGCACGAAAGCACATAAATATATTTTCAATTGTTTTAGAAGACGAACAAGAGTATAGTAATGAAGATTTAAGTGTAGATGACAGAATTACAAAAATTAAAAGTTTGATTAATACTAATGGATTAAATGCTAAGGAATATGAACAGTTAAATAGATTAATAACAAAACATGCGGATAGAGTGTATTTAGAAGGTGATATTTTAGAAGGAACGAATATACTTAAACATAAAATTAATACAATAGATGACTATCCAGTATGTACAAAACAATATAGATTACCGCATATATTAAAGGAAGAAATTGAAATTCAGATTAAAGATTTATTAAGAAGAGGAATAATTCGACCTTCAAAGTCACCTTATAATACAGCATTGTGGGTCGTACCAAAAAAACCAGGACCAGATGGAAAGCCAAGATGGCGAATAGTACTCGATTTTCGGCCATTAAATGAGAAAACTATTCCTGATGCGTATCCTATTCCAAATATTACCGATATTTTCGATCAATTACAAGGTGCGAAGTATTTTACAACCTTAGATTGCTTCTCAGGATTTCACCAAATCATGATGGATCCAGAAGATGCAGCAAAAACTGCATTTTCAAACCAGTTAGGACATTTCGAATTTGTTAGGATGCCGTTTGGCCTACGTAATGCTGCAGCAGAATATCAACGCCTCATGATGATAATTCTAGGAGATTTGATTGGAAAAGGAGTATATGTATATATAGATGATATAGTTATTTATGCAAAATCGTTAGAAGAACATGAGACTCTTTTTAATGAAGTTATGGAAAGATTACGCGAAGCAAACCTTAAATTACAACCAGATAAATGCGAAATTTTAAAACAAGAAGTGACTTATTTAGGACACAAAATTAACAAAGATGGACTTCAACCCGATCCAAAGAAAGTAGAGGCTGTTAAGCATTTCCCTACGCCTAAAGCAGTGAAAAATATACGTCAATTTTTAGGTTTAGCGGGATATTACAGAAGATTTATAAAAGATTTCGCTAAAATAGCAAAACCGTTGACCAAATTACTGCAAAAAGGAGAAAAATTCGAATGGAATGAGAAAGCACAGCAAGCGTTTGATAATCTAAAGGAACTTCTTTGCTCGGCACCACTGTTACAATTTCCTGATTTTACAAAGATTTTTAATATAACTTGCGACGCTTCAGGATATGCAGTTGGTAGTGTTTTATCCCAAGGAGAAATAGGCAAAGATAAACCAATAGCATATACATCCAGGGTATTGAGAGGTTCAGAATTAAATTATGAAGTTTATGAAAAAGAGGCTTTAGCTATGATACACGGTGTAACAACATTTAGACCTTATGTGTTAGGTAGAAAATTCAACATTATTACGGATCATAAGCCATTGCTTTGGTTTAAATCCGCAAATCTTAACACAAGAGTACAGAAATGGAGATTCAAACTAGGAGAGTACGATTATGAAATTATTTATAAACCTGGAAAATTAAATTCCAATGCAGATGCATTGTCAAGAAACCCTATATTGTCATTAGATACAAACGTCATTACGAGAGCACAAAAATTAAAAGAAAGTAAAGAAAATACGAACCAGATAATAAGCTAAAGCGTATGATTGTTTTTGCGTCATTATATTCCTTATAACAATCATTTTAGGCGAGGGGTGTCACGTCGTGCGATTTTTCCAATTTTTTCAAAATCTTAAAATTTTATATTTTTTTTTAAATGCATAAATGCGTACGTGACGCATTTTCAAAATAGATCCGAAAATGCGGGCCTGAAGAGAGAAAGCGAGGGACAGATATCCCTATCGTAAATCTCTTGAGCTGCGCGCATCGACGCGAGGCATCAGCGGATGCATTAGAATAGCGATAGTAAAGTTTTTCTGCGCATTAGTCGGCAGGAGAAAATTTTCGGGGCGTCGGACCGAGCGCAATTTTATGACGAGCAGCTGCGTTTGCTCAAGCTATCGGCAGCGTCTAGAGCGACCGTAATTAAGACAGCCTACGAGGCTCGGACAATTTCTTTTTTATTGCAGGGACAGTTTCGGAAAGTACGCACGCTTGCAGCTGTGTACTGATCCCGGAATTTTCCGCTTTTTGTCAAAGTATGAAAACTTATTTTGTTAAAATTCGAAATATTTATTTAGAATTCTTTTACATCAGGCTATTGTATAAACTATGCATTTTTTTTTTTGAATTGCATACGTTCGCTTTTAGCAATAGATTTGGTGGGATAGTTCTATATAAGTATATATATCTATATATAAATGCATAGTTTGTTTGCAGCTTGTAGTATAATTATAATTTTTCAAACAACAAACTGATAACGCGATCTATTTATTTATTATTTGGCACTAAACTGTATATTTTTCGATTTATACAGTTCGCTTCTTGTGCATAATTTATGAATGGATCAAATGTCTATTTGTTTATTTCTGTCTTATATTTTATTGTAATAATCGGTCGGTGTGAAGCTACGATTGTTACAGTAAGGTATATTATTTGGCAGAGTTATAATAGTCGGTCGGTGTGAAGCTACGATTGTTATAACGATGCATTGTAAATTTATTAAATACTAAGAATAATAAAGTAGTTAAATTAAATATTGAGGCTGCGGACAGATAAAATGTATAATTTTCATTAGTAAATTCAATAATAAATTCATAATAATTTTTCTTAAGAATAATGCGCATAAAGGCTTTACTTTTAAGTTTAAGTATAATTATTTGGTATCGGTTTGTAGAGAATTTTACAAGCACTAACATTTTAACATTGATTATTTCACATAAAATTTCATTTAACCTTCATTTACAATAAACAGAATGCTTGGAAAATTCGACACAAATTGGCGTGCGCGTTAGCAACGGTATTCGCGTGAACCACGGTTGTAGAGGAGAGGGCGTAGGCGGACCGAAGGGCCTGACCTACGATACATAGGAGGAGGAGAGATGCGGAAAATCGGCGTAAGTGAGGGAAAGCTGAAATATAACGGCTTCTCTCACTCGCTAATTTTCGGCATCTAGGCGGAACGAGACCCCAACAACATCGAGGAGGGAGGATTCTAGGCCCTTCGTGCTGCTGAACTTCAGTTTCAAGATCACTCCGGTCCCGGCTCTCAGTCAGCACGGTTAGTTTCGCGTTTGTACGCGAAAAGATAGAATCACGCGCTCGTACGCGGTAGACAGAAAACGCGCTTGTACGCGATAGAATAGTTTTTTTTACGCGCTTAGTACGCGTAGTGTTAGTTTTTGCGCTAAGTCGCATATTTTCCATTTTTGTCTTATTAATATATAACCTAAAATCAAATAGAATTTGTAGTGTTTTTATTTTGTGACAAAACCTTCCTTCAACGAGGTCCAGGTGAACAGCAGAAAGAAAAAGTAAGTAAAATATTTATTAACTGTCCTAACTTCTCTAAAATCGTTCCTAAAACTATCGCTTGGATAAATGAACCGATAACACCGGGTCATTTATCCCTCTCTCACTCATCTAGAACTTAAATCCGAGTAAGTCCGGGTTATTTTCTAGAAGATTTCTTTTCATTTCTATTCTTTTTTTTTTTTACAAGCATTCAAAGCACCCAGCTATTGCACGAAAGTGCAGGCTAAAGGTGTAATTTATATTAAATAAGCGCTGTAGCATCGTTGGATGTTACACCACAAATGCAAAATGTCATGTGATAATTGCCCTTATTTTACTATTCTTGAGTAAAGTTAAAAAATTTGTATACTGTTTCATTACACGTTAAGATTAGTGAATAATTTTGCGTTGATTCTCATTTGATATTAGTACAATAATTTCTTTGATTTTACTTCGATTACTCTGTGCACAACGTCCGTTACTCTATAAATTTATTTTGAGAATCAGAAATATTTTAAATTCAATAAAGCTTTAATTGGGAATTGACGTTAGAAATGTATGCTAAGCACAAAATAAATTATACTTATCTTCGATTACAAAGAACAGTCGATCTCTATGTGTCATTTATAATCAGTGACGTGATTCTATAAAAATATTCACATGTCAGTGTAAGATCTGTTCAGAGGTAATATACTGAATATTTCATATTATGGTTTAATATGCACTATAGTGAGGTATGCATTTAATTTTTAGACAAATGTTTTACAAATCGTGTAGAAACAGTCTACCATAACAGTTTTTACTCAACTGCTTTGGTTCGTACTTTCGCAGTGGACCCTATGGCTGTGGCAGATCGGATTCAGGAGGCCAAGAAACTCCAGCGTCTCTACCGAACATCCAAAAAGCGGGCTGCCCAGAAGATTTTGGCAGGTCCTAATATGGCCTGCGAAATCGACAAGAATACCATCACAGCCCACTTTGTGGAGCTGGCTGCCCGCAGAGACGGTGGAGAGGATTGGCCCGATGTCTTCGATCGGGAAGAGCCCACGGCGACGAGCGGCGAGGCCCTTTGTACCCCTATCACAAGGGAGGAAGTGTTTCGACGGCTCAAGGGGAGGAACAACACCTCACCTGGGCCGGACGGAATCACTTACAGGAACCTCGCCAAGGCCGATCCAGGGGCCCATGTACTCGCCGCCCTCTATAACGGCATCTGGCGCATTGAGGCGACGCCTGCCTTGTGGGGGGTGTCCAACACCACCCTTATATACAAGAAAGGCGACGCCATGGACATCTCCAACTGGAGACCGATCTCCTTGGGAGATACGGTCCCCAAGCTATTTGCCGCGATCCTGGCCGATAGAATAAAAAGGTGGGCCGTGGCAAACGGGCGCTACAGTGCCTCCCAGAAGGGCTTCTTGGAGTTCAAGGGATGCTATGAACATAACTTCGTGCTCCAGGAGGCCATTCGGGGGGCAAAAGGCGGGAGAAAGGAGTTGGTGGTGGCCTGGCTGGACTTTACATCCGTGCCAGTGCCTTTACATCCGTGCCCCACTCCTCTATCCTGCAGGCGCTCGAGGGACATGGCCTACCAAGCAAAGCGAGAAATATTATCTCCTCGCTCTACACAGGCATGACCACCCGCTTCCACACGGCGGAGGGACCTACCGACCCTATTCTCCTCCAGTCGGGGGTCAGACAGGCTTGCCCATTAAGCCCCGACGTGTTCAACCTTACCCTGGAAGTTGTCCTACGGGAAATACAACGGACGGGGGAGGGCTACACGATCGAGGGCAGGCGTATTTCCCATCTCGCCTACGCCGATGATGTCGCGATCCTGGCTGACTCCCTGGCTGGAATGAGGAGGCTGCTTTTTGCAGCAGAACGGGGAGCTCGGGCGGTCGGCCTCAGCTTCAACCCAGCGAAGTGCGCTACACTGCACATAGCGGGACGAGGTGAGGAGGCAGTTAGACCGACTGAGTTCTCCGTTCAAGGAACACCTGTCCGTGCCCTTGCTTCCGGGGAGGCCTACGAACATCTTGGCATCCCCACAGGCTACCAAGTCAGGCAGACCCCAATCAACACCTTGCGGGATCTCCTTGCTGACATCGGCTCCATCGACCGGTCCTTATTGGCGGCCTGGCAGAAGCTGGATGCAGTGGGAACCTTCCTACTGTCCCGGCTTGATTTCACCATGCAGGGCGCCCATATCGACAAGGGCTTCTTGACCGAGGCGGACAAGATCATCAAAAAAGCTGCAAAATCTTGGCTAAGCCTTTCTCAGCGAGCGAGCGCGGACCTCTATGATCTGCTCACGGTCGCTCACAGCTATAAAATGCTGTACTCGAGCGATGTCACCGTGAGCACCATAGCGGGATCCACACTGAGGAGGACCGTTTCGGAGAGGCTTAAAAAGCGGGCGTCTAACATCGATATCGCCCGCTTCCTCTCCGGAGATCTTGATCTGGACCAAGGTTCGGAGCGCGGCCCTGAGAATTAAGACCAAACTCGGGCTGCGCTGGGACTGGTGTCAGGAAGGAGAAGTACTCCTGATGGCCTGTGGGGATCCACATGCCCCCGGAACAAGAGTCTCGCCGCAGACAAAACATCTTGTCACCACGAGTCTGCGGCGCTGCCTGAATCGGCACTATGCGGAGAGTCTCCTTGCCAAAAAAGATCATGGCAAGGTCTTTGAGGTTACCCGGAGGAGATGACAATCCAACCACTTCCTCCGGAGTGGCAGCTTCACTCGCTTCTGCGACTGGCGCTTTATCCACCGCGCCCGTCTTGACGTTCTCCCCCTCAATGCTGCCAAACGGTGGCAACGAGGGATGGACAAGAGATGTCGCAGACGCGGGTCAGACCTGGAGACATTTACGTAGAACACGTAAGCGGCATCAGACAATACCGCGATCTCGAGCCGTGAATGTCTGCTTATAAGCTCCTAAATGTGTAGCGTCCAATACGTGTGGTTGTGTTTGTCTAAAATTATTATATTGCTGGTGTTTGTCCAATACTTATTTATTTATTTATTTATCTATTTATTTATTTATTTATTTACATTCTTAACCAGAGATCGACTGCTCTAAATAAGCATGGCTGATACCAGGCCAAGCGCCGTGTTTTCACCCCGTTGTAGTTATTACAACATTAAAACTCTAACTGAAACTAATAAGTTACTCGAGATTTAAGAGGCCGATGATCATTTAACTGACATCTAATTCACAAACATCTCTCAACGCCCTGTTCAGTTCGTTTTATTCGTTCAAGTAGTGTAGGTGTAAATTTAGGCTTTTTGAATTACGCGCCGCTGCTCGCTCTCCTTTGCGACGTTGAGAGCGCGCGCGCGTTCGTCGAGTTGCGCGCCGCCGGCCCCGCTTGCGAGCGCGCGAAGGGCCCGCGCGCGCGGATTCCTGTTCGGACTGCCTAGCGCTTCGCACATTTGGCTTCCTTACGCTTTTCGATTTTTTTTCTTCTGACAGTGAGCCAGTGACGTGTTCTTCTCAGAGCTATCACTGTTCACCTCGTTCTGCGCCGTGTTGGTAGTGTTTAGCGGAAAATTCGCGATCGCGTCGTTCGCGTGTGTGTATTTGTGCGAGTGTGCCTCGAGGCGATAGTCTTAAGGTTTGTTGGCGAAGGTGTCCACGTGTTGTACGTGACTCCTTCGGGGCGAGCGAACAGCGGCAACACCCGTTGTTGCCCTCGTGCCAAGCGTCTGGCTCCCCGAGACGTCGGGGCGCGCTTGGTGCACGGTTGCGGACCATCCTTTCGCTCCCCAAGCCCGGCTTTCAGACCTCCAGGACCAGGACGGAAGCAGCGGCGGACTACGACGAGGCCTGCTCAACGCCCTCTTCAGCGGCGGTTTTTGCGTTCGTCTTTGCGGTAAGAGAGCTCTCTCTGCGTGCGGAAAAGGTACCTCGCGCCTTTGCGTTTGCGTGCGTTCTTTCACTTGAGTTTTTTCTCTTTTAGAGTCACTGTTCTCTTTCTTTTATTTGTATAGTTTCCCTTTCCTTATTTTCAATAAAGCTTACACTTGCTGAGGCTTTTCCCTCTAAACCGTGAGGGTTTTTACGCCAAAGCAAGTGCTTTTTGTGTACCGCGAAATCGTGAGTGTTAATTAAAAAGAACCCTTCACTCACTCAACCCTTTCCTTTTTTTGGAACTCACTCTGAGTTCTTCCATTCGTTCTAAGATTAAGATTCAGCCCAATAATCTCATAGAACGTGTACAGAGTAAAGACAACTCAAACTCAATGAGGTCATATTATGGTGTTTTGATTTACTTGTTCTATCTGTCTATAAGAAGCTTTGCATATTGATTTTGAGATCATGGGGCATTTAGTTTCAGTTGTCTTGCCTGTGTATGAGGATTTAGAACTTGTACCATGACGCATTGTTTGTTTTAGGCAAAATTTCTGGCGAGTTATTTTAAAGTTCCCTAACTGAAAAACGACTAAGTTCTTTGTAAAGTGCAGATATTACGAAAATTAGGCGTCTTGTCTGTTTAAGGAGAAATGTCTGGCAAGAGTTTTTGAAGTTCCCTAACTAAAAAACAATGCTGCAAAAAAATAATGTAATTTTCGAACACCAAACGCACCATAATCACACATTCTATTTTGATGCGGTGGGCCACAAATAATTATTGAGAAAAGATTCAGACTTCTCTTTCAATAACAATTTATTGCGAAAAATTATTTTATTATTATATTAATATTTAAAATATATTTTATTATTATAAATTTATATTATTATTATAAAAAATTTATTCAACATTTGAAATGTGCGAACACTCACTAAATTATTAAACAGGGTCTCATTCGCAATGATGCGAGCGAGCGCGTAACATTGCGTTTCCTCAAATAGAAATAAAGCATAGTCCAGACCTGAAATGGGGTAGTATAACAAACTGTAGAATCAGTAATTACCCATTCGATGTTTACAATTAAAAACAATTTAAATGTGAATGAGACCCAGTTTTATAATTTAGTATGTGTTCGCACATAACTTTGACTAACGTGTATACCAGTGAAACATTTTCTGGAAACATTTCAGAATATTGTTGTTTCAAATTTAATACTGTTTTTGTATTAAATAGAGGAGATTTTGTTTGAATTAATTGTGTGGGCCGTTCCTTGCGGTACTGCAATGCAAGGTCGACCCGCGGCGGAGTCGGAGCAAGCCCCAGACACTCCGCCATATTCCAAAAATCAGTTCGATATTCTGGCTCCTCAATGAGGAGCGTATCAGATATCAAGCTGATAAGAACAGAGGAAATTAGGTATTTTTATGTTAAGTAACTTCCCCTAAAACGGGGTGTGAACACGGCGCTTGGCCTGCTTCAAGCCATGCTTATTTTAATATTGGTCGACCTCTGGTTGGACGGAATAAAACTGCTACGAGGGACGACACACACAACACATACATATGAATAAATTAAACAGCTCGACAGGACAAATAAATAAATAAATAAGGACGACACACATGGACATCGCCACACTGTGGGGCCTAGGTGTTATGGCCCCACTATTCCCGGTACTGCCGAATGCCCGACACATGTTCCACGTAGATGTCCCGGGACCAGCGAATTGTGTCACTAACCATGAGCCTCCTCATCAGTATCGCATAATAACGACTAATGCTGAGGAGGCTCAGGACCCGTTCATTTCGCGGGTCCCACGCGCCGAGGGCGCCCACTACAAAGGCCTCCACCGTTACGGTGTAACCGCTGTCCGTGAGTTGCCTGGCCAAAGGTGTATATTTGGCAATCTTGGCCTCACGAACGCCGTCGAACGCCTCGAGGCGGTTTTCGAACGGCACGGCTACATCGACGATGGTGACGCGGCGGTTGACATCGTCGCGAACGACAATGTCCGGTCTTAATGCCGCGTCGGGGCCGCGGACGCCCACAACGGTCTGGTTGACACTAATGGTCCCCGGACATCTCGAGGCTGCCTTCACCAACCTGTCCTGGATGTTGTTGTGCCTCTTTTGTCTCGCCGCCGAGTGCGGGCCGCAGTGACTCAGCACATGCGGGAGAGTCTCCAGGTCTGACCCGCATCTGCGACATCTCTTGTCCATCCCTCGTTGCCACCGTTTAGCAGCATTGAGGGGGAGAACGTCGAGACGGGCGCGGTGGATAAAGCGCCAGTCGCAGAAGCGAGTGAAGCTGCCACTCCGAAGGAAGTGGTTGGATTGTCCGCTCCTCCGGGTAACCTCAAAGACCTTGCCTTGATCTTTTTTGGCAAGGAGACTCTCCGCATAGTGCCGATTCAGGCAGCGCCGCAGACTCGTGGTGACAAGATGTTTTGTCTGCGGCGAGACTCTTGTTCCGGGGGCATGTGGACCCCCACAGGCCATCAGGAGTACTTCCCCCTCCTGACACCAGCTCCAGCGCAGCCCGAGTTTGGTCTTAATTCTCAGGGCCGCGCTCCGAACCTTGGTCCAGAATGTCGACGGGCTCGTCGACCGGGGCAGATCAAGATCTCCGGAGAGGAAGCGGGCGATATCGATGTTAGACGCCCGCTTTTTAAGCCTCTCCGAAACGGTCCTCCTCAGTGTGGATCCCGCTATGGTGCTCACGGTGACATCGCTCGAGTACAGCATTTTATAGCTGTGAGCGACCGTGAGCAGATCATAGAGGTCCGCGAGCGGGAGCAAACCCCCTCCCCCTTGCGAGGGAGGTAGAAACACGAGCTCCGCGCTCGCTCGCTGAGGAAGGCTTAGCCAAGATTTTGCAGCTTTTTTAATGATCTTGAACGACTAAGTTCTTTGTAAAGTGCAGATATTACGAAAATTAGGCGTCTTGTCTGTTTTAGGAGAAATGTCTGGCAAGAGTTTTTGAAGTTCGCTAACTGAAAAACAATGCTGCAAAAAAATAATGTAATTTTCGAACACCAAACGCACCATAATCACACATTCAATTTTGATGCGGTGGGCCACAAATAATTATTGAGAAAAGATTCAGACTTCTCTTTCAATAACAATTTATTGCGAAAAATTATTTTATTATTATATTAATATTTAAAATATATTTTATTATTATAAATTTATATTATTATTATAAAAAATTTATTCAACATTTGAAATGTGCGAACACTCACTAAATTATTAAACAGGGTCTCATTCGCAATGTTGCGAGCGAGCGAGTAACATTGCGTTTCCTCAAATAGAAATAAAGCATAGTCCAGACCTGAAATGGGGTAGTATAACAAACTGTAGAATCAGTAATTACCCATTCGATGTTTACAATTAAAAACAATTTAAATGTGAATGAGACCCAGTTTTATAATTTAGTATGTGTTCGCACATAACTTTGACTAACGTGTATACCAGTGAAACATTTTCTGGAAACATTTCAGAATATTGTTGTTTCAAATTTAATACTGTTTTTGTATTAAATAGAGGAGATTTTGTTTGAATTAATTGTGTGGGCCGTTCCTTGCGGTACTGCAATGCAAGGTCGACCCGCGGCGGAGTCGGAGCAAGCCCCAGACACTCCGCCATATTCCAAAAATCAGTTCGATATTCTGGCTCCTCAATGAGGAGCGTATCAGATATCAAGCTGATAAGAACAGAGGAAAAGTTGTATTTTTAGGTTAAGTAACTTCCCCTAAAACGGGGTTAGAACACGGCGCTTGGCCTGCTTCAAGCCATGCTTATTTTAATATTGGTCGACCTCTGGTTGGACGGAATAAAACTGCTACGAGGGACGACACACACAACACATACATATGAATAAATTAAACAGCTCGACAGGACAAATAAATAAATAAGTAAGGACGACACACATGGACATCGCCACACTGTGGGGCCTAGGTGTTATGGCCCCACTATTCCCGGTACTGTCGAATGCCCGACACATGTTCCACGTAGATGTCCCGGGACCAGCGAATTGTGTCACTAACCATGAGCCTCCTCATCAGTATCGCATAATAACGACTAATGCTGAGGAGGCTCAGGACCCGTTCATTTCGCGGGTCCCACGCGCCGAGGGCGCCCACTACAAAGGCCTCCACCGTTACGGTGTAACCGCTGTCCGTGAGTTGCCTGGCCAAAGGTGTATATTTGGCAATCTTGGCCTCACGAACGCCGTCGAACGCCTCGAGGCGGTTTTCGAACGGCACGGCTACATCGACGATGGTGACGCGGCGGTTGACATCGTCGCGAACGACAATGTCAGGTCTTAATGCCGCGTCGGGGCCGCGGACGCCCACAACGGTCTGGTTGACACTAATGGTCCCCGGACATCTCGAGGCTGCCTTCACCAACCTGTCCTGGATGTTGTTGTGCCTCTTTTGTCTCGCCGCCGAGTGCGGGCCGCAGTGACTCAGCACATGCGGGAGAGTCTCCAGGTCTGACCCGCATCTGCGACATCTCTTGTCCATCCCTCGTTGCCACCGTTTGGCAGCATTGAGGGGGAGAACGTCGAGACGGGCGCGGTGGATAAAGCGCCAGTCGCAGAAGCGAGTGAAGCTGCCACTCCGGAGGAAGTGGTTGGATTGTCCGCTCCTCCGGGTAACCTCAAAGACCTTACCTTGATCTTTTTTGGCAAGGAGACTCTCCGCATAGTGCCGATTCAGGCAGCGCCGCAGACTCGTGGTGACAAGATGTTTTGTCTGCGGCGAGACTCTTGTTCCGGGGGCATGTGGATCCCCACAGGCCATCAGGAGTACTTCCCCCTCCTGACACCAGCTCCAGCGCAGCCCGAGTTTGGTCTTAATTCTCAGGGCCGCGCTCCGAACCTTGGTCCAGAATGTCGACGGGCTCGTCGACCGGGGCAGATCAAGATCTCCGGAGAGGAAGCGGGCGATATCGATGTTAGACGCCCGCTTTTTAAGCCTCTCCGAAACGGTCCTCCTCAGTGTGGATCCCGCTATGGTGCTCACGGTGACATCGCTCGAGTACAGCATTTTATAGCTGTGTGCGACCGTGAGCAGATCATAGAGGTCCGCGAGCGGGAGCAAACCCCCTCCCCCTTGCGAGGGAGGTAGAAACACGAGCTCCGCGCTCGCTCGCTGAGGAAGGCTTAGCCAAGATTTTGCAGCTTTTTTAATGATCTTGTCCGCCTCGGTCAAGAAGCCTTTGTCGATATGGGCGCCCTGCATGATGAAATCAAGCCGGGGCAGTAGGAAAGATCCCACTGCATCCAGCTTCTGCCAGGGCGCCAGTAAGGACCGGTCGATGGAGCCGATGTCAGCAAGAAGATCCCGCAAGGTGTTGATTGGGGTCTGCCTGACTTGGTAGCCTGTGGGGATGCCAAGATGTTCGTAGGCCTCCCCGGAAGCAAGGGCACGGACAGGTGTCCCTTGAACGGAGAACTCAGTCGGTCTAACTGCCTCCTCCCCTCGTCCCGCTATGTGCAGTGTAGCGCACTTCGCTGGGTTGAAGGTGAGGCCGACCGCCCGAGCTCCCCGTTCTGCTGCAAAAAGCAGCCTCCTCATTCCAGCCGGGGAGTCAGCCAGGATCGCGACATCATCGGCGTAGGCGAGATGGGAAATACGCCTGCCCTCGATCGTGTAGCCCTCCCCCGTCCGTTGTATTTCCCGTAGGACAACTTCCAGGGTAAGGTTGAACACGTCGGGGCTTAATGGGCAACCCTGTCTGACCCCCGACTGGATGAGAATAGGGTCGGTGGGTCCCTCCGCCGTGTGGAAGCGGGTGGTCATGCCTGTGTAGAGCGAGGAGATAATGTTTCTCGCTTTGCTTGGTAGGCCATGTCCCTCGAGCGCCTGCAGGATAGAGGAGTGGGGCACGGATGTAAAGGCACTGGCTAAGTCCAGCCAGGCCACCACCAACTCCTTTCTCCCGCCTTTTGCCTCCCGAATGGCCTCCTGGAGCACGAAGTTATGTTCATAGCATCCCTCGAACTCCAAGAAGCCCTTCTGGGAGGCACTGTAGCGTCCGTTGGCCACCGCCCACCTTTTGATTCTATCGGCTAGGATCGCGGCAAATAGCTTAGGGACCGTATCTCCCAAGGAGATCGGTCTCCAGTTGGAGATGTCCATGGCGTCGCCTTTCTTGTATATCAGGGTGGTGTTGGACACCCCCCACAAGGCAGGCGTCGCCTCAATGCGCCAAATGCTGTTATAGAGGGCGGCGAGTACATGGGCCCCTGGATCGGCCTTGGCGAGGTCCCTGTAAGTGATTCCGTCCGGCCCAGGTGAGGTGTTGTTCCTCCCCTTGAGCCGTCGAAACACTTCCTCCCTTGTGATAGGGGTACAAAGGGCCTCGCCGCTCGCCGCCGTGGGCTCTTCCCGATCGAAGACATCGGGCCAATCCTCTCCACCGTCTCTGCGGGCAGCCAGCTCCACAAAGTGGGCTGTAATGGTATTCTTGTCGATTTGGCAGTTCATATTAGGACCTGCCAAAATCTTCTGTACTGCCCGCTTCTTGGATGTTCGGTAGAGACGCTGGAGTTTCTTGGCCTCCTGAATCCGATCAGGCGCCTGCGCTTGGACATCCTCCTGAGCTGGATGACGTTGCCGCGGTCCCGGCCGAATGGCGTTCCGGGGTTCAGGCCGCCGCCCGGTCAATCTGGCCAGGAATAGCATAGCTTGAGTCGTTGCCTCCTCAAGTTGCTCCCGTCCAGTGGTCGCCTCCAGGAGTCCCACAATGCGACGTTGTTCTGTCGTGGGAGTCCTTCTACGGGCGGCTTGTTGACCGGGCGGCGGAGTCCGCCCAGAACGGGGTATGTCGGCACGACCATTCGCCTCCGTGGTGTTGGTTGGCGGAGGTGTAGGTATCGGGTGCTCGGCTAGGATGGAGTTTGCCGAGCCATTCCCTGTCCTGGTGGTGTTGGACGGGGTTGCAGCAGTGATACCGGACACTGCCGGAGGAGAGGAGGAAGCCGCCTGTTGGGACGCCGCAGCCCTCCAGTCTCTTGGGAGAGAGTTCACCGGAGATCGAAATACTTCGTCATCCGCTGACTCTCCCAGCGCAACTATCTCCGGATGTTGTGGCACCCTTGCGGGTTCCGGAGGAGCCGCGCTTTGGCTGATGTTCTGCTCGACTGGAGGTGAGGCCAGACCGTTACGACGAGTACGTCTCACGGGACTGGCCTCGGTTGCCGCGGCAATACCCAACCGACGGCGGGTGTTGACTCTCCTCTCTCCGTCCACTCTGCCCGAGGGCGCGGACGAAACCTCGGGGACGCAGGTGGCGCAGTGCTGGGTCACGATCTTCCGGGGATATTTCTTATCCCCGGGAGCCGCGAACCCGCACCCCCAGCACTTAAAGGTGGTGGTTAGGTCTGGGTGCACCTCTTTGACATGTCTATTGAGACACTCAACCCGCGTCTTGCCGGAGTACCGTCCGCGTCCCACGCAGAGTGGACAGCAAAGTGTCTCGTCGTCACTTTGCGGGAGGAGTATCACGATGAAGTCCCCCTCCCGGATCGCTTTGGTGTGTGGTTGTTGCTCCATGAGTACATAAATTAACAGTAATACATTTAACTTCTCGGCCAGTTATCCCGGATCAGGTGCAGCAAAAAAAAAAAAAAACTCGAGGATGGTGGTGAGATATGACCTCCCCCGCGCGAGTCTCCCACCCGGCTATGCCGGCACGAAAACCCGTACGAAGGAATGGTACTACAGAGGAAAAGTTGTATTTTTAGGTTAAGTAACTTCCCCTAAAACGGGGTTAGAACACGGCGCTTGGCCTGCTTCAAGCCATGCTTATTTTAATATTGGTCGACCTCTGGTTGGACGGAATAAAACTGCTACGAGGGACGACACACACAACACATACATATGAATAAATTAAACAGCTCGACAGGACAAATAAATAAATAAGTAAGGACGACACACATGGACATCGCCACACTGTGGGGCCTAGGTGTTATGGCCCCACTATTCCCGGTACTGCCGAATGCCCGACACATGTTCCACGTAGATGTCCCGGGACCAGCGAATTGTGTCACTAACCATGAGCCTCCTCATCAGTATCGCATAATAACGACTAATGCTGAGGAGGCTCAGGACCCGTTCATTTCGCGGGTCCCACGCGCCGAGGGCGCCCACTACAAAGGCCTCCACCGTTACGGTGTAACCGCTGTCCGTGAGTTGCCTGGCCAAAGGTGTATATTTGGCAATCTTGGCCTCACGAACGCCGTCGAACGCCTCGAGGCGGTTTTCGAACGGCACGGCTACATCGACGATGGTGACGCGGCGGTTGACATCGTCGCGAACGACAATGTCCGGTCTTAATGCCGCGTCGGGGCCGCGGACGCCCACAACGGTCTGGTTGACACTAATGGTCCCCGGACATCTCGAGGCTGCCTTCACCAACCTGTCCTGGATGTTGTTGTGCCTCTTTTGTCTCGCCGCCGAGTGCGGGCCGCAGTGACTCAGCACATGCGGGAGAGTCTCCAGGTCTGACCCGCATCTGCGACATCTCTTGTCCATCCCTCGTTGCCACCGTTTGGCAGCATTGAGGGGGAGAACGTCGAGACGGGCGCGGTGGATAAAGCGCCAGTCGCAGAAGCGAGTGAAGCTGCCACTCCGGAGGAAGTGGTTGGATTGTCCGCTCCTCCGGGTAACCTCAAAGACCTTGCCTTGATCTTTTTTGGCAAGGAGACTCTCCGCATAGTGCCGATTCAGGCAGCGCCGCAGACTCGTGGTGACAAGATGTTTTGTCTGCGGCGAGACTCTTGTTCCGGGGGCATGTGGATCCCCACAGGCCATCAGGAGTACTTCCCCCCCCTGACACCAGCTCCAGCGCAGCCTGAGTTTGGTCTTAATTCTCAGGGCCGCGCTCCGAACCTTGGTCCAGAATGTCGACGGGCTCGTCGACCGGGGCAGATCAAGATCTCCGGAGAGGAAGCGGGCGATATCGATGTTAGACGCCCGCTTTTTAAGCCTCTCCGAAACGGTCCTCCTCAGTGTGGATCCCGCTATGGTGCTCACGGTGACATCGCTCGAGTACAGCATTTTATAGCTGTGAGCGACCGTGAGCAGATCATAGAGGTCCGCGAGCGGGAGCAAACCCCCTCCCCCTTGCGAGGGAGGTAGAAACACGAGCTCCGCGCTCGCTCGCTGAGGAAGGCTTAGCCAAGATTTTGCAGCTTTTTTAATGATCTTGTCCGCCTCGGTCAAGAAGCCTTTGTCGATATGGGCGCCCTGCATGATGAAATCAAGCCGGGGCAGTAGGAAAGTTCCCACTGCATCCAGCTTCTGCCAGGGCGCCAGTAAGGACCGGTCGATGGAGCCGATGTCAGCAAGAAGATCCCGCAAGGTGTTGATTGGGGTCTGCCTGACTTGGTAGCCTGTGGGGATGCCAAGATGTTCGTAGGCCTCCCCGGAAGCAAGGGCACGGACAGGTGTCCCTTGAACGGGGAACTCAGTCGGTCTAACTGCCTCCTCCCCTCGTCCCGCTATGTGCAGTGTAGCGCACTTCGCTGGGTTGAAGGTGAGGCCGACCGCCCGAGCTCCCCGTTCTGCTGCAAAAAGCAGCCTCCTCATTCCAGCCGGGGAGTCAGCCAGGATCGCGACATCATCGGCGTAGGCGAGATGGGAAATACGCCTGCCCTCGAACGTGTAGCCCTCCCCCGTCCGTTGTATTTCCCGTAGGACAACTTCCAGGGTAAGGTTGAACACGTCGGGGCTTAATGGGCAACCCTGTCTGACCCCCGACTGGATGAGAATAGGGTCGGTGGGTCCCTCCGCCGCGTGGAAGCGGGTGGTCATGCCTGTGTAGAGTGAGGAGATAATGTTTCTCGCTTTGCTTGGTAGGCCATGTCCCTCGAGCGCCTGCAGGATAGAGGAGTGGGGCACGGATGTAAAGGCACTGGCTAAGTCCAGCCAGGCCACCACCAACTCCTTTCTCCCGCCTTTTGCCTCCCGAATGGCCTCCTGGAGCACGAAGTTATGTTCATAGCATCCCTCGAACTCCAAGAAGCCCTTCTGGGAGGCACTGTAGCGCCCGTTGGCCACCGCCCACCTTTTGATTCTATCGGCTAGGATCGCGGCAAATAGCTTAGCTTCTCCCAAGGAGATCGGTCTCCAGTTGGAGATGTCCATGGCGTCGCCTTTCTTGTATATCAGGGTGGTGTTGGACACCCCCCACAAGGCAGGCGTCGCCTCAATGCGCCAAATGCTGTTATAGAGGGCGGCGAGTACATGGGCCCCTGGATCGGCCTTGGCGAGGTCCCTGTAAGTGATTCCGTCCGGCCCAGGTGAGGTGTTGTTCCTCCCCTTGAGCCGTCGAAACACTTCCTCCCTTGTGATAGGGGTACAAAGGGCCTCGCCGCTCGCCGCCGTGGGCTCTTCCCGATCGAAGACATCGGGCCAATCCTCTCCACCGTCTCTGCGGGCAGCCAGCTCCACAAAGTGGGCTGTGATGGTATTCTTGTCGATTTGGCAGTTCATATTAGGACCTGCCAAAATCTTCTGTACTGCCCGCTTCTTGGATGTTCGGTAGAGACGCTGGAGTTTCTTGGCCTCCTGAATCCGATCAGGCGCCTGCGCTTGGACATCCTCCTGAGCTGGATGACGTTGCCGCGGTCCCGGCCGAATGGCGTTCCGGGGTTCAGGCCGCCGCCCGGTCAATCTGGCCAGGAATAGCATAGCTTGAGTCGTTGCCTCCTCAAGTTGCTCCCGTCCAGTGGTCGCCTCCAGGAGTCCCACAATGCGACGTTGTTCTGTCGTGGGAGTCCTTCTACGGGCGGCTTGTTGACCGGGCGGCGGAGTCCGCCCAGAACGGGGTATGTCGGCACGACCATTCGCCTCCGTGGTGTTGGTTGGCGGAGGTGTAGGTATCGGGTGCTCGGCTAGGATGGAGTTTGCCGAGCCATTCCCTGTCCTGGTGGTGTTGGACGGGGTTGCAGCAGTGATACCGGACACTGCCGGAGGAGAGGAGGAAGCCGCCTGTTGGGACGCCGCAGCCCTCCAGTCTCTTGGGAGAGAGTTCACCGGAGATCGAAATACTTCGTCATCCGCTGACTCTCCCAGCGCAACTATCTCCGGATGTTGTGGCACCCTTGCGGGTTCCGGAGGAGCCGCGCTTTGGCTGATGTTCTGCTCGACTGGAGGTGAGGCCAGACCGTTACGACGAGTACGTCTCACGGGACTGGCCTCGGTTGCCGCGGCAATACCCAACCGACGGCGGGTGTTGACTCTCCTCTCTCCGTCCACTCTGCCCGAGGGCGCGGACGAAACCTCGGGGACGCAGGTGGCGCAGTGCTGGGTCACGATCTTCCGGGGATATTTCTTATCCCCGGGAGCCGCGAACCCGCACCCCCAGCACTTAAAGGTGGTGGTTAGGTCTGGGTGCACCTCTTTGACATGTCTATTGAGACACTCAACCCGCGTCTTGCCGGAGTACCGTCCGCGTCCCACGCAGAGTGGACAGCAAAGTGTCTCGTCGTCACTTTGCGGGAGGAGTATCACGATGAAGTCCCCCTCCCGGATCGCTTTGGTGTGTGGTTGTTGCTCCATGAGTACATAAATTAACAGTAATACATTTAACTTCTCGGCCAGTTATCCCGGATCAGGTGCAGCAAAAAAAAAGAAAAACTCGAGGATGGTGGTGAGATATGACCTCCCCCGCGCGAGTCTCCCACCCGGCTATGCCGGCACGAAAACCCGTACGAAGGAATGGTACTACACTTTGATCTTAGCCAATAGGCCGAGAAGCGATGTGTACATTAAACCGTTGCTCGCGACACAACATCTATGTGAGCAACGATAAACATTCTAGTTTGACAGTCTTCCGTAACTCTTTTCTCCTCTGGACTAATATCATTCTTAACCGATATGTGACAACGAAACCTTCTCCGTATAATTTTATGATTGCCACCGCCGTCACCTATGACGGAAAACGTTGTTTTCGCAGATCAAAATACAAGGTTCGCCAACGTTTTTGACTGTTCCTATCAAGCAGAAATGACTCCAGCTCAAAGGGAAAAGGAGCCATGGACCGGTCGAATGAAATTATTTACATCTCAAGATATTTTTGTCAAATTCATGAACATATGCAATGAATCGAAACAGAACAATAAATATGTACCTATATCAGATATCAAGCTGATAAGAACAGATGAATTCAGTTTTTTATGTTGGTAACTTCCCCTAAAACGGGGTATGAACACGGCGCTTGGCCTGCTACAAGTCAATAAGAAGCTTTGCATATTGATTTTGAGATCATGGGGCATTTAGTTTCAGTTGTCTTGTCTGTGTATGAGGATTTAGAACTTGTAGCATGACGCATTGTTTGTTTTAGGCGAAATTTCTGGCGAGTTATTTTAAAGTTCCCTAACTGAAAAACGACTAAGTTCTTTGTAAAGTGCAGATATTACGAAAATTAGGCGTCTTGTCTGTTTTAGGAGAAATGTCTGGCAAGAGTTTTTGAAGTTCCCTAACTGAAAAACAATGCTGCAAAAAAATAATGTAATTTTCGAACACCAAACGCACCATAATCACACATTCAATTTTGATGCGGTGGGCCACAAATAATTATTGAGAAAAGATTCAGACTTCTCTTTCAATAACAATTTATTGCGAAAAATTATTTTATTATTATATTAATATTTAAAATATATTTTATTATTATAAATTTATATTATTATTATAAAAAATTTATTCAACATTTGAAATGTGCGAACACTCACTAAATTATTAAACAGGGTCTCATTCGCAATGTTGCGAGCGAGCGAGTAACATTGCGTTTCCTCAAATAGAAATAAAGCATAGTCCAGACCTGAAATGGGGTAGTATAACAAACTGTAGAATCAGTAATTACCCATTCGATGTTTACAATTAAAAACAATTTAAATGTGAATGAGACCCAGTTTTATAATTTAGTATGTGTTCGCACATAACTTTGACTAACGTGTATACCAGTGAAACATTTTCTGGAAACATTTCAGAATATTGTTGTTTCAAATTTAATACTGTTTTTGTATTAAATAGAGGAGATTTTGTTTGAATTAATTGTGTGGGCCGTTCCTTGCGGTACTGCAATGCAAGGTCGACCCGCGGCGGAGTCGGAGCAAGCCCCAGACACTCCGCCATATTCCAAAAATCAGTTCGATATTCTGGCTCCTCAATGAGGAGCGTATCAGATATCAAGCTGATAAGAACAGAGGAAAAGTTGTATTTTTAGGTTAAGTAACTTCCCCTAAAACGGGGTTAGAACACGGCGCTTGGCCTGCTTCAAGCCATGCTTATTTTAATATTGGTCGACCTCTGGTTGGACGGAATAAAACTGCTACGAGGGACGACACACACAACACATACATATGAATAAATTAAACAGCTCGACAGGACAAATAAATAAATAAGTAAGGACGACACACATGGACATCGCCACACTGTGGGGCCTAGGTGTTATGGCCCCACTATTCCCGGTACTGCCGAATGCCCGACACATGTTCCACGTAGATGTCCCGGGACCAGCGAATTGTGTCACTAACCATGAGCCTCCTCATCAGTATCGCATAATAACGACTAATGCTGAGGAGGCTCAGGACCCGTTCATTTCGCGGGTCCCACGCGCCGAGGGCGCCCACTACAAAGGCCTCCACCGTTACGGTGTAACCGCTGTCCGTGAGTTGCCTGGCCAAAGGTGTATATTTGGCAATCTTGGCCTCACGAACGCCGTCGAACGCCTCGAGGCGGTTTTCGAACGGCACGGCTACATCGACGATGGTGACGCGGCGGTTGACATCGTCGCGAACGACAATGTCCGGTCTTAATGCCGCGTCGGGGCCGCGGACGCCCACAACGGTCTGGTTGACACTAATGGTCCCCGGACATCTCGAGGCTGCCTTCACCAACCTGTCCTGGATGTTGTTGTGCCTCTTTTGTCTCGCCGCCGAGTGCGGGCCGCAGTGACTCAGCACATGCGGGAGAGTCTCCAGGTCTGACCCGCATCTGCGACATCTCTTGTCCATCCCTCGTTGCCACCGTTTGGCAGCATTGAGGGGGAGAACGTCGAGACGGGCGCGGTGGATAAAGCGCCAGTCGCAGAAGCGAGTGAAGCTGCCACTCCGGAGGAAGTGGTTGGATTGTCCGCTCCTCCGGGTAACCTCAAAGACCTTGCCTTGATCTTTTTTGGCAAGGAGACTCTCCGCATAGTGCCGATTCAGGCAGCGCCGCAGACTCGTGGTGACAAGATGTTTTGTCTGCGGCGAGACCCTTGTTCCGGGGGCATGTGGATCCCCACAGGCCATCAGGAGTACTTCCCCCCCCTGACACCAGCTCCAGCGCAGCCTGAGTTTGGTCTTAATTCTCAGGGCCGCGCTCCGAACCTTGGTCCAGAATGTCGACGGGCTCGTCGACCGGGGCAGATCAAGATCTCCGGAGAGGAAGCGGGCGATATCGATGTTAGACGCCCGCTTTTTAAGCCTCTCCGAAACGGTCCTCCTCAGTGTGGATCCCGCTATGGTGCTCACGGTGACATCGCTCGAGTACAGCATTTTATAGCTGTGAGCGACCGTGAGCAGATCATAGAGGTCCGCGAGCGGGAGCAAACCCCCTCCCCCTTGCGAGGGAGGTAGAAACACGAGCTCCGCGCTCGCTCGCTGAGGAAGGCTTAGCCAAGATTTTGCAGCTTTTTTAATGATCTTGAACGACTAAGTTCTTTGTAAAGTGCAGATATTACGAAAATTAGGCGTCTTGTCTGTTTTAGGAGAAATGTCTGGCAAGAGTTTTTGAAGTTCCCTAACTGAAAAACAATGCTGCAAAAAAATAATGTAATTTTCGAACACCAAACGCACCATAATCACACATTCAATTTTGATGCGGTGGGCCACAAATAATTATTGAGAAAAGATTCAGACTTCTCTTTCAATAACAATTTATTGCGAAAAATTATTTTATTATTATATTAATATTTAAAATATATTTTATTATTATAAATTTATATTATTATTATAAAAAATTTATTCAACATTTGAAATGTGCGAACACTCACTAAATTATTAAACAGGGTCTCATTCGCAATGTTGCGAGCGAGCGAGTAACATTGCGTTTCCTCAAATAGAAATAAAGCATAGTCCAGACCTGAAATGGGGTAGTATAACAAACTGTAGAATCAGTAATTACCCATTCGATGTTTACAATTAAAAACAATTTAAATGTGAATGAGACCCAGTTTTATAATTTAGTATGTGTTCGCACATAACTTTGACTAACGTGTATACCAGTGAAACATTTTCTGGAAACATTTCAGAATATTGTTGTTTCAAATTTAATACTGTTTTTGTATTAAATAGAGGAGATTTTGTTTGAATTAATTGTGTGGGCCGTTCCTTGCGGTACTGCAATGCAAGGTCGACCCGCGGCGGAGTCGGAGCAAGCCCCAGACACTCCGCCATATTCCAAAAATCAGTTCGATATTCTGGCTCCTCAATGAGGAGCGTATCAGATATCAAGCTGATAAGAACAGAGGAAAAGTTGTATTTTTAGGTTAAGTAACTTCCCCTAAAACGGGGTTAGAACACGGCGCTTGGCCTGCTTCAAGCCATGCTTATTTTAATATTGGTCGACCTCTGGTTGGACGGAATAAAACTGCTACGAGGGACGACACACACAACACATACATATGAATAAATTAAACAGCTCGACAGGACAAATAAATAAATAAGTAAGGACGACACACATGGACATCGCCACACTGTGGGGCCTAGGTGTTATGGCCCCACTATTCCCGGTACTGCCGAATGCCCGACACATGTTCCACGTAGATGTCCCGGGACCAGCGAATTGTGTCACTAACCATGAGCCTCCTCATCAGTATCGCATAATAACGACTAATGCTGAGGAGGCTCAGGACCCGTTCATTTCGCGGGTCCCACGCGCCGAGGGCGCCCACTACAAAGGCCTCCACCGTTACGGTGTAACCGCTGTCCGTGAGTTGCCTGGCCAAAGGTGTATATTTGGCAATCTTGGCCTCACGAACGCCGTCGAACGCCTCGAGGCGGTTTTCGAACGGCACGGCTACATCGACGATGGTGACGCGGCGGTTGACATTGTCGCGAACGACAATGTCAGGTCTTAATGCCGCGTCGGGGCCGCGGACGCCCACAACGGTCTGGTTGACACTAATGGTCCCCGGACATCTCGAGGCTGCCTTCACCAACCTGTCCTGGATGTTGTTGTGCCTCTTTTGTCTCGCCGCCGAGTGCGGGCCGCAGTGACTCAGCACATGCGGGAGAGTCTCCAGGTCTGACCCGCATCTGCGACATCTCTTATCCATCCCTCGTTGCCACCGTTTGGCAGCATTGAGGGGGAGAACGTCGAGACGGGCGCGATGGATAAAGCGCCAGTCGCAGAAGCGAGTGAAGCTGCCACTCCGGAGGAAGTGGTTGGATTGTCCGCTCCTCCGGGTAACCTCAAAGACCTTGCCTTGATCTTTTTTGGCAAGGAGACTCTCCGCATAGTGCCGATTCAGGCAGCGCCGCAGACTCGTGGTGACAAGATGTTTTGTCTGCGGCGAGACCCTTGTTCCGGGGGCATGTGGATCCCCACAGGCCATCAGGAGTACTTCCCCCCCTGACACCAGCTCCAGCGCAGCCTGAGTTTGGTCTTAATTCTCAGGGCCGCGCTCCGAACCTTGGTCCAGAATGTCGACGGGCTCGTCGACCGGGGCAGATCAAGATCTCCGGAGAGGAAGCGGGCGATATCGATGTTAGACGCCCGCTTTTTAAGCCTCTCCGAAACGGTCCTCCTCAGTGTGGATCCCGCTATGGTGCTCACGGTGACATCGCTCGAGTACAGCATTTTATAGCTGTGAGCGACCGTGAGCAGATCATAGAGGTCCGCGAGCGGGAGCAAACCCCCTCCCCCTTGCGAGGGAGGTAGAAACACGAGCTCCGCGCTCGCTCGCTGAGGAAGGCTTAGCCAAGATTTTGCAGCTTTTTTAATGATCTTGAACGACTAAGTTCTTTGTAAAGTGCAGATATTACGAAAATTAGGCGTCTTGTCTGTTTTAGGAGAAATGTCTGGCAAGAGTTTTTGAAGTTCCCTAACTGAAAAACAATGCTGCAAAAAAATAATGTAATTTTCGAACACCAAACGCACCATAATCACACATTCAATTTTGATGCGGTGGGCCACAAATAATTATTGAGAAAAGATTCAGACTTCTCTTTCAATAACAATTTATTGCGAAAAATTATTTTATTATTATATTAATATTTAAAATATATTTTATTATTATAAATTTATATTATTATTATAAAAAATTTATTCAACATTTGAAATGTGCGAACACTCACTAAATTATTAAACAGGGTCTCATTCGCAATGTTGCGAGCGAGCGAGTAACATTGCGTTTCCTCAAATAGAAATAAAGCATAGTCCAGACCTGAAATGGGGTAGTATAACAAACTGTAGAATCAGTAATTACCCATTCGATGTTTACAATTAAAAACAATTTAAATGTGAATGAGACCCAGTTTTATAATTTAGTATGTGTTCGCACATAACTTTGACTAACGTGTATACCAGTGAAACATTTTCTGGAAACATTTCAGAATATTGTTGTTTCAAATTTAATACTGTTTTTGTATTAAATAGAGGAGATTTTGTTTGAATTAATTGTGTGGGCCGTTCCTTGCGGTACTGCAATGCAAGGTCGACCCGCGGCGGAGTCGGAGCAAGCCCCAGACACTCCGCCATATTCCAAAAATCAGTTCGATATTCTGGCTCCTCAATGAGGAGCGTATCAGATATCAAGCTGATAAGAACAGAGGAAAAGTTGTATTTTTAGGTTAAGTAACTTCCCCTAAAACGGGGTTAGAACACGGCGCTTGGCCTGCTTCAAGCCATGCTTATTTTAATATTGGTCGACCTCTGGTTGGACGGAATAAAACTGCTACGAGGGACGACACACACAACACATACATATGAATAAATTAAACAGCTCGACAGGACAAATAAATAAATAAGTAAGGACGACACACATGGACATCGCCACACTGTGGGGCCTAGGTGTTATGGCCCCACTATTCCCGGTACTGCCGAATGCCCGACACATGTTCCACGTAGATGTCCCGGGACCAGCGAATTGTGTCACTAACCATGAGCCTCCTCATCAGTATCGCATAATAACGACTAATGCTGAGGAGGCTCAGGACCCGTTCATTTCGCGGGTCCCACGCGCCGAGGGCGCCCACTACAAAGGCCTCCACCGTTACGGTGTAACCGCTGTCCGTGAGTTGCCTGGCCAAAGGTGTATATTTGGCAATCTTGGCCTCACGAACGCCGTCGAACGCCTCGAGGCGGTTTTCGAACGGCACGGCTACATCGACGATGGTGACGCGGCGGTTGACATTGTCGCGAACGACAATGTCAGGTCTTAATGCCGCGTCGGGGCCGCGGACGCCCACAACGGTCTGGTTGACACTAATGGTCCCCGGACATCTCGAGGCTGCCTTCACCAACCTGTCCTGGATGTTGTTGTGCCTCTTTTGTCTCGCCGCCGAGTGCGGGCCGCAGTGACTCAGCACATGCGGGAGAGTCTCCAGGTCTGACCCGCATCTGCGACATCTCTTATCCATCCCTCGTTGCCACCGTTTGGCAGCATTGAGGGGGAGAACGTCGAGACGGGCGCGATGGATAAAGCGCCAGTCGCAGAAGCGAGTGAAGCTGCCACTCCGGAGGAAGTGGTTGGATTGTCCGCTCCTCCGGGTAACCTCAAAGACCTTGCCTTGATCTTTTTTGGCAAGGAGACTCTCCGCATAGTGCCGATTCAGGCAGCGCCGCAGACTCGTGGTGACAAGATGTTTTGTCTGCGGCGAGACCCTTGTTCCGGGGGCATGTGGATCCCCACAGGCCATCAGGAGTACTTCCCCCCCCTGACACCAGCTCCAGCGCAGCCTGAGTTTGGTCTTAATTCTCAGGGCCGCGCTCCGAACCTTGGTCCAGAATGTCGACGGGCTCGTCGACCGGGGCAGATCAAGATCTCCGGAGAGGAAGCGGGCGATATCGATGTTAGACGCCCGCTTTTTAAGCCTCTCCGAAACGGTCCTCCTCAGTGTGGATCCCGCTATGGTGCTCACGGTGACATCGCTCGAGTACAGCATTTTATAGCTGTGAGCGACCGTGAGCAGATCATAGAGGTCCGCGAGCGGGAGCAAACCCCCTCCCCCTTGCGAGGGAGGTAGAAACACGAGCTCCGCGCTCGCTCGCTGAGGAAGGCTTAGCCAAGATTTTGCAGCTTTTTTAATGATCTTGAACGACTAAGTTCTTTGTAAAGTGCAGATATTACGAAAATTAGGCGTCTTGTCTGTTTTAGGAGAAATGTCTGGCAAGAGTTTTTGAAGTTCCCTAACTGAAAAACAATGCTGCAAAAAAATAATGTAATTTTCGAACACCAAACGCACCATAATCACACATTCAATTTTGATGCGGTGGGCCACAAATAATTATTGAGAAAAGATTCAGACTTCTCTTTCAATAACAATTTATTGCGAAAAATTATTTTATTATTATATTAATATTTAAAATATATTTTATTATTATAAATTTATATTATTATTATAAAAAATTTATTCAACATTTGAAATGTGCGAACACTCACTAAATTATTAAACAGGGTCTCATTCGCAATGTTGCGAGCGAGCGAGTAACATTGCGTTTCCTCAAATAGAAATAAAGCATAGTCCAGACCTGAAATGGGGTAGTATAACAAACTGTAGAATCAGTAATTACCCATTCGATGTTTACAATTAAAAACAATTTAAATGTGAATGAGACCCAGTTTTATAATTTAGTATGTGTTCGCACATAACTTTGACTAACGTGTATACCAGTGAAACATTTTCTGGAAACATTTCAGAATATTGTTGTTTCAAATTTAATACTGTTTTTGTATTAAATAGAGGAGATTTTGTTTGAATTAATTGTGTGGGCCGTTCCTTGCGGTACTGCAATGCAAGGTCGACCCGCGGCGGAGTCGGAGCAAGCCCCAGACACTCCGCCATATTCCAAAAATCAGTTCGATATTCTGGCTCCTCAATGAGGAGCGTATCAGATATCAAGCTGATAAGAACAGAGGAAAAGTTGTATTTTTAGGTTAAGTAACTTCCCCTAAAACGGGGTTAGAACACGGCGCTTGGCCTGCTTCAAGCCATGCTTATTTTAATATTGGTCGACCTCTGGTTGGACGGAATAAAACTGCTACGAGGGACGACACACACAACACATACATATGAATAAATTAAACAGCTCGACAGGACAAATAAATAAATAAGTAAGGACGACACACATGGACATCGCCACACTGTGGGGCCTAGGTGTTATGGCCCCACTATTCCCGGTACTGCCGAATGCCCGACACATGTTCCACGTAGATGTCCCGGGACCAGCGAATTGTGTCACTAACCATGAGCCTCCTCATCAGTATCGCATAATAACGACTAATGCTGAGGAGGCTCAGGACCCGTTCATTTCGCGGGTCCCACGCGCCGAGGGCGCCCACTACAAAGGCCTCCACCGTTACGGTGTAACCGCTGTCCGTGAGTTGCCTGGCCAAAGGTGTATATTTGGCAATCTTGGCCTCACGAACGCCGTCGAACGCCTCGAGGCGGTTTTCGAACGGCACGGCTACATCGACGATGGTGACGCGGCGGTTGACATCGTCGCGAACGACAATGTCCGGTCTTAATGCCGCGTCGGGGCCGCGGACGCCCACAACGGTCTGGTTGACACTAATGGTCCCCGGACATCTCGAGGCTGCCTTCACCAACCTGTCCTGGATGTTGTTGTGCCTCTTTTGTCTCGCCGCCGAGTGCGGGCCGCAGTGACTCAGCACATGCGGGAGAGTCTCCAGGTCTGACCCGCATCTGCGACATCTCTTGTCCATCCCTCGTTGCCACCGTTTGGCAGCATTGAGGGGGAGAACGTCGAGACGGGCGCGGTGGATAAAGCGCCAGTCGCAGAAGCGAGTGAAGCTGCCACTCCGGAGGAAGTGGTTGGATTGTCCGCTCCTCCGGGTAACCTCAAAGACCTTGCCTTGATCTTTTTTGGCAAGGAGACTCTCCGCATAGTGCCGATTCAGGCAGCGCCGCAGACTCGTGGTGACAAGATGTTTTGTCTGCGGCGAGACTCTTGTTCCGGGGGCATGTGGATCCCCACAGGCCATCAGGAGTACTTCCCCCCCCTGACACCAGCTCCAGCGCAGCCTGAGTTTGGTCTTAATTCTCAGGGCCGCGCTCCGAACCTTGGTCCAGAATGTCGACGGGCTCGTCGACCGGGGCAGATCAAGATCTCCGGAGAGGAAGCGGGCGATATCGATGTTAGACGCCCGCTTTTTAAGCCTCTCCGAAACGGTCCTCCTCAGTGTGGATCCCGCTATGGTGCTCACGGTGACATCGCTCGAGTACAGCATTTTATAGCTGTGAGCGACCGTGAGCAAACCCCCTCCCCCTTGCGAGGGAGGTAGAAACACGAGCTCCGCGCTCGCTCGCTGAGGAAGGCTTAGCCAAGATTTTGCAGCTTTTTTAATGATCTTGTCTGCCTCGGTCAAGAAGCCTTTGTCGATATGGGCGCCCTGCATGATGAAATCAAGCCGGGGCAGTAGGAAAGTTCCCACTGCATCCAGCTTCTGCCAGGGCGCCAGTAAGGACCGGTCGATGGAGCCGATGTCAGCAAGAAGATCCCGCAAGGTGTTGATTGGGGTCTGCCTGACTTGGTAGCCTGTGGGGATGCCAAGATGTTCGTAGGCCTCCTCGGAAGCAAGGGCACGGACAGGTGTCCCTTGAACGGAGAACTCAGTCGGTCTAACTGCCTCCTCCCCTCGTCCCGCTATGTGCAGTGTAGCGCACTTCGCTGGGTTGAAGGTGAGGCCGACCGCCCGAGCTCCCCGTTCTGCTGCAAAAAGCAGCCTCCTCATTCCAGCCGGGGAGTCAGCCAGGATCGCGACATCATCGGCGTAGGCGAGATGGGAAATACGCCTGCCCTCGATCGTGTAGCCCTCCCCCGTCCGTTGTATTTGAACGAGACTGAAATTTATAAGTTACTCGAGATTTAAGAGGCCGATGATCATTTAACTGACATCTAATTCACAAACATCTCTCAACGCCCAATAATCTCATAGAACGTGTACAGAGTAAAGACAACTCAATCTCAATGAGGTTATATTATGGTGTTTTGATTTACTTGTTCTATCTGTCAATAAGAAGCTTTGCATATTGATTTTGAGATCATGGGGCATTTAGTTTCAGTTGTCTTGTCTGTGTATGAGGATTTAGAACTTGTACCATGACGCATTGTTTGTTTTAGGCGAAATTTCTGGCGAGTTATTTTAAAGTTCCCTAACTGAAAAACGACTAAGTTCTTTGTAAAGTGCAGATATTACGAAAATTAGGCGTCTTGTCTGTTTTAGGAGAAATGTCTGGCAAGAGTTTTTGAAGTTCCCTAACTGAAAAACAATGCTGCAAAAAAATAATGTAATTTTCGAACACCAAACGCACCATAATCACACATTCAATTTTGATGCGGTGGGCCACAAATAATTATTGAGAAAAGATTCAGACTTCTCTTTCAATAACAATTTATTGCGAAAAATTATTTTATTATTATATTAATATTTAAAATATATTTTATTATTATAAATTTATATTATTATTATAAAAAATTTATTCAACATTTGAAATGTGCGAACACTCACTAAATTATTAAACAGGGTCTCATTCGCAATGTTGCGAGCGAGCGCGTAACATTGCGTTTCCTCAAATAGAAATAAAGCATAGTCCAGACCTGAAATGGGGTAGTATAACAAACTGTAGAATCAGTAATTACCCATTCGATGTTTACAATTAAAAACAATGTATTAATTAAATGTGAATGAGACCCAGTTTTATAATTTAGTATGTGTTCGCACATAACTTTGACTAACGTGTATACCAGTGAAACATTTTCTGGAAACATTTCAGAATATTGTTGTTTCAAATTTAATACTGTTTTTGTATTAAATAGAGGAGATTTTGTTTGAATTAATTGTGTGGGCCGTTCCTTGCGGTACTGCAATGCAAGGTCGACCCGCGGCGGAGTCGGAGCAAGCCCCAGACACTCCGCCATATTCCAAAAATCAGTTCGATATTCTGGCTCCTCAATGAGGAGCGTATCAGATATCAAGCTGATAAGAACAGAGGAAAAGTTGTATTTTTAGGTTAAGTAACTTCCCCTAAAACGGGGTTAGAACATGGCGCTTGGCCTGCTTCAAGCCATGCTTATTTTAATCTTGGTCGACCTCTGGTTGGACGGAATAAAACTGCTACGAGGGACGACACACACAACACATACATGTGAATAAATTAAACAGCTCGACAGGACAAATAAATAAATAAATAAGGACGACACACATGGACATCGCCACACTGTGGGGCCTAGGTGTTATGGCCCCACTATTCCCGGTACTGCCGAATGCCCGACACATGTTCCACGTAGATGTCCCGGGACCAGCGAATTGTGTCACTAACCATGAGCCTCCTCATCAGTATCGCATAATAACGACTAATGCTGAGGAGGCTCAGGACCCGTTCATTTCGCGGGTCCCACGCGCCGAGGGCGCCCACTACAAAGGCCTCCACCGTTACGGTGTAACCGCTGTCCGTGAGTTGCCTGGCCAAAGGTGTATATTTGGCAATCTTGGCCTCACGAACGCCGTCGAACGCCTCGAGGCGGTTTTCGAACGGCACGGCCACATCGACGATGGTGACGCGGCGGTTGACATCGTCGCGAACGACAATGTCAGGTCTTAATGCCGCGTCGGGGCCGCGGACGCCCACAACGGTCTGGTTGACACTAATGGTCCCCGGACATCTCGAGGCTGCCTTCACCAACCTGTCCTGGATGTTGTTGTGCCTCTTTTGTCTCGCCGCCGAGTGCGGGCCGCAGTGACTCAGCACATGCGGGAGAGTCTCCAGGTCTGACCCGCATCTGCGACATCTCTTGTCCATCCCTCGTTGCCACCGTTTAGCAGCATTGAGGGGGAGAACGTCGAGACGGGCGCGGTGGATAAAGCGCCAGTCGCAGAAGCGAGTGAAGCTGCCACTCCGGAGGAAGTGGTTGGATTGTCCGCTCCTCCGGGTAACCTCAAAGACCTTGCCTTGATCTTTTTTGGCAAGGAGACTCTCCGCATAGTGCCGATTCAGGCAGCGCCGCAGACTCGTGGTGACAAGATGTTTTGTCTGCGGCGAGACTCTTGTTCCGGGGGCACGTGGATCCCCACAGGCCATCAGGAGTACTTCCCCCTCCTGACACCAGCTCCAGCGCAGCCCGAGTTTGGTCTTAATTCTCAGGGCCGCGCTCCGAACCTTGGTCCAGAATGTCGACGGGCTCGTCGACCGGGGCAGATCAAGATCTCCGGAGAGGAAGCGGGCGATATCGATGTTAGACGCCCGCTTTTTAAGCCTCTCCGAAACGGTCCTCCTCAGTGTGGATCCCGCTATGGTGCTCACGGTGACATCGCTCGAGTACAGCATTTTATAGCTGTGAGCGACCGTGAGCATATCATAGAGGTCCGCGAGCGGGAGCAAACCCCCTCCCCCTTGCGAGGGAGGTAGAAACACGAGCTCCGCGCTCGCTCGCTGAGGAAGGCTTAGCCAAGATTTTGCAGCTTTTTTAATGATCTTGTCTGCCTCGGTCAAGAAGCCTTTGTCGATATGGGCGCCCTGCATGATGAAATCAAGCCGGGGCAGTAGGAAAGTTCCCACTGCATCCAGCTTCTGCCAGGGCGCCAGTAAGGACCGGTCGATGGAGCCGATGTCAGCAAGAAGATCCCGCAAGGTGTTGATTGGGGTCTGCCTGACTTGGTAGCCTGTGGGGATGCCAAGATGTTCGTAGGCCTCCTCGGAAGCAAGGGCACGGACAGGTGTCCCTTGAACGGAGAACTCAGTCGGTCTAACTGCCTCCTCCCCTCGTCCCGCTATGTGCAGTGTAGCGCACTTCGCTGGGTTGAAGGTGAGGCCGACCGCCCGAGCTCCCCGTTCTGCTGCAAAAAGCAGCCTCCTCATTCCAGCCGGGGAGTCAGCCAGGATCGCGACATCATCGGCGTAGGCGAGATGGGAAGTACGCCTGCCCTCGATCGTGTAGCCCTCCCCCGTCCGTTGTATTTCCCGTAGGACAACTTCCAGGGTAAGGTTGAACACGTCGGGGCTTAATGGGCAACCCTGTCTGACCCCCGACTGGATGAGAATAGGGTCGGTGGGTCCCTCCGCCGTGTGGAAGCGGGTGGTCATGCCTGTGTAGAGCGAGGAGATAATGTTTCTCGCTTTGCTTGGTAGGCCATGTCCCTCGAGCGCCTGCAGGATAGAGGAGTGGGGCACGGATGTAAAGGCACTGGCTAAGTCCAGCCAGGCCACCACCAACTCCTTTCTCCCGCCTTTTGCCTCCCGAATGGCCTCCTGGAGCACGAAGTTATGTTCATAGCATCCCTCGAACTCCAAGAAGCCCTTCTGGGAGGCACTGTAGCGTCCGTTGGCCACCGCCCACCTTTTGATTCTATCGGCTAGGATCGCGGCAAATAGCTTAGGGACCGTATCTCCCAAGGAGATCGGTCTCCAGTTGGAGATGTCCATGGCGTCGCCTTTCTTGTATATCAGGGTGGTGTTGGACACCCCCCACAAGGCAGGCGTCGCCTCAATGCGCCAAATGCTGTTATAGAGGGCGGCGAGTACATGGGCCCCTGGATCGGCCTTGGCGAGGTCCCTGTAGGTGATTCCGTCCGGCCCAGGTGAGGTGTTGTTCCTCCCCTTGAGCCGTCGAAACACTTCCTCCCTTGTGATAGGGGTACAAAGGGCCTCGCCGCTCGCCGCCGTGGGCTCTTCCCGATCGAAGACATCGGGCCAATCCTCTCCACCGTCTCTGCGGGCAGCCAGCTCCACAAAGTGGGCTGTGATGGTATTCTTGTCGATTTGGCAGTTCATATTAGGACCTGCCAAAATCTTCTGTACTGCCCGCTTCTTGGATGTTCGGTAGAGACGCTGGAGTTTCTTGGCCTCCTGAATCCGATCAGGCGCCTGCGCTTGGACATCCTCCTGAGCTGGATGACGTTGCCGCGGTCCCGGCCGAATGGCGTTCCGGGGTTCAGGCCGCCGCCCGGTCAATCTGGCCAGGAATAGCATAGCTTGAGTCGTTGCCTCCTCAAGTTGCTCCCGACCAGTGGCCGCCTCGAGGAGTCCCACAATGCGACGTTGTTCTGTCGTGGGAGCCCTTCTACGGGCGGCTTGTTGACCGGGCGGCGGAGTCCGCCCAGAACGGGGTATGTCGGCACGACCATTCGCCTCCGTGGTGTTGGTTGGCGGAGGTGTAGGTATCGGGTGCTCGGCTAGGATGGAGTTTGCCGAGCCATTCCCTGTCCTGGTGGTGTTGGACGGGGTTGCAGCAGTGATACCGGGTACTGCCGGAGGAGAGGAGGAAGCCGCCTGTTGGGGCGCCGCAGCCCTCCAGTCTCTTGGGGGGGAGTTCACCGGAGATCGAAATACTTCGTCATCCGCTGACTCTCCCAGCGCAACTATCTCCGGATGTTGTGGCACCCTTGCGGGTTCCGGAGGAGCCGCGCTTTGGCTGATGTCCTGCTCGACTGGAGGTGAGGCCAGGCCGTTACGACGAGTACGTCTCACGGGACTGGCCTCGGTTGCCGCGGCAATACCCAACCGACGGCGGGTGTTAACTCTCCTCTCTCCGTCCACTCTGCCTGAGGGCGCGGACGAAACCTCGGGGACGCAGGTGGCGCAGTGCTGGGTCACGATCTTCCGGGGATATTTCTTATCCCCGGGAGCCGCGAACCCGCACCCCCAGCACCTAAAGGTGGTGGTTAGGTCTGGGTGCACCTCTTTGACATGTCTATTGAGACACTCAACCCGCGTCTTGCCGGAGTACCGTCCGCGTCCCACGCAGAGTGGACAGCAAAGTGTCTCGTCGTCACTTTGCGGGAGGAGTATCACGATGAAGTCCCCCTCCCGGATCGCTTTGGTGTGTGGTTGTTGCTCCATGAGTACATTAACAGTAATACATTTAACTTCTCAGCCAGTTAGCCCGGATCAGGTGCAGCAAAAAGCTCGAAGATGGTGGTGAGATATGACCTCCCCCGCGCGAGTCTCCCACCCGGCTATGCCGGCACGAAAACCCGTACGAAGGAATGGTACTACACTTTGATCTTAGCCAATAGGCCGAGAAGCTGATAAGAACAGAGGAAAAGTTGTATTTTTAGGTTAAGTAACTTCCCCTAAAACGGGGTTAGAACATGGCGCTTGGCCTGCTTCAAGCCATGCTTATTTTAATCTTGGTCGACCTCTGGTTGGACGGAATAAAACTGCTACGAGGGACGACACACACAACACATACATGTGAATAAATTAAACAGCTCGACAGGACAAATAAATAAATAAATAAGGACGACACACATGGACATCGCCACACTGTGGGGCCTAGGTGTTATGGCCCCACTATTCCCGGTACTGCCGAATGCCCGACACATGTTCCACGTAGATGTCCCGGGACCAGCGAATTGTGTCACTAACCATGAGCCTCCTCATCAGTATCGCATAATAACGACTAATGCTGAGGAGGCTCAGGACCCGTTCATTTCGCGGGTCCCACGCGCCGAGGGCGCCCACTACAAAGGCCTCCACCGTTACGGTGTAACCGCTGTCCGTGAGTTGCCTGGCCAAAGGTGTATATTTGGCAATCTTGGCCTCACGAACGCCGTCGAACGCCTCGAGGCGGTTTTCGAACGGCACGGCCACATCGACGATGGTGACGCGGCGGTTGACATCGTCGCGAACGACAATGTCAGGTCTTAATGCCGCGTCGGGGCCGCGGACGCCCACAACGGTCTGGTTGACACTAATGGTCCCCGGACATCTCGAGGCTGCCTTCACCAACCTGTCCTGGATGTTGTTGTGCCTCTTTTGTCTCGCCGCCGAGTGCGGGCCGCAGTGACTCAGCACATGCGGGAGAGTCTCCAGGTCTGACCCGCATCTGCGACATCTCTTGTCCATCCCTCGTTGCCACCGTTTAGCAGCATTGAGGGGGAGAACGTCGAGACGGGCGCGGTGGATAAAGCGCCAGTCGCAGAAGCGAGTGAAGCTGCCACTCCGGAGGAAGTGGTTGGATTGTCCGCTCCTCCGGGTAACCTCAAAGACCTTGCCTTGATCTTTTTTGGCAAGGAGACTCTCCGCATAGTGCCGATTCAGGCAGCGCCGCAGACTCGTGGTGACAAGATGTTTTGTCTGCGGCGAGACTCTTGTTCCGGGGGCACGTGGATCCCCACAGGCCATCAGGAGTACTTCCCCCTCCTGACACCAGCTCCAGCGCAGCCCGAGTTTGGTCTTAATTCTCAGGGCCGCGCTCCGAACCTTGGTCCAGAATGTCGACGGGCTCGTCGACCGGGGCAGATCAAGATCTCCGGAGAGGAAGCGGGCGATATCGATGTTAGACGCCCGCTTTTTAAGCCTCTCCGAAACGGTCCTCCTCAGTGTGGATCCCGCTATGGTGCTCACGGTGACATCGCTCGAGTACAGCATTTTATAGCTGTGAGCGACCGTGAGCATATCATAGAGGTCCGCGAGCGGGAGCAAACCCCCTCCCCCTTGCGAGGGAGGTAGAAACACGAGCTCCGCGCTCGCTCGCTGAGGAAGGCTTAGCCAAGATTTTGCAGCTTTTTTAATGATCTTGTCTGCCTCGGTCAAGAAGCCTTTGTCGATATGGGCGCCCTGCATGATGAAATCAAGCCGGGGCAGTAGGAAAGTTCCCACTGCATCCAGCTTCTGCCAGGGCGCCAGTAAGGACCGGTCGATGGAGCCGATGTCAGCAAGAAGATCCCGCAAGGTGTTGATTGGGGTCTGCCTGACTTGGTAGCCTGTGGGGATGCCAAGATGTTCGTAGGCCTCCTCGGAAGCAAGGGCACGGACAGGTGTCCCTTGAACGGAGAACTCAGTCGGTCTAACTGCCTCCTCCCCTCGTCCCGCTATGTGCAGTGTAGCGCACTTCGCTGGGTTGAAGGTGAGGCCGACCGCCCGAGCTCCCCGTTCTGCTGCAAAAAGCAGCCTCCTCATTCCAGCCGGGGAGTCAGCCAGGATCGCGACATCATCGGCGTAGGCGAGATGGGAAGTACGCCTGCCCTCGATCGTGTAGCCCTCCCCCGTCCGTTGTATTTCCCGTAGGACAACTTCCAGGGTAAGGTTGAACACGTCGGGGCTTAATGGGCAACCCTGTCTGACCCCCGACTGGATGAGAATAGGGTCGGTGGGTCCCTCCGCCGTGTGGAAGCGGGTGGTCATGCCTGTGTAGAGCGAGGAGATAATGTTTCTCGCTTTGCTTGGTAGGCCATGTCCCTCGAGCGCCTGCAGGATAGAGGAGTGGGGCACGGATGTAAAGGCACTGGCTAAGTCCAGCCAGGCCACCACCAACTCCTTTCTCCCGCCTTTTGCCTCCCGAATGGCCTCCTGGAGCACGAAGTTATGTTCATAGCATCCCTCGAACTCCAAGAAGCCCTTCTGGGAGGCACTGTAGCGTCCGTTGGCCACCGCCCACCTTTTGATTCTATCGGCTAGGATCGCGGCAAATAGCTTAGGGACCGTATCTCCCAAGGAGATCGGTCTCCAGTTGGAGATGTCCATGGCGTCGCCTTTCTTGTATATCAGGGTGGTGTTGGACACCCCCCACAAGGCAGGCGTCGCCTCAATGCGCCAAATGCTGTTATAGAGGGCGGCGAGTACATGGGCCCCTGGATCGGCCTTGGCGAGGTCCCTGTAGGTGATTCCGTCCGGCCCAGGTGAGGTGTTGTTCCTCCCCTTGAGCCGTCGAAACACTTCCTCCCTTGTGATAGGGGTACAAAGGGCCTCGCCGCTCGCCGCCGTGGGCTCTTCCCGATCGAAGACATCGGGCCAATCCTCTCCACCGTCTCTGCGGGCAGCCAGCTCCACAAAGTGGGCTGTGATGGTATTCTTGTCGATTTGGCAGTTCATATTAGGACCTGCCAAAATCTTCTGTACTGCCCGCTTCTTGGATGTTCGGTAGAGACGCTGGAGTTTCTTGGCCTCCTGAATCCGATCAGGCGCCTGCGCTTGGACATCCTCCTGAGCTGGATGACGTTGCCGCGGTCCCGGCCGAATGGCGTTCCGGGGTTCAGGCCGCCGCCCGGTCAATCTGGCCAGGAATAGCATAGCTTGAGTCGTTGCCTCCTCAAGTTGCTCCCGACCAGTGGCCGCCTCGAGGAGTCCCACAATGCGACGTTGTTCTGTCGTGGGAGCCCTTCTACGGGCGGCTTGTTGACCGGGCGGCGGAGTCCGCCCAGAACGGGGTATGTCGGCACGACCATTCGCCTCCGTGGTGTTGGTTGGCGGAGGTGTAGGTATCGGGTGCTCGGCTAGGATGGAGTTTGCCGAGCCATTCCCTGTCCTGGTGGTGTTGGACGGGGTTGCAGCAGTGATACCGGGTACTGCCGGAGGAGAGGAGGAAGCCGCCTGTTGGGGCGCCGCAGCCCTCCAGTCTCTTGGGGGGGAGTTCACCGGAGATCGAAATACTTCGTCATCCGCTGACTCTCCCAGCGCAACTATCTCCGGATGTTGTGGCACCCTTGCGGGTTCCGGAGGAGCCGCGCTTTGGCTGATGTCCTGCTCGACTGGAGGTGAGGCCAGGCCGTTACGACGAGTACGTCTCACGGGACTGGCCTCGGTTGCCGCGGCAATACCCAACCGACGGCGGGTGTTAACTCTCCTCTCTCCGTCCACTCTGCCTGAGGGCGCGGACGAAACCTCGGGGACGCAGGTGGCGCAGTGCTGGGTCACGATCTTCCGGGGATATTTCTTATCCCCGGGAGCCGCGAACCCGCACCCCCAGCACCTAAAGGTGGTGGTTAGGTCTGGGTGCACCTCTTTGACATGTCTATTGAGACACTCAACCCGCGTCTTGCCGGAGTACCGTCCGCGTCCCACGCAGAGTGGACAGCAAAGTGTCTCGTCGTCACTTTGCGGGAGGAGTATCACGATGAAGTCCCCCTCCCGGATCGCTTTGGTGTGTGGTTGTTGCTCCATGAGTACATTAACAGTAATACATTTAACTTCTCAGCCAGTTAGCCCGGATCAGGTGCAGCAAAAAGCTCGAAGATGGTGGTGAGATATGACCTCCCCCGCGCGAGTCTCCCACCCGGCTATGCCGGCACGAAAACCCGTACGAAGGAATGGTACTACACTTTGATCTTAGCCAATAGGCCGAGAAGCTGATAAGAACAGATACTACACTTTGATCTTAGCCAATAGGCCGAGAAGCGATACCAATTCGTCGTTTTCGTTCGCTTATAACACTTTTAGAACGTTATTTTACTTTGGGGTTTCCGTCAGCCACCTAGCGGTCGCTAGCGGTAAGCTCCGCGTCGATGCGATACGCCATACGCATGCGTTGGCCATGAGTGTGTACATAAGGACGCCAGTTTCAAATATGTTTAACCTTTTTACTGTGTTTTATTTTAATTTACAAAATAATAAATTGTTACACTTGTTTATAAAATATATTTTTACGGCAGGAATGTTTTTCAAAATTGTTTAGTGCGGAGAAATATTATATTTAATCCTTTATTGCCATTGCATATTGGCATATTATTCGTTATATATCTAGATGAATATACTCATGCATCAGATAATTATGAAACAGCGGTAATTGATGTAACGAAAAGAATTCGATAAACATCATACATATGATAAGACTTTTTGACAAACGTACGTTCGCACTTAATTTTATGATTCCCATGCTGTGAGTAGCAATACATTCAAAAGCCCAAGGTAAAGTTACGCAATAATGCAACTGTAAACTCGTATAGTGTAAGCAAAAGTCTTCTGAAACAGCATAGGTATGGATACTTTTTTGACTCACAATATATGTCTCAATGAACTAGCCATAATTTTATACTCATTCATTCGCACCTGTAGTTCGTGCATTAACTTAATTGTATGCGTATAAAATTGTAAAAATGGACACAACCGTACAGCTTAGCACAAGTGCGTCGAGAAAGCGTAAAAAACGTTGCTGCACAACTCGTTTGCTTGAATACTACTAAAGATATTATAAACAACACGCATTATTACCTGGGTCACGTAAGCGTAGACTCTGCCCTCGTCCGACAGTCTGGACCAAAGAAGAGCACCAATTATCAGGTCGTCCCTGCCGTCGCTGTTGACGTCGCCAGCCGTCAGCGCAGAGCCGAAATACTCGCCGTATTGCTCGCCATCGAGTATGTCCTTTACCAGCAGCTGCCTATTCTCATGGCTGGGGAACTGATAAACGAATACCTTGCCCCGGGTTCTGGAACTGCGAGTCTTTTAGACCTCGTCATCGGCCACCCTGTACACCTAGACACCGCCCTCGAATTATTTCAACACCAAAAGCCACGGAGCGCACGACCTAGACCTCGTCATCGGCCACCCTGTACACCTGGACACCGCGTTCAAATGATTTTTACACCTAGACACCAAAAACCACGGAGCGAACTACCTAGAACTCGTCATCGGCCACCCTGTACACCTAGACACCGCCCTCGAATTATTTCAACACCAAAAGCCACGGAGCGAACTACCTAGAACTCGTCATCGGCCACCCTGTACACCTAGACACCGCCCTCGAATTATTTCAACACCAAAAGCCACGGAGCGAACTACCTAGACCTCGTCATCGGCCACCCTGTACACCTAGGTACCGCCCTCGAATTATTTCAACACCTAGACACCAAAAACCACGGTGCGAACTACCTAGACCTCGCCATCGGCCGCCCTGTACACCTAGATGCCGTCCTCGTATGATTTATTTATCTAAACACCAAAAATCACGGAGCGCACCACCTAGACGTCGTCATCAGCTACCCTATTTATCTAGACACCTTTCTTGAAAGATTTTTACACCAAAACACCGAATACTACGGAGCACACATTTATAATTCAAGCAGAGGAGCAGACAATGTAGGCTCAATAGCTTGTGCGGCCAACTTCACAGTCTAACCACTCGATCAAACTGCACGCAGCTAACTTAACGGTCTTACCACTTTTTGGGCTGAAGAAAAATTAAGCAAGTGATTTCAGCATTTTTGTTCACCTGCATACTTGTTTATTATGTTAAAGCTGGTTTATTGCTGATATTTTGGTTTAAAATCATAGTTTGGCATACTAGTATAAACATTTATCAAAATTAGCTGGTTACATGAATGATAAATAATTTATTTCCTTAATTGAAAATTCGAGAGACCAATATAGAAGTAAATAGTGTCACGGGCGCCGAGGCGTCGTCTGCTTCTCAAACTCGCCTTCGTGGCGCTCCCGCGCCACTTGATATACGAATCACAGTGAAAATGAAATTGCGACAAACATAATACAAAAAAGAATGAAATGCAATAAAAAATTAAAAAATATAAAAATACAAAACCAAAAAAAAGAAAAATCCCCTTTTTAGGACTTCTACCTTGTCGTGGTAAAGGGGCTTAAATCGTACTATGAAAGAAACGATAACTAAATGGAGTCAATTCTATATTACAGCTTATAACTATCAAAATATCATGATAAAATTCAGCCGTGTGATTGGATATGCCAAATTGATAAACTTATAAATCTTTTACTCTAACCAAAATACATTTAAACTAAATCTAGGTCTATCAGATAATTATTAATCTATGATAATCGAGTAAAGTAGATATTTAGGTTAGGCAGAAAAAATGTAATACCTAAGAAAAGAAAAAAAAAGATAAAAAATAATGAACTAAAGATACAAACAAGATTCAGATTAGAAATCGAGAAAACGAATACTCGAAAAATAATAAAAGAAAGAAAATGCAGATTGCGTGGAAAAATAAAGAAACCATGGGCTGAAAATAGAGATAGAGATATAACTAAAACTGTATTAAAGGGCTGAATGTAGAACGAGGTAGAAATAGACATAAGAAATATAGAAAATAGGAATATCGATAGAGGTGAAGTTGGAGATGGATAGAAGATACACAATCGATATACAGTACTTAGATATATAATTATAGTTAATCATCATAATATATTATGTTTGTTTGATGTATAACTTCTAGTAGAAGGTCAGACCCACTCTAAAACTTAATAGATATTTTTTTACTTTAAAAAGGCATCTCCATGAATTTTTTGGTCTAGATCCACGGGATCGAACCAGCAGAATTTCGGATTTAAAGGTTTAAATTGCAAATAAGGTAGCCTAAACATATATATATATATATATATATATATATATATATATATATATATATATATATATATATATATATATATATATATATATATTATATATATATATATATATATATATATATATATATATATATATATATATATATATATATATATATATATATATATATATATATTATATATATATATATATATATATATATATATATATATATATATATATATATATATATATATATATATATATATATATATATATATATATATATATATATATATATATATGTATATATATATATATATATATATATATATATATATATATATATATATATATATACATACACTAGTGGGGCTCCGCCCCCTGCTCGCTGCGCTCGCCAACCCCCCGATTCTTGTTTTAGTGTAAATTTAATTTTCAACGTAATTGTTAGAAGTAGCTTAATCAAGACAAAAAAAGAGGTTAAATTCATACCACTTGCATCGATATATATGTATCATTTTTCAAGTAGTAAGTAATTTGTTTTTAAATATAGTACATATTATTAAAATTTGATATAGTGATGATTAAAATATAAAAATTGTGATGCGGGCAACAACTTTTACAAATTACTTTTCGGTTAACGGAATATTGTCTACGAAGAAAAGCACCATATAGATCAAATTTACCGAAAAAATCTAACGTAGATATATGTTGATACGTACCGTCATTATTTACGTTAGTAGGAAATTGATAAATTAAAAACATTTATGATCTTATAAAGTTTTTACAATGCTGAATATAAACACGCGAAAGTGATAACAATACAAAAGCAAAAGACAATGCTTAGTATAAACACATCAAAGTGTCAACAATATAAAAGCAAAAGTCAATGCTTAGTATACGCACATCAAAGTGTTAACAATACAAAAGCAAAATAAAAACCTTATAAGAATTATTTACTTCAAACAAAATCAAACTTTAACAAAAAATATTACAAAAAAACGCTCCTGTCTATTTACCTCATGGGTGGTGTGGAAAAAATAGAAAAAAAAATTTATACCACTCTAACCTCAAAATGCAAACTTTAATTGCAATTTTCGGCTCTCGTGGTATAAAATATCGTATGATACTGTTGTGGGAGGTGTTTTTCTACCTTGCTCGATTTTCTCACTCGCAGTGCTCGTGCGAAAGCCTCGAGAAAGGTAGAAAAGCAGATCCCACAACAGTGTGATAATATACTATTAAGTTATCTCTCTATTGGTTTATCTCTACTCTTATATATAATTTAGATACTACTATGCTATGAGCTTGTAATGGGGGCTTGGAAGAGTTACTACGAAGAATGTGGAATTTTCCCGAGGCTGATACAACATCTTAATGCAGTACTATACCTGATATATTTTAACGGTGGTTTGTTTTTCTTTATAGTAGTAAATTATATTTAAGAAAAAGCTGCTAAAATGTGCTGGGGGGCTGCGGGGGGGCTGCGGGGGGGGCTTTTCAGATTATTCAAATCACATGAAAAATGGAAGAATTTTCCCTTATTTTGCGGGGGGGGGCTGCGGGGGGGCTGCGGGGGGGAGTATGTCCAAAACGTCTATATAATATAGGTAGATATATGACTTTAAGGATATTTTTATTGAAAAGGTGAGAAAATTTTACAAAAAAAAGTATTCTTATGTCTATAGTGAAAAATGCTTCCCTGAGCAGTTATCAATCATTCAAAATAGGCAAAAAACGCAGAAAATGCTTAGCACCTGCTTTTGACCCCCTATAACTCGAAGAGTATCGATGAAAAAAGTCTGAAAAAATTCATAAGACTATTTGGATATCTATAGAACATATTCTCAAACTTATGGCTATATTAATTTTTTAGTTCTCGATTTCACAGAGAACCATCCATTTATTCGTATAAATAATATATATATATATATATATATATATATATATATATATATATATATATATATATATATATGGGTATATATGAAGTTATATATACATATATACAACTTTACACGATTATGACAAATTCGAGAAAATGGTGAAATGAGGTGTCATTGGTCTATCGTTGCCTACAAATGCGGGAATGAAAATATCAAAATTATCGCAGTGACACCTGTTTTTAGGAGTATCAGGGAACCCTTTTCAAGTGGTTTTAGGGGGATACCTTGCGAAACCAGCAGATGAGCGAATTTTGTCCAATTTCCGACACTGTGCGGCGGAGGGTCCAATAGACCCGATCCAAATTCGGTCCGGGGTCAGACAGGGTTGCCCGTTAAGCCCCGACGTGTTTAACTTAACGCTCGAGCTTGTCCTTAGGGAGATGCTCAGCACGGGGGAAGGTCCATACGGTGGTCCAGGGACATTTACGTAGAACACGTAAGCGGCATCAGACAATATCGCGATCTCGAGCCGTGAATGTCTGCTTATAAGCTCCTAAATGTGTAGCGTCCAATACGTGTAGTTGTGTTTGTCTAAAATTATTATATTTCTGGTGTTTGTCCAATACTTATTTATTTATTTATTTATCTATTTATTTATTTATTTATTTACATTCTTAACCAGAGGTCGACTGCTCTAAATAAGCATGGCTGATAGCAGGCCAAGCGCCGTGTTTTCACCCCGTTGTAGTTATTACAACATTAAAACTCTAACTGAAATTAATAAGTTACTCGAGATTTAAGAGGCCGATGATCATTTAACTGACATCTAATTCACAAACATCTCTCAACGCCCAATAATCTCATAGAACGTGTACAGAGTAAAGACAACTCAATCTCAATGAGGTTATATTATGGTGTTTTGATTTACTTGTTCTATCTGTCAATAAGAAGCTTTGCATATTGATTTTGAGATCATGGGGCATTTAGTTTCAGTTGTCTTGTCTGTGTATGAGGATTTAGAACTTGTACCATGACGCATTGTTTGTTTTAGGCGAAATTTCTGGCGAGTTATTTTAAAGTTCCCTAACTGAAAAACGACTAAGTTCTTTGTAAAGTGCAGATATTACGAAAATTAGGCGTCTTGTCTGTTTTAGGAGAAATGTCTGGCAAGAGTTTTTGAAGTTCCCTAACTGAAAAACAATGCTGCAAAAAAATAATGTAATTTTCGAACACCAAACGCACCATAATCACACATTCAATTTTGATGCGGTGGGCCACAAATAATTATTGAGAAAAGATTCAGACTTCTCTTTCAATAACAATTTATTGCGAAAAATTATTTTATTATTATATTAATATTTAAAATATATTTTATTATTATAAATTTATATTATTATTATAAAAAATTTATTCAACATTTGAAATGTGCGAACACTCACTAAATTATTAAACAGGGTCTCATTCGCAATGTTGCGAGCGAGCGCGTAACATTGCGTTTCCTCAAATAGAAATAAAGCATAGTCCAGACCTGAAATGGGGTAGTATAACAAACTGTAGAATCAGTAATTACCCATTCGATGTTTACAATTAAAAACAATGTATTAATTAAATGTGAATGAGACCCAGTTTTATAATTTAGTATGTGTTCGCACATAACTTTGACTAACGTGTATACCAGTGAAACATTTTCTGGAAACATTTCAGAATATTGTTGTTTCAAATTTAATACTGTTTTTGTATTAAATAGAGGAGATTTTGTTTGAATTAATTGTGTGGGCCGTTCCTTGCGGTACTGCAATGCAAGGTCGACCCGCGGCGGAGTCGGAGCAAGCCCCAGACACTCCGCCATATTCCAAAAATCAGTTCGATATTCTGGCTCCTCAATGAGGAGCGTATCAGATATCAAGCTGATAAGAACAGATACTACACTTTGATCTTAGCCAATAGGCCGAGAAGCGATACCAATTCGTCGTTTTCGTTCGCTTATAACACTTTTAGAACGTTATTTTACTTTGGGGTTTCCGTCAGCCACCTAGCGGTCGCTAGCGGTAAGCTCCGCGTCGATGCGATACGCCATACGCATGCGTTGGCCATGAGTGTGTACATAAGGACGCCAGTTTCAAATATGTTTAACCTTTTTACTGTGTTTTATTTTAATTTACAAAATAATAAATTGTTACACTTGTTTATAAAATATATTTTTACGGCAGGAATGTTTTTCAAAATTGTTTAGTGCGGAGAAATATTATATTTAATCCTTTATTGCCATTGCATATTGGCATATTATTCGTTATATATCTAGATGAATATACTCATGCATCAGATAATTATGAAACAGCGGTAATTGATGTAACGAAAAGAATTCGATAAACATCATACATATGATAAGACTTTTTGACAAACGTACGTTCGCACTTAATTTTATGATTCCCATGCTGTGAGTAGCAATACATTCAAAAGCCCAAGGTAAAGTTACGCAATAATGCAACTGTAAACTCGTATAGTGTAAGCAAAAGTCTTCTGAAACAGCATAGGTATGGATACTTTTTTGACTCACAATATATGTCTCAATGAACTAGCCATAATTTTATACTCATTCATTCGCACCTGTAGTTCGTGCACTAACTTAATTGTATGCGTATAAAATTGTAAAAATGGACACAACCGTACAGCTTAGCACAAGTGCGTCGAGAAAGCGTAAAAAACGTTGCTGCACAACTGGTTTGCTTGAATACTACTAAAGATATTATAAACAACACGCATTATTACCTGGGTCACGTAAGCGTAGACTCTGCCCTCGTCCGACAGTCTGGACCAAAGAGGAGCACCAATTATCAGGTCGTCCCTGCCGTCGCTGTTGACGTCGCAAGCCGTCAGCGCAGAGCCGAAATACTCGCCGTATTGCTCGCCATCGAGTATGTCCTTTACCAGCAGCTGCCTATTCGCATGGCTGGGGAACTGATAAACGAATACCTTGCCCCGGGTTCTGGAACTGCGAGGGGCACCAGCGGCGTACAACACTTCGCCCGGCTCGTAGAACTGACCGGACGTGATCGCGTAGCCTGATTACATACGAATAATACGCAAAAATAAAAATCGTCTGCGACTCTTGATGTTAAAATTACCAAGTATACTCACCGAAGTAGTCGCTTCTCTCGAATCTGGCGTCGCCGAGAATTTTCGGAATCGTGGCTTCGAAATTGTCAGTGGCGCTGTCCCACAGCTTCTCGGTGAGCAGTAAGCTCGATCCTGACCAGATCGCGGCCCCAGGTGCACCGAGCGCGAATTGCAGCCGACTGTTGGTCGGCCAGTGCACGGAGAATCCAGCCTCGGCCATTCCGTGGTCGTAGTAGTTATTTCCGTCCATCATCGACACAGTCTGCGATGCCGTCTTCGAGAGCGGAAAGTATCGCCGACTGGTACCGCGTCTGGAGACTCCGCTCGAGAAGCACATCCCGTTCATGTAGGACCTTTTCGGCGCGTATAAGGTCTCTTTCTTCCAGCGTGGCGCACAGATCTGAACATAAATGTAGAGTTGCACGATTTCAGCGATTAAATAATAAATTAAAATAACAGAACGTTAAAAAAGGAAACGAATCTCGAATTGAATTTTTTCAAATAAACATAAATACACCGTCGCTATATATAACATACCGCGACTCTCGCTTCCGTCGACTCGTCCTCCCGCGGCACACGAAGGTCCATGCTGGCACCCAACCAGCTTCCATCCTTGACCTGACGTTCACCACTGACGTCTATGAGCCACTCGCTGCAGGAGCCGTTAGCCGGTGAGCAGCGGTACACGGCTCCGGGCTCGAAGACGCCGGGAAAAAAGCTCGAATTGGCTCTAGGTGCCCCGACGAGCAGCACCGAGTCTTCGCCGCCGGCGTAAAGCGCTACCGAATAGCCGAAGTAGCTTTCGCCTGCCGCCGCTTCGCTGCTGAATATCTTTGGATGCTTATCGTCGACGTTGTAACCCAGAGCCTGATGATGATGCAGATGCAACGTGGACAGCAGCGCTAATAGAAACAACATTGTCCGACAAATTTGAGCACGATATTACAGCGTGCGGCTATTTTAGAGAAATAAAAGCACACTAGTTCACTCGACTATACACTCGACCACAGCTCGGCCGCGAATTTAATCACTGATAGACACTTCCCTCTCAACACGTGCATGTGTACGTTAATTAAAGCTTCTCCGTCCGATCGCGACTTTTATCGCGCGCGCTTATAATGAGTTATGATTGTACACTAGTCGTTCAAGTTTGAGCGAAAGAATCGCAGAGCAACATCTCTCGCGACCGATGGACTTCGACTGACGACTTGGCATAAGGAGGTGTATTAACTATAACATTCTTGAGTCACAGGAAGGATGCGCGTGCGATATGTGCGGATAGTGTTTTTTTATGACGTCATACTCGTCGCGCGGTTCTGGCACTACGTTTTTGTACAAATACACTTGCTGCTCATTACTCATGCCGAAAGAGATTAAAGATTCGGTTTGAATTTTAGCTCGTTCTTGGACACGTTATCTGCGTGTAGCGATGCTCGTTTTACTTTATTGCATTTAAAATAAGGCGCTGCATTTATGCGTTCGTTTTGTTAATCATCTCAGTTGTGACTCAGAGTTTCTCGAAAAAAGTCTTGATCACTGCAGTGCGCTGACTGGCTGGTGTTTCCTCGATACTATTTCAACGACGTATATACAAATAAAGCAGATTTATACCTGTTGCAGGACGAACTTGGTCATGTTATAATAAAAATCTCTAGAAAAAATAGTGGTGTTGCAGGATGTTGAAGCCATTGATGAAGTAATTTGATTGATAGTTGAGAAACAAATTGAGAGTGCAGTAGCAAAGACTTGGCGAATTTAGAATTGAGCTTGACAAAAATAATTTTGGAGCAACAATATTCCTTATCATTTAAATAAATTCTGTTTGTTTCAACTAAAATCATTTACTTCAAAATTTTTACTTAAGAACTACTATTTATCTAGGGTCAAACAAACGTATTTGCAAAAAGCCACATTAATAAAAGTATCCATGGACAAATTTGTTCCTTTTTTAAAGTAAATCTAATACAGTAACTCAGCTTTGAGGTTTTTTCTGCAACAAAATTTTAGGCATGCGTATAACAATTTTTACAGAAAAGACTAGTGGCAAGGTTTCTAAAGTGAAAATAAAATTAACAATAATTCGGGTGTTACCTCAATGGAATTTAAGACGACGGAGCGGCAAGTGTGCATTAAAATAATAATTAAAAAAAAATTATTCTTAATTTTAATTTTTTCGTAATTTTATCTTATTTTTTGACAACTGCTGATCAACTGATTCAACCTTACCTGCTGAACATACATACTTAACATTCCTTTAACTGATTTACTACATTGATTAACGTACACGAATAATCATTTAGAAAAACATTTAAAAGTTACAAAAGCTTGAACATTATTTTTAATGATTTCATAATTTTAAAGGTAAAATTAGCTAATCTGAAAGATACAGACTTACGTTTATGAAGTCAAAACTTATAATTATCGCAATTTTATGTTGTCAAAGATTTTCTATATCCGCATAATGCGCTGTTATAACTTTGAAAAAAATCGTCACTCCCCGCGAAGCTAATGGAACATCTTGAAGTATCGCACATCTATTCAAGTTTTAAGTATGAAAAGTGCTTCCGCCACAAAGTTGGTATCAGAGATAAAAATGTATTAAAAAAAAAAATGTTTCTACTATAGAACAGGGATACAGAAGAGATATGATTCTCGCTTTACGTTATGTGCTTGTATATTTTTGTAGATTTTCATTCTATTGGATGTATAAATGGTAAAATCAAACGTAATGCCTCTAATTTAATCGATACATCAATCTTATGCTGTAAAGTATTTTCTTACTCAATTAATTATTGTATTTTCACAAAATAACATATAAGAACAATATTTATTGTACTTTATATTTTCCCATCACACATTAATTTATTAACAATACAAACTACTTTATTATAGCTAAATTAAATTGATATCTAATTGCATCGTCCATGTATAAATACACATATATATCTACACTGGAGCCATTTGCACTCCATACTGAATTTTTTCTCCAACTGTCTTTCTCATCATTATCATCATCAAAGGTTTGAAGTCGCAATCACTTATTACATTATAATATTAAAGGCCAAAAATTAAAATTAAAAATTAAATGTTTGTATGAAAGAGATCGTATAAACAAATTTAACAAATTCTGTGGCAAATAATGTTATAGATGATTAAACACAAACTTAAACTATGTATGTTAAGTTTTTTAAGGGAAGAGTACACTAAAATTCCAAACGTTTTCGTTTCGTAATATTTTTGTTCCGAATTTCATTTCTGTATTCCTCACACAAAATCTCTAAAAGATTTTCTTTTATTTTTATAGTTAGTTGTTTCTTTGCCAATAAGAATTAAACAAACGCAGCGTGACGTTTTAAATTTTAAAATTTCTCACTACTTGCCCAACTGATGGTGAACATTTCCATACCAGGCATCTAACTAGGTTATCCTGACAAAACAATAACAAAAGAGATTTAATCGGTTTATAGCGGATAAATTGTTCTAGCCTCTTTTTTAAAAATTTCAGCGTATCACTCTTCCAAATGAAATTAAAGTTAAGATTAAATTACGAATGGGCACTGAGTAGTACAAATAGTTCGACGCTCAACTCATATTTTGTGTTATATAAAAATATATGTATACAGCTCAGGAATCACAGATTCATTATGTACACGCAAAAGGATTTCTTAGGTTGTTTCTCTTCTGCTCCTTTAAAATTCAATCATCGGAAGAATCGCTGGAGCTCGGTGTGTGCGCCACAATACGTTTCCTGTAACTACGTCTTACTCTGTCAATTTTCTTCTCGATCGTCTCGCGACACTTTCTTTCTAACTCGCGCTCGGAACTTTCTCGCTGGGATAATTTCTCTGTTGTGGAAACATTATTTTTTTCGCTCGTTGAGACGCCCGAAGTAATACCACTGTCAGACGTGATAGAAGCCATGTGTTTTGAATTTTTCGTCGGAGTCTCAAGTTCTTTCTCTGCTGCCCCATTCTGTGCGTGAGTTAGCTCTCGTTTACCAAGAATCGTACTAGTTTCGGATTCATTGCTGACTTTTTGTCTTTTGCTCTTAACGCGAGTATCGCGACGCGTTTGTTTGGCCGAAGACGTCGCTGTCGCTTTACTCTTATTACGGGTGATCTTGCGCTTCGGTGTTTCCTTGGTGGTCGAACTATCAGAGTCAGTTTTCGCATACCGACCTCGCTTTCCCGCTGTACGGCTCTGAACTTTAACGGCTTTATCTTCGCAACTACTACTGCTGCTAGAGCGCGACTGACGCTGTCGAGTTTCAACAGTAGACGTGTAGCGTGAACGTCGCGAAGATACGACACCGCTGCTTGTGCTCGGTTGTGTTGCATCCAGTGGCTGCTGCAATAAAACGAAAAAACATTGATTAAACCTTAATGCAGTTGTAAAACGGTATGTTAAATATAACCATTATTACATAAGAATTTTTATTCTTGCTGTTTGATGTCGGTGGTTCTTCGAACTCCGAATCGCTGTTGTCCTTCGCGTTATTCAGTTTCCTGCGCGTCCTGTTCTTTCTCGCCGAGAGGCGTAAGCTATGTTTCCTCTTCACGCCTTGAGTAGGTCGCAGTGTGATTTTTATGGTCTTGTTTTTTTTGCGGGTTGAAGTTTTACTTTCTGGTTCACTAGCTGACGCATGTCCCTCAACTAGGTTTGCCGAAGTCGTGGCTGCTGCTGCCGTCGATGTATTTTCTTTTTTTGTGACCGTATTACCGTTTGTTATTTGAGTACCGGCTTCAAGAGCAGCAAGGCGCATAAGTTTGTCACGACAATTGGCGATAAGACGAGTTATATGATTTGGTGATTCGAGCGGACGTTCTGAAGCGTTGGACGTGCCATTTGTGTTAAGAGTAGAGCCAAGGAAGCAGCGAAGCATCAACTGATCATCTGACGCATTTGAGTCTGAGGAAAAAACAACCATTTCCATTATTTGTGAAATGTGATTTTTTTAACATTTTTATGATAGTTTTGAAACCGAAAAAGCTACCTTCAGGATCCGATTGATTATTATGATCCGAAGCATTATTATTTTCAGAATCACTTGGACTTTGTGGAGTAGGCATGTCCTCTAAGCTCCAACTTTCGATTTCTCTTTGTACAAGAGAATCGAAAAATGCCATCATTCTTTGGTCTTCGTCAGTCGATTGATGGCTATAGTCGTGTGTCATAAATTGAGCACTTCTTAAAACTAAACCAATGTATTCATCGTGTGTATATACCCTGCGCTGTTTTTCCTCTTTATCGTCATCTCTCTGGAAAATTTAAAAGTTCACGAACGTAAAATAATAAAATAAAGTGCATGTCGCGTGAAACAAAAACTTATCTTTGATAGCCTTACCTTTAATCCTCCTAAACATTTATCACCAAGCGGAAATGGCGACCATAATTTTATTATTTTTTCAACACCTGAAGAGGCGATAATGCAACTGGCACTATTGTAACGAACTTGATTAACAATGGATCTATGACCGCGCAAAATTATGTGTGCAGAGTCGACCCATTTAACAGAATCATCATCTGGAATTTTCCACATGTACAAGTTGAAATCATCAGAGCCTAAAATAAGAAATTTGTATTATATGATTGACAAACATTTTGTTGCACATTGTTTACTTTTTTCAATTCGATTACTTGCCTGATAGTATGTATTCATCATTGCTTCCAGCAAAACAGCACGACTTCATTGTGCAGCTATTGTAGTATCCAGGATGATCAAACTGACATAAATGTGTTGCAGAGTTCACAGCATACAGAACAGGAGGTAAACGCTTTCGAATGGCAAGTAATGTTGTACCTGCTTCATTGAACCTGACATTCATACAACTTTGCGCTGGTCCTTCAGATCCATAGCGTAAAACTGGTCTGAAAATTGAGTACAATTATAACAATAAAATATAATGAGAAAACTGATGAATTTTTAAAAAATCTTGAAATATTAATTACTTTAACGGTTTTCGCACATCCCACATACTAACTCCTTCTTTTGCATTAGCAGTGGCCAACATAACTGGATTGATTGGGTTGAACATCACGGAATGAAAAGGATTTTTATGTTGCGCCAGACAAAAGAAGGATTCTGGTGAGTTGGCGGAACCTCTGATATCATAAATCAATACACGTCCATCATCACAGGCGCTTGAAAATACGTTGTCGTTATGTGGATGCACTGATAAACCATAAACAGGCTTTTCATGGCGAAAGAAGTTTAGAACGTCAGTCCTGAAAGTACAAATGAGATAAGGGTTCTGAAAACAAAGTATACATAAGTGATTTAACTTACGTTTTCAAATCATGAACAATGACTTGATCATCATTTCCTGCAGAAAATATTTTTGATTTGCTACTGTTGTAGCCAAGGCAAAATATATTGCTCAAATGATGAGCTTTCATCATAATAGGCTTTCCGTGTTCCTGAATGGATCTTTCGACATCCCACAGCAAAACCCTCTTGTCATCTCCACCTGTCAAAGAGAAAAAATATCAAAGATTGATGAGCAATGTTAAGTTTTACAAATCTCATCGAAAAGAGAAACAAATTACCAGAAATGAGGAGATCGCCCTCTTTTGAGAACTCAATGGCATTGACGCATCCATAATGAGAGTAGAGGTCCTTTCTAAAAAGATTCTGAGCATTGGACAGTCTAGAGTCCAGAAGAGCTTTGCAATAATCAACCTTATCATCGATCTGCCTAGCTATCATATAGGAGATCGGATTGCAGGGATTTGAAAAAGCACTGGACTTGGACATGATTCCAGGGGCGAGAGCTTTGCTCTTGTCTTCGGGATGAACCTGATTCAGGCTAGACTTCCTCTTCTTCCTGCCGCAACGATGGCAAGTTCGCCAGCGATCTACCGTCGGAATCGTCGTCGCCTCTTTTTTACTGCTTCTATCTCCCATTTAATGCTCCGCCAAAGTGGCTCTCTCCCTCTCCTTCTTCTTTTGTCCGTGTGTACAATGTAGAACTACGTGATGACGGGCCAAACTGTCGGCTATGAGTAAGACGAAATTCCGAGTTCCCTAATATTAATACCCTTTTCAACGCACACGCGCACATATAGAAAAAATCTCTCGGCTTTACTTGGTCATCGGAGAAGATCTCGACAGTCCTATATCTACACCTGATTGCGCTGTCTTCTTCTATTTTTCCGCTTACACTGCAGTTAAATGTAGTGTAGCTGAGTGTGCGTCCTATCTTTGCTGCGCATTGGTATATTATTACGACACCCTCTTTCTCTCTCTCTCTCTTCCCCCCCTAAGCGCTAGAACTTTGTTTTTCTTTACTCTTATTGTTGTAGGCGTCGGCCTGGCGCGAGCGCAGGGCTCCGCTGACGCAGTCCTCTAGGTGCAGACGATCAGCTGATTGGAATGCCGAGAGAGAGAGAGAGAGAGAGATTTCGTATAGACGTCAGTCGCAAACTCCTGCTGGATGATGCTGCTTCCCTTATGTTCGAGTCCCGATGCTAAATCGATGCGATTTCTCCAGACGACTCCGAAATTTTTTCCGTACGAACTACTTGTCGCGCTCGGTCGCGCTTCCTCTTGTAACTCGTAGACTGCATGTGCACACGTGTTGCAGAGCCAGCTCTTTCTACTCTGGCTTCGATACTTGTGCAGTGCTGCAGTTGGGTCTCTCTCGCTCTATATATATATATGTGTGTGTATATATATCGCCTTCACTCTCGAATGTCTCTCTTGGGCTTCCTTTTTTCTATAACTACTTCTGGCTCATCGCATCTTGAGAATTCAAGATTTATATTGCCTTGATGAGTTGGAGTTGAAGGTGACTTTCTGTTTACTTACGCTGAGTGTTGGAAGCTGGGCATTTTTTTATTGTTTCGAGCATAAGAAGACGTCAGCTACACTGATTCAGAGACTCTCCCTGCCCCTGCAGACAGCTCTCCCTCTGTTGCCTGTTGTTATGACAAACGTCAGGTTGTGCTGGGGCTTTAACTGTTGGTATACTGCACTAGCGCACCTATGGTAGTAGGACATATAATAAGTATTTTCATCCTTTCTCTCTCCCTCCGGCTAATCGGCTATGGCCGCTACCGAGTTTCGGAGTTTTTTCCGTTTTAGAAACAAAAACACTCTGCGCGATCCAATACGATCGATAGTCACGTGTAATTTTTTATACCGAGCTGTAGAAAGTATTACAGACATAAAAAAGCGGAGGGATCACCACATACCATAATATTACCGTCTCGATAGGTCGAAAATTATCTGTCAGCATCACAGAGTGCCGATTTGAGTTTTCTGCATTTCGGCTTCTTTATACTATTAATAAGTATCCCTGATAGTAAAAGTATAGATACACAAGATCATTTTAAGCATTTTCCTAACCTGCAAATAAGCACCATTATAATTTTGATCTTCTTTCGGCTATTTAAAAATCCCGCGTTAACGCACTGTCGGTAACGTAGCTAACACAGTATATATATATATATATAAGGTAACCCGCCGGTATTCATATATTTTACCAGCGGCCGAGATATATATCTATATATTATTAGTTTTGGTAGACGCCAATTGTCGCGCATGCGTTTTATGGAAAAATACTCGCGATCTCTACTACTGGACCGTGGACATTGTACGCTCTGAGCAGCGTACTCAACGATTTCGAGGTTAATTCACGTTTTATTAATCGTTTATGTGTACCCCGGAGGAATAAACTTTTTACCTTACGACAAATATTGTTCAATAATTTATTGAACAATAAAAGCATCCAACCATGGGAGTACCAGCATTCTTCCGGTGGTTGAGCCGAAAATACCCTTCGGTCATTATCGAATGTATAGAAAACAAGGTTTGTCTACAAATGCTTCAACTCTTTACTATCATCTTACTCTTGTTACTTTTTGCAAATTTTCATAATCATCAACGCTTCGCGACTTTCAGCCGACTAGCGTCGATGGTACAACGATCCCAGTCGACACTTTAGAACCTAATCCAAATGGGGTCGAATTTGATAACTTGTATTTGGATATGAACGGCATAATACATCCTTGTACACATCCTGAGGACAAGTGAGTTATCATTGGATCATTGTTATTATGATTTTTTCATGCAGACATTGTAACTTGATTCTCATATTTTCAGACCTGCTCCAAAAGATGAAGATGAAATGATGGAAGCCATATTCGAGTGTATTGACAGACTGTTTCGTATTGTTAGACCAAGAAAGTTGTTATATATGGCTATTGATGGTGTTGTAAGTATAGATGCGTTGAAAATTCATCCGATTTTCTTAATATCCTATTTATCTTGATCATTTATTTGAATAGGCACCCAGAGCCAAAATGAATCAGCAAAGATCTCGGCGGTTCAGAGCATCGAAAGAAACGAGCGAAAAGTTGACAGAGATGGCTAGAATTCGATCAGAGTTGGCATTGAAAGGAGCATTTTTACCACCAGAAAAACCAAAAGAGGACCACTTTGATAGTAACTGCATCACTCCTGTAATTATAAATTCAATAATCATAAAAGTACAATATGTAGGGATTTAAACGTTTCTTATTTAACTTTGTTCTTTTATTTTCAAGGGTACACCATTTATGGCAAGACTGTCGGCGTGTTTACATTACTATATACACGATAGACTAAATAACGACCCGGGTTGGAAAAATATTAAAGTTATACTCAGTGACGCTAATGTTCCTGGAGAGGGTGAACACAAAATTATGGACTATATCAGAAAACAAAGAGGTTTGTGATATTAATTCCAGCAGTTTCGAAATGAATGCCTAACTGTCATTCAAACATTCTTGAATTTTTATGTTTTTCAGCTCAACCAGATCACGATCCGAATACACAGCATGTCCTGTGTGGAGCTGATGCGGATTTAATCATGTTAGGGTTAGCTACGCATGAACCAAACTTCACCATTATTCGAGAAGAATTTAAACCAAATAAGCCAAGGCCTTGTGATATCTGTGGTCAGTTAGGTCACGACATGCAAGATTGTCTTGGTGCTGAACCAAATAAAAAAGAAGAAGAGAAAATCTTTGGTTCAGAGTGTCAGTTCATTTTTGTTCGCTTGAATGTTCTTCGAGAATATTTGGAACGGGAATTACAGATGCCCAATTTACCTTTTAAATATGACTTTGAAAGAGCTATTGACGATTGGGTATTCATGTGTTTCTTTGTTGGTAACGACTTTTTACCTCATTTACCATCTTTAGAAATCAGGGAAAATGCAATTGATAGGCTTGTAACTTTGTACAAAAAGACTGTTTATAAAACTGGAGTAAGTCGTGACTAATGTTCCTACATATAAATACATTTTTATTTTATCATGAACTTATGGTTTGATTTTGATCTGTTACAGGGTTTTTTAACTAATAGTGGAGATGTAAATTTAGATCGGGTACAATTAATTTTAAATGATCTCGGTAATGTAGAAGACGAAATTTTTAAAAAACGTCAGCAAAATGAATTGGCATTTAAAGCACGTGAAAAGAATAAGAGAAGACGAAATGAAGCTATAAGTAATTATAAACCAAGCTGGACTCCCGTGGGCCAATTTGCGCCTAATGTGAGTATTAATATTTTTACAACAATAATTTTGCGTTCATAATCGTTAATGATTTGTAATGTTTAATAGCCTCTGGGCAAAGAAGTAAAGCCAGTACAAAATGCGCGATATGAGGCCTACCAAATGCGGGTGCAAGGAAGAAATTATAATACAAGTGCTGTTGAAAGAGCATTGCAAGGCACTAATGCTAGCCTTGCTTTAGAGAAGATGATAGTACCCGAGGTAATAAACCAAATATCACCACAAATTACATGCCTACTAGAAAATAGAACGAAATATTTAGACATTTTTGCATTTTAGGGCGAAAGTTCAGGAAGTAGAGGTCAGAAACGTAAGCACGAAGAAGTTGAAAAGGAAGAAGACGAACAAGCACATGATGAAGTAAGATTGTGGGAAGACGGTTTCAAAGATCGGTATTACGAATCTAAGTTTGATGTGCTGCCGGATAATTTAGCATTTAGGTTAGTAAAAATCTTCTCAATTTTTTTGTATTGCAATGAAATTCATAAATTTGTCTGAACTGCAGGAATAACGTAGCACTTCAATATGTTCGAGGATTGTGTTGGGTTTTACGTTATTATTATCAAGGCTGTGCTTCATGGAAGTGGTACTTTCCGTACCACTACGCTCCGTTCGCTAGTGATTTTATCAATATAGGTGGCCTTTCAACTGAGTTTGAAAGAGGAACTATTCCAGTAAGAATATCTTTTTCTCTATAAACGCAATTTTTCCCGAAAGTTCTAACTGATTTATATTATTATTTTCAGTTTCGACCACTAGAACAACTCATGGGTGTATTTCCAGCTGCTAGTTGTAAGCACGTTCCAGCTCCTTGGGCAACATTAATGAAAGATTCTGTAAGAAACAAATTAATTGGCAGATAATTTCTTTACTGCGCGTTTGTAGCAATGTCTAATCACAATTTCTTTCTCGTTGCAGACATCACCAATCATCGACTTTTATCCGGAAGACTTTAAAATCGATCTTAACGGAAAGAAATTTGCTTGGCAAGGTGTAGCCCTCCTTCCCTTCGTCGACGAAGAACGTTTGTTTAAGGCATTGGAGCCTTATTACGGCCAATTAACCGTGGCAGAGAGTAAGTGGAAACGCTGTCTTTACGTTTTAAGGTTTTAAGAGCGAATATTTAATAATTTTTTATTGTAGAGAAAAGAAACGTTCGCGGAGACGATAGACTTTACGTGGGACCTGACAACAGTGGTTTTACATTTTTGAAAGGCTTGTACGAAAACAAAATAGGCTATGACCAAGAAGTAGAAATTTGTATAGATGGTATGCGTGGAACAGTCTTGTTGGCCGAAGATTGCGTCGGAGAAGGCGCAACGCTGCCTTCGCCAATAAATACACTGCCTGTTAGAAACAATAGAATAATTTGGTGTGTATACGCATTTGAAGTTGTTTCATGGTTTATTTCGAGACTACGATAATAATGTCAGTTTACGATTTTCAGTGTGAGATTCCGAGATCCCAAGTACGGTTCCGATTTTATATTCCCCGCGAAACGACTTAAGGGAGCCGAGGAGCCACCTCGAGTTCTGAAGCCACAAGACTTTGAACAAATGAATCGCGGAGGTGGGGGCAACAATCAGTGGCGGCCACAAACCAGTTTCGCTCCTTCAAATAAAGTTGGATCACTTGGTGATGCAGGCCACAGGATGTTGGGGTAGGTACATTTGAATGGAAATATTTTTGTAAAAAGGATCGGCATACTAAGGCAACTTCATTACAGGCATCACATGAACAATCAAAACAATCGCCAACAAGGAATTTATGGCCACGTCCCACCGCCTGCTTCTTTGCAGCAGTCTTCTAGAGGTAAAATTTACTCACCACTATTGTTATGAATTTGTTCAAATCTCCGTGATTATCGATTTACCAAGTTACTAACATACTTTATGGTGATTCACCACAGGCGGCTACAACAGCGGATATTCGTCGGATCGTCAGAAGGATTCGAGAAGCCATTCGGGCAATCAATCGGGTCAGTCCCGAGGTGGTCCGTGGGCAAGTGGATATCAGTCGAATCATTACCAGGGACAGCAGTCTTATCAGAGTTATCAACAGGGTGGCTATGGACAACAACCGCCGCGCGTGATTCGTCCATATCAGAACGCCCAAAACGAGCAAGGCTCGAAATATAATCAACAAGTAAGCATTGCCCAGAGCTTTTTTCATTTTGACGATCAGTCGAGTTGGATTTGCAAAGTTTATGTTTTTTATTCCAGTCAAACAGACCATACGGAAATAACAGACGCGGCGGTAGAGGCGGTGGTTTCTGGAGCGGCCGATAATCGAATCGTCGATCATTTTGAAGAATCGAAGCATCGCACAGCCAACACTTATTGTACATGGTTTTCAACGAATGATTTCGACATGCATTGAAAATAATGCAACACAACGCTGCTTGTAAAATAATCTATCAATCGTTGTTAATTATAATTTTTTTACGCAACTATATGAAATCTTTAAAACGAAAAGTAACGAGGGAAAGAATTGTGTAATATTATTTAACAGAGATCTTATATCTAATTATACATTATGACGAGTGCGTTATATTAACTGTATACAAACAAAAGATGTAGTTGTATAGTCAATGAAATATATTTGTACGACCAGTAAAAAAATGTATAACGTCATCGCGCGATAGGTCGAGTTTGAGCGTTTGAGGTAGGATTTTGGTATGGCATATAGCATCCACACGCGCAGTATAAGCCGATGATGGCCAAAGTATTTCTTAAACGAATGAAACTAGCCGCCTGTATCGATTTCCATTAAGCCGATTTTTCATCCTCTCTCTCTCTCAATCTCTCAAACCCGTCGAGTTTTACTTTTCACACACATACTATATCTCGGTTCTTTGTTAACTTTCGGTTCGCGCGAGCAAGCGCTTTTCGGTACAAATTCAACTGTAAGCATATACGATTAAAAATTGACCTACTGTATTCTATAATACGGTGTATAGAAGTCAGAATAAAACGAGAATGTTGTCTCGTCGAGAAAAACGGAAAGTTGTGGTGTGTGCACGCTTGATTCGAACAAAAAAACCTGTGTCTCTCTCCTTGTTGTGTGTATGCGGTGTACATTGTATTCAACAGAGCCTGCAGCGCCGGCACAGAACGAGGAGGATAACGAAGGATGAAGAAAGCGAGCGAGAAGAGAGCCGCGCGCGTGTCGGCTTTTGACATTTTTATCGATGGGCGGCCACGATAGTCACGCATACACTCGGGGAGCGCGTGCGGTGCGTGCGTGCGCTCATTGTTTCGTCCCTCGTCTCTACAGTAATAATCACCCCACACGATTGTGTTTTCCTGTATACACATGACGAGTCTCGCAGATTCCAAGTCGCAATTCTCGTTTCCGATCTTCGACTCTCTCTCTCTCTCTCTCTCTCTCTCGCGGCAACGCAAACACGCGCGGAACGCGCAAAGAATGCGAGAAAGGTGGAGGGGGCGTATACGTATACTATACTGGCTCTAAAGGGTTCTCGAGGCACATGCCGAGCCCTGAATTACCGATACGTGACCTCTTGCCGTGCACGCGCGCAATAAGCCGCAAGTCTGTCTCTCTCTCTCTTTTTTTATCAAAAAGTATCGCGGCAGGCACTCGAAAGTTGAAATAGAGAGATATAGTCGAGTAAAATGAAGGGCCGCGCCGCCGTTGTAGATGTATGAAAAAGTTACGGGGACAGAGCGAACTGCAGAGATCTCGAGATTAGCCGCGGGGGTAGTTTGTCACGTAGCGCGTGACTCTGGTCGTTTTGTTGTTTGGCACGTTGTCGCGAAAGAGAGAGAGAGAGAGAGAGAGAGAGAGAGAGAGAGGAAACGAGCGACGTCTCTACCTACGTATACATGTATATATATCCAGAGCGTTCGTTCGGCAGTCGTTCTTTTCGCCCAATTATAAAACAAACGCAGTGCACTCCGTAATTATCCAATTAGCGGATGTTCCTTCCCTTCGCTGATGCAAGCTTCCGTGCAGCTCCCCTCGTTTTTTTCTTCACTTCCACGTATACACCTACACATACTCTCGCGCGAGCGTTGCTCAGTCAATGTTAAATTTCATTATAATATTACGCTAAATATCATCAGCGTTTTTTAAAAATGCTGCACCAGGGCGAGTGTATAACGAAGGACGCGAGGAGCAAAATCGAAGGAACCCGCGCTGGCGGGAAAATCAAGTCACGAGTGTCAGCATTAATTCGAGTGGCCATAGGGGCGCGGGGGTAGGTGATCTCGCCGGTGAATTTTTTATCATGTTAATCTCCTCGGCGACGCTGCTACTGGGCTTTTTCGCTCTTTTTCCTGCGCCGGTTAATCATCGCCAAGACGTGCATCGTACGCGTGTGTGTATGGACGTATGGAGATCGATGCGCGGCCAATTATATAACAAGCGAGAAGTGCAGGCAAAATCAGCATCGCAGAGATAGCGTGATGTAATGGGAGGGAGTGTGTAAAAACAGAGTAAGGGGTCAGCCGCGGTGTCGATGATTTATATTACCGCGCGGCCGTAAATGCCAGCCGCAGTTGGAGAGAAATACTCGGAAATTACCCGGGACGATTCATCATTTTTTTTTTCTCTTCTCGCCGCGTGTGTCTACATACATACATGCCTATATAAGCGACTACTGTCTTATATTTCCGGCAGACGAGAGTCGCGTAAGTACACACAGACGCGCACACGTCCATAAGTCCGAAAGTTTCCGCGCCTTTGATCGAGCGCGACGCATAGCCGAGAGAGAAAGAGAGAGAGAGAGAGAGACGTCCGCTCGACTGACTGGCATGACAGGAAGGCAATCAAACGCGTAGCCAACTGAGCAAACTCCGGCCGATATCTCCGCGAGAGCTTCGAGTCTCGTTAGACAAATTAAACCTTCGCAGCAGCAGCAAATTTTCTTTATGCTGCAGTGCCGCTGCGCTGTCGATATTTTTATATTCCTGATGTTCAAACGCAAAGCTGCATGATGCGGAGAGTAGCGCTGTTTGCTATTACACGCGACACGAGTATGCACTTAAATCACGTGTGTTTTACGGAGGCTACTATGTGGTATACAAATAATGAGCTACTTCGCGCGACAAGAACGCCGCGGCGATTTTTTATTACTTATACATTTTTCGTGATAATAAAAAAAAAAACATCGAAATTTTCCTTATAGTTCTATATACAATACGTTGTTCACGGGAAGAAGTAGACCGCTGGATCAGCAGCGTAGATGCACTTGGTGAAGAGCCAGGCGAGTTCGCAGGGATCACTGGCTGACGCTGAAATGAGACGTGTGTGCAATGTATAACGCGTGTCAGAAAGCGAGCGCATCGCAGTTAATAGCTTTGTATTGGATAGAATTTCAGGAATGCTATTGCGTTACTTACTTTCGGCGTGACATTTCCTCGCGTTGGTGACCATGCTCCCGGCTATGTCCGGCGAGGCCATGACATTGATCTGTTTGACCAGCATCTCGACGTCGATGTTGCCTTGCTTCGTGAACTGCAGCAGGTATAATACACACGGCGTTGAAATGACACGAACAACGCGCGGAAAGGAGTGCAATATGATTATTTTTTAGGGTCTAAGGGTAAATTTTGCGCACAGGACGTTAAGTGAAACTTTACGCCCTCGTTATACGCAAACTATATATATATGTATATACCATACCGTTTTCATGAGGCCCATGATGCACTTGGTGTAGCACATGGAGGTTGGATCTTCGACGAAATTGCCGACCCTTATTCCCTCGACGAGCGCTGCAACGAACGTGGAATGCAATTTTTCAAAGTGTGTTACAGTACATTAATTGGCAATTAAAAAAATTCGCTGACGCCTACACATATCGGCTCCGGTCTTTCCGACGCAGGTGTTTCGAAAGCCGTTGGCCATTTTTTCCATCTGCTCTCGGGATACTCCCTGCGCGCATACGAGTAAAGTGTATAAAAATTAAAAATAAATAAGTGCAATATATATATATATATAGTAAGTGTATACTCACGGCTCGCGCTCCATTGATGAGTAGGCAGGAGACGACGCACAGAGTCAGCAGAAGCAGTGCAAGGTTCTTCATGATGGCCGATTACATCCAATAACTCGCGGAAATGCGTCTTATATGCGACGAGTCAGAGCAACATTGTGCAAGGCTAGTTGAGTTTTGTTGACAAGTTTCAATTAAAAGAGCCGTAATTTGCGAATCTCCAGCATCTGCATAGCCAAGTATCAATTCCCAGATTGCCGGCAATCATCGGCGGCTCGTTTCGCGACGTAAGCGCGGCCGAATGTTATTAAATATTACGCAATACGTCGCGCACTGCAGAGAGAGAGAGAGAGAGAGAGAAAAGCAGCCAAGTTAATAAGAATAAAAGTCGCATTCATTGTGACATATTTGGAGCGAAAACGCGTCAGGTATATATACAGACGCGAGCAACCATACACATACATATATATATATATATACATATATAGCTATATATAGAGAGAGGAGGTGGAGGTGGAGGAGGAGAGGCAAAGTTCCGTTGGGCTCCCGCGCATACGCTCCTCGTTCGGCACTGGCTTATTCGAGTGGACTGCAAACACTCGAGATGGCCCCGCCAGCATCGCTCGCTCGCTCGCGCGCTACTGGCCTTCGGACTGTATACATATATATACACGCTCGCGACGTGTGTGCGTTGGGGGCTCCGTATACAGATATATACCCTCGCGCAGCTCATAAATAGTGTACGCGGCCTCTCGCGAATAATATACGGAAAATGCGGGTATAATGTGACAGGCCGCGTCGCGGAGAGCGAAAAGTGCAGGTCGACGTGTCCTTTGAAAGGCTGCAGCTCTTTCTTTTCCTCAATTAGGCTGTGCACGAGGGAGAGAGAGAGAGAGAGAGAGAGGGCGGAGTGGCATTAGCATCAGCGATGAAATTGCACGTGAGCGCATAGACTGCACGCCGCGCGCGAGTCTTCCGCGCTTCTGCTTCCTCGGCGTCTTTTGACGAGAGAGAAAAGTCTGAGAAAGCGCTTTCACACGCTCCATACCATACCTTCCATTAAAAGACCGCCCCGCGTTATAAGTATATATGGCTCTCTGATGCGCATATCCATTAGACTATGCCTTTAGCGCACTTAGCCTGTGTCTTTTTGTGTTCGCTACGTAATATCATGTACTTGCGCGTGTGTGTATAATGTCTATTGAGAGTTTTCGGGGCCCTCCATTGGTTCTTCTGTATTCCTCGTTCCGGGCGAGCTAATGTAACGCTGAAAGGGATTTCTTCTCGCCTTTGACCTCATACGATGAGTCTTCGGAGACGATGGGAAGAAAGTATATAAACTCATAATCGAATGAAAATCACGAGTCTGTTTGCAGGCTCGCACAGGTAGCGCCACGGCGGCTCTCTATTTTTAGATTCTCGAGAGATTTCTCTTTCTCTCTCTCTCTCCGTCGAGTAGGTAGAGCATCCCCGCTCGCAAGGTTAGGTTTGTCCTCTCTCTCTCTCTCTCGCGCGTGTGTGTGTCGTCGCTGCTGAAGCTTCCGACGCTAATGAGGCGCGGCGTAATTAGTGCAGAGCTGCCGCTGTCTCCTGCTGTGTAGGTAGGCACTACTGCGCAAAGGAAAAGAAGAAGAAGAAGAAGAGAGCGCTGCGCGGCGCACTCGACGCTCTCGCGCGCGGGGAGAGACTCCTGAGGAAAACAAGAAAGAGTGAGGGAGAGAGGACACTTCTTCTACTTACTTTTTTCCCTTTTTCTTCTCTCCGCGCGAGCCCTGCAGAGCCTCCCTTTGTACTCCTTTTACTTCTGCTGCTGACTTTCGTTTTTTTTCTCTCTCTCTCTCTACTCCGCGAGCACAGCGTTTTGATCAACGTATTGCGCGCAGGCAAGCGAGAAAAATGGACTGCAATCAAGTAAGTATAAGTAAGCATTCTCTCGATCTCTTCGCTCGGCTTGTGGGAAAGCGACGCGGCTTTTTAGGCTATGGCGCATATATGCGCGGTTATGTTATTTTATATAGATGTTCGCTGGGCTGCGGTTTCACGACTCATTTCAGCCCCGAGTGTGGGAGAATGCGATAATGGCTCTTTGCTTCTTTCAGTCAGCGCAGCGGCGGCGGCGGCGGCGACCACTCGAAAAGGGCCCCCATACACATGCGCTAGGTACCTATATGCGAGAGCGAAGGTACTCTATACAAGGCTTTCTGGATCATCCGTCGAATCGGATTTTCAATCTCCGGCTCTCGCTCCTTCCTTTGCACTCGCGCAGCAGAGCTTGAACGCGGCCTACGCACAGTAGCGCAGCATTATGTGCGTTTTTTTCTCCTCGTCGTCTTCTTCTATTATATGCGATGGATCTTTGCACCGATATATACCTGCACGTGTGCGTGTGGATACCTGAAGCGACGGACACAAACGAGTAAGTAATAAGATCCGCAAACATTCGGAGTTACTGACTCTGCTTGTAGTTATGTATATCGGATTACCTAATGCAGTCGGTGTATGTATTTTTCAGCAATTAGACCTATCGACTGATTGGAGTGTATACATCAAGGACTGCAGCTCGAGCGAAGGAATATAAGGCACCTACACAAGGGTTGCAGCACCGCACGGGACGAGAGAGAGAGCCGAGCTCAGAGAGCGTGAAGCATCCTCGACGGCGGCTCTAGGATACTCCTTGCTGGTATCCTCAGCTCTGACACAAGGACCATCAGGCTCTCTCTCTCTCTCTCTTCCACTTTCCGCGCGCTAGCTCTTCTCTCTTTATGCTAGCTTCTGCTATCTGCATCTCTTCCTCGCGCGCGAGCACTTATTCGCTCCCTCGTACATACGCACATCGTCGCAGCTCAAAGTCAAAGAGTCATTCTCTTTTTCGTGTACGCGCGATTCGGCTAATCAAATCATATCATCAAAGTATATACATGGGTATATACTTTGATTTATTTGCGATAAATGCAGCGCAGGATAGCCGTGGGGTATATATAGGTATACACGTACGAATAAGAAGAAGCGTGGGTGGGGAGCGAGGAGAGGTTCTTGAGCGCGCGCAGGAGGGTCCTACAGCGGCCGAGCATACTCCGCTCCTCCTCGTCTCACACTCGTTCCCTTTCCTCTCTCTCTCTCTCTCTCCTCTCTCCGTGGCGGCCGCGCGCACTTTTGCTATTACGCGCAATCAAACGAGAGAGAGCGAGTGAAAAGTTGCTCACTTTTCTATACACCTATTATGTACCTATACAGAGTGTTTTGTCTCGAAGAATCGCCGCCGCGGAGCATTGTTTTGCGCGAACAATGCGTAGTCACAGCGAGAGAGAGAGAGAGAGAGAGAGAGAGAGAGAGAGAGAGAGAGAGCGAAGGATTAGTTTAGGATATTTTCCGTCTCGCCGCATTCAGCAGTACAGCAGCCACACAATGCGCTCGCGATGCGCGATGACAAACCCCCTTATATCCTCTGCTATACTTCTTCTTCTTATTCTCGTATATAATCTGGACGGCTTTGTGGAGTATACGAATCGACGATTAGGGCAAATTACCCGCGCACCGCGGAAACGCTGCGCGAGTAAGGCTAGGTCGCCGCCGCAGCGTTGATTGGATCGGGCCATCAGATCGATACTCCTCCCGCGCTCTCTCTCTCCCTCCTCTCTCTCTCTCTCTTGCATCGCTAGACTGCGCAGCCGGGAGGTTTTCAATTTTTTTTTTAATTCATAGTGCGCCTATATAATAATCGTCGCGGACGCGCGTATCTAAGAGGGGAATTTCTCTATCTTTATCCGCTAGCGCGCGGAGGATCCTCTCTCTCTCTCTCTCTCTCTCTCTCTCTCTCTCTCTCTCTCTTCTCGAGTGGCTCGTCGTCGTGCGCAGCGTAGGGACTATACACGGCTATATACATACACTCTCCTCATTACTCTTGCTCTGCTGCGCGCTGTGACGCGCACTTTGACTCGCAGTCCGAGAGAGAGAGAGAGAGAGAGAGAGAGAGCTTGGCGCGGAGGTCTCCATGCCAACCCTCGCTCGATAAATTTATTGGTCGCTCTCGAGAGCCCTGCGCCGCGCTGCGCGACGATTCTCGGGAAATTCGGGGAATCCCCTTGTCAGCCGCCGGACAGCTCTGTCTATATACCTATACAACGGCTCAATCTCATTCGAATCTCCGCGCGAGTATATGTATCCAAAAAGCGTTCCTGTGTTTGCAGCCTGCGTTTAAACGCAGGCCGTTCGCTGCAGCGCACGCTCGCGTCTCGTCGTTAAATGCACTCGAAATCGCGCTGCAACGTAGTGCTTATACAGGACACACTGTACGCATCGAGCTTTTCCATCCTTGTAATTATATAATCGCGTGAAATTACCGCACACACAGCGTGTAAGAAATTTACCTTAATTAAGGGCGCGCGAGCTCGCGGGGAAATTGCGCTGGCAGCGGGCAATTTTATTCGAAATATAATCCGCGAGCTTGCGCGAAAGCTCTCATTATTATTATTATTATTATTATTATTTCAGGGAGGAGAGCGAGAAACTCGCGCGAGAGCGGCCTATAGCAACTAGGACGTCGAGACGACGTAAGCTGAGCTGCATCGCACGCTTTGCTGAACTGCACCCCTGCTGCTTTGCAGCGGAAAATCAAACCTGGGATGAAACCAAGCGCGAGAGACCAAGTGCGTTATACTTATGCCTCTGGAGAGCGCTGCGGAGAAAAAAGCCTGTCGAATTTAATTCACGATGCATATGCCTACTGTGCGCGACGACGACGGTAGCTCGAGAGCTCGCGCGCGAGACTCAAGAATGTCAAAGGTACACACGGAGAGAGAAAGACGCGGAAATATTTGGGAAGCCGAGGAGAGGAGAAGCGCGCGTAGGCAGTGTATTATAATATATCGCTTATTATAAATGTAAGAATCCCGCGCAGCTCGTCTTTTCGACTTGCGCAAACACTCGCTCACTTCACTGCATATGCTTTGGCATCCGTGTAAGCAAACATTCGAGCTCTCTCTCTCTCTCTCTCGCGCGCGCGCGCGCGTGAGCCAGTCAAAGGTATATACGTAAGTATGAGCTAAATAAACGTCCTTCAGCCTCGAAGCTATATACTCTTCCTCTTTTACATATACTTATGTGCTCGCGTCGCTGCCGCGCTTACAGTATCTGTGAATTTTTCAGATGCCTCGCGAGACTATTGGGAAGAAAGGCTGCATCGCTGATGTGTAATTCGTATATTTCGACAAAGCAAAGACAAGAGCTCCTGGCAATCTATATGTGTGTGTGTGTGTGTAGACTGAGTGAAAGAGAGAAAGAGAGAGAGAGGTATACCAGAGGGGGAGGGAGTTTGCCGCGCATTGGATTGGATCGGGCGCCGCGTCAGCAATACAAACACTCGAGAGCTGCTGCTGCCGCCGCTGCTGCTGCTGCTGCTGTGTGGCTCGATGTGGGTCGCCCTTTCCGAGAGAGAGAGAGAGTACAGCAGCGAACCAACTGTTTCCAACTGAAATTACGTTTCGCCCGCGCTCTCTCGCAATATATATACATATCCATCGGCTTCCCGTATTTTTTCCGTTCTCTCTCTGCTACTCTCTATCCCGAATTGATTTCGCGAACGAGCTTCGTCCATATACAGATACGCGCGCGCGCTAATACCGCAATAGCCTATTCTATACTTTTGTATTGATTTTCGCTGACTGACTCTTTTTTTTCCCGCGATTCTGTTGCAATTCCATTTTGAAATTTCCAGCTACTCTGCGCGTGTACGAGAGCGACTATACGCGCGCGAGCTCCAATTAAAAATAATTCGACGGGAAATCGCGCGTTCGAGGATTCGCGCTACTCGAAAAGCGATAAAAAAAACTAGATGGTTTTTCTCCGATCGAGCGCGGGCCAGCGTCGTGAAATAATGAATTCCTACTCTGTCGCTGTTTTCAAGTGCGTTGAGCTTTTGCAGTAATGTATTATATTTGCTTCGTTATTGGTTACAGGCAGTTGTGCGCGGAGCATCGGAAAAGAGCTGCGAATCGAATCGGGGTTACCTGCAGCAGTAGCATCGCATGCGGTACCGCTGCAGCGAGTTATTATTATCATAAACGCAACAATAACGAGGGATGATCCGGCGTGTAAACTGCTGCCGCTGCTGCTGCCGCTGCCGGTCGCTCGTGCTCCCCTTGGATTTATCCTGTGCGCGTCGAGGGGGAGCTGCGGTGTTATTGTTGCCTGTCGCTGCGACCAGAGAGCGAGAGAGCCAGACATCGTTGTGTTATATGTAAGGGAGAGAGTGAGATGCAGATATATCGACGACGAGCAAAAGCCCTCGATACATAATACAGAGCGAGAGAGAGAGAGAGAGAGAGAGAGAGAAGCGGCTGTTTATCGCCTTCAATTACGGGCTCGATTGAGTCGGCCGCATGCGATTAGTCCGCTCCATTGACGGCCCGCGATTCTGCTATACACGTATATTGTAAGCGCGACAAGACGCGAGATCCTTTGTATTGTTTCTCTCTCCTCTTCGCCGTCGTCTTGCAGTATAATACACTCATATTCTATCTTTTCTTTCCAGGTATATATAGGCTACATAGCCTTGTGGAATCGTTCTACTCTAGTATATAATACGAGCAAGAGAGAGAGAGAGAGAGAGAGAGAGATGCATATTTTCAGCCCCCGCACATATCACATAGGAACCGTCGGCGCACGTGCGACACACGCTCCCATTGAGCGAGAGAAATGACGAGTTAGTTCTCTCTCTCCTAATGCCAGGCTATATGCACGACACGTTTGATTTTGCTTGCTTGCTTGCGCCCGTCATCCCGAGGTTTGTTCTGCTTCCTCCTTAATTGACCGACGCCGACGAGCTCCCCTTTTCCTGCGACTTCTTATATTATGTTTGTATACGAGCCTTAATAACCCTCTATGAGCAGAGTACGATTCCTCGATGAAGAAAAAAAAAATCAAAAACGGAATATAGAACGCCGTTGAACCGCAAAAAAAAATCACAAGCGCACACGGGGTAGTAGAGAGGGGATGACAAAAAACCGCGCGCGCAGAAAAATGAGCTCGCTCTCTCTCTCTCTCGCGGTACTGCTGCAGTACCTATAGTCGCGACTCGCGCGCGCACATCTGGTAGCAGCGCGCCGGAGCGAGAGCGAGCATTGAACCAGCGAGTGCCACTCGAGAAAACAATAGCGAGCAGCGGCTCTTGTTCGCCTCTCTCTCTCTCTCTCTCTCTCCTCTCGCTCCTCTTTCTCTCTCTCTCTCTCTCCCTCGCTCTATCGTCACCCTCAAATCTTGATCCTATATTCGCGCGTACGTGCTGCTGCCGCTGCCGCTGCTTTTCCCCGACGAGCACGGCGAGCCTTTCGAAATCACGATGCGAAAGCAATTAATAAGCTGGCAAAGTCCATTTTAAGCCTCCTCCTTTATTCGACTCTCTCTCTCTCTCTCTCTCTCTCTCTCTCCCGCGATCCCTCGACTTTTCAACATTTATTTTACCGCGTGTCTGTGTGTGTGTGTGTATGTATAGGAAATTTTTGTTTATTTCAGCTGGGGCACGACCATGGCCACGGAGGTGGGCTCGTAGACAGTGGAGAAACGACGGAAACGACGGTTCGGGTCGCTTGGCTCGCTCCAGGGTTGGCGCTCGGCTTTGCCGAAGAGAACGAAGATCAGGTTCGTCAGGAAGTAGACCAGCGCCGAGATGTAGAAGACGGTTTGCCACTGGTTGGGATTGGTCTGCGGTTTTACGAAGAAAAAACGTTGTTATTCGAGTACATATGCGGTACAGTTATGCGTCGACGTTGTACTCACCGGATCTTCGATAATCGCTCCGCAGACCAGCGGAGCGAGAATGCCGAAAAAGGTGCCTGTGCAGTTCGTGATGGATATAAGGGTGCCGGCGAAGCTGGGGCTGAGATCGATGTGGTTGATTTGAAAGCCGCTGGTGATGCCCGCGTTGAAGCCTACGGCCAACACCAGTATCATCACGAGCGCCGCTTTGTTTTCGGTCTTCACGACGCACAGTACGACCATCATCAATGCAGGCACCCAGAGGCCTATGGTGTTGCTGACTTTTCGGATGCACTCGGCCGGGGCACCCCTTTTCAACGCGTAGTCCGAGAGCCAGCTTATGGGAAAGCCGAGGATCCACATGGCAAGATAAGGCAGCGCTGAGATTGTTCCACTCTGCAGTGTGTTAGTATACTGTCACTTAGAAAGTGTATAATATACAGGTAGATAAAGAAATATATATGAACCTTTTGGACGTTAAAATTGAGGATGGATCTCATGTAGGTCGGCATCTCGGTGATGAGCGTGTAGAAACCCCAGTTGCTGCCGGAGTGAACGATCATGAGCGACCAGACTGGCAACGAGGTCAGAATCGACCACCAGGGGACACGTGCTTTCTGAAGAGAAAAACAACATTAAGTCCGTGTAATATCAATGCCAGCTGGTCGAAATCTATTTTTACTATGCGTACACGTAGAGGTGGTTCTACGGATTCTGCAGAAGTCTTGTCCAGTTTTCCGAGGCTACCGTCGATGTAACGCATCTCGTTGGGACAGATGGTCGGATGCTCGGACGGCATGTCCGAGCCCATGTAGAAAAATAGCACTGCCCAGGCGATGCCGCAAACGCCGAAGATGTAGAAAGCGCTCGGCCAGCCGAATCGAGAGGCGCAGAGCGCACCTGTCAGCGGCATCGTTATTACCGTGCCGAATGTTCCGGCGTTCATGACGAATGAGCCTGTGAATAAAAAACGATATATTTGACGTTCGTCGAGAAATAAAAATTATTTAAATAAAAAGAGAGAACTGAAATGCAGTTAAAACTCGAAAAACGAAAAACGCAAGATGGAAATTTTTTCGACAAACGTCAAAAGGATCGCTTTTAGTTTACGGTGGTATCATAACGTCGCTTGGAAAAGTCAGATTGATTATACTTTGTAGCAGAATAGCAGCAATACAATATCGCACTTATCAATATTATGAAAGCCAAATTGCAGATTCCCAAGTGCAGTTGATAAGTAAATAAATGTAGAATAAGCTGTTTTCGAACGCAGTAAAATGTATACGTGCGTTTTAGATATTACTTATATGGGTTTTAGATATTATTTATTTAATTACAATTCTGCTGTTATTATATTATTACGTTATCAATGTAGAGTGCGCGTTATATCTCTGCGATTTTCCTGAAATCACTTATCACGTTGCACTTTATGTATCTTGAATTTTTAGCAACACTCATATCTGTTAAACTATATTAATAACATTATACGATAAAAACGAAATCTGTACCTAATCTCGCTCTTTCAGCAGGTGGTACCCACTTGGACATAAGCGTCTGAACACAAGGGAAGAGACATCCCTGCGTCAGGCCCGTCGCGACTCTGCAACAAACGACGGCTGTCCATCCGTAGCGAACAGCCAACACCGGTATCAACAAGTTCAACAAAGAGGACACTAGCACACCACAGGAGAGCAGCTTCTGAGCACTCCGCGTGTTGGCGATGTAGCCGCTTGGCAATTGCGTCACTATGTAGCCCCAGAAGAAAGAGCTCAAAATCATCGAATTGGTCTTCGAGTCCCAGTCGAATTCCTGATTCATCGAACATTTTCACTCGTTTCAGTGTTGTAAGTATACTTACTCGAAAATAAAATTGTTATCAAAGCTTACTCACTGGAAAGTTTGGGTTGGCCGAATTCGCATCGGTCATCGCGACGATCGTCACCGACATGCAGATTCTCACGGCGAAGGCTATCGAGATGCCCAAGAACATGAGGAAAATCTGCACGTGCCTCGTGCCCAGCTTCTTCGCGGCTGGGTCTCGCGAGAAATTGTTGTCCGGCAGCAGCGGACTGCTCTCGCCCGATGTCGACGACATGCCGAAAACTCGACTGACAGTAGTTTATTGCACTTTGTTTAGTTAAAGCCGGTCGCGCCTACTATCGCCGCGGTCCCGATAATCGGCCTTTCTTTAATCGCTTCTTCTCTCGTTTCTCGCGAATAATAATTGCACAAATATCCCTGGTAGAAATGTTAACGGTTAATAAGCTAAGTTTTAAGACACTTAGCTAAGTTGTGGTTAACGATTTAACTAAATAAGCGTTTAACCGTTATAAATCCATAGATATGACGCATTAACTCATGATAAAACGAAACTTTTGCTTGAAATTTGTCAAATGACTGTTACAATCCAAAAATAGTAGAAAAATACGTTACAGTCGTAAAAAATGCAAATATTCGCAATAAGGCATATATACGTTTTAATGCCAAAAAAAGGGAAAAACAATTTTTAACTTAATAATAATACTGATGTGGTATTATAGATACGCATCATTAAAATGTTAGCAATATTTTAATTTATTTTTTTACATTAAAATTTGATAAAACTGGCCAATTAAACTTAACTTTTTAACGAATTTCAACCGTTAATTTTCTACCAGGGATAAAGCGCAGTCAACCGGTCGAGTCGAGAATGTCTAGCAGCTTATCGCATCAACTGCGTTTGTCGCATCATTTCTAAATCAAAATAACATTAGCGTCTTTTTCTATTACAGGCACCTGTATTTCCGCTCAGTGTTTTTTGCATCAGGAAATAAAAATGCCGAAGCTCAATGACAGTCGTAAATCTGCGGCCCGAGATTAATTTTATTACATGCATCGTCGAGTGGCTATCTTATCAAGCGCTGCAGATATATGTAGAATTCGTAAATGCAGCGTTTCATTATATCGATAATTGGAACCAAAGTGCCCGCAATGAATCACGAGACGAAAGTTTTAAATAACAGCTCTTTTATTCGATGCAGTGTGTGTGTATAAATAGTACAAAAAATCGGTCTTACGATTAACGCTTAATAACTAGATTAAAATCCGCTGTGTACGCACGAGTTAAATACATTGCACAAAGAGCCTGAAGCAACTGGACTCGGGCTTCACCCAGACGCCGAAAGACTTGTCTTCGCGCATCGACAGCCACGTGTAGTTGTTCAACTGGAACATATAGAAGTCGTCGCGCGCGACGTACTGAGTGTCCGACGTCTGTTTCCCGTCCAAGAGTATACCCGAGGTGTAGCCGAGTTTAGTGCACATGTTCGTTACTTCTCTCTGCGTCTGAACCGGGCGCGGGAAGCATTCGGAGTGAAGTACGCCGAAGTCTCTCCGCATCACTTCGCCTTTTCCTTTCCTTCAATTACGAAGATAAAAATTATGGATTTAACATTGTTTGCCTGAAGGAAAATTATTGTTAAATATACTTACAGATCTTTCTTGTCGGACTTGATCGCCCAGCAGACATCCTCCGCTTCGTCTTCACCGAAGGGACAATCGCTCTCTCCGTCGCAAACGAAGTCCTGAGATATACAAGCTACAGTGCCGTTGACGAAACTCCTGAAAACGCGACGTTGAAAATTTATAATAATCGTATTACGTTACGTACTGTGCACAAAAAGCATCGTTTACTCAAGGAAATCCTGAAAGTGCATCGCAAGGCTATATACCACAAGCATATGCGAGCTTGAATAAACAAGCACTATTTGAATATGCTAAAACTCAAAGTGCACGTATCTTACATGGCTCTCGAGCACCTCGAGAGCGCGAGTGCGAACAAGTTGTTAAAAACGTCAGAGCAGCAAGTGTAAGAATGTGTATTGGCAAATAATGCAAAAATAAAATGCTCGCATCTCTCACCTGTGGCACTTGAAGCTGGAATCCTTGCAGAGGCAGTTCTGATAGTTTTCGTCGGATTTGTCGAGGCAGTGTCGTCTACCGTCGCAGACGCGTTTCGGCTCGGTCAGCTTCAGATACTCCCCGCAGTTGCAGACGCTCGGTTCGTCGCTTCCATCGGCGCAGTCGACCTTACCGTCGCAGAACATCTCCTTGGGCACGCACTTGCCGTTTCCGCAGCGGAGCTCGGATTTCGAGCATTCTGAAAATTGACGAGCGAAAATGAAGCGTGCGATGGACAATATTGTGGGGTGATGAGCTTACTGCATTCGAGAACGTCGCTCTCGCATCTCTCCTTCATTTTCTGGCAGTGCTCGGGGCTCTCGTCGGCGCCGTCCCTGCACTCCCGAACTCCGTCGCACACTTGCTCCCAGGGTATGCACTTCCCCATCGAACATCTGATTCCCTCGCATTTGGGCTCGTCGAACTGCTCTACTTTCTCGTCTACGATACAAAAACAGTTTGCGTGTAATAAGGACGTAAAGTTGCATTTGCTAAAAAATGCGCGCATTGGCTTCAATTTACCGATAGCTTGAGAGAGATGCGCGTGTATGTAGTCGATGCTGTTGAGGACCTGTTTGCTGCTGAAACCGCAGTTCTGATCCTTGTCTTGGAAAACGGCCGCCGGGTACCAACCCCCCTTGCTAAAGCACACGACGTTTCCACTCCAGTTGACGGTTTCGTTGGTCCTCTGTGTACAACACGTGATTGTAGTATCTTCATTCCTCTTATTTTTTTGTTACGAAATTTCAACTTACCGAACACGTGGACGCGTTGTCGCTCCTCTCGGTGTAGCAGCGATGGCATTTGGGACAGTTGTCGACGATCGGCTGCAGGAACTGCATCTTCCTTTCGTGACGGTCGTTAACTCCCAGAGCGACGCACGTGTCCTCCTTAGCGGCTGGGAAGATCCTGAAGAAAAGTGTATTCTCAAAACCGAAAAAAAAAGAATAATTCAATCATTGTAATAAAATTACCTCTTTTCCAGGTAGAGCGGCTGCACGTATCGCGTCATGTTTATGCCGTCCTTCAGTCGGAAGAGCGAAGCATCCGAGTTTTTCAGCGGCTTGATGTCGACGATCTGCGATGTTTGCTGGTACGGACTGTTAAATGGAAGATCCGGACTGGACACTCCCAATGTGGCGGTCGTGTAATTTTTGCGTAAGCTGTAACGCGGTAAGTTATTTTTAAACTATATGCGACGATTATTATTTTTAGTATTAACATGTTTAAAACTTACTCTATGCCGTTTCCGCACACGGAGCTACTGAGCAGCAGGTCGTTCTCCAGAAGCACAGCCGAGCAGTGGTATTTTCCGTCGACGAAAACCGAAGCTTCCCAAGGCCAGAGGTAATCTCTCTTGTTAGTTTTCGGATCAACCTTCAAGTGGACGTTGACTTTTCGATCGAGTATGGGTTTGCAGCGAAGGTGCAAACCGTAGCAGGTCTTGTCTTTGGCATCCCTCTGGGCGGGTGTCACTTGCGGTGGATATTCGTAGCTGATCGGATGATCTTTGGACGCTTGCCTCTCTTTGAGTCTATGCGTGTTCACCAGGATCTGCTCGGCGGAGTCGACGTTCCTGTGCAAGAGAGAAACGATATCGTTATTTTTTTGTAACGTAAGAAAGAGATTAAACAGCGACAATACCAACCTGAAACCGAAATACTCGCAGAACTTCTGACCGACAGCCATCCGTTTGGTGAAGTTTTGATATTCGGAATTGAAGCAGGAAGGCCGCCAAACTCCATTGTTGTAGGACGTCATTACTCCCTCCAGGTTCAAGTGGGGTCTTTTGTCCAAGTCAAAATTCACATGCTGGCCGTCGGTCAATGCGACTAAAATACGTATTCGAAAAATGCAGTTATTGGCGTTATTATTGTGACTAAGAGTGAGAAAATAAGGGACACTCACAGCAGTCAAGCTCGTCTTCGTTCAGCTTGCAGTCCATCGATTGGTCGCATCTCTTTTGCTTGGGTATGCAGCCTCCACTTCTGTGGCAATGGTACTGATCCTCGTTGCAGAAGTCTGGAATGCATAGAGATATAATTTTCGTCATCGCGTGCGCAAAGTTCAACTTTACGCCCTATACCATCGAAAAGTACTGTTTCATTACCGCATTCCTGCTCGTCGCTTCCGTCGAAGCAGTCGACGTGACCGTCGCAGATTGCGTTCGGCTGTTCGAATCTGAGATAGTCCTTGCAAGTGCAGTCTTCCTCATCCGACGTGTCCTCGCAGTCGTAGACGTTGTCGCAGCGCTTCTCGAGCGGTATCGTTTGGACGATTCTGCACATCAGGAAAATAGTCGAATACAATAGAATCACTTCAGAATGAAAATAAGTGATAAAATCAGACATACCTCTTGCAGCTGAATTGCGGAGCCAACACGGGTATAGTGATCGTGAAAGTGGTCGTCTCAGTGTCGACGACGGCATTGTCGGTGACCGGAGGTACCGGAGCCGGTGCGTTGGTCGGCAGAACAGCAAAGTTACCCGATGCGCCTTCGGCAGGTCGATCAGTCATCATGGGTATTTGCCAGCCTTCCGAGTCGTCCTGGCTTTTCTGCTTCGATTCGGGACGGAAACGCTCGTAGTAGCCTATCTCCGGACAGTCGATCTCGTCCTCGGCCCCCATGCAGTCCACCCTGCCGTCGCATCGCGCTTCGGCCGCTATGCACTTCTTGTAGGGCGGGTTGCACCAGAAACCCGCGCATTCTTGGGAGGGGAGGAACGAATTTCGTTAAAGTTTCACCGGTAATTATATATTTTTTATGGAATGTCTGTACTTACCCAGTGTCCAGTACTTCTCATCGGACTCGTCGTAGGTGCTCTTGGTCTGCAGCTCTTGCTTCAATTTTTCGGCCTCCTTGGACCTGGACATCGCGTTGTACTGGCGCTGAAATCCGGCTATGTTCATCGGCGAAAACTGAAACTGCTGCTGCTGCTGCTGCTGCTGTGGCTGCTGCTGATTTCCCGGGGGTGATCCAGGCGACGGTACATAGGTGCAGTACAACGGCATGTTGTTGTTTCCTCTCTGGTTCATCATGATCGGATTCATCATCGGATTCATCATGGGCTGCGTCATCTGCGACGAAAACTGCTGTGTCATAATTTGAGGAAAATTCGGCGTAAACGGCGGCGCTGGCTGTCCGTTCGGGAAGAAGTACTTGATCTGCTGGTTCATATTGGCTGCTGTGCAGATAGAAGAAAGAAAATCGAACAATAACAATCATCGAGGGTAAAGTGTCGCGTATACGGCACAATAGAGTTAAATTACCGTGCTGCGGCTGCTGCTGCTGCTGCTGTTGGCCGTAGGTGGTAGGCGCTGCCGGTGGCTGTTGCGGTACGGGGAAGAATGGGGAGCTTGGCTTGAACTGATAGGAATTCGAGGAGGATGGGGGCCCGTAAAAGCATACCGGGATGGAAGGCCAGCTACTCTGCGGCGTAAACTGAATCTGCTGGCTCGTCTGCGTTGTCTCCGCAGTCGGCACAATGATCGGCGACGCCTCGTCTACGTTACGCGTCACCTGAGACTCTTCGCGCGCTGACGCTGCTTGAGTTTCGTTATATATATATTTTTTTTTTTATGATATTAAAAATTACACAAACTATATCATAGTATAGGAAAACGTAAGCTTACCCTGACGCCTGTCGTCTTCGTCGCGCTCGACGATGGTGGTATTGTAAAGGATCTCGGTGATTTTGGCGCCGCTGGCGAGCTTGGAAGTGTTGGTGACGGATTCCAAGACCTGTTTGCTCACTGCTGGCATCGGCGTCTTCGGTATCCTCTCGGTGCGCTCGTTGCTCTCGTCCTCGTCGTGGGAGTAGACGTGGTTCTCGAAGAAGGGCAGGAGATCGCTTATGCGATCGTCGCTGTGTCTCCCGAAACTGTTGGGTAACAGGCCCTCGATGCCCTTGTCGTCGTTCTGGGGCTGGTGGTGGTTGATGGTGTTTCGACACTGCAGACACTCGAGTATCTTTTTGAACTTGGCGTCCTTGGAGTCGGTCTCCTTGAGGATGCCGTGCTGCACGAGGCTCTGGTGCAGCCTGTCGAGCTTCTGGTTCATGGCCTTGGTGATGCCTCGCACGCCTGATTGTGCAGAGTAATATATAGATGAGTAGCTCTTGGATTAATAAAATTGTGTTTTACAGGTGAACGTACCGCTCAAGACGATTCTGCACTCCTCCTGTCTGGCCCTGCAGTCGGGGAGGCTTTGCGATGCCTGACGCTTCAGACGTATCTTCCGGGGCCTGTCTTCGGAGTAGAGCAGTCTTTCGTCGGCGGCCACAGCCAAGACCGTGTCCTGTGTCTCCGGGCCCATACTGAGAGAAATTTGAGACATCAGAGGAACCTCGTCGCCGTCGATGCGAGTCTGGCCGAAGTATCCCTCTGGAAAACGCCAACCGAATGTATACAATACACGTCCGAAATAACCATTACGTGCAGCAAAGTTTTATACACACCTGACTGAAGAGTCACGTAAATCATCACGAGGACAAAGCAGGCGAGCAGCGAGATGGAAAACAGCAGCGCGACGAAACTGGTTTTGTAAGAGAAGAGCGAGCCGAAGCAGGAGCGCTTAGATTTGGCGCCGTCGAACTCGTGGGTCCTGGCTGTAAGTTCGACTTTTTCGATCATGATATTCCACGCGATATGAATATTTTATAAATCTATAGTTTATTGCTGTATTACCATAGGGAATGCTCAGCGCGCTGCGCTTCTGGCTAACTTTGAAATCCTGGAACACAAATGAGACGTGAAAATACATACAGTGCAAAACACGGATCACTCGCAAAAACGACTTACCATCTCGAGGGAAGCTATGCTGTGGCACACAGGAGCTCCTCGATGTTCGGCAGTGCGAGCCACTCTGAGAACTTTCGTGTAAAACTGAGGAGTCCGATATCGTAGCTGCGGGCGATATTATTGCAGCGCTAAGCAAAGAGGGCAAGACTTTCGTAACGAACATCATGTTTTTAGGCTAGTGACACTTGCAGCTGTTGCAGATTTTCTAAGGAATGCGTCGACGACGAACGACACGTTGTTTTTTCGCCGCTCGAAAGTAGGCTATTCACCACGATTGTGCGTGCGCAGCGATTCGCGTCATCAGCATTCGCGTGAATGAAATTATACGATGTCGCCACACTCTATTCTCCGATATCGATTATTTTATGTATGACGCTCTCTCGTGTGTCACAAAATACCACTGCGACGGGAGACGAATCTCGAGAGGAGCCCGCATGCTAGAGGCGAATTTAAAATCAAATTTTTCGCGAAAAGAAAGGGCTCGAGTCGATACTTCCGATAGCCCGCATGAATCGCGCGCGCCGGGCTTTGAATATGCCTCTAATGGCAGCGGCAGTGTATTGCAAAACAAAGACGAGTCTCTCTCACTCTCGGCTGCGTATATTAAGAAGAAAATAACGGTTTATATATATATATACAGGATAAAAGCTCGAATCGCGCATAGAAAGCGCGTAAGCGACGCCGAAGGAAGAAGGAAGTCTGGGCCGTGAGCGCGCGCGCGCACTTATCGCGCGCCCTTGAAGGTCCAGGTGCTCTCTCTCTCTCTCTCTCTCTCTCTGAATGTCGGGAGGAGGTAATTCTGATCGTAGTGCGCGCAGGCATTTATACATGTACACTGAAATGCGTGCGCCGCTGCGCTTTCAGAGAGTGTAGCGCCTTAATCGTCCGTTTCTCTGATGCTTGGGGGCTTTTTCTTTCTCGCGCGACGCGAAAGAGCTTCTTTTCACTCCGCTCTCTCGATCTTGGCACTTGGGTACATACTTGACGTGACCGTGTGTGTGTGAGCGCGACATGCGAAATATTAATTCGAAATCGCGACGGTGTACGTGTATTACAGTACAAAAAGGTGCGCGCGGGTAGTCTACATCCGGTGCTGTATATATATATATATAGAGAGAGAGAGAGAGAGAACTGTAGAGGAAAGATGAGGGTAGCGATCGCGAGCACTTGAGCACGCAGTAGCCGACTGCACGGAACAATGCTGCCTACTTTTTCCCTCTGACTCTCTGCAGTATACTCCACGTATATACTCTCTGCAGCACATAGGTCGCGCGCATATAACGAAACTTGTAAAAATCAGGCATCAAGACATGTTCCTCAGCGCCGAGAATCCCGTGGTGACGGAATCCTCGAAAGGCATGCTCGGCTATGCGCGAGCGATCGAGCGTATGAGTGCGCGCATATAAGTACGTAGAAAAAGAGGAAGTGTCGGGGGCCACTTGAAGCGCGCGCCGCCGCACACTGGGATCGGAGGTGCGGGGCCCCCCGGGCGGGTTCCCGCGCGGCGCACCCGCCTGTCCATAATCCGAGAGCGCGGAGCTCACGTCAAAGATCAGTGGTATTAGTTGACCCCCCGTGCGAATGGGACCCCCCGCGAGAGAGAGAGAGAGAGAGCAAGCTTCGGGCCACTTCTCGGCGGGCTTTTTACCTGTGTGCATGTCAGAGTGCGGCCAGTCTCTTGGAAAAATCCGCGAAAATCAAGTGCTCCAATGTGTGTGGGAACTCGCTGACTCCGTGCATGCGCATGCAGCGTTTCTTCGATTCGACGCTGGCTGCGTCATTATTACTATTGGTCCTTGTAGGCCCTCTCTCTCTCGAACAATGCGCGAGCGCATACATAACGCGCCAGTAGATACACGAGTACTTATATACTCGCGGCGACGTTTTCGAGTCGGTCAACCGCCGCCGGCGTGTAGGTACTTGATTCCGACGTCGTTATCCTGGAAATCAAAGCGATGCCTGCTCCTTTGTGATATATATATATATATATTGTAACGCGGCTCTCTTTCTCCGCAATTCATGTAGATGTACTCTACGTATAGTAAAATATTCTAAGTCGTGCGCACTACTTGGAGGAAAGTATTAATCTCGCATTTTTTCGCGCGGGTCTCCAATACGCTTATTTTCGCGCAAGAAAAGTGCTTAGCACGGAGAAAAAGTAGCTTCGCGCGTACACAGCGAGGGTAATACGTATATATATAGGTGTATAGCTGTATAAAGAAGGCTGGGCGTAGCGTCGTTCATGGGCGTATCCTTGGCGGCGATGGGCGGAGCCAAAAAGAGCGCGGGTATCCCTACTGCGAGCGAGTTCCGCGCGTCTCTCCTTGCGCGCATGTGTATATATATATATATATATATATATATATATATATATACACACGCCGCGATGCTATAATAGCTATTTTTTTCGAATCCTCAGCTGCAGCTATGTATATTGGAAAAGTCGAAGGCTGATGCATATAACCGATTGATCTGCGCGGCTACGGGCAATTATAAACGCGGTCTCTCCGAAACGCATGTGCGCAGTGCAGCTCTCTCTCTCTCTCTCTCTCTCTCTCAAGTGTAGCAATATCTCGGCCGGCCTGGTTAGTCCTGGCATCGGAATGCTTTGAACTTTGCCACCAGCAGGCTTTGTCCTGCGACGCGACGCTCACTCGAGTATTGCACGACGCGTTAAATTATTATTGAAGCGACGACGCGAGCTTTTATTAAAATTCCTGCGCAGCGGCTTCTTATAATTCTCGCGCTTTTGGCGTCGGCGGCGCTCGGCTTGTGTACACGTGAATTATTTGCGAAACGCGTCAAAAGAACGTCTCCGTGAATGCCGAAAATCTCTCTCTCGAGGAGGAGGAGGAGGAGGAGGAGGAGGGTGACACTTTTGGATCTCGTCGCTCCGGGGGCAAACGTCAACCCTTTTTCCACGCTCTTAATCATTGCTGCTCTTCGGGAGAGATACGGCACATTATTTTTCCCGAGATACTCTGTTCGAGACAAGTAGAGAAAGAGGGAGGAATCGATCGTCGGCGAAAAACAAATGAATATAGAAAGGAGAGAGCGACATTAGCATCTGCAAGCAGAACGAGAGATCTTCAAGTGTATACGACGACGTCTTAGCTGCTCCGAAACAACCCCATGACTCGAGCTTCTGCTATTCATGAGCAAGGGGTAGAGCTCCTTTTCTTATGTCTTGCCGCCCTCGCGCATGAATTTACAATCGACTTCCTTCTCTCTACCCGTGTATATACTATATACACACACACACAATACATTGCGCGATTTCTTCCCACGCACGCACGATCATAGAAATATTATCTCCACGACAAACACCAGAGTCCAGGCGCACGTGCTGCTGTCACCGCCGCTCGGCATGCGCGCATTATATATTGTGTATAGAAACGGAGTAGATTACACGCGCGCCAGTTAATAAATATGCTAATGCGCGGCCGGTTATACGGGGTGTCCGCGACGTCCGAAGATGGAAAATCTCTGCAGCTTGTATTATATACGCAGACACACACACACGGCGCAAAAAACGAGCCGCGCGCGCACGACGATCAATTTTTCAATTATAGAGACCGACGCGCATATAAGGAATATAAGAGCAGCGGACAATGCTATATATATATATATATATATACAAGCACACACACGTAGAAAGAAAGAGAGGGAGTATATACGTATAGAGCTCTGAAAGCAGAGCGAGAGCAAATAACTAAACGAGCGGCCGATTCGCAATGGTGCGCTGCCGGTAATCGAGTGGGGTGCCTGACAATGACAGGCCCTTATATATATACTCTCTCTCTCTCTCTCTCTCTCTCCTTGCTACTGGTCACTCTCACACTCTTATATACACTCGCTCCCCTATATACACACACACACATACAAACGTGCGTATAAGGTTCTTCGCGCGCGGGAGCCGAGTGAAAGAATGTTAAGCCAAAAATTATTGGATCTAGCCTCTGCGCGCAATTAAAAGCCGTCTACTCAAATCAGCGGAATAATCCCCCCGACGCCAAAGCCGTCTCGATGCACATATATCTATAGATTGGGGGCCTACGGGAGAGAGTAGCAATATCGCGCATTAACCTTTGCACGTGAGAGAGAGAGAAAGCCGTCGCGCGCGCGCTGGATATCGGCTTACCTTAATAAGCTGGCTCCCGTGTACACGAGGGCGTTTCCATGGCCGGCGACTAATGAAACGCTATGTATACTATGCGTCCAAAGCGCCGGCCCCCGATGCTTTGGCTCTTTTTGTTTTGTTTTTTTTTTTTTTTTTTTGAAGCTCTGGATAGTCTTGACTTTTCTAGGCTTTTATATAGAGGAGCGTTTAACAGGTGATGTTGTAAGTATAGTGTGGAAAATAAAAACAGATACATCTTTCGCATAATAATAAGTGTCGTCGCTTTATTAATATCTCTTTCGATTATTTACAAAACTTTGCAGATATATAATAATAATCTCTAATTCCTTGTGTGTAGGTTCTTTTGTTTGTTTGTTCTTTCATTTTATCTCGTCAATCTTCAACCACCTTTTACTCTCGTACGATCCGTCCGCAGACTATGTACTATATATTAGCTATATATATATATATATATATAGAAATCTCGAGCCGACTAAATACTTAAAACTTAGCCAGCCGTACGCACACGCACACGTTTTACACCTAAAATGCAGCTAAAATTTCCTCTCGCTCTCGCGCACACTGTCTCTAATTAGATTCGCCTATATATACTGAGCGCGCGGCGCATGTGGAATTGTTCGCAAACATATTTTCATCGTCACTGGAAACCTGATGCGCGGCTATGTACACACTCTTACTATTACGCTTCGCTTTCACGTGAAGCGTCAACTAATATTACATAATATTCCAAGACGATTCGCTTTTTTCCGAATGGACGAGAGACGAAAGGAGAATTAATCGCAGTTGTGTGCGAAATCATATTGTAATGGATCGACATTGATGATGCAAACTACTTTCGTCCACTGGAAAAATACTCGCACATGACAAACAATTATCCACTCACACAGCTCTGCACACACGGGTTATACACGCGCGTTGCTTTCTTGTTGTATATAATTTGAGGAAATAAACGTAAACGCTCGCTCTCGCATTCATTTTACAGTTCAGAATATGCGTTGGCGCGATCCGGCATAACGGACGGCACAAAACTCGATTCTCGCTGGACATTCTACATTTTTTATGTACATGCGCTACGGAGAGAGGCTGAAAGAGAGAGAGAGAGAGAGAGAGAGCGTTGTGTAATTTTTTTCCCAACTCTTTCTCTCTCGCCGCTCTCGTTCCTATTTTATATATATTATATCCATATTGTGTGTCGCGCTGCTGCTGCTGCAGCGTCGGTGCGGCGGCTATCCTCCGGCAATGTGACGCAAAATTGCGAGAGAAAGTCGAGTGGACGAGGCGCGTTTTACCTAAATTACTATGTGCACCCGCGCGAGGTATACGTGTACGATGTATATACGTATACCTGTATATATAACTCGGTGAAACGCGACGGTTCGACGCGCGCCTGCACACTGCGTGCAGCGCAGCAGGTACACATATATGTGCGTACGTGCTCGTATATATCCCTTTGTCCGCGTTATATTCGTTCGCTCTTTCCTCTCTTCGACCGGTTTATTTCAATTTCGCGTATCGAGCCGTTTTCATTCTGTTTCGGTTTAATTTTTTATTTTTTACTTTTTTCTCCCTCGTATTCGCGTCGTTCCCAGCGGATTCCGATCCGAAATCGCCAGTCGCGTTTTGCGACATTTAAGTACCGCTCGTCACGCGCAGATTATACATCGATGGGGGACAGATAGGGCTCTATTTTCTCTTTTTAAAAGTTTATTTTTGGCAATTTTTTTACAACCGATACTCCATTTGTATTATACTCGCTCTCTCGGCCACTGCCGCGTTTTGATTTTTCAAGAGGGATTTTTGCCATCGTCATCGCTTCCTATTCCTTCCTGCGTGTATTTTGTACCATGTATGCGATGCGCGCGCGCGGACATTTTCAGCGAGAAAAAACGTGCGAATCGGACAATTGCATTTCAGACGAGCGCTGTGTATATATAGATACTCACTGCGTGCCCCGGTTCTTGTACAGCGGTGATTTATACAAAAGTACGGAAAATATTGTAATCGTCGGGAATTAATGCGTGCGTGCGTGTGACAACGTTTATACCAGCTACGATTGGCCTCTACCGACAACAAACTAAGCATTACAATAGAATTACAATGTTTTTGTCCCTTTACAGTAACATATCTCAAGATGATAATTATATGAATTCGACTAAATTATTTTACACTTGTTATAAATAGCTTCGATAATTACTTAGATTTACAATTTTCAAAAATCAAACCGACCTTGCTCCGAACGAAATCGTGCCTCGCACGCGAGTCTCGATATAAAGATTTCGAATACACTAGCTTTTACAAAGCATTCGTTGTCGTCCAATATAACAATGCAACAAAAAATACTTCTTCGAAGTGAATAAAGGATATAAATGTAAATTAGCAACACTTGCGCGATTCTCTCTTCAATAATAACCACGCGGAGCAAAGTTTACAGAATGCGACGCTGTGATAGATGCAGTATACGATATAGCTAAAATTATTTTTAAGAGATCTTGAATCAATCAACGAACAAAGTCTCGACGAATCCGGTATACAAGACACGCGACAATCTTTGCGAGAAATTCAAAAATCGTTCTTTCGATGATTTATATGATAAAAAAAGGACGACTGTAATCTCACAATCTATACACACGCCCGCGACTCTTTCTCTCTCTCTCTCGAGCTGCCTTTTCCGCCGGCTGATGGCGTCTCTATCACAGTGGTCGTCGAATCCCCGCACGAATACACAGTAATAATAATAATAATAATAATAATAATAATAATAATAATAATAATAATAATAACCGGGCTGTGTGCGGGGGCACGTCGAGAGTTGCGAGTTGCAGCGTATACGCGGGTGTCTATTGCTTAGCGGGGTAACTCTGCGTCCCGTGCGGAACGAACCTCCCGGAATAGACTTCACGGACTGTCGTCGGCAAGGGGGTACCAGGAGTCCGCGGCGGCAGCGGCGAGGGCCCAGGGTCCGACCGCGGCTGCAGCGCTGGGCGCCGCGTGAGCGTAAGCCGCGGCAGCAGCGGCCACGGCCGCACCCGCCGCCGCGGACGGCGCGCACTACCAGGCCCTACCCTGGAGCGGCAGGTACGCGCCGCACTGGGGTTGCTGCTGCTGCTGCATGGCCGCCTGCTGGTTGGCCGCCGCCGCGGCGACTCGCGTGTACGAGCAGTGCTGCAGTCCCTGGCTTCCGCTCATCACGTGGTTCATCGAGTGGTGCGGCAGGGAACCGGCTCCGTGATGCCCGCCGCCTCCGCCGCCGCCGCCGCCGTGAGGATTGCCACCGCCTCCCATGTGTGGCGCCGGACTTGCCAGGGCTCCGGAGGGTCCACCAGCACCCCCTGCGCCCCGGCCACCCTCGTTGCCGCCTCCGCTGCCGCAAGGCTTGCCGTCCTTGACCAGCACCGGCACCGCTACTCGTCGTGGCGAACTCGCGCTCTGAAAGCAGAAGAACGAGAAATTTTTATTTATTCACCGATGCAGGCAGCTCCGGTATGCCAAACAGAAGCGCAGGTAGCGGCGAGCGAGCGAGCACTCAGCTGTATCAACATCAGCGCGCGGCTACACGGGATTCCTCTCGCTTTCAAAAATATATCGCGAATGCGCTTTCGAAAAACGGCTCGTATAACTTATCCGTGTATTGTAAGCGTGGGCGGGATAGAATTAATTCGCGGCCGAGTGCAGCACTCAACGCACACAGAGGAGTAGATTTAGCGCGTGCGATGATTTATGTGTAGCGGCGGCTAACCATACGCGATTACGCGCCTCGAGTGTTATAACGCGCGTGCGGCGATTTCCGGCGAAAATTAGGAAGTAGTCACGCGCACGCGACGACGATAATTCGCCCCGCGTTGTTACGCCGTATCAACGCTCTGTGTCCCGTCATTTTCGAGCGGATATGCGCATAATATAACAGCGCAGTGCAGCCGAGTAGGATTATTCCGCGAGAGTCAGCGAAAAAGTGCGCATCGATCCGCGAAAAGCTCGCTCGAGGAAGAGAAAATACGCACGTAGAGGCAGGCAGGTGTTGTATCCGACTGTACCGCGCAAGATGGCGCCGGTTCTCTCTCTCTCTCTCTCTCTCTCTCTCTCTCTCTCTGGCCCTCTCGAGAGGCCGTTTCCGTGCTCCCCTGCCAGCCAACCTCGCTGTATCCGCGGCGCGCACGTTCTTCCCTTCCTCCCTCGCTCTGTCGCCACCCTCGCAGCCCCCGATGCTCGAGAGAGATTTTTTACCGCGCTCGCGACGACGCCGCCTGGCGGAATAAAAGAGGCGTGTGCGCGGTGTACAAATATAATTTTGATTTATGTCGCAGTGTGTAATATGTTTTAATTAAACGTTACTTTTCAAAGAAACTCTCTATACTAGCCGCTCTTTGAAATGAGCGCTGAACATTTTCCCTCTCGTGAGCATCCGGGTCAGCGGATATCCCTCTCTCCCTTTGACGGATTTTCTCGCGCGACGTTTATCCGAAAAAAAAGAAAAATCGCGGCGACAAAAAGAAGAGAGTCCGGTACATACAATTTTAACGCGATTCCGACGACGTGTGTATAGAGCCTCTCTCTCTCTCTCTCTCTCTAATCAGAAACGCCGTCGGCGGCGGTAAGGGAGAGACGCAGCCGAGCGCAAAGAGAAATTCGCCAGGCGGACAAGTGGCGAGATAGAGAGAGAGAGAGAGAGAGAGAGAGAGAGAGAGAGAGAAGGGCGCGGGTGGCGCAATTACGCGGCGATAAGCCGAGAGCAGAGCAAACAGCGAGTGTTATATACGCGGTCAAATTCGAATCCATCATCAGCATCGTCGTCGTCGTGTGTAGATTTTTCAATCTACGTTATTACAGCTTATACATCGAAGTTTGTTCACGCCGCGAACTAACGAGTAAATTATATACACGTCGGGGCGGCTTCTCGCTCGACTGGCTGTATAGCCCCAATAAATAGGGGAGCACAATTCACTCTATACTATAGCGCGCGCTTGCGGAAAGAAAAATAGAGAGAGAGAGAGAGAGAGAGAGAGGGGGGGGGGGGGGGGGGGAAGGGCCACAGGCTATTGAGATTCGGCTAGAGATCGGAACGGACAGATTACTTTCAGCTCCATTAATGCTGTATGCCGTGTTTATACGAGCCGCCTGGCCGCGACAATGTCGGGCTCATTGTTACGCCATTAGCCGCGATCCCACCTCGCGATCGGCTATCGCGATACCTATACCCCCTAAACACACGGCCCGCGTCGCACCTCGAGCCGATAGATAGATCGACCGACGACGATCTTTATCGGGATCGTTCAGCCGCGCATCCTATACTTACGTATACACAAACACTGCGAACTATTCACTTTTTTTTTTCCTCGGATATACGCAGCATAGGAAGCTGTTTAATTCACGTTTATACGCGTATTATTATGCCGTTGCACATTTCCACTCGGCCGTGCGTGATCCCGCGTATACGTGCCGCGCAATAATGTATTCGACATCTGCGCAGTATGCGCGCTGTATCGCGACGATCGAATTTATGCGCGATTCGCACTTTTCTTCCCTGTATACTTACGCTCTTTTTTATCTCGCCGCGAGAGATCGCGAGACACGACACGTCTCGCAAATTTTTTTTTTTTTTTTTTTTTTTAAGCGTACCTGATTCTGGGCGTTCTGCTCGGCCATGGCTTTTTCCTTGGCTTGTCGTTTGCACTTGTAGCGGTGATTTTGAAACCAGATTTTCACCTGAAATCAGAGATGCGGGAAAGATTATTAATTATTGTTATACAGTAAGGGCTACAGCGTCTAAAGTTATGAAAGAAAACAGAGACAGTGTATAGAGCGCATGCGCTGGAGGGCATTGGTGTAAAACCGCTTTTACGGCAATTGAACAACGCGATTAGGGCTAGCCGCGTGAGAGAGAGAGAGCCGAAGGCTGAATCGGATCTGGCATCTGCTTATGACAGCGCGCGTTATAATCCGGTATATACCGCGCATCCCCGTTTAGAGCTCTGTGTATGTGTGTGATCGCTTGATGCGCCGGATTATTTCCACTTCACACTTCTCTCCGCACATAGTGTTTGCTCGCTCGCGCCTGGACAAAGGAACCTCGGCTGCGTGTATACAGCTCGAGGACATTAAGTTTTCGAAAAAAAAAAAAATCGATCTAGTGATAAAGATAAAGACGCGTACGTTCGTCTCTGTCCGTTGTTAGTATTTTGAAGTTGGCGCAACGAAAGCCCTTCAACCCCCTCTCTCGCATCAGTGCAAGAGGAAACTAGAGTCGAGAGAGCGACAGGTATATGTTGTAAGCTGTGGTCGAGTCGCGTATTACGCACTGATGATGCAGCGCGCTGACCTTTGCCGTTTTTCCGCACAGATCTTATCCAGCTGATATTCACGGTAGTTTTCGTTTCGATATACACACGCAGTTCGCTCTTGAAAAACACGACGCGGAATCAAGTGACCGCCGCGTTCTCGATTTGCGTTTTATCTGCCCCTCCCCCCCGCCCCCCACTCCTCTCTTGAAGCTTTCATACCCTCGAGAGTCTTATCTACTTTTGTGAACGACTCTCTCTTGCATCCTACTCGTTCGTTAACGCCTTTTTATTGCTCCTCGACCTTGCGCCACTTCAGCATCGGCTCTCACTGGGTCATCACGTGTGCGTGTTATATACGTATATATTTATAATCCGGTGCCCGATCGATCCCTCGAATTTTCACTCAAAATAACGAGTCGATCGTGGATTTCCGAAAGGTTCGACGTGTGTATGTGTGTATATTCGCGCGAAGGGGAGACAGAGAGAGAGAGAGAGGAGAGAAACTCGGCTCTGTTATTCCAAGAGAACCAGCAGCGACCGGCCGACACGCAGCCTCCGCAGCAATGTGCTGTGTAAACAGCTTTCCGCCAGTTGGACGAGATAGAATCGAGCTCACGAAGCCCGACCGAAGAGCTGAGAGACGGAGTAGAGAATTATAAAAAGCAGAGGCGTGACGCGGCACAAAAGCTCGGCTATACTACTACTACGTCTGTATATTGATTTTTTCTTTCTTAAATCCTGACGCCCAGGCTCTCGCTCTCTATTCACGTCCGCGAGTGACGGCCGCTCACGTTTTCGGCCGAGAGAGACATCTCTCTCTCTCTCTCTCTCACTCGCTTCGTGATGTCTATTAAAAACCCTCTTCCACTTGTTCTTCTTCTCTTTTGTTTCGCTGATAGTTTCATCAAAACTACCCACTCCCAAGCTTCGATTTCAAGTTTGCTCGGCTCAAACACGCATTTCGGCGAGGGTAAAAAAAATTCAAGGATCTTTCTCCGATTCTGCGCGCTCTTCGTCGCAAGAGAACTGAGAAAGTGTGTACGCGTGGTAGTGCAGGTAGCCGCGCGACCTCTAGTACGATGACTAAGGCAGATCTTTCTTTCTCTCTCTCTCTCTCTCTTACACTCGCGCGAGCTTGTTTATCTTGGCTAGTAAGCACGTAGGCATATGCATACACAGCGCGAAACGGAGCAGTTCGACCACCAAGCGCGCGGTTTACTCAACACGGGCAGCGGCGCATAATTTCCGATTATATACAGTGGGGGCAGCCCACGCAGCAGCAGCAGGTATATATACACACAGCTCGGGGCCTTATGGGAAAATGAGTTAACGAGACGTGAAATCCTTCGTTGCGATTGTTTGGACTCTTCAGTTTTTGCCCTTTTGACGTTTTAACGAGTCAGAGCCGCCCGCGCAAAGCCCCCGATTAACTCGGCCCTTCGTTCTCCGAGAGTATATATATATATATATATATATAGAGGCTGTTTGTGACTTGGCGCATTCGGAACGCGAACGCAAATAAATCATTAGAGATCGGAAAAAATGTATACACACTGGTGATGCGCCTTGTGACGTGTGTATAATGTACGCTATATAACGAGCGCTTTCCGGCACTGCGGCTTCTTCCTCTTCTATACACAGGAATTGGCTTCCGGCTGAGGCGCGAACTATCAAAGACCGATAAATTGTAGGGTGCGATATCCGTAGGCGTCGCTCGGGGGCACATGTCAGCCGCACTCACGCTCCATTATATAGATATAGATGAGAGAGAGAGAGAGAGAGGGAGAGAGATCCTATGAAACGCCGATAAATTCCGGATAATAGATCTCGGCGCGAGCGTGGAAGGGACACTTTGATGCGCGCACGTGCGCGCTCACGCCAAATGCACATCGTCGGCTCCGATTTTATATCTCTCTGGATAAAAATGATTTAAGCGCGTAAAGTGCAGTGCTATGCAGCCGCGTTAAGGAGGAAGAAAGAAAGAAAGAAAACAGTATATGTAGTGTTATATAGAGAGAGGGCATCGGGCGCAAGGAAAACAATTGATCGTCTCTGTGTCGGACAGCGCGCGTGTCAGTAAGTACGAAAACATAGAGGCTCCCCCCGGACGATTGATTGAGTTAAACGTAACCTCGTTATTCGCCACAGCGGAGCGCGTTTCACGCCCCCTGTACACTATTCTCTGCTACGGCCAATTTTACGAGCTATCGCACCTCGCCGCATTGTCGCCTTGTTTCGGCTCCTCTATATATTCTTATACGCAAGCGCAGGAGAATTTTATCATACATTAATTGGCGCGTGTTCCATATATGGCGCCGGAGGGATGCGCACATATTCCCTACTGTTGTTTCAAGCCCTCGATGGGCAAATGGCTTTCTGATTAGCCGCAAAACTAAAGCCCGGAATTATCAAGCGAGTGTACACTCGCCCCCCTTTTTCCGTATCAATGCAAACACGAGCGAAAGAGAATTAACTCGCGCAAATTGGGGACTCGAGTGCTCGGCAAACGTCGGGCTTATATACGCTTATATTTACTACTGCTTAATATCGACTTTATATGCGGGGGTGTTTGCATTGAGAACGAATTATAAATCGAATATACTGACGACGACGACGACGACGACGACGACACATAATATTATACAGAACAAGTCAGCGGTGCAGTAGGCGGATATAATGGACGGCGTGAAAAGGCGACTCGCTCGATGATCTTGTCGCTGTTTGCCCTGGCGACGCGAGCGATGTATGCACCCTACCCTCGTGCGCGCGCGCGCGCTGTCAAAGTGCACATACAAGCGCGAGCTCGCGCCTTTAAATGGGCTTGAAAAAGAGCCTCTCCCGGCACCTGCGCTCAGCATCAGTATCAGATTTCATATGCGCCTTGAGCTCTCGCGCGAGAAAGAGAGAAATGCAATTATCCGGCGTCGCCGGGTCAATGGCGCAGTCGCTCTTCATTCTCTTCATCCTCAGGAAGAATCGCGTGTGCTTGTAAGGCGAACTAGAAATATCCTCCTCATTTCTGCGCGAGCAATTGTCTCGCTCTCTGCGGAGATCGTTATATATACATATATATCATTCTCACATGTGCAGCTCGCGCGCGCAGGGCTAATGGACGTATTAAACGAGTCTTTTCTGTCTGCATCCTGTCGTTTACTTGCGTATCCGCCCCCCTCTGGGCGCTGTCTCCGTGTCTCGTTATACCTCTTGTTGTCTCCCTCTTTCCTTCCTCGAGCTGATGCGTGTGCTGCAGTACCTTTCGCGTTTCTTTTATTCTCGACGCAATTGCTCCCTCTTTTAATTGCGGAGTCGTATAAATTGATAACGTTATCGGCCAAATCGCAGAGGCTGTATACGCGCACATCAAGCACTTTGCCGCGACGACCCCATGGAAAAATAATACTCTGTGTGCACAGTCACCCTCGCGAGCGATTCTGACACGCACACAACACACACGCAGACACGTCCTCCTCTCTCTCTCTCCTCGACGCGTAACATAATACTCACTCATTTTTCATTCTCGCGCGCTTGCGCCGGAGCAAAGATTGAGGACTTGATGCTGTTTGCTCGGAATTTTCTCGGAAATTTAAGTAGCCTATTGGGGAACAAATAGCTGTCGCTCGCGCGCGAAGATAAATAAAGCTCAAGAGAGCTGCAAAAAGCCTCGTCGAAGTGCAACACCAGCGATATGCATAATACAGGGGTAATTTGCGCGAGCGCAAGTACAGCTTGATAACAGAGAAGAAAAAAAAGTGCGAGTAGCTCGAGCTGCGCAACAGAGTAGTACAGACGCGGCGGCGGCGGCGGCGGCGGCGGCGATATAACAAAAGACCAAGGAGCGGCCCGCGTAACAATGGGGGCTGCACTTGGAGCAACAATGCCATCAGTGTAAAATGGAGGGCCTCCGCCGTGGCGCGCGCGCATCTGCTATATAGTGCAAAGAGAGAGAGAGACTTTCGAGCTTCCGCGCGCTGCGAGGACATAGCGTGAAAACGATATGTACAGCTCGACTAATAATCGCAAGGCGCTGAAAAGTTGGCCTGATTGCAATCAAGCCTCGGCATTGAGAGCGCGCAGAGTTCCGTCGCGCGAGGGAGAATCTCTGATGGGCATTCTCGAATCGTATATACAAACCTGCGTGGGTGTGAGGTGTATGATGGAGGCGAGGTGTTCCCTCTCGGGCGCGCTGAGGTACTTTTGCTGCTTGAACCTCCTCTCGAGCTCGTAGACCTGCGCCTGCGTGAAGAGGACCCGTCGCTTCCGCCTCTGCGCCAGGGGGAACTGCATCGCGCTCACGCCCATGCTGACGCCGACGCCGACGCCCATACCCGAGGACTTGGCCATGTCGCCCATCGACTGGCCCACGGAGCAGCCGGCCATGTTCGTGCCCGCCGACGCTGCGGCTCCCATCAGCCTCGAGACTGGAACAGAATTTTTTGGCAAACCTCTTATATATACAGTTTGTATAACATATCGTAATTATATATGGGGAGGTCCTAATTATACACCGGGAGGTCCTGACGCGCGCGATCGACAATTTCATCTCGCCGTTTAAACTCTTTCTAATGCGATCCTTTATTCCTTCCGAGAAATTAAACCGAGAGACTCGCCTCATTGTACGGAGCTTTCTCGCAGCGTCATCGCGCGGAACCGAACCGGATTCTTCCGTCAGGCTGACGGCTCGATGATGATGATGATGATGCTGCCGCTGCTGCAGCATCGAGACGGTTATTACGAGACGGAGAGTGAGAGAGAGAAAGATCGCGTAAGCAGTGCCAATGAGCGTCAGCTCTCGTCGCTCGTTAGACAACACTCGAGAGCGAAGATGGCGGTCAAGGCCCACCCGCGGGAAGCTGCCGTGAGAACCTTCGAATCGCTCAACGCAGTGCGTCTTATTTGCTCGCGCAGAGAGAAAATCTGAGAAAGCGGCCAGTCATCGGAAACGCTGCGGCATCTCTGCCTTGTTAAGCGGTCGTTAAAATTGAGCCACACGCGCATCAGGGGTTTTTTCGACGTTTGAGCTCCGATGTGCAGTGGAAAAGCGTTGCGGCTAATTCTGATGCGTTATTTGATCGGACGAGTAGGAAGTCGCCTCTCTCGGCGATAAGTGCGATTCTCTGTTGACTTTGAAACGGGACGCGAAACCGAAACCCGTCGTATGTTCGCTTTGTCTCGTTTCCTCTGCGGCGGAATATAAACGGAGCTCGATATACGTGATCCGCCGGCCGATGTCAAGATTAGCGCGAATATCGTCCGGAAATTCGAGCCGCTACGGGCTTTTCCGGACGTAGCGCGGAGGTTTTGCAAGCTCTTTTATATTTCCTGAATTTATATAGGACTGCCGCTATACTCGCGTTGGGGCGCCTATTCAGGATTGTTCCGTTAGAGTTTCGGTAAACTTGAACACCTATTGGGATTTCAAGCGTTAGTATCGGAGCGAATCAATTGTGTCGATTATTTCTTTCACAAAAAGCAGAAAAGAATTTAGTTTTCCCAATTAAATTCATTGTCACTGAATCAATGACATTAAATCTGTTATATAAGAAGCTCCGGTTGGATAGAGTATTTATGATACAAGCATTAGCCACATTTTACTCATCAGAATCGTCGGTGTGCAAAGCCGATCTTGCCGCGCAAAGTACTTTCCACACCGTTTTTTTCAACGCGATTCGCGAAGTCACTCATTCGTCACCAAAACTATATGTTCATTACAACAGAGAACGAATTGCTCCGACCGCACAACACTTGAAATCCCAAGAACGATCGCAAGCTCGTCGCGGCTGGCCGTCGGCGTGACTAGAATAGTTGCGCTAGCAGAGAAGAGCGCCGCAAGAATGTCGAGAGACGCCGGGAATCCTCAACGAATTCCCGGAAAGCGACACTGCAAAAGTATACGTTACACGCATAAATGTACACACATTCGTATACCAAAGCATAATATACTCACTTGCGAATCTGGGGTCGTTGGGTGTCGGCGGCGCGGGCGCGTACCAGGGATGATGATGCGAGGATACGCCGTGGGAGCGCATGTGGTCGCCGCCGGCCCCGGGCCCGCCGCCCACGCCGGGGCCCGCGTGATGGTACGGCGAGAGCTCGGCCGCGCAGTACTGATACTGCGGTGTCAGCTGCATCGTCGCGTATGGGTTGCCCATGGCGCTCATGCCGGGCGTCGGGCCGCCAGAGCCGGGCACCCCTCCACCGGTCCCGTTGCCGCCGCCGCCACCGCCGCCGCCGCCGCCGCTCGCCGCGCCGCCGATCGTGGGCCCCGGCGTACTGACTCCCGGTGTCGAGCCGCCGTGCAGCGGCGGACTTCCGCTGCTCGCGCTCGAGCTGCCCGTGTTGCCGCCGCCGCCGCCGCCGCCGCCGCCACCGCTGACTCCCCGGGCCCCGCAGGCGTTGCCGGCGTTGCTGTACGGCGAGCCCTGGCCGTGGGGAACGACGCCCTGGGCGGCGAGCTCGAGCTTCCGGTAGGACTCCTCGATGGGCGAGAGGATGTCGGTGACGCTGAACGGCGTCGTGTGGGCTCCGCCAGCGCCACCCTGCACGTGTCCACCGCCGGCGTGCTGGTGCTGCTTCGGCGACAGGCTCATCGCCAGGTCGACGCCGTTGAGCTCCGGCAGCAGACCCGCCTGCTCCAGCTCGGTCTGCTGCTGCTGCTGCTGCTGCTGCTGCTGGTGCTGGTGGTAGCTGGCATTGCCGGCAGTGCTGTTGGCCTGACTACCGCCGCCGCCACCGCCGCTCATCTCGGCGAAGACCTCGACGCTCCTGCCGTCGAAGTAGCGCAGGTACGAACCGCAAAGAATTTTGGCGACGTCTTCCTTACAACCCTAGCGGCATATCCTCCTCCTCCTCCTCCTCCCGCGCGGCCTGTCCGAGAGAGCTAAAAACCGAAGGCTCTCGGCTATCACTCCGTCATGGTCTTCACTGCCGCAGCGCACAATAAACCCGTACAATATTACTCACGGCACTCGCGGCGAAATCGCGGCCAGGGCCGGCCGGCGGCCGAGCCCGGAATAACCGCGACGCAGTCCTGTGAGAGAGGCCGAGCGCGAAGCGGCTGCGTATATAACACTGTGGCACGACGCGGACTCGGAGCACTCGGAGATATGTGTCGTCGCGGGCCCGGCCGCGCGCGCGAGATCAAGTCTCTCGTCGCTCTCTCTCTCTCTCTCTCTCTCTCTCTCTCTCTCTCTCTCTCTCACTTTCTCTCTCTCTTCGGCTGGCTCGAGAGGACGGTAAGAGATATCCACGGTATATAGACTGCGTCGCTGGCTGCTGCTGCTGCAGCGGCAGCGGCACCGGCACAGAGAGCTGCTGCGGAGCCAAGGGTTGTTGTCTCTTCCGGCGGCGCTGGGACTCGCGCTCTCGTGTCGAGTCCCTCTCTGGCGCGCACTCTCGCGCTCTCTCTCTCTCTCTCTTTCGCTCCTTCTACTCGAACCCGGCCGCCGAGTAGTAGTGTAGTAGTAGTAGTAGTAGTAGTAGTATAGGACCAGCTGCGGTACGGCGGCGGCGCTCTCGTCGGCTCCAGGGCTCGCTCGCTCAGCTAGCTAGGCACAGGCTACGTAGAGGCTCGCTCGCTCGCTCACTGCTGCCGCTATGCTGTATGGATGAATGAATGGAGAGTACTGTTGGGGCTCTCCTGGAGAGGCCCTCTCACGGCCGCTTAGACCCACTCGAAAGAGAGAGAGAGAGAGAGAGAGAGAGAGAAAGAGAGAGAGAGAGCGACGCTCGGCTTCCCCCTCCCTCCCGAGAGCAACCCCACGAGAGCTGCACAGCATCAGCTGCGGCTCCTGCTCCTGCGCTGCCCCGGCGCGCGCGAGACGCCAGTCAACTCGAGTACCCACTACACTAGACGGAGAGAGAAAGAGAGACTCCGTCCCTTCTCCCATAGGTCGCCGGGACGAGCTGGGCGGAGGCTGACGTTCCCCGAGCCCGGCAACGGGCTTGGCCAATCGCTGCGGGTCTCGGCGTCGCCGCGGAGACCGGCCGCGAGGCTCCTGCCAGCGCCGGCGCGCCATCGCGTTGCGCCGCGGTAGGGGAAACTCCGGTTTCGGGTGGGGTGAACCTGGTGGCTGCTGCGATCTGCCGAGGGGAAGGAGGCTGTGATTGCGCGAGCTACGCAGGTAGCCCGAATGTACACCTCTATAGCTCGATCCTTTCTCTACTTGCGTCGCTCGCGCGCCTACATCGTCGCTGATGTGTTTTCAGTATATGCATATAGTTTTGCCAAGCCAAATCGCTGCGTTTCAGGTGTCGATCGACCTTTTTATTTTTGTCTCTGAATCCTTCGTTGAATTTCGATTTAATGGTCGAGAGCGAATCAGGCTCCGATAGGTTGAATTTTAAACTAGAGTTCATTGAGATATACTCAGAAAACGTTATTATCAATAACTTTTGGCGAATTGGAGATCTTATATTATGCGGTCTCACGCGTTCACCAACTTTGAATTTCGCACCGCCCGTTCAGACGAAGGTAAGCGACAAGTATTGATCGTCGGTAAGGTGGATTCCTCTCCTGCGCCAAAACACAATGACACCACGGTTACCGACCGAAGCCACTCGTACTTACCGTCCGAGTTTTTTTCACGTCGGCGCTCTCGTGTTGATTCGAGTTTTCAACATATATATATATATATATTTCAACCGCACTCTCTTTTTCTCCCTGCCGCACTTGCATCGTCTGCATAAATTCGCGGGAGAAAATGAGTTGCAACTTGCTGCGAGTTTACAGTTCGTTTGTCAAACCGTTGCGGCAATCTTTGTTGTCGACGAATCGTGAGTCCATTCATCTATTTGATGCTTGACTCGCTTAACTTTCCGTGCAATGTGCTTTGTTTTCTTCGAACATAACCTCAAAGTCAAAACAATTTATACGTATATTTCTGTTTCAATTCTCGTACTTTTTCAGGTATATGCAGCAATGTTACTGACACACATCAACAGGTTCTCAAGCTACAATCCCCTACCGCTTGTCAGATCCGTTTGACTTCGTTTTTTACAAAGTGTAAGATAAACATTGTCGGGTATGCATGATCACAGTGTATAAAAGATTGTTATAAATCTGTCTTTTTGATCTTTTAGATACCGCGGACTCCTTGTGGAAATCTGTGACCAGTGTCAGTAATGCAGGTAGACAAAGAGGTAGAGGAAGGGGAGCTAAGAAACTCATGAGGGATTTGAACAGGGGCCAATACATTGGTGTTGGAAAAATAAACATGCTATGGCCTGGGTTAACTGGACCGATTATGAGAGGATCGACTGTCATGAAACAGCAAAAGCTTCCAGAAGACACTCAGAGAGAAGCCAAGCTTATCAAAATACGAGATTCTATGCAGAACCGGAGATCTAGGAGGATTCATCCATTGGAAAGAGGATGGACCAGTGCAAAAATGGGTGGCAGAAGTATCGGCCCACCAGATCCTGTAAATGATGGTACGGTTCATTTGTCAATACCTTTTGAATACTTAAATTCATGTTTATGAGATAACAAGTCTTTTGATCTCTGAAATTTCTGCAGAGGTTTTTGTAGGCTTTGATTCAAAGGTAATAGAGCACAAGATGGTATCTCATATGACAGGAAACTTGGGACGGAAAAGATCCTACAGCTCATTTGTCATCACTGGTAACAAGAATGGATTGTGCGGTATTGCCTTGGGCAAGTCGGCTGAGGGAAGAACAGCTTTGCGTTTGGCCAGAAACAGAGCTGGATTCAAATTAATGCATGTTCCACTGTACAAAAATCACACGGGTAATCAGTCATATTTCCTTCAAGTCTTGTCATTCAAGTAATTCTTGAATTTTCTGCTTTCAGTGTTTCATGACTTTTTCACTCAGTTTGGATCAACTAAACTGTTTGTTACAAAGAAACCAGAAGGCTATGGCCTAGTTTGCCATAGAGCTATCAAATGTGCTTGCGAAGTTATTGGAATAAAGGATTTGCATGTCAAAGTAGAAGGTTCTATCCATTACCAGCACATCATCAAAGCTTTTCTGATTGGACTATTAAGACAGGTGAAATTAAAATCATGTTCAATTTACACTATAAATAAAATAATACTGCAATGATGTTTATGCAAATTATCGTTTACAGAAAACACATCAACAACTGGCAGAGGAAAAAAAACTACATCTGGTTGAAATGAGAAAAGAGAATTTGATGTACCCAGTAGTAGTGGCAAGTCCAAGCGTAGTCAGGAAACCAGAGGAAGTTAAATCCACAGAAGTATTGAATTTCAAACAATACGTTCTTGGTGGAAAGATCATTCTGAAGAAGAAAAAGTTTCCTCCTTTCTACGAAAACTATGATTCTTACAAACTGAAGAAAAGTAAAATGGAATATCTGAGAAATCAAGATCAGGTCAGGATTAGAATGTTGGCAGAGTACGGAGAATTTCGAAGTTTTTTGACGGACAAATATCCAGAAGCAAAACCACAACCTTTTACAAAGAAAGAGGATGATTAGCAAACTAACATTTTATAAATATAGCTATAAGTGTACAAAAATTGAATAAAATGCTTTTAACGCGTATTATACGACTTGTAGTTGTGGATATCGAATTCTTTCGCGAATCTAAAGTACAGCGCACCTATGATAAAAATTCGAATGGCCTTATCAGCAGAGCGCGTGCCAAAAGTGGTTCGGGGGGGGGGGGGGGGGATGTTAACCGATGCTCTATTGCTCTGACACTGAAAGAATATAAGAAAAATCTAATACATCTATAGTTTGTCTCCTTTTGTACTTCAAGTGGGCACGTGCACGGAAATAGCTAGAATTTGCATTATAATAGAAAGAGGATCGTAGATCATAATAGTAGTAACCGTGCAAACTAAAAAGTATATATCCGATAATAATTTTGCACTTTTGGTATTGGATGAGGACAGTGCAGCCGGACTGTCTGCGGGGTGCGCGCGCGCACGACTGTCATTGCGTAGTCTCGACTCTCGGGCGGTGTGCTATCTAACTGCTTGCTGGGGGCATCGATATGCGCGCTAGTAGAGGCTAGCCAGAGAGCACTAGAGGTAGAGCAGTCTCTGCCCGCGGTGGTGGTGTGTGCGAGTGTGTGACGTTCTCTCTATTTCAAAGATGGCGTATGCGCCATGTTTTTTGTGATGTTCTTGCGCTGCTGCTGAGCTGAGGGCAGCCAGGCTCTGCAGAGGGACTATAGGGAAAAGAGAGAAAAGAAGGGAAGGAAGAAGCTGTGCTGTGTATAGTGCGCGAGTGAGCGAGAGACGGGCGATACGGCGCAAGAGAGAGAGAGAGAGAGAGAGAGAGAGAGAGAGAGAGAAGGAGCCGTGTATAGTATACCTATATAGAGCGAGGAAAAGAAAGATAAGGAGAGAGACAGTCGCGGGGATAGTGTATATTCGCGCTTGGCCAACTTTTTGGGATTCCAGAGTGTGCAGAATCGCGCTCTGTGTGTGCTGACTGCTCGGAAGTGAGAGAGAGAGAGAGAGAGCTAAAGGAAGAGAGAGGGAGAGAGAGAGAGAGGGAGAGAGAGGAGACGACAGGACTGCGCGCGTCAAGACTCGAGAGGTTCGCGCGCCGCGCTCTTATACACGCAGAGGCAACCGAGAACGCGACAACAACGACGACGACGACGACGACGACGAGCTCGGCTACGGCCAGCAGCAGCACGATTCGCTTAAAATGGCCGATGACGATCCTTGGCTGCTCAAGGAACAAGGCTTCCTGAACGTCGGCACCGAGTGCAAGCAGATTATTTACCACCCGAACCTCAATGTCCTTCTCATCACCACTGCCAGCGCCCAAGTCCATGTCTTCGACGTCAACTGCGGCCTCGTCCTCCAGAGATGTACCCTCTCCGGTAACGTTTATGCAAACAGCTATCTCTTATTTCTACAATTTGCGTCGTCTCTTATAGAATTCCGCTCATCTCTCTCGCTGCCACCGCCAACTCCTGGATACCTCGGCTAGGCTGTTCTAACAGTTTTCCCTCTGCTCTTCTATCGCATCTTCCCGTTACGGGCTTTAATTATTTACTTCTCGCACGTTTTCTCGGTGTACTTAATATATGTCAGGGCTGAAAAGTCCACATTGCATATTGTGCTCCCATAATATCACTCTCGTGGCCGATAGCCTTTTCTCTTTGTTTTTACCCTCGAAATGCCCGCACGCGTATTTACGTATAAACGTTTCACTACCGTTTTTCAAACTTGCCGATCGCTTTTCGTTGCTTCGATTACATCGGTCTCTCGCGTATGTATAAAGCTTGTTTGTTTTTATTCTAAGTAGCAGTGTCCAGACTTGCAATTTCTTACTACTGTCATTGTGCTTACCTACCTGTGTTTCATTGCGTCTATTATACATCAAGATTTGCTATCAATCTCTTTTTTCTCCTCTTCTATTCTTGATACTTGCTCTGTGATATTCCATAGTTCATCCAGAGCTGGCTATTCTCACAAGTATATTGTTTTGTCTAGTTCGATTCAACTCTCAATGATGAAAGTTCATAAAATTGATTCATACAAAATATTGTAATTTGTGGCTGGCGACATTCATTCACGGCATTATATAGGCACTTTCTGTAAATAAGAGCACATTGAAAGAGAGTAGAAATATAAATTTATTCAAACCCTTGTAAACCGGTGGATGTATCTGAATGTTACTAGTTCATCAAAACTTTGATGAAATTTTTTTAGTCTAGGGCTTTAAATACGATAATTAAAAATAAGCTTTTCCCTAAATGTGCTAACCTTTGTGGGTAGCGTTACAGTTTGCATATATTCTAATTTCTCTAAGGATGGCTTGAAAAATTCCTTTCGCACACTTGAAACTGTGATATTTCTATTCCAGGCAAAACAGAGGGAAAACTGCAAGGTATTTATTTGGGTGAGGGAGTAGACAAAATATTGTACACAGATGGCAGAGGAATTGGAGTCCGCGGCGACTATAATGGAGTCCTGTTGCTGGACAGCATTCTGCAAATGCCTGTCTTCAGGAGCGGAGACACTATTAAATTAGAAATGTTACTCTCGGAAGCTATACTATTGCATCATTGTCTGCGATCTGTAGAACTTCCGGGAGTTAATCATGTACAAGAAGTGCTGCAGGAATTGTCTACCACTATTGCTTATGCCAAAACCAGTAGAAAAAAAGGAATTAAAGCTCAAAAAGTAAGTAAATTTTGCGTCAACAACAAATTGCAGACATCGAATTTTGTTTTAGAATAGCATTGCCAATTAATCTATATTCATACTACATTGGAATTTTTTTTTCAGTGGAACACAATATGCCTAGAGCTGCCGCATGGAGCATTGAAATTAGTATGTTCAAATTTGGTAGATTATCTGAAAAAACAAAATAAACATATACCTGCATTACCTATAGCATCTGCTATAAGTGAACGTTTAAATGGCCTACTCCCAGGCCTTGCTATGGAAAGTGGAACTGTCGACAAAGTTTTAATGTTCAGTGAAGCAGCTCGCAGAGACACTTTTTCCAAATGGCCACACATGAATTACAAGTTAGTTTTTCTTTAAATAAATTTCCTGATCCGTCTCAGCTGTAATCTTCCTATCATTACTAATAATGTGTTAATGTTTATCTAGGTGGGCATTGCCAGACCAAATGGCTCAAGCTGGCTTCTACCACCAGCCGAATTCAACGGGCGAAGACAGAGCAATGTGTTTTACCTGTAGTGTCTGCCTTGTTTGTTGGGAACCAACGGATGAACCTTGGTCAGAGCACGAGCGACACTCGCCGGCCTGTCCTTTCGTTAAGGGCGAGTACACGCAAAACGTGCCACTTTCAGTAACACTTGCCACGGCACCGGCCCAAGCTGCTGGCGAAACCGTCGATGTTATTGGTACGACGAACGTTACTGGTCTCTTGTCCACGGCATCCAACAACGGTTTTATCAATGTTTGGAACGTGCACAATCAGCTTAAGGTACGTTGCATTCGCTTAAATTCGACGTCATACCTTTAATTTCTGAAATTTTAAAAAAACATATTTTTCTTATTCTCCAGAGAGAAATATCTTTCTACATAAGTCCAAGTGAGAGCGAGATATACAGTAGAGACTCTGTGCAGTTCGTAGCGTCAAAAACCGCTCCTACAACATGCCCGTTTATACCAAATCTCGTCTCGGAATCGAATCCACTGGTTGACGCTTACAAACCCACTTCGAGCGCACTAGGCAGTACTAATAGCAAATTTCAACTAACAGCTTTGGCACTCGTTGACGGTCCAAAATCTACGAGCGAAAGCAAGAGCACCAACTCCAGCGCTGGCGCTACAATAATGACACAAGATACCAGCTCTGTAGGAGGAACCTCAATAAGGCCGTGCCTGGTTTGCGGTGTATCCGTAACATCGAGTACTGCGGGAGGCAGCATTGGTTCGGTCTCGGGTTCTTCTTCCGCTACCACAGCTCAGCATCAGCTGAGAAGCCTGGAGAACGTGTGGGCAACTTCTACGGATCTGGCTTCTTCTTCCTCGCTGGTGCGCGCTATGAACAGTGTCAACAGTGCTGCGAGTAGTAACAGTCTTGACATAATGAAAGTGGCAACAGCCGATGATACGTGTAGCCCTGCAAAGTCCCATTACCTCGTGCTATGTGACTTTCATCACAAGACTGCTCAACCACAGCCGGCGAAGAAGGATGGCTCCAAGGACACAAGTAAGAGTAAGAAACAGCTTTCGGGCACGGGAACGAGCGCGAGCTCTAATGGAGTAAGGCAAGAGAGTCTTTATCAGGAGATATTATTGAGCAATTTCCTGCTCGAAGAGATTAACGAGGATGTGGACTCTGAGATGGTTGGTAGCACGCACTTCGACAGTATCTACGCGGCCCCTCATACCGTCTTGGCCACTCCTACTGCCAACGGCATCTTCTACGGCGTACCCATGAATAGTTCCATTCCAACGTCTAGCTCCTTCGACGCCAACTCTAATCCCATCAGCCCCTATGTACCTGAACAGTTCGCGTCAACCTCCAAAATGACTCAACTTAGAAAGACTCTAGATACGATTAAGACAACCAAAGCGGAGCCTGTAGTTATACAGACGATTCGCATCGAAGCCGCGGATTCCCTGAGGATCAATAAGGTCTTAACAACCAAGGATGGCAAGCATTTATTTGTTACTTTGAGTCCTCAACCAAATACTAATGCAACCGAGACATTTTCAAATACCAATCAGATGGATGTAGACGACGAAAGTGAGTGATTTTTTTCTTTTCCAAAATGTATCGATGATCAATATAAAAAAAAATATATTCATGCAAGACTGATGATCTTTATATTTACTTTCAGCCACGCCGAAGAGCTTCATGTATTGGGACCACAATGATGTGCAGTCCAAGCCACTTATAAACGGCGAAACGCAGAACGAGGAGGAGTCAAGCGTAAATTCCATCCTTCTGGTATATGCATTGGACTTCTCAGATACGGTGGTAAAGCTCACAACGGAACCAGTCCTCAGGCGGGAGTTACCACCTGATCAAGCACCCAATGATTGCATATTATTGCCGACTCTTGAGAAGGGTAGGCTAGGATCGTCGAGTCTTTCTAGTGGTATGCAATATACAGCGAGTATGGCTTCTGACAGTCTGAGTGCACACGAACCACGTGGACAAGTGGCCTTAGTTTGTAGGGATGGTGTGGTCAGGCTATTAGACTTGAGCAATTTGAAAACTGTAACCGAAACTAAACTTGACGGAAAAAAATTCATTTCGGCAGCTTATTGTACCAGTAAGCAATTTTGTTATTTCCCCACAGGTATTATTATATTGATATTTTAATAAAACACTTGATTTATTGTTTTATTGCAGGATTAGAAAGGTTATGCGCTTGTACTAGTGACGGAGCACTACACTTCTTTAGCATGACAGCTGAAGACGATTCAACCGAGGAGAAAGATGTTGACGATTTGCAAATGATCACCGATACGAGTATAAGCGATGAAAGCGAATTGGCAACCCCAAGTACATCGACCTCACCTCCATTAAACCAGTGAGTAATTTAAATCAATCTGATTACAATGATAGCAAAATCTTCGAAATTTGGCCTGACTCACTATGATACTATTTTTAGGGAACACATTCTGGCATACAAACAACATTTGACATACTCGGATTTGCGAACATTATACGATTTAACGAGGTTTGATCGACGTTCTCCACCGTATAGTGCGACGGTTCCACCGTGCTGGAGTGAAATGATGCAGGCGCAACGTCAACGTCGATACCCGCAGCATCTCCATCAGTCTGAAGACCAGCATCATACGCGAACTTGGCGTTTGCAAAACGATGCGTAAGTAACTGGTTCTCGATAAATTCAAAAATAATCAAATCAATCTAACGTAGTCGTATAATTTTCATAGCACTACCTGGGATGAACACATTTTTGAACTCACATTGCCTCGGAGTGCTGCTGGTAACGTTGGCCACGTTGATGTTCGATTCAGCTTGCAGTTTCCGTGTCTAGAACTTCCAATGATACAAGTCACTCTTCTCAAGCAAAATATGACTGGAATTGGAAATAAATCTCTTCTAATACCAGTCGACGAAAAGATAGATTTTAAAATTGGTCGCGAACAAAAGGCTGACAATCCCATCATTACAGAAGAATATCAAAGGCATCACAATACGGAAATTCTATGCGGACCTGTCAATTTGCAGCGATGCATGGATTTATCAGATCATTCAGGTTGCGTTACGCTCACCAGTCCCAAATTATTCCGGACAAAAGCCAAAACGCTTTTAGTACATATTAAAGCGTTGATTGAACCGACTAAAGAAGGGGTTCGTATTTCGCAAACAATCTTTTTTTTGCCAATTTCATCATGTTTAATTACAAAATTTTTTATAGGCCTCGTCCAAATCGAGATCTAGTTTATTAGAATCAAAACCGCCAACTTCGAAAAAATTAAGGATAGACGAAGCTGGACCATTTCCGCCTGGAGTCACAGTAGAAAGATTTGCCGCAACCGCAACTAAGAAATTAGATTGTTATATAGGTAAGCATTCTATAAATAATTTCATTATAAGATTTTTTCATCATTCAAATTTGTTTAAAGGTTGCGATTGGATACATGAAGTTTCTATTACTGTAAGATCTGTACTTCCAACAAATATTCCAAATGAAAAGTTGCAACGGTGTGCAATGTTGGAATCGAAAACCTTCATTGACAACTTGCTGAGTGTAGCATGTTTGCAAACGTCAGATAAGTCAGTAACATTACTCTAATAGCATGATTTCGTCTTTATAATTCATTCACCTTTCCTAACGTACATTTAACGATTTAATAGGTCACCGGTTGTTCAATCATTAGCTTTGGATATTTTAATATGGGTCGCTGCAATAAGATTAACAAGATTACGTACTGGAATCGACAGTACTAAAACAAAAGCAATTCAGTTAGAAACTGTTCGTTGTGTACAAGAAAGATTACCTTGTTTATTACGAACTTGTTTATTCCATGCTGGTCGAAGTATAGCGCACAAATGCGTAAAGATCGTTGTACTATGTAGCGAGTATGTATAAAACTTGCTTACAAAATTTTATTTAATTATGTATCAAGTTTTTTCTATTGAATTAATGTTATTGAATTTTGAAGGGGCCTTCACAGTTTAGATGACTCGGCACCTCATGCTTTTGAAGAAACTGTATTGTCAGTTTTAGTTACATTGCTACCTAACATAGTGAGCGTACAGTGGGCTGGTTCACTACGATGGCTTGCTGTACTTGTAACGAGATTATTACCATTAGATAGAAATCATAGTGTAGCTCAACAATGTATCAATCTAATTCAAGAAATATCTGTGGAGATGTCAAAACGTGTGAATCCATATCATTTGTTACTTGCCACAAGGTATTTATAATTAGATCTCTTATAAATATTGCTACCCAATAGAGGTTTACTTGTTAAAAAAAAAACTTATATTTCATTTGATTTTAGATTTGGATTGTACAATTCTCCATTTGAAACTGAGCTGTTTGATATGGATCCTCCGGTATCTCCTAAGTCAAGCTCTGTACCTGTGACAAACACATATTCCTCTATTACAGCTGGTGAACAACCTGTAACGTCTGTAACATCTGCGACTTCGTCGTACACTCAAGATGCCATTGATTTACGAGATCTGCTTTCTCTTCCTTCACATTCAGCAGGCGATCTCATTGTACCAAGTAAACTGAAAGCACTGTGTGCTAATAACAGTATGAAAGGACTTTTAGAGGTAAGAATAAATTGTATTCTTAAATTTAAAATACTTGCATTCAGTTTGATATTCGAAAAAAATTTTGTTTGCAGGTTGAACCCTTGCACTTTACGTGTCACGCGGCTTCTGACGGTACAAAAATGGAAAAAATTGATCCGAGCGTCAATACTGTAACCATTGGAGGTGCGCTTTATGACTCTGCGGCGCCTACTGTGACGATTGCAACATCGTCTGATACTAAAGTAATTCACCATGCATATGTAAGTATTTGGCATAAGGCAAACTTAAAAATATTTGAAATTGTGACTTTGTTTACGTAATAAGCATGGTATTAATTACTTCCTGTATGCGTTTATTTTTTGTCTCAACGAATCAATATGAGAGCAAAATTTAGCATAGGCAAATCAATTTCGTGATAGGTAAAATAAATAATAAAATGTAAAGACTTGAAACTTGAGATGTGTTGGAGATAAATTGCCGTAGGTCTTATTAAATGTAAAGTACTATACTAGGCCTTGTTCAAATAAGTAAATTTAAGTAAGTTGCTTGAAACTGATGAAAGACAGTGTCTGAAATTAATCCAAGCCGACAATGTCAAAAGATTCTTTCGAAGAAGAATGCCTAAATCAACCCGATATAATCATCAAGTATCTTGACGAGAACTCATTGTAACATTGTAGAACTTCGAGGCAGGATCACTAGGAGCTGACGTTCAATTTAAGTTGATCGACCACAAATTAACTGATCTCCTTAGTCAGTGCACTAAAAATGCACCAAAGGCCAACTATGAAGCTCTGTCAAAGAAGTCCCAAGATTTTTACACGCCCGACGATCAATCCGATAGCGACGAGGCTAGCAATACGCAGTCTGCTACAACATCCTTCTGGACTCTATGTAACGATAAATCCCCGACGTTAACTTCTGTTCTGAAAGAAAAGTCCTCTTCGGTAACTAATGTCGGTACCTCGGCGAGCAAAGTTGAAGATACCGGTGCGAAAAAGGTAGACACGATAACGCACAGATGGAAGCAACTTTATCGCCTTACACTTTATTTCCGTTAATTGTAGGAAATTCTTTTTTTTCCATGTTTCGATTCTTTTATATGTACAGTGGTAATCTTATAGAATAGGCTTCAGAGGGATGTGGAATTTAATCATTACTTTGCTTTTGAATTCTTTCTCATATTTTCATTTTAGTACCTATAATTAAAAACACTACTGCATTCTTTTGAACATTACATTTTGGTCACTAATTAACTGAAATAACCTGGCAAATTATAATTTTAAGGCACTTAGCATATTCTATGCACCTTACATTTTCATAAAAATTTGCATTCACTTTAACAATAATTTATAAGTCAAAGAGCATAAAATATTTCTAAATGTGAATCAGAGTCAAGAAAAATGGATGATCCCAAATCAATAATATTCTTATTAAAAATTATTGAGATGTAAATAAAGCTTAGGGTGATTATAACACATTAATCAGTATGAAAACTCTTGAGTTGCTGATACATTATACTGAATTTTTTTCTTCTTAAACATCAGTATCTATTAAATTTGCTGATAATTCAAATGATTTATATTGACGGTGTATTTTTTGATTTCCATTCCTTTGAAGAAAGCAGATTGCTAAGTCAGGATCTTTCTTTATTGAGCTGTTTTCTTTTTTTTCATGCTTTCTTTTGCATATAATAGCGTTAATTTTCTTGTTGTTTTATCGTAGGTAGTTTAGGTTCAATTTAACATACTCAGCTTTAACAAGTTTTATTATTTCATGTCTTTAATGGCCATTTGTAATCCAGAACAATAATTAGTAGCTCTGTAATGCTTTTTAGTGTATAGTTATCCTCTACAATTTCTTTCTTGATATTATTTGTTTTTTTTTCTTTTTTACAGCAAATTACTTTTTTTTTCACTTGGATTTAATACATTATTATTTATGTTTACATGTTTATGCTGTTATAGTATACACTTCAACATATTTGTTCAAAACAATTTTTTAGAAGCATTTTCATTTTCAGCGCGATGACATAAGTTTTCCATGGGGAAGGTTACTTTGTTGTCCACCACAGCAGGCCTTGGTTGTTGAAAGGATGCATTCTGGAGCTCGAAGATTTGTAATTTTAGATTTTGGCGCTCCAGTTTTACTTACCGACTTGATAATACCTGCTTGCAGCGACTTGGTCTCTCTTTCTATTGATATCTGGACTAGAAGTGAAGAAACAGATGGAATTCGTCTTGTGGTTGCTGGTGATATTGGTAATAAGCCTTTAGTAGTCAGTGATTTGCAGCCTCCTCCAGTGTGCAGATTTTTGAAGGTAAAAGTACATTTTAATATAATTTATAAGATATAAAATATATGAATATACATGACATAATACTTTGTTATAGATTACAACCATTGGGCGCTATGGCATGTCCACAACTCGGTGCAAGATTCCTTTGGGAATGTTTTATGGACACATGGTTGTTTTACCAGGGGAAGATTATTCAGAATTGACTGCTTCAGAAACAAATATTAACAACATTTCTGATCCAGTTTTACAAAGTACTATAGAATCACAATGTACCATTTTGTCTGCACTTGCTGAAGATGTTCAGTGCAGGTTAGTTTGTTAACCAATAAACAATTTTAATACATTTTAATTTTTTTAACCATCCACTATTTTTCTTTTAGATTTACTTTAGCTACTGAGCGTCTAAAAGGTTATCTTGATCCTTTGCTGTGTACAGAAACACCAAATGTAATACACATGCAACATTATTTGAGTCATAGCAAAAACGCTAGTGATAGTAAGGATCAGCCGTCATCAAAGATTTTGTCTACTTATCAAGTAGGGCAAATTATATTTTCTTTTCATTCATAATGTTTTTTTAATCCAAGTTTATCTTCTAACATTATTTCGATTGTATTTTAAAGGAATGTATAATGTATCAACACCAACTGAACACAATACGTGGAGTTTGGCAAAGACTAGAGTCGTGGAGAAGCGTAGAAAGTGCTACTCAAAATACATTAGCTAGCGCTTCTTCTGACAAATTGCGTATTCTTGGAGAAACTCTTCTGGATATATTACTTTATACTGTTTATGAAATCGGTCCGATTCCTACCGTAAGTTCATGATTTTACTGCATATTTTTAATTCAAGGAATGTTTTTCAGATGATAACATGTTATTAAATTTTTAAAGGTGCCAACAACTTTATATGAAACATTCACACCGACTGTATGTGAACAATTATTCAACTCTATATGTGTTATGACCCCAGCACCACATTTACAGCTCTACGCTGTAGCACTTTTGGCTAGAATGGCTGGGCATCAACCATGGTGGGGAAATTTCCTTGCAAATACATTAATTAGTCTTTATTCTGCTTCATCCACCCACATTTTTCCTCAAGACAGGTTCGTTAAGTTAATCTTTTAAGAATACCTTTATTCATTGTCTACTGCCAGAAATAATTATTTATTCTTTTATTTTATAAACACATAATAATTTTTAGGGTATTTATTCTGCTAACATTCCTTGGACGCAAATCATTGATTGCCGCAGCTAATAAATCGTCAGTAGTAGATGCTATGGTTCGTACTTTAGGAAGGCTTTTAGCGCCTTTGTCCAGTGGTCAAACAGATAACTCGAGTAGACTGGACATAACCCTTATTGGCTGGGTTCTTCTTTTCTTATCTGTGTGCTTGGATACAACGGCTGTTCATCCTACCTCATCCGAAGACAACCACGACAAGAACAAAGAACAAGGTACCCGGGGTAAATTGTTTTGAATATATTATACTAATAATGCTTACAACAATTTTTGAATCTTGTTAAAATAGTTGGAGTATAGTTTTTGCTACATTACAAAGTAATTTTAAATATTTGGTTCAATAGGCTTTTCATCACGTTGGGAGTTTATTCAAGGTGAATTAGCCATGCAAAGGAAATTTGTGAGCTCCAGTAGATCTTCTGCTTCTAGAAGCTATCGTAAGAAACTACAGAAGAGATTAATGCATCATAAGCAACAATTGCAAGACTTGGAACAAGCGAAAAAATCTTTCCATACTTCTTCACAGGTATTTTCATAATTTTATCCCTTGAATTCTTGTTTTTTATTTTACAATCAAAGATAATAAAAATAATACAAATAAATATTTCAGACACATTCTATGCTTTCCACTCAGAGCGCTACTTTCTCGTCTAAGTTAGAACAAGCTCTAAAGTCTCAGGAACGTTTTTATAAGAAAACTTTAAAACAACACTCGGCTAAACACTTTAAAGACCTTTTTAGTATTCGAAGAAACGAATTACATTTGAATCGCAGTCCTCGATCACAACCCCAACCAAGCACTAGGTATATTTCTTTAGATAATTTACTAGTACAATATAATATATAATATAATAGAAAAATAAAAATAAAAATATATTTTTTTTAGTCAAGCGGATCCCCCTGACCCTGAAGGCGACTATTCAACAAATTTGTCACATCAACACGTTCTACCAGTGGCGCGTGGGCTTGTCGCTTTATTGCTAAACATTGCCTCAAATGTAGATATGTTTTTGTTAGCTTGTAAAGTAAGTGATATTTGATCTTTGCAATTGATTATTTACAAGTTTGAAACATTAAAATACGTGTTTTCTGATGTATCTAGGTTGTAGCTAGGTTAGTTGTATCTACACGACCTGCGATAAGTTTGGGTGAGCTTATGACCGAAGATCAACTTTTAAAATTGATCAGATTAGCTACGGGTTCATCTGATACCGCTTGGTCATCGCATGCTGTTTGTTGTCTATTACAAGATCTACTAGAAGGTATTTTGTTCATCATTCAATCTATTTAGTTCATTAGATTGTGAAATTTAATTTTAGCATATAAAACTAAAATTTTGTTATTTTTAGGAGAAAAATTATATCCACGAAACTCGGCGGCGAATGAACAAAGTGTTTCCGAAGAACCTTACGATCCATTGTCTTCAGAAGATGCAAGAGCTGCAGATGACGATTCAGCTGCTGCTGGTACAAGCACTTCTTCAAATACTTTCGGAAATGATGAAGGATTCGCCGACGGCGATGAAGATACACAGGACAGTATTAGCGTTGCTCCAACCAATGCATCTACGTCAAAAGCAAGTGGATTTAACCTTCCCTCTTTAATGGAATCAGATGATAGTGAATTCGAAGAATTTTTAGATAATATTCTTGAACGAGGTAAAACAATCTTGAAAAAGGGCAGTGCTGTGTCAAAATATCCAACGATAACAAGCTCAGGGTATGTAACTTTTAAGTTTTTCATGTTCTTTTCGAAGTTTTATCCGAAAGAGAAAGATTTTTTTCCGTTATCCTTAAAAGTTAACTAGTTTTATACTGATATTACTTTGTTTGTACAGAATTTCACAAGCAATTGATGCAAGATTAGAATACGGCGTGGAAACGGGTGTAGAAATATCTCTTCGTAGACTTTCTGCTCTAGGAACTTACAATTTACCTCTGGGTATAAATGCTACGATCAATGTAAGATATTTTGTTTGCTCGAATAGTATATATTTATTACGATTCGACCGAAATAACTATGAGTTTACGTTTATTTTATTATAGCCTACAACCGATTCTACTCGTCACTCACAACCTTCCACATCCAGGCAATCGAGTTATTCTGAACGTAATCAAGATTCTTGGAATTCTTCGGATCCACCACCTTCTAGTTTATTCATGTTAACCAGGTGTTTTGATAAAATTTTTAGTGAATTGTACATTCAGGTATTGAAATTTATTAAATTTTTTTGATATCCTTTTTGTGTTGAAAAGTGATTAATATTTTTACCAAATATTTTTATGAAACAGGGTAGTGGAACAAACTTGGAGTTGATTCTGCAACTGTGGTTAACATTAAACCTTGATGCCACGTCAGAATCAAACTCTTCCAATTTTGATGCCTCTTTAACTCCAGTAATACCGCTCAGTTCTACAGCAATCACTGGACTAATATCTGCGTTTTCATGGTAATATAACTGATATTGTTTATTTGAATAATGTAAAAAAAAGTATCAAAATAATTTAAATATTTTTAATTTTTTTATTTTAAATGAACAGGCACCCAGGCGTTTCTTTACGAGCTTGGTGTTATGTACTGCAATGTTTGACACTTGCTAGTAATCAGCCGTTGCAAGCGGAACAGGTCGAAGCCGCTAGTTGTAGTACTCCACTGGATGGATTATTAGGCGGCATGGCCGGATGCATTATAAAAGAACGTAACATGGGTGCTATGCTTCTTCGTCTTCTCTCTGGCAATGGTCTAAATGTCGATACTACTAACAAGCACTTTGGAATGGTAAGTTCATGCACTTTTACCGCTTGATGAAGTATTGTCAAGATTATTATCTAATATTGCGGCTTTCTCATAAGGCTGGTCCAACATTGTGTCAAGCTCTGCAAGATTTTCTTCTAAGACTAGAAATGCGATGTGATGCAGCTACGCCTGGAAGTGCATTAGGAAATTCTTTAAAGGAACTCTTGTTATGGGTTGTGTATCAATTAGTGCAACCCGGGGGTGCACTTGTCGCTCGGCGTGGCCCCTTGGATGCGCAATGCAAGCTTATCACTTCATTGCTTCAATTCAGTTTCACAAATACTGATTTGGGCACAGCAATGAGTATCTCAGAATGCGTTGGCGAGTTAGTATCTACTTATGTCAGAGGAGCCGGAGGTAAAAATAATTTAATATTATAATTATGGTCTTCTGAGATTTTGATTTTAAAATTTCATTATTTGATGATGATGTATTCAAGTCGGAGCTCAGTGTGGCGGAACAACTGATGCCACTAGTCAGTCTGGAGGTTTTGGTGGGCTTTATGCCTGCGTTCTTGGAAGCGATGCAAGGCAAGGACGACCTGCTTCCTGGGATGCCTTAGTGGTGGCACTTATCAAACTCGTAACCAAACTTGTGCAAACTCCTTTGCCAAATGTAAGTTAGATAATGTACATATTTTTAAAACTTAAATAATTTCATAATTCATGATAATAAGATATTGTATGAGGTAATTTTATTTATGTATAGGCACGAACCACGAGATCTGATAGTACAACAGAAATGGAACTTGGAGAGTCTTCACAAAGCTCGAATTCCAGTCTAAATGATAGTCAAGAGAAAATGAACACGTCTCAAACTGACGAAAGCAAAGTTGCAGAACAGCAAACTTCTTCGCGAACTCATTCGACATCCAAGCCTCGCGTGCCATGCGTTGCCGATACTGGTAAATTTGAGATATTTTAAACCTCAAATACACTGTCTGATTTGAATTATTACAAGTTTAAATAACATTATTTCAGTTCTGCAACACGAACCCACCATGATGCGACTCTTAGGATCGCTTGGACATAGCTCTGGTTCGTCATTAGCTATGCTTTTGGGCGAAACATCAAGTACAAATGCAACGACTGAACTGACTGCTCCTCCTTCCATTCCTGATGCTACTTTCCAGTTACTTTGTACACTGACTAAAAAAGCAAGCAATCCAGTTCTTGTCTTGAATCCAGTTTACCAATATCTCGCTTCGTGTAAGTTTATTATAATTTATTAGTATTTCTAAAAGTTTTCTAAATTTAATAATATATGCAACATGATCTTAACATTTTGATCTCGCTTGTGAACTCAGCGTGTAGACAGGGAATATCCGATCGCCACATGGACGTGATGCAACTCTCAGAACCACTTTTATGGTTCATTTTACGAGTACTTGACAACGAAGCTTCATTGTCCGTTTTTACGTCCATGGGTGGTGTAAAGGTTTTGTGTGAGAATCTTGTCAAGTCCAGCAAGAGCCGCAGTGGCAATGGGTCAAATTCCCCAGGTGTAATAGCTCTAGTGATGCAGCATCTGTCAAACTCAACAAGCTTAACACCTGTTGTATCGAGCAGCAGTAGTAAAAAATCGGCTAATGCGCTGGAATTTTTCGAAGATGGATTGCTGAATTTCGCACCTCTTGGAACTGTGTCTTGGCTTCATCCAACAGCACAACCAGCGGACGTGCTCATTCAAAGTGCAACGCCTCATAGGCGAGCCAGAACAGCTGCATGGTCTTACCACTTCTATCCTGATGAAGCCTGGGTGGATTTGACAATTACACTACCATGCGCGATTTTATTAAAAGAGGTCGAGTTACAACCACACTTGGCATCACTCTCAAGTAAGTTTCTAATCCTTCAGGTAATAGTATACAAGCTATTTTATGCCACGGAAAATTAAAAAATTGAAAAATTATTTTTAGCTTGTCCATCAGCTGTAGCTCTTGAGATTTCACGTGAAGGAAATACTGCTTTAAGTCCAATTTGCCCGCCAATGCCAACCGCTGGTCTAACATTCATTCGTTTGACACTGTCTCAGCCTGAAGTTGCAACTGCCGTTCTTGTAAGATTGTACAAACCTCGCGATTCGACAAATATCAGTCTCAGTCAAATTCGCTTACTTGGGACGACCGCATTCGGCGATCCTAAATCAAGCCATGATATTATTGATGAAGAGCAACTTACTAAAACCAGGTATTGTATATATACTTTATATGTAGAAAAAAGCTTATTTTTGTATCAATTAAATCTTCAATAATTTTTTTTTTATTCTAGTTTGGGCTGGCTGCGACTTGTTCACCAATGTTTGTCTGTTAGCACAGTAAATAGCAATTTAACTGCCCAAGTTTTGAATTCCGCAGCTTCAGTGGACGGTATAATTGAATCGTGTTGCAATTTGTTACTACTACCAGCTCCATCGCTCTTTACACCAAATTTAGAGAGAGTACTACTTCAGCTTGGTTTACACTCTTGCGAACTTGGTCTTCGCTTGATCAATCTTTTACTCAACAATAGAACTGCTCCTCTTTTACAAGGCTCTGTATTGAGTCAAGAAACAACCACAATTCAGATGGTGGTTGAGTTATTGGAGCAACTGTGTTCAGCTCAAGACTCTAACACAAAAACTCGTATGTCTGCTGTTCTAAATTGGCTGTACACCGTGGCAAAATCGTCTGCGTCAGACAATGAGAATAACAGTTCCTTTGGAATGACGAACCTAGCAACTCCTCCAGCTGTTTATATTCATTGCATCTCTACTATCATTTGGAAAGCGGCTAAACTCGAAAATCTTAATTACGATTTAAAAGAACTGGTCACCGAAGATTTATTTGAGTAAGTTTATTTGATTGATTACTAAATAATCTGTTTCAGCACAGTTAGAATATAAATTATTTGTTATTGTTTCAGTGCACTGTATCAGTGGACATTAATTTTGAAAACCCACTCGGCTCTTAAGCAAGCGATCGACGCTGTTCTATGCGCATTTTGCTGCGTGAAGCCAGAATTCTTCCAATTATTACTGCAAAGAGTTCAGATTCTAGTGCCAAACATGTCAAACGAACAGGCAGGTGCGTCGATTTCTGATGATCGTAAAGAAAGCGAGGGTCAGACCGACGATATAAAGAGTGTAGCTGATTTGAACGACTGGTATGCACATCTTGCTCAGTCACAGTTTAAGCGCCTATCGTTGACGGAAGGACAACTACTATCGATAGCTGCGGCAGCGCGCTCAACTCCTGGTATCTGCCAACTGCTCAATTCTGGATTAACAACTCTCTTAACTGCTTGTATAGTGGAGTTTGCAATTCTGGAAAAAGCAAAACAAACTCATGAACATCAAAGACAACAACAACAACATCAACACCACGAGGCGGATAAATTAGTAAAAAATATTCATTTAATTTAAAGTGTAAACATTTAATTAGCAGTTGCCATAAATATTAAAATTCTTCCTACAGACAACAGAAGAACCAAGTTCGCCTTCATCAGTCGACAAAGATGCAGCAAGCTGCTCTGGTATGACCGACAGTGATAAAGCAGGCGAAAGTACAACACAAGGGAACAAAATCGAAGGGCTCGATATGAATGAACCTGAAAGTATAGCAATCGTACTCGAATTTCTATCTTTGATATGTTCCGAAGGCAAAATGCGGGATTGGCTTGGCAAAGATGGTAGTGGATTTTGGTTACCGTTACTTACTTTATTAAGTGACAGACCAATTGAGAATCCATCAACATCTTCTTTACGGTAAGATATATTCAAACATTCACGTGAAAAAATGTTCAATAATACAATATTTCAATTTTTAGCTGTTCAAAAACGAGCATATCGTATGCGAAATTGGAGGCTGCCATGATTAAATTTTTGTCAAAATGCTGCTGGTGTCATCCAGCTAATCAAAAACTATTAGCTGAACTTTTAACTGAAGTGATAATACAACAAAAAACACCTGCCGGTAAAAATATAAAAATAAAAACCATTTATAACATTCTTAATAATTTATAAATAGTTAATTGACTGCCGTATTTTACTTTCAAGGTTCGCGAGGTTTACATGGAATTTCAGGATTCACGCGAAGGCTTATCCTTCAACTTTTGCTGGAGGGCGAAAAAATTTTGGTATCAGTCACATCTGAAGCACCTATGAAACTGTCAACCATTGGCAGCAGTAACTTACCAGTAATGCCACCACATCCAGCCTTTCCACTTGGTCATTATCATCATTTACTGTACATGTCTACTCAATCAACGGTTGCGGATATTTTGCAACAAGTTTCAGGTATGCATTTATATTAATTTAGTTGTTTTGAAAGTGTAGAACCCCTTTTCACCTAGTGCTTCGTTTTGAATTTGTTAATCTGATTGGTTTGAACTAAAATTGGAACTTTAGAATTTATTATCATAGCAAAAATTTTTAAACAATTAGCCCGTAGTTTTATTTCTTTTTAGAACAGCAACATTTAGAATACCTAGATCTGACTAAAAATCGTGAATGTTATCTATTTTAAAAAATAAGTATTGTTATCTGAAAAAATACTTTATAGCACAGTGTGGCTAAAATCCGCTGTTAAGTCACGCCTATCTGTGGCTAAAGTAGTCCTTTTTTGCACCGTGTTTATCACACTCGTTACGCTCGTGCGCTAACCTCACGGTGCAAATAAGCACTACTTTAGTCACGAATAGGCGAGACTTGTGGACTTTAGCAGTCTGTGCTATAAAATTTTATACGATACTCTTGACTTAAATTGTTCAGTTTTACACGGCGCTTAGCGCCCTCGCTACGCTCGGGTGCTAACTGCCTAACTAAAAAGAACCATTTAAGTCACACGTATCGTAATTTACTATTGTAGATCATCTCTCTCGTTTAAATCATAAATCGTGTACCTATATTATTTTAATTCGTATAAATATAATATTATGACAAGGGATCTACGTTTCAAATCAATATAGTTGTATTAAAAAAGGGGCGCGAATCGTTTATATCCTTATAACGATTAATTCGCTGATCCCTATGAAAAATGCAGGCACTTGGCTGCTTTTGCTGCTCCCCAATAATTATAAAGGAAACGAAGCAGGTACAAGCAGTCTGGCGCGTAACCGCGAGCTGTGGGAGTCCGGTATGAACATCGTCATGGACACTCTCAGCGTTGCAGCCGGTAATACCGCTAAGGACAAGCGAGCCAAAGAAGCTTCCAATAGGTCGCAAGCACGAGGTCCTATTATTCGAAAAACACGTCTTAACGCAGGTATAATATCATCACATTTTTATTTTTATTCATGTCATATATTCATACATCGTCTGATATTTTTACATTACTGCTAGTATTACTTCTGCTACTAATAATAATGTCGTTTGTGTCCTATTGTAGTTTTCAAAAATAACATTCTCTTCTAATAATAGTAGCGTATTTGGAATTTGTATTTTAACATTAAATCCTAGAAATATGGATTTTTTTATTGACTTTTGATTTTAACTATAGAACGGATTTTCATTTAATTTCAGATGGTTCTGTATTGACGACTAAAAGTTCTAGTAGCAATTCCCAAGGAAGTTCAAGTAGTATGGCTAACCAAAACTATTTGAGCCTTTCATCAAGACCTAACACTACACTACCGCCAGAATTGACTATAGCTCAATTACTTTCAATTGTTGAAGAAAGTGGAGTTTCGTTATCAGAACCATGTTTGTACCTAACACTACGGCAACGAAATAAAGATTCAAAAGGTATGGGGAATTTATTTAGTTTTTATTATTAATATTGATATTATTAATTCTTTATTATTTTATTTTTTGAAATGCACAATAAAAATTATAAAATCGTTTCAGAAGAGTCGTCAAAATCGAATAATCGGAATTTGTTGACCTTATGGACAAGCATCGATAGTACCTTAGAAGTTTTCAGTTCGAAAGGTGGATTAACTATACTTGCAAAGCATTTACCATTAGTTTATCCAGACTCTAGTCGACCGGCACTTCTCGTTGAAAAATCACCTACGCAAGAGCAATCTGATGCTGATTGGGTAAAAATTGAGCATAATGACAATGTCTATGAAGATCTTGAGGAGGGTACAAGTAACGGGCCACCAAGAGCTATTCCACCAACACCTCAGGTCTGTTTGCACTTGATTAGAATTAGTAGGCTTTGCTTTGTGTGAACATTTTTTTTTTGTTTATCCGGAGAGTTGGAGAAATGCTTAATGCACCATGACAGGAGCCGTGCGAGGCTCCCCGTGTGTGAGACTCTCCTGGCGCGGGACAACGCTAGGTATACTCACTAAAATTCCACCTCTCGTAGGGCCGCGACCCCCCCCCCCCCCGGTAACCGCTTTCGCATTCCTTCGGGGGGTTGCCTGTCTTAAGCTGTGCTAGCCGTCAACTAGTCTTATAAACAACCGTCGTTGTTTTTCGCGCGGAGAGCCGTCTCCACGTACGCCGTTATCTCGTCTGTCCACCCACGGGCCCACATCTTTGAGGTGCTATTCGATGCTAAACGAGCCTCGTAGATCCGCTTGCGTTCAATCGCGATTACCATCGATCCCTCGGCCGCGACCATCCGGTAGGAGCATGCTATTCTAAGGGCCCCCCTTCGCTGTACCGCCATAATCTTTTTCCGATACTTATTCATAGTCATAGTGTTGGCCCACACCTCTACTCCATATAACAGGATAGAGTTAGTGGTCGCCATGAGTAGCCGCCTAACTGTTGTCCTAGACCCACGGACGTTAGCCATGAGTCGACTATGTTGCGCTATTCTGGTCGTGACTTTTTTACAGACGCGATCTAGGTGCTCCCCGTAGTTCAAGTTCGTGTCTAGAGTTATTCCTAGATACTTGGCTGATGGTTTCGTTGTTATAATCTCGCTACCTACCTTCATGGGTATGATGGTCGGTATCCGCTTTCCTGTCAATAGGACAATTCCGGTCTTATCAAGTGCTAAAGTCAATCCGTGGTTCGCCATCCACCATAGCACTCTGCTCATGATCGCGTTTAACTTCGCTTGCGCGATGCCCACATTCCGTGCTGTTATAATCGCGGCCACGTCGTCGGCGTATCCAACGAGCATCACGTCCCCCGGCATTTCGAGTTTCAGAAGCCCATCGTACAAGATACCCCAGAAGTCTGACCCCAAGATCGAACCCTGCGCAACTCCTGCAGTTATAGGCCTTCTTCTGCGCGCTTCTGTCGTGTCATACTCGATAACCCGGTTCCTCAGACTCCTTGTACTGGTCTGACGGTCTTCGTTGATATTGAATAGAAAATACTGGTGGTCGCTAGCTGTATATTCTTCCGTGACGTGCCAGTCCCTTATGTTGCGGGTCGTCATTTCGATTACGAAGGTTACATCCGGTATTGATTCCCCAAAGCCTGTTCTACGGTAGGTAGTGGTATTACCCTCGTTCGCTACTATCAAGCTCAGCCTGGCTGCCATCTCGAGGATGACTCTGCCTCTTGGGTTCGTCGTCGGCATGCCCCATTCTGTGGCCCTCGCGTTGAAGTCGCCCCCGATCACGATTTCCCCGGGGGCCTCTCTAATAGCGTCCTCCAATACCCCTAGTTTCCTTGTAAAGTCGGCGGCAGTTAGGTTCGGTGACAGATATACGCTAAAGAATGTTATGCGACCCATCCTTCCCCTTACGTAGTCTTCTCCCGTACCCGTATTCGCCAACCCGCGCCCGGGCACCCAAATGGCTGCGGTTTTTTCGTCGTTTGACACCCACAAGGGTGGGTCTAGGTTCTTGTATTGTTCGCTGATCAATAGGACATCCATTTTCTGCTCCCTCACGTGTTGGGTTAGCAGATCATGTGCGAGCCTACTTCTGTGCAGGTTTCCTTGGAGTATCCTTGCCATTATCTTTGGAGCTTGCTTGCGTTAAGGGCACCACACTTCCAACAGCTAGTGCTCCTGTCAGGCCCTTTGCATTTGGCTTTCACGTGCCCGTAGCCAAGGCAACGGTAGCATCGCGTGACGCTTGCTCGCACCCGCACTCGGTAGTTTACCCAGCCGATGCGAATCTTTCCCTTTTTGAGCAGTGCGGCGGCCTTGGTCTGGTCCAATTCGACCACTGTGTGTTTAGCTCAAACAGATGGACTTTGGCATCTTCTTTGCCGCAGCCTGTTGCGGCTGTGATAGCACTGTTGACCTCTTCCTTCGTCGTAAATCCATCGATGTCTCAGATCTCTAGTATTGTCATGGAGATCTTGCCCTTAATTGTGCCTGCTTGTCCTATTGCCTCTTGGATGGCCTTTTGAAATTACTTCATTTCGTCATTGCTTTTGCCCACCCCGACCAGAACTCCGCCGTCTCTTGTTTTGCGAACAAACTTAAGCACCGTGTTTAGCTCTTCCGGCTTTACCTGAATCTTCATCAGAGACAAAATGTCAGCATAGGTCTTGCCACTCTCCGGCTTTATCAGAATGGCGTCCGTCCTTTGACGTGGAGCCTTCTCTTCTTTGGTTGGATCTGCTCCGGCTTTACCTTCTGTTTCTTTTTAGCCTTCCTGCCAGCAGTTATTTCCCATTGTGCCGTACCATGAGAAGTCTGGCCGTTCCCCTCGCTGTCCCTACTTGTCGAGGGAGCACTTACATCCTTCTTGTCTTTTTTTGCGGGGGTACCGCCTCCGTCAGATGATGCCCGTACCCTCTTCTTTGATTTTACCGTTTTTTGAGGCTTTGCATTGTCCTCACTAGATTGTTTGGGGGACTGCCTCTTCGCGACATCTTCCATCTGGTCAAGAAGCATGAAAGCTTCGATCATCATGGATCCTATTAAGGGTAAGCCTTCTTTGATCTTGATATTCACGCCCTTTTGCTTTTCCAGGGTTTTGGTCATTTCCCTAGCCGTTTCACGCACCTTCCGTAGCTTGTCTTGTAGGCTGGCGTGGGCTTGTAGCCAATCCCTTATGGTATGGCGCTCTTATCCTACCGCTGCGTTCTTGTCATACCGGTATGCTGCAGCACTCATGGCGCTGCCTATACTGGTACTTCTGCTTGATTTGTGGATTGGATATCCACCGTCTTGTGTTGTTGGCACTCTTAAGGTTTCAACTTCCAGGTTCTCCTGTGGGTTTTCCCCGAGTTCGTTTGTGGTTCCCATATTATAAGCATTTATCTTCATCCTGGCATGTGTCCGACCCCTGGATCCCCCCGTCTATGGGGGCAGCTGACATGGCCCCAACACATGACTGTAGGCGGTGCCAGACTGGGTACATCATGTCAGGATGTAACACGCGCTATCGCCTTAGCCCACCTCCACTCTCTCGAGCCTCCCACCCCGAACACAGGTGCTCGGCTCTCTGGAGAGTTTCCGGCGGATGTCACACAATAACACGTACTCGCTCGAGCCGGTTGACCAAAACTAGCTAGGTAACCGGCCTCTCGTCTAGCGGGAGCCAAAGATGGTTCCGGTTACTTCGGCACGCAACCGTAGGTCTTGAGGAGACCGTTAGATCGCCTCTCCATCCAGGATCTCCCTTTGGCAGCCCACGGGTTGCACCGCACGGCAAACGCGGCGGCTTGATTTGGTCCACGGAGCATATTTTATTTCTGCTCTACCCTCCGAGGTGTGTGCCTCGGCGAGCACTCCCCCATCCGCCAACCGGGGGACGCGCCACATACGGGGTGTCAGGCTTCAATATTATTAACATTATTATTATTATCATTATGATTATTATCAATATTATTATTATTATTATTATTATTATTATTATTATTATTATTATTATTATTATAATTAGGTGCCTCCACATTCTTTGGCTGCGTTTGGTTTATTTTTGCGACTTCCTGGCTATTCGGAGGTACTGCTTAGGGATCGTAAGCGAGCTCAATGCCTACTGCGTCTGGCTCTTGGCGTTACCGATGACGGTGAAGGCGGTGATGTACTTAGTTCACCGCTAGCAGTTTCATTACCAACTTTACCTTTTCAAGTACTCAAACAGCTTCTCGATGATACACCGCCAACGACAGATGATGGTCTTCTTTTGCGACGAACCTCAATTGAAGTTGGCGCCGTATTGCTGTTGCTTAATTGTTTGGCTATTTTTACACATCAAACTGGATATAATGAAGGTATTTTCAATATATAATATATTAACATTATTATATTACTATACAAGTGGCATATATAGTACATTATGCATCAAGAAATTAAAGAAAAAAATCTGTTGAAACAATCGACTGCTCTTGAGTTGTATATAGTTGATACTTTGTGAGAGAGTTGTATACTTTATTGACGACTTGATTGTAGCCAACTTGATAAGCAGGCATAGAAAATTGTGTTTTCGAAAAATAGGAAATATAGTAAATTAACGAAAAATAAAATGTGAAAAAAAATAGAAAGCCGACTTTTTCCTGCTTTTTAAATGGCTAATATTGTCAGTCGAAAATAAAAATATGGTTTATATGTTGGTCGTATTTAAAAATTACTCATTTATACATTTACATAGGTTCGGAACAACGTGCAGGTCAATCTGGAAGCCGAAGCGATGACAAATCTCATCTATATTGGGCCAAAGGCACTGGTTTTGGCACTGGTTCGACGCAGCAGTCTTGGAACGTCGAACAAGCTTTAATGCGACAGCGTTCTGAAGAAGAGCACGTAACCATTCTTCTGCAGGTGCTTGCAAGCTATATTGGGCCGGGCGATCAACCTCAGAAGGAACTACCAGCTGCTTTTACAGAGTTGCTGTCGCGATCTTGTTTGTTGCCTGCTCTGTCTTCATATCTACGCAACGACTCCGTCCTTGATATGGCACGCCACATACCACTCTACCGCGCTGTACTCCAGTTACTGCGTGCAATGGCTAATTCCAGTCAATTGGCGCCGTTGTTGTTACCGAGGAGTGGAAAATCTGGCGATCCCTCGATCGTTTCACTGCTCTCTAGTATGAGGTTGTGCGTTGACACGTACGTGCATAAGATAAACAGAACAAAGAACAGCAAGGGCAAGTCTAGTTCTAAGTATCCCGAAGACGGCGAACAAGATGAAGGTCTAGCTACCTTAATCCCCGACATCCAGGAAAGTGCAACGATTGTACAAAATGCAACTGCTAGGTTAGTGGAAGCTATCGAAGAGATTGCGGGGCCTAGTCCATCAGGTCCAGAAGTACCTTTGAAAACGATTGAACAACGTTATCTTGAAGTTATGAAAGCACTGCAGTTTGGTAAGTCCAAGCCAAGTTGTACTTATAAGCACGTTTATAAATTTCATAAGTTTGTTTCTATTGATCATTTTTATTTAATTTGAAGACACGTACGAGATGATAGTCGAAAATCCGGATGGTGGATTCAAGTTCGCTATTTCGTATCACTTCGAATCAAACATGCGCTCAGCAGGTGAACGCAACCACCCTACACGCGTTAAGCGTCTTGCTCAGGAGGCTGTTACTCTTTCGACCGCTTTGCCGCTATCGTACAGCAGTAGCGTATTTGTGCGGTGCGATACCGATCGGTTAGATGTAATGAAAGTCCTGATAACTGGACCGGCAGAAACACCTTATGCCAATGGCTGCTTTGAGTTCGATGTTTACTTTCCATCAGACTATCCTAATTATCCAATGATGATTAATCTTGAGACGACGGGCAGGCGTTCCGTGCGCTTCAATCCAAATTTATACAACGACGGTAAAGTATGCCTCAGTGTTTTGAACACATGGCACGGTAGACCAGAGGAAAAGTGGAACGCTCATACTAGCAGCTTTCTTCAGGTATATACTATGGCAGTGTCCAGTTCATTGATTTGTTTTCTTTTCATAATTTTACTTCTACTAATTTCTTTATTATTTCCTTCAATAGGTTTTAGTATCCATTCAGTCGTTAATCTTAGTATCCGAACCGTATTTCAACGAACCAGGCTTTGAACGTTCGCGTGGGACGTCTAGCGGTGCACAATCTAGTCAAGAGTATAACGCCAACGTTTGTCAAGCTACTGCAAAATGGGCGATGCTTGATCAGATTCGTAACCCTTGCCCATGTTTCAAAGAGGTAAAATTTTGGTTTGTCTTGAAGCGTAATCATTAAAGTAATGATATTTATTTAATATTTACATTAATCTAGGTAATACACACCCATTTCTGGCTCAAGAGACACGAAATAGTAGCACAAATAGAGGGTTGGATTAGAGACATGGAAATGCATGGAGCAGACCGACGATCAGCTAGGACTATATCATTGAGCGCTTTAGCATTAAGGGTAAATTATATTCTAATATACAAAATAATTTTTTTAATTAAGTTTTTAATTTTATTAAATGTAAATTGATATTTTTAATTGCAGAGGCATTACAAACAATTGAGGGAAGAACTGAACAAACTGCCAACGCCAGAGGGACTAGAGGATCTAGCAGAGCCTCTGCGCCCACCAAGTTCGCCTCTAGAAATGTCTGGAACTCCTGGCACCCCAAGTACGCCAATAACACACCCTACCAACTTTGTCAACGCTACACCGACGAGTAATAACGCCGCTGAAACCAGCAATCACGTGCATCATGATATTGATACAGACGTCGAGATGGAAAAAATGGTCTCGAAGGTCTGCGAATGAGCAGGATTCATTTCAAAGAAATTGTTGGACATTTTTAAAAGTCTATTGTTAGTGTTATTGTGAATAAATCGTTGTCGATAATTGTCGGCAATGCAAAAAAAGTCTGTCGAAAAGAAAAAAACTTCAGAAATATTGACTTGAAAAATACAAAGCAAAAGACAATGTTCATCTTAAAAGCGAAATAGCTGAGAACTCATTATTCTGGACGAGAATTTGATCGTTGAAGAGATTCCTCGTTGTGAACAAATGATACAGTAAAAGAAAAAAAAAATAATAACAGGAGCCGTTCATAGTGCGCGCATACCGAGGCTGCTATAATATATGTGCACTGCGTTCGTTCTACTACTGTGTGTAATTGAATAAAAGTAACGACCGTTACCTTTGCTATTCATTATAGATGTTCCTCGTTTGTAAAGCCGACAGAAACGATATCGGCATGCAATACGACTGCAGGATTTCAGGTTGATTGTCTCTTTTGTTGTTGTACAATTGAAATCCAAATTGGTCGCATTGTTTTTATTAATTTAGTTTTGGTATCACTCTATTTTTTTCCTTAAAATATTGGTCGAATAGACGAGAGTGATTTCAAACTTGATACTGTTTTAAATCGGCCTCTTTAGAGATAAAAGAGAGTTAATACATTTTATTAAAATTGTGCGTTTAATCATATTCCGAATTTTTCCCCAAGAATCTAAGGGATCTAGTTTTATTTTTCCTTTTATTTTGTATCTACGCGTATAAATGAATTGTTTATGTCGTTATTTATATATTTCCTCTCACTGCAAAACGTTGACTTTGATACTTGAAACTGAAAAAGAGAGTGTTTGATGTAGATAGCGTTATGTTTATATAAGAAGCGATAATGTGATCAGGAGGGATCGCGATGGCAAACCTTGCTGGTAATCGGTTAATGTAAATAATTTCCAATAAGTAATCTTGCACACACGTATACATGTTTGTAATTCTAAAAAAAAATGGAGTATTGAAAGAGTGCTCGACGGAGTGCATGTCTTGGAAATAAAAGAAAAATAAAAAAATTACCTATATAGATAACAACAAGAAAACCTATGCATAGAATCCCAATTCAAGTGCGACGAATGGTATGCGAGTCGCTTTTCTGATGACACGATGATTGTAAAGTGATGTATGGAAAAGAAAACATGTTAATAGTTATTTATAATAAATCATTATTACCACTCGCATTTATACACTTTTCATTTCTATGATCTTTTTAAAAACATTAATCTATGTAGGTAATTACATCAAGCGTGTCCGGTACACGTATTAACGTCTACATTGAATTTATAAAGAGAAATAATGGCAAGCTCTTGATGTTTGGCTCAATCTGCGATCATCATTCTATCTTATTTGCAAAATATTAAGGGACCACCGTACCTTTTGTATAGATATACTGATAATGTTAATTTACGCGATCGTTCGCTCCTAACTTCCGGAAAAACGAGGGTTTTTATGACTTTAAAAAAATTACAGGATGTAGTTGACGGTACAATCTTTGCGCGGAAGTGAGCTGGACATTCTTATGCGTCAACGGGATCCAGAAGAAAAACATACTAAAGTATGCTTTTTTTCGAGAGTCTAACCTCGGCCAAAAACTAAACAGTAAATGATCGATTTGATCTGATCCAAAATATTTGACATATCTGGAAAATATATTTTAAGCATTCTTTTCCTGTGATTCTGTTGATGAATGCTGCCTAGCTCACTTCCGCGCAAAGATTGTATCGACAACTAGGTCCTGTAATTTTTTGAGAGTTATAAAAGCCCTCGTTTTTCTAGAAATTGACACCAAATTAATGATCAAGGTTATGGCTTGAGTAAACAATGAAGTTTAAATGAGTAAGTCAGTATAGTTTAAGGGCCCTCGGGAGTATATAGATATTATATAACTATTTAGTACATAGTATGTGAGAAAAATAGCTGTACATTGCACCTCAACTTTTGAAAATTATTGATGTTAGTTTTTGTATATACGTTCAATTCTCACAATTACTGATTTGAATCGTGCGCGCTATTACAGTTGTGTACTTAGATAGAGTAGTTGTAGGTACCAGTACATAATATGTAATACTTAGTGAATAGATAGTATAAATAGAGACGCCAAAATTCTCCTCTCCCCTTTTCCGGCTGATGCCGACGTGATAACACATATCTCGACCTCTCTCACGTGTAATTTACAAAGTACATATAAATCGAATTATCAACGTTCACCGAAAGTTATATTATTTGTTCACCATTCCGCTTTCTAAGTTCATAAACCAAAATATCAATTATATATCTACAATATAAGGCGAAAATCAATGTTTGACGTTAGGAAAATTGAAAATCACTCACTTTTTACATTTATTCGACATATTTAATCGGGCCAGTTTATAAATTATGCAAGGTTGTTTTCGGAACAAATCTTTTATTTTTTAAAAATTTTTAATAAGCAAATAAATATTTACACGTCGAATAGCTAATTAATTATCCATATTGGTGCAACTTCTTGCATATAAGTATATCAACGTTTCACATTGATGCAGACAACTTTTTTAAACGACGGGTTTGACTTGTGCCAATTTTTTTTTCTTGTAAAAAATAAATAATGTCGATAAACATGTTATTACGGATTTGATTGTTGGCGTCAATTAAAAGTTACGCTCAAAACAGTTAATGGTATCCATATACTAGGTGCATCTTCCCTATATAAGATACTTGAGTAGTGGATAGCACTGTTTATCATTTATTACCGTATAATTTCGTGGTATTCTGTCCGCGGCTACGTTTGGCGGACGTTGGATTGTCCACTGTTACTTGCAGTCGTTAAAAGCAAGTAAGTTGTGCATTTTATTCATTCTTATAATTCTATTCTTACCTCGTGTGTGGACGCAGATGGTTTGTCCACGGTATCCTCTTACCTGCACGTCGTGACAGCGTAAATGATGAGAAATTTATTTATGCCAATTGAGGTTTAATTATTATTTATGATTATGATCTAATACACAAGGGTTTCAATTGTATTGATTGTTATATTTTTATTAGGCAGTTCACATACGTACAGAATACAGAGTTTCACTAATTTTAGGTGTTGAATTATTACTTTTCGCAAATACTATGTTTTACAGTTATTATCTTATCATGTTTACTCTAATTTCTTAGTTGCATTTGTATGTAATCTTAGCAACTTACAATTATTACTTTTAGTCTCCTTAGCGGTGTGACCAACCCGGCTGAAAATAATCATATGAGAGTCATATGAGAGTTATATGATATATCGCGAATTCTCATAAAAATAAATAATCGTACTACGTGCTCTATCGCTCTCTGATATTTATTAGATGTCTTTCTTTATACTGGTAATTTGTAAGATGCTTAAAGGATTTATTTTTACATAAATATTAGTAGTAGGGGCTAGACTGCTACTGCGCCAGGCAACTCCCGCGCCACTGAATACCGGCCGATGGTAACAGGGAGGGAGGGAGATGGGATTTTGTGTTAGTAGAAATAGGAATTATTAGTTCAATAATGATTCATATATAGATGTACATACATTTTCATTGATTTATAAAAAACCTTATTTATTGAATGAGTACACAATATATTGTATAAAAACTAAAAGACACACAAAAAAGTATTATAGTCTTATAAGTAAAACGCATCTAAAAACTAAATGCATTGATCGATACATTGTTAATATAATAGGAATATAAATTTTCTCCATACAAATTTAACTTAATAGTACACTGAATGCATAGTAACTTAAAGTTATATAGGAATATAAATTTTCTCAATACAAATTTAACTTAATAGTACACTAAATACATAGTATCTTAAAGTTATAAAAAGCAAATATAAGGGAAGCTAGCACTTGCACACACTCATCCATTGCGTTCGCAATAAGAAATATGAATTGCGTTGTTAATAAATATATGGTAAGATGTCTAAATTCTTAAAAAAATTATCCTATACAAATAACATGAAAACTCATAATTATTAATAAAAAATACATTTATAACTTATAAATAATCTAATTCATATTGCAAAATCCTTAATGCTAAATATGAATGTAATAGTCGAATTTTTTTTGCTTAAATAAACTCTATTAAATTATTACCAAGATGTTTTAAATCAGCTCTTCATCTCTTTCTCTAGTTTCTCAAGCACAGTTTCATCTTCCACCAGCATCTTGCTGACTCGTGTTGGTAGAATTATATTGAAGCTGTTCTCCAGCTCCGTAACCATTTTTATGCCGAATCTTGTCTTGATCTTCTTGATTCTTATTATTTACTATGCTTTGATTTCAAAAAATCGGACAGCTTCCTTGTAGGCAAGTATGCTGGCGATGTAGCCACTGCGTTGATTGATTCCATGCTGTAAATAAAAATAATGTAGTTAGCAGTTAGCTGAGTGGTGCCAGTCTTTGTTAGGAGCGTCGATATTATAATTAATATCCTTATGAGCATTTAAATTTAGAAAATGTATATATATATATATATATATATATATATATATATATATATAAATTTTCTAAATTTAAATGCTAATAAGGATATTAATTATAATATACTCACCAAAATAGAGGTTAGTATTGTACTGCTGTAAAATTTAACTCAGTATAGAGTAGACCACTACTTTAATATCCAAAGGAAAATGTAACTCACTACGGAGTAGAGCATTGCTTAAATATCTATGGAACTTGTACCCTCTCCGCTACAAAAGCTTTTCAAGCTAGATTCACACACGCATAATAGCAAAGCGTAATGTCGCCACTGATCCTTCTCTTGCAACCTCTCTATATTAAAGCGCAGTATACCCTCAGAAAAGATAGCGCACCACTGCAGCCTAGAGGAAAGCAGTGTTACCCTCACTCTCGCACTTTTACACGCGTTTCCTATGCCCCCACACGCATAATAGCGAAGCGCAATGTCGCAACTGACCCTCTGTTTCCCTCTATGCACTTATGACTTTTTACCTCCGATGTGCTCTACGAAGATATTCCCGCAGAGATAGCAGGAGATTCTTCGCAGTGGAGATTCCACTTCCCCGACACATTTCTATATATTTGCATTGTCCCCACTCTATACTAACAACGCGTTAAAATACTTTGATTTTTCGCATGCATGCGAAAATTACCCCCTCTCTCTAGTATTTTTAAAGTATTTAAGTTAGAGCACAAGGGTTAGAAAAGGGTTAGTCTGTCAAAGAATCATACGCGTTTATAGTGGAATTCTGTTAGTTGTTCTGAGAGCAAGGATTATTATAATGTACAGGTATAAATAATTTTAATTAAAATCAATTTACTTAAAATTCAACCAGGTGATATAAGTATTTTTTAAATGTAATGCTGCGATATTTTGTGTCACGTGTTTTCCGAATTCTTCGATCCATAGATAGATAAGGCTTAAGATAATTAGTTCAAACATAAGGGTCCAGCGCAAGGAATCTTTTGAGGTAGTCCTGCAGACGGATACCATTCAGACCGCGACTGTCAGTGCAGTAACATCGATATAGTGCTAAAAGTTTTATACAAGTGCTGCAAATTCTACACATCAATAACATTCTCTCTCTCTCTCTCTCTCTCTCTCTCTCTCTCTAATAATTTATTATTAATAATGTTATTTTATATATTATTAATTATTATATATTTGTTACAGAAAAACATGGACTTGCTATGGCAGTCTGCAAAAGACATTACCAATGACGCAATATACGAGGTAATGATCTCTCTATCTCAAATTGATGATTTATTATTAATAATGTTATTTTATCTGGTGTTAATCATTACTTATTTGTTACAGAGAAAATTTGACTCAATAGGGCAGTCTGCAGGAGGCATTACAAATAACGCAATGCATGAGGTAAAAATAATTAAAAAAAAATTATGTTAATATATATATTTTTTAATTAATAATTCTTTCATTTTTTTCAGGATAATCTTAGGTATTCTCCAGGATTAGATTACATTCTGCTGGATGCTGATTCTATGCGAGCAGCAGCAGAGCGTAGCGTAATTGAAGCCCATTTCTGCTCAGCGCCTACTAATATACAAGTAGATAGGCTATAGGCATACTGGAACACACGGGTTCTAGAACACCCCCTCCCTTCTCAAAGTGTTCCAGAATCCGAGGTGTGTATTTTAGATGGAGGGATTGTCGATCCCTCTCTTCCCTCCCCTAGCAACCGAGAATTCATCCCCCTCTCAAAGTATTTTAGATGGAGGGATTTTTCGATCCCTCCTTTCCCGCCCTTAGCGACCGACAATTCACCCCACTCTCAAAGTGAGCCAGTAACCTTAACACAGAGCCTTATGGACGGCCCTCGCTCTAGATCAGAAGAAAATCTATTGGCTGTTTTCTGAGGAGAGAGGGAAAGAACAGCCCTTCGTATTTTCTAAAGTAATAGAATCTAAGGAAAAAACAGGCTTGTCTCGTTCTCAGGGAAAGTGTGCACAATGTATTTCCTGTGCGCAAAAGAAAGCCTTCTCATACAGTAGGTGCATTTTTCAGCGCTCTTTAAGAATAAATACACTGCTGGCCCTTTTTTAGAAAAATGTTTTCACGAGTCAAAGCGATATTTGAATGCTATTTACCCTTGCGCGCAATAGTCCCACGCGCAACAGGCCCCCCGAGCGGGTGTAAAGAAGAAAAAGGATTTTTGTCTGCGCTCTGTTAGACTTAATTTACTGACCAAGAGAAAGAAGCGTAGGCTATGTGACCTTTGCGGACAAATGTATATACAATTATGCTACTGCTTGCCACCTCGTACGCAATACACCCTCGTTCAGCAGACCCCGAGCAGGTATATGAGAATGTTGCTTACTATTTGAGTCTATAATTTTAAGTAAGGAAAATTTATTTAGGGAACAGAAAAAAATCACTTGCAATTTCTTATTCTTATACGTCGATACTACCCTTCCAGTGACTGCAATCGAGGAAACCTCAAGTCAGACAATGAGAGTGATAAAGAATAAGGGTAATAGAGATAATAAGTTGCAGTACGGAAGCGGCGAGCCTCCCATTCTGGTCACTGTCGGGTCTTCTTCAGTCAAGAGAGTCAGAATGTCAAATACGCCCCGCCGTTCCAACCTCCGCTATAATAGCGAAGAAGAGACCGAATAGCATAGAGTCAGAGAACATGATGACTCACTTAAACTCAATAGAATGCACTACGAATACATTACACAGAAACGCGAGAAGACGAGAGACAACGAAATCGAGAGAGACTTTATCGAAACTAACGATAACCAAATTGAATAATCAACAACAAAACTATTAATAAGAGCGCGAATCCCCAAATCACAGCATCATAAACCAAACACTACAAGCTACAAGAAACGCACACACAAACATCTACAAGAGGCGCACTAACACACACACACACACACGCGGAAAGGCGTAACGCCCTGCACCAGCCACGAGCCAGAAGTCTTCCAAAGCCCGCCTAGCAAACGAAGAAGAGATGTGGCCTGATTACAGAAAACCAAACGGCCATATATACGCACTCAAATAAAAGCGACATGAGCTGCGAATATTCTTCAACGTAAAACAAGAATCAAGCAAGTAGCCACCAGCACTCTACAGCTGTGCAAACAAGCAGTCGCATACCTCAAAGCAGGGCACGACACGACTCGGAATGACAAATAACAACCAAAAGAGGAGAAGCCGGCTAGCAACAGGAACCTAATTTCCAAGAATAATAAGCATAAGAAATGCACAAGCGGGGAAATGGCATAGGAAGGGGATTAGACCCTATGTACGTGTGATAGCGAGCTCACGAAAATGACGACACAGAGGAACTAAGCCTTTTGATTGGACCTCTCCGCTAAAGAAGCCATCACACACCTCTGTCTCACCTACACACCTGCTTATCACAAAAGCGACTACATGATATAAAAGGGCCCAGCAATTCTACACTACACGTTAGTACGATCTTCGAGACGGTTCTACGTAAACTAAGATTCGCGTCCGACTTAGAATCATTTTAATAAAATTAATTTAGAAGTTCTCGAAATAAGGAACTTAAAAGAAATCGCGCTTAAATTGGAAATCAGCTCCCACAGATTGTCTTACACCGTATCCCGAATCAATCGTCTCTCGGAATCTAAAAGGTTTAAAGTTAATATTGTAAACCATCGATTTTACTTGTGATTGCGAAGCATCGAAGATTATAAAGAGCATAAATTTCGCGAAACAGGTTAATTAATCGAATAAACTGAATTATTACGGTACGAATCGTGAGTGAAGTTAATTTCAAACCTTTGTTCCGACATCCCTCTCGTCACATAATTCGATCGTATTTCCGGCACCTTCACCAAGGACGAGCAGACGCAGTGCATTCGAAGAAGCAGAAGCAAGGACTATAAAAGGTAGGTGTCGGCATAATACTCAATATAAGCTAGACAGATACACACACTCTCTCTCTCTCTCTCTCTCTCTCTCTCTCTCTTTCTCTCTCTCTGAACTTATACTGCGGATGAAATGCTAACGTCCTATTTACATCACTGAAAATCCGAATATACTAAACCCACATTCGTTCTCTCTTAAGTTATCAAAACCAACTATTGCACCGAGATTTATTAAGACACCACAACGTAGAGTCACGTCTTATTAGAGCGATTGTGTCAAATATTAAAAGAGAGAGAAAATAGTTTCCCGTTCAGGCATGCTTCGCCGTTCTCTGATTGCGAGAGCGCATAGGTTAAATAAGAAAATAATAAAAATTTAAATAAAATAAAACAACGACGCAGCTGTATGACAAAAAAAATTATATTTTCCGTAGAGCTTAAGAACAGGCGAGCGTCCGGACAGTGCAATTAGGCAGTCCGAAGAAATAGCCATTAAGAGCGCGCGTAGGTACAGCGATCGGGATCGGTATATACGGCGGGCAGCGGCCCTATCGTAGAATTTGTGCACAGCCGGAAAAAAACAAAGTATCTGGGGAAATTGCGAGCGACAATCTGGCGCCTCAGGTTTTAGAATCTTTGCGGCACAGAATGTGAAGCCGTGCAAAGCAAATTATAAATTTTAAAAGTAGAATATTTATAATATATAAAATAAAAATTTAGATTCATATAAAGTATGGACAGTTGAAAAGTATTAAGTTGCAACTGTGCATATTTTATTTATTTCAAAGATAAAGTAGAATTTGTATTCGTGGCGTAGAAAGAAATTTATACTCGCACAGGTTTTACGATATGTTTTTAGTTAAATAGATAGTTTATAATAAACTAGTTCGAAATAGCAGCTAGGTTATAATAATAATATCAAGTTTAAATAATAATAGAATATTATAATAAAATTTGAAATTTAAAAATATTAAGTTATAATAAATTTAAATTTATTGCAATAGTAAATTAAAATCATAGTTGATATTTATTATATTATATAAGCAAAAATGTAAAATCTACAAATTATTATAAAATAACAAATAGAAAAGTTGAAAATGGTACAGGGAGGGCCATCTCGCGGGAAATCGGCAAGGCTAGGAAAATAGCAAAGGTGGAGCGGAAAAAGATCTGAAGAGGCGGTAGCCAAGCGAAAAGCACCGATCCAATAGGTCTATGACCGATATAGAGGGCGCAGATGCGGACCCAAAGGGATGGGCCTATGGAAAAGATGCGACGCGGGGTCGAAGGGAAGAAAAGTTCTGTCTGTATGAGAGTCTCGTCGAGGAGTTCAGCTGAGGTGGCTGCTCCCAAGCAACATATAAGTATTAAAATTTTGTATTTCAAACCCTGCAGATAACAACGTGTCGGCACAGAGACGTCCCCGTGACGGCACGAGATGGCGGCATCCACGACAGCACGTGACGTCCAGCTGCCGCAGCACAGAGACGGCACGTGACGGCACGGCGAGACAGCACGACGTGCCGTCTCTGTGCCGTCTCTGTGCCAGCAGAAAACGCTACCGGCGGGGAGCGATTTTATCGCATATAAAAATAATGCCAAATAAAAATTAGTTAGAACGCATAACTAAGCATCTACATCATAAATAATTAATAAATTTTGTTATATAGTATAAAAAAAATTTTATGTAAGAAAAAAAAATCTGCCGGGTGTAGGGCTGGAACTCACGATCTTTGGATCAGAAGTCCGAAGCTCTAGCCTCTGAGCCACAACTCTTCTTACAATTTGATGCACAATTGCACCTAATAATCATCGCTAATAATTAGAATTATGTAATAAAATAATGTTTAAATGTAATTCGGTTTGGAGAGAATAAAAAAAGTAATAAATGTATGCTCTTTACTAATTAAAGTCCATAATTATTAATAATGCAACATTCTGAGCACGCGGCACGCGTGCTGTCGCTGTGCAGTCTCTGTGCCGTCGCGTACAGACGCCTAGGTCGAGACAGCAACTGGACGGCACAGTGACAGCACGACGTGCGGCACGTCAAGAGCATGCTCTGCAAAAAAACGCCCGCCAGATGTCCCCGCTTGATAGCACAGAGACGGCACACGGACAGCACGCCGTGCGGCACAACAAGTCTCGGTGGAGACAGCACGTGCTGTTATCTGGGAAAGCCGTGGTGGCTGTGTTCAGAATAAGAATTTGTCCAAGTTTTTTCTTTTTAAAATAAACAGAATATTGAAGAGCAATCAAATCAACAGAGTAAAGTTTCATTCATTTTAACCAAATTTTCAAATCCAAAAGGAAGGAAGGAGTTTACAATCCAGTAAACTCTGAATTCGCTGCAATCTACAAAAAGAAAAGTAAGTAAAAATCATATAAGTTAATTAATAAATATCAAAAGGTTTGGGAATTTGTAAAGTGAACAGGCTTTGAACGCTGCCGCTTATTTTACAAATATATTTTGGGAGAACTTGTCGAGTTGCCTGGAGGGTTGACTGGACTTCGCTTGTCGGAGGACTTTTGACCTACAGTTCAACGAGACCTGTTCATTAGTTTGGTAGTAAGAAAATGAAAATTCAGTTACCATCTATAGTTGTGCAGCAAATCACATTCGAAGGTCTAAAATGTATCGCTGGCTGCATTAACGCGCATGTTGAGCGACTTCGTGATCATACTTATAACATTAACATGTGTATCGCTCTGATAGAAGATTATATTCGTGATAATGTTCAACAACGCTGTCACGTCGTGCAAATTTTTCAATATTTAAAAAAATTTTTAAAACATAAATGCGTATGTGACGCTCGTCCAGAGCAAATTCGGAGATGCGGGCCTGAAGAGAGAAAGCGAGGGACAGGTAGCCCTATTGTAAACCTCTTGCGCGCATCGGCGAGAGGCATCAGCGGACGCACTACAATAGCAATAGTAAAGTTTTTCTGTGCATTATTCGGCACGAGAAAGTTTTCGGAGTGACGGACCAAGCGCAATTTTATGACGAGCAGCTGCGTTTGCCTAAGATATCGGCAGCGTCTTGAGCGACCGTAATTAAGTATGTCATTATATTAAAGTATGTCATTTTGCAGAGTTATAATAATCGGTCGGTGTGAAGCTACGGTTGTTATAACGATGCATTGCTAATTTATTAAATTTTAAAAATAAAAAAGGAGTTAGAATAAATATTGAGGCTGTAAACGAATGAAATGTATAAATTTTATTAGTAAATTCAAGAGTAAATTCATTTATTTATAATATTTTCTTAAACTAACGCGCAGAAGAGCTTTATTACTAAGTTTTAGATATAGTTGTTTGGTATCGATTTGTAGAAAATTTCACAAGCATTAAAATTATAATATTGAAATATTTATACAATACTCTGCTCAACTTTTATTAATGATAAATAAAATGCTTGGGAAATTTTATATAAATTGGCGTGCACATCGAAAGCGGCGTATAGGCGAACCACAGTCATAGAGGAGAGGAAGTGAGGGAAAGCTCAAATATAACGGCTTCTCTCACTCGCTAATTTTCGGCATCTAGGCGGAATGCGACCCCAACAACATCGGGAAGGGAGGACTCTAGGCCCTTCGTGCTGCGAAACATCATTCTAGTTCGACACTCCGGTCCCGGCTCTAAGTAAGCTCGGTAGTTTTAGATTTGCGCTTGTACGCGATAGTAGATCCACGCGCTTGTACGCGTAGTTTTAGATTTGCGCTAAGTACGCACGGTTGTATTTTAAATATAAAATATAAAGTAGATTTAATTGAATTTGTGAGTGTTCTGTTGTTATTTTTACCAAGAGCCTTCATCCCTTCACGTTAGTACCAAAGAAGCAGCCAGCGGCAAAAAGTAAGTAAGAATCTATTTTTACTATCCTAACTTTTCTATTCCTTTCTATAACTATCGCTTGGATAAATGAACCGAATAACACCGGGTCATTTATCCCTTTTCTCTAACTTTTAGAATTTAGATCCGATTAACCCCGGGTCATTTTCTAAAAGTTTTACTTTCATTTCATTCCTATTATTTTTTTAACAAGCATTCAAAGCACCCAGCTATTGCACGAAAGTGTAGGCTAAAGGTGTAGTAATTAAATAAGCCCGGTAGCATCTTTGGATGTTACACTACCAAACGAATTCAGTGAGCGTTACTTTGAGATTGTGTTTGAAGAAACCCGCCGATATAGCGCTATCATTGTAACGCTATTAGAAAAAATAGCAGGCTTATAAATGGAACACTAAATGCCTTCAGCAGAAAAATTCTATGGTTTGCGGTCATTATTGGGTGGTGTTTCTACATTACATGTGTAAATTCAATTCGTTAAACAGTTTTACTTTATTATTTACTGTTACGTGACAACTTTCTGAATCCACATTTGAAATAATAATTTCAAGTGTGGCTTTGAGAAAGTTCCACACGTATAAAGGTACAGCGAGACTCAAGGACACAAAAGTATCAAGTGGATAAGAATCTTGCTGATCCAAACAACTTTCCCGCCGACGGCTAGAGGCGCACGTGTGGAGCTACGTTGCCGTTTCGGCGCGCAACTAGTTGTAAGGCCTAAGGAGTGAAACAAGCGTCGACATTGTAACGCGGCTGAGGGGAAGTAAGCTGGCGGCGACGTGGGAGGTCCGCGGGAACCACTTCCGAGCGCCCTCAAGCCACGCTGCTCTCTCTCACTCCGTGATCGGGCGCAGAAGCCGGCGGACACTTCGATTTTTGATCAGATTTTATTCTGAAATTTAAATTCGTTTTAGTTAGATTTAATAGCGCTTATTTCCAAGATTCAATTTAAGAGATTCACTCACGTGTGTACAATTTCTTTGGAAGAAAATACATAATTCGTTGGTCCATAGCCTTTTGTTATTTTAAATTTTTCCAAACCACTCACTCCAAGTTTCCAAAAGAAGAAAAGAGGAAAATATAAGAAGGAAGAGTGAGCCATCTAGGAACGTCTTCAACTAATAAACGCAAGGTAAGCTTTTTAATTATTAATTTGGACTACCACGAAAAGGAAAGGAAAACGTTTGCAGGCAGGGACACGAATCCTGACCAGATTCCCTCTGGACATCTGTAGAGTCTGTTAGGTAGGCAAACTCGCATAAAAAGAAAGATAAAACAACAAGTTTCATCTGTAACAAAGAATATGATAAATATTTATAATAAAAATGTAATATGTAGCGATGAAGGAGTGGGATAGTTTCCCTCTCTCACGCGTACTAAAACATTCCCTCTCCTCTCAGAGTGTTTTAATACCTGATGAAAGAGAGGGAATAGTTCTTCCCACTCTCCCTTATGTTTTGGAATGTTTATAGCGTTCTCTTACGTGTTCTAGTACCCGAGATGAAAAGAGTGGGATATGTTTCCCTTTCTCATGTGTTTTAGTAACCAATGATAGAAAGAGTGGGATGGTTTCCCACCTCTTTCAATTCCCTTCCCTATACAAGTCTGAATTTGTAGATTTTTCACCGCCTACAAAGAAAAGCTATTGGCTACTTTTTTTTAGTGGAAGGGGCAGCCTTTTTTTCAGAGATACACACGATCTGATAGGGCTTTTTTTCTCGCTCGGATGGATGTGAAATCGAAAAGGGCCTGCAGCGAGCTCGGAGATGTACACGATCTAATAGGCCTTATGAACACCCTAATGGCTTGGACCTTGTTTTTTATGTACACAAGCCATTACGACGTCCGGCGTCTAGAAATTTTCTCAAAGGTATACGGGATGATAAAGAAAATGCGTTTGGCCGAACTGATAAGTAGATGGAGCGAAAAAAATTGTACACCTGCGCGCTTGAGTCTAAAAATGTGTACACAAGCCATTACGGAGTCTGCGCGCAGATATTCAATCACAAGCCTATAGGAAGGGTCTTAGAAATTTTCTCGGTCAAGAAAAGGTCGTGGATTAGTCGAAGAGTGTTTCTGCGCGTTTATAAAGATAAGCAGTGTACATTTTTTTTTTAGCGGGGGTGTGCACAAACTGTCGCGTTTTGAGAATTAGGGAGGAAAAATTTTCACCAATCAGAGGATTTTTCAAGAAGGTTGTGGAAAGAGGAACTCAACCAATCGGAGAACTTTTCCAGGAGAGTTGTAGAATTAGGGAGGAAAAATTTCACCAATCAGAGGATTTTTGTAGGAGAGTCATAGAAAGAGCAAGTTAAAATTTGGGTATAAATAGTCCCAGTGCTAACTGCAGTCAGTTCAGTCATCGATTTTTCAATTTCACAAGTTTGAAGAAAGATCAAGATGGCAACGAAGAAGTCGAGTTCCAGAAGAAGTAGTATTCGAGTCGCCCAGGAGCGCATACGTTGGCTGGTGTCCAGCACCGACTCTATTGACTATGCTGGAGTACGTCTCCCGGTTGATGGAGGTAATGGAAAGGTGTAAGTATAATTTTTTTTGTATATTAATGCGCAAAAAATTGTTCATTTCTGCTTTTAATTTGATTTTTTTCTCTGCGTTACAGTGCCGCCACTGCCGTCTAATGCTGATTTGCAAGTTATACAGCAAATCGCAAAGCTCTTCAGCGGAGAACGCTAAGGCGAGCTCACGGCAACCTGGCCGTTCGTCGACAGTTGACAATGTCAATCCTCGACGATCCCAGGCGGCTGAGGAGCATCGAAGATCCCCGGCGGCATCAGAACCTTCGCAGCTCTGACGATCCTCGGTTGCGGCAGAACCTTCGCAGCTCTGACGATCCTCGGCTGCGGCAGAACCTTCAGAAGAATATCACCAGAATTCCATTCGATTCCATGGTAACTTTTTTCTAGCCAGTGTATCATGCATTTTTCTTCCTCTGTTAGATCTTCCCGTGGCATTGGTGACTTAAAGAGATATACAGTTGGAAAAGCAGTTTTTTCAAGTTAAGAAAACTGATTTCCTTAAAAATAAAAGTATCCACGGCAATTCTTTGAAACCCTTGAATGTCCACAATATAAACGTTTTCTTCTGGACATTGCAGCATGTTATTTTTGAACATTGTTTAGTATTCACACGTTGTAGTCATCTTGTAGAGTTAGTTCAGTAAGAAGTAAGTATTTAAAATGAACAGATTTATTCTCACACGCTCAATATATAAGGAAAAACTCCGCCTATAAGCCCCATATAAGTTGTCCCTACTCCTGTAGGCCCTTTTCTTGATCATCCCTCTCTCCATTTGATTGAGAAATCGTAAGCGTTCGACTCCCACCTCTTTTTTTTCATCTGATCGGAAAAATCTATTGGTCAGTTTTTCTTTTTTTCTGGTGTGAGAAGAGAGGGAAAGGAGGAGCTATCCTGCTATATTATTCTAAGATAGAATGCGTGGTGGAAATTTACATGTATGCAACCCACTACTTTTTTTTAAGAAAGGTGTAGTCACGTTTCTCATGAAAGTGAAAAGATTGGGATTTATATGGGAAAAAGAAATAAAATTTCGAATCCTCGCAGTAAGGTGCATCATTTGCGTGAGAGAAGTGTATAGGTCAATAGAAGCTAATGCTGGTCAATATATCCTTACAAGATAATCAATAAGTTTAGAGGCACGCCTCATAGGTAACTACGAAGATGAGAATTTTCTCTCTTTTCATAGGAAACCAAAAATCTCACACATTTTTACAATCGAAACTATAGATTTCCGCAGACTAAAGTGTGCAGGTGAATGTGTATAGATTACAAAAGAAGTAGCCTCCCCATTGACTGCGCGCAGAAGATCCTTGCACCGGTATACATAGATCGATGACAATAGGAGGGCCACTGACTGCGCGCACCGGCCCCTTGGCAGGTATGGACCTTTTTTTTCTATTTGTCACCAATGAATACTTTTTGTCTTATTGGTCAAATGTGTGGAGGCGTATTTTTTTTAGGATATGGGAGGAAAAAATTTTACTGACTCGCCTAGGATTGGCTAAAAGCACTAAAAGCAAGGGATGTGTTTTTGAGAATTCAGGAGGAAAGTTTTCCTCCAATCATATGATTTTCACAAAAAGTTAAGGAAAGGGAGAGCCGTGCTTTTCTAAATAAATACCACGGGTGTTGCTGCAGAGCGTCAGTTCAAGAATCTTCTCCGATTTTTCTTAACCCAGTGAAAATTAGTAACAGACAGGATGGCTCTTCCAAGGCAAAGTGGTCTGCGTAATATGCGGGAGCGCATAAGGACGCTGATATCTAACGCACCAACTCTAATGATGATGTTGGACCACGCAGCATGGACGCTAGACGCCATAGACTCATGTAAGTTGATTTTTTTTTAATTAAATATTGAGGTATTGTATATAATTGTTGTATGATTCTTTTATTTTTTTTATGCAGTCTTATTTTTCGTGTCATATTTTTATAGTCTTATTTTATTCTTTTTTGCAGTGCCACCGATACCTCCAATGGCTGCGATGCAAAATTTGTATCCGACAGGCAGTCCTAACCATCCCGTTTCAAGTGCAAGTCCGAGAAGGGGCTCTCGCTCACGTTCGAGTTCAAGCTCGAGTTCCAGCTCGAGTTCAAGCTCATCGAGCTCGAGTTCAAACTCGAGTTCAAGTGTAAAGTCGAAGAAACGAGGATCGAGTAGCACGTTTTGGCCTGAAAAATCGTTGGTCCGTGCGAGTTTGCCTAAACTAGAGCAAATGAGCATCGGCAAGAGCAAGAGCAAGAGCAACAGCAACAGCAACAGTAACGACAGTGGCAGAAAAAGGAAAGCGAAGGATAAAGCAGAAGGTCAAATAAAAAAGCCTTGTGATGAGATGAAAAAATCAGAAAAGCCTTCAACGCATTCTAATACGGGTGAGTGATAAATATATTTTTAAATATAAATTTTACGTGTCAGTGGCCGGGAAGTGTCATTTCACATCCGCACAGCAGACGAAAAAAAATTATACTTGCCGACCGCTTAAGCACATGAAATAGTATACGTATGATTTTTTTAGTTTTGTAAAAAAAATTTATTGTTATTTCTTTTTGGTTACAGAAGTCAAGAAAGACGTTAGAGTTCCTCTTTCGATTTCCTCGCTGTTCAATGCAGGTAAATTATAAATAAATATTTTTTTAAATCATTTTTTTTTGTAATATTAAAATCATAAAATTAACTATGTTTATATTTATTTTGTTTCAGATGTAAAAGCGCCTCTTCATGATAATAAGGATCATGCCCATTCGTCAAAGCGAGGCTTGCTGAGGCTGGATCGCAGCAAGGGGAAGGAAAATGCACCTGCTCCACCGAAGGCAGCAGCAACGGCATCTCGAGGGAAAGTAGCACCGTCATCATTGCACAAAACAGAGGCAGGTCCATCCCAACCCAAAATCCCGCCACGCATAATAGAGGACATCACGTTCCTCGATTAGCAATTTATAATAATATAAAATTCTCAAGTGATGGACATCCGAGATCTTCAACATTTGAGATTAAACTGAAAATAGTGGAAAATTATTTAGTAAATACGTTTTTTTTTTAGTATTTAGTAAATAGTATTTATACTTTCAAAGTATAAATTAATAAAACATTAAGATATATTATAAATACTTACGCATTTGGTAAATAATTTTTTATCCACTGTGCTTTCTGCTCCCCCTTGATAAATAGCTTTTGAACACCTTGCGTACAGATTTCTAAAACATGCTTAAGTCGATGGTATCGATATCACCAGAATTCCATTCGATTCCATGGTAACTTTTTTCTAGCCAGTGTATCATGCATTTTTCTTCCTCTGTTAGATCTTCCCAAGGCATTGGTGACTTAAAGAGATATACAGTTGGAAAAGCAGTTTTTTTCAAGTTAAGAAAACTGATTTCCTTAAAACTAAAAGTATCCACGGCAATTCTTTGAAACCCTTGAATGTCCACAATATAAACGTTTTCTTCTGGACATTGCAGCATGTTATTTTTGAACATTGTTTAGTATTCACACGTTGTAGTCATCTTGTACAGTTAGTTCAGTAAGAAGTAAGTATTGTTACGTCATAGCCTAATTTTAAAAAACAAAAAAATATTAAATAAAATAAAGTGTGCGCAGCTGCGCGCATTTAAAAAAAAAATGTGTTTGTGTTTACCGTAGATAAGCGAGCGTCCGGACAGCGCAGTTAGACAGTCCGGGCCATTAAGAGCGAGCGTGGGCATAGCGATTGGGATCGGTGCGGCGGGCAGCGGCCCTACCACAAAATTTGTGCGCAGCTGGGAAAAACCCAGAAATGTCTGGAGAAATTTTGTTTACTATGCTTATGTTACGCCGTAGAACACGAAGCCGTGGATAAAATTTTTATTTTTGAAGTAGAATATTTATATTAAATAATGTAGAAGATTTAAATTCATGTAAATTATGGACAGCTGAAAATACTAAGCTACAGCTGTGCATATTTTATTTAGTTCAAGAGTAAGAGCACGTGTTCGCGGAGTAAAATTTAAAATAATACTCGTACAAATTTTATGATTAGTTTTTAGTTTAATAGTTACATAGATTTATTATGTTAGATAAAAAGTTGGCGACCACGGCGTAAAATGATTATTTATCCGTGCAGATTTTACGATTTGATTTCAATTAAAAAATGAATGTTATACAAAATTAGTTAAAAATAGCAGGCAGAATATTATAATGAATATATTATACAGGCAGAATATATTATTACAAAATATAAATTTTACAAACATATTATAAATAACGCGTAGAAAAATTGAAAACGGTACAGAGAGGGCCATCTAACGAAAAATCGGCAAGGCTAAGAGTAGTGTGGGAGGGACAAAGGGTGCGGAAGAGGACCGGAAGAGGCGGGAACCAAGCGGAAGGACGCGATGCTATAGGTCGATGACCGATATAGAGGGCGCTGACGCAGACCCAAAGGGATGGGCCTGTTGGAAAAATCGGGTAGGAAAGGGAAAAGGACGCGAGGGTGAAACGAGGAAAAGCGTGCGGAGGAAAGCTCAGTTAATGCAAGGAGACCAGTCGAGGTGGCTGCTCCTGTATTTCATATTAAGTTGTTCTACCTTTTAAGCCGTGGTGGCTAAAGCGTGATTTCTTTTTTTTGTAAAATAACTTTAAGTTTTCAAATAAATTTAGTATTTCAAATTAAATAAAGTGAAGTTTAAAAATTTAATTTTTCGAGTATATTTAAATAACTATAAATTCTACAAACTACACAAGAAGGAAGAAGTTTACTATCCAGTAAACTTTGATTTCACTTCAACAGCAAAAAAGTAAGTAAAATATTAATAAATGAAATTATAATTTACAAGGGTGGAAAATTGTATGTGAGTAGGTTTTTGAACGCTGCCGCTCATATACAAAATTTAGGGTGAACTTGTGTGATTGACTGGAGGGTTGACTGGACTTCGCATGTCGGAGGCCTTTTGACCTACAGTTCAATCAAACTTGTTCGTTTGTGAGGGTTGGGATATAAAGTTTAGTTGAAATACGCGTTAATCAGGATAAAATCAGTAATCAATATTTTATAGTGCGCCGAGCATCGGACGTAACAAATTTTGGGGGTTCAGCCGGAATCATAACGTTTCTAAATTTTATTTTGATAAAACGCGTTGAGTTTATTCGGTTTTATTCGGTTTTTAGTGTTGGTGATTTCTATATGGTCTTAAGTGAAATTTTTATAAAGGCAAAGTTTTTGAAAAATTTATTTGAAATTAAAATACGTGAATTTTAGTTTGAAGATTTTGTGAGAAAATTTTATGAAAAATAATAATAGTTTTTGAAATTTTATGTGAACAAAAATAAGAAAATTTGAAGTTGATTTGTTTGAATTGAGAAGAAAAAGTATGAAGGTTATATTGTCAGTTTAAAAGAAAGAAAAACGTGAATATTGAAAAATGAGGTTTAAATGAATTTTATAAGGGAAACTAGTGTTGAAAAATATAAATAAAGTGAAAGTTAGTTAAAGAATAACTAAGGAATAAAATAAAAGGAAATTTTGGAAATTTATATGGGAAATTATATGTGAATATTTGTAGAAGTAAACAAATACAAAGAAATTATAAAAGTTATAAATCGGAAAGAGTAACCGTGAAAAACTTAAGAAATATTGAAAAATTAATAAAAATTGTGTTAAATAAAGAAATTACATTGATGTTTTGAATATGAAACGTTGATAGGAATATGAAATTGAAGTAATTTTATTTGCAATTTAAGAGAAATTGCGCGAAATTTTATGATACAAAAAAAAAGCAGTTTTGAAAAAGTGATTATTGAAAAAGAGTGTTATTTATGATATAAAATTTGAAAAGGATATATTGGGTTAAAATTAAAGTGAAATTTGAATAATTGAATTATAAAGTTTTGAGTTTTGAAAAATTTGAATATTGAATAAAAAGGTTTTATGCAACAAATGTTAATAAATAATAAAATAAATAAATAAATTGAGAATAGATTTTCAAAAAGATTTAAAACGAGTAAAAACATTATATGTTTGTGAACAAAAATTTATATTTAATGTCAGTAAGGCAAAAGAAAATTTTAGATAAAAGTTAAAATCAGTTTATGAAAAATAGTAAGGTTTTATTATTGTTTTAATTTGTTTTAGTGGGCAATAAAAAGTCATCTAAGCAACGGAAAAGGTTAGCTAAGAAAAAGTTAGAAGAAAATTTAAATCAAGTAAGTCAATCGGACACATTCAAAAGAATCAAACAGTCAAAAAGTAAAAGGAGGAAAATTAAGATTCAGGAAAAGTTGATAGAAAAACATTATGTGGATAATTTATGTTTTATTAGGCAGTTAAAGAACAAATTAGCAATAGTGCGATATTTGGATGATATTAAATCTCCAATTAAAAAGGTAAAATCAAGAAGAATCGACAAGAGTAAATGTGATAAAGTTAGAAAAAATTTGTTTATTAAAGAAAATGATAGAGATTGCGATAAATGTATAAATTTAAAAATTCGTGATAAATGTTTAGAATGTTTTATAGGTAGAAATAATTTGCCACGAGCAGTTTTAGTTGAATTGAATTTGAGGAAAACCGTTATCTAAAAATATTAAAGGCAATTTGAAAATTAAACGTTTACATGAGTGATAAACGGGTCACACGGAACCCATCAAAAAACGATCCAGAGTTACAAAAAGAGATAGATAAATTCAGACAATTTAGACAAGTAGAAGACGAAGATCTTGGAAACGAATCAGAACTATCAGATACTTTTAATTCTGCGACATCACACAATAGCACTTTGAACACAGACATTTTTGACGAATCAGAAAATAACACGACCGGGGAAAAAACGGTAGTAGACCAAGTTACTTTAGACAATAGCACAAATTCAGTAGAAAACAAAGACAACATGTCGACAGCAGGGACTAACATTAGTTTAAAAGACGCGCTTAAAGTAGTGCCGGAGTTTAGCGGAGATTTGTCGGAATTATCCAATTTTTTAGAAGGATGCCAGGAGGCAAAGGATATGATTCCAACCATAGCGGAGGAAAATCTTACGAAAGTTCTGAGAGGTAAACTTATAGGCGAAGCTAGAAAAGCCATATTAGGAGAAAAGTTTAAAAAAGTAGATGAGTTAACTAATTATATTCGCGACATATATTTACCTGCTAAAACCGTGCATCAGTTACAGAGAGAGTTAGGTAGTTCGTATCAAAAGGAGAATGAGAGTGTTATAGTATTTGCTAATAGAATGAGAGATTTGGGAACAAGAATATTAGAAGCTAAGCGAGTCGCCACGAACGCGGAGATAACTGAGGAATTTAAAAAAGCGACAACGGACAACATAATTGAATGTTTTAAAAACGGATTAAAACCGGAAATAGAGAGAAAAATGATTGTGGCCGACACAGTATTAGACATTGTAAAAAATGCGATTACAGCGGAGAGACTTTTAAATGCACAAAATGCCTTGCGTGGAATAAATAAAAGCGAAAGTAGTAAATTAACTGAGAAGAAAAGTGTATATTTTTGTAAAATTTGTAGAAATAATGAACACGATACTCAAAATTGTAATAAAAAGAGTAATGATATTTGTAGTATTTGTAATCGCGTGGGACATCCGACTAGCAAGTGTAGATTCGGAAATAATAGTAATGAGGCGTGCCAATTATGCGGAGTTGCCGGACATCAGGCTAAGCAATGCACAGGGGGAAAATTAAATATCATATGTCAAATTTGCGGAATTAGGGGTCATGGCGCTAATACTTGTAGAACAATAAGAAATAGTGTCCAATGTCAGTTATGTGGAATTTCGGGGCATAAGGAAAATACGTGCAATAGGTTAAATAATCAGAGCAGTGTCCTAAATCAAGAACAAATGATAAATAGATCGAAATTACATTGCGACAAATGCAGTCGCAATGGACACACGGCAGCTAGGTGCTATGCAAAAACTGTAGCGTACGTTAGTAATGAGAATAATGGCAATCAATTTGTGTGTTTTTATTGTAAACAACCGGGACATTTTATTAGGGAATGCCCAGTAAAAAGGTCGGAAAACTCCAGGGTTCTTCAGAACACAGGCGCAATTCCGAAGAGCCAAAGCCAATAGCAGCGTCAGAGGGAGAATTCGCCAGATTTATCGGAGCTAGTACCAATGTAAATAAAAATGCAGGAATACCGTATATAGAATTAGGAGACAAAAATAAAACATTCAATATTAAATTTATGATAGATACAGGGGCTCAAAGTAATATTATTAAAATTAGCTCAGTTCCAAATACAGTAGAGGTTGATACAACAACAAATTTTAATTTAAAGGGAATTTCTGACAAACCAGTAGAGAGTTTAGGAGTAATTGAGATGAAAGTTATAGGTAGTAGTACTAGATTTTTTGTAGTTGATGACGATTTTCAGATACCGTATAATGGAATTTTAGGCTGTGAATTTTTATACAAAAATTATTGTAAAGTAAATTTTGATAGTAAAACTTTAGAAGTAAACGGAAATTCAATTAAATTCAAACAGGATAATGAAATAAATAAACTAAATAAATTCGTAAATTATGAAGTTTCAAATGCAGATATTAAATTACCTTTTATAGATGTGTTAAATTCTCCAACGCAAGAGATCACACAATTTTTACTAGATACAGGAGCAGAATGTAGTTTAATAAAAAAAACTTTAGTACCAGATTATTGTAAAATTGATAACGAAGATAAAATGTTTTTGAGAGGTATAGATGGCGAAATAATAAAAACTGAAGGATCAACTATAATAGATATTTTTGGAATTGAACATAGAATACAAGTCGTACCGGATGACATTCCTATACCAGCTGAGGGAGTAATAGGAGTCGATTATTTAAGTAAACATGACACAACTTTGAATTTTAAAACCAAAAGTTTAAGAGTACATGATAAATATTCACCATTTAAAGATAGAAAATTTATAAATTTAACAATAAATAATAAAATGCCAATTAACGAGGAAGATTTTGATTTAGAGTCAGAGGAAGAAAATGTTGTCGATTCAATGTACAATAATTATTCGGTTCATGACGAGAAAAATAAATATTATTCAAACGAATTTTCAAACATGGGACAAATTTATAGTTTTTGTGTTTCAAAGGAAGAAACTTTTAACGAACTTGAAATAAAACAAAACGCAGATATTTTAGAAAGTAGATTATGTAATATTTTTAATGCACTTAGAGAGGAGCACGGAATAGAGCCAGTGGAACAGCCAAGTATACATCCAGAAATTTTAGATGCTAGAGCAGATGAGGTAATGGGAATTTTAAGGTTAGATGGGCTTACAGAAGAAGAGGTAGAGCAGATAGACGCTTTGATTAGAAAACATGCTGATAGAATTCAATTACAAGGGGAAGATTTAGAAGCTACTAATGTTTTGACGCATAGAATTAATACTACCGATGATATACCAATTTACGTTAGACAATATAGGTTACCGCATTCATTAAAAGAAGAGATAGAGACACAGATTAAAGAGTTATTAAGAAAAAGGATTATTCAACATTCAAATTCAGCATATAATAGTTCAATTTGGGTAGTACCAAAAAAAACAGATTCGACAGGAAAAATACGACGGAGAATAGTTTTAGATTTTAGAGAATTAAATGAAAAGACAGTACCGGATAAATATCCTATTCCTAATATAGCTGATATTTTTGATCAAGTGGGAGGGGCGAAATATTTTACTATTTTAGATTGCGTATCAGGTTTTCATCAAATAATGTTAGATCCGAAAGATAGACATAAGACAGCTTTTTCAACACCTTTAGGACACTTTGAATATTTAAGAATGCCGTTTGGATTAAAGAACGCTGCGGCGGAGTATCAGAGATTAATGAATATAGTTTTAGGCGATTTAATTGGTAAAGGGGTTTTTGTATATATTGATGATATTGTAATTTACGCGAAAAATTTAGAAGAGCATAATAGGTTAGTTAATGAAGTAATGAATCGATTAAGAAAAGCTAATTTAAAACTACAGCCGGATAAGTGTGAATTTTTAAGACGAGAAGTAGTATATTTAGGACATAGGTTAAGTGAAGAAGGGATTCAACCTGATTTAGGTAAGATTGAAGCGGTTTCGAAGTTTCCACAGCCAATAGATGTTAAGGGAATTAGGCAATTTTTAGGTTTAGCTGGCTATTATAGAAGGTTTATCAAGGATTTTGCAAAGATAGCAAAACCTTTGACAAAACTGTTAGAAAAAGAAACAGAATTTGACTGGAATACAGAATGCGAGGAATCGTTTGTAAAACTTAAAGAGATATTGTGCAATGCGCCATTGTTGCAATATCCAGACTTCACAAAACCATTTTTAATAACGACTGATGCATCGGGATATGCTTTGGGAGGGATTTTATCTCAAGGGACTATTGGAAAGGACCGGCCCATAGCATATACCTCGAGAGTATTGAGAGGCGCGGAGTTACAATATGACGTGTACGAAAAAGAGGCACTCGCCATGATACATAGTGTTAAAACGTTTAGACCTTATGTATTTGGACGCCGATTTACAATAATCACAGATCACAAGCCTTTATTATGGTTCAAATCTGCTGATTTAAACACTCGGGTTCAAAAATGGCGATTTAAATTATCTGAGTACGACTACACGATCGAGTATAAATCAGGCAAGCAAAACTGTAACGCAGATGCTTTGTCTAGGAATCTCGTGGAGTTAAACGTTGTGACAAGAGCGAGGGCTAAAATAAATAAAGACTTAACTGAACAAGACAAAAATGAAGTAACAAAAATTCGAAAACCAAATGTTAAGAGATTAGTGAAAAGTAAAAACCGGAAAGTAACTAAAAAAATAAATCAAGAGCCACTTAAAGATCGGTACCTAAAGAGAAATAGAAATAAAATTAATTACGAAGAGAGTGAGGAGAGTGACGGTGATATTGAAGCTGAAGTAGAAAATTTACCTAAATTAAATAAAATAAAACCAAAACCTTTAAAACAAGCTAATGATAAAGATGAGGATAGTTTATCGTCGTCCTCAGACGAAGAAATTTTTAATGATAATAATGACAATTTAGACAACAAGGAAATTTTAAATAATAATAATGATGATATTTTAAATAATGATAATTCAGATGACGAAGTTGAAACAAAATCACAAGATGAAGTTCATAGTTCAAAAATTGTTTATAGTAAAGAATTGATTCAGTATAGAAAAAGTAATGTAGCCTATTTTATAGATAGTGCTGGAAAACCTTGTGGTTTTGGTGCGACAGAGTTGATTAAATTTAAAAAAATAGATCCAAATACAATATTAGAACTAAATGAAGTTAAAAGCAATAAAAGATCAAACCATAAATATTATTTTCCTATGTGCATTAAAAATGAAAAACCAGAGTCAATATCACAAATTAAAATAAACATCGAAACAGTGTTAATTGAATTAAAAGAAAATTTAGAAAAATTAAATCAGAAAGATTGTAGTTTTGCAAAAAGTAAAGAAATAGAAAAATTAGAGTGGAATGAGATTTTAAATTTAATTAGTAAAGTTTTTGAGGATTCTAATATTAAAATAATTATTTGTAAAGGAACTTTAAAGTATGTACCAGTAGAAAAAAGAGACTTGATATTTAACGAATTACATACATCAGCGATAGGAGGGCATAGAGGTGTTTCAAAAACTTATAAGCGAATTAAAGAAAATTATTATTGGGAAAATTTAAAGGAAGATATACAGAAAAGAATTCAAATGTGTTTAGATTGTCAGTTAAAAAAATTAGTTAGATTAAATACCAAACAACCAATGATAATTACAGATACGCCGGGAACAACTTTTGATAAAATAGCAATGGATATAGTAGGACCTTTACCGAAAACTAAAAACGGGAATGAGTATATTTTAACTTTACAAGATCAGCTCTCAAAATTTTGTATAGCAATACCTATAAAAGACACTTATGCAGCTACTATTGCGGATGTATTTGTAAAGAAAGTAATATTTATTTTTGGAGCACCGCGAGTAGTTTTAACTGATCAGGGAAGCAACTTTTTAAGTAAGCTAATGACAAGAGTGGCAAAACGATTTAAAATAAAGAAAGTTAGAACTACTGCTTTTCATCCACAATCGAACGGGTCATTAGAACGTTCACATCATGCGTTGAGCGAGTTTTTAAAGCAATATGCTGACGGTGATGATGATTGGGATGAATGGGTTGATGTAGCAACTTTAAACTATAATACCGGAATTCACGAAGGGACAAAACACACTCCATTTGAAGTAGTTTTTGGTCGACTAGCGAGGATGCCTTCTAGCGAGCCACTACGAGAAGGTGATGTGTGTCCAACATATAAAGGATATATCATAGATTTAGTAAGTAGGTTACATGAAATTAGAAAATTAGTTCACGATAATTTAGTAGATGCAAAAATAAAATCAAAAAAATATTATGATAATCATATTAACCCTAAGAATTTTAATGTAGGAGATTTCGTATTCTTAAAATCAGGACATAAGCCAAAAAAATTAAAAAATCACTATTCCGGACCATATAGAATCATGGAAGTTTTAAACAAAAATAACGTTCGTATAAAAACAGAAAAGGGAGACAAAATAGTTCACATCAATCGATTAAGAATTTCTAAAATTAAAATTTAGGCAAAAAGGAAAAAACCATTACTACACCGAGATAGTGATTAATAAATTTTGATTTTTTTTTTGATTACAGAATAATACCTAAATATGGCGAAATTAGTCTTATGGGGAATCTTAGTCTTGCCAGTAGTTTTAGGATTAGTAGGTTATGATTGCGGATCCCGATCGCTAAATATAACAACATTATCTTTACTAGATGTAGGGCCATGCGAAGCGCCACAAGATACGATTAATGTAACGCGCGAGTACGTACAGTTGCTGCAGATAAATGAGTATTCTGAAGCAACTGTAATACAATGTAAATTAGAAATTAAGAGAACGGTATATTATTGCGGGATGCATTCACACATTTCAATTGTTAATAACGGGCAAAGCGAGTATCTATATGATGTAAGTAGAAAAGCATGTCAAGAATTGCATAGATCAGGCACATTTATGTTCGCAAACGTTCATGTAATAGCAGGCGTAAAAGTCAATAGAACAGTCACACACAGTATGCAATTCGCAGGTTTTGTAAATAGTGAGGGAACGTGCAACGGAGGTGCGTATTCTGATCCTTACGGAACTTGGGAAAATGTAGTCGTTCAGGGAGTAATGCAAATTAGTTTAAAAGAATATTCAGCAAAAATTAATATCAATAATAACAAAATATTTTTAAAATCAGGGACAGTTTGTAATCTTTCGGAAGAGAGTTGCATTGATGTTGAAGGCGGATACACTTTTTGGAGCGCGATACCAAGAGATAATTGCAAATTCGATCGGTACGGAGTATTATATGAAGGTTTTGCGAATAAAATGATAGATTCAGAATACAATAAGGAACAAATTATATATTCACTTGCGACAAATGATATAACTTTTGCGTTAACTAGTAAAAGTAAAGAATATTTATGCGGTTATACTATTATCAGAACAGAACATCCAAAATTAGTAATTTTTGAAACAGTTAAAGGACAGACATTTGCGACTAAAAGTAAAATTTCAGTTTCAAACTTAGATATTTTTGCGTATGAAAATTCAAAATTTGTATTTGTAGAAAAACATATTAGACATCAAATTAAGCAATTATATAGAGACGTCGTTGTACAGCGGTGTAATATAGAGCGAAAGACTTTAAAGAATGCGTTGGCAGTAGCTACACAGGCACCTGATGAGTTTGCTTATCACTTGATGAAGGGTCCAGGATATATGGCGTTAGTAGCAGGAGAAGTAGTACACGTAATAAAATGCATACCAGTAGAAGTGAAAGTAAAGCACGGCGACAATTGTTATTCAGAATTAGAAGTCACAAAAGGAAATAGAACTATGTATCTCACACCGAGAACTCATATTTTAAAATTAAGAGGTACGCAGATTTCATGCAACCATCTTTTACCAGCATACTACTCAATAGAAGGAACCTGGTATAAAATACTGCCAAAACCAACAGATACAAAAGATCCAATTACCATTCAACCAAATTCAAAAAGTAGCTGGGAGTACAAAAGTCCAGAATCCTTAGCAACATCTGGCATTTACACAGAAAAAAGATTTAGACGAACTGAGAGAAAGAATCATGTTTCCAGTCGAAAAACCAGCCTTACTCAACGATATTGCTCGAGAGATGCGCGGACACATTGTGACAGATAAAGAAGGCACATTAATTAAGTTACTTAATGCAGATGCAGTAGAAAAGATAATTGCATCAACTTGGGACAGGATCTGGATGAAGTTCCTAACGTTCGGGACAGTAAGTGCAGGAGTGATTGGAATATTTTTAATATTTCATTTAATAAAAACAATAATTGACATCGGCATCCAAGGATATACATTGCATGCAATATACGGATGGTCCATACATCTGTTAGGTGCAGTTTGGGGATCAATAACTTACTTATTATTACATTTAAATAAAACCGATACGGATCAAAAGCAGGACGAAAACCAAGACATAGAATTGCAAGAACCATTGAATCAAGAGCCATCAACATCTCAACAAATAAATCAAGTAGACGACAAGAAGAGAAACGAGGGATTTTTCACAAGGTGTTAGTAAACTCATGGGAGTACTGTGGAGTTAAAAGGCCTGCGTAATAAATTACAACGCAATTCATATAATTTTATTCTTCAGTTATAGATTAAGTAAAAATTATATTTAAGATTTCTAATTAATATATCTCTATTTTTCATTACTCAGGAGAGTAATAATTACTATGGTCTTTCAGACCCTAGTAATAGTTTAAGGGTGGAGGTGTTACGTCATAGCCTAATTTTAAAAAACAAAAAAATATTAAATAAAATAAAGTGTGCGCAGCTGTGCGCATTTAAAAAAAAATGTGTTTGTGTTTACCGTAGATAAGCGAGCGTCCGGACAGCGCAGTTAGACAGTCCGGGCCATTAAGAGCGAGCGTGGGCATAGCGATTGGGATCGGTGCGGCGGGCAGCGGCCCTACCATAAAATTTGTGCGCAGCTGGGAAAAACCCAGAAATGTCTGGAGAAATTTTGTTTACTATGCTTATGTTACGCCGTAGAACACGAAGCCGTGGATAAAATTTTTATTTTTGAAGTAGAATATTTATTTTAAATAATGTAGAAGATTTAAATTCATGTAAAGTATGGACAGCTGAAAATACTAAGCTACAGCTGTGCATATTTTATTTAGTTCAAGAGTAAGAGCACGTGTTCGCGGAGTAAAATTTAAAATAATACTCGTACAAATTTTATGATTAGTTTTTAGTTTAATAGTTACATAGATTTATTATGTTAGATAAAAAGTTGGCGACCACGGCGTAAAATGATTATTTATCCGTGCAGATTTTACGATTTGATTTCAATTAAAAAATGAATGTTTATTCTCACACGCTCAATATATAAGGAAAACCTCCGCCTTATGTTTTTTACAATTGGTCGCTCAAAAAAAGTACAGGCCTGATTGGTCTAAAAATAGAAAATTCATCCCTTGCCAAGAAAATATCCCTTCTCCTCGTCATGACTTACTCCTCAGTTTTTCAATGTCGAAGATGACCACTTCTCATTGGAGCAAAGATAGAAAATCCATCCCTTCCCAAGAAAATATCCCTTCTCCTTGTCAAACTTCCTATTCATTGGTAGTTTCTAAAATTTTCCTCCTTTTCTTTCGTGGTCTCGTCTATATATAGCAAGAAATTTTACTGTGAGGAGCAGACTTCGCCTACAACAGTACACGAAACTAGTTCTTTATACAATTCTGTTTTGTGAGTGTTAAGTGAAAAAGTAAATATGGCTTCATTTCAACTTTTTGAACGCCTTGTTGAAGTAGTGCGTAATATACATGAAATGAGCAATAATGATATTCATTATTGGCTGGACATGTGCAATTCCACAATAAAGGAATTGAACGAAAAAATCGACAAAGCTAATCTTGGAAGAGGAGAAAAGCAGAAATATCAAACTTGTATGACACATCTTTCATGTGTGCAAGTTCAACTCCAACAACATCTTCAGCAAGGAGGTGGTCTACAATCGGAAGAAACTGAAGCTAGAGTTGAGTGGCGAGATGTAGAATCGGCTTTTCAAAATTGAATTAGAAAAGGTGTAATTGTAAACATAAAGCATGTAGACATTCTAAGTTTTTTTAACGATGCGCAAAAGCTCTTCAAGGTTAAAGTAGAAGATTGCTTGAAGGAATATAACGCTGTAAAAATAAATTCTGACTTTATCGCAGAATTTTCTATGCAAAAAAATGGTGAGGAAACGACAGACATTAAATATTTTACAAGTGAAAGTGTTACAGCATTCATGTCAACGAATTTGGAAGAATGGTTCAAGGATCATATCAAAGAACCTATTCTCACCAAGCTTGAAGAATTCTAGGTGAAAGATTCTGACTGGACCCTGACGAGTATTATCAGTTTGTGTAAAAGCACTGCAAGGGATGTGTTTTTGAGAATTCAGGAGGAAAGTTTTCCTCCAATCATATGATTTTCACAAAAAATTAAGGAAAGGGAGAGCCGTGCTTTTCTAAATAAATACCACGGGTGTTGCTGCAGAGCGTCAGTTCAAGAATCTTCTCCGATTTTTCTTAACCCAGTGAAAATTAGTAACAGACAGGATGGCTCTTCCAAGGCAAAGTGGTCTGCGTAATATGCGGGAGCGCATAAGGACGCTGATATCTAACGCACCAACTCTAATGATGATGTTGGACCACGCAGCATGGGCGCTAGACGCCATAGACTCATGTAAGTTGATTTTTTTTTTAATTAAATATTGAGGTATTGTATATAATTGTTATATGATTCTTTTATTTTTTTTATGCAGTCTTATTTTTCGTGTCATATTTTTATAGTCTTATTTTATTCTTTTTTGCAGTGCCACCGATACCTCCAATGGCTGCGATGCAAAATTTGTATCCGACAGGCAGTCCTAACCATCCCGTTTCAAGTGCAAGTCCGAGAAGGGGCTCTCGCTCACGTTCGAGTTCAAGCTCGAGTTCCAGCTCGAGTTCAAGCTCATCGAGCTCGAGTTCAAACTCGAGTTCAAGTGTAAAGTCGAAGAAACGAGGATCGAGTAGCACGTTTTGGCCTGAAAAATCGTTGGTCCGTGCGAGTTTGCCTAAACTAGAGCAAATGAGCATCGGCAAGAGCAAGAGCAACAGCAACAGCAACAGTAACGACAGTGGCAGAAAAAGGAAAGCGGAGGATAAAGCAGAAGGTCAAATAAAAAAGCCTTGTGATGAGATGAAAAAATCAGAAAAGCCTTCAACGCATTCTAATACGGGTGAGTGATAAATATATTTTTAAATATAATTTTACGTGTCAGTGGCCGGGAAGTGTCATTTCACATCCGCACAGCAGACGAAAAAAAAAATTATACTTGCCGACCGCTTAAGCACATGAAATAGTATACGCATGATTTTTTTAGTTTTGTAAAAAAAATTTATTGTTATTTCTTTTTGGTTACAGAAGTCAAGAAAGACGTTAGAGTTCCTCTTTCGGTTTCCTCGCTGTTCAATGCAGGTAAATTATAAATAAATATTTTTTTAAATCATTTTTTTTTGTAATATTAAAATCATAAAATTAACTATGTTTATATTTATTTTGTTTCAGATGTAAAAGCGCCTCTTCATGATAATAAGGATCAAGCCCATTCGTCAAAGCGAGGCTTGCTGAGGCTGGATCGCAGCAAGGGGAAGGAAAATGCACCTGCTCCACCGAAGGCAGCAGTAACGGCATCTCGAGGGAAAGTAGCACCGTCATCATTGCACAAAACAGAGGCAGGTCCATCCCAACCCAAAATCCCGCCACGCATAATAGAGGACATCACGTTCCTCGATTAGCAATTTATAATAATATAAAAATAATATTAGAATGTAATTAATAAATAAAAGCTTTTTATTTAATTAATGCAATAAAAAAAAATATATTACTTTCATGTTTTAAATTACTACTACTTATCTGATTCATCTTCGTTGTATCTCGTTACAAAGTAATCTAGTAACCAAGTCCATATATGCAATTAATAAATAAAAGTATCTATATTATTATCTCTAAAAAATTACTATTATTAAATTCAGCTTGGTAGAAAAAAATAAAACAAAATTATAGTTAACATGAAGCATGAGCTCATTCTTACAAGATCGAGAAGTGACTTGAACGCAATAATCCAGGAAGATGTTACGACATCTGGTGTAACTACTTATGAAGAATGTGAAGTAAAAATATCGAAGATAGAATGGTTAATGACATATGTTATTGCATCTGATAAACAAAAAATTCAGCTATTGAATTTCATTGGTAAAGATAATCCCATCTCTATGTGTTTTCGTTCTTGGGAGATATTTGAATATCCTCTTCTCCCAAGCACGAATAGACACGTCTGGACAGTGAAAACTTCAAATCAACTGTAGAAACCTCGTTTTGTAATTCTCGGACTACAAACAAAGAAAAAAGCTGTAAGAAATGCAAATGCGAGTAGATTTGATCATTGTGAGATAAGTAATGTGAAACTTTTCTTAAATTCACAATATTATCCATACAACAATATGAATCTCGACATATATAACAATCAGTATGCGATTCTCTATGATATGTATGCTAATTTTCAAAAATCATACTATGGAAGAGATCCACAGCCGATGCTGACAAAACCTATGTTCATCAAGAATAAACCACTCATAGTTATTGACTGTTCACGACAAAACGAATCTCTCAAGAGCGCTCCTGTCGATGTACGTCTAGAGTTCGAGGCTAAAAAAGATTTTCCTGCCAACACTTCAGCCTACTGCATGATCTTACACGATCGTATCGTTCAGTACAATTCCATCAGTGGGGATGTCAAGAAACTCGTCTAGGCTGCATAAAAAAAAATCGAGTATGCACTAGACATGACTGGATTCAAGCAAACCGAAGGAGATTATATTCTAAAGGAAGTTGCAATCATTCCTCTCAACGATAGTAGTGATCCTGTTGTTCTAATATTCAAAAATCCCTTCCCATGGAAAAAACTCTCTGACAAAATGCAAAGGGAAAACAACTGGCTTAAACATAATTATCATGGCATGAATTGGAAAACCGATGACATGACTACTCCCAAATTGGAAACTTGCTTCGGGACGCTTTACACGATGCAACAAAAATTTTTGTCATGGACGCATTAAAACAGAAATGGCTTCAACGATTCAAATTTCCCGTCTACAACATCCAACAGTATGGCTATCCATCAAAACCATCTTTCAAGTGTGTCACAGTATGCACAAACCATAATCCAATCTACAAGACTACCTGCGCACTTCACACAGTCAAACTTATAAAATTATTCTATCAGTCCTGCAAACATTTATAATGAAAAAAAAAATTAAATAAATAAAACAGAAAAACAGGGAAAAAAAAGAAAAAGTAGAAAACGCTATAGGCATACTAGATCACGTGAGATGGAGAGGGGGAATCTCACTTTCGGATTCTAGATCACTTTTGGAGGAGAGGGGGTGATCTAGAATCCGTGTGATCTGGTAAGCCTATAGCTTATCTACTATCCGCCAAGTTAATATGTGCATGTGTGCGTTTCAAGAACTAGGATTTTGAATTTTCACACAGATAAGTCGGATACGTGCTGAAGACTCTCGCATGAAAATTTAAGATATGGACAGTCAACAATGATCGCTCTCTCTCTCTCTCTCTCTCTCTCTCTCTCTCTCTCTCTCTCTCTCTCCAAGAAAGCGTAGGTGTGTACTCGAGTGATTGAGGGATGGCCAAATTTTGCTGAGAGGGAGGAGATTTTGAAAATTCCGGTGGGAAGTGTCTAAGGGAGGTTCTATGAGAAGAAAGTGGAAATTTTTCGCTAATCGAAGGACTTTTGGCAATTGAAGTGGAAAGAGAAGCTTCGCTGTCCACCATATTTAAGGACCTGGTGCATGCTTCGTCAGTCAGTTCACTCTTCGTTTTCAAGTTCATTCTTCAATTCAAAGTGTGAGAAGATGGAAGGAATCAACGACAACATGAAGGCAGCTTTTGAGAAGGTCAACGGCTACAGAACAATTGTCCATTTCTTTAATGTGGCGTGGCAGTTGATGTCCTGGACATCGAATGGAATTAATGATGATTCCATTTTGAGAAAGTGTAAGTGTTATTTTTTTACATTAGTTTAGATTTTATTTGTAACATTTTTTTTTTAAATTTAATTATTTTTGTTATATTCTTCAGCTCTACCAACCGAGTTAACTGCTGCGATGAAACAGCTGAATGAGGGTGCGGCCACCTCACCAGAGTCGCAACAACAGCAGCAACTTCCGTCGATTGGTGTGATGCAGCAGATGTTTAAAAGTATATCATCCTTATCAGAGATGCACCATCAGCAGCAGCTTCCACAGGAGCAAAACTCGCAGCAACAAGCAGCAGTCGCAGCAGAAGTCGCATCTGCAGCCAAAGCAGCAGTCGCAGCCAAGGCCGCAGCAGAAGCCAAAGCAGCAGAAGCCGCATCCGCAGCCAAAGCCGCAACCACAGCCGCAGCCACAGCACCAGCTAGGAAACCACTCAGGGACTCTCGCTCTCCGCCGGCAGCCAAAAGTGATCGCCCTTCTACGTCTGCGAAAACTGAACGTCCGTCCTCATCAAGCGATCGCAATCGCTCATCTTCGAGAAACGACCGCACTTCTGTAAGAAGCGATCGCTCTTATGTACCAAGCGATCACCACACAAGTACGACAAGCACGAGGGCTGATTGCCAAGTGTCGAATACATCTGTTAGCGCTGTTGAGCATTTACAGCCTCCTCTACGATCCGTAATAGCATCCAAGGGGATTAAGCTATCGCAATCTTCAAGGGCGAGAACAAGCTCGCGGTCAGGCTCAAGCTCGAGTTCAGGCTCAAGTTCGAGTTCAGGCTCAAGCTCGAGTTCAGGCTCAAGCTCGAGTTCTGGCTCGAGCACCAGCTCGGGATCCAGGTCGGGATCCGGCTCTGACAAAAGCGGAAGTTCAAGAAAGAGGAAATCTAATGGTTAGTTGTAAAAAAAAATTTTAATTTTATCAAAAAATAATATACATATTTTTTCTTTAATTGCAGATGAAGCAATCAATGGTATAGGTGGTAAAAGGATGACAATCACATCATCTCAAGAGAGCGAAAAATCAGGTAAGATAATTTTTTTTCATTCATTTCATTTCATTTTTTATGATAATATATACATTAATTTTTTTTTTGTTTTGTTGTTGCAGCAGAAAAGAAGGAACGGAGAAAACTTACGTTGTCTTTAAAAAAGACTGATCTACCACCACCATCTCCGCGACAGCAGCCATCACCACAGCCTCTCTATCATGCAGATCAGCCGATGCCACTTCAGCATCAAGCAGATCAACCGATGCAACTTCAGCATCAACAAGAACAGCAAATGCCACTACAGCAACGAGCACAACCGCGTATATTGCATGACGAAATGCTCAACGATCCGCTTATCGTGTTCGATAAGAAAGCAAATATGCGAAAAATCTGAATGATATTTTTCAATCAATTTTTGTAATAAATTTTTGATAAGATAATTGTAAAAAAATAAAAATAAATAAACATAATTTTCCACTAATATTTTGTGTTTCCTGCTTGTTTAAACATTATACCTTTTAGAAATGTATATTATAACGCATGCTTACTGTCGTTGATCGCGCGTTACAACCAGGGCCAGAAGGGTCCTGTTTATTATAATTGGAAACGTCGGACATGCAGAAGGCATGGCTCGGCCGACTCACGCGGGCACGGATTTACCTATGCCATCTGACACATTGTCACGTCTTGACAGCAGCGTGCGAGTAGGTGGCAACAACGTACGTTGCCGAATATATATATATATATATATAATAGTTTTTTAAACGATGCACAAAAGCTCTTTAATGATAAGGAAAAGAGCTGCTTAGATGAGTATAATGCAGTGAAAGTTAATTCTGACTTCATCGCCGAATTTTCTATGCAGAAAAGTGGAGAGGAAACAACGGACATTAAATATTTTACTAGTGAAAATGCGACGATATATTTGTCAACGAATTTAGAGGAATGGTTTAAAGACAATATCAAAGAGCCTATTCTTGCACAGTTAGAAGAATTTCAAAAGGACTCAGGCTGGACTCTTAAAAGTATCATAAGTTTGTGTATAAATATGAAAAAATATTCTCCAATTAAAGGGTCTTCTTACATTCCTCTTCCAAAGTATATAGAACGCAAAAAAGCGTGCGTCAATGTTCGAAATTATGACAATCAATGTTTCAAGTATGCTATACTTTCAGCAATATATCCTAGTGCCAGTAAGCCCATCGAGTTGCTCAATATCGTGTGTATGAAGTCAAGTTAAACTTTAGTGATATAGAATTTCCAGTAAAGCTTAAAAATATTGTAAAATTTGAAAAACTTAATGATATTTCAGTAAATGTATACATGCTGAAGCAATATGGTGCAAAATTCGAAGTATCACCTTGTCATGTTACATCTGAGAAGAAGGATCAACATGTAAATTTGCTCTTGATTCAAGATTTTTACATAAACGAATATGAAGAAAATAATCGTGATGATGATGGAAGCTTACCTAAATACCACTTAAAACTTACAGACTTGGAAGAATTATCTTTTCGAAGGGCAACGATATGTCATATATGTCGAAAACCAATCCATGGTGATGAACTTGCAGTACGAGATCATTGTCATCTTACGGGACGGTATGTTATCAATTTAATTACTTTGAAAAATTGAATTTACTAAATTTTTTAGCCTAATTTTTTTTCTTCAGTTTCAGAGGTGCAGCTCATAATTCATGTAATTTGAATTATAAGAATTCGAGATTTGTGCCAGTTATTTTTCATAACCTCAATTATGACACACACTTCATTTTGAATAAAATCGTAAGAGGTCGTAAGAGGTCGTAAATTCTTAACCCTTCCCGATCTCCTGAGTTAATCGGACCCTATAGGGGTAAGATTTCCCTTTCATTCTTCCTCTTAGAAATCAATAAAAGAAAAGCATTGAAAAGGACTCGTCCCAGCGTATAGCTAAAACAGAGACAGATTTTCTGCAGTGACAACTGAGATTAAACTCTCGGATGTTACAGAGAGACGTGACAAGGCCGTTAAGTATATGAAGCTTCTGGTAAGTTTTTTTACAAAAAATCTCTTAATATATTTCATTGGAAAATTGTTTTTAATATTAAGAAAATGGTTTTCCATAGCGGAGAAACTTTTTCAACTTAGACGCTCGACAAATGGAGCGTATGTGGCAAGTTCTTAGAGAGTGCCGAGATGACAGTAAGGTACTTTAAGGTACATTTTAATTTTATAAACATTTTATTATTATTATTTCTATATTTAAAACTTTATGACTATGTAGACGTTATCGTCTCTCCGTGATACTATTTATTTATTTGTTTTTATTAGTATGGTATGACCATTGTTTGTTTAATTATTTGGTAACAACAAAGTATATGATGTTCTATACATATTGTAAAAAATATTTTTATACATGTATATGTTTTATTTTCCTGTTTTTCTTAATAAAGGCTTGAAGAGGTCACCACCCGGGACGAAACGTCGCCAAATGTTTATACAGTATTAGTTTGTTTTTGTTTTTTCTGGGAAACTAGGGGTTATCCTCCCACGTTTACGTCCTATTACTATTATTTTATAATATGGAGAGGAGTTCCAATATCTATTTCTATATTTATTATTATTATTAACTTAATTTTTCATTTTACAGCGAAGACGGGCTGAAAGAGTATATAGGCCGAGGGGCCTAAAAATTCTCAAACCGTTTGAAATAAATTGCTGAGGATGCGGTAAGCTATTTTTATTATTATTATTTTATCTAATAATATTATTATTATTAATTTATGTAATAACAATCTTTTATTTTTTATGTTGCAGAAAGCCGTTAGAAGCTCCGGAGGAATGCTTCACAGACGGTTGATTGCGCTATATAAACAGTCAAACCTATACGAAGCAAAGAGAAAAGCGAGAGTGTCCAACCCTCTGAAAAGGATTCGTTCGTGTTCAGCGCGCGGCTAAGTTTTTCTAAAAAAGAGTAGCAATGAAAACTGTAATATACATTTGTTAAGTGACGAAGTGTCTGGATGAATATTCAGAATTATTATATAGAATCAAACAAAGCCAACGGAAAAATCCAGAAACTTCGACGCTTAACGAATACACGAAAATACCCAAAACCAAAACAATTTCTCCTCCTTCGGCTGACCATCGATTCATGCATTTTTCCTCTTCTGTCAGTTCTTCACATGCCATTGGAGGTTTGAATAGATATGCGGTCGGTAAAGTAGATTTCCTCAAATTAAGAAAACTGATTTCTTTAAAAATGAAAGTATCTTTTGGGGTTCTTTAGAATTTTTGAATATAGCAAATATATGCGTGTTTTTTTAAAAATTGCAAAATGACGTTTCTAAAAAAAATCGTAGTCACGTGCTCTTGCCATTTTCCAGCTTTGTAGGCGGTTAAGCGAGAAAGGGTTAGGTTAAGGTTCTAGTATTATAGTTTTATAATAAGAAATCCGCCTCACACTCTTTTAGGATTGGGTATTTAAAAATGTGTAGCTCTCATAGGATGCTTTGGAAGTAAACTCATACCTTCCCGAGAAAACCTTTCTCCTCTCCTAGCCATAAGACTTTGAGGGTAGACATTCTTTTAATAGAAAAAAACTTTTTTTATTCACTTTCCTAATAGAAAAATTTCCGGTATTAATATCCCCTCACTTTTCTTTGAGTTAATGAAAGCCGTTGAACGCAGGTCAAAAGATGAAGTTCGCACTATTGTGCAATCGAGCTACCTATTTGGTCTAGCTCAATGTCCCCGTTTATAGGCAAGGCATCGAATTATGCTAAATCGCATAATTAAAGATGCGCCCGGTGGAAGTAAAGAAACTCGAGGATCTCCTCGGCTTGCGTGGCGTGATCCCTGCCGCAGAAGAGGTAATCGCAGCCGTCATAATCGGCACTGCTTTCGTTGCACTGCTTGTCGACACACAATGCATTCAGTAATCTTTAGGTTCGAGTATGTCCATTGCTCGTCTTGGTTAAAATATGCATTAAGGTGACGAGCTGAATGCAAATACATACATATGATATGAATATGCACAGAATTAACATGATTTGTTGATTATTTAAATCCGGATATACAAGGCTACAATAAGTTTGTAAAAATGAAAGTAAAAGTTAATACGATAAAGGCAGATTTCTGGATTTACCGGTATAGCAGGATTTGTAGACATCATACTCAAGTTTCGGAACTGAATAAGTGTAAAACTTATTTTAATATTATAATAACAAACTTTAGAAAACTTTATTGAAAAACATGTTATTCAATAAAAAAAGCGAGAGCTAAAACTGGTATCTTTCTTGCCTATTATATGTCGTACAAAGATCATACGTTTCAAGCAATTAATAATCAAAGATAGGATTGAAAAGAAAAATCATTTCCTTGATAGCGAGCTATTGCTTTACAAAAGTGACTCGACACTTGTTTTATTCAAGGTCAATTCCGATACACGTATAGCATACGAGGTTAGTGATAAAATTGCCGTCAGTTCATTGTCGACCAGCGTGAAGAAATCTGTAAGAAGTAGAAGAAGAAGAAGAAGGCTAGCCTTGTTTTGTATTTGATTGTGCATTTAACTCTGCAATATAAACGTACAGTCGCAACAGTCTTTTGCTCGTGAACCAATAAACGATTACGAACGATGTCTTAATTATTGAACAGATAGACTAGTGACTTGGCGTAGATAAATTAAAGAAATAAGGAAAATGGAGCGATGGGCAGGAAAAGTGGCTGTTATAACTGGAGCATCGTCTGGAATTGGTTTGGTGACTGCCCAAGCCTTTGTTCGCAAAGGTTTGATAGTAGTTGGTCTCGCCCGGAGAAAAACGGCGATGGAGGTATAAATAGTTTTTTATCAGTGGTACTTTTATATTAAGGTGGTGTTCTACCAAATTTGTTGGCTTTTTGAACTTTTTCATTTAATTGTAATATTTTCTTAAATTTTGCACTCATATTTGATATAAAAAAAGAGGAAAATATCTAAATTCTGAGAAAATTTTGAATAAAATATTGCAAAAAGATATTAAATAATGAGGTTACTTGTAAAAATCTCTTGTGCACTAGGTTTCGAATAGAGCCAAAAATTAATAGTGAATGTTTTTATTAGTCTAAGACGAACAAAGTTTAATACTCCAACTTTTAAAAACACTTTTTGAGCATTTTTGACAAAGAAAAACTGATTATTGAGCAAAAAAACTATGAAACTTTTGGCTCAAACATGTCAAGAATGCTCAAAAGCTTTTTTTAAAAGTTGGAATATTCAGTTTGTTCATCTTAGATTAATAAAAATTCACTATTCATTTTTCGGCTTTATTCAAAACCTAGTGTATAAGACACTTTTGCAAGTACCCTCATTATTTAATTTTTTTTTGCAATATTTCATTAGAAAAAAATTATAAAAATTGCTCAAAATTTAGATATCTTCCCCCTTTTTTATATTAAATATGAGTGCAATATTTGAGAAAATATTACAGTTAAATCAAAAAGTTAAAATATTTAGTAGAACCCCACCTTAATGTAATTTCTGTTGATTTCCATTTAGAATGGCATGAAAGGCACCCAAGGACCAGGAAAGTTTCACGCAAAGGAATGTGATTTATCATCCGAAGAGAATATTGACAGTGTTTTCGAGTGGATAAAAAAAAATTTAGGAACCGTTCACATTTTGATAAACAATGCTGGAGTTATGAAAGAAAGCTCTATAGCTGGTATAACAAATTTGAACAATTTCTTTTTATAATGGCTTTTTGATATTACTAACTATATATTATGAATAACTATACATTACGGTCATTTTCTAAATGATTTTCTACTCAGATGCCAGTACTAAAGAAATGCAATTCATTATTAATGTCAACGTTGTGGGTGCCCTTATTTGCGCTAAACGAGCTATGCAACTGATGAAAGAGAACGGAGCGGAAGGTCACATCGTTAATATAAACAGGTTAATATGTATACATTAATTTCGTGGTTTTAAATAAGTAGCGTAAAATACTGTATTGTGTTTGTTCTTGTGAAAATAGCGTTGCAGGTCTGAATACAGCAAAGGTACCGGGCAGACACTTTAACGTTTATTCTCCGACGAAGTACGCTCTCAGATCATTGTCGGAAACTCTTGCTCATGAGCTAAACAATACTAAAATTCGTGTAAGCGTAAGTATTTTGTCAATTAAAAAAAAATCGATTTTATATTACTATAAATCATTGTGGGTATATGAAGGCTGATTGTCTTGCATAGAACATCAGCCCAGGAGTTGTGAAAACTGAAATTTTTGAAATGGCAAACGTGGATACAGCTTTTCTAGACGTGGTTCCAGTGTTAAAGCCAGAAGATATCGCTGATGCAGTAATGTATGCAGTTGGAGCGCCGCATCACGTTCGAATATGCGAAGTCACGATCAAACCAACGAATGATGCATTTAGTTAATTCAATGTAACAGGAACATGCGGATTTTAATATAAAATTGGGGTATAATAATAATCACTTTGAATGTCATTATCATAGATGTATCTAGTAATAGTTGGAGATTAACTTCTCATTTTTTATAAAATTGTGTTACGCTATCAAAAATTAATGTCGGCGTCGGACCATTAGAGTTTTTATTCGGTAAATATAGTTGTTGAGATAGATTGAGATACGTAGAGATTCAAACAAAGGATAAAGATTTTATATCAAAAGCTTCTAATCGGACTATTTTTGCTATTCTTTCCAACCACTAATAAATTTATAAGATACAAAGAGAAAAAGGAAATTCCCAACAAACACGTAAGCCACAGAGAAATAACGTCATTTATAAAGAAATCTTCATTTCCATTCAGTACTCTTATATATTCAAAAACATTCAAAGTCCCCAGGTATTGCACGAAAGTGTAGGCTAAAAGTGTTAATTTTTCATAAGTGCGGTTGCATCACTGGATGTGACAGCGTTTCTGATATACGTCGGATATGGCTAATATAGGCAAACAAATCAGGATCGAATATGGTGTTCAGAGATGTTCATGTGAGACTGGAAAACATTGGATAAGACCTGAACTAGGAAAGTGCAGGAATATATTACTAGAGACAATGAAAAGTCTTGATGACCGGATTTCCTTTCTCGTAAAGGAATGAAAGGGTAAGCTTGATCACTTTTCGCTTTTTAATGAGAGCGTCTGTACTGAGACGGATGTGTTAGCCACTCTTCTGGACAATTACTTCAAGTTAGGCAGGTTGAGATTGAGAGTCGACGAATTCATTTACAAAGAGAGACCTAACATTTATGTAATAATAATAATTAATTGGTTAACACAGCATTTACAATTGATATTCGCGCTTAAACAAAAAGGATTGAACCATACTACTGCCATACTAATTCACAACAAGAGTGCTGTGCTCGTCGTAAAATTATGTAGCGCAGACTAGATCTGTAAGTGACAGCTAAGACGCTTACGTTTCATTCTTTCCTCTATAACATCTTACTTACTATAGTCATGCTTCATTCACTGCAATCTCTTGAGCACTGCCGTCTCTATGCCCCCGATAAAAAACAGCAGAAAAGCAAACCAAAAAATATTTAATTTCAAAAATGACGTCAGTGCTGACGAGAGAACAGTGCCGCTTTTTTACATTAACAAATTTTCGAGACACAAAATTGTGTGGAGGACACCAAAAGAAAAAAATCGCTTCATAGCGTTACTAGCTTATATATATATATATATATATATATATATATATATATATATATATAAATACTAACAATTACTTTTTGTAGACCACCGACAGATTGATTTTTAAGTTTTCAGATTTAAAGGCTTCTTCTTCTTCGAGGATTCTTCTTGTTGCCGCAACGAGCTCCTGCATTTTCCTGAACATGGCCTACAGGTGAGGACCCAACTCCTTCTCTTTGTTGCCTTCCTGCTGCGTTTACATCTTACACTCCTCTGCTGAGGTTAGCCTCAACTGTTGGTTTGGTGGTGTTCGCTTGGACATCTGCCAGTGGCCTTATTGGCGGCCTGATAATAGGCCCTGGTGATGACCTGTTGTATTTCGATTCTACTTTCCATGATGTTATTTTCGGGTTTTGTTAGGCTTGTTGCCAAAGTGTTGCAAGCTTGGCCAGTGATGTCGCGAGAAGTTACTAGCAGAAGAGCTGGTGAATGGATGGGTTTCAAGGCCGATTGGCTCACCAAAGCTAGCTGAAATATGCTGGGAACAAATGACTTGGGACTTATAGGTAGCATTGGTACCTTTATTGCTTGTACGGAGCACCAAGGTCTCATATCTTTTAAAGATGGCTTTACTTCAGGTGTTTGGGTTGTGCGTCCGACTTTGCCCAGCTTCTGCTCTGTATGAGTTGTACTGTCTCTCTTGCACATCTTAGTGTGTCCGATAAATCGGCTTGGCACTCAGTTGCGAATATCGTTGGATTGGGCGTTGATGATGTCTGTTCAATTACAAATATGTAAAAATTCAAATAAATTGTTTCATTTTTCTTCAGATGACAGAACACAATGAATCATAGTAAGCTGGTTCGCTTCTTTTACTAGAAACATGGCCTCAGGTGAGGACCCAACTCCTTCTCTTTGTTGCCTTCCTGCTGCGTTTACATCTTACACTCCTCTGCTGAGGTTAGCCTCAACTGTTGGTTTGGTGGTGTTCGCTTGGACATCTGCCAGTGGCCTTATTGGCGGCCTGATAATAGGCCCTGGTGATGACCTGCTGTATTTCGATTCTACTTTCCATGATGTTATTTTCGGGTTTTGTTAGGCTTGTTGCCAAAGTGTTGCAAGCTTGGCCAGTGATGTCGCGAGAAGTTACTAGCAGAAGAGCTGGTGAATGGATGGGTTTCAAGGCCGATTGGCTCACCAAAGCTAGCTGAAATATGCTGGGAACAAATGACTTGGGACTCATAGGTAGCATTGGTACCTTTATTGCTTGTACGGAGCACCAAGGTCTCATATCTTTTAAAGATGGCTTTACTTCAGGTGTTTGGGTTGTGCGTCCGACTTTGCCCAGCTTCTGCTCTGTATGAGTTGTACTGTCTCTCTTGCACATCTTAGTGTGTCCGATAAATCGGCTTGGCACTCAGTTGCGAATATCGTTGGATTGGGCGTTGATGATGTCTGTTCAATTACAAATATGTAAAAATTCAAATAAATTGTTTCATTTTTCTTCAGATGACAGAACACAATGAATCATAGTAAGCTGGTTCGCTTCTTTTACTAGAAATATGCTGCTCTAGTTGCTAGCGTGCTCTGGTGTATAAGGTCACCTGCTCCGTGATGTGCTGACAGGCCATTAACCTCTTCGAGGGCTTTGATGCTTTTGCTTTTTAGTGTGCTCATATTTGCTGTTTGATTTACATCAAGTTTTTAACTTTATCAGCCCCGTCATCAAAATTTCATCAAAACTTAAGAGCGGCTACTGCAATGTATGTAGTTAGGCAGAAACTACATTGCCAAGTATTTTGTGATGAATAATAACTTGTCGATCGTCTATTGTATGTTTTTATGCCTAATTTCTTCATATTATAATACTTCGTATCTACAAATTTTTATTTTCATGTCCTTCACACAATTTCTTGTTTTTGATGTCGATATAATATAATTAATTACTTGTACATTATAATAATCGCTTTATATCGCAACACATTATTTCCATGAAAACTTGTTTTCCTTTGTTTTTATATATTATTTATATCATTTTATTTTCTAAACATGGTTTCATGAAAATATTCTGATTCTCTATTTAGCGTGATCATCTATTTAGCGTGAATAATGATCCATGCGAATTCTTGTTAATTTGTATTGCTCTATGATTATAAGTAAATTCGCGTAAATCTTTATTCATACTTGTACATGCTCTATACGAAAATTACAAGACTTGATATTGAATTTGTCATGCTTTAGCTTAGATTCTGTATTTACAAATGAATGTGTTGTTAGCATCGACTTTTATACGATTGTTCCTTATGATTATATATTTTTTTCTTTTGTGGCATTTTTTTTACATTACACTTTTATGGAATTCTTTTCTTTTTTTATGCGTTTCTTTAGTTATATGTGTATTTTTTACTGAATTCTATATTTATTGATTCTTTTTTTTTTATTTTTTCCACAGTATAAAGTCGATTTAGAAATTAACCTATTATACTCGTTGGTATGCTTTTTTAAATTATACCCTTATTTTTTGTTGTTTATTTTTGTACTTATTTTGTATTTTTAGTATATTTTTCTTCTATAAATTCAAAATATTATTTCGATCTACGTGCAATAAGTTGATTCTACACACTTGTATGAGTATGATGTAACACAAATCTCGAGATGCACGTTATGATCTTGATATTAGATTATTCTATACTTGTATGGAATCAACTTTTGTGCATTTCAGTAGAAATTTACTGTTTTCTTACTTACGCCAACTAACAAATACTCTATTCCGAGATTTTTATTGATCTTATATGGTAACATACATATACGCTTATACATAATGTTTACTTGATTTGCAAATTTGTTCAATACGCTTGTTTCACAGTTTTTTTAAGGTTTATGAATTATTCAAACATAATTAATCATTTGATATCGTTTACTAGTATTTCTTTCGTCATTTTTTCTTAAGTTATTTATAAGTGTAGAAGAGTGAGGATCTCGTTTCTGATTTTCCATCAATATCTTTACATGTATTAAACAAGTTGACGACTTGGTTTTTTTTTTAATAATAGCTTTAACCATTCAACTCAAATATTATACTACTGTACTTTGTTAACTCGGTCTATGTATATTGATGCTACATTAAAATAGGTAATAATTGATTGCTGATTTAACAAGTTAGCAAAAGTGTTAGAGCCTTGGAATCCGTCCGTACTTTAATCTCTATTGCCTCCTTCAAATATTTATCTAGCTTGTTAAGTGGTAAAAGCGGATGCTTGGAGATCTTTTTGTGGCATGAGTGTAGGAGTAGGAGTATGGCGAGCGATGAGAGGAAGTTAATAATTCGACTGAAATTCCGTGAAAAAAAAGGAGTGGTAGAAACATAAGAGCAACGAGCGAAAGTCCAGAAAATCCGGGGAAAATAGTTAATTCATTAACTGAAAATTATCAAATCGCCGAGCAAACAAGCGAATTAAAACCAAAAAGTGATATAAATTTATTGGAATTTCAAATTGAAATAGGGAAAAGGTTCGACGCCCTATTTGCATTTGCCGAAAACGAGTTCAAATTAAATAAATTGAAAATTAAAAATGAAAGTTATACTAAAAATTAATTATGTCGAGTAGTGATGAGAGCGAAAGAACCACAATAAATCGAGAAGCGAATATAACGAAAACTCGAGGAAACAGAAGACTTGATTTAGACAACAGCCTTTTAAACCCAGATTTACAAATAATAAATCAATATTCAGATTCGCAAAAGAGAAATGATCTCATAGATCCAACATTAGAAAGAATAGCAAATCGAAGTTATAAAAGATTAGAAAAGAGTTTATCAATAAAGTATCACGTATAGAAGCCCCTTTTTCTAAACCAAAAGCTAGAAAATCAATTCATGATAGAGTTCAGGGTTTGGACTAGAATTTATTGAGTACTTATAGAAAAAGTAAAGTCATGGACGACGAAGACGACGGTGTTATTAACATCTACACTCAACATTCTATAGCAGTACTCACCACAAAAGTAAGTGAATATTTTAATTTACGATTTGTCTCTGTATAACTTTTCTTTCTTTTTTTTACGTCCACCACTGAGTGGACTAGTAGAGTCCTCTTTTATTAAGTTGTAATAAACTGTTTATTTTGTTGTCAATAAAATCTAGACACTGCTATCTGTTCAACTAAGAAAAACAATTTCCCCGACAAAATTTCGAAACTCAACAAAGCTCATCCCTACCTATTTGCGGCAACGCAAGGATAGAAAGGAGCGACACCTTTCTAAGAATTCATTACCGAGGGAGTTTTTAGATTAAATCGTAGAGACTAGTTTGAAAAAAATAAATTCCGACGTAACAAATTTGGAGGCCTTGGTGGGATAGTTCATTGAGATAGTACGTAAAAGTACTGTCGCAGTGACATTCGCACCGCGTTCGAAAAAAAAGAATACATTCGGGAAAATAGATTGCACAAGGTTGAAATTCAAATAATTTAATCGATATTATATTTACAAATTTATCTACATAAATAAATTATTATATTTTTAATTAGTTGCATGGATTTGGTACTTCCCGTTCTATAAAAAAAAATCTACAGTGAAAATTTAGGAGAAAATAAGTTGAAAATTCACACGACTCTTGAAAATATTTATAGTAGGAGCAAAAGAATTTTTTTTTACATACGAATAAGACCCGAGTTGTTCCCAGTTTTCTTTTCGCAACAGAACACCGGGTAAGCTTTTTAATTCGATTGGTAACTACCAAAAATAAAAGAAAAAGTCTCGTTTGGGCACCGTCAGTGTCTTAGGAAGACGGAGTTTATACAAATAAATAAAAACAGTTAGATAATCAAAATTATCATAACAAAATTGGAGGTCCCACTGAGATCTGTCTGCCTCGATCAAACTTTAAATAAATTAAATATAATATTCAAGGGGTTGGATTTTGTGAATGCGTAGGCTTTGAACGCTGCTGCTCATTTCACAAAAATTTTTGGGAGAACTTGTGCAGTTGCCTGGAGGGTTGACTGGACAATGAAGTTGCATATCATTTGATCGCAAAATTTCAAGCACGCTTGCATGTAACAGTTCATTTGCATACTAATTCAGTGTGTTTTGGACTTTGAAAATTTTCACAATAGATCGTTGGGGATGGTTGCAACCGAAAAATCTTAGCCGATAAGGGTTGGTTTACTCATCTGGGTGAGAATATCAAGAGCCTGGTCAAACTAATCAGATACGTATTTCAGAATATATATTTCTCGTAGTTCATATATCAGAGTTTACGTCTTATAACCAAATCTTAACCTATGATTTCCCTTGACTACTTGACTATGTGTTGTCTCTGTGCATTGAATTTAAATTACTATAGTCCTTTCTAATTACTAAATCTGCGACTGAATTGAAAAAAAAAACAGATTCTTTGTGATGAATTTATTTTTCAGTGTTAAGTGACGAAGTTTCTGGATGAATATACAGAATTATTATATAGAATCAAACAAAGCCAACGGAAAAATCCAGAAACTTCGACGCTTAACGAATACACGAAGAAACCCAAAACCAAAACAATTTCTCCTCCTTCGGCTGAAGCGCGCGTGCATAGCCAACACTGCAGTTTAACCGTTGACTGTAGTACAGGCCCATAAGGCCTAATGAGTAAGACAGAGAGCGCGGCTAAGCTGAAGTGCGGAGGGAGGAGAAGTAACGACCCTGTGTGGGAGAAAGCTGTGACGCTTTCTTCAAGCTTCCCTCCCCCGACTTTTTCATTCCAGTGTGTACGCTCCTCAAAGAAGGACGCATTTGTTCATTTTGAGTACCGCATCGAGTTCAATTTAGAGTTTGATACTAGAGTTTTAGTCAAAGTTTCGATTAGAGTTTTGTAGTCAAAGTTGTACGTGGAGTATTGTGTATTAGAAGTTTTTCAACCTACTACATAAAGTCATAGAAAAGGAATTCAGTCCATTGAGTTTTAATTGATTTGACGTCTTATCTAATTGTTCTGAAGGAAGGAAGCCCAACTGATTTTTAGAGAAAGAGAGTCATTCTAATTTTGCAAATATTTTGACGTTGTTTCGGATCAAGTCAACAATTACCTTGGTCTACAAGAATCAAGTAAGTTGTTTCAATTAATATTTTCCGAATGTAATCGATTCTATAAAATCAGACAGTTCTGCTGCGATAGTCGGTTGTACTGATCTCCCCCGTATGGGAGAGTAAGCCAGCACCCGTGTTTCTTTTTTTGCAACATCACACTGTTAGTTTGGTAAACTCGCTATTACTCTAACATTCAGATAACAGTATACCGATGGGCTTAAAATCTGCCGAACGGAGCCACGGCGCAGTGCATGTCGTGACGCAGTATATGTGCACGATCAACGTTGTTGATGAATACGCGGAATGAATTTTATTTTGGAGGATGATACTTCCCCGTACCTATAGCTGTTTTGTACACAGGGACAATCGAATTACACCAATGAAACCTTGCTGTGATCGCCATCGACTAAGGACAAGAAATTCTCTCAGAAAAATGTAAAAGTTGCGCTTTACTAATGCTATTAATTATGAAAATGTAAAATAATGTACAAATTCGATTAATATTCTAAGTGTCTCAAATGCGTACGTATGTTGATCGGTTGTTCAATATATCAATGTACTGCCTGGATTTATTTATTATAAAAAAAAAAATATAATACCATCATTATGAGTCGTAAATAAAAATTGAGTTGTCTTATGTACTTTATTAAATGCTTGCCTTTGAAAAATAAGAAAATAAATTTTTTTACTGAGCTATTGGCGCAATGTTGGAAATGGCCCCCAGCAAAGTTTTCGCAATGTATTGGCAAACCTTTTGCCAACATGTTGCCAATATTTTGCCCATACCTTTCGGCGCAGTGTTTTTGCCAAACGGTCAAATTTTTGTGCGGGACGGAAAATTTTCTCGTCGAGTACGACGCTAAGGAAGACGAGCTTATAAAGTACATCGATGTATGCTCGTTATATCAGTAGATAGGCTATAGGCATACCAAAACATAGGCATACTAAAACACTCCCTCTCCTCTCAGAGTGTTTTAGTACCCGATGAGAGAGTGGGAGAGTATCCCAAGTCTACCCCCGTATGTATTTTTTTGAAAGCTTGCATGAGCAATTCAAAGTTTTCTCATCGCCTACAAATGCTATTAGCTGCTTGTGGGACTACCCCTAATTTTAAGTCCCAATTAGCTTTCCCAGAAAAACTAGGCAGTTTTCCTTCCAGAGATCCGCTTTTAGCGATTGACAAGTGGCGTAGAGACAATGGTCACAAAAATGCACTCCGACCGATAGGCCTGCAGAGAGCCCGAAGATGAACATGAGCTAATAGGACTAGAGAACGACAAACAATACTTATAGTGATTGACGAGTAACTTAGAGGGATGCACCAAGACCGATGGGTCTCATGATAGTCATTTTTGGCAGGAGATCCCTTATTTTGTTGCGCTACCTGCAGAGAGCGCGGAGATTAACACGTCGTACTGACTTTGACGAGTTTCCTAGAGAAATGCAGGAAATCCCTAAAAAAGATGCAGAGGCACCGATAAGTTTCATGAAGATACTCCTCCCTTATTTTTCCTTTCGCTAGCAGTGGACGAAAATGTGTGAGTGTCGCAGATACCTGCAGAGATGAACGTTGTAAAGGCTTTTAGCTTTTGACGAGTGACCGAAGAGGGCCGCAGGAATCTAGAAACTACACCCGCTGGCAAGACCTTTCTTTTTGTTTCGCTACCCACGGTGGAAATCAATTATTTTTTGGAAAAGGTCTGCAAAAGTGCCCATAGATTATCTCACGAAGGCAAGTGAACCATGCCATGGGATTCGCCGACGCGAAGCGTCTTGGCATGAATCCCGGCGGTCTAAGTGTTGCTGGTTGGGGGTCTGGCTTTTTACCTGAGCCAGGTGTATAAAAGCTGCTGTTGGAGGACAAGGAAAATCATTCGAATAAGTTCACCATACAGTGTGCGCATGTTCTGTAACTTAAAAATACGAGTGCAAGATTTATTAAACAAAGCCGATAATGACTTCATTGTTGAGCAAATCAAACGTAGAGGAGGAAAACAAGGAGATGAGAGAGAGAGAGAGATTAGATTAGATTAATTAATTTTTATTATTGTACATTATGTTGTACATATATCAATATAAAGAAGTAAAATAAAAAGTATAAGGTATTCAGTGTGTGAGTTTGGTGTAGGCGTGTGTGAGTTTGGTGATAGCACGAGTGACGAGTGTGAAATGAAATGGTATGAGGTGAGATGAGATGAAAGTGGAAGTGTGGATGTTTGTGTGATGTTTAAGTTTTTTCCATATTGAAAAAGTAATTTTTCGCTAGTATTTTAAAGTTAGATATGGATTGTGTGTTACGTATTTGAGATGGCAGGCTATTCCAGAGGTAAGAGGCGCTGATGAAAAATGAGTTCCTTAGTGTCTCCGTTTTGAAGGGCGGAATGTCCAGTGGAGTCACCTCACCCCTCACAGGCCTGAGCGCGACGTGGAAATCAAAATAGGCAACTAGATAAGATGGTGTAGAGGTGTTGAAAATTTTCCTTAGAAAACAGGCCATAAAATATTTCCTACGTCCGGCGGTGGTGAGCCATTGCAGCTCACGCCTGTAAGGGGAGATGTGCTCGTCCCTCCTTACACCATAGATGTAGCGGATCCCCGTATTGACAAGTCTCTGTAGTTTTAGGTCAAGTTCTTGTGATAAGTCACAGTAAACAAGTGAGCAGTAGTCAATGAGAGGGAAAAGGAGTGCCTGCACCAGATGTTTGCGCAGCCTGAGGCTGGTGCTCTTCCGAAAGAAATAGAGGCGATACATTAAAGAGTGAGCACGTTTACAAATTTGCGTAACGTGCTCTTTCCATGTGAGCTTGGAGTCTAGCACCAGCCCCAGATTACGCACAGATGATTCAAAATTGACCTGGGCTCCCCCTATATTTATATAGGTGTTAGCGGTATTAGGTAAAGCATTTATATAATAGCGGGAACCCAGGACAATAGCCTTGGTTTTAGTAACATTCAGTTTAAGCCTGTTCAAAGCAGCCCAGCTACTAATCCTCTCGGCGTTAGCACTCATCCTGACAGAGCAGGAGTCGAGCTCCTCGAGGTGGCATTGGCTGTAGATCTGCAGATCATCCGCATAGATGAGATGGGACATATCTGCATCAAGGCAATAGCCAATGTCATTGATGTACAACGAGAACAGCAGGGGTCCTAAGACAGACCCCTGTGGAACACCGGTGTTAAGTGGTAGAAATGCAGAGATTTCATTGTTGTCACCAATGACTGCTTGCTCTCTTCCCGATAGATATGATGCAAGCCAGCGGATAACCTGCTTAGAAAAGCCGAAAGAGGATAGCTTTCTGAGTAGCCTGACGTGACACACCGTATCAAACGCCTTGCTAAAGTCAAAAAGAAGTAGAAGGGTGACCTTCTTTCTGTCCATCCCAAGCCTGACATCGTCAGTCAGCTTAATTAAGCCGGACTGCGTGCTGTGGCCAGTGCGAAAACCAGTTTGGAAGTTGTCGAGGTAGAGTCTTGACTCTAGGTATTCAGATATCTGGTTGTGCACCAGCCACTCCAGCGCCTTGGATAGAAAACAAAGTAGAGAGATCGGACGATAGTCTGTTACAGCAGTTGGAGAGTTGATCTTATTTAATGCTCTTACGAGCGATGATTTCCAGGCCGAGGGAAAGCAAGCCTCGCTCAATGACAGGTTAAAAATTTGACAGAGTAGAGGAGCGAGTATTGGCAATGCTTTAGTAATTACAACCTGTGGGATGCCGTCACTCCCCCTGGCCTGGGTATTAAAGTGCGATACTGCAGCAGACACGTCCGACTCAGTGATTTCCCTAAAGATGAAGTGTTTAGGGAGGTCTAGACTCTCGAGGGTTCGCAGATATTCCTCAACTGATGGAGCTTGAGGATCATTTGAGATGGAACTAAAGTGATGGTTGAGAGCATCTGGAGAGAACCGAGAAGGTGGAGAAGATTTAGAGGTAGAAATACCGAGTTTTTGTAGTTCCCTCCATATCTCTGCAACGTCGGTCAGGGTTGATAGGCGTGAATAATAATAATCCAGCCTAGCTTCCTCAATCCGTTTGTGGGCGTCATCTCTGGCAACTCTATAAAAATATAGGTCCCAAAGTAGACGACTTCTGCGAAAACGCCTGTAGAGCCTATTCCTTTCAGTTAAAAGGTCACGAAGAGCCGCGGTGAACCACGGGTGACGTTTGCGTCCGGGAGTCACAGTTTTTAATGGGGCGAGAATGTTGATGGCGTTTGAGATGTTAGTGTTGAGAATAGTGATGCATTCGTCTAGTGATGGCGTGGCGAAGGATGACCAGTCACATGCGCTAAGGAAGTCCCTTAGCTTCTCAGCACAGATTCCTTTATAGTTTCTGTAGGTGTATGTGGTAGGTACGTAGCGTGGAATCTGTACGTCGAGTGTGGCCGTGATCAGGTCATGTCCGTTTATGAAAGGGGTGTCAGTCTTCCAATATGAGAGCAGTCTATCCTGCTCATCAATTAAACAGAGGTCTAGCCAGGTGTCGGAGTCCGGTCTGTGGTGAGTTGCACCAAATGGCACAGACATAAGGGAGTTCTCGTCGATAAACGCCTTGATGAAATTGGCGTCTTCAGACGAGGAAAGTTGGTCAGCGTTGAAATCACCCATGATGACCTTCGTGGAGTAGTTATGCATATGAAGTGTTAGTTGGTCAATAAAATTAGATCCCTGGATAAAGGGAGAATGAGGAGGGCGATACACAACCCCCACGAAGATGGGTGATATTCCCTTAGCCGTGACTTCACAGAACAGGTACTCCGGCTTACCTGGTTTGCCCGACCATTCACCATCAGATGACGAGATAATAGAAGCTGTTAATGAATGATGGATGTAGAGGGCCACACCTCCACCGTTCCTGTTTCTGTCCCGTCTGTAAAGAGTGTAGTCATCCAGTGAAGGGATGGATGATATCTTGTCACTTAACCAGGTTTCAGTCACAGCCATTACGTGAAAGGGGGCACAAGTGGACAAGAAGAATCTGATCATCTCAATGTGACCCGTGAGAGAGTTCGCATTAAAATGACAGACTCGTAGGCCTTCAGACAGAGACGCTTTGGAAATAGATGCGAGTGATTTAGATGTGGATGTGTTAGATGGAGGTTTTGGTGGGATGATGTGTAGCTGTTTTAGTGTGTTTGTGTGTTGTCCGTGTTGGCTGTAGTCGATGTTCGGGCTAAAAAAGCCTGTAGATTTTCTTCAGATGATATGATGGTGGCCCGTTCATTGTCTTCGCCAGAACGGATATAGATTCTCCCGTCTCTCACGTACGACCGGCAGCCTTTCCTCTTTTTAGCCTCCAGCCTGGCCCTGATGCACAGCTTGTGGATGTCTGGAGGAAGCAGCTCGTTGATGTTAACGAGTCCTTGGTGGTCTGGATATAGAGCTTTCGCTTCCTCCAGTAGTCCAGCATCGAGTTCGGTGGTGTGTAACTTGCGCTTCCTGGCCTTGGCCGCTATGATTGAGCGGGCCAGGGCACTGGATGATAATGTGACAGCAAGGGGTGGAGATCTGCTGTCACCTTGCGTATTGATGTTGTTTGCGTCTAGTCTTCCCATTGTCCTGACGGTTGCCACATCACGTCTTAGGACAGTGGGATCCAGTGCAGCCAGGACAGCGTGAGCCAGGAGCGGTAACGACGACTCCTTGGTGTAGGCCAGGCCAGAGATTACCACCACATTATTGGCAGAGCGCTCCTGCCTCCTTTTAACCTCAGCCAGCTCGCTGCGGAGGTTGATGATCTCCTCTGAGGCAGGGGCGATGCTGATGTTCTGAAGTCTTAAGTGCAGGAATGTCATCGAGGGCTTTGAGGCGGTTTTCTAAGGGGACTAGCCTCTTCTCTATTTGTGAGACCCTTTCAGACATGGTGTTTTGCGCCTGAAGGGCCTCACTCTGGATTTTTCTTATGTCATCCAGTGCTGTAAAGATGTCCTTAAGGGACGATGCAATGGTAGTAGCTTGTGGTCGTACAGGCGACTGGGCTCTGGAGCCCGCAAGGGAGGGGGGTGCCGATTTGTTCTTATTGTTCTTATTGTTGTGCACGGCGGTTGTAGGTGTGCCCTTGCCCGAGATGTTCGATGCTGCTGCTGCTGCCGTTTTCGCCCTCGTCTGCGTGGTTTTAGGAGTGACGATGACGTAGTCCTCCGCACAGACTGCACAGGCGAGCGTGGCGGCATCCCTCACCATTATGGATCGGAGGTTGATACACATTGAGTGAAAATGCTTTTCGCACAGCTCGCATATCTTCATCTTCCCCTTAGCCGATTTGTTGCATTGTGCACACGTAGGGAGCGATTCGGTACTCTTTCCACTATTCCCGCTCATTTTTAAAATTTTTGAGTCTCCGTCGATAACTTACTTCGATTGATGATGTTGCTGATGGTGTTCGATGAATCCAACAGGTGGCTCCACGTGGATCGCTTTGAGGAAGAAAAGACGCCGTGCAAAGAGGAGAGAAGCCAAGCGAGTTTGCAGGTTAGGTTCCAGCGAGAGATGTTTGTGCAGGAAATTAGCGTTGAAGAGAATTGCAGCCTCCAGTGATTATTATATCACGACGAAGGTTGCAAAAAGCGCATGCAACTAACTACAAAAACAAAAGGCCCGAAGGCAGCGTGCGGCAGTAAGAGTTCTAAGAAAGATGTGCAAACAAAAGCAGAACTGCTGTACTCACCAAGAGAGAGAGAGAGAGAGAGAGAGAGAGAGGGGAAAAATTATTCCCACTCTCTCATCGGGTACTAAAACACTCTGAGAGGAGAGGGGGTGTTTTAGTATGCCTATGTTTTGGTATGCCTATAGCCTATCTACTTATATCCTTACATTTGTAAGCGTGGAAGGTTGCCCGTGGGTTACCCAAAAATTTACGTGGGCAGCGAGTGTGAACTGTTGACAAACGGTATGCTTGACAATTTTACCGGTATAGAAGGTCTGGTTAAGTGTTCGAATTTACTACCACGCGATTTATTTTTACCTCTCTTATATGTAAAAATGAATGGCAAACTAATGTTTGCGCTGTGTCGCACTTTTTGTGAAGAATCACGGCAAGACAGCGAGTGCAATCACGAAAATCCAGGCGATCGCGAGTTCTCGGGTACGTGAGTCGCCGATGAACTTCGTAAAGCGATCAAGCTTGGTTATCGAGTTACAGCCATAGATGTTATATGACAGTAGAATATAACCGAACTTGAGCAATCTACGGGTGACGGGGGACTAATTAGCGAGTACATTGATACGTTCCTTCCTCTCAAGCAACAAGTCTCGGGCTTTCTAGGGTGGTGCGTAGATCAGACGGAAAAAGAGCGGTATATTCGCGAGTACCATGAAAAAGAGGGCATCCTGCTCGAGCGCGAAATGATTGGTAAAAATCCGGGGCTGCGAACGGTTGCTAAACTCTGTTTAAACTCCTTTTGGGGTAAATTTGGACAGAGACGCAATCTCAAGCAAACGGCGGTGGTTAAGAAGCGCGAAGATCTTCTCACGCTTCTCGTGACGAAGGATAAGGAGGCATTAAGCATCCTTATAGTCAGCGATGAATTATTATATGTAAACTGATCATTTATAAACGATGCTGTTGAACCCACAGCGTATACGAGTGTCGTTATAGCTGCGTATACAACTGCACAAGCGCGTCTTAAATTGTACAGTTATCTAGAAAAATTGGGTCGACGTATCTTTTACTGCGATACAGACTCGTGTATTTTTGTATCGCGCAAAAATTCAAACGAGGACGAGCCACTGTTATGCACTTTACTTGGAGAAATGACTGACGAACTCGGCGAGGGCGTCGTTTTACGCCTACCGCACACGCAATGAGAACACTGGTGCGGTGACGGAATGTTGCAAAGTAAAGGATATTTCGCTTAATTTTTCTAACTCTGTAAAAATTAATTATGATAGTATTAGGGGAATGATTGAGCAATATTTCGATGAGCGTGAAAGAGACGTGAATGACGACAAGACGAATAAATGCAGTAATATTAAGATAAGAAATTTAACGCTATAAGACAAATGCCAGACCATAGTGTAGTAACGCGCAATGAGACTAAGAGTTGTAGTATAGTATAACCAAATGTATGTTTCTTTAGGAGTCTCGTTACCTTATGGTTATAAGGAATAGAAATTTATGTAAGTGTGCGTGTGCGTGTAACGAATAAATTAATTTTAAGTATATCATAGAGTTGTAAGTTTTTGTAAATAATAAAAATAGCGCATATTTTTTTTGTTAGAGTGTAAGATTTTGTATCCTTGTTATAATGTAAGCAATATTATAATTTAAAAAATGTATTTTTTCCTAATTATTTTAAATAAAAACACATGTATTAATAAAAAATATTTTATAGCACTGGGTGGCATAAATCCGCATAGTCCATTATTGAACCGTGCTGATCGCCCTCGCTACGCTTCGGCGCTAACTGCACAGTGCAAAAATGGATTGTTTAGGCCACGGATAGGCGTGACAGTGGTTTTATGCTAGTCAATGCTATAAAATAGCATACGATACTCGTGGCATAAATGCGATACATACATAATGACATAAATCCGATACGGCACGGCGTGTATTAGCACTCGAGCGTAGCGAGGGAGCTAAACGCCGTGCCGTATCGGACTATTTATGCCATTTGTACCCTGGTAGAAATGAGTCTAAGAACAGGCTAGTAACTGGCCAGTTCTTAGGATTTAACCTAGTTACTACCTAATAAATGGCCAGTTCTTAGGGTCATATCTACCAGGGTAACGTAATATACTATTATCAACAAATAACCTTCTCCTGTAACTCCTTTTCTATTCCTTTATTAATTAGTTCTTGATTCATTGAAGTCCGCGTGGATATATATTGTACGCGCGCGCATGTATCCGCTGATTCGCTCGTGCCGTGAATATACGCGTAAACTAAGGCCCCGCGTATGAGCTTGTATGGCTGCGTCCACAATTGAGCGTATACGTTAGGGTTTACGTAGAACATAACGTTTTGGGCAGTACTGCCAATCCACTGTAGCAGACTGCAGTTGAAACGAAGGAACACACCTGCTCAAAATTGAACCTATAAAAATGTTTAAATTTGAATTGTATGGTAATAAATTGTAAAATTCTTTTTTCAAATAAAATTATAAAATTTTGTAAGAGAATGTATTATAATTAATTAGTTTCTGATTAAAAAAAAGCAAAATTTCAAGTTATTTTAAAATAAATTACGTATGATTCGTCTTTCAGTTTGAAGCTATTAATCGCTTACTTATACAATGAAGAACATAATCATACAATCATTGCCTATGCTATTTAACTAATTATAATAATAACATTTTCATTTGGAAATATGCGTTATTTTTTATTCTCCTTTCCTTTTTTGAGACAGAGGTAGACCATTTTTAAATCAGAAACTAATTTATTATAATACATTCTCTTACAAAATTTTATAATTTTATTTGAAAAAAGAATTTTACAATTTATTACCATACAATTCAAATTTAAACATTTTTATAGGTTAAATTTTGAGTAGGCGTGTTCCTTCGTTTCAACTGCAGTCTGCTACAGTGGATTGGCAGTACTGCCCAAAACGTTATGTTCAACGTAAACCCTAACGTATACGCTCAATTGTGGTCGCAGCCTAAGCGGCCCTTGCGCGCACTGTTGTATACGTTAATTTATAATAATAATAAAAAACGCTTCTTGGGAAAAGAACATTTTGGGCATTTCTACATAGCTCCGTGTCCGCGTACGTTCGCGCTCACGGATGGAGGGGAAAGTCAGTGCGGCCAACTTGCGAAGACAGGTTGTTTACATCACGAAGGTTAGGTACTAATCCCTGCAGCAGTCATTTGTAATTCGCAGGTTGGCCGCACTGACTTTCCTCTCTATCCGTGTGCGTGCGCGTACGCGGATACGGAACGAGTTTTGAGCATGAGTGGGAGTCGAGGACGCCTACGGCCTACGGCGCCCTCGACTCCCACTTGTGCTCAAAACATCACCCTCGCTAGAAAGAGCCAATTTCCCCCCCCCCCCCTAGTTGCACAATATATTTATTTTCATAATTGACAACTTGAAATGCCTGATCCCACTTTTATTCGCATACAAACAATCCTATTTCAGCTCTAATTAAAAAAGCACGGCATGAAACAAGGGGTTAAGTAGCTTTTTCAGACTTAGATAATTGTTCGAGCAGATATGACCGTTTCGTGCTCAAACGTCTTTTTTGATAGAAAAATTTATTTGTCTTACATATAAATCAAATTATTTCAGCAGAAAAGATTTATTCAATCATATGGAATTTAAGAAATAATCGTCTTTCACTCGCGTGTATTATAAACAACAAAGTTAAAATTAATGAAACAGAACATTTAAAAAAATATTGGTCAACAATTCCTTTGCTATATAACTTTGCACAATGGAAATAAGTTATATTTCCATGTATAAAAATTATATATAAAAATTAGTTATAAAAATGTAATATATTCATACCTTGATCGAAGAGAATATTGATTTCTTCCTTCATAACACCAGCCTTTCGCGAGTTGTGCTAGTTTTCGCAGGAAATACGTGAGTTGTGCTACTCTTGGCGGCATTTCTGAACTGTGCTACTCTTCGCGGCAAATCGTAAGTTGTCATAGTTTTTGTTTGAAAATTTGTACTGTGCTAGTCTTCGTACGCAGCGTCGATTAGATCCACACTTGTATGAACACGAAAACTTTCGGTGACAACTTGGAGTAAAATATAAACTTTTGTGAACTAGAGTTCATTTTCACTTACTGATTTTAGAAGCAGGAAATGTATTCTAAAGTATCGGTGTATACTATAACGCGGGTGACTAGAGATGTGCACGCCTTCGTGGCCCGAGAGGAACTGTCAGTCGGCAGACCGAAGCTTTCGTTGTTGGCTAGGGACTCCCCTCCCCCCTTTCAGTGCTCCATCTATCGGAAGCATCAGGCACTGACACATGTGAGTGCGCGTCATCTAGCAGCCAGCTGATCGAAAAGATCACAACGTTCTGCTATTTGTTCTGTGCGTTGCGCTCGGAATTGACCGCCATTAGTTTCGGCGTCCTAACGGGACCGCCAAGGAAAAACCTCGGTCCTGCCGGAGCACGCAGAGCCGTATAATCCGGGCCCAAGCAATAAAACCAAAGCTATTTATGACGGCGCATTCCGGAAAGCTGTTCTGCGTATTTGTGCTTGGTTTCTATCTGATGATAGGAAGTGTACGTAAGATGTATGTACTTGTGTTTTGGCAGAAAAACTACTAACCACGCTGCTTTCAAACTTCACTGCTGATAATTACGAGAAATTTAGGCGATTCAGCAGAAAGACAGAATTATTGTTAATGGATTGATATTAAATTAAATTCTATTTGAGTATAATTTTATAAGTATAAACTTTTTAAGTATAAGATTTTTGTGTATGCAGCACTTGGAAGACGCTGCACCGCCCGGGAGGAAAATCGTACTTTCGGTGAAGGTGTGGAGAAATAGTAGATTACAGGCCCGTAACCAACTACTATTCCCATTCTTATTTCCACCAACTAACATTCTTTATTTTCCCGGCCTAGGTACGTAATATACTATAAGTCCCGTGTTGCATATGAAACTTTATTCATGACTTAATTGTGTAGCCACTTTATTCTTTTGAAAAGTGGGACTTACGCCAATACAAATAAAATTTTCAAAAGTTTCTAAAATTAAATTTTATTTTTGAATTATTTTTTTTAATTTTTCCAAGAATTTAAACATTTTTAAAATAAAAAATATTTTCCGGATTTGCGTCAATAATAGTATATTGTGTACCTAGGCGTCAAGTGGACTTTTTTATACCGAGTGTAGAATTTGCAGTACGTGTGCGTTAACGAGCCGACGACGAGTACTGCAACCACGCGAGGTAAGAAAGTCCGCTTAGCCCTATAGGTGCACACCATATTTTTTGTAACGCTTGTATGATTTTTGCGTTTTCTGTGGCTGCAAGCGGCATTACGGTGACCTTTTTGAAAGTACTTCTCCCAGTATTATATACATACATACAAACATTATTGTCAGATATGCAAGTTAACAATGTAAACTTATATGTATAAAGCATAAAGTTACGTTTACAAAAGTGTGTATATTTACATGCATACTAGGGTGTGTCGAATTTTTGTACGCACTTTGGCGACTCGTAATAGAGCGGAAATTTTAGTAGTTATATCAAATAGAACGTCTGTTCAGCAGCTTCTGGCATTTCCAAAATGGTATATGTCAACTAGTTTATCACTATTAGTTCAAAAGTTATTGAAAAAATTCAGTAGTGTGTTAAGCATCATATCGTAATCATTCATTTTCCAGATTTAAATGATTCCAATAATTTTTGAACTAATAGTGATAAACTAGTTGACATATACCATTTTCGAAATACCAGAGGCTGCTGAATGAGTTGGACTCACACTTATTATTTTATCTCTAGAACTATCAAATCTGGTATTTAGACCCAAAAAGCCGATTAATAACAAAATTTTGAATTTTGACATTATATCATTCCAAAGGCACTTTGCATGCTTCCTTAGGTATATTTAGTTGCTTTCGTTCTATTATTAATGATTTATTGATTATTCATGATAAATAAACCCTCAAGAATATTTTTTGTATGAAAGAGAATGACGGATTTTGAGGTTAGGCGTACCGAGAGAAACGCCATATGCACGCAACACAACGCACGATAGCCATGAAATTCATATGCTAACTATTAACATACAGATATTCCTGCAATATTTTGTATGTATATTTATAGAAATCTATAGTATACATAGAATAATATATTCTATAGAATAGTATATCTATAGAATATATTAGCAATCATTGCTCCTAACGTGTATACATGTTTACGGCAATGATATCTTTCTATCAGTGTTCGGCGTGTAGCATCAGAGTTCTAGTTGTGGCTTATTATATATTTGTTATAATTTTGTTCAAAGGTGTATCAGTAATACACCTTTAAATAAAATTATAACAAACATAACAAGCCACAATTCCAAATAGTTACCATAAAATAGCCTTTATAGAACATGTGGCTAAAATCCGCTGTTAAGTCACGCCTATCTGAGACTAAAGTATACCTTTTTTGCACCGTGTTTATCACACTCACTACGCTCGTGCGCTAACCTCACGGTGCAAATAAGGATTACTTTAGTCGCGAATAGGCGAGACTTGCGGATTTTAGCAGTCTGTGCTATAAAATTTTATACGATACTCTTGACTTAAATTGTTCAGTTTTACACGGCGCAGTTAGCACCCGAGCGTAGCGAGTACGAACCATTTAAGTCACACGTATCGTAATGTACTATTATTGCGCTCCGGGTAATTTATTACCTGGCCAAGCGAGCATTATTTTTCCGACATTACTAAACTGCTCAGCCCGAGATCGTGAATTAAAAAAAAAAATTGCCGAAAATGACCGTCCCTATCGAAAGATACGAGGATTTTGAAATAGGGTAAAAGTCTGTTAAAATGCCTAATTTATAGACGATTTGAAATATGGTACAACGACTACAATCAATTAAAAATAGGGTAAAAATCGTCTAATATTCAAAAATCCGACGAAAAACCGAAAATTCATGTTCCAGCGGCATTTTTGCAGATTTTTACCCTATTTCAAAATCCTCGTATCTTTCGATAGGGACGGTCATTTTCGGCAATTTTTTTTTTAATTCTTGATCTCGGGCTGAGAAGTTCAGTAATGTCGGAAAAATAATGCTCGCTTGGCCAGGTAATAAATTACCCGGGGCGCAATAATAGTACATTGTACAACAAGGGGCGAATGTGCTTTTCCAGACTCGGATAATGTTTGAGCACGATTGGTAGTCGAGGGCGCCTACAGCAAAATCAAATTCTCAATGATTGTACGATAATTTTTTTCAATTTTTCAGACAAGCAAAAACTGTTATGCCAGCCTGTTTCTACATAATAAAATAAGCATCTACATCACAAATTAAACATCTTGCATGAATACACTGCATATAAGGCAATATAATGATAGATACTGCTTGCGACTGAACACTGAGTTGGGAGAATATCTTTCAAGATCATCACTTTTATACTTCATCGTTGATAATCTTGAACACACAAATATCACCTGATGTTTTTTCTAATATCCACACTTACGTAAAAACAAGCATGCCAGAATAGTATACATATATATTAGTGAGTTTTGAGTGTGATTATATGTAAATTTGTATGTATGAATATTCAAGGTTTGGTTACTGCTCTTAACACATTGCCTTGTATTTTCAAAATTTATTGTAAAATTATTTTCTTAAACGTGAATGATTTTAAAATTTACTACTTTAAAAGAAATTTGATTATTAAGTTCATGGATTTTAGGTTTATACCTATTGGTCGAGTCAATTTGTACTCAACATAATATGGGCATATTATGTTGACATATTATGCTAAGAAAATATGGCCAGTAGTTATTCACCGGCCATATCTTATCGCGTATTTTCTACGAGGGAATATCTGTACAAAGTTTAAATGATTTGCATGCACTAAACTTCATTTCACTTGACCGTAACAAGTCATCAATTATTATTTCATTATGTCATACTATCAAATTAAAAAAATTAATAAATATTGTGTACATTAGCATGATAATAGTGCAAAATGCCTTGTTCAACAAAACAAAACTAAAAATGAACATACTCGAACATTCATTGAGGCTTGTCGAGTACGTAAGATAAAAATTAAAAATTTTTCAGAGTATCTTTTTATTAAATTTTAGCTGGCCAACCGTTAAAACAGTTACCTAAGTCTAAAGGTCTTAGCAAATTTGAACCGTTAATTTTCTACCAGGGTTTGTATAATTTACATTATGTAATTTACGAAGAGTTTCATATTTTTTATGTGCAGTCAAAGCAACGTACTGAAATGGTTACTGAAGAATTGCTGAAAGAAAAACTGTGCCAATGTAGTGCTGACACTGTAGGAGAATTGCTGTTATTATTTCCGAACCTGTTTGCTACATGTTCATTGCCATGGATCGCATTATTTTCTATTTTTGAAATTATAAATTATGTTTTTAGCAGAAACATTTTTCCTAAAACTAAATATACTTTTAAATAGTTATAAAATATAAATTCAGATAGTTTTACATATCACATAACTTGCCACAATTGCAATAAATATTTAGGAAAAACAAAGAATCTTAGTTTTTCAATGGTATGTTCTTGTAAAACAAAAGTTAAATCTTCTGAAGTAGGTTCGTTTTTTGTTGAAATTGATGCAGAAATGCAATTACAAAAACTTTTGTCAAACCCTACAGTAGCAAAAATACTTACTGAAAGAACTAATCGACAAAAAATAAATCCCGATGGTTTAGAAGACATCTTTATTGGTGCGGCGTATAAAAGTTGTGATGTTGAACACTTATTGGGAAATTCTAACAATTTTTCATATACTTTCAATACTGATGGTTGTCAAGCTTCCAATATTTCAAAAATAACAGTTTGATTATTTAAGAAATAAATTCATGCCTCTTGTCGGACTATGGGTATCTAAGACAGAACCAGATATGAATATATTTTTGTCACCTTTTGTAGAGCAAGCGAATAAATTGTCTTCAAAAGGGCTAACGTGGGTGTTAAATGGCAGACATATTGTTAGTAAATTTTTTCCACTGGGTTGCTGCGTAGATTCTGTAGCAAGATGCGGGATGCTTAACATGAAAAAGTTTAATGGCCATTTTGGCTGCACCTAATGTGAACACCCGACAGAACGAATAGACAACGTTAAAAAATATCCATTGCAAAATGAAGTACCTGCTCTGCGCTCTGATGAATCGATTAAAAGTCAAATAATAAAAGCACATTTAAATAAATCAGGCGATGTTACAGGAGTTTGGGGAGTATCTGCTTTAATAAATTTGAAACACTTCAGTATTACTGAAGGTATGATCGTTGATTTTATGCACTCTTGCCTACTTGGTGTAACAGAATTATACCTCAATATACTATTTACAAATCCACAAAAAAAATATTATATAGGTTCACCATCGACAAGTTATATCATCAATAAGAGGCTTTTATCAATGAAACCACCTTCTTGTATTGCAAAAATTCCTAGACGTATTATGAAAAGAAATCAATGGACTGCGTCAGAATGGTTAAGTTGGCTGATTATTTATTCTTTAGTTTGTTTACGAGGAGTCTCAGGTAAAAAGTATTATGCTAATTGGCGTCTTTTTGTTAAATCAATGAATATATTATTGGAAGACTCCATTACAAGTGAAATGTTAGAAGAGGTGAGAGTCTTACTGATAAAATTTGTATTTGGTATAGAAAAACTTTACGGAAAAAATTATATGCACTATATGTACATTTATTATTGCATTTAACAAACACTGTGAAAAACTGGGGTCCTTTGTGGGCAGATAACACATTTCCGTTTGAAAATCAAAATAGATTAATCCTAAAAATGAAAAAATGTAATTATAGAATAGCACGACAAATTGTAAATAGATTGTTAACTTATCAAGAACTGCCTGCGTTAGAACAGAAAGATTTTATTTCAAACGAAGTACAAGAATTTAGTAAAAGTCTATATCATAAGTATCAATTTAAGGAATCAGAAAAAATAGATGAGTGTTGTTTACAAGGCTCCGGAAAAACTGCAATACTTGACAATTCGCAAATTCAATGTATCAAAAATATTCTTAATATTTCTGAAATAACTGAGTACACAAAATACTTTAAAATTATTTACAAAGGTTATCGTTTTTATTCATTTTCAAAATCTCGATGTATGAAAAGAAACAATTCTGTAATATTGACTAACAATGGTGTTTATGGTATTATCAAAAATATATATAAAGTAAGACATAACAATTGTTATGACATAGTTGTACATTATCATAAATTAACAGTAGAAGATAATTTCATTTTTAGTAATAGTGATGTCACAGTTGACCATATGCTTTGTTGTCAAAAACAAATAGGAGACGACGATAATGTAAATATTATAAGATGTTCTGAAATATTGCGTCCAAGTATAATACCATATAAAAGTGAGTTTTATGTTATTCGATTAGTTAAAGGTACCCTAGGTCAATATACAAATTAAATTATTTATTAGATTTTGTAATGTAAAGATTTGGAAATAAATAAATGATTTTGTAGAAAATAAATAAATAAATATATTCGTAAAAGAATTGATAATTTGACAAAAAGTAAGAAAATGTGAGAAAACGTAAAAGAATGCGAGAAAACGCAAGAAAATATAAGAAAATGTAACAAAATGTAAGAAAATGTAAGAAAACGTACAGAAATGCAAGAAATCGTAAATAAAAAATGTAATAAATCGTCACAAAATGAAAATAAAAGTAAGAATTCGTAATGAATCGCCATAAAAAGTAAGGAAATGTAAGAAAATGTACTAAAATGTACAAAAGGTCCGAGATCCAACAAAATTGTAAACTTTTTTATATTTTTTTATATTTTATTATGGCATCTTACATTTTATTACGTTTTCTTATATTTACTTACGTTTTAGGACATTTTAAAATTTCCACTACGGGACTTACACTTTTCTAAACTGTAATTCGAATTATTTATAAACGTGTAAACTTTGATATTTTACACCTTCTAGTGTTTAGAGTGTAGCTTCCGCCGAACGTACGTTTTCAAGTTTCAAAATAGAGACCGTGGAGGAAACCCGAACGCCTGAGACGCTCTAGATTTTGCTACAGACTTGGTTTTCGAATGACAATGCGATAATATAACATGAAGCGCTGTGGCAAAGCCCGATTGTCGCGCATAGTGCGCCGGCCGATCTCGATGATCGTCTCGATGCACAACACACGCACACACGATCGCACGTAGTGCATATTGTTATTTTGAGTGAATAAATGTTCTGAGGGCAGATGAAGCCCGAAGGTTCTCTTAGTATAAATTATTAGAGTGTCATTATTGTGCATGTGAAACCCCTTGCTTCCATTCATAAATAAGCCGAGCACAGAAGGACTCCGCCACTCTCCGCGGTCCGTCAAGACGGAGATGCTGAGCAGCCGATGCGAGTTTCTGGACGTTACCCAACGATCCTTTTGTTAACGTAGTAGCTTTGCGCGTCGGTCCCTAAGCTCGGTGTGACACATTTTGCCAGGCCGCAACGTTACAGCATAATAGGGAACAACTTAATTATTGCATGCGAACAAACGAAAAGAACAAAGATGTATGTAATTTATATATCTATTGTTTTTTTGTCTTACATTGTTTATTGGAAATTGTTTTAAAATTTGGTATGATGTATGTGAAATGCTCAGTTTCTGCACTCAGGAATAATGATGAATACGGAAGAGATGAAGAGAGAGAGAGAGAGAGAGAGAGAGAGAGAGAGAGAGAGAGAGAGGTCGTTTGTAATAATTAGGAAAATGCGAGAGAAGAGAGCCGATGATACGAGCGACTACAGAAAGCAACACACAAATAAAATGAAAAAGGCCGAGTTACTATAATCATTATACACATTGGGAAATATCAATAATTATGCAAATCTACAACTTCGTGAAAAGAAAACTTGTTATTATATAGATCGGATCAGTACAAAACTAAATATTCTGAAAATAAAACCACGCGAGAATCGAACGAAGCATCGAACGAGCAGATATTATAAGGGACCATGTCTGACGTATCCAGACGCTATTGCGCATACATTCACATACACACAGTATCAGGGGAAGGCGACAGTCAGCGAAAGAGAAGAGCGCGTGTAAGAGGCGTTTGCCTCCGCACTCCCAATATCGGGGGTGTGTGCATCCTCTTGCGCCTACTAGTAAATACACGCAAAGAGGATATAGATGAGAATACTTTCGGGTATAAAAGGCCCCAGACCAGAGTAGAGGCCGACGGTCAGCAAGCGGAAGCTCTGCCCGAGCAGAGTCCGATCCGCGTAACTGCGCTTTGGTTCACGAATTATAGCACACTGAGAAAAAAAAACGTTGAATTTACTCAAGATTCAAAGATAAGAATTTTCTAATAACTTTTGAACTGTAAATCAATAACTATTAATATGTACTCTTTTTGGAAATGTTAAGAGCTGATTAATAAGTTCAAGCAATCTAAATTGTGTTATTACTTTAATTGACTGGTTTGAGATTTTGGTCTAAAATCACCGATAACAAGCAAAATGTGAAATTCGTATCTAATGTACTCGAAGCTTCAATTAATGTTCGAATGGGTTCATTTTTACTTTAGTTTTGTTGAGCAAGGCATTTTGCACTATTATTATGTTAATATGTCTATTAATTTCTTCAATCCGATAGTATGTGATGCAGGAGTAGGTGCGAGTGGATTAGGTTATAATAATTGAGACACACTTGTATACTGTTAAAGAGAATATATTTATGTCCGATGCGTGTGCTAGGAGAATCGGAGTTAGACTAGTTTGATTGTAAGCAAAAGGAGAGAAGCCAAGCCAGCTATATACCGAAGCACAATACGTGTATACATAAACATAGGCGGGAATTTTAATTGCTATACAAATATATTACAACATCCTCCCTCAATTGAAATTCTCCGCTGTTTACAAAGAAAAATCAGAAAGACTTTTAACAAACAACAGTTCGAATAATTAACATAAAAAAGAAAGAATTACAAAAGTTTCAGCCCTACATCTTGATTAAACTTGACAAGCTTTGTACTTGAGACTGCTTTGGTGAGAGGATCAGCCACCATGTCCTCTGAGCTTGTAAACTTCACCTCCAAGACTCCTTTTTCAATATTGTCCTTTAGGAAATGATGTCGAACGTTCACGTGCTTGGTTCGTGAACTGAATTTTGCGTTTTTACATAAGTCGATTGATCCTTTGTTATCACAATAAACAATGAGCGGTCTATTGCGAATAATCTCAAGTTCCATTCCAAGGTTTCTTAGCCAGATTGCCTCCTGCCCCGCGACTGTGAGAGACATATACTCCGCTTCGGTGGATGATATGGCCACCGTCTGTTGTCGCTTGCTCAGCCAACTCACAGCTCCTCCCTGCATTGTGAAAACGTATCCGGATATGGATCTGGCGTCATGTGGGTCTGGTGCGTAACTCGCATCGCAGTAACCAGTGATATGGTTATCATAATCTCTTGTATATCGAAGACACATTGTTTTGGTTTTTTGAAGATATCTTAAGATTCTTTTTACTGCTTCCCAGTGTTTAAAATTAAAACAGTTATTGAAGCGACTAACTGTGCTTACAGCATATGCTAAATCGGGTCGAGTAGCTTGTGTTAGGTAAATAAGCGCTCCAACTGCGCTTTGATACGGTATTCGCTTCAATTTCTCAATATCTGTTTCACTGTTTGGTGGAGCCGGATTCAGATCTGCTGCTATTTCCATGGGAGTAGAAATATCCTTGCAATCTTCCATGTTGAAGCGTTTCAAAATGTCTTCGATGTAGTTCGGTTGACTTAATGATATAGTTCCTCTTTCTCGATCGCGAGCAATGTCTATACCCAGGCATCTTTTGACCGGTCCGAGATCCTTGATGGAGAAGGCCTTTTCCAGTGACTCCTTAAGCGACTGCATATAATCAATGCTGTTTGAAAAAATTAGTATGTCGTCAACAAAGACCGCCACAATTATCATTTTCATTTTATTATAATAAAAATATATGCAGGAGTCGAATTCTGATTGTTTTAAGTTCAAGGACCTGAGAATTCCATTAAGCTTTTGGTTCCAAGCGCGGCTTCCCTGTTTTAAGCCATATAGCGCCTTTTTCAATCTACATACCTTACTTTCCTGGTCTTGTGGGATAAAACCCTCTGGTTGTTGTAGGTAAATTACCTCCTTAAGCTCTCCATGCAAAAAAGCGGTGTCGACATCGAGATGAGTGATGAGTAAATCCACTCGTGCAGCGAAGGATAAAAGTAGACGCAGCGATGTAAATCTCACGACGGGCGAATACGTATCTTCGAAATCGTATCCTTTTAACTGGGAATATCCTTTCGCTACCAACCTTGCCTTATAGCGCGTTGACCCGTTGGGGTTGATCTTTTTCTTGTAGACCCATTTAGATCCTACAAGATTTGCGTTGGCTGGTAAATTGCAAAGGTCCCATGTACCGGCTTGGATTATGGAGTTGTATTCAGCCTCCATGGCTGTCCACCATTGATGTTTTTCTCCTCCATTTACGGCCTGATTGAAGTTTTGTGGTTCATTGGGATCGCTGGTGGCAGAAAAAAGCACGTAATCGTCTAGTCGCTTCGGTTTCTTCCTTGGTCGTTGAGATCTACGCTGCTTGTGACCGGTTTCTGTGTCGGTATCTGAGCTGGATTCGTTTCCATCAGACTGTGGTTCATTCGATGGTTGACTACAGGATGACTTTTGAGTTTGACCTTCAGAGGCGGTTATCTCGATTGAAAGGTCCTGATTATCCGGATCTGTAGGGAGGGGAGTATCTTCCTTTGTATTGTCTTCTTCAGACGCACCAACAGGTAAGTATACAATATCTGACTTTTTACTATTTACAGGTTCTTCTTGAAAAATTACGTCTCGAGCAGATATAACTTTCTGAGATTTAGGGTCCCAAAGTCTGTACCCTTTCTGCTTGGAGCAATAACCAATCATTATGCATTGCGTGGCTCTTGGTTCGAGCTTGTCTCGTTGTGGCTGAGGTATATACATAAAAGCCTTTGATCCGAAGACTCTTAGATTGGAGAGGTCGGTCTGCTGCCTGTCCAGAGATGCTCCGGCGTTAATCCGTTTAACGATCGTTTGGGTGAGCGATTACAGATATATGCGGCTGTGGCAACCGCTTCAGCCCAAAACTTTCTTGGCATCTCCGACTCCAGGAGCATACATCGGGCCTTGTCCAGTAGGATGCGATTAACGCGCTCTGCGCGCCCATTTTGCTGTGGGTTGTGCGGAATTGTCGTTTGATGGCAAATTCCTTTGGAGTCTAGTATAGCTTTGAGTCGATCGTTGACGTACTCTGTTTCATTGTCGGTTCGGAGTACTTTTATTTTCTTCTCGCATTGGTTTTCGACGTAGGCTATAAAATGAGCAAAAATATTTGGTACTTCATCTTTAGTTTTTAAGAAATAAATAAACATTTTTCTGGAATAGTCGTCTATAAACGATAGAAAATATTTTGCGTTACCAATCGAAGGTTCAGGGACATAACATAAATCGCTATGTACAAGCTGTAATTTTTTATCAGCCTTTTTTTCGTTGATCTTGAAGGGCTTCTTCGAGAGTTTACCCATGATGCATGTATCGCAAGACGATAGTTTGATATCACCCGTAAAGTTGATTCCTGTGGCAGCATGGTCTCGCAATTCTCGAAGATATGGCGCGTTCATGTGTCCTAATCTCCTGTGCCAAATGTCGATACTCGTTGTGCTCGAAGCTGTTTCTGTGTGCGTGGTTGTGTATAGTGCGACGCTGCTTCTGCCTTCGGTTAGCTTTACAATATAAATATTATTCTTATCTAATTCGGCTTTAAGTACGGTTTGACCTTTATTGTCTGTTACTAAGCAGAACGTATTCTTAAACGTGACTATATATCCATTTCGCGTTATATTACTTACTGACATTAAATTTGCACTTATCTCCGGTACGTATAGCACTCGCTGTAGCTTTATTTTGCTATTATAGTCTTTCTCGGCGCTATCGAGCATTACGTCTCCCTCTCCTTTCACAACTGCTCTAGTATTGTTAGCAGCAGTTATGTTTGCTGTGGAGCTTTTGTGAAGATACTCAATTATGTTCACATCGTTGCATATGTGTTTGGACGCACCGGAATCTAAAATCCATTTATTTTTGTAGTCCCTTTTATCGATAGACGCGAAGCTTAAAAATGCGCACACCACTTCGTCGTTGTCGTCGCAATTTTCGTTTTCTGGATAGTCATCAGTCTCTTCTGTGTTGACTATATTTGCGCTCGGCGCTCGTCGTCGCGGGGCGGTACAGTCGCGAGAAAAATGACCAAACTTGTTGCAATTATAACAACGCGGTTTTTGTCGCGAGTCCCCGTTTGAGCGTGGTGGGTTTATTGGTGTTGGATTGCGGTAGCGGTTCGACTGTGCGAGAAAACTTGAGGTTGCGGCGTCGTCTATCGTTTCGCTCTGTCCATGTTCTTGAATCAATTTTGTTTTCACTAAATCAGAGCTTAGCTTTATTCCGGAGCTCCCTAGTGCCATTATCATTGGTTTAAACGAGTCTGATAGTCCTGCTAATAGAAGCATAGCGACCCATTCGTCCGGTAGCTTCATTCCTATTGCACTTAGCTGATGCGCGGCGGTTATTATTTTATTTACATAACTTTCCATTGACGAACAATTTGCCAACTGCGTTGTTGCGACTTCTCGGAGCAATCCAACTTTTCTTTCAAGTCCGTTATCGTCGAATGCTGCTTGTAAATTTTTCCAAGCCGTTTGTGCGGTGGTTGCTTGAGTCACGTGGACGTAGATGATGGGGTCAATGGCCAGAATAATTTTTGCGCGGGCTTTTGCATTCTTTGTAGCGTTCGAATTTATCTCTTTATCCGGTAGGGCTTCTATTGTATCCCACAATTCTTCTAACTGTAAGTACGCCTGCATTGCGATCGACCACGAATGGTAATTTGCTCGGCCAGTGAGACGCTCTACTGGAATATACGAATTTGGATGTGTGCGGCTTGCCATCTTTCTTGCGGTTCTCTGTGCGGCAGTTTTTCTTTCTCGGAGTGTGATCAATTCTTTTTCTCAGTCGGTAATTTTCGGTCGTACCTCGTTTCCTGGGCCCATAACCTGATGCAGGAGTAGGTGCGAGTGGATTAGGTTATAATAATTGAGACACACTTGTATACTGTTAAAGAGAATATATTTATGTCCGATGCGTGTGCTAGGAGAATCGGAGCTAGACTAGTTTGATTGTAAGCAAAAGGAGAGAAGCCAAGCCAGCTATATACCGCAGCACAATACGTGTATACATAAACATAGGCGGGAATTTTAATTGCTATACAAATATATTACAACAGTATGACATGATTGAATAAAAATTGATGACTTGGTACGGTCAAGTGAAATGAAGCTCACTGCATGCATATCATATGAACTTTGAAACTTTGGATATTCATTGAAATATAAAATTGTCTAGGATTGTGGTAATTCCCAAACACTGCTGCTTCTTTATTCTAAACGATAATCTCTACTGAAGCGCGACAAGTAATTTTAACTTAAGCGATGCTCATGTCACCCGAAACTGACAGTTCAGTAGATTTTACTGAAGTCTGCAGTAGCATTGACTGAAGGGGCGTCCTCTGTAGTTTTACTTAAGTCGCTACAGTAAATTCAACGTTTTTTTTCTCTGTGTAGTCATATATTCGTCCGTACTTGAGAATCTTCGCATCGTTCCTCTGCCCGAACGGAGCCGGATCCATTTACCTGCGCCAACACAATAGGATGGGATCGGGAGAGTCAGGTAACTCAGATAGCGCCGCATTTAGTGTTATATTTACATAAGAGGGGCCAGAATTGTGGAAAAGGACAAGGTGGAAGGGTATGGAATATTGAAATCACTTTTCTCTCCAGTGGCATCATCTCGGGGAAACTGGAGCTCATTCCAGTCCAAAAAATCGCTTGGAGCAGTCGCCTCTCGGCTCTTTCATTTTGTGATCCTTGAAGGTTGAATTTGTAAAATTTTTCCTTTTTCTACCGAGAGTCATAGTTGTGAAAAACTCAAAATTTAATTAAAATCAGTGTCTGAAAGTTAATCGAAGGACCTATCCAACCACACAAATTCGCCAATATCATGGCGAGCGCGCAGCGCGAGTGTTAGCGATCGTGCCTTACACGCAAAACGCCAAGCGCGATGCAAGGCAGCAAGCAGGGCTGTGCCTAGAACCATTTCAACATGGCGTCGATGGGCAAAACAAACGTACCAACCTCCGAAAAATTTACTAGCAGCATGGCTCACTACTACACGCCCGGAGCAGTCGTGTCGGTGTGAGCGCTCGGCCGAGTGATGGCCAAGCATGCGCAGTAAATTCGGCCGAGCCAAGGCGCGGATAAAAATTTTTGAATTTTGCAGGTTATGTGCAGTATGGGTTGCAAAACATGCAGAAAGAATGACTTTCTGTTTGATAACTCAGCTGAATAGCCTGTTATTTTATTTAAAATCACAACTGTTAAAAGACTTCGATTAAACATCGAGTCTGGATAATGCACAAGATTTGACTCACGCAATTTTTAGTCGAAGACATTTTTAAAAACTCAATTTATATCAAAGTGATATATCGTATAAACTTTAAACTTGACATGCAAGTCATTTGCATGTACTTAAGCATATTTATAAAGTTTGAACACTTAAATTGGACCAGAAGATCCAGTTCGTCCATATTACAAGTGTAAACCATGCACCACTATTGAGATTTGTTGTATTTGGTTATAAAAAATTGAAAGACCGTACTCTTTTTGAATTGGAATTCTTTAATCTAGTTAACCCACGCACCGAAACTTCAAACACGAGAATATTGTTAAAAACGAGTTTCGCTTTGGCAAATCAAATGACTTGATGTCAAGTTTCAAGTTTGTACGATGCATCCTTTTTGAAAAAATTCAGTTTTTCTGAAAATCTTATGACTAAAAATAGCAAATCTCAATTTTGGTGCATGGTTTATACTTGAAATTTGATAGACAAGCCCTTGCAATGTGTTTCTAAAGTTTGATGCATCAGAGATGACTGGAAGATATTATTCTTCCCGCTGCTAAGAAAAACTCGATTTTCTATTTATTTTAAATGCATGAAAAGTATCGTTTTTCATTCAAATTAATAGGATAATATGCAACTAGGGAAATATTAAGCAGGGTTTCAAATCAATCTTTTTTAATTTTTTATGCATATTTATTGTTTGTATTAAAAATATTTACAAAGATGAAAAGTTACATAGAAATTCGAAAATTAAGTTAAACAAACATTTTTCAAACCACTGTACACGGAAAAAATTTGAGCCTGGGGGGGGGGGCACCGGCACTCGTGTGCAGAATCAGGAAAGCTGAATAATGCCGATACAGCGCCTACGCGTGCCATTAGGGCACACAATCATGCCGAATGAAAACGGTCTGAGCGAAGCCGATTCAGCACAGATGCGGTGCTGTTTTGGCACCAGTTCTTGCGCTACTTCGTTCGCAGCGCGCTCTCACCGAAGCATGCGCGGATATAGTGTCACTGAGGCATTGTTCCATTCGGTTCGGCGTGTAGCATCAGAGTTCTAGTTGCAGCTTATTATATATTTGTTGTAATTTTGTTCAAAGGTGTATCAGTGATACATCTTTAAAAATATTATAACAAATATAACAATAAGCCTCAATTCCACATAGTTACCAGAAAATAGCCTTTATTGCGCCCTGGGTAATTTATTACCTGGCCAAGCAAGCATTATTTTTCCGACATTACTGCACTGCTTAGCCCAAGATCTTGAATTAAGAAAAAAATTGCCGAAAATGACCGTCCCTATCCACTTGAAAAAGGGTACGACGACTACAAGCAATTAAAAATAGGGTGAAAATCGTCTAATATGCGAAAATCCGAAGAAAAACCGAAAAATCTCGTTTCAGCGGCATTTTTGCCGATTTTTACCCTATTTCAAAATCCACGTATCTTTCGATAGGGACAATCATTTTCATCAATTTTTTTTTAAATTCAAGATCTCGGGCTCAGCTGTAATGCCGGAAAAACAAATATATAATAAGCCACAACTAGAACTCTGATGCTACATGCCGAACCGAGTGGAAAAATGCCTCTGTGACACTATGCGCGCACATGCTTCAGAGAGAGAGCGCGCTGCGAACAAGGTAGCGCAAGAATTGGTGCCAAAACAGCACCGGGTCTGTGCTGCATCGGCTTCGCTCAGACCGTTCTCATTCTGCGCGATTATGTGCCTAGTCTAGGCGCTGAAAACTTTTCGTTTTTTATTAACAAATTAATTGTAAATATTCAACAAAATTATGTTATTTCCCAAAAACGTCAATCCAAAACCAGTTTTTAGATTCTTTACATAATTCTGAATCGAAAATGTTCTTATAAGATTTTCTAAAAGAGGCTTTGTATTCTAGTAACAGAGTACTAAAATCCGGTCAAAATCGCGATTTTTTTTCAATTTGATCAAACTTGATCAATTTTTACTCAAAAACAAAGCCTTTTTCAGAAAATCTTATAAGAACATTTTCGATTTAGAATCATATAAAGAATCTAAAAAAATGTTTCCTGGTTCGAAATAATATAATTTTATTAAATATTAACAATTAATTTGTTAATAAAAATTACCTGATCACTTTTGGGCATTTAACCCTCGAAATTCGTGTTCGGGAGGCAAAAATACATAGAAAGAACGTTGGTGATCTACTAGCCATTCAAGTCCGACGGTAAGTGCTCTGCGCCTAGACTAGCCCTAATGGCACGCGTATGCGCTGTATCGGCATTATTCAGCTTTTCTGATTCTGCACACAAGCGCCGGTGTCCCCCAGGTCCACTTTTTTTTTCGTGTAGCCGCGCAATTTAGGTATACATAAAACGTATAAAATTAGTACGTATCTACAATTTACAACCAGGCAAATCCTTCACAGAAACGAACTTTGCCAGATTCTCTATGGCGGCGTAAGTCAGATGGGCCGAGAAAATCTCGCATAGGTGACTTTCGACCGCGCAAATCCAGCGCAGCTTCTTCTCAGCCCTCTCGAACTTCGCTGAGATGTAGTCGTTGTAGCTATTGTACTGTTGGTCGACGTAGCGCGCCTGGAAGGAGGCCAGAAACTCCTCGTTCCTCATGAGCATGCCCAGTCTCTCATCGCTCGCCGCGAAGATGAAGAACAGCGTCACGTCGTTGTAGACCTTGAACTTCCTCATCCTCTGCAGCTCCCGCTTGCAGGCTATGTAGTGCTCCTGCATGTAGGACGTCCTGTCGATCAGCCGCTCGTCCTGCTCGTCGATCTGCCTGCCTTCGACCATCCTTAGCGCGGCCAGACGCCTGATCATCTGCCAGGTGGCCCCGGTCGCCTGCCGCTTTATCATTTGGAAGGGCGTACGGCCGACGTCGTCCTTCGCGAGCGGGTCTGCGCCGCGCAGGAGCAGAGTTTTGATTCCCTCCTCTCGGCCCTCGTTGCACGCGAGGTGCAGAGCCGTCTGGCCCGACGGCGTCGGCTGCTGCAGCTCGGCGCCCTTGGCGAGGAGCAGCTCCAACGCGTCCAGGCTGCAGCGCCCCGTCACTGCCAGGTGCAGCGGGCGGAGGCCGTCGCCGTTTCTCGCGTTCACGTCGGCTCCCCGCTCAATTAGCAGCTTCGCCTGACAAGGATAGAAAGTGAAAATTTAGCACGCACAATTGACAATAAAAAGTTGACGATCGAAAGGAAGAGTTGGGATCGACAAGAAACTTACCATTGCCGACTTGCCGGTCCGCAGCGTGCTGTGCAGCGGCGAGTTCTGGAAGATCCTGTCCCTGGCGTCGAGCGGGACACGCCTCTCCAGTAGCCACCTGGCGGTACTCACGCTCTCCGAGCGGGCATCCGCGGCGAAGTGCAGCATCGTCTTCCCGGTGTAGTGCAGCAGGGTCGTGTCGACCTCGGGCTGTGCCAGTAGCAGCTCCGTCAGCTCCTCATGGCCCGCGCCAATGACCGAGTGCAGATAGGTGCGCTGCATGTTGTCGGCATGCGCGAGCTCGTGTCGGGTGCCGCGGTTCAGCATCTCGAGCACCAGGTCGGCCGGACAGCCGCCGACGAGGGCGACGAACAGGGCCGTCCGGTCCTTGGCGTTCCTCGCCGAGAGATCGGCGCCGTGGTCCATGAGCAGCCGGGCCAGGGACGCGTCGAGCCGGTGCACCGCCACGTGCAAGAACGTCGTCTGCGCGTCGTAGTCGTAGTACTGCTGCGCCTCACCGTTTATCAGGCTGGTATCACACCGCTCGTTCACGTCGGCGCCCCAGCGAATCAGCAATTCGGCCGCTTGGTGGTCATGCCACTGGAGCATCGCTAACCACAGCGGTGAGGGCGTTTCTGTTCTCCGACTGAAAAGCGAAAAAAATTATTTTAATTTTAGTTTGCGAATGCTAACTTTTTGATTCGAAAGATTTGTCCGCCTTGAATAATTACCTTGGGTCCCGATTGACGCTCGCCTTGTGATGTAGCAGGATTTTCATCATCTCGATGTTGTTTTTGGCGATTGCGGTATGCAGCGGCGTCCTTCCGTCCTCCAGTGCCAGGTTTACATGCGACGGATACTTCGAAAGCAAAGCCTCCACTCCAGCCCAGTCGTTCGTCTCAACCGCCAAGTTGAGCATGTTGTATTTGTACTTCGGGTTGGAATACATGATTCACTTTTCTCCGATCCAAGTATAATTTTGAAACAAACTTGCGTTCCACTGCGCCAAACAGAGTCACTACGATAACTTACAAATCTGCCTTCAGTCGGACTATGTCTCTCGGAGCAGTGAACCTTTCCGGAGGGTGCTGATTTTTGAACTGAGAACAAATCTTTCGTGTCGAGTGTGTGCCGGCATGGAAAACGGAAAATGCGTAGGTAGAGGAGATGAGAAATTCGTATCATCCCCTCTCAGGGTAGAGGGCAGGTATGCGCTTCTACCGGGAAAACACCAATGACCCCCATGGAGGTGAGGCTAAGGCGGAGCAGGTATAAAGTGCGGCTTAACGGGAAACCGAAGATACATCCGGCTGCGTACGAAAGAGGGTCGTGAAATTTTATTATCTTTCTCGGACTGCCGGCGCGGGGTGTCTTATAATTTAAATTGGGGACTAAAACTTTGACCCGGCTTTAAATAACTGCGGATTACTAGCCTGAGAACTCTCCCCTAAATAGAAATTCTGGCCTAGACAGTAAAACTTTCCTTCTGCTCTAGTGTCTAGGTATACATATGGGGAATTTTACGGGAAAAATACACGTATTTTCTAATAGTACATGTTTAAAACAATGCAAAATCACGTTCCAACACTGAAAAAGTAATACTGTTCTCTCGGCCCCTCTTATTCGCTGAAAACTAGGCATTGTTCAAGGGTATGTGCTTAAGGGGCTGTCGGAGGAGCAGCCGAACGGTGCCAACGCAACGTCCAAGTGCCGCTGCGGTCAGGTGGCAAAATCCTAATTGAACAACAAATACAACAGAACTGCGTACTTGAGAAAAAAATTGCTCTTTACCGCCATTCCTTTTATCTTGAAGTAATAGTAACTTGTGTAAAACATGGTATTAAGTGCATATAAGTCCTCCGACAGCCCCTTAAGCTCTAAAGGTGCAAACAGAAAATGTATTACAGTAAGATGAAAGAACGGGAAAAGAGCTTTAATAAAAAAAAATGCTTTTTCAGAAAATCTTATAAGAACATTTTCGATTTAGAATCATATAACGAATCTAAAAAAATGTTTCCTGGTTCGAAATAATATAATTTTATTAAATATTAACAATTAATTTGTTAATAAAAAATTACCTGACGACTTTTGGGCATTTAACCCAAATGCTTGGTTTGGTCAGAAGTTACCTGCAATTAGGAATGTTTATATGCAAGCTCAGCCCAGGGGCATCTTAGTTCTAGCCATAATCCGTGTTCAATGTATATATATATGTAACTTCTGACCAAACCAAGCATTTTCAACGCATTTTTCGTTTCTAAGCCTTTTTTCTCGTACTTTTATTCTGCCGATATACATTTTCTGTTTGTGCCCTCATGCATTCATGCCGTTGATCAGTGGCTATTTATCGGTGAATTTTAGTGGCCCAAAAAACAGTGTCTTAAGGCACTTTTTCAGTGTTGAAACTTGGTTTTTCATTGTTTTAAACATATAGAATTATAAAATAAGTGTTACGAGCGTGTAGGTAACAATTTTTTCGCCGTTTTTTGAATTCAAGAAAGTTTATTTTTCCCGTAGAATTCCTTGTATACAAGCTAGTCGGAGGTTGGACCAGTTATATTAACCCATCATTCAACAGTTTACTTTTGCAATATTTATAACATTAAAATATTTATAAAAATTGGTCAAAATTTTGGATCAAAATAATGGGTTATTATAACGGGTCCAAACTCCGACCAGTTTGTATATGAGAAATTCTACGGGAAAAATAAACTTTCTTGACTTTAAAAACAGCGAAAAAAATTGTTGGGACACGCGCCGGAAACACTTGACATTCCTTGAAAAATAACCACTGTTCAACGGCATGAATGCATAAGGGCATAAACAATAAATGTATATCAACAGACTAAAAGTACGAGAAAACAGCTTTAATTAAAAAAATATGCGTTGATAAGTTGATTTGGTCAGAAGTTACATACAATTGAAAATATGAAACAATCACGAATAAATTCATGACTTTTTTTTTTTTTAATTGCAGGTAACTTTTGACCAAACCAAACATTTTAAACGCATTTTTTTTAAATTAAAGTTCTTTACCTGTTCTTTCATCTTACTCTGATACATTTTCTGTTTGCACCTTTGGAGCTTAAATATTTACAATATACACTATTTCTACCGAAAATATCGTATATATACTATGCAAAATCACTGACCAAAATTCTTGATATTTTACTATATAAATTAGTATATTACCTCGGTACGCTCGGGTGACAAAAAAGCGAGTGTGATGATCACCTACGCGCACGATCTTGTACTATTTTTTGACACGAGTGTGCGAATCTACGTTCTTAGCAGATGAGCGTGCGCGAAATTTAAAGTTTCGCACACGCTGTACGTGAAATACAAAATTTCGCTTACTCTGCGCGGGAAATCTGCATTTCGCACACTAGTGTGAAAATCAGGCTTTTCGCGCATGCTATGCAGCTAGGAGAATTTGAATTTCGCACACAGAGTGTCAAATAAGTGTTTTTAGTCACATGCCACGGCTTTGTGAAAGATCCGGACCGTCTTCTTTACTCTACGCGGGCTTAAAATGTACCTTAAACATGCCCCCTCAGACCTAATGAAAGATATTTAAAAAAAAAAATATCAATAAATGTTGTTAGCAACAAGTACAGCGTGAAAAATAATAATTAAATTCATTAGCTACGTATACAACGTATGGATAATAATATTTAATTTGTCGGGTCAAAAAAGTGAAAAAATAAGAAAATTACGTTATATCTTCGTATGTCGTGCTTGTATAACTCTAATTGACTGCTAATTGTGTAAACCGTTTGAAAATCGATCAAAATCCGTAAGCCTCTTTGAAATTAGTGTACGACACAAGGACTAATATCAATACGAAAGATTTAAGGTTATTTTCATTCCAACAAATGCTCAAGAAATGGGAGAAAAAGCGTTTCATCCCAAGTTATGACTAGGCTATTTCTCATAGCCATTTCATAATTTCCAGCCCATTTTAAATATTCGAATTTCTACCAGGGAAGCATTAATAGTTTTATTGATTTTGCGCTGTTATTGAACCATATAATTCGTGGTAGAAAAACACCATTTATTATGCCGTATAATTCTGATTTTGTGTGAATTTCTTATGTCATTTACATGAGTTAGTACTGATGAATAATTGATGGATATATTTTTTTGGTTTGATTAAAAAGTAGTTGTTAACAGTGCAATATTTTTCACATCAGCTTTAAATTACATAAAACAATCTTACAAAACAAAATTCAAAATTCAGTAGTACAAAAATTATAAAGAAGTTGTAAAGTATAAAGTTATAAAGAAATTATAAAGTGATAAGTCCCCACGAAGGTAAAATCCCTATACCCCTCTAGTATCGTACGATATTTCACGAAACAACGTGCATTAACCGAGATTTAGCCAGTGCATTTTTGCACGAGCGTGACTTAAATCGAAGTTTATGCCACAGCGTGTCATAAAATAACTATACGATACTTGTGAACTAAGTAGCCCATTAGTGCACGGCGTTTTATCACCTTCGCTGCGCTCGGGCGCTAATACACTATAATAGGCCAAAATAGATTTTTTTTTATAGCAATAAACCAGTATTCATCATAAAACTTTGCGGCTATACATTATACATAAAAACCTTGAATGTTAAAGTTGTAGATATTTCAAAAACACATCTTTTTACCATGAAAAACATTTTATCAAAACGCTTATACATAAACAACAACCCTAGAAATGATTTTTGGTACATATAATTGAATAACAATTTCGGTGTGGCACGCCCTATCTGGCTCAAAACCTTTAATTGATTGCCTGACGCTATCGAATATCGAGGCGAGCGCGCAGCGCGAGAGTTAGCGGCCGTGCCTTAGACTCAAAACGCAGATTTTTACATTTTAGCTTTTTACTAGAAAACTGCTCGACAAAATCGTTTAAAAATTTAGCAGCAGATAGCTTTTTCTATGGCGAATCACCAAACAAAATTTTGAAGCATTAACTACATTGTTCTAGAGATATAAGAAATCAAAAAATTAAAAAAAAAATTCAAACCTTGATATCTTACGAACTATAGGGGTTTGAAAGCTGTGCAATGAACTTAGCCAAAACACATAAAATATCTACCTTTCCCCAAAATCTCAAGTGCAATAAGCCCTTTTTACGTTCGTAATCGAGGCACAAAAGAAAACTCATTTTTTTCAGTTTTCGATTTATTACTAAAAAAATAAGTAGTCAAATCAATTGAAATATTAATGGAATATAGTTTGACACGTGACTCATCGACGTGATTTTTTTCGCAAGGTTATGCTGTTTAGTTTCAGAGATATTAATTAAAAAATTTTTTTCATTTTATCTGCCGAACAAAGCGAGGAAAAGTAGGTAATTTTATTCTCTTCCAAATGCATTATAGCTGAATTCTTTGTAACAATGGGATGATTGAAAAAAACGCAAAATAGTGTTTTTCAAAAATCAAAAAATGTCCATAAAAAAATGTATATGCAGGTCAAATTTTATTGATATTGACGAAGTAGTTCTAGAAATATTACCCTGGTATGCGCACTGGCGCCATCTGGCTCGAGCTTTCACTAACTTTGTAACTACCCCCTGCCGTCATTCTCCCCACTCCTATACGGTATACCTGATCACTGTAGAAACCACGCTGCCCCGCCCTTTATTTTTGGTATAAAATAAGTGCTTGAGCCGTCAAACCGACATTCGAGCATCAACCGCCTCGACAGCTCCATTAACTTTTGTTTCTAAGACGTAAAAATGGCTTGTCAACAAAAGGAGAAGAGAGTAATTCAGCACCGCTCCGAGGAAACCAAGGCCCTAGCCAGAAACTATTGCCTTGGAGGAATGAGGAATTGCGATATATCGCGTCGACTCAATGTTCGTGAGTCGACTCTACGCGGGTGGCTCAGCAATATAAAGAAGCCGCGAAACCAACCACAGATGAAACCAAGAGAGGAGAGCCAGCGAAGAAGGACACGACGCGTCGACAACAACGTCCGAGAGGAAGAAGTTCGGCAGAATCCTGGAGCTGAGGACAATGTCAATCAAGGTGAGCCAAGTTTTCAACATATCGAGTTTTGTAAGAATTTGGGATTGATTGACAATTCAAAGTTAGCTCTAGCTAAATCTTTACTGGCAAGTAGAACGCGTATTTCTATGAATCAGTATAGGAGTCTGATCGAACCTCGTTGAGACAGATTCCAGTAGAAATCGAGGTAAGTAAAACTAAATTAACGTAATATAAGGTTACTGTTGCTATACAGGGACATAAAATATAGCAACACATTTTTAATGTGGCCTTGTACCTACAAAATAGGTATAAAGACGGTCTCAAGCCCGTGTAAACACAGAGAGAAAATGTGTGCGTAAATATTGAATTGTAAATATTGATCTGATATTAGGCAAAAGACCGATGAAGATATAAATTTACGCCACTATGCATACACTCAGCAGAGTGCGTTATAAGACTAAATCGAGCAGCAGAGTGTCTTTCTTTGCTGCAATATAAACCTAAATCGACTTAAAGGATTTTTCATAGCCGACCTCTTGCGTACTGCCGTATAAAATCGCTCTCGTAAAGTTTCGATTTCATAAGCGGCTTGCTTAGTCACGTGCTCTCGACTTAAAATGCGGCTATTACGAGCCTACGACACAATTATTTTCCTCGGTATTAGCGAGGCTAGTGTAATGCCGAGATGTGGCAAGCTGTTGTTTTGATTGCAGTTATTTTTGAAATACGAGAGCCTTGGATAGCCGCGAAATTATCATACCGTTCGGCACGGAAAAACAGTGTCCGGATAGTATCGAGGTAACGCCAAACTCGACACAGAGCATTAGGCCGTATAACGCAGCAACAACTAAAGTCCTGAATCGTATCCTAAGCGAAGCGAAGCACACCGTACTTTCCGAACGGCTTTTATTTCGGGACGCGCTTTATGACTGGTCCCTTTTCTAATTGTGGGCTCCTGGATTTTCCTCGGCCCAGACCTTCCATACGGCCGGCCATTAGGGCGCCCCGCCCCGCCGGACAGCCACGCTTAGCGTCGCACACCTCGATCGCCGTGTATTGCTGGCTTTATTAAATATATTTTATAGCACAGTGTGGCTAAAATCCGCTGTTAAGTCACGAATAGGCGAGACTTGAGGACTTTAGCTTTATTAGAAAAAATAATTAATTTGAGGGCTGGTAGGTTAAAAATGACTGCCTAGGTCAAAAGTTGTACAGGCTTGAAAGTGGCAAAAAATCACCAATTTTTCGATTTTTCACGAAAATCAGCGATTTTTCTCATTTTTAAAATCTTTATAACTTTTCATCCAAGCAGTCAATTTCGATGATTTGGGGCTCAAATTGTAGCTCGTTTCTTCCGTTTTCGTTTCGAAAATTTAGACTGACACGTTCATTTTACGATCAGCTATATATATGGCGATGAAAACGGCCAAAAAACGTCCATAATTGATAGGCACATTCATAGTTGATCGTAAAATTAAAATGTTAATCCAGTTTTTTAAAACAAAAATAGAAGAAAAGAGCTTTAATTTTGAGCCCTGGATGATTAAAATTTTCCGCTCGGATCAAAAGTTATAAGAATTTTAGAATAAGAGAAAGATCTTTTCTCTCTTCGTGACTATTTACTATTTTCAAGCTTAGAGAACTTTTTGCCCAAGCAACCATTTTTAACTCACCAGCCCTCAAATTAAAGCTCTCTTCTGATCCTTTGATCCTAGTAAACACATTTTTGGATTGTACCTTCATACACTGAGTTAAGTGTATAAAGTTGAATCGTGGCTTGTTTTCGTTAATTTTCCCTAATGCTAAATTCCCATAAGAGAATTTCAAGTGCCCCGCTAAAAAGTTTGGCAAGCGATCGGCTATGCACGCGTGCATTTTCTCACTCCATTCGGCCGAAAGAACCAACAAAAGTTGGTTTGGTAGGTGTGCACTTAATTTTAAATGTTTAACTTCTAACACCCGAGTTGTTTCCACTCGCTCGTGGATTTGCTCATATGCGTTTAAATAAAAAAAGCGTCTTGTAATTCGCATTTCGCACACAGTGTGTCGAAAAAATTGTCATACGGCGCATTACGCAATATACCATAGCAACATATAAACATATTCATAAATAGGCAGTTATTTGCTGCAGCTGTAGGGCACAGCGAGCCGGGTTTTATAAGTAGCTATATAGAAGGTAGACTTTTGCAAATATATTCGGAGAATACTTTCGGGTATAAAAGGCCCCAGACCAGAGTAGAGGCCGACGGTCAGCAAGCGGAAGCTCTGCCCGAGCAGAGTCCGATCCGCGTAACTGCGCTTTGGTTCGCGAATTATAGCACACTGAGAAAAAAAAACGTTGAATTTACTCAAGATTCAAAGATAAGAATTTTCTAATAACTTTTGAACTGTAAATCAATAACTATTAATATGTACTCTTTTTGGAAATGTTAAGAGCTGATTAATAAGTTCAAGCAATCTTTATTGTGTTATTACTTTAATTGACTGGTTTGAGATTTTGGTCTAAAATCACCGATAACAAGCAAAATGTGAAATTCGTATCTAATGTACGCGAAGCTTCAATTAATGTTCGAATGGGTTCATTTTTACTTTAGTTTTGTTGAGCAAGGCATTTTGCACTATTATTATGTTAATATGTCTATTAATTTCTTCAATCAGATAGTATGACATGATTGAATAAAAATTGATGACTTGGTACGGTCAAGTGAAATGAAGCACACTGCATGCATATCATATGAACTTTGAAACTTTGGATATTAATTGAAATATAAAATTGTCTAGGATTGTGGTAATTCCCAAACACTGCTGCTTCTTTATTCTAAACGATAATCTCTACTGAAGCGCGACAAGTAATTTTAACTTAAGCGATGCTTATGTCACCCGAAACTGACAGTTCAGTAGATTTTACTGAAGTCTGCAGTAGCATTGACTGAAGGGGCGTCCTCTGTAGTTTTACCTAAGTCGCTACAGTAAATTCAACGTTTTTTTTCTCTGTGTAGTCATATATTCGTCCGTACTTGAGAATCTTCGCATCGTTCCTCTGCCCGAACGGAGCCGGATCCATTTACCTGCGCCAACACAATAGGATGGGATCGGGAGAGTCAGGTAACTCAGATAGCGCCGCATTTAGTGTTATATTTACATAAGAGGGGCCAGAATTTTGGAAAAGGACAAGGTGGAAGGGTATGGAATATTGAAATCACTTTTCTCTCCAGTGGCATCATCTCGGGGAAACTGGAGCTCATTCCAGTCCAAAAAATCGCTTGGAGCAGTCGCCTCTCGGCTCTTTCATTTTGTGATCCTTGAAGGTTGAATTTGTAAAGTTTTTCCTTTTTCTACCGAGAGTCATAGTTGTGAAAAACTCAAAATTTAATTAAAATCAGTGTCTGAAAGTTAATCGAAGGACCTATCCAACCACACAAATTCGCCAATATCGTGGCGAGTGTTAGCGGTCGTGCCTTACACGCAAAACACGAAGCGCGATGCAAGGCAGCAAGCAGGGCTGTGCCTAGAACCATTTCAACATGGCGTCGATGGGCAAAACCAACGTACCAACCTCCGAAAAATTCACTAGCAGCATAGCTCATTACTCCACGCCCAGCGCGGTCGTGTCGGTGTGAGCGCTCGGCCGAGTGATGGCCAAGCATGCGCAGTAAATTCGGTCGAGCTAAGGCGCGGATAAAAATTTTTGAATTTTGCAGGTTATGTGCAGTATGGGTTGCAAAACATGCAGAAAGAATGACTTTCTGTTTGATAACTGAGCTGAATAGCTTGTTATTTTATTTAAAATCACAACTGTTAAAAGACTTCGATTAAACATCGAGTCTGGATAATGCACAAGATTTGACTCACGCAATTTTTAGTCGAAGACATTTTTAAAAACTCAATTTATATAAAAGTGATGTATCGTATAAACTTTAAACTTGACATGCAAGTCATTTGCACGTAATTAAGCATATCTAAAATGTTTGAACACTTAAGTTGAACCAGAAGATCCAGTTCGTCCCAAGTAGACGCATTTGGCGCACGTTTTTTGAAAGCAACTGGATCTTCCAGTCATCGCTGATTCATCAAACTTTAGAAATATGTTGAAACACATTGCAAGGGCTTGTCTATCAAATTTCAAGTGTAAACCATGTACCAAAATTGAGATTTGCTATTTTTAGTCATAAGATTTTGAGAAAAACTGAATTTTTTCAAAAGGGATGCATCGTACAAACTTTAAACTTGACATGCAAGTCATTTGCATGTAATTAAGCATATTTATAAAGTTTGAACACTTAAATTGGACCAGAAGATCCAGTTCGTCCATATTACAAGTGTAAACCATGCACCACTATTGAAAAGATGAAAAGTTACATAGAAATTCGAAAATTAAGTTAAACAAACATTTTTCAAACCACTGTACACGGAAAAAAAGTGAGCCTGGGGGGACACCGGCACTCGTGTGCAGAATCAGGAAAGCTGAATAATGCCGATACAGCGCATACGCGTGCCATTAGGGCACACAATCATGCCGAATGAAAACGGTCTGAGCGAAGCCGATTCAGCACAGACCCGGTGCTGTTTTGGCACCAGTTCTTGCGCTACTTCGTTCGCAGCGCACTCTCTCCGAAGCATGCGCGGATATAGTGTCACAGAGGCATTGTTCCATTCGGTTCGGCGTGTAGCATCAGAGTTCTAGTTGTGGCTTATTATATATTTGTTGTAATTTTGTTCAAAGGTGTATCAGTGATGCACCTTTAAAAATATTATAACAAATATAACAATAAGCCTCAATTCCACATAGTTACCAGAAAACAGCCTTTATTGCGCCCTGGGTAATTTATTACCTGGCCAAGCAAGCATTATTTTTCCGACATTACTGAAAAATTGCCGAAAATGACCGTCCCTATCGATTTGAAAAAGGGTACGACGACTACAAGCAATTAAAAATAGGGTGAAAATCGTCTAATATGCGAAAATCCGACGAAAAACCGAAAAATCTCGTTTCAGCGGCATTTTTGCCGATTTTTACCCTATTTCAAAATCCACGTATCTTTCGATAGGGACAGTCATTTTCATCAATTTTTTTTAAATTCAAGATCTCGGGCTGAGCTGTTCAGTAATGCCGGAAAAACAAATATATAATAAGCCACAACTAGAACTCTGATGCTACATGCCGAACCGAGTGGAAAAATTAAAGTTTCGATTTCATAAGCAGCTTGCTTAGTCACGTGCTCTCGACTTAAAATGTGGCTATTACGAGCCTACGACACAATTATTTTCCTCGGTATTAGCGGGGCTCGTGTAATGCCGAGATGTGGCAAGCTGTTGTTTTGATTGCAGTTATTTTTGAAATACGAGAGCCTTGGATAGCCGCGAAATTATCATACCGTTCGGCACGGAAAAACAGTGTCCGGATAGTATCAAGGTAACTCGACACAGAGCATTAGGCCGTATAACGCAGCAACAACTAAAGTTCTGAATCGTATCCTAAGCGAAGCGAAGCACACCGTACTTTCCGAACGGCTTTTATTTCGGGACGCGCTTTATGACTGGTCCCTTTTCTAATTGTGGGCTCCTGGATTTTCCTCGGCCCAGACCTTCCATACGACCGGCCTTCCATCAAATATTTTTTCTACAGATAATCATGAATTCGATCAGTCGCCTTTATGTGATCATAGATCTCAGCTTATTAAATTAATTCTTAATCAATATTTTCAGATAAGATTGCATCATTATGCTGAATTGAAAAATGACAAGGAAATACGAATAAGAATGAGAAATAATAAGCTGACTCTATTTTATAATCAATAGAATGCGTACAGTAAATTATATAAGTGTTCATTTTCTTATTATGTCTTTAATTTATTTGTATATTTAAGGTTGTACATACTGTTTTTTATATAAGTCTCGTATACTATATGTATTTAACACGCTTATTTAATTGAATCCAATTGTTTTTCGCCGTTTCACTTTAAATCCAGCGAATTCCCGCGTCGCGACGAGCTCGACGCGCGTGAGCATGGCCGCGCATGCGCAATAACACGATTAGAGAGAGACAGCATACCTTCTATTGCATCTGTCTCTCTCTCATAGGGTGCCACTTTCGCTAACCTCCACCCGCAGTCTATTTCTATTATGTCTATGATTTTATCCTCATTCTATCCTTAACATATAGCCCGTTTTTGTAATTAAAATAATAAATATGTTTTATTATAAAAAGGATTTGTTTTATTATAAATAATTAATTAACTGAATCACTGTCAAATTCACTTTCACTAGAACTGTTGCAGTGGTCTGAATAATAAATATGATATGAAGCAATGTTTTCAATTGAAAAATCTTCTTCCATATATAATTTTTTCTCTTGATCTTCCGAAAATTGACTATAACTTTCTAGTTATGTTCACAACAGACGCTGCACACACTTGGCTACACCATGCGCTATACACATAGGCAGACGCGGGCGAGCGGCTGCTACACACGCGTGCATGCGCGTATACGGATTTCGCGTTCACGAGTTACTGCCAAGTTTTATTCGAATTTGCGGCGAACAATTCGTTTTCGTAACTGGCGATCTCTTAATTGACTGAGTAGTTCAACTAGTCAATTTTCTACCAGGGTTCCTATTTCAAGGCAGGATCAATTTCAGATATTTAACAAAAATTTTGCCGAAAATAAAAATTTTGAAAAATCAATTGTAAGTACCTTTAATCCCTATAAGATTATTTTATTGATGTAATTTCATTTATTTATTGATTTCAGAAAAAGTATTTTGAGACCTTGGCAGGAAAAGATGGAACCAAGCCGGCAAGGGGGATTTTGCGCAGGATAATTACTAATGAATTGACCTCAAAATACAGTTTTAAAGGCCAAGGTGAAAATGAAAACTGTAGCATAACGCCATTGTATGTATTACTTGAAGGTAATAATTAAAAGTTTAATAATTTGTACTTTGCAGTTATGGCGTTTACTTATATGTAATGTATATAATCATGTATATCGTATTATGTATGTTTCATTTAGATGTCGCCACAAAGAAGAGTGGTTCCAAACAAAGAGATGACGTAAGTACTGGTGTTGCCACGTGGCTAAAAAACGCTCCGTCACGGATGTAATTTGAACTTATTTATTTCTATACATGATATGATATCTGAAATCAGTTATACTAACTTATTATTAATTGTTATTTGTAGAAAGAAAGAAGAAGAGAAGAAGAAACAAGCAGAAAAAAGCAAGAAAAAGTCTCAAGAGATACGAAAAAAGGATTTTAGCACGATATCAGATTTTGAAGCTGATTCAAGCTACTGAATTACGATAACTATTTATGACTTTTATGAGCTACCACAACCGCGAAAAACCCTATCAGCGTAACAGGTGCGGCGTCATCTGCCCTGATCACGCAGCACTAAACTCGCATATTCATTCTCGGGACTGACGTTTTCTCAAAGTTGGAATGGATAAGTATTGGGAACTTAATTAACGCACTTACGGATTTCGGTGGACCGACGAGCGGCCACGTTATATATATATATATATATATATATATATATATATATATATATATATATTAATTAAGTTCCCAATACATATCCATTCCAGCTTTGAGAAAACGTCAGTCCCGAAAATCACGCAGCGAGTTTAGTGCTGCGTGATCAGGGCAGATGACGCCGCACCTGTATATATATATATATATATATATATATATATATATATATATATATATATAACGCTCAAAAAGTGAATGGCTGCGGGTTGAGTTTTATTAAATTCAGTTAAATTTGTTCAGTTGAATTTCTTATGATGGTATGATTACAATACCGATCGATAATGCGCATGTGCGCACGCGAACATTAAATTTACAGCGTATGAAACAGATCTAGGCAACTAAGTGCCTAATAAAAAAAAATGTATACAATGAAGATTTTTGTAACTAATATTATATCATTGATAACCCGATTTTAAATAAAACTATTTTTAAGCTTATATAAAAAACTTTGTCTCACATTATTACCTGATCCTCATCACTTTTCCTCCGTATTAACACACAATTTATTACATTTTAGAAGCACTCACGATATTATTTAAATATAAATGTATGATATAATTTAAAAAATTCATTATTTTACTTTTTTGAGGAGCTCACAGAGAAAATATAGTAGAACCCTGGTAGCAGCGTTCCCGAGAAAGTATCTGAAAGCTACCGAGATTTTTCAAATCTAGCAGGTTTCCAGAGTAGAATCTAGATGAAAACCCTGATAAATCAGACATGATTTCTGGATTATGATTTGATCATATAACCTTACTTTTCACACCAATCATCCTGTTCTGCATTGACATTGTTTGAAAGTATTCATAAATTGATGAATATATACACCCTATAAATTGATCTACAATGTTATGATTTTTAAGGTACACAATAATAGTGAAAACCTAACCTTACACATGCATGCAAAGTGTCATCGATGCACTCAAAGTCACCAATGATGAAGTTTGCACAGGTATTTCAATCTTATCAGTATGCGAGCCAGTTACTCTCAACCACCAAATCTCTCATAATCATGCTAAATCCATGATATTAAAGCTGGATGTTGGCTCTTTTGCATTAAGACTTGTTCAATTATTTAAAAACAGACTGCCACATCAGTTTTTACTTAACAGTCTTGGTTCGGCTTTTCACCCTGAACCCTATGGCTTCGGCGTTAAAAAATGCAGGTAGCTCTGTACATGAAAGTCGAATTCATATTAGCTAGAATGAATTCAACTTAATATACTGTTTCAACATGCCAATACAAATTAAGTTGCAAAATTTCAGCCTTCTAGGTATGATAGTTTTCAAGTGAGAGAAAAATCAAAATTTATTGATTTCGATTACTTTGATCACAATTTGATTTTGCTCTCACTTTGAAACGGTCACGACTCTTCTTGGTCTTGTGCGCATAGATTTTAATTTTTGATAATAGCGATGATTATTTACTGATCTGCCTCTGAATTTTGACAGCAGATCACAAACAAAGATTTGATTTTATATTGATGTATTTTTATAATATAAGAGAGGTCTGGGATACCAGGTAGTGGAAAGTCATTTCAATAATAATAGTATGTTATTTCTTTTCAATAAAAAAATATATTCAAACAATATTCTTTTTAGATAGAATATTGCATAAATTGCTAATATTCTTTATAACAGAAAATTTTGTATGTTCGCATTGATTATACATTATATTTGTAAGACAATACGCTTAACTTTTGCGTTATTGGCTTTAAATCGTGATTTTTCTATCAAGCGTTATCAGTTTTGACTCGACAAATTTATAAGTATTTGAGATACAGAAATTTTATAAGTTCGAGAAATATTCGAAAATATTTTACCTGCTCAAGGCGTAATTTGCTCAAGAGCAGGGACTAGACGCTTTAGTTGCGCTGGCGCTTAAGTTGCGCTTCGGCTAGTGAGTTAGTACGGGTTGTGCTTTTATAGGCCACGGAGAGAGTGGGGATCGAGCCGCCGGAAAAACTCTTGCATTCATAATTGCCACTCAATATATACAGATATACAAGTGCTCTCCCCGCTCTAACGCTGCTTCTGCTGCTGCCGCTCGCTGGCTCGTGGCGCTGCTGGTGTTATGCTGCTGTGAGCTCAGCTGTCCGGGAGCGTTTGAATGAAGAGCGGGGGAGCGCGAGATACTACGAAAATTAGTTTTAAATATAATTTATAATTTTTATGCGGAGCCTGTACGGGGTGTTACAACTTGAAAACTATCATATCTAGAGGGAAGAAATTTTACAACTTTTTTTGTATAGGCATGTTGAAACAGTATATTCAGTTGAATTTATTCTAGCTGATATAAATTCGACTTTCATGTACAGAGCTACCTGCATTTTTTGACGCCGAAGCCATAGGGTTCAGGGTGCAAAGCCGAACCAAGACTGTTATGTGAAAACTGATATGGCAGGCTGTTTCTAAATAATTAAACAAGTCTTAATGCAAAAGAACAGTCACCAGAAGATGCCTCGGCCGTGCGGGGCGATCGTCGAGACCGACACTCTTTCGCCAGCGTTATTTGTAACGTAGTTTTAGTGGTCAAATTTGTAAACTTGTAGACGGTTTTTTTGTCGCCAGGTTTGCAGATCCCTTCAGTGACGTCGTTTTGTGTATGGTAAATAAATTATACGCATTCTTTACCTACTTGTTGTTTCCTAGCCCTCGCAAGATCCGGAACAACGTGAAAATGGCTTGAGCCGTCAAACCGACATTCGAGCATCAACCGCCTCAACAGCTCTATTAACTTTTGTTTCTACGACGTAAAAATGGCTTGTCAACAAAAGCAGAAGCGATAATTTAAACAATATTCGTAAGAAACCAAGGCATTAGCCATAAACTATTGCCTCGAAGGAATGCGGAACGTGGATATAACGCGACGTCTGATGTTCCAGAGTCAACCCTACGCGGGTGGCTCTCGAAAATCAAGAAGCAGAGAAACCCATCACAAAAGAGAACAAGAGATGAAGCCAATACAAGTGAGGAGCCCAAACCAAAACGACGCCGTCCAACTCCGTCAAACTCCAACGTCCGAGAGGTCGAAGAAGTTCGACAGAATCCTGGAGCTGAGGAGGAAAGGCTCAATAACAACTATCAAGGTGAGCAAAATATTCAGTCTTTGGAACTTGAACAAAAATAAATCGGGTTCCTGAAAAATTTGGGCTTGCTACAATATTCTCAATTAGAACTGGCCAAAACTTTACTGGCGAATAGAACACGGCGTTCTAATACTAAGTATATGAGTCTGATCGAACCTCGATGAGACAGATTCCAGTAGAAATTCAGGTAAGTATAAGTAATTTAGCCTAATATAAGGTTACTGTTGCTATACGGCAACGTGAAAAATAGCAACACATTTTTAATGTGACCTTGTACCTACAAGATAGGTATCAAGACGGTCTCAAGCTCGTGTAAACTCATAAAAAAATGTGTTTCTCGTAAGACTGCCTAAAATTTTAATTACTCTATTTTCAGTGCTTAAATAATCAAATATCAATTGTGCGTTAAATAGATACTCGAGAACTTAGTGTTTACTTCCCTCAATATATTTCGTTCATTTAATGTCGAATTACAACGTATTGAATCTTGCAGTAAGCTTTATAGAAAATGTATCACCTGACGAAATCACGTTATAATCTTGACGCTGTCCATGTGGGACCGTGGGCCACCAACGTCTAAGGATTCACCAAGGTTTCTCTAAAGTATTTTAACCCCTCGAATCCGAATCTGTGAGGTGTTTTGCGCTAAAGTGGTGAAATAATTAGTTATAAATAATATTTATAAACTAATAAAAAATATTTGGATTTTTACGTAATATTTACATTTTTTTGCTAAATATGCATTATTTCTCGTAGAAAAATCATTAAATATACAAAATAACGCGATAGTTAAATTATAATTACAAAACTTCAATGCGCCCTTGCGGGCTGTTCGTTTTTGATTACACAATATATTTGTAAGACAATACTCTTAACTTTTGCGTTATTGGCTATAGATCGTGCTTTTTCTAAGTATACAAATGATTTGAAATTATTTTAAGTTCTCGACTGATACGCGTTAGTTGCGTTATCAGTTTTGACTCGACGAATTTATAAGTATTTGAGATACAGAAATTTTATAAGTTCGAGAAATATCGAAAATATTTTACCTGCTCAAGGCGTAATTTGCTCAAGAGCAGGGACTAGATGCTTTAGTTGCGCTGGCGCTTTAAGCTGCGCTTCGGCTAGTGAGCTAGTACGGGTTGTGCGGGTCCTTTTATAGGCCACGAAGAGAGCGGGAATCGAGCCGCCGGAAAAAACATCATATTCATACTTACACACACTCATTCAAACCTATATACAAATATCATTCACACACTTATAATATAATGCGCGCGCCGCGTCGCCGCTGCGTCCAACTCCTTCTCTCGCGCCACTGCGCTCGCAACTCAATATATACAGATATACAAGTGTGTTGCGCGCTCTCCCCGCTCTAACGCTGCTTCTGCTGCTGCCGCTCGCTGGCTCGTGGCGCTGCTGGTGTTATGCTGCTGTGAGCTCAGCTGTCCCGGAGCGTTTGAATGAAGGGTGGGTGAGCACGAGATACTCGCGTAAAATCTAGAATTTTGTTCCACGAAAATTCGTTTTAAATATAATTTATAATTTTTATGCGAAGCCTGTACGGGGTGTTACAGAAATAATCAATTAATGAATACAATTAATAAAACCTACCAAAGAAAAAACTATCCAGTTTCTAATGTTATAATTTTTGCTTCAAGTACAAGAAGTTTATCTGGACTTTTAGAAAAATTAAGAAACTCGGTATGGCGGAATCATGAAGCACATTATTTAATCGTTAATTGGTATTCGTAATACTTGAGTAAACAACTGGTCCGCTCATTTTTGGATGTGGCTTAGGCATTCAATATACTGAATGTCTTATACGTGTGCAGTTATTCGCTGAAACAGCTAGCGTTGTATACGTTTAACCCTTATGCCAACACGGCTCTGAAACCATGGATAAAAATACCTGCAAAATATTTCATGGTTTCTTCCTGGACTTTATATAAATGGCCATTGCAAGAACATCTCGAACGAAGTTCAAATTGTAAGTCTATATAGATTAATATGTTTTATAATTAAGGGCCGTGGAAGCAAACTATATATTATAGTGGTTGATCTGGTATTTATCTTGTATTTTCAAAGCATGATGTTGTTGCGTGGGATACTCGGGAATGTGTGCGTACGTGACTATATTAATTTTTGAGACTAAAAAATCCAAACAATTAACGTTATTGTTCCGACATTGTAGCACTTAAAGGGCCTGTAGTGCATTTTTATTTTATATATTGGATTCAAACGACAAAGTCACGAGTTATTTCACGTATTTGAATCAGAATTTGTTTCTTCTACCTGTTGTTTTATAAATATTCTAACAAAATTTCGATAATCCTCTGCTTAAAAGAGCCTTATAAGAAAAACATTGTAACTACGCTATACTGGTTTAAAGTTGTGTACATATCGACCCATGCAATGGCCAAAATTTGCGAACCGATATTTTTATTTGATAAAATAACAAATATGCATAGTTGTTTCATTTACAAAACGCTTTTGTTGGAGAAATCCAGTCATGCATGCATGCATGAACATTTTTTTCGCCGCTAACTAACTACATATATGTGCAAATCCAGAAAAAATCGGACACTTTTGGGGGTATGAGTGAACGAAATTGAAATTTGTGGGCACACCTCCCAGACCAACTTTTTTGGGTTCCTTAGGCCACCCAGAACCCGAGAAACCTTGAGCTCCCAAGATTAAAAAATACTTATTTTTTTGCCAGGCAGTTTAAATTCTCTTATGAGAATTTAACATGGGATAAATAAACGAAAATTAGCCACGGTTCACCTTCACCCACTCAGTGTCTGAAGGCGCAATCCAAAAATGTGTATTACTAGGATCGAAGTATTAGAAGAGAGCTTTAATTTGAGGGCTGGTGGGTTAAAAATGGTTGCCTAGATCGAAAGTTGTCTAGGCTTGAAAATGGCAGAAAATCATAAATTTTTCGATTTTTTACGAAAGTCAGCGATTTTTTCCATTTTTAAAATCCTTATAACTTGTCATCCGTGCAGTCAATTTTGACCATCCGGGGCGCTAATTGAAGCTCTTTTCTTCTAATTTCGCTTTCAAGAATCGGATTAAACATTTTAATGGTTTCATCAGCTATATATATATGACACCGAAAAAGATAAAAAACAGCTATAATTGATGGGCATATATATAACTGATCAAACAATTAAAAGGTTAACCTAAATTTTAAAAGCGAAAGTAGAAGAAAAGATCTTTAATTTAAGGGCTGAATGGTTAAAATTGGCAGGTTTGATCAAAAGTTAGAAGGTTAAGATAAGAGAATTTAAACTGCCCGGCAAAAAAATAAGTATTGGGAACCCAAGGTTTTTCGGGTTCTGGGTGACCTAAAGGACCCAAAAAAGTTGATCTGGGAGGTGTGCCCTCAAATTTCAATTTTGTTCACTCAGAACCCCAAAAGTGTCCGGTTTTTTCTGGATTTACACACACACACATATATATATATAAGTAAAATTTACTCTGCGTCGCTGAATAAGCAGCTCTTTATTTGGTATAATAATGCACGGGCTGAAAAGTATAAGTATATATGTGTATGTAATTATCGAAATAAATGCGATCAGAATGTTAAATATACATATAACGATGATTTCGTTGAGCATTGCATGAGTATTTATGTGTGCAGTATCAAGTGGCGCGGGAGCGCCACGAAGGCGAGTTTGAGAAGCAGACGACGCCGCGGCGCCCGTGACACTATTTACTTCTATATAAAGTGGCGCGGGAGCGCCACGAAGGCGAGTTTGAGAAGCAGACGACGCCGCGGCGCCCGTGACACTATTTACTTCTATAATGGTATCTCGAATTTTCAATTAAGGAAATAAATTATTTATCATTCATGTACCCAGCTAATTTTGATAAATGTTTATACTGGTATGCCAAACTATGATTTTAAACCAAAATATCAGCAATAAACCAGCTTTAACATAATAAACAAGTATGCAGGTGAACAAAAATGCTGAAATCACTTGCTTAATTTTTCTTCAGCCCAAAAAGTGGTAAGACCGTTAAGTTAGCTGCGTGCAGTTTGACCGAGTGGTTAGACTGTGAAGTTGGCCGCACAAGCTATTGAGCCTACATTGTCTGCTACTCTGCTTGAATTATAAATGTGTGCTCCGTAGTATTCGGTGTTTTGGTGTAAAAATCTTTCAAGGAAGGTGTCTAGATAAATAGGGTGGCTGATGACGACGTCTAGGTGGTGCGCTCCGTGGTTTTTGGTGTTTAGGTAAATAAATCATACGAGGACGGCGTCTAGGTGTACAGGGTGGCCGATAACGAGTTCTGGGTAGTTCGCGCCGTGGTTCTTTGGTGTCTAGGCGTAGAAATAATTCGAGGGTGGTGTATATCAGAACAATCAGTGATCTCATGTTAGTGATAAAAATGTTACAAAAAAGCTTTGATCTAAAGGTGCTAAATATGCTTATATTTTATTTCTACGACGTCGAATATGAAATACTCAAAAAAATTTACTAAAAAGGATTGAAATCTCTAAAAAAAATTAACTTTTAAAAAAGTAAAAAGTTAGGCAAGTTTGATATATTTCGCAACAAAATTACAGATTGAAAAGTACTAAGATCAATCAAACAAAGTCAAGTTTATTATATTTAATCGTGATGAAGCAAGGAACAACTCTCAAGATAATTACTACGTAACTTGCCATGCCCGTTTCATTGTACTTATGGTGTTTGTATGACGTTCTAATACATAAAACGAAATTTTAGTTGTTCACCAATAAACAAAATTTAACGGGCATGGCAAGTTACGTAGTAATTATCTTAAGAGTTGTTCCTTGCTTCATCACGATTAAATATAATAAACTTGACTTTGTTTGATTGATCTTAGTACTTTTCAATCTGTAATTTTGTTGCGAAATATATCAAACTTGCCTAACTTTTTACTTTTTTAAAAGTTAATTTTTTTTAGAGATTGAAATATACGTATTAGTAGAAGCATTTTCAAGACTTTATTAGATGCAAGTGATTGTGCCTTTGGTCCTTAGGTCGGGTAGGCTCTAGGCAACGTCTATTGAATGCAGCACAGTGGACATTATACATTATAATTTATAAATCTTGGATGTGTAGACATAATCCATTTTAATATAATAATATTTTGTATATTAATAGAATATCTTTATACGCTAGGAGATTTCTAAAGGTAATTTTTCTTTTATAATCCGTACAAGTGTGTGACCTTTTCTTCATATATATCTCGTTAAATCGCCTCTTTTTAGTCAACTGTCTTGACGTCGTTACACATTAAAAGCTAACGTCTCCCATCTCTTATAATATATAAAGTCGAAATTTGTTTATCCTTAAATCCTTTGATAGGTCGTTAAAATTTTCCTAAATATATCCAACGTTAAATATATCCAAATTTGTTTTCAGCATCGAGAGAATAAATGTTTATAACGGTTACAAAACAGTCATCTCGTCTCATCATTATCATGATCATCCTCCGTCGTCTCCTCTATAAATAATAAAAATATTTACCATGCCATTGAGATTGCGTAAATTTATTACAATGCACATATGATGCGTACATTTATATTTATATATAATTTATGGCTAAAAATAATTATAAATGTACACAATTGAAAAAGATTGTTAGCAATTATTTTCCATTAAATAAGTCCAATGTACATAATTATTATATTTCGTCGTTTATTCATTATTTTCATTTAATCATTTTTTTTTCATCAATCGTTTTTAAAAACACGATGCCTTGCCATTGCCTCAAACCAGAAACTCGCCTGTCGCGCAGACACGCATAGTAATATAATAATGTGATTAATTGCATAATAATAATAATAGCTTTCATTTTCTTCAATACAGCTTTAAAACAGAAAGGGAGAATTCTCGATTTTTATATGCGTTTGTGCTTTGCGGAATGGCAAGTCAGCATACATATATATAATCGTCTAACGTTCCCTTCATATCTTACCATTATTACCTTAATATTACCTTAATTGACTGATTTGAGATTTTGGTCAAAATCACAGATGCCAAGAAAAATGTGAAATTCTTATCTTATGTATTCAAAACCACAATGAATATTTGAATGGGTTCTTTTTTAGTTTAGTCTTGTTGAACAAGGCATTTCGAACTATATAGTTTGCTAATATAAACAATTTTTATTTATCTTATTGAATCGGACAGCATGACATTATGAAATAACAGTTTACTTGGTACGGTCAAGTGAAATGAATAGTGCAGTGCATGCGTATCATACAAACCTTGTTCAGATAGTAGAATAGGACTATATTATATGTAAAAAATTAAATTGATTCATTTAGCTGGTGATTATCCTAACCTCTTAACCTATCTAGATACAACTTAAATATATTATCTACAAATTGTTACATGTCCTTTGCATTTCCTAACCTTTTTTCAATTATAATCAATCATATAGGTCAATTTATATTTATTAATCAAAGCTTTAACCTGACAGTTGTATACGTATGGCTAGTAAACTGAATTTAAGCAAATTCTATTACAGTAAGCGGTTATTTAGCGGTTTTCTAAGCGGTTCATTGGCGTTATTGGTTAAATAAGCCATTGCTAAGCCATTGAACCGTTGATATTTCTACCAGGGATATAAAATAGATCAATCAATATGATATTAAGAATTGCTGGGGAAAGCATAATTGTATAATTATATTATAAATCTTCGCCTCATGATTTTGTTTAGCTTTAAACTTGTCCACCGAAAGCCGAAGCTCATAGAATCTTATAATCTTACAAATTAACAACGATTGCCCATCATCTGGTAAATGATGTTCGAGTATATAATTACATCGTTACAGTTGATTCGAATTGGCTGACACCACGCTACGCGCCACCTCCTCCTCTCCTCATATATATATATATATATATATATATATATATATATATATATATATATATATATATATATATATATATATATATATATATATAATACGCCGATATAATTTGATTTCGCTTTATAACATTCTCTATGCATTAAACAACTCTTTCTCCCATCATAGCTACCTAAATAGTTCGCCTCTGCATGTCACGCGCGTATGTAATAATTGTCCTCTTTGCAGCGTATATATTATGAGAGATGCATACAATAAACGTTCACATATGGACGGGCTGACATAGTGGAGGGGGAATGAGAGAGACTAGCGTTATATACTATGCAAAAAGCTAGTCGCGAACTGCATGCGGCTATATACGATCGTCGCATCTCCCGTCGCTCATCACGCGCACGAGAGCGAACACAATAAGGCTATATAGAGATAGTGAGCAGAGGGGGCAGGGGGAGTGCACGATAGAAGCAATGTAATATTATTCATCGTAATTGTTATCTTTGCTTAATTTATATATTCATATATAATAATTCATCGTGATTCATTGTTTATATCATATTATTCATCTCCTTTCCTCGATTTTTCCGAAAGTATAACAAACGCGACGACGATCCGTTTAATATAGGCCAGAAGCGCTCATCGTTATTGACGATGACGTACCTGTGGCTCAGCTGCGCGGTCGGCGCGGAAGTGCTTTTTTTCTCATTGTCATTATGTATAATATAGAGAACACACGAGGCTCGCGACATTCGTTTCAAAAAGTTCGCGCCCGTTTATTTTTTATTTTACGCCTATACTTTATATATATATATATTTATATAGTCTATGTATAAAGTGTTTCTCGCATCTTCGACTTATTGAGTTTCATCGGAGTAGTGGATTGTTCACTGTCTCTTTCGCTTCTCCGTCATGAATTGGTCGACGATCTTCTGCATCGACTCGCGCATTTCCTCGCTGTCCTCAGTCGCTCCAGGCACTGATGTCGTCATCGTTCGTGTGACTCTCGTGGTTATCCTGGCGGAGGAGCAGAAAAAAATTGATTAAAAAAAAGTTGCTATAATTGAGCAAAAAATCGGTTTGATCGCAAAAAGCATGAAATCACTGGATTTAATCCTGGTAGAAATGTTCATCAGTTTATTAGCAGTCACTGCCCAGTTCAGATTGAATTGGCCAGTGCGTTCAGCAGTGACTCGCCAGTCACTGTGCCTATTTCATCAAATTTTTGACACAGTCACTGGTCAAGGACTGGGGAATCAGACTTGAAAATAGAACTAATGATATTTGTGCGTTTCTTACTATTTTTAGCATTGCAAATTAATAAAAATGACTTAGAATCAAAAGAAATAATCAAAAATATTTTTTTTAACAATGTTTTAATGTAAACTGTTAGTATAAAAGGTATGTCTTAAAAGGGTCAACCTAACCCTACAGATGCATATACTCATATATGAAAGTATGTACAAGTATGCGGTACTGACTGACTTTGTGTTGTGTAAGTGCAAGTACTGTGTAAAAAGTGCCATCGATTTGCTCAAAGTTACTGATGATGAGGTTTCAACAGATATTTCAACCTTATCAGTATGCAAGCCAGTTTCTGTCGATGTCCAAGTACTATCATTATCATGCTAAATCCATGATATTAAGTTGGACTTTAAGTTGGATATCTGTTCTTTTGAGTAAAGACTTGTTAAATTATTTAATAACTGGCTGCCATGTCAGTTTTTACTTGACTGTCTTGGTTCGGCTTTCACCTTGAACCTTATGGCTTCGGCATCAAAAAATACAGGTGGGCTCATACATGAAAGTCGAATTCATATCAGCTAGAATGAATTCAACTTAATATACTGTTTCAACATGCCAATACAAATTAAGTTGCAAAATTTCAATGCTCTAGGTATGATAGTTTTCAAATAAGAGCAAAAATAAAACTGTGAAACAAGTAATCGAAACCAATATAAATTTGATCTTGCTCTCATTTGTAAACTATCATACCTAGAGGACTAAAAATTTGCATCTTAATTTGTATTGGTATGTTGAAACAATATATTTAGTTGAATTCATTCTAGCTGATATGAATTCGTCTTTCATGTATAGACCCACCTGTATATTTTGCCGCCAAAGCCATAGGGTTCAAGATCAAAAGCCGAACCAAGATGGTTAAGTAAAAACTGACATGGCAGTCAGTTTTTAAATAATTTAACAAGTCTTCTATCAAAAGAACAGACATCCAACTTTAATATCATGGATTTAGCATGATAATAACAGATTTGGACATTCACAGTAACGGGCTCGCATACTGATGAGATAAAAATATGTGTGCAATTCACTTTGCAGACCTCATCATCAGTGACTTTGGGCACATACATGGTACTTAATAGGCACATACATAATTTACACTTAATCAACAATGATTGAGTCAGTGTATACTACACAGAAAAAAAAACTCAGCCATTTTAACTGAAATCGTACCAGTAATCCGTCATTGGACGAAGACTCACTAAAATTACCGTAGAATTCAGTAGTTTTAAAGAATCAGTTCGGTCGTTTTTGCTGGTGTCCTGCGTAAGCGAACAATTTTACGAGTCGCGACTCGCCAAAACTACCAGTGGCACACCGTTGTTCTTACTAAACAGTCGTTACGGTGGCAGAATGGTTAAAACTACCGGACTTTACAGCAGAAATGACTGTGTTTTTTTTCGGTGTATATCATTTTTAACATTGACTGAGAATGTGAGAACTGTGTGTGGTGTTATCTGTTATTCTGCTGTATAGCATAGCAGACAACATATACTACCTGTATCAACGAAGATGGTCTATCTTCGTTGCTTCTGGTATGCCTGTGCCTGGCCTGAACCATACGCACATGCGCAAAAAAATTAAGAAAACTTCTGCTACTCGGGTTTCAGCCTAGAAATCATGCATATTACTCGATGGATTCTGGCATGATGTAAGGAGAGAAGGTGTGTTCTTGCGCATCCTCCCAAAACAGCCAATAGGGAACGCTTCCCAGCATCGGCCATATTGAATTTTTAACTAATAAGATTTTCGCGGGGTATAAAATTTAAAATAAAATATTCCATATAAAAATATCTTATACATATGTATAAGAATAATTATAATAGCTTGAGTACGGTCATAATGGAAGTCCCAGCTGACATCTACAAGCATATAAGAGAAAATAATAACAAAGTTTTTGTTGGATATCAGCAATGCAAAGCCTATGATTTGGTTAACGTTTGCCCGTGTTTCAAGTGCGGTAGATTTGGACACAGTGCCAGGAAATGCCAAAATGAGTTTCTGTGTTTGAAATGTTCCGGGAAGCATAATACGTGTAATTGTGATAAAGATTATGCTAAGTGCATTAACTGTCATTATAGTAACACAAAATACAAGTCAAAGTTAGACACAAAACATCATACTTATGACTCTAACTTGTGCAGCATCTTGAAAAAGAAAATTGACAGATATATTGACTCTATTGATTACCCGATAAAACCTACTCTACCTGAAACTGAATCGATCTATCACAGCATAGAATTGGCAAACAGGCGTAAAGTATCCACAGAGGCTAATAATGTCGTAGATAGTGAACAACAGGAAAATGACACTCCACCCAACAAAACAAAGCCAGAAACTGAACACAACAGAAGACCAATCACAAGACGTGATCCACAAATTCCACTGAACCATCTAAAACCGCAATCCTCTGCATTGTCACCAGCCAACAAGAGTGATAAAAACAAGATCAAGAAATATTTAAAAATGGATATTTTTGATTATTTGGATAGGTTTCAAAATGAATCGATGCAAAAAGAACGGACATGTGGTAATATTGAAAATTTTAACAAAGCTATAAACAATAAGAAGGACTTTATCATGCATGTAAACATTCGTAGTATGAATGCAAATTTTGATAAGCTGAAAATTTTAATAGAAAGTTTAGCTATCAAACCAGCGATTGTGATATGTTCAGAAGCTTTTGATCAAGTTAATTATAATTTCTATCAACTGAATGGTTCAGATTATGAATATAAAACTTATTATAACGAAAGTAGGATAAACAGGAATGATGGAGTCTTTGTTTTTATCAATAGCAATCTAGTCCAAAATACCAAAGTCATTGAAGCAGGGAGAATTAAAATAATAAATACTAGAATAACCTTAAATGATAAAAGCGGTCTTGAAATATCAGCCATGTATAGGTCACATGGGATACCGAAAACAGAATTTATACTAGATCTTAATAAGTACTTAATTTATAAAAAAAATGTAAAGAATCACTTAGTCATAGGTGATTTTAATATTGACCTGCTAGACTGTGATCATTATAGCCAAGATTTTCTATGTAACTTCCTTGATAAGGGATTTATTCAGGGTTTTGTTGGTATTACAAAGCCAGCTATCGGTAGAGCTAAAGGATCATGTATCGACAACATTTTCATTAAATCTCACAACATTAACACAGCCACATACAAGCTTAAGCATGATCTAACGGATCATTACCCGATTATCATAGCTGTAAATAAGCTAAAGACAGTAACTAAAGAACGGTATGTTTTCTTAAACTACAAAAAAATAATAAATAACGCTAATTCAAGAAACTGGGATGAAATTAGTTCGATACCTGATCCAAACTTGGCTGTAGAAAAATTGTTAAATGAAATCAAGCAATGCGTAGAATTGTCAAAAACAACAAAAAAGGCTAATAGACAAAATGGTAGAAAAAACTGGATTACCGGCGCAATAATAAGATCATGTGAAACCAAAGAATTTTTGTATAATTTGTGGCAACTAGATGTGCAGAATAAACAGCTTAAAATACAGTATAAAACCTACTCTAAAATCTTGGATAAGGTAATTACCGATGCCAAAATGAAATATGAATTGAATCTAGTGCAGAATAATTACAACAACCCAAAAAAACTATGGGAAATAATAAATACAAAAATCGGTAAAGTTAAAAAATCTAATGATGCCATAAATTATATAAAGGTTAATGATAGGAAAATTACCGACAAAGTCGAAATAGCTCAAAACATGAATACTTTCTTCTGCGAAATTGGGAGAAAATTAAGTGCAAATATCGTGAAACCTGTCAACGCAGAACTTAGGCTACCTGACATGAATCCTATGTCGATTTTCTTAAAGCCAACCAGTATGGCTGAAATAATAAGTATAATCAATACGCTAAAACTGAAAAATGGGGGATTTGATAAGATAAATGCCAAGACTTTAAAATTGCTATGTAATCATATAGCAGGTCCTCTGACCCATATTTTCAATAAGTGTATTGAAAAAGCGGTATGGCCTGATGCTCTAAAGAGTGCTGAAGTAGTGCCGATTTATAAATCAGGCGAAAAACATAAGATCACGAATTATCGACCTATCTCTCTTATATCTAATGTTGCAAAAATTCTTGAGCGAATTATGTATAATAGAATAAATGATTTTGTAGAAAAGAGTAATATAATTTCTAAGCAACAATTTGGTTTTATGAGAGGGATTGGTACGAAGGATGCTCTGAACTACCTAACCAATGTATTATATAATAATATCGATAAGAGTAAGCCTACGATAATAACCTTTCTTGACCTGGCGAAGGCTTTTGATACTGTTGACCACAGTATACTACTGGCCAAATTATATCGTATTGGAATCAGGGGTCAAGCGTTGGATCTCCTTTCCAGCTATCTAAATGATAGATATCAAGTAGTCAAAATAGACGGTAATGAAAGTGATAGAACTTTAGTTAACACAGGAGTCCCGCAAGGAACGATATTAGGACCGCTACTATTTATTCTGTATATTAATGATGTCTTAAAGGAGATTCCCCCCGAGTCCATAATTTCTTATGCAGATGATACTGCTATTATAGCTACAGGTAAAGACTGGATAGAAGCTCAAGTAAATATGAACAATTTCTTAAGTGTAATTGCCCAGTGGCTGGCAGTAAACAAGTTGTCCTTAAATGTAGGAAAAACAGTGTGCATGACTTATGGAAGTAATATTGGAAGCGTACCAGCTCAGATAAATGTTAAAATTCTTGATAAAAGTATAACTAGGGTGGAGAACTTTAAATATTTAGGAGTTGTCTTTGATAGTAATCTAAAGTGGGATAACCACATGCAATATATAGTTGGAAAAACTAAATACCTAGTCTATATTTTTTATAAAATCTCTAAATCAATGCCCATAGAGACTCTCAGAATGATTTACTACGCATTTTTTCATAGTATTATAACTTATGGCATCATTGCTTGGGGCGGTGCATATAGGAATAGCCGAGACCAAGTTCAAAAATTACAAAACAAAATTTTAAAAATCATCAATAAAAATAACTTTTTGTTACAAGACAATCCATTAAATATAGGTCAACTGTTTGCTTTCGAAGCTCTTAAACTACACTACTGTGATCTCAAAGAAAAATTCTTAGCATCAGATAGTGTTACTAGGAATAGAAGTATTATTATACCAAAAACAAATAAGAGAATCAGCAATAAGAACATATATGAAAGCAATTAATGTATATAATGAGCTTCCTAATCGACTAAAAGTATTAAATATAAATAAATACCCTCAAAGGAAAATCATAAAAGACTGGATACGATACAACTGTTAGAAAAATAATAAAAGAAAAAAATTGTTTCTGTATGCAATACACAAATTTGTTATTAGAAGCTATGCCAAATGTATATATCTTAGTTTTAAGTTTTAATTTTAAGTTTTGTTTATATCTTTCTTTTCCTTTGTAACCAGACTGCGAACAGGTAATTTTATTTACCTCTGCAGGTTTCCAGGTATGAAATACATATCTTGTAAATTTCTTCTGGTAATAATAAATAAATAAATAAATAAAAATAAATTATTAAATATATTTCAAACCGACTAATATATATAAAAAATAACTTATGGATAAAATTTTTGAGTTTTTACAGATCATGCTGCAATTCTACGACGAACGGAAAAACACGGATCTATGGATACTCACGGACTCACGGTTATCCACGGAAAATCACGGCCCACGGAAAATCACGGTCGCGCAGACAAACACGCAGGATCAGTAATTAAGGCTTTTTAAACTTTTACGGAATCCTACGGTCAAATTTGCTGCTATTATTTTGAACCCAACGTACGGATTAATACGGAATTATTGACGGACACTCACGTCAAAATAAGTCATACTTGGTCGCGTACGGAAAGTCACGGTCAAATTGTAACAAACGGGATGCTATATGCTCACGCACAGATCCTCACGGCATAGTTACGGGAGGTTATATATATATATATATATATATATAGAACCCGTGCCCTGTACAAGGAACAACCGAGCCGAGTAAACGTTGTCATTTGACCAACTATCTTGGGCATTACTTTTCAAAAACAGCTCGATCTAAGAACTGCCAAAGAACTAGGGATATAAAAGCGTTACATCTTGTAAAAAGAACTGACAGGGAAAACTACCAAGTTCTTAGCTTTTTCACTATTTTAAATCGGCCAATTTCTACCAGGGAAGGAATGCGTAGAATTTCACACCACACAATTTTACGGTGTGATATGATTCAAGTATTTTTTGTGCCTCGATTACGGACGTAAAAGGACTTCTTGCACTTCAGATTTTGGAAAAAAGTAGTTATTTTATGTGTTTTGGCTAAGTTTATTGCGTAGCTCTCAAACCCCCGTGTTCTTGAGATATCAAGGTTTCAATTTTTTTTCGAAAATTTTTTGATCCCTTATATCTATCAAACAATGTAGTTAAATGCTTCAAAATTTTATTTGGCGATTCACTATAAAAATGCTATATACTGCTAAAATTTTAAACTATTTTGTCGAGCGGTTCTCAAATAAAGAGCTAAAATGTAAAAATCGTTTTCTCAAAAATTGCGCGAGCAACCTATCTAATAATAGCCTGTTGTTTTATGATGGTTAGGTTGGTTAGGAACACATGTAAACATGCGTAAATTTCTATGAAAAAAAAAATGGACGGCAGTGTTGGTATTCTACAATAAAGAATCAGAGGGTTCTGCAAACTTTTGGACAATGACCCACCCAAAACTTATACATTAAATTATGTATCAAAAATTATGTGCCAATGAATTGGCAGAGGTTTTTTCAAACCTTTGCTTTCTCCAAACAATATTTTATTGATTGGACCTATAAATTTAGTCATAAATTGAACTAAACAAAAAGTTATTAATATTTTGAGCCAAAATTTGTATCACCCTTCTATAAAATTTAGGAGCTAGTGCCCAGAATCCGTCAAATTTTCTGCTCGATGGGCAGAATAAATCCTAGATTCTGCGCAGAAACTCTTTCCACGGGCGACTGTACTCGGCAGAATCTGATAAAAATTTCGGCAAAAGTATAGAGAAATGCTAATGAGAACTTTAAGAAAAGGTTATAGCATAATCATCAGCTAACAAATTAGTTTAATTTGATTGATTCTTTAATTTGTCATATTTTATCGCTCCCAACGAAGACTAGTACATTTCGTATTTTTGCGTCAAAAACTAGTACATTTGGAACGTTTGCGCGACAGACTAGTGAATTTGGCTTTTGGTAGTAGTACATTTGATTTTATCAATATCATATAATATTACAAAATCCATCAAAATTTTCAAATTTCAAAATAATCAAATTTTATGAAAGGATGGTACAAATTTTGGCTCATAATATTCATAACTTTTTGCAAAGTTTAATTTATTAAGTAGATAAAGACTTTCATTAAGAGCTGCACTACGATTATTTAAAAGCAAAATTAACAGAGTTATTTTAAATATAAAAAAAGGCTAAACTTGGCTTCCTCCTAAAAGAAGCTTTAGAATAGCAAAACTTTCAACTTAATGTATACAAATTAATGAAATTTAACTTACTTGGGCTCATTTTGTAGTTTTTTTTAAACCTATAAATTTTCATGTTGTTGTATATTTTCAGTAGCAACAATAGTTTAAAAGTTATATGCAAATAAAACGATTTTTCGCATATAAGTATAGAAAGTGTAATTTTATAATGATGAAAACGTGAGTTTTAGTCGTAGTTGAGACATCTTATAATACTTATATCTCACTTTTTTAATAAGTATATCATAATTAAGTATATATTTTTTAAACAGATCTATATCACAATTTTGTATAACGTATGCTCGGTTTAAAAATTGAACATTTATAAAAAGTGTGAATAAGTGTGAAATACTTGTATTAAAAGTGTAATTAATTTATTTTAAAAATGTTCTAAAAACGTATAAAATCATAATTTTCTGGAATAAAAGTAGAGTTACAATAGTATAAATACACTATTATATATTTTTTCTCAACTCTGCTGTTGATTATTCTCCGCTGAAGCGATTGGGTTGATTGAAAATCGAGATGTAAAAATTCTCAACTACATGGTGCACGACTCAGAATGCACGATTACCAACGCTATTTTCATGCATTAAAAAGGGGTCCTTTCATACTTCTTGGTCAAAAAAATACGATGTGGGAGATGGGGAGAAAAGATATTTGAAACTCAGGTGAGGTGTTTTCGTTCTGAAAACCTCACCCTAGCTTGAAATCGCTTATTTTCTCCCCTAGATAATTCATATGCATTACAAAAATGCTACACGAGTGTGCCATCATATAATAGAAAATTTAAAGATAACAAGATAAAAATATGACAAAACTATGACGAACCACCAAAATTTGCCTATATTTTGCTACATCTATTTCTGACTACGACAAAAACTTATGATTTTATCAGGCTTCTCTTGCACTCTTGTCAGATTTTTATCGCACACAATATTTCTACTAGGGTTTGTTATGAAATTCATAGGTATTATGGTTTTTTCATTTCTATATAAATATATCGACCCGACTAAAATAATCATATGACTTTCATATGATAATCATATAAAAATTATATGATGCTCGTATGATACTTTCGACCTAATACTTATATTAGAATTATATGATTGCCATGTGATATATCGCAAATTCTCATATAAGAAAGGGAACAAACATGATTTTTAAAATTTTTAAAAGACCAGCAAAAATCGGTGCTAGTCAGCACTCAAATTTCACTGATCAACGTAATTATAGACATGATAACAACTGTTTTCTCACACATCGCGAATATCAGTAAAAGTGGTGCCAGTCGGCACTCTTCTTCACTAATCGTCGCGATTGAGAGAACACGAAAACGTAAAAAAACGATAAAGCTATTTTATTGAAACTTAACAAAATACCGTGCTGCTCTTAGATAAATTATTATTTAGTACAATTGTTTTAGGTAATATTGAGTGCACAGTCATGAAATTCGAAAATCAGCAGAAAACGGTGCTAGTCAGCACTCAAATTTTACTGATCAACGTATTTATAGACGTGATAACTCATCCTTACATATCGCAAACATCAGTAAAAGAGGTGCCAGTCAGCACTTGCTTTCACGTATGGTCACGACAGTAACTACCATAATAATCATGGAAAACGATGTAGCTGTTTTTCTATTATTTTACAAAATTGTTTAATGTATTTGAATTAATCTTATTTTTGTACACTATATCTTATTTCATTTGATCAATAAATGTATGCATCAACAGTGTAATTTTTTTATTATTAAAAAAAATGCACAACGCAAAGAAAAAGGACTTTATCTCGTGGGCAAAATCTAACAATTCTATGATTCTGAATCAAGTTGTACTTCATTTGTTTCCGTTCTGGATAAATGTAAAAATAGTTTTTACAAAATGAAATAAAAAAATTCAACTATAAATTGCAAATAAATATTGGAACTATACCGAATATGTGTCTTCACTTATATTTACTAAGTTTACACTAACATTTCTTCAGTTAACTTCAGATATCCGAATCCGCCAATCTACAGATAATTTATACATATTTAATATATTATATTTTTGCTTGTTACGTTTAAACTATTTTCAATCTAAACTCATTTCAAATGTCGCTCGTATTACTAACAATCTTTTGCGTTTATTCGCACTCATGTTAAGTCAACAGTCATAAAATGTGAAGATTAGCAAAATATGGTGCTAGTCAGCACTCAAATTTTACTGATCAACGCTTTTGTAACTATTTCCTCACATATCGTTAATATCAGTCAAAGTGGTGCCAGTCGGCACTCTTCTTCACTAATGGTCGCGATTGTGAGAACGCAAACATGATAAAACCAACAATTAAGCTATTTTACTGAAATTCGACAAAAATACCGTGTTGATCAATTGTTATTTAGTACAATTGTTTTATGTAATCTCACAGTGTAGGAAAGTATTAAATTTGTAATTTTTTTAATCGGTGAATATTGCATCTACAGTCATGAAATTCGAAGACCAGCAAAAATCGGTGCTAGTTAGCACTCAAATTTCACTGATCAACGTACTTATAGAAATGATAACTCTTTTGCATCATAAACTTGATTTAAACATTAAAAAAATCTACTACACTTTTTTTTTAATTTTATTGAAAAAACAATATATGTAAATGTAAACTTAGTAAATATTGGACACGACAAGGACTTATTTAGCTCAAAATATATAGAAATTAATATTTGTCATAACTTATAACTTCTTTCTCTTGTATTTTGATCGCCGGATAATGACGCGTATCGCGTTGATTAAAATTAATTGTTTCAATTAGGCACATCTCAAAATAAAAATTAATAAATACTAGTTTCTCATATTCGCGAACAGTCACACAATTTTTGGTAAGCTGTAAGCCTTTGAAGGTTGTCGAAACATAGTATGTCCCTGTTACTTATATTATATACATTAAAAAGAAATATTTTCATTATCTGTTAATATAATAGAACTTTTCCTACACGTGCGCAAAGTTCGATTTAGCGAACGCCTTTGCATTGGCAATGTGCCATTTTTCACACGCATACAAGAGCGAGCGGGAAAGTTGCTGAGCGCGCGGGAATGTATAACAGTGTGTGCGCGCATACTCTTATACATTCACGCACGCTCAGCTACTTCTACACTGACTCTTTTCAGCGTATGCGATAGTGGAACATTACAGGCAAATGCGTACGCAAAATTTAACGCTGTGCCGCGTAAGAGGTAGAATAATTAATAATATACGATACACGTGCACTGCGTAGATGTACCCACACTCGCTCATTATGTTTACGCACTCGTATCGTAATGTAAGTCTAGAAAACTGCAAATGAGTATATTCCCGCACTTGCGCGCAAAATAGAATATTCCCTTGTTGTATTTTTCTTCAAGAGTAAATCTTTTAAAATTATGCAATCTTTACAACATTATAGTTTTCTTAGTTTGAGTTTAATATTTTAATTTATGGTTGATTGATTTATTTATTTTTAATTTTAATTTTGTTTGTCACCTTATCTGTTTTTTAAAATTTCTTTGTAGTTATCTTGATTTATAATTTTTTTTTCTCATTTTTAATCTTTCTAGTTTGCTTTTATTTTTTAAATTTCTTTGTAGTTTTGACAGTAGTTTTCTTGATTTATAATTTTTTTTTCCATTTTAAATCTTTATAATTTTTTTTCCATTTTAAACCTTTATAATTTTTTTTCATTTTTAAAATTTCTTTCGTTTTAATTTATTTATAGATTTTTAGCTTATTGTATTTTTAATTCCTTTTTTTAACGAAGGGAATTTTGCGGAGTTTGTTAGAAAAAATATTATATGCAATACGTGCGCGTACATGTCTTAACACTCCTCTTATTGTCAAAAGACGAGTGCGGAAAACATTTATGTGCACGCGTTGCATATATTTTTGCAACAAACTTGACTAGTGCGAAAATCATCTTTTTGTTCACTAATTGCATAATGTTCTATTTTAATATTCATAAATGCAGAAACATAATTATGAAGTGAATTATTCTTTTATCGAATAATGTTTACATATGAAATTTCGAAATAAAGTCATGTTTTATCAAATTAAAAATAACATAAAATAATTTATATAAGATGAGAATACCTTTTTGAAGATTTTCTATAAAAAAACTAACAAATATACGTATAAATTATAAAATTATAAATTATGAAATTATTTTAAAACCTCGGATATGCGGAACTTGATAAACTATATAATATTGAATCTAAATCGTTTTGTCGAGAACTACGATATTCTCGGTTCAAGATACCATTAATGGAGTCTCTAGACCGTCAAACCTCCAATGTCGGTTGTCTCGCATTGATTCGGAACAGAAAAAAATGTAACGCTCTTTTTTTACTAACAACAATGTAATTCAAATTTGTGTGCAGATCAAGAATTTTCACATCCCAGAGCTGCAGATCTTAAGGTTATTTCACTACAAGCATTTGAAGTGAAAAAATTCATACAGTTTACTGCATTTTTTGTCTCGTTTTCCAGTAGCTTCATTAAATATTGTCGTAATTAACATTTTGTTATTATAGGTTGTTCGTCATTACATTATTTACGTGAAAGTTAATAGGTGCTTGCGATACTTTGTTTACAATGTGGCTTTCAATTGTACTTGCGCAATTAGAGTACTTCAAGGCCATACTGTAAACAAACCATTGTAATTAGAGTAGCTATGATTGACTTTTTTCTAGGTAACTTTATAACGAACAACCTACATTGAAAAAATTCGACAACATTTCATGAAGCTACTCGAAAAAAAATGCAGTAAACAATATGACATTTTTCACTTAAAATGCTTGTAGTTAAACAATCTTAAGGAGATGGATACATTTTAAACTGTCAAAACGTGACAAATATATTTTTTATTCATCTTAAATTGTTTAAAAATAGAATTAAATAGTGCTATATATTGTATTCAGGAACACTGTGGAAAACAAAATAATTTTCGTATATGGTATATATGTTATAATATGCCTGCGAAGGCCAAAATTCATTATTCTCATTTTTTCATACACCACAGGCTTACTTTAGTTCTTGACATCCAGGAGCACTTCTACGTTTCTAGATTTTCTTAAAAAACATGCAGTTATGCAGTCAATGTGAAGATGTGATAATAAATGTTATTTAATAAAGTTGTCTAGAAATTAACATAATATCAATTTTTTAATGTTACATTCTAAACAACTTTTTTAAATAAAATTTAGTTTTAAATCTCCACATTGGCTTCACAACTTAATTTTAACTTCATAACATAACGTGTTTTTAAGCAGACCTACATATGTTTAATTGCTTTTTGATGCCCAGAACTAAAGTAAGCCTGCGATGAGTTCAAAGATAAGAATGATGAATTTCAGCCTTTGCAGACATGCTATAATTGTATATCTACCATATATATTTATACATGTATATTGTCTTCTACGCCGTACCTGAATATATAGCACCATTTAATTATTTCTTACAACAATTTAAAATGAATATAAACACAAACAATTTAACTTCATTTTTTTGACAATTTCAGGTCTGTTTATCTCTTTAAGATTTACAGCTCTGGGATTTCATTTACAGCTCTGTCAAATTAGTTTTCTACGCACAATTTTGCATTAGCAGCATTTCGCACCGTTGTTATTAAACAATAAATTTGCAAGTTCTACAATTATGGAATCTCTAAAAGTAGTATTTTTGCCTTTGCGTATCAATGCGAAAAAATCGACATTCGAGATTTGGAAGCCTGGAGACTCCAATGTTGGTATCATCCGCAATATACGAATAAAAATGTCTAGTGAAATATTGCGATTTTTCGTTCAAATTCATAAAAAAAAAAATAATAGGAATGGATATTTTTCAAATTTTTAAGGACTTTCACCGGAAAAAATAAGGATTTCGAAATTTATTTTTACATTTTGTCTTTCATATTCATATAAAAATTCACACGATTTTTCAGGATATTCGCGAGATTTCAGGAGAATTTTTGTAAATAATTAGATCGTGCGCTGCACGACTAGGTTATGCAACAATCTGGTAACCGTGACCCTATCCTCAAATTTCACAAGGAACAAAATGAACCACATTACGTTGCGATTGAACCAAAAATATACATTTGCATATTAGTTTCATGTTAGTGAAGTTTAATTGTTGATATCAGGGCTATTCAGCTGTCATTTCGTATTGAAAAAAATGTTCCTTACTTCATAAGCCTCTCCTCATTCAAATACAATTAATCCGGGTCCTTCATATATAAAAGACTAAATGTAAAAATTAATTTCAAAAATCCTTATTTTTTCCCGTGAAAGTCCTTAAGCAGCAGGATCGTAAGGAGATCCGAAAACTTTTAGAAAAACTGTTTTCAAACATAATGTATACCATTTTCATTAAAGCCTGCTTGCTTAAGGTTATACAATAATTTGATATTATTTAGGCATTAATGGGTCATTTTATTAACAACTAAAAAGTAATCATTAGCATTATAAATAGTGTTGACAAAAAACGTGAATTTAAAGACCAAGTAATAACTCGAGAAATTTTACTCACTGGAATTCTTGCCACCGCGGCGAGTCCTTCTCCGACGTACTCTGGGATTATGGACTAAAGGTGCGTGAGCATTCTCAGCGTTTGGTCCAGCAGGATTCTGCACGACTGCCTCACCGAGTTCTGCGATTGGTTCCTCACTGTCTGCTTCGATGATAGGTTCTTCGTTGTCTACTTCAATGGGTTCCTGGTTGTCTGCTTGGATGGGTTCCAGGTTGTCTGCTTGGATGTGTTCCTGGTTGTTTGCTCCGATGGCTTCTTGGTTGTCTGCTTGGATGGGTTCCTGGTTGCCTGCTGGGATGGGTTCCTGGTTGTTTTCTCCGATGGGCTCCTCAATGATTTGTTCGGCTGGTATATTTCGATTGAGTCGAGGTCTGCCTCGTCTGCGAGGTATGGGTTCGCCCACTATTTCTTCGTCGGGTACGTCCTGGTTTCGTCGAGGTCTGCCTCGTCTGCGTGGAGGTTCGTCCACTACGGCACCGCCGCGTGCGTTTTCGTTTCGTCGAGGTCTGCCTCTTCTACGTACTGCTGGTTGTTCTTCAGCAGCAGCAGCATCAGCAGCAGCATTATCATTTCGACGATGCCTGCCTCTTCTCCTCTGAACACGCTGTTCTGGCTGAACTGCTGCAGCATCGGCCCGACGACGTCGACGTCCAACTGCGACGATACGTTTATCTATGGGTTCTGGTAACTACTCTCTATCTCTGACTGCATGACAGTAAATCATTTGTAGCAGGTTGCTTACAATATAATTATACGAATATTCTAAACTTACTGGGATGCAATCTTCGTCGTCGACGCACCACCTGGACGTTCTCAAATTCTCGTCCTAAAATTTTAAATTTAATAATACATTTTATCTTATCTTTATATTATATGTATATCTATTTTTCATGTTCCTATTCACGAATGCTGTATGTGAATTTTGTGAGTCGAGAAAGCAATTGTTTTTCTAGAAGTTGGGAGAAAACGGGAGCGTATATTTAACGTTGTTAGTATCCAACCTAAAAAAAATGCATGGCGCCATTCTACAACATTTCTATTTAATCTGATTCAGTATTTGTTTTAGCGCGCAATCTATATTTACGTTTATATTTCTAACCTTCAAAAGTGAAATTTCTAAACTTTAAAAAATATTGTATGCTAACAAAAAGTAAAAATTAAAAAAAAACGAGAATAAATACTTTTTATCCTCACTTAAAAAAATGTTGGACTTGATTGTGAACCCTTTCATACGTTATTCTGATTGGTTGCTAAGTGATTCTGATTGATTGTTGGTTGGTTGCCTAGGTAACGAGAGCAGGACCGCGCACAGACTGCGCTTTGAATCCATAACACTGGTATAAATTTTTGACGATGATTATTTACCTAGAATTAGCGTATTTAAAATAAAATAAGGTTAAAGAACATGAAAAGTTGAATGGCACATTCAGAAAATATATGTGAAATATTACTAGCAAGAGACCTTGGGATATTAATCATTACCAAGAGTAGTTTTAAAATATGTGTATTAAAAAATGGAATGTAACCCTATGCACACACACACACACACACACACACACACACACACAAGTATAGAATAGAATACTATACTGAACTCTCATTGACATTCATCTCTTCAAACAGTGATCGCCGAATGTTGTGAAGCTAGTTAATGCCGTGTTTGGGCGTCTGGTTTAGGAATGTAGGAATGCGAATTAGAAATCCGGTTTACGCTAACATTTAAAATTCAATATTTGAGTTTCAATGATAAAGAGTTTAATACAAACAATAGTATTTAGTTTTGTATTGCTTTAAATTTGGATGGTTTGTATTAATTATATGCCATGAAATAAATAGCAATGAAAAATATTATTTAACCTTCAAACTTGAAGACCACATAACCTATTGTATAGAGTGATTTTTAGAAACAAGAATATACCTGACCAAATACATATGGGGAATTCAACCAAACTTTTCATTTAGGCAAAAAAATTCTAACTTTTTAAACTTGCGAGCACAGTTTTTTCTTTTGATAGACAGGTTCAGGTGACTACTAGTACTGATAATCCGTGGACGTAATTCATTTATAGTAAACGGCGGGAAAATTACATGATATATTAGATGACATGAATATACTGATATATACCACTTTAACTCGACTATTTACCTTCGTTGAGAGTAATGCAATGCAGCATCCACGTTTAAGATTGATTGGCTGAGCCGTTTTTGAAATATAATTGTAACGTATATTCATACATTTAAACTTCAACTTCAGTTAAGCCTTTAGAACTTTAAATATAAATATATTATGAACGCGAATATTTTTTTCCTTAGTAAAAAGAGTCCAGAAAACGATTACAACCACAATTTGGCCTATATACATGATACTGTACATGTGCTACACAAAAAAACTGTTTGTTTTTACACGAGTTACGTCTCAAAAATCAATCTTTCAAGTGCTCCCATATCAAGGATATTTACAGCACATGAATCTGACTTCGGCTCAATGTTCCTTTTGATATGAAACTATTATACTATGTAGTTAGATTAAGATTTAAAAAGACGGCGCGCATGTTTACTATTCAACTTTGTGACAATAAAAAAAACGCAAAAATGTACTTACACAGATACAGCGCAAGAAAACATTTTTTTTCCGAGAATCGCACACGAATTTCCTTTTAGATGAAGTTGTGTAATAATAAAAGCCTACTATTTAACGTGGAAAAAAATCGATATCTTTAATGGCGCCCGAGAAAACCTGTTAAGAATAGACAAGTTTACTCAACTTAGACACCAAATCTACAGATTTTAGTCTACTTATCTTCTGAGAATCATTTTAAGCTGGCACCTATGAGGTTGATTCTTCATAGACGTTTATTCGACATGAAATTGTAAATTTAAATAAAATTTTTATCCACTTACGTAGGAGTTTAAAAGTTCTGAGGAATTCCCCATATGTATATAGAGTGTGAAAATATTTGTTAAAGTTCGAGTGCTTTTTAGAATGGACGAAAGAAGCGCATCGTGCAATATTAAGCGCGCGAAGCGCGCTTGATTTTGCTAGTATACATATAACAAGTATGTCTTTACCAGGTCCAGCGACAGGATTCAGTTCGTTTCTCAGATATGCGATGTCATTTTTCTCAAAGTGTACATTATCTTCGTTGTCTTCTTGTTCATCTTCTTCGCCTTCTTCTTCTTCTTCTTCATCTTCTTCATGTTCTTCATTCGCTCTTCGTTGAGGCCGCCGAATCCGCTCATTGTATTCGTGTACTAAATAAAAGAAATCATTTAATCATTTTCTTGTATATCTAAATCATTTGTTCTTCTAAGGTATTACTAGAATGACTATCCCATTAATCGAAAGTAAGTTGTCATTTTTTGCAAAGCATGATGTGATTTAGTAAATAATCTTATGTTATAAAAATAATTTTTTTTTTTTGTTGCTAATATATGTTAATAAATACACCAAAAATGCTGCTTTTTCTGGCTTTTTTTAGATACTAACTAGTTCAGGTGGGTTACAAAAATAAAACAATGTATCGATCATTATTTTGAAGTTAAGAAAGTCCATTGTTTTTATGGAATAAATTAACATATGAGTTACAGAAATTTACTATAACTAGTCAATTCATTATAAGTAGCAAATCTCTGTAAGTACAGATATTGCCAATATTTCTACTAGGAAGTATTTTTGTTTGTTCTTAAAATTTTATATAATCTACATTACTATTAATAATTTTACCAACCTCTTGCAAAATGATAACACCTCAAACCAGCAATGTGCGTTAGATACTCTTCCACATCATAACTATGATAAATAACAATATTATTATAATTATTTCTCATTTCGTAGACGTATGGTATAAATTTTTAATTTTACCAAAAGAAACGATCTGTTGTTATTTATATTTACACGTGAAGACAGATACCAAAGCTCCTTTCGATATTCAGAGCAAAGATAGCATAATTCTATGTAATTATTTTTATTTATAATTTCTATATTTTTATATTTTTAAAAATCGTAATTTTCTAAATTCTTATGCTAATTTTTGGTTTTTATGCATAAAAAGGACTTTTTTACATTTACATAGAGATAAGTGATAATGTATGATCAAAAATATCAGTTACCGCCCCAATAGAAATTCATTTTCAGTTCGCTGTATAGCCAAGTCAGCTTCTACGAGACGCGCTGGTCGCTGAACTGTTACTATAAGACCTCGTTCAGCAATTTCATAATTCGCTGCTGTCTTATCCATTTGAGTCCCCATTCCGTCTACGAAATTTTTTTTTTTATATAATTAAAATTAATTTTAAATTGATGGACTCAAAATTGAACATGATAATTGTTTTGAGTTATGTGGTTCCCTGGTAAAAAACGTTTCCGATAATATCCCCGGAATCCACCGAGATTTTTTAACGTATTCTACTGAAGGTTTCTCGACAGAAACTCTATTAGTGGAATAAATTTTTGGATATAACTGTTTTTCAGATTAGAAGATTGGGATACGGGTTTTGCGAGTGAGCCAACAATTTGGTAATATTCCAACTAATACATAGTTTTTACAAGGAATACATATATAAATTTGAGTTTAAGATTAGCATACACATTGGTTTGCTGACAGCTTAAGGGGATGTCGGAGCGATAGCTTCGTAAATCCGCCGCTAGGTATTTAGTATTTCCAAGATTTTAGAAAAACTAAAAGTCCGATCGAAATTTCTTTTGGTAGAATGATTTATTAAACTTAATACTACGGCGCTACAGGCTTGGTTTTTCATTGCAATCTTTATTTCAGAAGTTAGTAGTAAAATTAGATTTTAAGGTTGGCGCTGCAATCGCGTGAACACGCGTAAACACCAGCTCGTATTGCCAAGATTTTTGAAAAACTAAAAGTCCGATAGATATTTCATTGGGTAGAATGATTTATTAAACCAAATCCTATAGCGATACAGAGCCAGTTTTCCATTGCAAGCTTTATTCAAAAAGTTATAGGGAACAGAAAATAGTACATTTCGATACTAGTGCGAAAGAGTTGATTCTGGCACGAGTGTGAGGGTTGTCGCCCGAGCGAAGCGAGGGTGACAATCACACGAGTGCAGAATCAACTTCGCAGGAGTATTTTACTGCAAATTTTCCAGTAAATATTAAACACAGAAATAATTCTGAATGAAATCAGAATTATTTTAAAGAAATATATTTTGGAAGCTTGCTTAAATATTCCAGAATTATTTCAAATACAAATTCCAGGAGACTACGGGCTAAGAAATAATTTTGAAATGTTGCTTAAATCTAGGAAAGAAATATTTTATGAAAGTTTTCTGGAATATTCCAGAATTGTTATACTGAAAATTTTCCGGTAAAGATTAAACACTGAAATAATTACGAAATAATTCAGAAATATTTTAAAGAAATTTTTATAGAAGTTTTCTGGAATATTCCGGAATTATTGTACTGAAAATTTTTAGGTGAATATTGAACACTGAAATAATTAGGAAATAATTCCGAAATATTTTAAAGAAATTTTATGGAAGTTTTCTGGTATGTTCCGGAATTATTTTACTGCAAATTTTCCAATAAATATTAAACACTGAAATAATTCAGAAATAAATCAGAAATATTTTAAAGAAATATGTTACGGAAGCTTGCTTAAATATTCCAGAATTATTTCAAATACAAATCCCAGGAGACTGCGTGCCACAAAATAATTTAGAAACATTTCAGAAATATTTCATGAGAGATTTGCAAGGCGGGGCATTTTATGAAATGATATTATTGGAGTAATATTTCTGAAATATTTCGTGAAAAATTTCAGAAATATTTCTGAATTCTTTCAAAAAATATTTCAATATAGGAATTCGAGGGACATAACATTATTTCAGAAATATTTCGTCGAAAGATTCCTGGAAGATTTCACATATTTCGTTCCGATATTTCCGAAATATTTCGGAAATATTTCATGCTGTGTGGGCTGTGTGTGTCGCTGTTCCTCCGTGTGTCTTGCTCTCTCGTCTGCTTGTTTCCATGCATTTGAACAAATTAAAAATCCACTAAATTGATGGAAAACTTATTAAATAATTATGTGCATAATAGAAGACTTAATGAGTTCTCTATTTTTCTTTTTGTGCGTGAAACTAAATGAATAAAAATAATTATAGGTTATAGAATATTATTAGGACTGCACTTCAACACTATTATACACAAAAAACACTTATAAACAATAAATATTTTTGTTGTAAATAATAAAAATAAAAATATAACAAATTTAAACTTTTTGTTTTATTTAATCTTTGAAAACTTTCGAAAATTCGCATAAAATTACATCTAATCAAAGATAATATCAATAACTTTTATAATTAAATTATTTCTTTTTGAAATATCATTACATTTTTGTCGTCTTTTGTGAATTAGTTCTGCTATGATTTTGTTTTCCTCATCGTTAACCTTTGGTTGATCATTTTTCTTGCTTTTTTCATGAGAACGGACTTTTGTAGGATATGTATCGGTGGGAGATGGTATCTAAAATAAAAATAGGACATTGATATACAATACATAATAAAATTAACTTGTACTTAATGAATTTATACTCAAATTAGGGCTATTCGAAGGTGATTCAGGTACATCACTGTTGTCCTTGTGTGCAGGACTTTTAGGGACGACAGTATCATCAGGAAAATTACCAATAGGAGAAAAAGCACGAGGAACAGTAGCAGCAGCGGAAGCAACAGTATCATCAGGAACAACAGTAGTAGCAGATGCAATATTAGTACCAGGAGACGTAGTAGTAGGCAGAGTCTAAAATAAATAATGTTGTCAAAGGAAATAAACGTTAAATTTATATTTACATGAAAACCTTGATTAAAACTTTAATCACTTTTACACCTTCAAATCTATGTATTTTGTTGAAAGTGGAGTTCATTATGTCACCTATATCCTTTCTGTTTTTATTGCTCTTAACATTAAACTGTCATTATTTATATAAAAAATGTTGATTGCATACCTGCTCTTCTACTATTTGTTCGACGTTAAAGTCATATTCCACATCCTCAAATCCATCAAATCCATCAAATTCATCTGAATTCATAGACCTTGACTCCAAATTTGATTTTGTATTCGCTACTGATGATTCTTGGCTTTTTACTACAGGTGGGCTAGCTGATACTTTCTGTTTTTGCGATCCAGTTCTAGAATCAGCCGACAATGATGATCGAGTATTTTTTTATTGATACATGCAATAAAATAAGAAATTACCTTTTCTTTTTTATAAATGGGATTAGGAATGCCATTGCATCGTACAGTGGCCACTTATAAGATGATACTCCTGATTCCCTTCTTTGTCGTTCCTTCGAGTAATATTGGCGTAATCTTAACCATCTTTTTTGGCACTCATCTGTAATATGTAAAATAAAAGTAAATAAATTCTAAGGAGATGTCAGAACTAAAAACTCAGTAAAGTAAAACATCGTTAATAAAGTTTGTATAATTAAACGAAGCCCTAGTATTAAGTTTCAGAAATCAGTCTACCAAAAGCACATTTTAATCAGACATCTAGTTCTTTCTAAGGGTTGTAAATGCAGAATAGAAAAGAAGATAGTGAGGAGCAAATTATTTTATAAATATTGCAAGAACTTACACTAACCTGTTTTACCAAGACTTGCACTTATTTTTTTCCATGCAGCAGAAACTTTCTCTGGCTTTTTTCTTTGATTGTTGTAGAGAAAAGTGAAAATTTCCACTTTTTTAATTAGTTTGTAATCAAAGTTTTCGTCATCCTCGAATTCTCTTGCGATAAACTCATGTTCAGCTGGCATACTTGGATTAAAATAAATATTGTGGTCCATTCTGTAATTATTATACAAATTTACAAAATAAAGTAAGAAATACAGCTATTGTGAAAATTTCCGATCAAAAATAAGTCTAATTTGTTAAAGTAGTAACTTTATTACTTGTTGATTCAGTAGTTATACGTACAGGCTATTCTTGTGCGTGCAATCTGCAATAGTATAGGGCAGTTTATGGGCAGTTCATCAGCTGATGCGACAGATTCAAACATAACCTTGACGGGCTACATAAACGCTACATATGCTATTGTTTGCATAGTGGATTTAAATAGTGTTTAAAATGCCTGTACTCGACGAAATCGATTTAAATTCATCGATAGAAATTATTGAGAAAGAATTGGACGATTTATTCATTGATTTAATAAAAGCTCGACCTTGTCTTTACAATAAAAAATTACCTGAACATCACGACAAAATTGTTATAGAAAATGCAATGGAAGAAATTGCATACATCATGTAAGATACAGGTAATTTATAAGAAATTGTATTTTAAAAATAATTATAAATAAGGATTTTATCATGTATTATAATCTCATTTATTGAATTTTTCTTTACCCAAAATAGTCGAGAATTGTGAAAAGAGGTGGAAACAGTTCCAATCTATGTACCTAAAGGAAAAGATGTTACAAGAAAAAGAAAATAGAAGTGGAGCTGGAGCTTCTCAAAGAAGAAAATGGCCCTATTATGATCAGATGAAATCTCTCTTTTCTTGTAACAGCTATAGAAAGTATGCAAATATTATTTTTCAAACATTATTAATACTTAAATTGTTCTATCATTATCTTGTAAAATTTTCTTGCAGTTCTTATACAAATGTCAACAATGAGTCTTCAAAGGATATTCAAAATAGATTCTTACCGGATTATCAAAGACGTAAAAAGCGAAAAACTGATGATATGGTAACATCGGCTTTCACTAGTGTACAAAGTCAGCTCAATAGTTTTATGCAAATCATAAACAAAGAGAATAGGCCTACCGTATCAGTAAAGAAAGATTACGAGATAGTTGATGGTCAAGATTATGATTGTTGTGCATTAGTGGGCAAACTTGTAGCAACAAAACTCAATGAAATGAGTCCTTCTTCTGCTAAAAAGAAAAGAAAGCAAATTGTGAAGTGCTTGATAGATGATGATCATAGCGAAGAATCATCCTAGTTTTTCTTTTTCTCTTCAGCTCTGCCTAGTCTGAGTAGACAATCAAAATAAAAAATAAGTACTCCACTAGTCTGATAGAATTTTGAGTTATAACAGTGTTAAAAAATGATCTACAAGTGTTCTGATAGTTCTAATGTGACTTAGTGATTGAAACGTATTACTTAGATTTAAGTATTATTTATATTATTATTTAATATTTGCATTTAAATTATTCATTTTAAGTATCTGTGATAGTCATTCATGTAATACCAAATGAAAAAATATTATAACTGTAATAGACTATAAATATAAAAGTTGTTTCTTAGAAATTATAAAAATAGTTTAAAGAAATAATGTATTTCTTTGGAATGTTAAATAAAGATTCGAATACAATTCTATTTTTATAATATGTGAGTGAGATTTTCAGTTGCGTGTTTAAGTATTTAAATGACTTTAAAGACTAATTTATAACAGGAAGATTCGTAATTACACCGTTAAGTGGCTTATAAGACTAATAATAAAAAGAGAAAATCTATCTTTTAAAGATCACTCTTTAAACGATAGTATATATTTGTAGTTCCAAATATATAATTTATAATACTAAATAGTTAACATAATATCTCAATACAATTTTGTATTTCCATCAAGTGTAATAAAAAGTTCTCAGTAATGTTTTTTTACTATACAAAAATTTATTTGTACGAACAATGTATCAGGTCCACGTATATTTTTGTATAACTATAAAGTGAATAAAAAGTCTATTATGACATTTCAAACAAAATAAGTTTATTTAATTAAATAAGTGTTAAAATGATTTTAAACAATATTTTTTGTATTATCTGTATATGTAATTCATAATTTTACAATAAGGGTATAGATAGAACTGGAGGTTTTCCAATTTCAACTGTTCCAGACATATGAGCCATAATATGTTTTTCCAAATTTCTTTTGTTAACGTATGTTTTTTTACAATAATTACATGTATAAATATTTTTAGGATGTTGCGTGTTTAAATGTTGTTTCAAAACATCTTTTCTCGCAAAAGTTTTGCTACAGATATGACATTTGAAGTCACATATATCAGTATGTGTCAATCTATGAGTTGAGTGCAGATGTTGATTTTGGGAAAACTTCTTATTACATTCACTACAACTGTAATTTTTTAAACCTGTATGGACACTTTGATGTACTTTTAATTGCCAACTTGTTTTGAAACTTTTGCCGCATACTAAGCATTTAAAAGCTTTCACATTATCATGAATCTTGATATGCACATTGAAATTTCCTTTCTGAGTAAAGCTTTTTTGACATATACTACATATATATATATATATGGTTTACTTTTTGAGTGTATTCTTGCATGTATTATTAAATAGAACAAATTTAAGATACTTCAATAAATTACTTAAAAAGATATGAGATCTCTAAAAAAAAAACTTTTAACCAAAGTAAAAATGTTAAGCGAGTTTGATGTATTGCATACTGTCATGTATGTTAATAAAATAAGGTAACACAATAATATAATTTTTTTTTACTACAAAATTACAGATTAAAAAACAACTAATATTTTTATTACGAAATGACAGATTAAAAAACAATTGAGATCAATCAAAGAAGGCAATTTTGCACAATGTAATTACAAAAAAATATATTGATAATTTACAAAGAACTCAAGATACTACGTAACTTGCCATGCTCGTTTCATATTATTCATGGTGTTGTGTGATTGTAAGCGTAATTTTCTGCATGTTTTATTTGTGTACAGAAACTTAAAAATTAGTTTTATATAATAATACATTTCCAATATAGATTACTTAATGTAATTGAAGAAAATAGTCTAAATAATATTCATCAAATTTTGCATATTCCAAAAGTCTTTGTAAGAAGTTAAAAATATTAATAAATTTGGCATAACGTTGTAACGTATAATAAAGCACTTCCGTACCATGGTCGTACCTAAAAAGAAAATTTTAGTTGTTTACCTACGAATAAAATGAAACGGGCATGGCAAGTTACGTAGTATCTTGAATTCTTTGTAAATTATCAATATATTACTTAAATTAAAATTAGTAATCATTTGCCTCAGCCCTTAATTATAAATAAAAAATAATATGGTTATAAACTTGACTTTATTTTATTGATCTCAGTTGTTTTTTAATTTGTAATTTCATTATGCAAAATTGCCTTCTTTGATTGATCTCAATTGTTTTTTAATCTGTCATTTCGTAATAAAAATATTAGTTGTTTTTTAATCTGTAATTTTGTAGTAAAAAAAAATTATATTATTGTGTTACCTTATTTTATTAACATACATGACAGTATGCAATACATCAAACTCGCCTAACATTTTTACTTTGGTTAAAAGTTTTTTTTTGGAGATTAGCGTAGTTACTTATAATAATTATTATCTGTCATGAGAATAATGATAGTGCGTAAGACATGACAGATTTAAACAATAAAGAGTTTTGTAATAATTTCTTGTGTAATTGTATTATTTTTTCATTCACAACATCCACTTACACAGTATTAATTACAAAATAATTATACTTTTTTATCAATAAATTTTAAGTATATCACGTGATTTTTTCAGTAGGGAAGCTTTGTTTACAAGTTGTTTACATTATGTTAATTTTGCTTGACAATTCATGTTTATTTTTTGTTTGATAACTCCAAATACATCTAAATACCTTATATCTTCTTAAAATTAAATATAAGTAAGTATCTGACTTCATTGTTATGTGTAATAAATTAATAAATTATTAACATAAACGATGTTTTTTAAAATTTGCGCCAATTAATTGCGTGCGAAAAAATCGAGACTCTAGTCAAATGGATCTTTTTTTAACGGAACGGCACTCTAACCTTACTTTTGGTTATAAATCATGCAAATTTCTCGAAATACTTCTGAAAACCAATTGAGATGAGTTGCATAAAGACCTCTTTATAAATATAAAACTGAGTAAAATTATATTTACCTAAATTGAAAATAAAATATATCACTGGTATTACTGCAATACTCTTTGCGGCTTTTTTTCAGCAACCATGGGAATAGCCACTTTGGAAAACGCAACGCAATGGAGAACGGAGCTCGCGCCATGCCGCCATTACAGATTTCAAATCTATTGCGGTTTTGTCGTTCCGTGAAATTTTTCGCAACGCATGGAATGGCACCCTTATACCTGTAGGCTATATACCAGTGGCCAGCTTTGACGCTGCAACGCCTTTCTCATTATGCAGTCATTTTGAACTGTTTGTCGGGGACGACCGCGTCGACATTGTGACGCTATGGGAATTCTAAGGATTCTCTTTGCGTAATTATACCTATACTTAGACAGGTAGACTTTTCAAGAAAGTTTTCATCTACGCATACTTGAAAGTTAATGCTGTTAGGGTACATGTAGATATATATAACGCTGTTTTCCCAAAATATATTTATTTAAACATATATGTATGGCTTACGATAATGAACAGGCCAATTTTTTCAAAACGACTAAAATAAGTGTAGATAAAACAATATGCAAGCCCCGCTGGTTTCGTTCTCGACTCAGTAGGGTATCAAGTTGAATGCAACAAATTTTATAAAATCTACAAATTGCGGAAACAGCCTATGAAGAATAATATTTCAAAACTTCAAAACTATTATGTGTAAATTAAAGTCGCTCGACGCAAGCTTGAACCCACGCTCACTGCATCATACGCAAACTTTGCACGCAAGCGTATACGCGCAGACAAGCTACTGTAATTTTCGTCGATTAAAATACGTAAAAAAATCGTGTAATATGTCGATCTTCCAAAAAAAACCTTTTACAAGGTAAATATGTAGGCAAGTATACTAATTTTCTCTATATTCTCCCACAGTTAATTTTCTAGAAAATTCGAGTCTATATTTTTTATGTACTGATTTATTTTTATTCCAATAATTATGGAATTTGACAATGAAATCTAATAATAAATACGCTTGTTTTAGTTTATAATTTCAGGTAACGAAATTAGTGAAATCTAATTTCTAATTTTACATTGTCAAGTATACTATTATTGTTTATGATGATGATAATTTCAAATTCCAGTTAAAGAAAGTTGTGAAATCTGTTAATACATTGTCAAGTATTTCCTTTTTGCTTTTGCTTAGAAAAATGAATGCTAACTTAAACTGATAATTATACCTTCAAGGTGATTTCGATTTCATAGATTGTTATTTTTATAAATACTTGACGGACCCCTCGTCTTGTAGTTTATCGGTGAAACAATCGACATATCAATTTGTATATGGTACTATAATATTAATAATATTTTTATCAACTGGTTGATATTACAACCACTTGTGCTTTTCAAGTTTTAAAATATTGAGTGTAATCTCAATGACTTTATTATTTTTTTTTAAGTCGTGAACTTAAATCAAAATTACCGACGATTTTAATCACCGGAAGTAAACCCTGTTCTCATAAAAATATTATTGAAAATTACAATTATTATATAATGATTGAGAAATTTTTTTATTTATACTCGATTTATAATTGACGAAATCATAGGCAACGAGAATGGTTAATGATGACGAAAACGTTTTTAAAGGCTTAGTTATATAATGTTTGTTCTATAATGTTTGTTCTATAATGTTTGTTCTTCCTTTGTTCAATAAAATTCAAGCTTGGAATTCTTGAATAAATAATAAATCATACTTTTAATTATGCCATGAATAGACTGTTGTTTCTCAAGAAAGCTTGACTTTAACATATAAACATACACCGTAAACTACAAGACGAGGGGTCCGTCAAGTATTTATAAAAATAACAATCTATGAAATCGAAATCACCTTGAAGGTATAATTATCAGTTTAAGTTAGAATTCATTTTTCTAAGCAAAAGCAAAAAGGAAATACTTGACAATGTATTAACAGATTTCACAACTTTCTTTAACTGGAATTTGAAATTATCATCATCATAAACAATAATAGTATACTTGACAATGTAAAATTAGAAATTAGATTTCACTAATTTCGTTACCTGAAATTATAAACTAAAACAAGCGTATTTATTATTAGATTTCATTGTCAAATTCCATAATTATTGGAATAAAAATAAATCAGTACATAAAAAATATAGACTCGAATTTTCTAGAAAATTAACTGTGGGAGGATATAGAGAAAATTAGTATACTTGCCTACATATTTACCTTGTAAAAGGTTTTTTTTGGAAGATTTCACAACTTTTGAAAAGTATGAAACATTATTTTCTAGAAAATTAATTATGGGAGTATATAGAGACAATTAGTATACTTGCCTACATTTTTACCTTGTAAAAGGTTTTTTTAGGAAGATTTCACAACTTTTGAAAAGTATGAAACATTATTTTCTAGAAAATCAACTGTGGGAGTATATAGAGACAATTAATATACTTGCCTACATTTTTGCCTTGTAAAAGGTTTTTTAGAAAAATTTCACAACTCTTGAAAAATATGAAACATTATAAATAAGTAATTAAGTAAAATTCGATATTTATGAAATCAATAATTCGTTAATTAAAAATTTAGTTTAAGGTGATATCGATAGTACTTATGTATGAAACAACGCTGAAACGAAAAAATTATCCAACAATCTACATCGTAAAGGGTTTTTCAAGAAAGATTTTCGAACTTTTATTTTTTAATTGCCAGTGATTTATTCTAAAAATAATAAGTAGGCATCTTTTGCTCCACGAGGGCATGGTCTTTGTTTAATATACATATCGTTTATTTCAAACCAATGATTATTTTGACGTACTACATTAGTGTAATGTCCTGTTTCAATAGATTTACCGTGATGAAAAATGCAATTGATTACTTTATATTTTTTTTTATTGATTGTAAGTATAGTTTTCGGTATATCTTTCATTCTGAAATTATTTATTTTTGATGTCGTCTGTTGGTCAACGGAAAACAATAGTAGTTGTAAAATTATAATTCTATTTTTTACGTGAACAGTAGTTTTTTGTAATCTTTTGCATGCACAATGATTACTGCACTCCCCTTCGACGTTTTTCCAATTATCAATGTTGTGATCAAAAACTTCTTGTAATGTTTGTATATGTGTTGGGTCAGGTAGACAAAGTGACAAAATGTAATTTGAAGTTGTTATAGAATTCCTTTCATCACAATTCGGACACCTTGTTACAACATTAATTTCGTGTTTGATAACACTTTGTAAAAAGATAGATGCATTACAAAGATGTAAAAGAAATTCAGCAGCATCTTGCTGCTCACAAGCGGAATATTGTTCGTTTGCATATTCTCTTAAAGCTTTAATATTAACAGGAGTTTTTGCTATATATTGATTAAAAGAATGTTTTAAAAGGTCAAAACCTTTGCCTTCCAATAGAATCCTTCTAACAGATATACAGTGAAACAAGCTCTGTATACAAGCGTTAGCATAACAAGATACATTATCCTCATTTGGGATACCATGAATAACCCAATTACTGTCAGATATTATATTTAATTTACTATTATTAGCCTGTATGTCTAAAATGTGTTTTGATACTGTCCACCGTCTATCTTGTACTGCACTGGGTCTACTAAACATGCAATCGTTTTGAATAACGAAAGCTTGAAGATCGGGACGATATTTTTGTCTCAATCTATTATATTGCAAGATCGCGGATGAATCAGCTTTAACATTTGTCGGATCAAAATTGATAAGGTGTAAACCTTGTAACTTCGTTACTCGCGATAAAGCGACATAAGTTTGCCCAGAACAAAATATAGAATTACCTGCTTCTACAATAGCATTTTCTAAACTTAAACCTTGACTTTTGTGAATAGTTATTCCGTAACTGTTACAAATCGGAAATTGTTGACGTATTATATATAATTTGTCCATAATGACAAATTTGTATTCTAGTTTTGGTATTGAATGTTCTGTACCATCTTTTAATTTTATACGGATACTGATAATTTCATCTCCTTTATCTTTAGCAACAGAAATTACAGAACCTATAGTGCCATTTACTAATCCAATGGAGACATCAATATTCCTCCTTATCATAACCTTTGAATTTATTTTTATTTTGATTACACGCTCAATTCCACAAGCATTATCTTTGTCTTCATCTAACATTTTTAAAACTTTCTTTTGCAAATTTTTCGGACATTTGAAAGAATCATTAGCTATAAGATTTATATCTTCAGAATCAATTCTACGCAGCATAGCATCATTTAGAATATCGCACATATTCCTCGTGGGTAACAAACATACAGTATCAGTAGGTAATTTTTCATACACCGCGCACAATTCTTTCATTATTTCAAGACTATTTGTACTTGAAAATGTTAGTTTTCGCTGTTGTAGAACATTGATATATGTATCAGTCAAAAATCCTAACCTTAGTCTGCTGAGTATTTCGTTATATTGATTATCATTTTTTTGCCTCATGTTAATTGTCAGCTCATCGTACTCGAATAAAGTCCAGAAATTAAATGAATCAATAGCTCCAATGTATTTTTCAATTTCTTTTTTCGTTACTTCAACAAACGCGAATTTTTCACGAATAGGTGGAAGTTGAAGTAAATCACCAAATACAATAATATGTATTTTTCCGAACCAACCATCATCGCATTCGGAAGTATTGAAGATTTCAGTAAGACGTAAATGAATATACATTAATGTAATATTAGAAATCATGGATATTTCATCAATAATAATCAAGTCAACATTTTCCAAGCTTTGCCGTATTTGTTTCAAAGCTGCAGATGATAGTTCTTTATATTTCGCTGTACACCCATGCTCCACTGGTAAATGCAAAAGTCTATGAATAGTTAAACGAGAAACATTGTAAGCTGTTATCCCAGTAGGCGCTGTAACAGCTGTTTCTTTCTTACGTATTATTTTATTCCATGCGACAATAGTTTCGATCAAGAAGCTTTTTCCAGTACCACCTGGGCCACTTATGAAAGTTCTCAAAATTTTGTCATTAGACTGTAAGGCAGAAGTAATTTTTTTGAAAATATTTGATTGATCTACATTGAACCTTGAAATAGAATTCTCTACAGCTGCTTCGTTCATGACGACTTTTTCGGCCATATCTTTGAAATCTTTTATGGCATTCTCTATCTCAATCGGAACACAGCCTTCTGGCAAATTGTCTGGATTAGATTTATTTTCTTGCGTTTCCAGCAATTGATTTTGAATAATTTCATTCATCTTTTCCATAGCTTCTCGTATCATTTCACATTTATCATGATACTTCATTGCATCGATTAATTCGCATTGTCTTTTTTGAAATGCCATTGTAAAAGACTCTTCCCCATTTTTCAATTCATCGGTATCCCTCCAAGGTTGAAATAATAGTAGTAGTGAATGATAATAATCTTCTGGTTGATTTATTGGATTATATTTCCAGTGATTTATAAGATAAGATTTTTTTCGTTTTTTACAGAAGAGACCGCCTGGCATCTCGTAATATTCTGCCTTATATACTGGTTTCTTTTTTATTATATCAAACCACTTTGCAAAATCGTACAAACATAATGAATTTAATTCCTGAGGTCGGTTTGGATAATGGCTGTCAATTAATGAATCGTAAAATATATCTGTTGAGTCTGGTGGTAGTTTTCTTATTTCTTTAAATGGTTTAAGTTTTCTATTTCGTATCATTCTAACGTCTAACCATCTAATTAAAGTATCAGAATCTGTAGCATAAAGAGGATGCCCTAACAATGTGTCAGCTGCTTCGATTGCTCCGCACTCCCTGTGATTTAGGGCTCGCATAGAAAAAGACCAAAGCCGACTGCACAAAGATTTATTGGATTGAATATCGGAAAAATCTGCAGTACTTTTTTCTCCTTTAGTTCCATAAGAGGATACATATTTTGTTAACAGGTAAGAAGACTCGCAAATAAATTGCGCGTCATTATTACCTTCCCAAATTACCAACAAAGCAGGCATATAATCATTAATACATTGTTCATCTGGCCCTCGTGGTAAATCATAGAATCTGCTCTTATTTCTTAATTTTCTTTTGTTCGCAATAGCTACAGAAACTTCTCTTAAAACTAATTTTGGAGTTATTGGACGGAGAAATCCAAAACGACAAGCGCTCTTGAAACCTGTTTTAGTTTTTTTCTTACGCATACAATAGTTATTATGAGTATGACGTTGATAAGCCATAACACGTCTATGAAGTTCCGGTGAAACATGTTTATTAGGTATTCGACATGTAATATTTTGTAAAATAAATTTTTGGATTTCTTTATTGGGTGCTTTACCGTAAACAGGTGCATCATGAATCCAAAATAAACAATGATAATGTGGTAATCCTCTGCCCTGGTATTCGCAAGCATAATAATAATGAGCTACTTTTCCTATCGGATGAGCCGAAGAAAGTATATAAGCTAGCATTGCTTCGAATCTGTTCCGAATATACCTTGAAGCTGACACAGGATCAGCAGCTATGAGTTCGCTAATAGATCTTTTATCGTTTTCCCAACCGTTAGTTTCGCGTATGTATTCAGCTAATGCAGACCACATCCACTCACCAGGGCTTAAAGTAATAAAAAACGTAGCTGGCCCATACTCATTCATCATGCATGCATTCTAAGTCATTTCTAACCTGTTTCCAATATGCTTCAGTACCTCGTAAACGAGAAAAAATACTTTCTAAATTGGACTCTAATTGATCTTGTTCTAATCTTTCTGTAAGTTCTTTAACAGTATATTTATAGCGTGGATTAACAACATTCAATTTATGGAATATTCCAGCGCTAATTTGTCTTATATTATTATTAAATAACAAATAAAATAGGTACTGAATATTTAATCGAAACTGTGGGTGTTTAGATGTCAATCTAGATCTTACGTAATCATAATCTCTCAAATTTACAGATCTTTTTTCATGTTGCCCATACATCCCATAAGGATACAAGTCTGGAAAACATTTTAAATCTAAATCGCCAGCACGGACATCCATAGCAGTAGCATATATCTGGAGCATCTGATATAATTTTGAATCAGTTTCATTAATTCTTTTGGCATGTAATGGATAAATCGAATACTGTTCATAATATGGATCTGACTGAGATTTCTGTGTTAGTAATGCAGCTATTTGCGGCTTTTCATGTATGTTTGTTTCCGTATCAATTTCGTCAACATTTTGATTAGATACTTTATTTTCAGTATGGTGTTCATACTCACTATTTTGTGTATTATCATTGTAATTATATGTAGCCAAATCTTCATACTGCAAATTGAGATTTCCAAGAATGTCTTTAATTTGTTCAGGACAAGACGGTATCTGTATATTAAAATATAAAGGATTCCAGCGTTTCAACCAATGCAAAGCATGCCATATTTTCTTAACATCAACATAATCTTCCCAAATAATTTTTCCCTTTGTCGGATTACCTCGTATTAAAATAAACATTTCATGATTAATATTTAGAGGATCAGTATCTGGACAAATTTTTTTCAAAGTTTCCTCTAAAGGTAACGGTAAATGAAAAGTTCTACCTGTGACTTTATCAATTTTGCAATAATTAGGTAAATTTTTCTTCATCACTGTACCCATCTTAACAATTGTTTGGAAAGCTTTGGCTCGTTGTATCAACATTCTTTCATATGTATTTAAAGTTTTAATTTCATCAGGGACTTCTTTAACATAAAGTTCATTTAAAACACATGTAGATGGTAATATATATTTTTTTAATTTACCACTGCAGCTTTTACAAATAAACCCATTACTAAAATTTGGAGAATCGTGAAATTCTTTTAATCTTTTCCAGTAATTTTGTTTTTCAGGAATATGTATATCGAGTAATTCTTCCACCAAATTCGTTTTATCCAAGTATTTATAAACAGATTCCATACTGCGCTCAACACAAAGTTTTTCGCAAGAAACACAAGGAATTTTAGGTGGATCCATATCTATTTTTGTGTACTCTTTTATTCTCTGGCTGTATTTGTTTTTTATTTGAGTTTCATTTAAGCAAATTTCATCGTTAGTGCTATTAATAAATATTGCTGCTTGTTCAGCATTTAATGCAATATTTTTCAATGCCTCGATATCAATATTATTCAAAGCACTTTCGATTTTTTCAATTTGTTTATAAATATCAATAATTCCATATAAAAATCGTTTGATGGTGCGGAGTTTTGGATAATGGACAGATAAAATGTTAAATTTTGATGTGCATAACAAAGGTTTGCTATAACAAATAATCGGATTGCCTTGTTTCCCTGAATTATGAGAACAATTATCAATTTTTTTCAGAAAATTGTAAGCATTTATATATGTAACTTCAATTAAATCTTGAAATAAATTGTTGAGTACATTCAATACATCCGGATCAACTTTTTTACAATAATCATTACATTGCCAAATTTTACTTTTAGTATTTGATTCAAACGTTGGTAGAATATTCATTGTTTGTCCTTGCTCGTTCAAAATAATATGTGTTTGCAGTTCATTAATTTTTCCATTTGTGAAATTGTATGTTGATTCGCCAAAATATCCTTCCGAAGATTAAGTATGTTTATGTAAACCACATAAAGCAGTAAGTGCGTACGAACAGTTATCGTCATCTATAGGTTCACCACCTAATCTAGTTAAGGAAACTTCTATTTTTTCCTTAAGATTTACCAAATCTCTTTTCACTTTCGAAATATGATTATTACGAACATAAAAAGCAGACGTGACCAATTTATCAGCTTCTATCCTACGATCTGATAATGATGGATTATCTAATTGTTTCATGACATTTTGTATATATTTTTCTTTTGTTTGAATCAACTTGTTATTAGATAGTTTTATATTGATAGAGTTGTACTTTTTTTTATTTTCTTGGCTAAGTTAATTTTTTGCTTAGCAACGTTCTGTTTTAATTTTGTTTCTTTTCTTTTTTCTCTCATTTTTAATGTAATTTTTTCAGTATTTAAAGAATAATATTTTTTATTTCTAGCCAATCGTTTTTCCCTATTTAACCGATAACGTAGTCTTTGCTTTTCTAAAATTTTTTCTCGATTTGCTTCGTAATATTTGCGTTTGTTATTAACATTATATCCCTGATTCTGTAACTGGTTATCATTTTTGGTTTCTAAGTTTTTTAACTTATTTCTCTTTTCTTTGTTTGATTCATAGTATAGTTTCCGTTTTTTTAATATTTCTTCTTTGTTGTTTTCATAATATTTTATTTTCTTGCAAAGTACTGTATCTTTACATGTAGTTTCTTGAATAACGAGTGGTTTATCATGAACATCAGGTTCTGAAGCAATTATTTTATGTAAAATCGACGGTGTACTAGATGATTCAGTAATACTATTGCAAGGCTTACCAGAATCCAGCAATATATTCAGTTTATTCATGTTTAATAAAGTAGGGTTGTTCAAAAATGAATCGGATCTTACGGAAATATTTTTTTCTTGCTTTAATTCTTTTGGTAAATTTTTTAAATCTTGCACAGTTGTGTATACACCAGAGCATGTATTAGCTCTAAGTTCGTAATTTTCCGGATTTTAGTAAGCACACCAAATTCATTAATATTAAATATTTGTAATTGCAGTATCAAAATTTGTTTACATGCAGTTAATTCAATCTTTTTTTGTTGACATCCATTTTTGCAAGTAATATCCGTTTCATTCCAACTTTGTATGTTATGATTAACAATTTCTTGCAAACTGTACAAATTTACTTTATTTTGCGGTAACGCTAGAGGTAAAATATAATTAAGAGTAGGATTTGAAAAACTTGTTTCATTGCAACCAGGGCATTTTAAAATTATACGTAAATGATGTTCTAAAACATCGTGCAAAATATCAGATTTATCACACAAATGCATGATAAATTCAGCAGCATCTTGTTGTTCTGTAGCAGTATATTGTTTATGAGCCATTGCTCTTAGATCACTTACATTGACTATATCCTTACGTAAATACTGTTTGAAAGAGTTAGAAATTCCAGTAAAGTTCAAAGTGTCATTCAATCTTAATCGTATGGGTGAACAGTGTAATAAACTTTGAAGTGATGCATTTGCATAACAAGATACGTTATCTTTATTAGGTAACCCTATAACATGAAAACAATCGCTTGAAATATTTGGCAATGTCTGTATGATATGTGAAGTAGATTTTTTGTTTGAATAATCATCATTTCGTAAAACTTGTTGCAACTGATAAGTTTTCGTGTTCAACATTGTTTTTTAACAAAATTTTGATTTTGTTGACGTTTCAAAAAATTTTGCAAAGTACTATTTGTGTTATTATCACGAATAACAGGAAAATGTGTAATATGGTTATTTTCAAACATATCATAAAGATGTTGACGTAACATGCTTGTATCATAAATTATATTCGCAGGATTTTTGTGAAAAATCAACGAGGTTGGAAATGCTATAGCATAAACACAGCAATCAGTAGCATTTTGTTGATTTTGCACATTAGGATAATGAATAGGAACTTGATCAAGGTATGGAAACAACTTGATTGTACATCATAATAACAACAAATCCAATGTCCATTCAAACATTGGTTACATAAATCATCACAGCTATGTAATATTTGTACGTGTGGATCTTTTCGCGGAATCTCTTTAACACGTTTAGAATGTGGATCTAACATTATATTTTTAAGATATAAAGTAGTACGTGGTTGGAAAATAGTTTCGGCAAATAGCATGCTATGAAACTTATCAACGTGTGTATCATGTAAACGGGATCCATCAAGTATTTTTAACTTATCTTTTTCATCAAGAACAAAGATACTTTTTTGGTTTTCCATTATCAGATATTCAATCAGATGCGCACGAAGCTGCGAATAGAGGAGTACACAGCTGTCAATGTAGGGGCGCACGTAGCTGCCAATTTAGGGGCGCGCGAAGCTGCCAATTAAGGGGCGCGCGAAGCTGCCAATATAGGGGCGCACGTAGCTGCCAATTAGGGGCGCGCGAAGCTGCCAATATAGGGGCGCACGAAGCTGCCAGTATTGTCAAACGATCAGAGAACCTGAAAAAGATGCAAAAACACGAATTAATATTATGTAAAATATCAAAATAAAAATTATTTATTTACATACTTGCCTATTTTTTCAACAGGTTTGATGGCACGTATTTTTTTGTTCAGTACCTAAAAGAATTACAAAAGTAATTATCAAAATAAGAATAACATGTATATAATTTGTTTGAAGATATTAAATAAAATAGGTTTATTAATAAACACAAAACTATTTGTTTTTTTAGATCCTCTTATACCAAGTCAATTAGTTCAAATCATTAATATGCAAAATTTTAAGTTATAAACAAAGATTGTAAAGACTATTAGGTATACCAATATATATATGTTATATATATATATATATATATATATATATATATATATATATATATATATATATAACAACGTTTATTGACAACACACGCTCTCTATGTCTAATGTCTATATATAACGTCGATCGACAAATCTCCCCCTTGTGACACAGCCAAGAACTCGCCCTGCTTTGAGAGTAGCTAGCAGACGAAAAATCCAATCCCGTTTCCTCTCCTGTACTTTAACCTCCATAACTAACTGCTTCACAACAAAGCCCATCACATTTTTAAGAGAGGATAAAATAAAATATGTAGGGCATTGTTTGAATGTGGAGCTTAATAGAATAGCCCCTGAAATGTATTGAAAGAATTCTGTGTAGTTTAATGATTTATGAGGCAGCGGAAGCATGATGTATGTGAAAAAACGTGCGCTACAACCACCTCTCGAACCCAAAGCAGACTTTTAGTTGGATCTAAGCTCACTAAACTACACAGTTTTCTGTCAATACACCTTTAGGGCTAATGTTTTAAGTTTCAGGTCTGAACAATGCACTAGTTAGAAAATATTAGTCTATATTGGAAATTTAAAGTTATAAAATTAAACATCTGTAAGCTGGGGCATCGTTCAAACTTAGAACTTAGTTTAGATGATCATAGTGGTGGCATCATACCTGGAAGATTATCTCCTACACTTTCTAAAGGTGATAATAGACTTTGTACTATTAGTTTGATAATTTCTTGAACACCTACAACCGCTAAAATTATCTGAAAGAATTGTATCTGATAAGAAATTGATTATTTCAAATTTTATAGATCAAAAACATTCAAGCTAACCAGCAATGTGCTCCAGAAGTGATCCCTAATAAAGATTTACATATCATTATAAGATCTTTTAAGAGACGATACCTGGCGTACATTATATTACAGCACGCACTGTATTTAAGCTGCACATCGGATTATTTTACAATAAATATATTTTAAATTATATAGAGATGGGCTACCATATCAGTTTTTGTTTAACTATATTAGTTAACACATTCACATTAAATCTTCATGGCTTTAGTGGCCCAAAATTTCATATATTTCTTCATATTAAAATCTCAGATATATCAGTTAAAATAACAATAATTTAATTCATTGCTTATTAAACACATTTAAATAAATGTACGTGTAAAATTTCAGCCCTATAGCTATGATAGTTTTCGAATAAATAACAAAACCAAATTTTTTAATTCTAGATTTTATTACTATTGCTTGTCTCACAACTTTCTTTTGGTGTTTATTTGAAAACTATCATACAAACAATAAATTAAATAGTTATTATCTTAACTGATTGAGATTTTAATTCATATGAACATCTATATGAAATTTTGATGACCAAAGGGGTTTAATGTGAATGTGTGAACCAATGCAATTAAAGAAAAACCGACTAGCCCAATTCTACATAATTAAAAATATATTTTTTGTAAAAAATAAGATATGTCGCTTTAGTACAGTGCGTACAACATCCTAATTTATTGTACTTCAGTTATCGTCTCTGACGAGATTTTATACCGATGTGGAAGCAGGGACCTGGAGCTCATCGCGGCGTCTACCTTGGATATCTTTTTTGCAATCTAGTATCACAGCAATTAAACATACATATAGGTATACCTCGTACGAACGTTACTTGCAATTGCATCTACGTTTTTGCAATATAAAAAGTCATTTAATCGGAAGACCCGTGCGAGAGCTTTTTCACAATAGCTTCCGTTATTCTATTAGCTGAAGCTTTACTACAACAGTTGTCTTGTTCACAGCGGAGCAAAGAAGGGGTCGGACTCGGCCATATGTGTACTTTTTATTCATGATTGTAAAATTAATCTCTGGAGTTCGGTCCGCTCAGCTGTGTCACTCATTATACGTATTATATGCGTATTATACGTATAAACTAATATATATACTTATGTGGCTATGTGCAACATCCCTGCCCCCTGCCGGCTGCGCTTGAGCATCAAGGATCAAGGCCTATTTTCACGTTGGTGAAATAACTAACAAAGGTGGCAACAATGTACAATTGAGAGCGGGAACGTGAGGCGTGAGTTCTTTGTTCGTTTAAATTCGTCTTTCCTGTTTAGACGTGCGGTCAGATTCAACATCGGCATTCACAGCCCCTATTTAACAAAAAATCAAAAATGGGTGATGACAACAATGGAGTACGAGTACAGAACGGAATAATGAATTTAGAAATCGCAGATGAAGGTAGGAATTTAGATTAATATATTGAATACTTCGTGTAAAATTTAAGGTCTTCGTCCGATTGTATCGAAGCACGTCGTGTTTGATATTGTGCAAAAATCTGATAAATGACGCTTAAATATGTTAATATAATGTTACTATCAAATATGTTTATAGCTGGAAATCGAGTCGAAAATGGCGGTCGCCAATCTTTTAACGCTGATGCTGATGAAAATTTTGATATTCCTCCCGACGATGACTTAAATGACCAGGAAATGCAAGATATTAATGATCTCCTGGAGGATCCTCCAAATCAAAACCTTCAACAAATTGGTTTACCTAATTGTGAGTCAATGTTTTTAAATATTTTATAATATATATTAGTTTACCCTTAGATTATTAATCTGAATTTTTTGTTTGTTGTTAATTTACTATTAAATCAAATTTTTTGTTTGTTGTTATTTCCTATTAAATCAAATTATAAATCTTTATTATTATAGTAAACCAGCAACGTCAACGCAATGAATTTGGAGGATGGCGACTGGGAGACCAGGGTGTCCTTGGAGCTGCAAGACCAAACCAGGGTCAGCGAATGCGTGCACAAAATGCTGTTGACCTAGTGAGACAAGATGTAGTTCCAAGACCGAGAGAAAATAGAAACGCAGATGCTGTAGGGAATCAAGGTCGGCAAAACAATAGAGCTAATAGAGGGCAAGCTCAAGCGAATAGAAACCAAGTTAGACATAGTATGTTAAATAATAACTTTTTAATTATAATATAATAATACTTTCCTTTATGATAAATAATTTTTCCTCGTAGATGCTGGAGGGAATCAAATTCGACAAGACAATAGAGCTAGAGGAGGGCAACCTCAAGCAGATGATAACCAAATTAGAAATAGTATGTTAAATAATAACATTTTAATATAATTACTTTCCTTTAAAATAAATAATGTATCTAGTAATTTTCTTGATTAATTATGATTTCAGATTCAAACCGTGGCTCAAGAGGCATAAGAGCTGGTCAGAACCGCAGGAGAGCTCCTCGATTAAATCCCTATCAACGAGATCTACAAAATGTTGCTCAATATTTTGTTGAAGTGGCCCTTTCGTGCACCTCCCGCACAAGGGCAAATCTTCAAAGAGAGAGAGAAATGAGAGAAAGAGAAGAAGAGGATGACCAAAAGTCATCGTAGATTTAATTTTTTAATATTTTATTTGTTCTGACATCTGACAATCATAGATTAAAATTCCCTCTTTTAGTTTTTTAAAAGATTGAAATCTACGTAAAGAGATTAATCTTTTTATTTTTTTATGATGATCAACAGGCAATTAGCCTTTTCAATTATTTAAATGTTTGCAACAAATGTAAATCTAAGATGGAAATCTGAAAAGCTCTTATGTACGTTTATTTTTCAATAAAAAAGTTTGAATGAATTTGTTTTGTTTATTTTTTTATAACATGTTATTCTTATAATATGTAAAATAATATATTCCTATATTTACATAATTATTTGAAATAAATATAATAATAAAAAGAAAAGTTTCAATTGAATTCAAATAAATATAAAAATTCAATAGTTGCTTGAGAGAAAACGTAGATTCTTCTGATGCAATAGTACAGACAGATAAAGTAGCCTTGAATTTCAAATGGCTGGTCAGGCCGTAAAAAGCTTTTTTCTGATCTGTAGGAATTCCTTAATCAAAAGCATTTTTCATAAATCTATTAGCCACTACAGTTGTGAATTGTTCATCTAATAAAACCTGAAAAAAAATAATTTAATTTATTCAATTTAGATAAAAAACTAATTAATAATTCTATTTAATTAATTGTTATAACATCATCAAAACATGTACATGCAAAAAATCAACCCTCTAGATATAATAGTTTCTAAATAAAAGCAATAACAACTTTCTAAACCATGCACTGTATTACCAGCATTTTTTTGGATTTTCGTTTGTGCTCGTATCTAAAAACTTGTATACCTATGGGACTAATAGTTGGCACAAACATTTACTTTAAGTAGCAATGTATTACATTAAATTCACCCAAAATATATCATTTTCATTCCCATACTGACAAAGTTATGTGCATTTTGTTAATTTGTACCAAAATATAAACATTGGTGTCAGTATGGTGATATATGACTATATTGACATTTATATATTTATAATACTTATATATTTATAAATATTATATCAATGGAGATAAATTTTACCTATAATGTATGCCAGAAAGTTCGGTAACTGGTAGGGAAATTAGTTCAGCAGCCGGTGGAGATGGGATCATCCGTGGTGGCATCATCGTTTGATCAGCAACCTGGCAGATCAGAGCTATTATTTCTCACCTTTCTGGAGGTGATAATCCTTGAAGTATTTCAAGAATTTCTCTGATATGTACAGACACAGAAATCACCTGAAAGAATTGTATCTGATAAGAAATTATGATTATGATTATTTAGAATTTTATAGATCAAAATTATACATAAACATACCCAGGATTCACTGATATATATGATATTTTGACATAAGTACCATTGGGTCAAATATTACATTGAACTACAGACGTACATTCAAGTCAGCGGGACAAAATGCACCTGGTAATGGAGGTAAAAACTTTTGGGAGTCTTCACGGTAATGATAATAATCTTGGGGACCTTATAAAAAAATTTTGATTACAACTACTTGAACTTGAACATTTAGCTAAAAAATGTGTTCAACTTACCATCTGGTTATAGTTATAATCTGAATCTTGAACAGATTCCCAACTATCATCTGGATCATTTTCTACTTCGTCAATAAGTATAAATTTCAAGTGCTATACCTACTTGCATATGCTTTATAAGGGTCATCAGAATCACTATCAACGAATGGTCGACTTTTGATGCCAGGATTTCCCAAGTTTGAATTTTTATTCGACATTTCTTGTATTAAAGATATGCATGCTCTTTGAAGGATTGAATATGACGATTGTCCAATCTATAATAATGTATCTAGTTATTCTTTTGGCAAAGAATTGTTGTTTCTACAAATATATTTACAAAGATACTTGCCATTATGTCATTTGTAGAAAAAAAATTCTGATCAAAATCTAAACCTTCTAAATTGGTCATTTCGTCGAGTACTTTTGGAAATTCATCAAACTTATTATTATACATGTCAATAATTGCAAGACTTTTTTAATTTTTAAAGGATTCTGGTAGTTTTGATACATCATTATTTTCTGCTCGTATTTCTTTTAGCGACTTCAAGTTTCCAAAACATTCAGGGAATAAAATAAAATCATTTCCATCCATTTGTAGAGATTCTTCAATAATTCACAAAATTCTTCAGGTAACCAAGGTATGCCATTAAGACCTATATCCAATTTTTTCGAATTACACTGTAGCTTGATTTCCACTTGGATGTTAGATAAACTAGTAGCACAAAAATTCAATTCTGTCAATAGTCCTGGATTTTTCAATGTATTAATAGGTATACTGCTAAAAACATTGCCAGAATCAGTTTGCTTTTCATTTCCAACATTGATAATTTCAAGATTCGTCATGTTTTCTACCATCATTTCTAAAATGGGACTTGATAAATTTCCGGCGTATAACTTCCTAGAACATATACATTTAAAAAAAATCCTAAAAAACATCCGACTCTGCCTATACAGCGAGCGCACAGAATATTTCGGCTGTCCCCACTCTTCTCACCTCCTACGAAACCAGCAGCTACGCAGTAGTCAACGCAGCGACGGCAGGCCATCGACGCGCATGTGTGCGTGCGCGTCCCCCTTCTCTCTCCAGCTACCAAGCCAGCATTAGCAGCAGCGCGTTGCGTAACAGTGTTTATACGTATATGTGAGCGTAAGCAAGCGACGACGAGTCGTGCGCATCCGAGTATGTTTGTATGAATGATAAATGTAAATATGAATGAATGATAGTATGATTGTGTGAATGTGCGAATATTTTCGGCGGCTCGATCAGCGCTCGCTTAGCGCCCTATAAAAGGCCATGCGAGGCCTGTGTTCAAGGACTAGCGGCAGCTTTTTCAAGCGCCCTAGTCTACTCTGGCTGCACTTTTAAGCGCCTTAGTACATATATACAGAAATCTACTGCAAAATTAAGCGTAGAATTTAATAATTATAAAATTCGAGCAGCACTTTTAAGCGCTCTAACACATACTCTACTGCAAAATTAAGCGTAGAATTTAATAATATTTAATAATCGCATAACAGAAGTCTTCATCAAAAAATAAACAAAATTGTAACTAAATCTGATTTAAAAAGAATAATAGCAATAATAGGCATTATTCTTATGTTAAATTATTTTTGTTAATATACACACTATTTTAAATATAAACAAGAGTTTATAATTATTGTGTTGCATATCCATTACCCACAATCCCGGACCTACTATTATTATTATTATTTAATTCATTTAAAATCAATTTTCTTTTTATATTATTCGTTAAATAATAATTTAAAGTAAAATCGATGTATTTCAAATCTGAATTCGGATCCACGGTTCAGATTTGCAAATGTTTATTACTTTTTCTAATAAATATTAGACTTATTATTTCTTTTATTAAAATCTAATATTAAAAAAGTACCAAGGACCAGTAAGAAGAAGTGATGAGCGTTTCACAAGTGTGCCTCTGCAGTGTACAGACAAAGCATACAGCCAAGTCCTCCTGCTATATTTGCTGCTCTGCGATCATTGATACATTGTTCATTATCAGCATACAGCAGGGCTTTTTCGCTTGGTTCGAGATCTGCACGACTGCTGAAAGTTTTCATTGATCTTTGTACGCGTCTAAAATTCCTCAACACGATGAGTATCATTAAAGAGGAGATTGACATCCCATTCAACGGTATGTATTCGTCAGTTTTTTGTAAAATTTACATGCTTTAAGCATAATTAGTAGCAAATCAAACTGATTGCTAAGGAATATTATTAAAATTAGTCTCGTTGCTAATAACATATGTATAAATTCTTTTCGTTACCAATGACAGCAGGTCGAACCTTTGAACGATCTATTGAGTAGATTGTCATCAAAAGTGAAAGAGCCGGCGAAGAACTATAAAAATAATAGTGGTAAGAATAATTTCAATCTTTCAGATATTTTATGTTAATTTTTTTATTTCAAAATTCGAAGTTTAACGCGATTTTCTCTTCGTTCCAGAGATTGAGTTCGAGGTCCTACAAGGGGCTGTGAGGCTCAAAAGCTTGCACGTGGCGGTGACCAGGCTTCCGGTCAAGAAGATCCCCGAGTGTCGTCAAAAAAGCGAGGCGACGCGGGCGAAAAGCGTAGCCGAGGAGGCGGGAAGTGAGCCAATCAGCATGTGACTGAGCAGAAAGCCGAAAATCGTCAAACCGGTGCAGCAGCAGCAGCTAAAGAAGCCGAAGAAGAAGCGCGCGTGCAACGGCTTTCCTTACTTAGCCAGCTACATCAAGCAGAAGTGCACCAATTGCAAAGTGGCTTTAGAAGCCGCATCTCAGGTGACGCATAAGTGTCCCGAATGCACGACTCCGATTATTTACACATGTCTCAAATGCGACAAACAGTATTCATTAAAGGAGCCCATAAAGATGCACGTGAGTACAAAATGTCACCCCAAAATGCTTCACTCGTGTACTCTATGCGATTATAAGTCCAACAGATTAGACTACATGAAGAGACATGTTTCGAACAAGCACAAAACGAAAGCTGCTGCATTGGCTAACGCCATAAAATCACAATCGTTGTAAGGAAGAGTCCAGAGCGATATTTTCGTAAATTTTGTATGTGTATACAGCAATAGAGCATAAGGCGTTGTAATTCTGTTTCATTAAATATAATTTGCATGTACTATAGTAATTTCATGATAATAATAACCATAGTTAATTGTATGACTTATACGTGCGTAAGTAATAAAAGAAACATTTTTTATAATTAAAAATGATGTATTATTCAACGTATTATTCAACACTTTCTTATAAACCTATAACATTATTTTATATTTATTCATCGTATTTTCTAAATTTGAATATGTGGAAAAGCTGACTTTAACAAGAGTATAGGCGATACCTATTATTGAAAAAAAATCGTTACGGATTTGATAGCCAAAGATTATATTCGATAATTTTTTTTATTCGTAGCTTACATCCCCTCGCTCACATAGCCGACGAATTTTAATTCGAGTCTCCTGCCTAACATAATACTATCATCTTTCACGCTTGCATAGTACAATTTTTGAATATTCGAATTTAAATTACACAGTGGTAAAACGCTTGCTTCATAATTTTGCGGTTCCAGGTTCAAGTCTCCACAAGTCCGGATTTTTTTTCATCGTAATATTAATGTAGAAACAAATTTTTTAAGCATATTATAAATTATCAGTTTTCTGCTCGGTGGGCAGAATAAATAATACAGTAGAGAGATGCTAATGTACCCTGGTAGAAATGAGTCTAAGAACAGGTTAATAAATGGCCAGTTCTTAGACTCATTTCTACCAGGGTAATTTCAAAATTTTAGCTTAACCACCAGCTAATGAATAAGGTTGATTTTAATAATACTTTAATATGTTATATATTTAATGCAGTTCTACTTTACTATTTTTACAAAGTTAATAATATGATGCACATGAACCTCATTTCACTTGATCGAAAACCAAATCATCAATAAACGAATTAATAAATATTGTGTTTATCAGCATGATACTAGTGCAAAATGCCTTGTTCATCTAAGCTAGAATAAAAATAAACCCATTCGAACAATCATTGTGGCTTCGAGTACACGAGATGAAAATTTCACATTTTGCTTTGAATCAGTGGTTACGGTCAAAATCTGAAATCCGCCAATTAGAATGATTCAATGATAATTTTTATTTTAATTTAGTTTTGAACTCTTGGAATTTCTAAAAAGAGTACATATCAATAGGTATTAAATTATAGTTTAGGAACTATTAGAAAATTCTTATCTTTGAAAATTGACAACCACGACCCAATGCTTACAATTCTTGAGTTTTTTTAATAGTTTCTGAACTATATAAATGAAGGTGTAAAGTTTGGAAGTTCACACTTTTATAAATCATTGAAATTACAATTTAGAAAAAGTTGAGTTGAACCACTAACTTACTAGATAAATCTCAAAAATTACACTCTTCAAAAGTAACTAGCGCTTTGCAACGCAATGCACAACCGCTGACGCTCGTGCTAAGCCCTTGCTATCTAAGGTTTGTGTTGCGGTTATCTACTTGAAAAACCGTTTTTGAGAATTTGTCCTTCGTAAAAGCGTTTCGAAAAAACATTGTGAAAATTGAGGAGCTAGTGCCCAGAATCCATCAAAATTTCTGCTCGATGGGCAGAATAAATCCTAGATTCTGCGCAAAAAATCCTTCCACGGGCGACTGTACTCGGCAGAATATGCTAAAAATTCTGGCAAAAGTAAAGAAATGCTAATGTGAACTTTAAGAAAAGGTTATAGCATAATCACCAGCTAATAAATTAGTTTAATTTGATTGATTCTTTAATTTGTTATATTTTATCGCTCCCAACGAAGACTAGTACATTTGAATTCCTCAACGAGTCGTACATTTGAGTTTTGCTGCGAAGACTAGTACATTTGGTATTTTTGCGTCAAAGACTAGTACGTTTGGAACGTTTGCGTGACAGACTAGTACATTTGGCTTTCCAACATCATACAAAATTACAAAATCCATCAAAAATTTCAAAAATATCAAAATTAAAAATTTTCAAATTTTCAATTTTCGAAACTTTCAATTTTTGAAGTTTTGACATTTTTAATTTTCAAATTTTAAAAAAGATGTTAAAATGACTATTGGTCTATACGAGCACAATTAATTTTGAAATAATAGGCGATGACACTGTTCATTCGCAAAATTTGAGATCTCTGAACAGGCACGCCTTTCAAAAATAAAATAAAATAAAAAATCTCGGCGTTTCGTCCCACCGTCAGATTGGACTCCTCAGTAAGGATCTGATGACGGCTTCCTTAGACGCCTGCCGCCTTGTCGAGTCGCGACCTTTAAGTAGCCCGACTCTCCGTTGTCCCTTTCGAGAGAGAAAAAGAAGACTTAGCCATCTAGTGGACACAATTTTCAACCAAGTGTCAAAATACAGCTAATATATATTGTGATACTATCGCTCGTTTAAAATTACAAGAGATGTTAAAAATTTTAAACGAGCGATAGTCACAATATACAGGGTGGGCCATTTTAATCAAACCAGTCTAATAACTCCTAAATTAAGCCATGAATAGAAAAATTGTTCAGATGAAAGTTGTCCAGGATCAAGGGGGACATCTTTTTCTGTAATTAGTTTTGACCTTGAACTCACATTTCAAGGTCCTTTGAAGGTCAAATTTTTTTTTAAAATAGGAACCCCTATTTTTGATAGCAGATTCGGAAAGAAAAGGAAATTTGACGTCCGAAACGGTATTTCAAAATTTTTTTCATTACCTTCACAAGGTCATTTCAAGGTCAAATGTTAAGAAATACTGTAATTGCTATTTAATCGCATTTTCTGATAGAATAATCGTAGTTAATGTACTTTTATGACGAATATTCAAACCCAATGTGACAATGACCATGAAAATATTTACCTTGAAAACAAAATAATTCCCTAATTTCAGCGCTACCCAGGAACAACGACGTGGACGTATTAGGATTATGTTCCCTTTGGGGTGCTTTTTTAACGCGAGTCCCCTTGCCTCTCACTGGGGTGCTTGTTTACTGTGAGTCCCCTTGCCTCTCACTAGGATGCTTGTTTAACATTCGTTAACAAATTTTTAGTGGTCAAAAGTAAATTTGGAGTAAACATGATAATTTTAAATATCTGAGTTCTTAATGGGAGTGGGAAATGGAACGTTAAAAATCAATGTTGTCAATTCATTCACGGTCGAAGCAGGGTCAACTAAAAGTTTAACGTTTCAAAAGCGTAAAAAATGGTTAAACAATAAAGGTAGGATGTTAAAAAATACATTATTTAAGATAAAATATTAAACAGCATTTTGCTTTTGTAATATTAAAAAAAAAAATTTAATAATTGTATTTGCCAAAGTGCATTACTCCAGTTTAGATGTTTTTTTTTAAGTTGAATTTCTTTAATCTACGCTGTCTTCAATTTAAATCACAATGTCTTAACGTAAGAAAATAAGAAGTTACAAATTTGATTTAAAAATTATACAGTTTGAAAATTCCTCCTTTTTTTGTTGTCACTTTCTTATTTTGGTTTAGTTTCAATTTCAATAAAGAGTGAATGTAAATAAAATAGTTTTTCTTATTATAAACAAAATTTTCAACATGGGCGATTATCAATCCAATGAAATTGTTGATATGATAATGATCTTAGGCGAAACCCAAAACAATGCCAGAGCCGCGGTGCGACTCTACGCTGAACGCTTTCCTCTAAGAAGGCGTCCTACTCACGACACATTACTCAGATTACTTCGAAGAGCTCGTGATGGACATCTTCGTCGTCAACGCAGACACCACGAATACAACGAAAATGATCCTAATGTTATAGCCGCCTTAGCAGCTGTTCATCTCAATCCACAAATTAGTAGTCGACAAATTGAAAGAGAAATCGGTATACCACGAAGAACAGCATTGAGAATTCTCAATAATCTCCACTATCACGATTACCACATAAGATTAGTTCATGAGCTGAGGCCACGCCATTTTCTAATGCGTATTAACTTTTGTCAGTGGGCTTTATAGGAGTTTTACAAAATGATCCAGATTTTTTCAGATTTGTTATGTTTTCTGACGAGGCTATATTTCGCAGTGATGGTCAATTAAATAGGCACAATAGTCACTACTGGTCACCTGTAAACCCCTACTGGTACAGGTCTATTGACCATCAAAACCGATGGAGTTTAATGGTGTGGTGTGGGATCATTAATGGTTACCTGATTGGGCCATATTTTTTCGGTCAAAATGTTAACCAGAATGGCTATTTGGCATTGCTCAGAGATCGACTGCCAGAGCTTTTAGAGGATGTTGACTTTCGGACGTTTCGGACGTAAAATTTCCTGTTCTTTCCAAATCTGCTATCAAAAATAGGGGTTCCTATTTAAAAAAAAAAATCTGACGTTCAAATGACCTTGAAATGTGAGTTCAAGGTCAAAACTAATTGCACAAAAAGATGTCCCCCTTGATCCTGGACAACTTTCATCTGAACAATTTTTCTGTTCATAGCTTAATTTAGGAGTTATTAGACTGGTTTGATTAAAATTGCCCACCCTGTATATATATATATATATATATATATATATATATATATATATATATATATATATATTAGCTGTATTTCAAATTTTTATTAAAATCTTGAATGATTAAGAATTTTGTTAAATTTTGGATTCTTCTACTAGGCTGCAAAGCCGTATATAATAGTTTTCGCCGCGAGAGTGCAACATGTATTAGTCTTCAACAAAAAAGTGCGTAATGTACTAGTCCTCGACGTAAAAGAGCGCAATGTATTAGTCTTCCAAGCGAGAAATGCAACTGTTCTAGTCTTCGTTAGAAGCGACGATTTGATACTATTCTACTTCAAATAAATAAATCAGGATAATATGACATAATGAGGTAACGGTTGATGACTTGGTACAGTCAAGTAAAATGAAGCTCAGTGCATACGTGTCATATAAACATTATAAGACAATTGGGGGATACTTATACACAATATACAATATACTCTTATAGCGTTTTATACCAGCGACTCTTCGTTCTCAATTTTCAGAGACAGATAAAATGCAAACCAATCCAATATTGGACATAATATTGGAATATAGTAACATTAAGACGGTTTCAAGAGAAGCAGGTAAAGCACTATTCAAACCAATTCGAAAAAAAACAACTACCGCATGTCATTTGGCAATCTTAACTACTTAAGTTCTAACAAAGCATATTTATACTTTGATAGAGGTGTAAAAGGCAAGTAGACTTTTATCAATTCAATGTACCCTTTAAAACAACCACAGCACGAGGATCTAACAGTTCTTGATGATATAGTCTTCACCTCATCTTGCAAATGCGTCTCAGCATAATATCAACATAGACAGATATTTCCACATGATAGGGTGACCTGCGCAGTTGGACGTACACGTCTAGCTCGATTAAGCAAAATTGAAAGATTAATTTTTGCCAGAACGATAAATGCATCCACTGAAACCTTTATTACAGCAAGACAACTGTTCATTAGATATTGGTAAACGAGAGCATTGAGTGCAATAAATGGTTACAACACTTAATCTAGTAGCACCCTGCTACCAAGAGTCAAGGTACATTGTAACCTAACAAATCTACGTAATATTTATATCCAAAACTTCATTTCCAGATAAATTTATTCAAATTCCTCCAATTCTAATTTAAATTTTTTTAAGTGTCACATGAGTTCTAACATCTAAGAATATTCCTACCGTTTTATTTTTTTTCTTTAGTGCACCAATATTGCAATATTTTAATGTAAAGATAAAATATCGCACTTTCCGGATTTGTCAGGGAATTTTTCTGGATTTCTTGGAATTTTGCTCTTCCTGAAATTTTAACGCTGATAATATACTCAGGATTATATATGAGGTTTCTTGGTGGTTAAACTTGGTGAAATTTAAGAAGTAGCGCCATATATCATTTACCATAACTATAATGGGTTAAACTCAGGATCATCCTAACACCTGGACATCATCTACAGAAAGTGAAAATTGTTTTTAATACATTTGTTGTATACTCAGTGCGTTGTATCATAGACCATGCCTGGCCATCTAGAAGGTGATTTTGATACCTGAACATTGTCTGCTGTAGTTGAAAATTTTCTTTGGTACATTTGTTGTATACTTATAGTGCATTGTATCATAGGCTATGTTTCACCATTCAGGAGGTGATTTGGACACCCGAACATTGTCTATAGAAAGTAAAAATTTTTTTTAGTATATTTGTTGTATACTTAGTGCGTTGTATCATAGACCATATCTGCCTATCCAAGAGGTGATTTTGACACCTGGATATCGTCTACTTGAAGTGAATTTTATTTTGTCAATTTATTATATACTAAGTACGTTGTATCATAGACCATGTCTCACCATCCGGGAAGTGATTTTGATACGTGGACATTGTCTGCTGTAGTTACAAATTTTCTTAGTGCATTTGTTGTATACTTATAGTGTATTGTAACGTAGACCCGTTTTCGCTATTTGCTACAATAATAAGTGTCTAATGGTTATGTATCAGTAAAAAAATGTGTAACTTAAATTAGGGGCCAATTTTACCCAGTTTTCATCGTGTAAAATACATGAAGAGAATTGTTAATTTAACCAGTAATTTTCGTCTTAGGTATAAAATATACTATTTTTATTAAGACTAAATATATTTAATAATGAAAAACAATAATGATATTAAAAAAATAGAAATATATTAAAAATAAAATATATATACACTTATATTTAATCAATAGCTAACACTAAACCATTAAATTAAAATAATAAATATTATTATTGGTGTAATAATGTACGCATTTTACCCTGCCAGCTGCCATTCTAACACGCGCTCCACGAAACATGGCTTATATTAACCACAATAATATACTTTTTCATTCAATATTTTTTAACCTGTAAACTTAAAATTATCTTATTATTATATTCAACTCAAATTAAAGACTTCAATGTTATTAACTTCAATTTTTATATTAGTTTACAATTAAATTAATAGTATATTGACAAATAAATAGGCAGAACTTACATATTAACTTTGATAAACGCGCCATAACTGCAGCAGATACCGTGTTAAGTATATTAGAAAAAAAAGTTAAAACAATCACAATGTCATATTTGTTGTAACTGTTCGATTGGTTGTCTAACAACCTATCGCGCCTTTTTTAAGTTAATTCTCATCGTCAGATCTCGATGTAAAGAATATCTAAAAAACTATGACCGTCACCATGATGAATATTTAGCAATTTCCCATTTATTATCGATAGTGATGTAGTTGTGTCTTGACGTCAAATTGAGTTCTTTTTCTCTGATGTTTTGTCCGTCGTAAATAGAATCGAATCCCTTCAGTATTATGTTTAATACATCACATTGCATCAAAATAAATATATTTATTCACGACTGAACTATAATAGCCACTTTATTCACTGAAAAGCGGGAAAAAAGTAGCATTTTAATGTCTGTCACACAACTGACTGTCACAAAACTAATCTCTGTTACTTTGTTATTTTATACTATTAAAAATTTGTATTTAGTATTGAATTAGTATTTAAGTTTTGTACCGGACCTACGAACAGGTAACTCTGTTTACCTCTGTGGGTTATTATTATTATTATTATTATAACTTCGATGTAATTTGTTTTCAATGCAAGTACATTTTAAATAATTATTATTATCTATTTCGTCTTGTTCAAATTTTTCAGCAAAATAATTTAATAACCAAGCTCTTATTGAAAGGGCATTATGGACAGTACACGTAGATTTTTGCCTTATAGAAAGATGATGGTTGAAACAAAAGTAATGTTCATAACTTTTTATATTCTCGAGCGGAGGGCATTCAAGATCTTCAACATTCAATAAGAGTTTAGAAACAAGAAAGTACTGTGGATAAATCTGAGTATTGAAAATATGAAAAAAAATAACTGTGAGAATGTATAATTACTAACGTATTTGGCAAATCATTTTTTAACCACGGTGCTTGCTGCTCTCTCTTGACAAATAGCCTTTTAACAACTCAGAGCATGCTCCAATCAGAGAAGCGAGCTAGATTTTGGACACGCCTCCAAAACAGCCGGAGTTTGCCTAAGGAAAGGGTCGGAAAGCTGTGACTGCGACGAGCGCTAGTCAATCTGCCATCGCATCTTGTTCCGCTGCGCTTACTTTGTTCTTGTAGCTTGTCTTTTGGTTTTGTTGTTAGTGCTGTTGAAGTGAAGTGCTGATCACCAAATCTGTGCCAAATATGATGGCCAAAAAAGCAACTAAGTGAGCAATCGTCAGCATCAAATTTTGTAGTAAAGTGGGTGCTGCTGATTTTGCTAGTATGGAGAAGTTTTCTCATGATTGGCTGATAGGAAGGCGCGCAGATGGTAAACTCCTATGCTGGCAGCTGAATTGTTGGGGAAGAGATGATCACGCTTGGAAGTGTCACATCGTGGAAAAATTGTTCATAAACGGAACTGAAGTGAGAACTACAATTTTTTTGAAAATTAAATTCAATGGACAAGAATTGAAATCATATTTTAAGTTCTCTTAAGGGGACACAACATCTTTAAATCCTGAAAGAAGAATTATGAGTAAAAATGACAAAATCAAAGTAAATCATTTGAAATTATTTTGAGTGATATTAAGTATAAATACCTTTAACGTTACCGTGCTAAAACCTTATTTATCCCTGCTGGCCCATTGTGGCACTCGGTGCAATGCTTTGTGAATTTGTTCACTGTCCGTAGGATTCTAATTAAACGGGTGGTTCTTTTGGACTCGAATTCAAAGAGGATACGCAATGCAGGGATTTTCATTTTACGCAGCAAAGCGGCAGAAAAACTAATGAGAGATCTACCAAAGTTTAATGGAAAAAATATACCAGTACACGTTTTTGTCCTAAGGCTTAAAAAAGCAGCAAACGTTTTGACGCAAGAAGCGGAGGCCGAACTAGCAAAAAATATTTATTCAAAATTAGACGGAAAAGCGTATGACTCAATACGATAAATAAAACATTTACAAGTGTGAAAGAAATAAGCAAACATTTTGATTTAATATTTGGTTTGGGGAAATCACCCGACAAACTATTAGGAGAATTCGCAAGCATAAGACAAGATTAAGGGAAGAAAGTAGTAACATACTCGAACAGAATCAGGATTTTGGACGTGAATATTAAAGCAGCCGTAAACGTGGAAAAAAGAAACACGGCGAGTTTCAAAACAGAACTTAATAGAAAGTTAGTATATTACTTCAAAAAGGGCTTGGACTAGCCAATAAGTACGCGAATCGGTAATTATAACGACTTAAACGAAGCAATCATAGCGGCAATACAAGTCGAATACGACCTTGCGTGCTATCACGGAATTCGGAACAGAATACGGCAACAAAAAAAGATAACAGTGCACAAGTAAATAAGTAAATATAGTAACACAACAAAATCTAGACAAATGCCGAATTTGCGGGAAAATAAAGCATACGGCAGTAAACTGTTGGTATCGAAATCGCCGCAGCAGGACGCGGACCGACCGCCAAGTAACAAGCCACGAGAAAACAATGAGGCGAAGCCTACAAAAAGTTACCAAACCACACAGCTATCGCCATGGGAAAGCAAGCCGCCGCCCCTTGGGTATAGTATCATATATAATCGCACGTAAAGTATCATATATAATCTTGATATGCACCAACGCAATTTATAATAATCAATTTATATAAGTATATATACACTATGTAATCATCAAATATTAATGTTAGTTTAAGTCATCGAAATATGTGCCTCGAAAGCAAAAAAAAAAACAAAATTAACACATGATGTACGTTAGACACTAAGAATTGCGAGTGGTAATTAGTTAAGAAACAAGACATGTACTTCGAGTGGGATGAAAAAAAATTAGTAAACGTGTGACAAGTAATAAGGAAAGCTATCTTAACATTAATCGCCAGCGGGTTAAGAGTCGCGGAATGAATTAAAACGGAACATAAAAAGAGTAATAAACAACCTGATGAGACGATCTAAAGGAACAAATAAGTAGCAAAGGCAATTAATGATAGGAAAGTTTAGTAGAATTAACGCATTTATATATATATATATATATATATATATATATATATATATATATATATATATATTTATATTTATATCTGAGTCTATATTCGAACAATAATTATAAGTCCAAAACAAACTGTAAGACGACATTTTACTCGTATAAGTAAACCAAAATCAATGATGGGGTAAGATGAATAAGACTAGGTATTATGATTCTTTTTTTGCAAAATCAATGAATGTACAAATATGAATACGTATTATTATATTTTAATGCTAAGAGCTGAGAAACTAAGCGAGAGGAAAAGCCTCATAAAAATGATCTAGTTAATGAATAAGATAAATTTTTTTTTTTAGTGTAAGGATTTAGTACAGAAGTAGCTAAATGTGGCTGACAACTGTACTAAGTTCATAAACAAAAGAAATTATATAACAAAAATCATGTAATCCAATATGCTATTAAATAATCAATGTTGTGTAAGCAAGAAAGAAAAACGAATAAAAAAACAGGCATATAACTGCCTACAAAAAAACAAGAATGGAGTATTTGATTGGATATGGGAGGAACCAACACGGGATAAATAATTACAAAAATTTGTGTACATGAAACATATATTGAAACTTCCAATACATTTTTTTAAAACATTTTCCAAGTTACAATTGAGCACTATAAGAACTTCAACTTAAAATCATCAGCAGGGTAGTAGAGAGCCTTAGTCGGATCTGGAACCCATGGCTGAAACAATAAATACAAGAACGTAAATTAACCAAATAAATAAACTTAAAATTACAAAATGCAAGTTAAAAAGAAAATACTTACAACAGTGTCAGCAAGCTGAATCCGGAGAGGACGAGCTTCAGTCGGAGCGAAACAAACGGAACAGATCCCGGCTGAAAATAATCATATATATCAGGAGACGACCTGATACTGTCTACCCTGGGCACCAGGTACCTCGGGGAGCGTTGCCGTCGCGATATTCGTGTTCTGCGACCGCAAAAAGCCCTCGAGTAACGAGTTTCGTCTGATTATTTATAAATTTCCAAAAAATCTCCAGGAGACGACGTGATACTGTCCACCCTGGGCACCAGGTACCTAGGAGAGCGTTGCCGTCACGATATTCGTGTTAAGTGACCCCAGAAACCCCTGAATAACAAAACTGGACTCATTTCCATCAATATTTACGAAGTTCTTATTTATTGTAGGATGTCTATTATAATTATCTATTATAATTTAAGGTTAGGGGCTCTTTTTAAAATTAACTTCCCGGCCAGGTTCTGGTCGATACTGCCAAAATCTGCGCAGATTCTTTGAAAATTTCTGGGCAGAAAATGTTTTCAGTACTGCCCAAAAGATAGTTTCGCGGCCAGATCATCCAGCCAATTTTCTACCAGGGTCATGCGAAAATATTTAATTCTGATCTGCAAATTATTACAAGAATGGGGAAAATCCTGACAAGAGCGCGAGGAACCTCGGTCTCGAAAGAAGAAAAGAAAGGGGTAAGAACAAGATAAATAAAAGGGAATAATAAGTAAAGGAATGTTACACATTAGCGTACTCAACGTATAAATTTATAATCAAAAATCGCACGTATAGAATCAAATATAATTTAGACAAGCACTAACGCACTTTATAATAATCAAAGCTCAAATTATATTAGTAACTTTATAATAATCATAACTCAATTTATATTAGTAAAATTATAATAATCAATTAATATAAACATATATACACAGTGTAATCATCAAATATTAATGTCAGTATAAGTCATCAAAATATGTGCCACGAAAGCTAAACATAAACCATAACATGTAACCTTAGACTCTAAGATTTGCAAGTGGTAATTAGTAAAAAAAAAAACAAGACATGTACTTTGATTTAGAAAAATGAACGTGTGACTAACAATAAAGAAAGTTATCTTAACATTAATCGCCGGCAGGATAGAAGTTTCGGAATGAATTGAAGTAAGAACAAAACGAGGAGTAATTAAACAACCTGATGAATTAATTTAACGGAACAAATAAGTAGCAAAGGCAATTAATGATAGAACAGCTTACTAAAATTAACACACACACACACACACACACACACACACACACACACACACACACACTGTTAAGTGACGAAGTTACTGGATGAATATTCAGAAATATTAAATTAAATGAATCAAAGACAGCAGGAAAAATCCAGAAACTTCGACGCTTAACGAGCACAAGAAGTAATCCTAAACCAAAACAAACTTCTCATCCCTTGGCTGAAAGCGCGCGTGCACAGTCGACGCTGCAGTTTAGCCGTTGACCGTACTTAGGCCCATAACGCCTAATGAGTAAGAAAGAGAGCGCGGCTAAACTGAAGTGCGAAGGAGAAGTAAAGACCCTGCGTGGGAGAAAGCTATGACGCTTTCTTCAAGCTTCGCCTCCCCCGATTATTCATTCCTGTGTGTGCGATCCAAGAGTATAAGGACGCTATTCAAGAGTTCGATTTTATAGTTATATTTCTGAGTCTTTAAGTTGGAGTTTAGTCTTAATTGTGTTTCCGTCTTGATCATCATTTACTGAAATTGTGTCTTATTCCATTTGAAAATTATTTGAAGTCTCCAGAAACAAATAAAGGAATTTTTGAAATAATTGAGCCTAAGAGATTACTTGATTTGAGAGTTTTGATCTTCTTCAACCTTTGGGTCATCCCCGTCAACAAACACAAGTAAGTCGTTCTCGTTAATAATTTAATTTTTCTTGGTGTTTTATTATCACGCAAACAGCTCCGCCGCGACAATCAGTGCGAAGTGCTGATCTCCCCCGTATGAGAGAGTAAGCTATCATCCGCATAATCATACAACATTACTTTGTTAGTTCGGTAAATTTATTACTACCCTAACACACACATACATACATATATATATATATATATATATATATATATATATATATATATATATATATATATCCATTTTGAGCCGAGGTGAGAATCAGCCCCCCCTCAGCCCCCCTTAAAATAACGTTAAAATGTTTCAAAAAACGTGTTATTTTTTACTCATGAAGACCCTCTTCCCCCTCCTCACCACCCCTTAGTTATGCTATCTTCATTAGTGATATTCATTATTACATTAAGTTCTATTGTGTCCACACCACCTATGAGGTAAATAGAAAAGCGCGTTTTTGTTTTCTCTGATGACTAATATTTTAATGTTTCTAATACAATAGTATCTCATTAATTTCAATAAGTAATGATGTATTTTATTCGTAAATTTTTAATACATTATTTATACGCTATGAAAGAAATATGAACGTTCGAAAACATTTATTGAAGTTTAAAAGAAAATCACAAAAATTTATAATTAAAAAAAAACAATAAAATATTGTCATCAGAGCTGTGGTTTCCCCTGTAGACCTAATCCACAGAAAACATGACTTGAGAATTTAATTTAGAATTAAATTTTTAACTTCTCATAACAATTCCAATAAGTAGTGTATGTATTTTATTCTTAATACTTTAATCAATTTTGAATACTTTAATCATACGTTATTGAAATAATTATGAGTGTATCGAAATAAGTTTTATTTAGTATGACTATAGTTGTTGAATAAACTATAAATTTTTAGAACCATATGTTGCACGAACCGCATGATAAAAATTCAGTGTGCTATAAAAATGATATTTGTACAAAAAAATTCCCTAAACATTTACAACAAGAAACAACATTTCAAAATAATGGATATCCATTATATAGAAGAAGGGATAATAAAAACATAATCATATTTATTTAAAAAAAAACACAGAAGTCAAAAAATTCCTCTGGATAACTCTATGGTTGTCCCATATAACAAATTTTTATTAGTAAAATATAAATGTCATATAAATGTTGAATATTGTGCAACTATTCAATGTATTAAGTATATTTATGATTATTTACATAAAGGTAGAGATAGAGCTTATTGTAAATTAAAAAAAATAAATGATAATGATGATAAAAATACTGATATAAATGATAAAAATAATGAAATCACGTATGATGAATTAGCATTCTTATTTTGTAGTCTTGTTTGTAAAATTTTGTTATTGCTCTCATTTTGAAAATAACTCGAGTGATATACTTTTTATTTCTATTTGGAATATTGCGACCTTTAACATGTAGATACTGCGTGCTTATAAAATTTGCTTCAAATAACAATTTTAATAACAATAATTAGAACAATAAGTTAACATATATTCATTTATCATAGAGTAACATTTTTTTATAGGATGATAGCACTTCATTGCAATCGACAGTCTTTTCAGACCAAATCCGACGTAACAAATTTGGAGGCCCCGGAGGGATTGATCATTGAAATAGTACGTAAAGGCACTGTTGCACTGACATTCGCGCCGCGTTCGAAAAAAGAATCGAGAAAAAATAGATTGCACAGGGTTACATTTCGAATAACTTAGTCGATATTATACTTTACCTTTTACAAAGCTCGAATAACTTACTTGATATTATATAAAATTATTTACAAACTTATTTTAGCGAATTTTTATACTTAATTAGCTATATGGGTTTAGTACCTCCCAGTTTATAAAAAAAGGCTACAGTGAAAACTTAAGAGAAAATAAGTCGAAAATCTATACGACTTGTATCCTCTTGAGTATATTCGCAATAGGGATATAGGATAATTATTTTATTTTTCATCATACACGACGATTACTTTAATACTTAAAAATACGAATAATACTAGTTAAATCTAAATAATTAATTATAACAATTCTTCCAACAATTAAAACTACATACTTATACATATCCAACTTTTTCTCTCTCCGTTTCGAGTAGGCCTAATTGATTATTGTTTGATGCCGTCTCGAACGGAACTACTTGCTGTTTTGCTCTGCGAGAAATTTTCTTTGTTTTGAGTAGGCTGGATAATCGTTTGATGCCGTTTCGTACGGAACTACGATTCTATCTTAGCTCTGCGAAAAACTCTCTCTCTCTATCTCGAGTAGGTCTAATAGATTATTGTTTGATGCCGTCCCGAACGGAACTACAATTGGAGTCTTTAGTCTGCGAGGAATTCTAACAGCCATTAGGCTTATTTGCCAATAAATCCTATTCCTACATATCAAATTGTTGAAAGAATTGATTTTTTTTTATCTATGCTATTTTGCTTACGGTTGCTTGTTTTAAAGTCTAGCAACCTGCTTGAGATATTATTTATTAGCCTTCTGCACGTGGAAGGAAAAAAAAAGAAAGTTTACAAAAAATCAGCGTGAGGCCAAAAGAAAACGAGCTCTTGACGCCCTACGGGATTTAGAGCAGAAATTTCAGTATAATATTGAGAATCCTCCACCTCCTCCGCCGTTAGAGAAAGTCGAGGACATACCGCTTCCGCCGCCTGCTTCACCGAAATCGAAGTCTGCTTCGAAGTCGGTACAAAAAAAAAGTTTTGTAAAAAGTGCCAACGACGACCGGGAAAGCAGCGTGTAGCTTGCTTTAAGCTAAATTACAAATTTAAAAAATTGGCTGCTCCATCCCTTGTTGATTGTATTATCAATCAGATGGACAAGGATAAGAACGTCCGAAAAACTCCATTAAAAAAATAGTGAGTTCTTTGGTCGTTTTAGCAATAGACTTTTTTCTTTTTCGTCTTCTTCTCTAGGCTCACCTCAGTTAATAATCAATATTAAAAAAAAATGTCATTTGTAGATGAACCCCGGAGATAGACAGGATAGCAACGACAAAAATAGGAAGCTTAAGAGCGTCGGCAAACATCATGACAGGAATTTAAAAAGAACAAAAATCAGGCAACGTTTAGCCCAGCTGAAAGACAACAACGAGAACGTCGATCCTCAAGATAACATCGTCGGGGAACTTCCCTCGCCTATTGAGGAACAGATAGAACCTCAGTAGTAAGGACTGCGCGGCTACTGAGCCAAGCGGGTTCTGGGCCACCAAATACCGACGCATGGTAACTCATATTGGTAGGTCCCTGTTTTACCGACAGATCATTGCATATCGACCGTGCTGCCAGCGGTGGCGCCCTCCATAAACCAGTGTTGTCTCCGTTACCGACCCCCCTCCGTAGCTCAGAATGAGCATCGGTAATTTACTTTATCGACCTGGGATGCGATGGATAATTTGGAATAGGATTTGCAGGATTAAAGGTTGAGATAAACTAGTGTTGCCGACAGTGGCGCCTCCGTTACCGACCCAACCTGTTTTATCAAACATGATTGGTTGAAATTTCAATATGGCTGATTTGTTCAGGAGCTGACATTTAGACGCTGGCTGAGTCTCTGAGCAATCAGCATCTAGCCATCCTGAGGGCTTATGAAACTTCCAATAATATTTAGGCAGGGCATATACAAAGACTTCATCAGTTTTTGATGCTACTGATAAAGGAATAGGAGTTTAGGATTTGGTGATAGTACAAATATAAATCCAGTATTCATGATATATTTTATGCTTTATTTATTAAATCCTTATTTTTTATATGAGTATACATATTGTATTATAGCTAAAACATATATAAAAGCTCTTATAACTAAAACACATCTCAAAATTTTTATTTACTAGACTTGGCGCAGTGCGCTGCGCGCACTGTAGTAGACTATAATTTCATTAACTTATTAAATGGAATATAAATACTTGATTGATATTTTTAATATTTGTTTTCTATCACGGAAATATATCAAACTTTACAATATATGATTCATTTCGCACTCATATAAATTTCAAAATTGCCGCGGTTTCGTCGCCAACTTCCTTTTAAAATTTTAAGGTTATGTCTCGAGAGTAGAATGTCTCTAGAATATTATAAATACACAAATTATAATTTGATATGTATTATAGTATTATATTACATTTTTAATATTAGAATCAATTTTAGAAATCAAAAACAAATCAAAAAATTCTAACGATACTTTTGACGCATGCGCATTACATGAGCCAATCATATTGACGCATTCTTGGCTTCACTTCATCCGGTCATGACTTTTTTATATAGGGATTACATGAGTATATATTCTTATAACTAAAATATATGTATTAAAAAATTTTTTAAACAAATACATGAAAATTCTTGAAGAAATACAATAGTGATATTGGCATCTAAACATGTTAACCCTTAAGAAGAAATGTGAAATACCGTGCCTATATATATATATATATATATATATATATATATATATATATATATATATATAGTTACTTAACCTATACGTTGATGTGACCATTTCAATGCAATTATAAGTACGCAACTAAACAGCTAAAGCTAAACGCAGTATAAATCTGTGCCATTTTTTCTTGACTATAAACACTTATCCATCGATCCATTGTTGTTAATGTTTCTATGTAAATCCATTTTTTGTAATTATATCTATCATATCAAAAGTTAGTATAAATTATAGAATTTAGCAAATAATAGTAATAATACAAAATAAATGTATATATGAGATCTCAGTGCGCTCCCGACAGCACAGTATATAAAACTTATACTTGCCATCTGGGCGCTCCAACGGTACAATGTATACAATTTATACTTGCTATCGGGGCGCTACCGCACTCCTTGACATAGTCTTAAGCTAAAAGTTATCGTCTATAAATAGCGTTGTAAATAGCGTTAGAACAGTTGGAGTGCATTGTAAACTTATATGAATCTAATAGTAATTAAATTGTGATTTATAAATTGACATAGTCTTAAGCTAAAAGTGATTCCCGATATATATATATATATATATATATATATATATATATATATATATATATATATATATATATATATAGATAGATATTTTTCAAATATTCGTTAGAAATAGCATTAGAGAACCGTTAGAGTACATAATAAACTTGTATAAATGTAATAGTAATTAAATTGTGATTTATAAATTGGATAATACTTTCAATGTAAGATGTTATATAAAAATCCTTAATATTAGAAGAAAAAAAAACTTACTTAGCGTCGCGATAATCCCCTTTAAAAAAGAATTTAACATAAATAAACACTCTAATTCTTGAGAAAAAATCCTTTGTTTATGTTGTTTATGTATTTGTTTGTTTATGTATTATAATAATATATTATACTCACATGGTAAATTATTCTTCCAATGTTGTCGTTGTTGTATCCGAATCAGATGAGGAATAATAATCCTCAAAGAAATGCAGTGGGAAGATATAAAATCTTGCCTTACTGCACGGAGCCACTTGTTTATTGCGTAAACGTTTTAAACTGCACAATTTTCCTTCCAGTCAGGAAGGTGATGTGAACACACCAGCGGAGTTTGAAATCCTGGTGTCTTTAAGGATGGACAGCCGAGATCTTCTTTATTACGGACGTCCGGAAAATATAGTTGCCGACACTCCTTTTTCTGTGCACCTTTTACCCAAATAATAACGTTCCTTGTCGGCGATAAATCGAGGAGGCTGGAGCAAACTTCGGCTAGCTTGTCGTATGGCAGTTCACCGTCGCTCCACTTTAATCCGTGAAAATAATATTTGAGCCACAGATTGGCACACTGGACATCGCTCGACAAGTCGTACCAAGAGTGAGGTGGTTGAAATGTAGCTAGTTGAGCTACTGCTGCTGGCTCGTTGGGATCAATGTAGGCCAACTCCTTGACTATGAATTCGCCGTTTTGCCCCTTGAAGCCCTGGGTATCAACAATCAAATCCATGTTATCTGTAAAAATATTACTTATTAAGAATAAATTTATAAATAAAATAATAAAATATTTAAAATATACTTACAAATTCTACAGCTTTCTCAACTATTGTAGAGAACAGTATACTGCTTGAGTACACTCGGAAATGTATAAAAACACGGAGCAGAGGACTGCTTAAATATACTAGAAATTTGTACCCCTTCCACTAAAAAAGCTTTTCAAGCTCGATTCATTCACGCTTGCGACGTGCAACGTCTCTTTTCATGTTTCTTTGAACGACATCAGCTACCCCCTCTCTCATACGTTTATATGCATCTTCCATAGTTCCCACTCAGGCCTCTACAAGCAGTATTTTCGTTCAAAGCGCACCGATTTTGTATATCGCGCGCGGTACAGCAGATACAGCTAGATCCTGGGATTTTTCGACTACCCTCTCTCTCGTACTTTTAAATGCGTTCCCCACAGTCCCCACTCTAGCGTATTGCATCGATTCTCTACAGCCTGCGCAGTGCAGTCGAAATAGCTAGATCTTCGGATTTTCCACTACTCTCTCCCCCATAATTTTAAATACGTTTCCCATAGTCCCCACGCAGACGCCTGCAGGCTTATGTTTTCGGTATACTGACTCTCTACAGCGAGAGCTGCAACCGAACGTCTGGAGACGAATTTTCGAGCAAAGCGCGCCGATTCTCTACTCTTTTTCTCGTTTTCTCCGCTACCATCTCCCCCATACTTTTAAATACGCTCCCCATAGTCCCTACGCAGGCGCCTGCAGGCTCGTGTTTTCTCTACACTGACTCTCTACAGCGAGCGAGAGCTGCAACCAATACAGCTTGACCCTACACAGATGCTCTGCAGGGTGCATCTTCGCTGTTTTTTTCAGACGAGGTCAGCTCCTCTCTCCATCGTACTTTTAAATACGTTTCCCATAGTCCCCACTCAGACAAATTTTCGTTCGAAGCGCCTCAATTTTGTACTCTCTTTCTCGCTTTCTTCGTTACCTCCTCCTCCGTACTTTTAAATACGTTTCCTATAGTCCCCACGCGGGCGACTAGAAATGAATTTTCGATGACTGACTCTCATCGATAGCCCTCATTTTTCACACATGAAAATAATGAAACGCAAATGAAAAATTATCCCCACCCTTGCATCTATTATATTATTTAAGTCAGAGCGCTGATGAAATTTATTTTAGTTGTCTTTCTACAGGGATTAGTTTATTATCACATTGAAAGAAATCTTCTACACAGATTATATCAGCAACATTAAAATAAACTAATAGTGGTATGAATATTACTATTTACATTAAATTAAACAAATTATTTAAAATATCAGTATTCTGAATGTATAGAATTGAGTCGAAGTATCTAAAACACTTAAAAGCTCAAATTTCTTTGGTCGAAACTTTCCCAATCCCTTAAGCAGATACGGCTAGTTTAGTTTATTTGACAAATATTGCACCCAGATTTGTGAGAGCCAAACGCTTTGGATACACTTGCAAGTCGATAGAACCATTCGAATCGTAGCTCTCGGTGAAGTAACATCGTGCGTACGTGTGTGGGTGCATGTGTAAACAAATACGAAACAGTTAAAAAAATTTTGTTTATACAAGTGATTTAAAAAAAAAATTTATCCTCATCATCAACATCAGCATGGACAATAAAGTAAGTAAATTTTTATACATCTCTATCTCGCTCTCTCTCTCTCTCTCTCTCTCTTGCTCTCTCTCTCTCTCTCTCTCTCTCTTTCTCTCTCTCTCTCTCTCTCTCTCTCTCTCTCTCTCTCTCTCTCTCTCTTGCGACCTGACTCAGGAACTTGACTTAAAACTGCAGAGGCTTGTCAATACGGGGATCCGTTATATCTACGGTGTAAGGAGGGACGAGCACATCTCCCCGTACAGGCGTGAGCTGCAATGGCTTAACACCGCCGGACGTAGGAAATACTTCATGGCCTGTTTTCTAAGAAAAATGTTCAACACCTCAATACCTACTTATCTATTAGCCTATTTTGATTTCCACGTCGCGCTCAGGCCTGTGAGAGGTGAGGTGACTCCACTGGACATCCCGTCCTTCAAGACGGAGACGCTGAAGAATTCATTTTTCATCAGCACCTCCTACCTCTGGAATAGCCTTCCATCTCATCTTCGCAACACACTATCCATATCACACTTTAAACAAGCAGCTAAAAATTACTTCTTCAATCTGGAAAATACGGGGCGACGTTGTAGACCATTAAACTCCCTAAACGGTCACTTCGATAGGTCATTAAGGGTCTCGAGTCGGTTCAGCGCTCTCCAGCCCCGCCGAACGTACGTCTGAAATTCCAAAGATTCATTTTGTAGCCCGAAAAGTATCCTTCAAAATTATTTTATTACAGGTGCATTAAAGTGGCTGCATATAATAAAATAATTTTCGTGGATTTACGTATGGCTAAGGATGGTCCGCTGTTATTAAAGAACGGTATCGTCAGGAGGTTCAGAGTGGAAAAACTATCGGTATATAAGGCCCTAAGGAGTAGTTTAGTTTATTTACTATTCTAAACTTACTGTCTACAAGTGCGGATTGTGCACAGTGTCTAGTGTGTTGTGCAGCTTTCTGAGTCACAGAGAACTTCTTCAGTGTACAAAATGGATTTCAAGACGGAGTCTTTGTTCAAAATCTTCAAGGATGCCCTGGATGTGGCATTACTTCACGCTAGAGGTGATAGCGGGAAATTCAAGAAATACGCAGGATTCGGGATGAACTTCACGAAGTGAAACTCTATATGAGAGCCTATCAACCTCGTGGCGGAGAACGGACCAACCGCACCCTGACCACGGCGCTGAGGGATGCTGTCAGGGATGTGAGAAGGTTGTTCCGGGAATTTATCCAGGCGCAAAGCACGGTATGTATCGGTGTCTTACATAGACACAGGGTGTTTAAAGAGGATTTAGACTCTTTAGAAACCGTGTCTATAGTGCTTAGAGCACGAGGAACCGAAGACGCACCTGAAGTAAGAGCCTTGATGGGTCATTTACTTCGACTGAGAGAGGGTAAATATTTATTATTAAAATTCGTAATGTATTAGTTAAAACCGCGGCTTTAATATTATTACTTATTTTAGGTCTACAACGCGAGAATGATGCTCTCGACGCTCTGAATGCAGAGCTACCTGGAGACGTGTCATTCGGTTTAAATGACGAGGAACATCGGGACGCCGAATTGATGGTTTTGGAAGAGTTTGACGACGCAAGTTCTAATCATCATCGTCAAAATCAAGAAGAACGTGTGAATAGCATAGGTGATTATAGTGACTCTAGTGAGGGCGGTTCAATTCTAGGCAGTGGCTGAACCAGTGATTTGAGTGGCTGCTTCAATGAGTACGAAAAAATACCCACAGTGGAGAACCTGGATGAAGAGTCTATGGAGATTCCGGACGCGCTATTGGAAGAAGCAGCCATAGCAGCTGAGGAAAACTTTTCACTAACTGAAAGAACCGCAGCAGATCACCCTGAGGTGGCCTCAGCGGAGTTCCAGGAGGCCGCAGCAGCGGAATCTAATGAAGTCGCAGCAGCTGAGGTTCAAGAGGTAGCAGCAGAGCTTCAAGAGGCCGCAGCAGCGGGGGTTTCCGCACCAACAGCTGCAGACCTTCCAGGAGCACCCGAACCAGCCGCCCCGGAAAATAGTGAGTACTTTGCTGTAGTTTCGGATAGTATAGATTACTATCCTAGATTTAAGACTAATGCTAGGGAAGTTAATTTAAAAATAAATGAAGATGTTTTAGTTAGCGATAGACCGGATGATTTACAGAGATGTATGCGGAATTTATTTAGTTATATAACTGAAAATTGTGCGTCGACTGATTACGTAGGAATCACAATATCTAGTAATTTTCTGCCAAACGGACCGTTACATAATTTTAGATTGTTGACCGACTACCAATTCAACGATCTCTGGAGGATGATAGATCTTATTACTCAGAGTTCGCGTGAATTGAAAGTCGATGACACGTTATGTATTAGAATAATTAGCATCACACCGCCTACGGGTAGAGGGTCCCTAACAAATTATGATATTATAAAATCAAAATCCGTAGTTAGCATAGTTAATAAAGACCCTAAATGTCTACCGCGCGCGTTGGTCGTAGCCTTAGCGCACTGTGCAAAACAGAAGCAGGATTCACCTATCGTGAAGAGCGAGTGGGAACGGATACGAAAAAGTAAATTGAAATTTCTGCTGGAAAAAGCTGAAGAGTTGTGTAGAAACGCAGGTGTTGATATTAATGAAACACTTGGTTGTGGGTTGCCCGAAATAAAAAAATTTCAGGATTTTTTAAAATTAGATGAGACTATGATTAATATATACACGTTAGAGCAATTAGGTACTGGTGACTCAATATTTTTTGATGGCTATAAATACGTAAAATCTGAAAATATAACTCCAAAACGTTTTTTAAACATACTATATAAGCAAATAGATAATGAGGTAGGTCACTTTGACGTTATCACCAGCTTAACTGTTTTAACAGCTTGTAGATATTACTGTCCCTTTTGTAACAAAAAATTAAATCGTAAATCAACGCACAAATGCGGGTATACGTGTGACCGGTGTATGACCACACCTATGTGCCCGAAAAATACCGAAATAATAAAATGTCGCGATTGTTCACTTAATTGAAGCGTGTTACTATAGACATTTAAAAATAAACTTATTTAATAAAAATATCAGCATCTGCGCTGCTGTGAAAAGGTGCAACACTTGTAATAATATCAAAAAGGAATATTATAACTACGAAGGTACTATACCTGATGAGAAGTTTTTCTCTCCAGACTCCATGAGTGTTCACGAGAGAGAAAAATTTCAATCGTGGCATAAAGAGATGCGAGAATCTAATTACGTTTTCAAATTTCAAACTGAAATTTTAAAATATTATAAAACCGATGTTGACATTCTTAGAACAGCTTGTTCAGCGTTTAGAAAAAGTTTTGTAGAAGTAGGTGGTACATGTCCGTTTGTTGAAGCATCGACAATTGCTAGTGCTTGCTCGAAAGTTTTTCGTAAGAACTTTCTCAAACGTGACGAAATAGGCATAATACCGCCTGGTGGTTACAGGAAGAAAAATACTCATTCTAAAGAATCTTTAGAATGGTTGCTTTTCAAAGAGAAGGAGACAGGATTCGACATTCAATACGCTGGTAAAGGAGCTGAGGTTAGGCTCACCGAAAACATTTTGGTTGACGGTTACTATGAATCGGTCACCGGTGATCGATACGTTTTTCAATATCATGGGTGTTTTTACCATGGTTGTACTTCATGTTATAAGGGTACCGAACGCTTAAAATCTGTACATGGTACGAATTTCGAAGAAAAATATACGCGAACTTTAAATACGTCGGCTCGAATAGTAAAGGCTGGGTATATATTAACTGAAATTTGGGGTTGTGATTTCAAAAAAATAAAAAGTAATTTTCCAACTGACATAAAGAGATATATTGACAATCACCCTCTGTTATGGTCGGACACTTTGAATCCTCGCGATGCTTTTTATGGTGGTCGAGCGGAGAATACCGTAAATTTGGCAGAAGTAAAGGAAGGTGAAACGATCGATTATGTCGATATACAGGGTGACCCAATTTAAACGGGCACCGCTCATAACTCGTCAGGGACAGCCACAATCGAAAAAATGGTAGAGACCAAAGTTGTAGGATATCGAAGGGGCAACCCGATGGTGGCCTTGGATTTGACCTTGAACGCGTTTTTCAAGGTCATTTGAAGGTCAACTTTGGATTTTTAAATAGGAACCCCATTCTTTTATTGCGGGAATGGAAAGAGCGGTAAATTTTACGTTCAGAATGGTATGTTCGGTTGCGGCACTGAAGGTCATCGCAAGGTCATGCAGCCAGAATGAAACCCCGCCTACGTAATTCCTCTAGCAACGCCAAATTAAAAAAATAATATTTTTGGCGGAAGGCCGAGTGTGAGACTTTCGACAATTTTCGGAGGCTATTTTTATTTTTGCAAATCGAAAGTTCGGGCGGCAGGTACGGCGCGGGGCCGGGCGCCTGCTTGAAAATCATTCGTGAGTTAAGCGTCGTAGGGGAAGGTTCGACGGAGTCGCGGTGGCAAGACTGAGCGCGGGACTTATTTTAAAAGGCTTATTTCGGGAGCCATTTTTATTTTTCGCACATCAGGAGTTCGGGTAGGTAGGTGGCGACCACCTAGAGGAGTCATTCGCAAGTTAACCGTCGGAAGGGATCATTCGGGGAATAGCGAGACTTATGTTTGGACGCTAGCGAGGGCTCATTTGCGTCTTGGCCGCTGGACAGAGAACATCTAAGAAGGGATTTCATCTCGGATACAAAGTAAAAGTAAAGTTTGAAAAAAAATAATTTGACCTTGAAATAACCTTGTAGGACTGGCTCAAATTCGAGGTCACAATTCTCCCCCCCCCCCCCCCTATACAACAACTTTGGTCTCTACCACTTTTTTTTAATTTGGCGTTGCTAGAGGAATTACATAGGCGGGGTTTCATTCTGGCTGCAGGACATTGAGATGACCTTCAGTGCCGCAACCGAACATACCATTCTGAACGTAAAATTTACCGCTCTTTCCATTCCCACAATAAAAGAATGGGGTTCCTATTTAAAAATCCAAAGTTGACCTTCAAATGACCTTGAAAAACGCGTTCAAGGTCAAATCCAAGGTCACCATCGGGTTGTCCCCTCGATATCCTACAACTTTAATCTCTACCATTTTTTTAAATTTGGCGTTGCTAGAGGAATTACGTAGGCGGGGTTTCATTCTGGCTGCATGACCTTGCGATGACCTTCAGTGCCGCAACCGAACATACCATTCTGAACGTAAAATTTACCGCTCTTTCCATTCCCGCAATAAAAGAATGGGGTTCCTATTTAAAAATCCAAAGTTGACCTTCAAATGACCTTGAAAAACGCGTTCAAGGTCAAATCCAAAGTCACCATCGGGTTGCCCCTTCGATATCCTACAACTTTGGTCTCTACCATTTTTTCGATTGTGGCTGTCCCTGACGAGTTATGAGCGGTGCCCGTTTAAAATGGGTCACCCTGTATGTTTGCTTTACCTTTACATTTGTAAAACAGGTAAATTTCCTATAGGCCACCCTGACATTTTTGTGGGGGACGAGTGTAGGCAATTAACCGGGGATAATAACTGTTTAAGTAGCGTCGAGGGGTTAGTAAAATGTCGAATTCTGCCTCCACGTGATTTATTTCTTCCTGTACTACCTGTGCGAATGCACAAACGTCTAATGTTTCCGCTTTGTAGAACATGCTGCGAGAATTTAGAGCAGGAGGATTGTAACCACGAGCGTTTAAAAGATAGAGAGCTTACAGGCACTTGGGTATCGGAGGAGTTGAAAAAAGCCGTTAGTTTAGGTTATAAAATTACTGCCATATATGAAATATGGCAGTACAAAGTTAAACAGTATAATCCAGAGAAGAATGAATCGGGCCTGTTTGTTGATTATATAAATACTTTTTTAAAATTAAAACAGCAAGCTTCTGGATACCCCAGTGACTGTAACGACGCGCAATCGCATGAGAACTATATTTCAGAATATGAGCGAAAAGAGGGTATAAAATTAGATAAAGAAAAAATAGCTAAAAATCCTGGCTTAAGATTTTTAGCTAAACTTTGTTTAAATTCATTTTGGGGTAAGTTTGGCCAGCGAGAAAATATGGGCGTTACAGAAATTATAAATGATCAGGTTAAGCTTATGGAAATTTTACAGTCATCTGATAGAACCTTGAAAAATGTATTATATGTCAATCAGGAAACTTTTTATATCAACTGGGCTTACACAGACGATAATTATAAACCATCATCTGTAACAAACGTTAGTATAGCCGCTTATACTACGGTTCAGGCTAGGTTAAAACTATACTCTTATTTAGAAAAACTTGGTAGGAGAGTGCTGTATTATGACACTGACTCCTGTATATACTTAAATAAAAATACCCCTGGAGAGTACAAGGTACCTACAAGATGTTTCTTAGGTGATATGACTGATGAGCTTGAAAGTTATGGTGTGAAAAGTTATATCGAGTCATTCGTTACAGCAGAACCCAAATTTTATTCGTATAAAGTTAAAAAAACCGATGGTTCCACGCATGAGGTGTGTAAAGTTAAGGGTATTAGTTTAAATTATTCAACAAATAGTAAAATTAACCATGAAAAAATAAAATCTTTAGTTTTAAATAAGGGTGATAGAATTGTGCATAATTTTACTTCAATCAGGCGTACGGCGATGCATGATTTCGTTACATGTAACGAGTCAAAAACATGTAAATTAAACAGCATGAAAAGACGCTCAAATAGCGTTAATTCATCAAGTCCTTATGGATTTAAAAAAAGACGTATAAATAATTAAGTTTAATAAACTTTTTATTGTAAATAAAATTTAAGAAATATTTATAAAATGTATATATTGTAAATATTTTGCTTAGAAATATAAATCAACTAAAATTGTAATAAAATTCGAAATATACGGAAACCATTTTAAAGAATGTAAAAATTTATTTTTATTCGTTATATAATGTTAATTTAAAAATTTTTTTTTGTTTTAGCTTTAAATTCAGAGAGCACTGCTACTTGTAACGTACCGACGTGTCATTATTTCCCTACATTCAAGCAGAGTTTGGAGGGTATAGCCTGGAGACAGGCTATAGGTTATTTACTTAGGTTAAAGTTGGAGAAAAATAATTATTATAAAAAATATTTAGATGAATTAAGTGTATTTGCGAACGTCTGCAATGTAAAGTTTAGTGCCCAAGTCAAATATCAAAGCAAGTGTGAGTGGTGTATGATATGTAATAGTAAATTTTGCGATGCCGATGATTGTCCTCGAAGAGTTACAATAGTAGACTATGAATATTTTTGTACTTACTCAAACATCGCCAAAGTCACCGATTTATTACGATGGATCATTTACTGTGATGTACTATCTATTCAATTTACTATAGATAACAAATGTGATATTGGAGTATGTACAGATAACCATAGATGTCCTATACACGTTAATAGTGATAAGTATTTTTGTAATCATCGAAAAGGAGACCCAAAACTTAGTTTAGATTATTATTTTTAATGTTTAATAAAATTGAATAAAGTTTAAAGAGTTAGCACTTTATTTTTGTCTTAATGTGTTTGTTTTATTCTTATTTCCAGTACCTAAAAAAATTAACCTGGAGGAAAAATTCTGCATAAACTGTAGCGTATCTAACTGTCGCTTCTTTCCTGAGTATAAACAATCATTGGAAGGGCTGGCATGACATCGTATTGTACATACACTTTTACTAGTGAAAAAAGAGAATAAGGAAAAATACGTTGATATGTTAAAAAACTTGAAATACTTTTCACAATTTACTAAAATTTTGTTTTCATTTCAATGTCGGTACATAATACACAACTGTAGTTTCATGGTGGACGATGAAATTCTTGATAAACGTTATTGTATTTTTTCATTCAAAAATAGACATATTAGTGATTTATTAAAAATGATCGAGATATATGATGTAACGTCAATCGACTTTATGGTTTCCAACGTTGAACAAATATATGGTTTTACAGATAATCCCTACTGTCCAATACACGTAACAAAAAAATTAAGATATATGTATAGAACTTGTGGTGATTTATCATATGAAAAAATAATAATGCCTTTTTCGAAGAAACATCGTTATTAAAATGTAATATTTTGTGTATTTGCTAAATTTAATAAATAATAATTTTAAATAATTCTAATGTGTAAATTATTTCTAAATTCAATAGCTTACCTTATGAATTACATTATTAATATTACATACGCTAACAAGCTTATAAAGTGAAAGTAGCTAAACGATAGCGGTCATTGCTAGAGTAGCGGCCTCGGAGTGAACTTGTATATTAGCTAAATAATAGCTTGTCGTGTACCCGGAGCGCGTGCGTGACCTGCTCGACAAATAAGCTTTTTCTGAAAAATAAAAATGAGTCTACCATGGAAACACCCTTGGACCTCTATGATATGTGGCCCGACAGGCTGCGGAAAGACGCACTTTGTTAAACGATTTTTTCGGAATATAGATGTCATGTCAGACACACCTTTTGCTCGTAAAATGCTTTACTATTCAGAATGGCAAGACGGTTACTTAGAATACGGTAAGGACGTCGAATTTCATGAAGCCCTTCCACAGGATGAGGATTTTGTGTCGGATTCTAGACCGAAATTAATAGTTATCGATGACCTTATGCGCTAATCTTCCAACAATACGATTTGTGATCTTTTTACAAAAGGTTCTCATCATCGAAATTTATCATGTATTTTAATCTCACAGAATTTATTTCATCAAGGACCGAAACAAAGAGATATTTCGTTAAATGCTAACTTTATTGTTATTTTTAAAAATCCACGAGATCGTGCTCAAATCCAGCATATGGCGCGTCAAGTTTATCCTGAAAATTCGAAATTCTTACAAGAAGCTTATTTCGATGCCACGTCCGTTCCTCACGGTTATTTACTGTTAGATTTAAAACAAAGTACTCCTGAATCATTTTTCCTGATGACAAGCATCAATATGTCTATATTCCACGTAATATAAAAAGAAACGTAGGTGAGACTGATTTACCAGTCCTGCGTACCGTCAACATCTAGAACGTCACTCGATGCCAAAACAGCGAGGATATCACATGCTCTGTATCACTTAAACAAGGAGCAGCGAAAAGCTGTACTGAAAAAAGCAAACCGGAATCTAATAAAAGGTATCTGCGAATGTGCTTTAAACACATTGAAAGGTAACGTACCTTTAAACGCAGTACAAAAAGTCAAACTCAAAAAACATAAAACAATCTTACGTCGTTTATCAGACAAAAAATCGAAAGGCTGGAAAAATAAAAAACGTTTGATTGTTCAAAAAGGTGACGGGTTTATAGGTGCGTTACTAGCACCTGTTATAGTTACTATACCTGTTATATCAAGTAGGCAGTAAAAATGCAACACGCCTGTAAGATGGTACTAGTACCTCATGACAGTATAACTAAGTTACAACAACAGCAGCAGCCCCTGAATAATGACATGTTACTAAGCAAAAACGAGGTCGTAAAGGTCTCAAATAGTGTACAAACCCCTGGAAACCATTTATCACGACTAGATTTTGAAATTAATGAAATTTTAAATTCTTCTGAAAAAGACGAGAGAAAAGTGGCAAAAATACAAACAGGTGTTACAAAGATATTTATTTTTTGTAGAAGATCTAAAGAAGAATATTAAAATTTCAAACACGCCAAGTGTTAAAATAAAAGAGCAGGAGTATGGCATTGACATGACAACCATTGCTATGTCAGTACCAGTAAGCTATAGACATAAAAGGAGTTAATGCTACAATTTTTAAAAAACTCAAATAACTCATCAAGATTAACCTGGAATGATCGCGGGACAGTAACGATAGATGGAGTTACTCTTCCAAATTCAAATATCATAGATCTTATAAATGATGATGTACGTAGTAGAAAAGGCGTGAGAGCTACAGGACGCGAACATTTCGCTTGGTTATTACTCGATGTCGGGATGCCTTTAGAATTTATCGGGAACACTGAATTATATAAAGAAGGAAAAAAATTTACGCCACTATCATTACCTTATTCGAGGTCTAACAACAGTAGTCTTTTATCTAAACAAACGACTCTTCAAAACTCGCCATACACTTCTACACCTATACCTAATAGAAAATCAGCTAATGGTTCATCGTCTTTGAATAATAGTTCATATACGGATGCTTCGACAATAATAAATGCAGCAATAGACAACGTGGCCTCCGACGACGCCGTCGACAGTTCATACAGAATACAAAGTAAAAGAGCTAGAAGAAAAATCGGTAAAAACAGTAGTGGTAGTAATATTATACAAGCAGGTGGTTGGTTAAAGTTTCCTAGGTAATTTGTAAAATAAATAAATATGGATGAAGCTAATCAGTTTTTAAATAAAATTTATTATAACCCAAAAGATGAAGCAGGCTACGCAGGAGCCTATCGCCTTGTCGATAAAATCAAGAATAAAGCAGATAAAAATAATATTTACAAGTGGTAGTAGATAGGCTATAGGCATACCAAAACATAGGCATACTAAAACACCCCCTCTCCTCTCAGAGTGTTTTGGTACCCGATGGAAGAGTGGGAATGGTTCTCCCTCTTTTCCGCATACTAAAACACTCCCTCTCCTTTCAAAGTGTTTTGGTACCCGATGGAAGAGTGGGAATGGTTCTCCCTCTTTTCCGCATACTAAAACACTCCCTCTCCTTTCAAAGTGTTTTGGTACCCGATGGACGAGTGGGAATGGTTCTCCCTCTTTCCCCATACCAGAAAACTCCCTTTCCTCTCAATAGTGGGATGGATCTCCCTCTCTCCCGCACACGAAAACACTTCCACTCTAAGTGATTTGCTAACCGATGAAAAAGTGTACTCCCTCTCTCAAATATGTTTTTGGAATGCCTATAGCGTTCTCTAATTTTCTGTTTCACGGATTAGAAATCAATCCTTATTGACGCGTGTAAGGCATCCTCGAACCGATGCCAATTTCGGGATTAGCTTTTGAGGAAAATGTGGGTGTGTACCGGGTGCGCACACCGACATCCTTTGCTCAGGTGGTTGACAATGCAGCATGGTATACTGATCGATGTCCTTTAGTTTTAGAATAAGCGTTACACCTTTCATACGAATGCTGCGTATCGCTTTGGAGAAAAAATGTGGGCGTGTGCAGGTTGATGCGCACGCCAAGGACCCTGCTCAGGTGGTAGACAATGAAGCATTGTATAGTGATCAGTTACACCTCTCATGCGAAAGCTTCATATTCCTTTTGAGAAAAATGCAGGCGTGTGCAGGTCGAATAAGAAATTAATCCTTATTGCTGTGTAAGGCATCCTCAGACCGTTGCCAATTTTTGGAATGAGCGATAGGTTTCTCTTGAAAACGTGGGTGTGTGCAGGTTGGTGAAGTGATGAACCCTCAAAGCTGTTTTCCACGTTAGAGATAATTTTCGCACACACTTGAAACTGACGATTCTTGAAGAGATAATCTTACGCTCAATCTCTCTCTCTCCCTCCAAGAAAGCGTAGGTGTGCACTCGAGTGATTGAGGGATGGTCAAATTTTGTTGAGAGGGAGGAGATTTTGAAAATTCCGGTGGGAAGTGTCTAAGGGAGGTTCTATGAGAAGAAAGTGGAAATTTTTCGGCAATTCGAAGGACTTTTGGCAATTGAAGTGGAAAGGGAAGCTTCGCTGTCCACCGTATTTAAGGACCCGGTGCATGCTTCGTCAGTCAATTCACTCCTCGTTTCCAAGTTCATTCGGCAAAATAGTGAAAAGTGTTCTCCCGCCTTCGAGTATAACCCCTCAAGATACACCGGAGTCAGGATTTTTCTTGCAAGCTGACAAGAAAATGTCACCGAAGAAGCTAAATTCATCAATGCAGCCTTCTCGAAGCCGACGGAGTCTGCAGGTCGCCCAGGAGCGTATACGTTGGCTGGTCGCCAACGCACCAACTCTCCTAACAATGCTCGACTACGTCTCCTGGGCAATGGACGTGGTCGAAACACGTAAGTGAATTTTTTTTTTTATTGTACTATTCAAAAGTTTTTTTCTTTAAATTAATTTATTAAAATTTTTTTAATGTTGCAGTGCCACAACCACCAAATGCTGCTTTGCAGCAATTAGCACCGCGACGATCTCCGACGGCTGACCTGCCACGACGATCTCCGGCGGCTAACCTGCCACGACGATCCCCGGTGGCTGACCTGCCACAACGATCCCCGGTGGCTGACCAGCCTCGACGATCCTCGACGGCTGAGCAGTCGCAGAGATCTTCGACGGCTGAGCATCCTCGACGATCCTCGGCGGCTGACCCGGCGCAGCGATCTCCGACGGCTGACCCGCCACGGCGATCCCCAATGGCTGAGCAGCCTCAGAGATCTTCGATGGCTGAGCATCCTCGACGATCCTCGGCGGCTAATCCGGCGCAGCGATCCCCAATGGCTGAGCAGCCTCAGAGATCTTCGACGGCTGAGCATCCTCGACGATCCTCGGCGGCTGACCCGGAGCAGCGATCTCCGACGGCTGACCCGCCACGGCGATCCCCAATGGCTGAGCAGCCTCAGAGATCTTCGACGGCTGAGCAGCCTCGGCAATCTCAAACAGCTGAGCAGCCTCGACAATCTTCGGTGACCCGAAGAAGACGGTCTCGGTCGAGCTCAAGTTCTAGCTCGAGTTCGAGCTCGAGTTCGAGCTCTAGTTCGAGCTCTAGTTCGAGCTCCAGCTCTAGCGGAACATCATCTAGTAGCGCATCATGTACATCTGTTAAAAGTATACGCGATCTCAAGCCGATTCCTAAGATCGCGTCCTCGAATATGAAGAGAAAAGTAAATGGTAAAAAATATTAAATTTATTCTTAAAATTATATAACTTTATTTAAAAAAATGCTAATCTGTTTTTTTATTGTTAAAGATCAAAAAGGCAACGAGCAGAAGAAGAAAAAGGCAGGAGAGAGAGAGACGTCACCAAAACCAGGAACATCTACAATGACTTCAGGTAAAAAATGCTTTAACTATAAATTAGTTTTATTTTGTATACAATAAATTTATTTTTTGTTTGCTTTAATTTTTCAGAGGTTACGAGACCAGTACCGAGACGTGGTATTTTGCAATTGAAAAGGACTGATAGTAAACAGCAGCAGCAACACCAGCAACACCAGCCACAGCAGCAGCAACACCAGCAACACCAGCAGCAACAGCAACAACAGCAGCAGCAACAACAGCAGCAGCAACAACAGCAACAGCAGCAGCCACAGCAGCAGCAACAGCAGCAGCCACAGCAGCAGCAGCAGCAGCAACAGCAGCAGCAACAGCCGTCACACCAACAACAGCAACCTCAGCAGCACCAACAACGCAATTTACCGCGGATTATAGATGATGAGATAATAATAGGTCACATCAATGTAAACAAAATTTACAAAAATTATAAAAAAAAAATAAATTTAAAGAACTGTGGACACCTCATCGTCTATTAAAACTTTGAGTTTTCCCAAATTTATTTAGAAAAGTTAAAAATTGTAAAATATTTCAGAAAATTTAGATATGATTTTTAAATTGATATACTCTGCTCTTTGTCTTCCTTTTAGTGTAAATAAATAAATAAATTGACTATATGTTAAGATAAATTTCAATCCCTTTTCAACATTTTTTTTTTGTTTTAAAAGATAAAAAAGAATCGTAAGAATTATAATTTTTTTTTAAATTATTTTATTTAATCATTTTTTTTTTCATAATACATTTTAATCAACTTCGTCTTGACTAAATTTTCCAGACAAATAATTTAATAACCATGCTCTTATTGAAAGAGCATTATGGACGGCACATGCTGGTTTTCTTCTAATAGAAAGTTGATGGTGCAAGCAAAAGTAATTTTTATTACTTTTTATGTTCTCCAGTGGAGGGCATCCGAGATCTTCGACATTGGATATTAGACTGAAAAAAAAAAAAAAAAAAAAAAAAATGTGGATAAATTGAAGTATCAAGAGCATGGAAAAAACTGAAGGAAAGTATAAATACGTATTCGGCAAATAATTTTTTAACCACAGTGCTTTCTGTTCTCCTTTAACGAATATTTTTTTAACACCTCGCGTAAAGATTTGTAAGACTTGTTGAAGTCGATGGTATGGAATGTCACCAGAATTCCATTCGATTCCATGGTAACTTTTTTCTAGCCAATGAATCATACATTTTTCTTCCTCGGTAAGTTCTTCCCACGGCATTGGAGACTTGAAGAGGTAAGCAGTTGGTAAAGCTGTTTTTTTTACGTTGAGGAAACTAATTTCCTTGAAAATAAAAGTATCCACAGCAATTCTTTGAAATCCTTGAATGTCAACAATATAAACATTTTCTTCTGGATATTTCAGTATGGTATTTTCGAACATCTTTTTGTATTCACACATTGTAGTCATCTTGGAGCTTTGTAGAGTTAGAATTTCAGTAAGAAGTGTGGATTGAAAATGAACAGATGACTTTCCTCACCCTGGTTTATATAAGAAGAAACTCCGCCTTATGATTTTTTACAATTGGTTGCTTAAAAGAAGCACAGGCCCTGATTGGATGGGTCTGAAAGACGATTTCTCATTGGTCTAAAAGTAGAAAATTCACCCCTTCCCAAGAAAAACCACCCCTCCCCAAGAAAATTCACCCCCCCCCCCTCAACATATCTTGCTCCTCAGCTTTTCTATTCAGAAGATGACGCTTCTCATTGGACCAGACATAAAAAAATCCACCTCTTCTTTCATGGTCTTCCCTATATAAAGGGAAACTTTACTTTGAGCAGCAGTCTTCGTCTACTACTACTACTACTACTACTACCACGGTACACAAAACTAGTCCTTTTTTCGTTTACGAGTCTGTGAGTGTTACTTTAAGTTGGAAAAAGTAAATATGGCTTCAATTCAACTTTTCGAACGTCTTGTCGAAGTAGTGCGTGATACTTCACGAAATATACACGGAATGAGCAATAATGATATTCATTATTGGCTAGACATGTGCAATTCTACAATAAAGGAATTGAACGAAAAAATCAATAAATCTAATCTTTCAAGAGGAGAAAAGCAGAAATATCAAACTTGTATGACACATCTTTCATGTGTGCAAGTTCAACTCGAACAACATCTTCAGCAAGGAGGAAGTCTACAATCGGAAGAAACTGAAGCTAGAGTTGAGTGGCGTGATGTAGAATCAGCTTTTCAAAATCGAATTAGAACAGGTGTAGTTGTAAATATAAAGCATGTGGACATTCTAAGTTTTTTTAACGATGCGCAAAAGCTTTTCAAGGTTAAAGTAGAAGATTGCTTGAAGGAATATAACGCTGTAAAAATAAATTCTGACTTTATCGCAGAATTTTCTATGCAGAAAAATGGAGAGGAAACGACTGACATTAAATATTTTACAAGTGAAAGTGTTACAGCATTCATGTCAACGAATTTGGAAGAATGGTTTAAGGATCATATCAAAGAACCTATTCTCACCCAGCTTGAAGAATTTCAGGAGAAAGATTCTGGCTGGACCCTGACGAGTATTATCAGTTTGTGTATCAATATGACAAAATATTCTCCAATCAAGGGGAGTTCCTTCATTCCACTTCCAAAGTTTATAGAAAAGAAAAAGGCATGTGTTAATATTCGTAATAATGATAATCAGTGTTTCAAGTATGCTATACTTTCAGCATTGCATCCTAGTGAAACTAATCCCAATAGAGTTAATCAATATCGTATGTATGAGAACGAGCTGAACTTTGGTGATATAGAATTTCCAGTCAAACTTAAAGATGTACCAAAATTTGAAAAATTAAATGATATTTCAGTAAATGTATACATGTTAAAAAAGTATAATGCAAAGTTTGAAGTATCGCCATGCCATATTACAAAAGCAAAGAAAGAAAAACATGTAAATCTACTCCTCATTCAAGATTTTTACATAGATGAAAATGAAGAAAATAATCATGATGTTGGCGGAAGCCTGCCTAAATACCACTACGTTTGGATTAAGTATCTGTCTCGAATTTTAAGCTCTCAATTAAGCAAATCTCATGTAAAATCATACCACTGCGAAAGGTGTTTACAAATTTTTTACTGTAAAGAAAGGCTGGAAATGCACGAAAATTATTGCAAAAATATAAATAAATGTCGAATTAATTTGCCCGACTTTAAGAATAACATTCTTAAATTTGAATATTATAATAAAAGTGAAAAAGTTCCTTTTGTTATTTATGCAGATTTCGAATGTTTGTTAAAGCCTACTGAAAATGAAAATGCTTTTCAGCTTCATGAAGCATATAGCATAGGCTATTATATAAAGTGCAGCTTTGATGACAGTTTATCTGTTTATAAATCATACAGACAAAAAAATGAAGATGAAGAGACACCGGCAAAATGGTTTGTTCGAGAATTGAAAGGAATTAGTGAAAAGATTGATCTACTCTACAAAAATCCAAAACCAATGAGACTTACAGATCTAGAAGAATTATCTTTTCGGAGGTCAACTGTTTGTCATATATGTCGAAAGCCTATTAAAAATGATGAACTCGCAGTACGAGACCATTGTCATCTAACAGGACGGTACGTTAGTTTTTAATGTATACAAATATTTGACTTTAATGCTGTACAACATGTAAGACATTTTTTTCTATTTAGTTTCAGAGGGGCAGCTCACAATTCATGCAATTTAAATTAAAAGGATTCGAGATTTGTGCCGGTTATCTTTCATAACCTCAATTATGACACACACTTCATTTTGAAAGAGATTGCTACTTCTACAATAATGACTGGACGAGTATCTCTGATACCTCACAACAAAGAAAAATATATTTCATTTACGAAGTTTATAGATGACTGTGACATCAGTTTTAGATTTATTGATTCATGGCGTTTTTTACCATCATCGTTGGAAAAGCTTGCATCATATTTGGAAACAGTGCCGATAGCAGTAAATGAGTTCAAAACTGATGGATTTACAGATGAGCAAATCAATCTTCTGAGACGAAAAGGTGTATTTCCATATGATTTCGTAGATGGATTGGACAAGTTGATGACTACAAAACTGCCAGAAAAGAATGAGTTTTACAATAAACTAACAGATTCTCACATTATTGATGAAGACTATCATCATGCTGTTACAGTGTGGAATATGTTTACTATAAGAACTTTGGGTGAATATTCTGATTTGTACTTGAAAACAGATGTTTTATTATTAGCTGACGTCTTTGAAAGTTTTCGAGAGACATCACTGAAAGCGTATAGTTTATGTCCTGCACACTTTTACACGACTCCAGGTCTCACATTTTCAGCAGCTCTAAAAATGAGAAAAGTGGAATTGGAGCTTCTCACAGATATAGATATGCTGATGTTTATTGAAGCAGGCATTCGAGGAGGAATAAGTCAATGTTGCAATCGGTATGCTAAGGCAAACAATCCCTACATGGGATCATCATATGATAAGAATCAGAAAACGAAGACGCTCTTATATTTTGATATTAATAATCTTTATGGATGGGCCATGGTGCAGTATTTACCAGTGGGAAAATTCAAATGGATTGAATATGAAACAAATTCAATTTTTTTCAATGCACCACCAGACTCTGATACAGGCTACTTTGCTGAAGTAGATTTAGAGTATCCTGAAGAAATACATGATGATCATCAAGATTTGCCTTTTTGTGCAGAGCATCGTACACCCCCTGGCTCAAAGCAGAAGAAACTGCTGACTACTTTGAACGATAAGAAAAGGTATGTCATTCATTATCTTGCGTTAAAACAGGTACTAGATAATGGACTTCGACTTAAAAAAGTGCATAGGATTCTGAGTTTTGAGCAGAAGCCTTGGCTCAAACCATATGTTGAATTTAATACAGAGAAGAGAAAGCAGGCCAAGAATGAGTTTGAGAAGCTTTTCTACAAGTTATTAATTAATGCAGTATATGGTAAGTGCATCGAGCGAGAACGATCTCGCGTTGATGTGCGATTAGTGAATAAATTTACTGGTCGATATGGAGCAGAAGCACGTATAGCTCAACCAAATTTTCATAGTTGTGCTATCTTTGATGAAAATTTGGTTGCTATACAGCTAAAGAGAACAAGTATTACAATTAAAAAACCAATATACGTTGGTCTCAGCATTCTCGATATGTCTAAAACATTGTTATACGATTTTCATTATTCGTATATGAAGCGGCGACTTGGGGAAAAATGTAAACTCCTTTACACCGACACAGATAGTCTAATATATGAAGTTGATGACGTGGATATGTATAAAATAATGAAAGAAGACTTGCACAAATTTGATACTTCTGATTACAAAGAGAACAATCAATTTGGAATTCCACGTGTCAATAAAAAAGTGCCTGGATTAATGAAAGATGAATGCAATGGCAAGATTATGACAGAATTTATTGGTTTACGTAGCAAAATGTATAGTATTTTGATAGATGGATCTGAGACTGTGAAAAAAGCCAAAGGCATAAAGTCAAGTGTTGTGAAGAAAACAATCACGTTCGAAGATTATCGAAAATGTCTTGAAGAACAAATTATTGTTAAACGTGAGCAGTGCAACATTCGCTCTAAATTACACATAGTGCATACTGAAAAACAGAACAAAATAGCACTAAGTCCGCATGATGATAAAAGATACTTATTACCTCATAGCACAGACACTTTGCCTTGGGGTCATTACCGAATTATTGAGGAGCAGATGGCACTGGCTGTAAGTCAAATGGAGGAGGATGAAAAAATGGCTGATACAAGAGGAGAAAGAGTGGGGGAGATGGAATTGGAGAAGGGGTATGAAGCGACCAATACTAAAGAAGAAAGCGAGAGAGCAATGGAGAGGGGGAGCGAATTGTCCAATGAAAACAGTGCAGCACGAGTGGGGATGACACTTTATGGTGATACAGGCGAACAAATCTTTATAGAATACGATGTTTGTGAGGAGTTAATGCACGAATGGAATCCATCGATGGAGGGGGCATCTTCCAATAGAAGAGATATTCTACAAGAGGCTATGGAAGGGGCAGACATCGTGGTGGGGAATGGGCTATATGAACCGACGCACCACGGTGAAGAGCACATTCGAGCAGTCGAGCTTGAAAATTACCTACCTTTGGAGAAGAAACCAAGACTCACTTAACATTTTCAAGTAAGTTCATAGCTGATTCTCACTATTTTTTTTTTGTTCTCAAAGAAAATCTTTTCTCTAACACACAAATTCTTATTTTTTTCACGTTTCAGAATGGATCTATCTGCACTTAACAAAATTGCTGAGCGCGAGTTCTTGCCTAAGAAGAAAGTCACGGACTTAGAAAAAGATCATGAGTACATGGTGACTGCACTCAAGGAGGTGAATACTAGATTCGGCACGAAGATCGTGGCCGAGATTGATGACAGCTTTCAAATATTTCTGCCAGAAAAGATCTCATCAGCAATCTTGAAAGATCAAGAACTTTTCAATAATCTTTCAAACACAGCAAATAAACTTAGTTTATTTATAACATATCAGGGTGGAACTTCTTTTAAGTTCACCACATGCTAAAATAATGAAATACAAAGACTGATAATTATTAAATACTATTTATTTGTTAAAACTACAATTCACATGAATAAAAATACATTATTAAATATAATAACAATTGCTTTCTTATTTTTTAGAACCTTGAATAATTTATACAATCTCATTTTTATCTATCCAACTATTGTGATCGCTACTGAATCCTAACCATTTAACATATACGCGTTTACCACTTTTCTTTAAAACTTTTTCTACTAAATAAATTTCCGGATACATAGTTTTATGAATTTCCGTTTCATAAAAGCCACCAGAGACGGGTTTATCATAATAATCTTTGAGGTGGTAAGTTACTGGATCTGTTTTTACAACTCGCGTTATTGTGAAAATTTCCGTAGACCAATTTGGTGTGTAACCTTTTTCAAAAACATTTTTTAACCTACTTATTCGTACTTTATCTCCTACTTTGAATTTCGGTTCTTTCACTGACGACTTTTCAGTAGGAAAACGTCTCTTGACCTCTCTCTCATTTGCCTGTGTAACATTTTCAGGCTCGATTCCTGTTGTCCGATGTTTTCTCGAATTGTATGCTTTGAGCAAGTTAGGTAGAATATCCAACCATTTATAGCTTCCTTGTTTGCTGAATTCTGTCCACATTGCATTTTTTAACGTTCTATTGAATCGTTCGCATATACTTGCATGAAGATTACTATGTGAAGAGTATAAGTGTATATTGTGCTTCTGCATAAGTTTTTGAAAAATTGAATTGTAAAATTCTTTTCCTTGGTCAGTTTGTAGATTCTTCGGTACTCGTCCTTCTTTCAGTATTGACTTCATAGCTGCAGTAACATCCTGGCCACTCTTCGACTTGACTGGCACGGCCCACGCGTACTTTGAAAATATGTCTATAACAGTGAGTAAGTAGCGGAAATCTTTGTTCTCGCTAGCGTAAGGAATCATTTCCACAAGATCACCTTGCCAAGTCTCATCTATTCCGCGTATATCATATTTTCTTCGCTTGTACCTGCGGCGTGCAGCTTTATGCAGCTCTTCAGCTACTTTTTTTTTCCATCTTCTTTGATTATAAAATTATTCAATTGACCAATAATATATTCAACGCTTGCGAAATTACGTTGAGAAATATCATTAAGATATTTTAATTTTTTGTCCACATCAGATTTAAGGCTTTCAACTTGCTCCCTATATTGGTCTATAAGTTCACCAATTCCAGTAATTTTAGAAGATATATAATTTACTTTCGTCTGCAGGATAACTTGCAGTGAATGCAAAGTGATTGCATCTTTTGGATTGCGTGGCTCTCCGAGATTACAGAGTCGCTTCTCCTCTAAGTCAAAATCGCCGTCTGATGTAAAATTAAAACCATTTCCTGGAGGCCCGCGACTCACTTGCTGTGAGCTCCCAAGTTTTCTTCCGAACACATCGAGACTCATGGTAGTACTGATGCAAAGAAGAAAGATGCGTATCAATATATATGCCCAGCTTCACGCAATTCTTCAATAATTGAATGAATTTCGTTGGTGTGATTGTTATTTCCAGCAGATCGTTCGGCAATCAATAATCGAAGTCGTTCGACAAGCTCATTTGGATCGTCCCAGTAGACAAGATCTATGGAAGAATTTTTCTTAGCTATTTTATATTTAGGTACAAGTCCTCCTCCGCTGCTGTTGTTCTTTTTACGTGGAGTGCTGCGGAACATTGGAGCTAAAATATTCTTATATTTATTACTTCTCGACATTCTTATAGATTCATCTTTGCTGAATTTTTTCCGATGAGCATTTGATGCTTCCAGAATCTTGCGATAATTTTCACGATCTGCTGAACTCAGAAGAAGATCATCCGGATATTTTTTAAATAGCAATTCCATTAGTCCATTCGTTTTAGGATAACTTTCATTTCTGACTTTGACATATTTATCATCAAACTCTATTTCTGAATCACCAATCATATACACTCCATTAACCTTTCGCACTCCGTATATATTGTCAATTGTTCTACGGCTTTTATCTAACAATGATAAAAAATCTTCAGCTGATTCATTTTTTCCACTCGTAGATTTAAATGTAGAATTGGTTATTGTGTTAAAAGCATCATCATCATCATCATCATCATCATCATAATCATAAACAGTATAATCCAATAAACTTGATTTATTATTATTATTATTTTGATCGTTGAGCAAACTTGATCGATCGATTATTTTCTTACTGCTGTTTTTAACAAAAATGTGATTGGATGGTTGCTGCAGTGGACTTTCACTTTTCATCTCAACAAGTTTTTCAAGTGGTGTGACGACTGGTTTTAGAGTATCGCCGATGACTTTTTCAAAATCATCTTTCTCCTGTTTTAATAAAGTGTATTTTTTTTTAATAGCCTCACGAGCTCGCAAGAGCTCACTAAGAACATTCTTCTCTTTCTTGAAGTCTGACATGCTGACGTGGCGATGTCTACAACTGAACTGCAAGTTTGAGACTCATAATTCCTTTTTTATTGCAAAACAGTCAAATCCTTTTCTGTATCTACCCTCATTCATCGGTCTATCTTTGTCAATGACGATGAATCCATATCTATCATTCTTCCAACATTCAGAACAAAGATTCCGAAATTCATTGAAAGTTAAATCAGTATTCACATGATCTTCATAGATATGTTTAAGATTTACATCATCTTGTCGATAAATTACTAACAAATTGACATTATCCCTAATGAGATGTTTTCCTATATGAGCATAAGATTGACATAGATAGAAACTATCTACACTCTTATGTCTTCCCATACAGAAGAATGCTCTGACGTTATTCTGCTTCTCACATGCCACATCATCAAAAATCATAATTGAATTTGGTAGGGCTTCATCTGGTGATACTACAGATTCATGCTCACTAAACGGAAGATATGATACTCCTTCAATCGGATCCAAGACATTTTTGAGAAATTGATACTTTGGCTGATTCAAGGATTTAGAGTATACATATAAATTCTCAAATCTAAGACCATTGGGGTGTGTAATTAGAGCCAATATTTGTTTTTCCACAGTTTGATGGACCACAGAATACTGCTCGTATACTATCTGGTAGTAATTCCCCATGACGCTTCTTTCTCTTCTCTTTTCCAAAATCAAAATTCGTGACAGGGAGTTTGACGTTTTGCTCGGTAAAATCCATGTTCACGCAACAAAGTCACATTCAACATTGAACTCTTGAAATATAAACGCTCGTTTTATACCATAAACGTCAGTTGTGAATCAACACTCGAAGAGAGATGATCATACACAAATCTCAGAAACAGCCGAAAGGCTATGGATTGCTTGATAAAGTTATCAATAACTTACCTGTTGAAATGCATCTTCCTGGATATCAATACTGCGGTCCCGGAACCAAATTAAAAAAGCGAATGAAAAGAGGAGATCCTGGTATTAATCCGCTTGATCAGGCATGTAAAAAACATGACATAGCTTACTCCGATAAAAACGGAGATCGTAAAGCTGCTGACAAGAAGCTTGCTGAGGAAGCTATGCAGCGTGTCAGAGCCAAGGATGCGAGTCTTGGTGAAAAAGCGTTTGCTTTTGCTGTTAACAGTGCTATGAAATTAAAAGGAAAAACTGGAATGGGACTGAAATTTAATAAGTTAGTGACTGTAGCTAAAAAATCAATGACAGCAAGTAAACATTCTCGCAAGGTTATTCAATCAGCGTTGAAGGGTGCACGTCAAGCTGTTAAAAGTGTAGGAGGAAAGAAAAAAGTTATCATTCCACGTGTTCTGCCGCTTCCAGCAAAAATTGGTGGAGTTCTTCCTTTTCTCATTCCATTGTTCGCAGGACTAAGTGCCACCGGTGCTCTAGCAGGAGGTGCTGCTGGAATAGCTAAAGCTGTTAATGATGCTAAAGCCGCGCAGAAAAATCATGAAGAAAGTAAGAGGCATAATAAGACTATGGAAGCTATTGCTTTAGGCAAAGGACTCCATCTTAAGCCCTATAAAACTGGGATGGGATTATTTATGACACCTCATATTGGTTGTGGCAGCAATCAAGTGAATAGAAAAAAAAAACTTCGATTTAACTTTGCCGAATCGTCCACTGACTGACTACGATCTAAAAAAATATGCTCATATGATGAAAATCTCAGATTTCCGAGGTGTTTTCATGAGAAATAATTTGCCTCCCAATGGTCCATGGTATAATGAATCTGCAGTGGTTAACTTGGATGACTATCAAAATAGAGGTACTCACTGGGTTTGTTATCGCAAGCAAGGTTCTGAAGTGCTTTATTTTGATAGTTTTGGTGATCTCAAACCTCCCAAGGATCTCATGATGTATTTTAACGTGAAAGAAGTGAAATACAATTACAAAAGATATCAAAATTTTGACTCATTCATATGTGGCCATCTTTGTCTCTACTTCTTAGCTGGAAGACTATAAAAAGAGGTGCTCGCAGCCGAATGAATTCATTATCATCCGATCAGTCATGGAAGATAGTTTCACTCTGAGTCTAACGGAAAATCTTCTGTTCTAGAAGCACAATATTTCCCTTCAATCGAACTACCAGAGCATAAAAATTTTGTTTTGGGCTTCGTTGAACTTTTAACATTCAACTCTATTCCAAACGTTGACTCATCAAACAATAAAGTTCATTTGAATGGTGAATTTATTACTATTCCAACTGGCAGTTACGAGATTGATGCTCTTGATCAATTTTTACAAGCAGCTTTGAAAGCTAAAGGAATTAATTTTTCCTTGAAAGCTAACAACAATACTCTCAGAAGTGAAATTACTTGCAGTCATCCCTTAGATTTCAGACCACACGATTCAATAGGTCGTCTCCTTGGCTTCACTCCTCGTATTCTCAAAGTTAAAGATCTTCACAGCTCTGATTTACCTGTGAAATATTGAAAATCAACGCACTGCGAGTAGAGTGCAACATCACTGCAGGTGCTTACATCAATGACAAAAGAGTTCACACAATCCATGAGTTCTTTCCCCGCGTGCCTCCAGGATATAAAATCATAGAAGTTCCGTCTCATGTCATATATCTACCGCTCAGCGTCAAGTGCATAGATCATCTACAAATTCGAATCGTCCATCAGGATGGAAATTTGGTGAATTTTCGAGGAGAGGAAATCACTATTAGACTCCACATCAAATCTGTATAATGGGCATCGTTTACAATTCTGGATCATATATAAGTCAGTCATCATGGCAACCAGTCATCAGTCGACCGAAGAAACTCAAACCGTTAACACGCAAGAGCATTCAGTTTCTGAAAAGTCTAGGACTAAAAGTTCGTGGAAAAAATTCACGTGTATAATTTTTTGCTGCTTCCAGAAAAATGGACGAAATTCTAAGCATTCAATCAGGTGTCGTATTCGATGAGTCTATTGCTCATTACGAAGTACACGCACATCAGCCATACTCATCATTAAGCTTTGACAACAGCGATGAAATTCGTATTTCTATCCAACAGATCTATGTCTCCTGCCATCACGTAGTCTATCCATGTATGTGGAAAATTGAAACTCAAAACTGGTTCATCAGCTTCAGCTAAAACTACATTCGTGAACAATGGCATTTGTCATCTGTTTGATGAAATTCGTTATGAAATTAATGCTGTGGAGATAGATAAAAGTAAAAATGTTGGTTTGAGCAGTCTTATGAAAGGATGGACTTCATTTAATTCGAATCAGAATAATATGCTAGAAAATGCAGGCTGGCTTGGCAATGAAGAAAACGTCAAATCGTTTGTCGATGAAAAGGGAAACTTTGACGTTGCGATTCCGCTGAGTATGATCATGGCTTTGCAGAAGACTATAAAAAAATTATAGTTAACATGAAGCATGAGCTCATTCTTACAAGATCGAGAAGTGACTTGAACGCAATAATCCAGGAAGGTACTACGACATCTGGTGTAACTGCTTATGAAGATTGTGAAGTAAAAATATCGAAGATAGAATGGTTAATGCCATATTCATTGCATCTGATAAACAAAAATTCAGCTATTGAATTTCATTGGTAAAGATAATCCCATCTCTATGTGTTTTCGTTCTTGGGAGATATTTGAATATCCTCTTCTCCCAAGCACGAATAAACACGTCTGGACAGTGAAAACATCAAATCAACTGGAGAAACCTCGTTTTGTAATTCTCGGACTACAAACAAAGAGAAAAGCTGTAAGAACTGCAAATGCGAGTAGATTTGATCATTGCGAGATAAGTAATGTGAAACTTTTCTTAAATTCACAATATTATCCATACAACAATATGAATCTCGACATATATAACAATCAGTATGCGATTCTCTATGATATGTATGCTAATTTTCAAAAATCATACTATGGAAGAGATCCACAGCCGATGCTGACAAAATCTATGTTCATCGAGAATGAACCGCTAATAGTTATTGACTGTTCACGACAAAACGAATCTCTCAAGAACGCTCCTGTTGATGTACGTCTAGAGTTTGAGGCTAAAAAGATTTTCCCGCACACACTTCAGCCTACTGCATGATCTTACACGATCGTATCGTTCAGTACAATCCCATCAGTGGGGATGTCAAGAAACTCGTCTAGGTTGCACAAAAAAAAAATGGAGTATGCAGTAGACATGACTGGTTTCAAGCAAACCGGAGAAGATTATATTCTAAAGGAAATTGCAATCATTCCTCTCAACGATAATAGTGAGCCTATTGTTCTAATATTTAAAAATCCCTTCCCCTGGAAAAAACTCTCTGACAAAATACAAAGGGAAAACAACTGGCTTAAACATAATCATCATGGCATGAATTGGAAAACCGATGGACATGACTACTCTCAAATTGGAAACTTGCTTCGTGACGCTTTGCATGATGCATCAAAAATTTTGTCATGGGTACAATAAAACAGAAATGGCTTCAAACGATTCAAATTTCCAGTTCACAACATTGAACAATATGACTATCCGTCAAAACCATCTTTTAAGTGCGTCACAATATGCACATATCATAATCCAAGCTATAAGACGACCTGTGCATTGCACAACGTCAAACTTATGAAATTGTTCTATCTGCATAAACTGTAAAGTAAAAAAAAATTAAAGAAAAAATGAAAAAAAAGTAGAGAAAGTTATAGGCATTCCAAAACATAATGGAGAGAGGAAAAATTATCCCACTCTCTCATCGGGTACTAAAACACTCTGAGAGGAGAGGGGGTGTTTTAGTATCTTGAAGAGAGAGAGGGGATCCCTCCTCTTCCATCGGCTACCAAAACACTCTGAGAGGAGAGGGGGTGTTTTAGTATGCCTATGTTTTGGTATTGTGTAATATAGTAAGTATTATAATCTTGATTATCAGTACCAAAATGGTACACGTCGCGCCATCTATTGGTCAACTGCGATTTTGTACATTGAGACGAGCTCACGCGAGAGCTGACGAACCGCGCATGTCTCGCGCTATACTCTAATCGCCTATTACGTATTATATCATATTCCGTGTGTAGAGCAGACTATGCTGTACTCTACAATACACTCTCTCTCTTGCCTGTAAGACTCCGATGTGAGCAGACGTGCCGCCGACTAGGCTCTCAAGCCTTTTACAATATACTTAACAATAAATTAACCTCAAGTTGTTGTTTATTGATCCAACCTTTTTCATCATGGTAGCAGAGCGTGGTTGGTATTTATATTTTATCCCGCATGTCTACTCATATGAGTGACATGAGAGATATGTAGTGTAAAACTAAGTGAGGTTAGAAGAAAAAGCCACGTGGAAAGTAGTTACCGGTTATTGTTAAAAAAAAGTAAATCGCACAGTGAAAAATTGAACAGTGAAATTAAAGAAGAAAATATCTGGAGAAATTTATATGCATGTGAAGCATTGATATTCGAATTTTCGTATAGAAACGTCTGTCGATAGAAGAAGATTTTCAAGTGAAAATTAACCGGTCAAAAAGGGTTAAAAGAAAAAAAATATAAGCTCAGTGACGTAGATAAAGTCGTCAGCTACTCAACAATTAAAAAATTTTAAAAACTAATCAAGATTTAAGTGCGATGCAAGAAGATTAAAGTCGGCGCGAGTGAAACACGTGGTGAAGTGCTATTTCAGAGCACGTGCAAATTAGAGGTTAAGCACATGTACTTGTGGCTTAAGCCTAAAGTAAAACAAGAAGACGATTAGAAGCCAAAAATATTGAATTAAAAGAAAGAATCAAGAAATCAAATTAGAAAAATATTTTTAAAAGCACTCAAGAAGATTATTAAATTGAAAAATCAAGTATACGAGAGCATTAGTGCAAAAGAAAAAGAAATGGCTAAAACAAGCGAAAATCGAAGACATTATGATACCAGTGTTTTGATGGTGCAAATTATTCCAGTTGGAAAATTAGATTAATGATCCTGTTAGAGTATAAAGAGTGCAACGAACCAGCAATAAATGAAATGCCTGATAAATATAAAGGCAAAGAAGATGATTGGAAAAAGATTGATTTAAAAGCTCGCACTATGATAATTAGTGCTATCTCAGACAAACAATTAGAATACATCGGTGAATGTAAAACAGCTCTCGCGATGATAACAAATTCGATAAAATGTATTTAACACAATCAACAGCTTTGCAAATTATATGCAGAGGAAAAATCGAAGAAATCAAATTAAATAATTATAATTCAGTGGGAAGAATTTTTTGTAGAATTCGAAAAAGTAACTAATGAATTCAAATCAGCTGGTGGGAAATTAGAAGAAGTCGAAAAAATTGAGATATCTACTTAGAGCTTTACCACCAAGCTAATAGTTACATTGGGGATTTTATAGATGTTATCCCAGAAGACCAAAGAACAGTAGACTATGTAAAGTGTCGAAAATAAAGAGAAAAATATGACTAATGCTGAGTCAGATAATAAAAAGTAATGCCAGTACTTTGCGGTACAAACCAAAGGCAAAATGTTTTAACTGTGGAAATTTGGCCACCTATCATAAACGAGTGTACGAGACCACATCAGCAGAGCAACCGAGGACGTAAGGTGTCGAAGATAGGCCAGGTCAACGAGGGCTACCAACGAGGAAATCAACGAGGCTAGCAACAGAGGGTCTATGAGGCTTCCAACCGAGGCAAATTACCGAGACAATCACGAAGCGAGGTAGAGGTCAAGGTCAACCCAAAGCCAACCTTTCTATAGAAGAAGAAGGACCACTCATCCGGAAGCATGGCTGACCTAAGGTCTGGCAACCCAGATAGAAACCAGATAAACGCAGAAATAGTAGCGAAAGAAAATACCGCAATTAATTACATTAGATAGTGGCTGCACAGACCATTACTGTAAAATAATGATAAATATTCTTGATAATTTACATTTAAAAATCCCAGAAGGAAACACCGATGGTGTGGGTAAAAGTTTGAAAGCTACTAAAATTGGAACTGTAAAATTACTTTTTAAAAATTATTACAACTAAAATGTCAAGTAGATTTAAAAAATGTTTATATATCGCTTACAAAGATACCTTGAGTTTCTCTAAGTTTCAGAAAATTATATGATAGTAGTAGCAAAACGCATTACGTTCTTATAAATTAAAATAGAGAATTAATATAGCTCGCAAAACAAAAAGGGATAATTCCATATTTTATGAAAAGCCATGTAATTGAAAAGCGAAAATGCTGTAAATGGGTTTGTAAATCTATTAAAATTCAACTGATAAAGAGAAATGGCATAGAGCATTGTAGGTCACAAGTTAACTTCTCTAACATTAACAAATTTAGGTGGAAAAATAAATGAAGGTGCGATCGAAAAATAGAAATGTCAAACGAAATGTGGAAACTGTATGGTGCAAAATGGCAAAATGTACCGTCTGAAAATAATAGATCAAAACTACGGAAATTTCTGAATTAATTCACACAGATTTAGAAATGGGTCCATATAACACAACTTGGTCAATATGGGGAGAAAAATATTTTGGTAATCTTTCAGCATTGATGATTATAGTAAGTGCGTAATGAACTTTTCTCTGGTATTAAAAATACAAATCAGAGGACTGCGTTGTTTAAAAGAATTTGTTAGCCTTTAGTAGAAAATAAATTTAGTGTTGAAGCAGAAACTACGCTAAAAGATAACGGCAAAAGAATATCTAAATAAGGAAATCTATGATTATAAAATCAAAAGGAATCTCGAACTACATGCCCAATCAAAAATGTCCATGAACTAAACGGAGAAGCGGAAAGACATAATGATCCCAAAATGGATATGTAAGCAGATGTTTAATGCGTGAAGCAAAAATTCATATAGGCGATAACAAATTGAAACGAAAACAGTAGCTTATCCAAAAAATCGCATTAACGGCAAAATACACCAAAACAAACGCCATTAAACATTTTGGTAAAACCAAATGTTGATCATTTAAAATTTGTAGCCTAGAGTCTTGTAATGAGTACCAGGTGTTTTCGCTGCGAAAAGCAAATGGGACGATAAATAAATTCAGGGGTGTACTAGTAGGCGTGTAGAAAAATGGCTATAAAGTTCCCGTCAATGGTAGAGTTATTCATAGATACGTAGCCAAGTAGTCTAGCAGTACCATGCAATGGTCGTATGAAAACTCCGATGATGAAAAAGATAGAGATTTGGAAAATAGCGAATCTGAAAATGTAGAAAACAAAATCAACTCTTTACCCATACTGGACTCGAGTCATAGGGTAATGAAATAACCGAAAATCGTATATAGAGGAACATGGAGGGCGTATAAATGAATTAAATTTGATATTATTGAAAAATGATAATTCAAGTTTAAAAGTACAAAGAAAACAATAAAAGAAAAGTCCAAAATTTGTATATAATGGGGCACGTTTACAATTCTGACTTCATATATAAGTCAGTCATCATGGGCAAACCAGTCATCAGTCGACCGAAGAAACTCAAACCGTTAACACGCAAGAGCATTCAGTTTCTGAAAAGTCTAGGACTAAAAGTTCGTGGGAAAAATTCACGTGTATATTTTTTTGCTGCTTCCAGAAAAATGGACGAAAATTCTAAGCATTCAATCAGGTGTCGTATTCGATGAGTCTAATTGCTCATTACGAAGTACACGCACATCAGCCATACTCATCATTAAGCTTTGACAACAGCGATGAAATTTCGTATTCTATCCAACAAGATCTATGTCTCCTGCCATCACGTAGTTCTATCCATGTATGTTGAAAATTGAAACTCAAAACTGGTTCATCAGCTTCAGCTAAAACTACATTCGTGAACAATGGCATTTGTCATCTGTTTGATGAAATTCGTTATGAAATTAATGCTGTGCTGTGGAGATAGATAAAAGTAAAAATGTTGGTTTGAGCAGTCTTATGAAAGGATGGACTTCATTTAATTCGAATCAGAATAATATGCTAGAAAATGCAGGCTGGCTTGGCAATGAAGAAACGTCAAATCGTTTGTCGATGAAAAGGGAAACTTTGACGTTGCGATTCCGCTGAGTATGATCATGGGCTTTGCAGAAGACTATAAAAAAATTATAGTTTAACATGAAGCATGAGCTCATTCTTACAAGATCGAGAAGTGACTTGAACGCAATAATCCAGGAAGGTACTACGACATCTGGTGTAACTGCTTATTGAAGATGTGAAGTAAAAATATCGAAGAATAGATGGTTAATGCCATATGTCATTGCATCTGATAAACAAAAAATTCAGCTATTGAATTTCATTGGTAAAGATAATCCATCTCTATGTTGTTTCGTTCTTTGGGAGATATTTGAATATCCTCTTCTCCCAAGCACGAATAACACGTCTGGACAGTGAAAACATCAAATCAACTGGAGACCTCACCTCGTTTTGTAATTCTCGCGACTACAAACAAAGAGAAAAGCTGTAAGAACTGCAAATGCGAGTAGATTTGATCATTGCGAGATAAGTAATGTGAAACTTTTCTTAAATTCACAATATTATCCCATACAACAATATGAATCTCGACATATATAACAATCAGTATGCGATTCTCTATGATATGTATGCTAATTTCAAAATCATACTATGGAAGAGATCCACAGCGATGCCTGATGACAAAATCTATGTTCATCGAGAATGAACCGCTAATAGTTATTGACTGTTCACGACAAAACGAATCTCTCAAGAACGCTCCTGTATTTGATGTACGTCTAGAGTTTGAGGCAAAAAGGATTTTCCGCACACACTTCAGCCTACTGCATGATCTTACACGATCGTATCGTTCAGTACAATCCCATCAGTGGGGATGTCAAGAAACTCGTCTAGGTTGCACAAAAAAAAAATGGATGTATGCAGTAGACATGACTGGTTTTCAAGCAAACCGGAGAAGATTATATTCTAAAGGAAATTGCAATCATTCCTCTCAACGATAATATGAGCCTATTGTTCTAATATTTTAAAAATCCCTTCCCTGGAAAAAACTCTTCTGACAAAATACAAAGGGAAAACAACTGGCTTAAACATAAATCATCATGGCATGAATTGGAAAACCGATGGACATGACTACTCTCAAATTGGAAACTTGCTTCGTGACGCTTTGCATGATGCATCAAAAATTTTTGTCATGGGTACAATAAAACAGAAATGGCTTCAACGATTCAAATTTCCAGTTCACAACATTGAACAATATGACTATCCGTCAAAACCATCTTTTAAAGTGCGTCACAATATGCACATATCATAATCCAAGCTATAAGACGACCTGTGCATTGCACAACGTCAAACTTATGAAATTGTTTCTTCTGCATAAACTGTAAAGTAAAAAAAAAATTAAAGAAAAATTGAAAAAAAAGTAGAGAAAGTTATAGGCATTCCAAAAATAATGGAGAGGGAAAATTATATCCCCACTCTCTCATCGGGTACTAAAACACTCTGAGAGGAGAGGGGGTGTTTTAGTATCTTGAAGAGAGAGAGGGGATCCCTCCTCTTCCATCGGCTACCAAAACACTCTGAGAGGAGGGGTGTGTTTGTTTTAGTATGCCTATGTTTTGGTATTGTTGTAATATAGTAAGTATTATAATCTTGATTATCAGTACCAAAATGGTACACGTCGCGCCATCTATTGGTCAACTGCGATTTTGTACATTGAGACGAGCTCACGCGAGAGCTGACGAACCGCGCATGTCTCGCGCTATACTCTAATCGCGCTATTACGTATTATATCATATTCCGTGTGTAGAGCAGACTATGCTGTACTCTACAATACACTCTCTCTCTTGCCTGTAAGACTCCGATGTGAGCAGACGTGCCGCCGACTAGGCTCTCAAGCCTTTTACAATATACTTAACAATAAATTAACCTCAAGTTGTTGTTTATTGATCCAACCTTTTTCATCATGGTAGCAGAGCGTGGTTGGTATTTATATTTTTATCCCGCATGTCTACTCATATGAGTGACATGAGAGATATGTAGTGTAAAACTAAGTGAGGTTAGAAGAAAAGCCACGTGGAAAGTAGTTAACGGTTATTGTTAAAAAAAGTAAATCGCACAGTGAAAAATTGAACAGTGAAATTAAAGAAGAAAATAATCTGGAGAAATTATATGCATGTGAAGCATTGATATTCGAATTTTCGTATAGAAACGTCTGTCGATAGAAGAAGATTTCAAGTGAAAATTAACCGGTCAAAAAGGGGTAAGAAGAAAAATATAAGCTCAGTGACGTAGATAAAGTCGTCAGCTACTCAACAATTAAAAGAATTTTAAAAACTAATCAAGATTTAAGTGCGATGCAAGAAGATTAAAGTCGGCGAGTGAAACACGTGGTGAAGTGCTATTTCAGAGCACGTGCAAATTAGAGGTTAAGCACATGTACTTGTGGCTTAAGCCTAAAGTAAAACAAGAAGACGGATTAGAAGCCAAAAATATTGAATTAAAAGAAGAATCAAGAAATCAAATTAGAAAAATATTTTTAAAAGCACTCAAGAAGATTATTAAATTGAAAATCAAGTATACGAGAGCATTAGTGCAAAAGAAAAAGAAATGGCTAAACAAGCGAAAATCGAAGACATTATGATACCAGTGTTTGATGGTGCAAATTATTCCAGTTGGAAAATTAGATTAATGATCCTGTTAGAGTATAAAGAGTGCAACGAACCAGCAATAAATGAAATGCCTGATAAATATAAAGGCAAAGAGATGATTGGAAAAAGATTGATTTAAAAGCTCGCACTATGATAATTAGTGCTATCTCAGACAAACAATTAGAATACATCGGTGAATGTAAAACAGCTCTCGCGATGATAACAAAATTCGATAAAATGTATTTAACACAATCAACAGCTTTGCAAATTATATGCAGAGGAAAAATCGGAAGAAATCAAATTAAATAATTATAATTCAGTGGAAGAATTTTTTGTAGAATTCGAAAAAGTAACTAATGAATTCAAATCAGCTGGTGGGAAATTAGAGAAGTCGAAAAATTGAGATATCTACTTAGAGCTTTACCACCAAGCTTAGTTACATTGGGGATTTTATAGATGTTATCCCAGAAGACCAAAGAACAGTAGACTATGTAAAGTCGAAAATAAAAGAGAAAAATATGACTAATGCTGAGTCAGATAATAAAAGTAATGCCAGTACCTTTGCGGTACAAACCAAAGGCAAATGTTTTAACTGTGGAAAATTTGGCCACTTCATAAACGAGTGTACGAGACCACATCAGCAGAGCAACCGAGGACGAGGTGCTCAATATAGTCAAGGTCAACGAGGTCACCAACGAGGAAATCAACGAGGCTACAACAGAGGGTTCAACAGAGGCTTCAACCGAGGCAACTACCGAGACAATCAGCGAGGCAGAGGTCAAGGTCAACCCAAAGCTAAATCTTCAGGCGAACAACAGGGCGACTACTCATCCGAAGCATGGCTGACCCAGGTCTGCAACCAGAGGTAAACCAGATAACTGCGTTAGAAAATAGTAGCGAAAGTTTAGGTCAAATTAATTGGTTACTAGATAGTGGCTGCACAGACCACATTGTAAATAATGATAAATATTTTGATAAATTCGTATATTTAAAAAATCCTATAGAAGTAAAATTACCTGATGGTAAAAGTTTGAAAGCTACTAAAATTGGAACTGTAAAATTACTTTTTAAAAATTATTACAAATCAAAAACAAGTAGACGTAAAAATGTTTATTATGTTCAAGGCATTAGACACAAACTACTGAGTTTCTCTAAAGTCTAAAAGTCACAAAAATTATACAGTAGTAGCAAAAAATGATGATGCCAAAATTTACAATAAAAATAGAGAATTAATAGCAGTCGCAAACAAAAAGGATAATCTATATTTTATGAAAAGCTATGTAATTGAAAAGGAAAATAAGCAAATGTTTGTAAATTCATTAAAATTAACTGATAAAGAGAAATGGCATAGAGCATTAGGTCATGTTAACTTTCAATATTTGAACAAATTAGTGAAAAATAAATTAGTAAAAGGATTGCCAGAAAAAATAGAAAATGTCGAAATGAAATGTGGAAATTGTATAGAGAGTAAAATGGCAAATGTACCGTTCGAAAATAATAGATCAAAAACTACGGAAATTTTAGAATTAATTCACACAGATTTAAATGGTCCACATAACACAATCGGTTATGGGGGAGAAAAATATTTTGTAACTTTCATTGATGATTATAGTAAGTGTACTAGAATTTTCTGCATTAAAAATAAATCAGAGACTGCCAGTTGTTTAAAAGAATTTGTTAGTTTAGTAGAAAATAAATTTAGTAAGCGAGTTAAGAAATTACGTTGTGATAATGGCAAAGAATATTTAAATAAGGAAATTTATGATTTTATAAAATCAAAGGAATTGAACTATTGCCATGCCCACCGTACGTCCATGAATTAAATGGAGTAGCGGAAAGATATAATAGATCCGCAATGGATATGGGCAGATGTTTAATGCGTGAAGCAAAAATTCATAGGCGATATTGGCCTGAAATTATGAAAACAGTAGCTTATCTAAAAAATCGCACAATTGCAAATACAGCCAAAAATAAAACGCCATACGAAATATTTTTTGGTAAAAAACCAAATGTTGATCATTTAAAAATTTATGGCAGTCGAGTCTTTGTACGAGTACCAGAAGCGCTGCGAAAAAGCAAATGGGACGATAAAGCCAAATTAGGTGTACTAGTAGGTTATGTAGAAAATGGCTATAAAGTTCTCGTCAATGGTAGAGTTATTCATGCTAGACATGTACAAGTAGTCGAAGAAAATACAGAAATTATTTGCTTAGAAAAACTTGATGATGAAAAAGATAGAGATTTGGAAAATAGCGAATCTGAAAATGTAGAAAACAAACTAAACTCTTTTACCCATACTTCGACTCTCGAGTCAAGTAGGGGTAATGAAATAAATTTCGAAAATCGTATAGATAATTATGAAAGTAGAGAAAATGAATTAAATTCTGATATTGCTGAAAATGATAATTCAAGTTTAAAAGTACAAAGAAAATCTAATAGAAAGAAAAGTCCTGTAAATCTGTATAATGGGCATCGTTTACAATTCTGGATCATATATAAGTCAGTCATCATGGCAACCAGTCATCAGTCGACCGAAGAAACTCAAACCGTTAACACGCAAGAGCATTCAGTTTCTGAAAAGTCTAGGACTAAAAGTTCGTGGAAAAAATTCACGTGTATAATTTTTTGCTGCTTCCAGAAAAATGGACGAAATTCTAAGCATTCAATCAGGTGTCGTATTCGATGAGTCTATTGCTCATTACGAAGTACACGCACATCAGCCATACTCATCATTAAGCTTTGACAACAGCGATGAAATTCGTATTTCTATCCAACAGATCTATGTCTCCTGCCATCACGTAGTTCTATCCATGTATGTGGAAAATTGAAACTCAAAACTGGTTCATCAGCTTCAGCTAAAACTACATTCGTGAACAATGGCATTTGTCATCTGTTTGATGAAATTCGTTATGAAATTAATGCTGTGGAGATAGATAAAAGTAAAAATGTTGGTTTGAGCAGTCTTATGAAAGGATGGACTTCATTTAATTCGAATCAGAATAATATGCTAGAAAATGCAGGCTGGCTTGGCAATGAAGAAAACGTCAAATCGTTTGTCGATGAAAAGGGAAACTTTGACGTTGCGATTCCGCTGAGTATGATCATGGGCTTTGCAGAAGACTATAAAAAAATTATAGTTAACATGAAGCATGAGCTCATTCTTACAAGATCGAGAAGTGACTTGAACGCAATAATCCAGGAAGGTACTACGACATCTGGTGTAACTGCTTATGAAGATTGTGAAGTAAAAATATCGAAGATAGAATGGTTAATGCCATATGTCATTGCATCTGATAAACAAAAAATTCAGCTATTGAATTTCATTGGTAAAGATAATCCCATCTCTATGTGTTTTCGTTCTTGGGAGATATTTGAATATCCTCTTCTCCCAAGCACGAATAAACACGTCTGGACAGTGAAAACATCAAATCAACTGGAGAAACCTCGTTTTGTAATTCTCGGACTACAAACAAAGAGAAAAGCTGTAAGAACTGCAAATGCGAGTAGATTTGATCATTGCGAGATAAGTAATGTGAAACTTTTCTTAAATTCACAATATTATCCATACAACAATATGAATCTCGACATATATAACAATCAGTATGCGATTCTCTATGATATGTATGCTAATTTTCAAAAATCATACTATGGAAGAGATCCACAGCCGATGCTGACAAAATCTATGTTCATCGAGAATGAACCGCTAATAGTTATTGACTGTTCACGACAAAACGAATCTCTCAAGAACGCTCCTGTTGATGTACGTCTAGAGTTTGAGGCTAAAAAGGATTTTCCCGCACACACTTCAGCCTACTGCATGATCTTACACGATCGTATCGTTCAGTACAATCCCATCAGTGGGGATGTCAAGAAACTCGTCTAGGTTGCACAAAAAAAAAATGGAGTATGCAGTAGACATGACTGGTTTCAAGCAAACCGGAGAAGATTATATTCTAAAGGAAATTGCAATCATTCCTCTCAACGATAATAGTGAGCCTATTGTTCTAATATTTAAAAATCCCTTCCCCTGGAAAAAACTCTCTGACAAAATACAAAGGGAAAACAACTGGCTTAAACATAATCATCATGGCATGAATTGGAAAACCGATGGACATGACTACTCTCAAATTGGAAACTTGCTTCGTGACGCTTTGCATGATGCATCAAAATTTTTGTCATGGGTACAATAAAACAGAAATGGCTTCAACGATTCAAATTTCCAGTTCACAACATTGAACAATATGACTATCCGTCAAACCATCTTTTAAGTGCGTCACAATATGCACATATCATAATCCAAGCTATAAGACGACCTGTGCATTGCACAACGTCAAACTTATGAAATTGTTCTATCTGCATAAACTGTAAAGTAAAAAAAAAATTAAAGAAAAATGAAAAAAAGTAGAGAAAGTTATAGGCATTCCAAAACATAATGGAGAGAGGAAAAATTATCCCACTCTCTCATCGGGTACTAAAACACTCTGAGAGGAGAGGGGGTGTTTTAGTATCTTGAAGAGAGAGAGGGGATCCCTCCTCTTCCATCGGCTACCAAAACACTCTGAGAGGAGAGGGGGTGTTTTAGTATGCCTATGTTTTGGTATTGTTGTAATATAGTAAGTATTATAATCTTGATTATCAGTACCAAAATGGTACACGTCGCGCCATCTATTGGTCAACTGCGATTTTGTACATTGAGACGAGCTCACGCGAGAGCTGACGAACCGCGCATGTCTCGCGCTATACTCTAATCGCCTATTACGTATTATATCATATTCCGTGTGTAGAGCAGACTATGCTGTACTCTACAATACACTCTCTCTCTTGCCTGTAAGACTCCGATGTGAGCAGACGTGCCGCCGACTAGGCTCTCAAGCCTTTTACAATATACTTAACAATAAATTAACCTCAAGTTGTTGTTTATTGATCCAACCTTTTTCATCATGGTAGCAGAGCGTGGTTGGTATTTATATTTTATCCCGCATGTCTACTCATATGAGTGACATGAGAGATATGTAGTGTAAAACTAAGTGAGGTTAGAAGAAAAGCCACGTGGAAAGTAGTTAACGGTTATTGTTAAAAAAAGTAAATCGCACAGTGAAAAATTGAACAGTGAAATTAAAGAAGAAAATATCTGGAGAAATTATATGCATGTGAAGCATTGATATTCGAATTTTCGTATAGAAACGTCTGTCGATAGAAGAAGATTTTCAAGTGAAAATTAACCGGTCAAAAAGGGTTAAAGAAGAAAAATATAAGCTCAGTGACGTAGATAAAGTCGTCAGCTACTCAACAATTAAAGAATTTTAAAAACTAATCAAGATTTAAGTGCGATGCAAGAAGATTAAAGTCGGCGAGTGAAACACGTGGTGAAGTGCTATTTCAGAGCACGTGCAAATTAGAGGTTAAGCACATGTACTTGTGGCTTAAGCCTAAAGTAAAACAAGAAGACGGATTAGAAGCCAAAAATATTGAATTAAAAGAAGAATCAAGAAATCAAATTAGAAAAATATTTTTAAAAGCACTCAAGAAGATTATTAAATTGAAAAATCAAGTATACGAGAGCATTAGTGCAAAAGAAAAAGAAATGGCTAAACAAGCGAAAATCGAAGACATTATGATACCAGTGTTTGATGGTGCAAATTATTCCAGTTGGAAAATTAGATTAATGATCCTGTTAGAGTATAAAGAGTGCAACGAACCAGCAATAAATGAAATGCCTGATAAATATAAAGGCAAAGAAGATGATTGGAAAAAGATTGATTTAAAAGCTCGCACTATGATAATTAGTGCTATCTCAGACAAACAATTAGAATACATCGGTGAATGTAAAACAGCTCTCGCGATGATAACAAAATTCGATAAAATGTATTTAACACAATCAACAGCTTTGCAAATTATATGCAGAGGAAAAATCGAAGAAATCAAATTAAATAATTATAATTCAGTGGAAGAATTTTTTGTAGAATTCGAAAAAGTAACTAATGAATTCAAATCAGCTGGTGGGAAATTAGAAGAAGTCGAAAAATTGAGATATCTACTTAGAGCTTTACCACCAAGCTATAGTTACATTGGGGATTTTATAGATGTTATCCCAGAAGACCAAAGAACAGTAGACTATGTAAAGTCGAAAATAAAAGAGAAAAATATGACTAATGCTGAGTCAGATAATAAAAGTAATGCCAGTACCTTTGCGGTACAAACCAAAGGCAAATGTTTTAACTGTGGAAAATTTGGCCACTTCATAAACGAGTGTACGAGACCACATCAGCAGAGCAACCGAGGACGAGGTGCTCAATATAGTCAAGGTCAACGAGGTCACCAACGAGGAAATCAACGAGGCTACAACAGAGGGTTCAACAGAGGCTTCAACCGAGGCAACTACCGAGACAATCAGCGAGGCAGAGGTCAAGGTCAACCCAAAGCTAAATCTTCAGGCGAACAACAGGGCGACTACTCATCCGAAGCATGGCTGACCCAGGTCTGCAACCCAGAGGTAAACCAGATAACTGCGTTAGAAAATAGTAGCGAAAGTTTAGGTCAAATTAATTGGTTACTAGATAGTGGCTGCACAGACCACATTGTAAATAATGATAAATATTTTGATAAATTCGTATATTTAAAAAATCCTATAGAAGTAAAATTACCTGATGGTAAAAGTTTGAAAGCTACTAAAATTGGAACTGTAAAATTACTTTTTAAAAATTATTACAATCAAAAACAAGTAGACGTAAAAAATGTTTATTATGTTCAAGGCATTAGACAAAACATACTGAGTTTCTCTAAAGTCACAGAAAATTATACAGTAGTAGCAAAAAATGATGATGCCAAAATTTACAATAAAAATAGAGAATTAATAGCAGTCGCAAACAAAAAGGATAATCTATATTTTATGAAAAGCTATGTAATTGAAAAGGAAAATAAGCAAATGTTTGTAAATTCATTAAAATTAACTGATAAAGAGAAATGGCATAGAGCATTAGGTCATGTTAACTTTCAATATTTGAACAAATTAGTGAAAAATAAATTAGTAAAAGGATTGCCAGAAAAAATAGAAAATGTCGAAATGAAATGTGGAAATTGTATAGAGAGTAAAATGGCAAATGTACCGTTCGAAAATAATAGATCAAAAACTACGGAAATTTTAGAATTAATTCACACAGATTTAAATGGTCCACATAACACAATCGGTTATGGGGGAGAAAAATATTTTGTAACTTTCATTGATGATTATAGTAAGTGTACTAGAATTTTCTGCATTAAAAATAAATCAGAGACTGCCAGTTGTTTAAAAGAATTTGTTAGTTTAGTAGAAAATAAATTTAGTAAGCGAGTTAAGAAATTACGTTGTGATAATGGCAAAGAATATTTAAATAAGGAAATTTATGATTTTATAAAATCAAAAGGAATTGAACTATTGCCATGCCCACCGTACGTCCATGAATTAAATGGAGTAGCGGAAAGATATAATAGATCCGCAATGGATATGGGCAGATGTTTAATGCGTGAAGCAAAAATTCATAGGCGATATTGGCCTGAAATTATGAAAACAGTAGCTTATCTAAAAAATCGCACAATTGCAAATACAGCCAAAAATAAAACGCCATACGAAATATTTTTTGGTAAAAAACCAAATGTTGATCATTTAAAAATTTATGGCAGTCGAGTCTTTGTACGAGTACCAGAAGCGCTGCGAAAAAGCAAATGGGACGATAAAGCCAAATTAGGTGTACTAGTAGGTTATGTAGAAAATGGCTATAAAGTTCTCGTCAATGGTAGAGTTATTCATGCTAGACATGTACAAGTAGTCGAAGAAAATACAGAAATTATTTGCTTAGAAAAACTTGATGATGAAAAAGATAGAGATTTGGAAAATAGCGAATCTGAAAATGTAGAAAACAAACTAAACTCTTTTACCCATACTTCGACTCTCGAGTCAAGTAGGGGTAATGAAATAAATTTCGAAAATCGTATAGATAATTATGAAAGTAGAGAAAATGAATTAAATTCTGATATTGCTGAAAATGATAATTCAAGTTTAAAAGTACAAAGAAAATCTAATAGAAAGAAAAGTCCTGTAAATCTGTATAATGGGCATCGTTTACAATTCTGGATCATATATAAGTCAGTCATCATGGCAACCAGTCATCAGTCGACCGAAGAAACTCAAACCGTTAACACGCAAGAGCATTCAGTTTCTGAAAAGTCTAGGACTAAAAGTTCGTGGAAAAAATTCACGTGTATAATTTTTTGCTGCTTCCAGAAAAATGGACGAAATTCTAAGCATTCAATCAGGTGTCGTATTCGATGAGTCTATTGCTCATTACGAAGTACACGCACATCAGCCATACTCATCATTAAGCTTTGACAACAGCGATGAAATTCGTATTTCTATCCAACAGATCTATGTCTCCTGCCATCACGTAGTTCTATCCATGTATGTGGAAAATTGAAACTCAAAACTGGTTCATCAGCTTCAGCTAAAACTACATTCGTGAACAATGGCATTTGTCATCTGTTTGATGAAATTCGTTATGAAATTAATGCTGTGGAGATAGATAAAAGTAAAAATGTTGGTTTGAGCAGTCTTATGAAAGGATGGACTTCATTTAATTCGAATCAGAATAATATGCTAGAAAATGCAGGCTGGCTTGGCAATGAAGAAAACGTCAAATCGTTTGTCGATGAAAAGGGAAACTTTGACGTTGCGATTCCGCTGAGTATGATCATGGGCTTTGCAGAAGACTATAAAAAAATTATAGTTAACATGAAGCATGAGCTCATTCTTACAAGATCGAGAAGTGACTTGAACGCAATAATCCAGGAAGGTACTACGACATCTGGTGTAACTGCTTATGAAGATTGTGAAGTAAAAATATCGAAGATAGAATGGTTAATGCCATATGTCATTGCATCTGATAAACAAAAAATTCAGCTATTGAATTTCATTGGTAAAGATAATCCCATCTCTATGTGTTTTCGTTCTTGGGAGATATTTGAATATCCTCTTCTCCCAAGCACGAATAAACACGTCTGGACAGTGAAAACATCAAATCAACTGGAGAAACCTCGTTTTGTAATTCTCGGACTACAAACAAAGAGAAAAGCTGTAAGAACTGCAAATGCGAGTAGATTTGATCATTGCGAGATAAGTAATGTGAAACTTTTCTTAAATTCACAATATTATCCATACAACAATATGAATCTCGACATATATAACAATCAGTATGCGATTCTCTATGATATGTATGCTAATTTTCAAAAATCATACTATGGAAGAGATCCACAGCCGATGCTGACAAAATCTATGTTCATCGAGAATGAACCGCTAATAGTTATTGACTGTTCACGACAAAACGAATCTCTCAAGAACGCTCCTGTTGATGTACGTCTAGAGTTTGAGGCTAAAAAGGATTTTCCCGCACACACTTCAGCCTACTGCATGATCTTACACGATCGTATCGTTCAGTACAATCCCATCAGTGGGGATGTCAAGAAACTCGTCTAGGTTGCACAAAAAAAAAATGGAGTATGCAGTAGACATGACTGGTTTCAAGCAAACCGGAGAAGATTATATTCTAAAGGAAATTGCAATCATTCCTCTCAACGATAATAGTGAGCCTATTGTTCTAATATTTAAAAATCCCTTCCCCTGGAAAAAACTCTCTGACAAAATACAAAGGGAAAACAACTGGCTTAAACATAATCATCATGGCATGAATTGGAAAACCGATGGACATGACTACTCTCAAATTGGAAACTTGCTTCGTGACGCTTTGCATGATGCATCAAAAATTTTTGTCATGGGTACAATAAAACAGAAATGGCTTCAACGATTCAAATTTCCAGTTCACAACATTGAACAATATGACTATCCGTCAAAACCATCTTTTAAGTGCGTCACAATATGCACATATCATAATCCAAGCTATAAGACGACCTGTGCATTGCACAACGTCAAACTTATGAAATTGTTCTATCTGCATAAACTGTAAAGTAAAAAAAAAATTAAAGAAAAAATGAAAAAAAAGTAGAGAAAGTTATAGGCATTCCAAAACATAATGGAGAGAGGAAAAATTATCCCACTCTCTCATCGGGTACTAAAACACTCTGAGAGGAGAGGGGGTGTTTTAGTATCTTGAAGAGAGAGAGGGGATCCCTCCTCTTCCATCGGCTACCAAAACACTCTGAGAGGAGAGGGGGTGTTTTAGTATGCCTATGTTTTGGTATTGTTGTAATATAGTAAGTATTATAATCTTGATTATCAGTACCAAAATGGTACACGTCGCGCCATCTATTGGTCAACTGCGATTTTGTACATTGAGACGAGCTCACGCGAGAGCTGACGAACCGCGCATGTCTCGCGCTATACTCTAATCGCCTATTACGTATTATATCATATTCCGTGTGTAGAGCAGACTATGCTGTACTCTACAATACACTCTCTCTCTTGCCTGTAAGACTCCGATGTGAGCAGACGTGCCGCCGACTAGGCTCTCAAGCCTTTTACAATATACTTAACAATAAATTAACCTCAAGTTGTTGTTTATTGATCCAACCTTTTTCATCATGGTAGCAGAGCGTGGTTGGTATTTATATTTTATCCCGCATGTCTACTCATATGAGTGACATGAGAGATATGTAGTGTAAAACTAAGTGAGGTTAGAAGAAAAGCCACGTGGAAAGTAGTTAACGGTTATTGTTAAAAAAAAGTAAATCGCACAGTGAAAAATTGAACAGTGAAATTAAAGAAGAAAATATCTGGAGAAATTATATGCATGTGAAGCATTGATATTCGAATTTTCGTATAGAAACGTCTGTCGATAGAAGAAGATTTTCAAGTGAAAATTAACCGGTCAAAAAGGGTTAAAGAAGAAAAATATAAGCTCAGTGACGTAGATAAAGTCGTCAGCTACTCAACAATTAAAAGAATTTTAAAAACTAATCAAGATTTAAGTGCGATGCAAGAAGATTAAAGTCGGCGAGTGAAACACGTGGTGAAGTGCTATTTCAGAGCACGTGCAAATTAGAGGTTAAGCACATGTACTTGTGGCTTAAGCCTAAAGTAAAACAAGAAGACGGATTAGAAGCCAAAAATATTGAATTAAAAGAAGAATCAAGAAATCAAATTAGAAAAATATTTTTAAAAGCACTCAAGAAGATTATTAAATTGAAAAATCAAGTATACGAGAGCATTAGTGCAAAAGAAAAAGAAATGGCTAAACAAGCGAAAATCGAAGACATTATGATACCAGTGTTTGATGGTGCAAATTATTCCAGTTGGAAAATTAGATTAATGATCCTGTTAGAGTATAAAGAGTGCAACGAACCAGCAATAAATGAAATGCCTGATAAATATAAAGGCAAAGAAGATGATTGGAAAAAGATTGATTTAAAAGCTCGCACTATGATAATTAGTGCTATCTCAGACAAACAATTAGAATACATCGGTGAATGTAAAACAGCTCTCGCGATGATAACAAAATTCGATAAAATGTATTTAACACAATCAACAGCTTTGCAAATTATATGCAGAGGAAAAATCGAAGAAATCAAATTAAATAATTATAATTCAGTGGAAGAATTTTTTGTAGAATTCGAAAAAGTAACTAATGAATTCAAATCAGCTGGTGGGAAATTAGAAGAAGTCGAAAAATTGAGATATCTACTTAGAGCTTTACCACCAAGCTATAGTTACATTGGGGATTTTATAGATGTTATCCCAGAAGACCAAAGAACAGTAGACTATGTAAAGTCGAAAATAAAAGAGAAAAATATGACTAATGCTGAGTCAGATAATAAAAGTAATGCCAGTACCTTTGCGGTACAAACCAAAGGCAAATGTTTTAACTGTGGAAAATTTGGCCACTTCATAAACGAGTGTACGAGACCACATCAGCAGAGCAACCGAGGACGAGGTGCTCAATATAGTCAAGGTCAACGAGGTCACCAACGAGGAAATCAACGAGGCTACAACAGAGGGTTCAACAGAGGCTTCAACCGAGGCAACTACCGAGACAATCAGCGAGGCAGAGGTCAAGGTCAACCCAAAGCTAAATCTTCAGGCGAACAACAGGGCGACTACTCATCCGAAGCATGGCTGACCCAGGTCTGCAACCCAGAGGTAAACCAGATAACTGCGTTAGAAAATAGTAGCGAAAGTTTAGGTCAAATTAATTGGTTACTAGATAGTGGCTGCACAGACCACATTGTAAATAATGATAAATATTTTGATAAATTCGTATATTTAAAAAATCCTATAGAAGTAAAATTACCTGATGGTAAAAGTTTGAAAGCTACTAAAATTGGAACTGTAAAATTACTTTTTAAAAATTATTACAATCAAAAACAAGTAGACGTAAAAAATGTTTATTATGTTCAAGGCATTAGACAAAACATACTGAGTTTCTCTAAAGTCACAGAAAATTATACAGTAGTAGCAAAAAATGATGATGCCAAAATTTACAATAAAAATAGAGAATTAATAGCAGTCGCAAACAAAAAGGATAATCTATATTTTATGAAAAGCTATGTAATTGAAAAGGAAAATAAGCAAATGTTTGTAAATTCATTAAAATTAACTGATAAAGAGAAATGGCATAGAGCATTAGGTCATGTTAACTTTCAATATTTGAACAAATTAGTGAAAAATAAATTAGTAAAAGGATTGCCAGAAAAAATAGAAAATGTCGAAATGAAATGTGGAAATTGTATAGAGAGTAAAATGGCAAATGTACCGTTCGAAAATAATAGATCAAAAACTACGGAAATTTTAGAATTAATTCACACAGATTTAAATGGTCCACATAACACAATCGGTTATGGGGGAGAAAAATATTTTGTAACTTTCATTGATGATTATAGTAAGTGTACTAGAATTTTCTGCATTAAAAATAAATCAGAGACTGCCAGTTGTTTAAAAGAATTTGTTAGTTTAGTAGAAAATAAATTTAGTAAGCGAGTTAAGAAATTACGTTGTGATAATGGCAAAGAATATTTAAATAAGGAAATTTATGATTTTATAAAATCAAAAGGAATTGAACTATTGCCATGCCCACCGTACGTCCATGAATTAAATGGAGTAGCGGAAAGATATAATAGATCCGCAATGGATATGGGCAGATGTTTAATGCGTGAAGCAAAAATTCATAGGCGATATTGGCCTGAAATTATGAAAACAGTAGCTTATCTAAAAAATCGCACAATTGCAAATACAGCCAAAAATAAAACGCCATACGAAATATTTTTTGGTAAAAAACCAAATGTTGATCATTTAAAAATTTATGGCAGTCGAGTCTTTGTACGAGTACCAGAAGCGCTGCGAAAAAGCAAATGGGACGATAAAGCCAAATTAGGTGTACTAGTAGGTTATGTAGAAAATGGCTATAAAGTTCTCGTCAATGGTAGAGTTATTCATGCTAGACATGTACAAGTAGTCGAAGAAAATACAGAAATTATTTGCTTAGAAAAACTTGATGATGAAAAAGATAGAGATTTGGAAAATAGCGAATCTGAAAATGTAGAAAACAAACTAAACTCTTTTACCCATACTTCGACTCTCGAGTCAAGTAGGGGTAATGAAATAAATTTCGAAAATCGTATAGATAATTATGAAAGTAGAGAAAATGAATTAAATTCTGATATTGCTGAAAATGATAATTCAAGTTTAAAAGTACAAAGAAAATCTAATAGAAAGAAAAGTCCTGTAAATAGATACGGAAATCCTGTAACTCATTTTATATATGTAAATCATATTGATGCAAATGTACCAAATACATTCGAGGAGGCGTTAAACTCAAATGAATATAAACAATGGAAAATTGCGATGGATTCCGAAATCAATAGTCTTATGAAAAATAAAACTTGGCAAATTGTTGAAAGGCCAAAAGACAAAAAAGTCATTGATGTGAAATGGGTCTACAAAAAGAAAAACAATAATATGTATAAAGCGAGATTAGTTGTAAGAGGATTTCAACAAAAGGAATACTTAGATAATGTTTATTCACCCGTAGGAAAAATGCAAACTTTGAAAATTTTATTGTCATACAGTTGTAAAAACAATTTATTTATAGAACAAATGGATGTAGAGACAGCTTTCTTAAACGGTGATGTAAAAACCGAGGTGTATATAAATGAACCAAAAGGTTACGAAACAGGTGACAATAAAGTTTGCAAACTGCAAAAGGCATTATACGGACTGCGAGAAAGTCCTAGAGCTTGGTACGATTGTTTTAATAAATTTATCGAAAGCTTAAATTTTGTGAGAAGTAACTACGATTACTGTCTATACGTAAATAATACAAACAAAGATTCAATATATATTTTAGTTTTTGTTGATGATCTCCTAATTTGTTGCAAAGATAAAAATAAAATAGATAAAGTTAAATCTAGTCTAATGCAAAGATTTGTGATGAAAGATTTAGGCAAAATAAGCCAATATATAGGTATTGATATAAATTATAGCAATGATAGACAAAAAATGACTTTAAGTCAAACAAAATACATTGAATCTTTAGCCACTAAATATAATTTAGAAAAAGCCAAATTATATGATACTCCAATGGAGTCAAATTTAAAACTAGATCAAGCTAGTGAAATTGATGAAAATATAAAATATAGAAACTTGATAGGAGAATTATTATACATTAGTACAGGCACAAGGCCAGATATTGCGTATAGCGTAAATTATTTAAGTCGATACCAAAGTTGCTACGACCAAACACATTATAAATATGCGTTGAGAATCCTAAAATATCTGTATAAAACTAAAGATCTAAAATTGACATATTGTGATAACTTGAAAAACGAAATATTAGATTGTATGGTAGATTCTGATTATGCAGGTGATAATGTAGATAGAAAATCTACAACAGGCTTTGTAATAAGACTTTATGGTAATGTAATTTTCTGGAAAACTCATAAACAAAGCACTGTAACCAAATGTTCAACTTTCGCAGAATATACTGCTATGTCAGAAGCAGTAACAGAAATATTGTTTGTAAAAAATTTATTAAGCGAAATGTTCAATGTAGAATTCGATAAACCAATTAATGTGTATGAGGATAACTCAGGTGCAATTGCGATTGCAAAATATGGTAACTTCACTAAAAACTCGAAGCACATTGAAGTGCAATATCATTATATTAATGAGAATTATGAAAATGGCATAATTGATATTATAAAAATAGACTCTCAATTCAATTTAGCAGATATGTTAACGAAAAGTCTAAATAAAACAAAGTTTATAGAAAATAGAAAAGCGCTAAGATTAATTTAAAATGTAATAGAAAAATGTATCGAAAATGAAAAGTTAATGCTAAAGATCAAGATTATAAACTTAAGGAGGCGTGTTGTAATATAGTAAGTATTATAATCTTGATTATCAGTACCAAAATGGTACACGTCGCGCCATCTATTGGTCAACTGCGATTTTGTACATTGAGACGAGCTCACGCGAGAGCTGACGAACCGCGCATGTCTCGCGCTATACTCTAATCGCCTATTACGTATTATATCATATTCCGTGTGTAGAGCAGACTATGCTGTACTCTACAATACACTCTCTCTCTTGCCTGTAAGACTCCGATGTGAGCAGACGTGCCGCCGACTAGGCTCTCAAGCCTTTTACAATATACTTAACAATAAATTAACCTCAAGTTGTTGTTTATTGATCCAACCTTTTTCATCAGGTATGCCTATAGCCTATCTACTAGTGGTTAAGAGCCCAAGATGCTTATACATTGCATAAACCAGTACACCGAAAATTTCAAAGTCTTCATTATAATGTACCGACTATAGATTCTGTGTGGGAGGGTGATCTTATAGGGCTTACACCATTAAAAACTTATAACGATAATTTTTCATATTTACTAGTGGTTATCGACGTACTAAGTAAATATGTCTTTGTCGAACCTATTAAAGACAAAACTTGTTTAACCGTTACAGAGGCGTTTAAAAAATTCTTACGAGAAGTAATGATAGAACGGTGGTGAGTTTTTAGGCCTTAAAATGCAAACTTTCTTAAAATCAAAAAATATAACTCACCAGGTAACTAGAAATCCAGACATTAAAACAGCTATTGTTGAAAGATTTAATCGTAATTTAAAAGAACGGATGTGGCGTTATTTTACACATAAAAACACAAAACGTTACATTGATATTCTGCAAGATCTAGTTTAAGATCTGAACCAACGATTGTTGGTGACGTACAAGCAGCTCTACTGCGTATAGCCCCTGTCAATTACAAGGATTATGTATTTGCTTCTAATCAGTATCAAACTTTTACACCTGTAAACTACGTACCTTTAATAAGGAATTGCTTTCGAACCATTACAATAGATATAAGAGATCATCTGGGCCTTGTAATACCATTTGAGTGTGGAACGTCGACGATGACACTTGATTTTAGACAAATAACATAACTTTATTTAACATGACGCATTACGATCATTATTATGAGGCGCAAGTCGGTAGTGGTGGTGTCGAGCATGTATATACAGGAGCCCCATATCAGAAGGGTCATGGTGGTATAGGTAGTTTTCTCGGAGGTCTCTTTCGTAGAGCGTTGCCATTTCTGAAACGAGGTGCTCGCGCAGTAGAAAGAGAAGCACTCAGAGCAGGCATGCATATAATAGATGATGTAAGTGAAAATAAATCCACATTCAAACAAGCTCTACGTTCCCGAGCCCGTGAATCAGGTCTAAATTTGAAAAGAAAAGCTGAAGAAAAAATAGAGAGTCTCGTGGAGGGATCTGGTTATAAAAGTAGACAACAGCTGCGTAAGCGCCAGTCGAAAGTTAACCAGCGTAGAAAGCGCACTACACTTAAAGCAAAGACGAGGAAAACAAAGAAAGTCAGTCAAAAATCAAGCAAGAAAAGAAAGACACGGAATATTAAGAAGAAAACGCGTTCAGTACGTGATATTTTTGGTCCCGCTTAAGAAAAATGGCTTTTCTTCACGCTCACTCTTGCAAGTGTGCAAAATCCGAACTTGATTTATTCACTTTACCGCCTACTCAGACGTCTATAGAAGGTAGTCAATGGATTGAGTATAAACCTGTGACTAGTATTTCTGAAGATTCATATTTAGAATTTCTTATTCCTGGAAACTCAGATGATTATATTGATTTGGCTCATATTATGATAAATCTCAGTGTACGTCTTGAAAAAGGAGATTCACCCATAGAAGATAAGACTTTAGTTACTCCTGTTAACAACTTCCTGCATAGTATGTTTAACCAAGTGGACGTATTTTTTAATCAAAAAGCAGTTTCACCTCCGAGTAACGCTTACGCTTATCGTGCATACATAGAAACATTACTTAATTATTCAGAAGAAGCTAAAAAATCCCATTTAACGTGTGCTCTATGGTGTAATGATACACCTGGCCATATGGATGCAGCTCTACAGACACCTAGCAGTGATGGAAAAACAGTTTTTTCCATTAATTTAGGGGCTTGTGCTCGTCGTGACTACACTAAAGGTGGTAAAACTATTGATTTACTGGGCCATTTACACGCTGATGTTTTCAATCAGGAGAAATTTCTCCTCAATGGAGTGGAAGTTAGAGTTCGTCTTATACGTTCCAAAGATGCTTTTTGTTTAATAAACTACGAGGCTGAAAATGTAAAAGTGAAAATTCTGGATGCTTCATTACGAGTACGGCGTGCTAAGATTAATCCCGGGATTTTGCTTGCACACTCAAAAACTTTATCTAAAGGTACAGCTAAATATCCTTTAACGCGTGTTGAAGTAAAATCCTTTACTTTACACACTGGTATAACCGGAGAAACTTTAGACAACACTATTCTCGGTCAAATACCAAAACGTATAATAATAGGCTTAGTTTCAAATAAAGCTTTTAACGGCAGTAAAAAAGAGAATCCGTTCAATTTTCAACATTTCAACTTAAACTACTTGGCAATGAGTGTAGACGGGATACAAATACCTAGTAGAGCTATACAGCCAAACTATCCAGATAGATATGTAGATGCTTATCATACATTATTTAGTGGCACGGGTATTCATTTTGCAAACGACGTAAACGATATATCGAGGACAGATTATCCCCACGGTTATTGTTTATACGCGTTTGACCTCACATCTGATCTATCTGCAAATTGTAATACACGCTGGAATCTGATAAAAAATGACACCATTCGTTTAGAATTACGATTCGAAAGTGTTCTACAACAATCAGTTAATTGCATTATATATGCCGAATACGACAATATTCTTGAAATTGACTCAACTCGTCAAGTCATCGTTGATTTTGGAGGTTAGCTATTAGAAATTTTATGATTCACTTACTGTATATAATGACCACTAATTAACCCTTTTCACTACGTAAGTTAGGCCTCCTACTGATAACAAAACTCATTACGTTGTACGGCATTAGGTATAAATTACAACTCCTTAATATGACCAGCAGTTAGAAAGGTCTTGTGCTTCCTATTCTACGCATCTACAACAGCTCGAAATTATGGATTATATAGTCGACGTTTTGGGTTTTCATGACAGTGCTGACAAGTTCATGATCAAAGAAGTTGCTGTTGTTTCTTTAAATAAAGAGTATATCACTCACTGGATCGCGACTGCACCCCATTCATTCTCAGACTTACCTATCAAAATACAAGTACACAATAATTGGCTTACAAGTAACGTTCACGGTATAGAGTGGTTCGAAGGAGATATTCCATACCGTCAGCTACACGCTAATCTTAGAGAATTAGCTAGAACAGCAAGACAGATTTTTGCTCGTGGTACTGAAGAGACAAAACTTATACAAAGTATAACTACACGCCATATAGAAAATTTGGAGGATTATAACTGTCCATCTACATATCATTTGCCAAAACGAGATATTTTGACTGCCCTGGATGCTCACTACAGTTATTCGGATCCAAGACTCGTTTATCGAACACCCGCTGATTGTACAGGAGCTAGCGCGTCTTCAACGAGTATACGTGTTGAACCATCTAGTACTCTGGATTATTATTATTCAAAACAACGGAAGAAAAATATTAAATATACAAGACCTCCAACACCTGGTCGCACATTAGAAGAACCAATATACGAAGAGGTTTCGAACAGTGGCTATTATACAAACTCAGTACCGTCGCCTAAAACAAACTCTACGTATATACAAGATGAACACGAGTCAAATACGGGATGCTCTACGCTTATTAAGAATACCTTCAGCGGGTGTATGCCCTGCCGACAGGATTCCTCGGACATTGACGAGACCGACGGGATGCAAATTTAATACAGATATACACACACAGCCTGGATCTCATTGGGTCGCTTTATACATTGACAGACGGGGCCACAGAGTCTTTTTTGACAGCTATGGAGTACCGCCTGTTTTTCCACACCATATAAGAGCAGTGCAGCGTAATACTATTTTTTATGAGTGGAATACTCTACAATTACAAAGTCTAAACTCTAAAGTGTGTGGTCAGTTTTGTCTGATGTTTTTAGACTATATGAAACGTGGTTATTCATTAGAGAGATTTTGTAAATTATTCACTACTGATTATAGGAGAAATGATAAAATTGTAGAACGTTTTTATAACCGTCTTCGTGGTTTCACAGTCAAATTTAAAAATAGTAGTAAATATAAATATCATGTAGGTAGTGGTCATAAACGTCATTCGAAATATTGTATTCAATCATGTAAACCTAAAATATTATAAAATTTTATACTACTTTTCTGAATAAATTAATATAAAAGACATTTGCAATTGTTTAAAAATTATTTATTATTACATTTTTCCTTATTTACCGAAACTGAACATATATCCTGCACCTATTATTTATTTAGTTTTACGTAATTATTATTGATATTTCTTATTATTATAATTATTATTATTATTATTATTATATTCATATGAGCGTGTATAGACGCTCTCGAGCAGGCGCTCGCGTGCACGCACACATATGCCTGAATGTGGAGATGTGTGTACACATATGCATACATACGGACGTGTACACATATGTATGCATACGTACGTGCATGTACACATATGTATGCATACGTGTTAGAACGTGCAGAAATCTACCTCACCAACACATAGTTAAAAGGACGCCACATGTATACGATGCATTGACAGCTGCTGAAGGAAGGGGGTAACTCCCACAGACGCTACAGCCACGCTATATCGCTGGCTAGAGGGGAGAGGTACACAAGCCAACCACTCTGTCCGCCATCTTGGACCTAATCTTGTACGAGCGTCAGCTGGCCCCTACAACGGCGGCCATTTTTGTCCCCATCCTTGTACGCCGACTAAGGCTCTCACCTCCCCTCTTTGGCCGCCATCTTGTCCCTATCCTTGCACATATACTACTTACTTTCTCTCTGTCTCTTTCTCGCACACAAGCTACACGCTCTATGCATACACGTGCACTTTACAATTTCTTTCTCTCTATCACTATCTATCTCAAACTAATGCTAGTAATCTTATATATTTATTGACTATTTGCTATTTTTCAGGAAAACGTGAATCCTATGTGGTATCAGGGCAACTCCGTATTAAGCTGTGAAATCGACAAAGTAAGAAATAATTTAAAGCATGTTTTTGTTTATAAGTTTATTCTTTATAAAAATAATTAATTTTTAAATTTATTTTATAGGATGGTTTAAATTGTTCAATGGGGTTAAATTATCTCTTAATTGATACTAATAGTCAAGAAGCTGATAAGAATAGTATGAATTGACTAGTTGAACTACTCAGTCAATTAAGAGATCGCCAGTTACGAAAACGAATTGTTCGCCGCAAATTCGAATAAAACTCGGCAGTAACTCGTGAACGCGAAATCCGTATACGCGCATGCGCGCGTGTGTAGCAGCCGCTCGCCCGCTTCTGCCTATGTGTATAGCGCATGGTGTAGTCAAGTGTGTGCAGCGTCTGTTGTGAACATAACCGTATTGTTCCTTTTTGCATTTAGTGAAGCTAGAAAGTTATAATCAATTTTCGGAAGATCAAGAGAAAAACTTATATATGGAAGAAGATTCTCCAATTGAAAACATTGCTTCATGTCATATTTACTATTCAGACCACAGCAACAGTTCTAGTGATAGTGAATTTGACAGTGATTCAGTTAATTAATTATTTATAATAAAACAAATCTTTTTTATTGTTTTTTTAAACATATTTATTATTTTAATTAAAAACGGACTATATGTTAAGGATAGAATGAAGATAAAATGGACGCTCATAACCTACAAATTCAAATCTCATTCGCTAGACGGGTTTTTCTCGAGTTTTTGAGTAGTTAACGACGTCAGGTGACGAGGTTTCTGGAGATAATGGCGAGCATAAATTGGCGTAATTTTCTAAATTCGAGATAAACGGGGCAACAACCAGTTAAGATTTCTACCAGGGCAGCACCCACAACTTCAAGAAAATCAGTCAAAAAGTGACAAAAATGAAATTTGTGAAACGGGACAGTTACGAAAATACGTCAAATGCTAACATAAGTATATTGGAAGAATTTGATATCGATATTGGTAGCATTATTAATACTGAAATCGTAAATATGTCAGACAAGAGAGTGCTTGAAATACAAAAATTTAACCGAATCTTTAGAAAATGAGTATAGAGAAGATACACTACAAGAACAACAGCAGCAGCAACAACAACAAGAACAAGTTCAACAGCAGCAGCAGCAACAACAAATTGATTTAATTGATTTAACAGAGACTCAAGAAGAGAATAAAGGTGATCTTAGTCATGAAAAATTCACGCAATCCTGGTCGATAATTAGTTCATCAGTTATTAAAAAATTAATTGAAAAGATAGAAGAGTCTGTCACGTCGTGCGATTTTTCCAATTTTTTCAAAATCTTAAAATTTTATATTTTTTTTTAAATGCATAAATGCGTACGTGACGCATTTTCAAAATAGATCCGAAAATGCGGGCCTGAAGAGAGAAAGCGAGGGACAGATATCCCTATCGTAAATCTCTTGAGCTGCGCGCATCGACGCGAGGCATCAGCGGATGCATTAGAATAGCGATAGTAAAGTTTTTCTGCGCATTAGTCGGCAGGAGAAAATTTTCGGGGCGTCGGACCGAGCGCAATTTTATGACGAGCAGCTGCGTTTGCTCAAGCTATCGGCAGCGTCTAGAGCGACCGTAATTAAGACAGCCTACGAGGCTCGGACAATTTTTTTTTTTTTTTATTGCAGGGACAGTTTCGGAAAGTACGCACGCTTGCAGCTGTGTACTGATCCCGGAATTTTCCGCTTTTTGTCAAAGTATGAAAACTTATTTTGTTAAAATTCGAAATATTTATTTAGAATTCTTTTACATCAGGCTATTGTATAAACTATGCATTTTTTTTTGAATTGCATACGTTCGCTTTTAGCAATAGATTTGGTGGGATAGTTCTACATAAGTATATATATATATATATATATATATATATATATATATATATATATATATATATATATATATATATATATATATATATATATATATATATATATATATATATATATATATATATATATATATATATATATATATATATATATATATATATATATATATATAAATGCATAGTTTGTTTGCAGCTTGTAGTATAATTATAATTTTTCAAACAACAAACTGATAACGCGATCTATTTATTTATTATTTGGCACTAAACTGTATATTTTTCGATTTATACAGTTCGCTTCTTGTGCATAATTTATGAATGGATCAAATGTCTATTTGTTTATTTCTGTCTTATATTTTATTGTAATAATCGGTCGGTGTGAAGCTACGATTGTTACAATAAGGTATATTATTTGGCAGAGTTATAATAGTCGGTCGGTGTGAAGCTACGATTGTTATAACGATGCATTGTAAATTTATTAAACACTAAGAATAATAAAGTAGTTGAATTAAATATTGAGGCTGCGGACAGATAAAATGTATAATTTTCATTAGTAAATTCAATAATAAATTCATAATAATTTTTCTTAAGAATAATGCGCATAAAGACTTTACTTTTAAGTTTAAGTATAATTATTTGGTATCGGTTTGTAGAGAATTTTACAAGCACTAACATTTTAACATTGATTATTTCACACAAAATTTCATTTAACCTTCATTTACAATAAACAGAATGCTTGGAAAATTCGACACAAATTGGCGTGCGCGTTAGCAACGGTATTCGCGTGAACCACGGTTGTGGAGGAGAGGGCGTAGGCGGACCGAAGGGCCTGACCTACGATACATAGGAGGAGAGATGCGGAAAATCGGCGTAAGTGAGGGAAAGCTGAAATATAACGGCTTCTCTCACTCGCTAATTTTCGGCATCTAGGCGGAACGAGACCCCAACAACATCGAGGAGGGAGGATTCTAGGCCCTTCGTGCTGCTGAACTTCAGTATGAAAGATCACTCCGGTCCCGGCTCTCAGTCAGCACGGTTAGTTTCGCGTTTGTACGCGAAAAGATAGAATCACGCGCTCGTACGCGGTAGACAGAAATCGCGCTTGTACGCGATAGAATAGTTTTTTTTACGCGCTTAGTACGCGTAGTGTTAGTTTTTGCGCTAAGTCGCATATTTTCCATTTTTATCTTATTAATATATAACCTAAAATCAAATAGAATTTGTAGTGTTAGTTTTTGCGCTAAGTCGCATATTTTCCATTTTTATCTTATTAATATATAACCTAAAATCAAATAGAATTTGTAGTGTTAGTTTTTGCGCTAAGTCGCATATTTTCCATTTTTATCTTATTAATATATAACCTAAAATCAAATAGAATTTGTAGTGTTTTTATTTTGTGACAAAACCTTCCTTCAACGAGGTCCAGGTGAACAGCAGAAAGAAAAAGTAAGTAAAATATTTATTAACTGTCCTAATTTCTCTAAAATCGTTCCTAAAACTATCGCTTGGATAAATGAACCGATAACACCGGGTCATTTATCCCTCTCTCACTCATCTAGAACTTAAATCCGAGTAAGTCCGGGTTATTTTCTAGAAGATTTCTTTTCATTTCTATTCTTTTTTTTAACAAGCATTCAAAGCACCCAGCTATTGCACGAAAGTGCAGGCTAAAGGTGTAATTTATATTAAATAAGCGCTGTAGCATCGTTGGATGTTACAAGTCGGTAAAAAGACTACAGCAGCAAAATAATAATATATTGAGTGAACTTATAAAAATGAACAAACATTTAAAATCATTCTTGCAATTATCAATCACACACAACCTCAGAAGCAGCAGAAAGGAAAGAAACGGAAATCAGCTGAAAGTAAACCAAAAAATTGTAAAAAAACTAAAAAAGATGAAGGTAATCATGAAAAAATTTTAAGAGAAATTAAAAAATTAGCCTCAAATGTTCCTCATGCCTTAAACCAAAATAAAGAAAAAACGAGTAAGAATTCAAAAATACGATAAGATTTGTAATAAGTTGTATTTTTTGTTGAATTTATTTAGTATTGTAATTATAAGTATAAAAACAGATTTTTTTATACCAAAATAAAACAAAGTTTTAATAACATTTGTATTATTTAATTTATTAATCCTCTTCCTCTTCCACTTTTTCTTGCACACAAAATCACACACACACATACACACACCATTGTTAACGACCGCTCTTACAAAAAGATCATTCGAATTTCTTTTACGTTAGTCACATTCATGCAGTCGCATCCGCAGGTATCCAGTAGACCTCTGTTTTACCACTTGGACCAATCGGTTCTCTCTTACGCTAGTGACACAGCAGCTATCTCTCTCTCTCTCTCTCTCTCTCTCTCTCTCTCTCTCTCTCTCTCTCTCTCTCTCTCTCTCTCTCTCTCTACTGCATACACACACGTCGCACTAACTTTTTCTCTCGCGCTTTGCTCACACATCTGACAGTGGTCAAGTAGTAGGCACACGCACACTACTCCCACATTGGGCATTAGACCTCTGTTTTACCATCCAACACTCGTTTAGTCGTATCTGCTGGTTAAGAATAGATCTTTTTTATCTACTTTTATCTTATTTACTTTACAATATCAATCACAAATATCCGCATTAAAATATATAAATTAAACAATATTTTGTTTATTTTATTAATATATATCAACTGTGAAAATGGAGGATATTATAAATGAATGCCTACAGCAAGTTAAGCTCTTGGAAGAGGTCGAAAGATTATTATTTTCTGCTACAAGTACAGTTGATTTATCCACTGTAACCAACGCACTAATACGGAAAGTCATTTGTGTTCGGGAGGCTAGCACGCACGCCGGAAGAAGGCGAACTCGAGGAGGAAGATTTATTACCAACCTTTAATGGTTATATGAGGGAGCTGGTAACCCGACTTAATAGTCTCCAAGCGACGGCGAGAGAAAACTCGATTAAAGCGAAGGAGAGGGCGAAACAATATTATGACCGACGAGTATATTAAAACACTACAAATTGGAAACCACGTATGGCTACTAAGCGGCCCGAAACCGCATAAATTCGAGGATCAATATAAAGGACCATATACAGTGCTCGACGTGAGCCCCAACGGCAACGTAAAAATACAAATAAGCGCGACTAAAGAAAAAATCGTACACGCAAACAGGCTACGCGAAAATGATAAGACTAAGTAGAAGTAGAACTACAACATAACCGTACGCACATCGTAAACAATGCATGAGAAGCACAGTAAAAAAAATTAAATCACATTCAGTGCAAGTTATAAAATTTTTTTCAAACACGCTACAGGCCAGCACGCATACACGCGCCATTATGATAGACACGAATACGCGTACTCTAGAAGTACGCGATCACCAACACGCATACACGCGCCATTATGATAGACACGAATACGCGTACTCTAGAAGTACGCGATCACCAACAAACACAAGCTTCAAAAAATTTTTTTTTCTTGTTTTCCTGCTACCTGCCCGCTCACAATAACCATAAAACGACGACAAATAAAAACAAGAACCAGCTAGCGGTACATTCAAACAACTGACAAACATGCTAAACAATACACATAAATGTTTGTTAGATAAAAAAAAGAGAACGCATAACGTTTAATGAACTAATTACAATGATTACAGATGATAAACATGTGGATTTTGTGGCTAACAACGATAGCTCAACTTTTCATCGGCGGTGCCGCGATAATAGCATATGACTGTTCGCAGCAAGTCTCTAATTTAACAACTTTCTCGCTAATTAACGTCGGAGAATGCGATATAGAAATTCCGGTATTAAACACGACGCGAGTATTCGTAAAACTGTTGCAAATAAATGAATTTACGAAAACGCACGTAAGATTCTGTAAAGTCGAAATAAAGAGAACGGTAAGAACCTGCGGCGCGTTTTCGCACTCGAGCGACGTGATTAGAGGCGAGGTCAAGTTTCTCGACGAGATACTTAAGAAGTTATGTGAATCAAGCGACTAGAAGACGGACAAAGATAAACAAAATAACATACGCACTCATCCACTTCGCGCGTCACTTAATCGCTTGAGATATTAGATAAGCAAACAAAAATTATAACTCTAGAAAAATTAATAATCATATAAGTATACAGTTAGTAAAGTTATGTAAACCGGCAGCAAGAAAAACGGAAACGAGATTTCTCAACTCAAGAAGACTCGTACTGTTTCGCTTGCCCAAGGGAAAAGTAAATTCGATGTATGTGACAAAAAAATAAATAAAGAAAAGGGCACTTGCCCACCAAAGAAACGAATCAGAACAAGGTCGTCGTAATCGAACTAACTATATTCCTAACAAAAAAAAATCGAGCTTCACTATTCGAAGACTTGTCACGAAAATTATAACTTCGAGGGTCAGGAAGACATTGAGCACAAGCGGTCACTCCCACAGACCGGGCCGAGCATCGCCAATCATGATTAAGGGAGCGTACCGGCGGCAGTGGTGGTTAATTACAGTCGTATTTTTTTTTTTTTTTTTATATTGTACGTAAACATTATCTACCCTAGGCGGTATCGCGTGAGCGGGCTGCGCTAAATAAAAGGTCTCGTCGACTCGGAATTTGTAATTATTTCTATCGTGCGAGTAATCGCTCTATGCGGCCGCCCGGACGTAACAATAGAAAGGAAATTAGCTAATCAGCAAGCTTTACGCGGGCGGGGTGATACGAATTTGGGTACTAAAAAGGTATTTTCCTGCAAAATTTGCAAAAGCCCGGATGATACTAGTTGTATTTGTGGGTCCGAGCAAGAAAAGGAATGCCAATTTTGTAATACAAAAGGTCACACTCTTGATAACTGCGTAGCTCATGCAAAGAGCATATTGAGAATGAAACTTACTTGTCAGTTATACAAAACCGAAGGTCACACTGCTAGCAACTGCAAAACTATTGAGACGTGCCAATTGTGCAGTAAAATTGGTCATTCGGCTAAAGAATGTCTACCTCTAGCAATGCTTACGCAAATAGACCTAAAACTATTTGTCAAATTTGTCAGAGAGTAGGTCATCCAGCCAGCTCTTGCTATTCTTTAAAAAATCGAATAGCTCAACTCACTCGAACTCAAACGATCAACTAATACTTTCTGTCAAATTTGCAGATTACCTGGACACAATGCTAATATGTGCAACCAGAATCTCACAGCCCAAGCAGCAGGTCAACAACAACATAAAAAAGTAAGTAAAAATTATTTCATTTATTTTATTCTGTACTATCTTTTCCTTGTACCCACCACTGTGTGGTTTACAGTCATTTCTTTTCCGCTACGAAGTAGAGTCAAGTGCCGGTTGACTATAAAGTTCTTATATCTAGTGTCGCTAAATCTAAAAAGTTTTGAATAAAGTATTTGTAATTCAACCTGCCGATCAGGATATCTATCCTGTTAATCACAGTATTGAATACAAAATACTAAAATCGCGAAATTTTCTTCTTTTTCATAAAACCATACTAACTTTTGCAGGTGACTGTTCAGGACTTGTCTCTGTTTAGCAGTCGCTCCAAAGTTAGTCAAACTTCTAAACAAAAATCATACAACCAGACTCCTTGTTTAGATTTTTTGCATAATCTTTAATAAAAATAAAAATAGCACTCTTTCTTCTTAATAACATTATTTCTTTAAAAAAATATATATATTCCCGGATCACACCATTCGCGACTAGCTCATCCCTACCTATTTGCGGCAACGCAAGGGTAAAAAGGAGCGACGTTCTTCTTAGAAAATTTTCTACTGAGAAGATTTCTAAGATTAAAACGAGCAGATTTGGTTCTAAAAGACTGAATCCGACGTGACACAGTATTACAGACTTTTAAAGCTCCTCGTCAAATTAGTCGTTTAAGTGAACCTCTAGTAAAAAGAGGCTTTTGGAAAGCTAGACATTGGGAAAACTGGATTTTGTATTACAGTCTCCCATTGTTTTCCTTAAAATTGTCAAACAAGTTAATTAAGTACTGGAGTTTACTCGTAGAGAGTCTACACATTTTATTATCTGATAATTTTACTTTTACAGAATTAGATCATGCTGATCGTTTATTACATGAATTTGTTATAAAAACTCAAGAGTTATTTTCAAAATCTGCTATGACATATAATATTCACCAATTGCTCCACATTTGTAAAAGTGTTTACGATTGGGGACCATTATGGACTCACTGGACTTTTTCTTTTGAATCGGGTAATTATCAACTCTTAAAAGCCACACATAGTGCCAAACGTGTTAATTTACAAATCATAAGTTCACTAAACCTCATGCATATAGTGTACGAACTTTGCAAATGAAACAATGAAACTTGCAAATGAATCCACTAATATCTGATGACGTCAAAAAGTTTTGCGTTAATTTAATGTCTAAAAATAAAATAAAATATTTAAAAATGTCTGATGTTAGATACTTTGGAAAAGGAATATTACTAGGTGAAAAAAATCAATTTAATGTATCTCCTACTGCAAAAATGTACTCACGCATTGTTAAAAATAATTGCATTTATTCTTCAGCTAACAAAAAAAAAATAAGCGAAGTAATAACTCAATAGCTTGTTTGCGTGATGGAAGTTTTATCAAAATAATATTATTTATTCTAGATTTTGATCGAAAAGAAGAGTGGCTATATGTAAAAAATTCAAAACTAAACTAAGATGCGGAAATTCGGCGTATGTGAGGGACAGCTCAGATATAACGGCTTCTCTCACTTGCTAATTTTTGGCATCTAGGCGGAACGCGACCTCAACAACATCGAGAAGGGAGGACTCTAGGCCCTTCGTGCTGCGAAACATCACTCCAGTTCATCACTCCGGTCCCGGCTCTAAGTAAGCTCAGTAGAATTCGCGCTTAGTACGCGTTAAGTTTTATTTTAGCGCTTGTACGCGTAGTTTTAGATTTGCACTAAGTACACACGATTTTATTTGTATTTGCGCTAAGTACGCATATTTTTAATTAAAATTTAAAGTAAATTAAACTGAACTTGTGTGTATTCGGTTATTATTTTTACCGAGAGTCTTCATCCATCTATGGATCTCTAAGTACCCAAGTAGCAGACAACGAGTAACAAAGTGATTTTTAATTATTTGTCTTAACTTTCCTCTAATCCTTTCTACAACCTATCGCTTGGATAAGTGATCCGAATAACACCGGGTCATTTTCTAAAAGTTTTACATTCATTTCATTCCTACATTAAGCAAACATTCTAAGCACCCAGCTATTGCACGAAAGTGCAGGCTAAAGGTGTAGTTTTAAAATAAGCGCAGTAGCATCGTTGGATGTTACACGGCCGTAAAAAGAAGTGGACCAAGTGACCTTTAAAAGTTGTTACTTGATTTTCATACAAGGATAGGCCACTCCAAGCAGTTATAGCGAAAGGGACACCGATTCGAAATTTTTCAGTTACTAATGCTGATGTCAAATCTATTGCAAAGATTAAGATCCTCAAAGTGTAGGCTAAAGGTGTAGTAACTAAATAAGTGTGGTAGCATCGTTAGATATTACACTCGCAAGTAGGTGACAGGCGGCGACCACCCGATAAGCTATAAATTAACTGCGGGGAGAAGGGACGCCGACGCATTTTCGGAGCACCGCCAAAAAAGACAAACCTTTCATCCTATCCTTTTCCATACCTCCATCCACCTATAAAAGCCCATGTGTAACCACGAGAAGGGGCCTTCTGCAACCGACAGGGCGAAAGTGCAGGCTAAAGGTGTAGTTAAAAAAAATATATAGTGCAGTAGCATCGTTGGGTGTTACATACGCATCAGTTATTTTATATTTCGTGCTTGTACGCATAAAGTTTTTTTTGCGCTAAGTACGCATCTATTTACCTATATCTTTTAATATATTATTTTTCTGAAATCGTGTTAGGTGTTTTATTTTCCGAAATCTTTTGCCCTTCTACGAGTTCCAGCTGACAGCAGCAACCCGAACAGCATAGGACAAAGTAAGTAATTCAAAATTTTGCTGTCATATCTTTTCCTTTTACTTGTCTATAACCTATCGCTTGGATAAATGAATCGTTTAAAGCCGGGTCATTTATCCCTCTCTTACTCTTTTAGAATTTAAATCCGAATAACACCGGGACATTTTCTGAAAATTCTACTTTCCTTTCATTCCTTTATACAGACATTCAGAGCACCCAGCTATTGCACTCACCAAACCACTCACTCCAAATTTCCAAAATTAAAGGGAGAAAAAAAATAGAACAAGGAAGAGCAAGCCATCTAGGAACGTGTTCAACTAATAAACCCAAGGTAAGCTTTTCAATTATTGATTTGGACCACCACCAAAAAGAAAAGAAAACATTTGTGGGCAGGGACACGAATCCTGACCAGATTACTCCCTGGACACCTGTAGAGCGTGTCAGATAGGCAAACTCGCACAAAAGGGGAAACTCTTCAAGTTTCCACCTAACACTTGATTTGCATACAAGGATAGGCCACTCCAGGCAGTTATAGCAAAAGGATTACGATTCGACATTTGTCAGTTACTAATGCTTACGCCAAATCTTTTGCAAAGTTAAGGACAGCTGATGGTGGTATTTTACATGTGCCTGAAAATTGCATTTTCTGGAAAAGATTATGGTCTATAAGGCCAGTATTTCAAAGAGCCAAACGAACGAGATTTTACATTTTTATCACCTTCTCGAACAGAGTCAAAGCAATAGAGTTAGAAATACGAGATGCAGCAGAAAGAGAAAACAGACTTAGACACGGTATAGAGCACGAAATAGAACTGAACGCAATAAGATTTTTTATTCGCGGGCAACACAGTGGAATAAAAGCTGGCATAATTCGCACTGGCACACTAGAAGAAGCAACCACAAGCAAGCCGTGAAGATGAACCAAAGCAACAACTATCGCGAGGACTTCGATGGCAGATTGTAATAACAATTATAGTTTTAAGTTGAATTCATGTATGCTGCTGTACCTTTCAGTACGTTTCCATATAATTGCGTATATTGGTGTTAAAATTTTGACTTAAAGTACGTAAAAGTACCTCATTGAATCCTTCGGTAACATAGTATATTGGATATGGAAAGGCTTGGTTCACTTTTCAAAGAGGGCATCTGTGCTGAGATGGGCGTGTTAGCCACTCTTCTGGACAATTATTTCAAGTTAAGCAGGTTGAGATTGAAGTCTACGAATTCATTTACAAAGAGAGACTCTAACATTTATGTAACAATAATAATTAATTGGTTAATGCAGCATTTACAAATTATATTTGCGCTTAAACAAAAAGGGTTACGCCATACTACTGCCATAATAATTCACAACAAGAGTTCTATGTTCGTCGCAAAATTATATAGTGCAAACTCGAACTGTAAGTGACAGCTGAGACACTAATCCCGATCATTCTCTCCTTTATAACTTCTTACTTACTATAGTCATACTGCACTTTCTTCACTTTTTTGAGCGCTGCCGTCTTAATGTCTTTGATCAAAAACTTTTCATTTTCGGCAGAAAAATAGCACGAAAGCAAATCAAAAAATTCTATTTTTAAAAAAGGACGTCGCAGCGCTAAAGAGAGAGAGAGAGAGAGCAGTGCGTGTCGCTTTTTTACGTTAACAAATTTTCGAGACGCAGAATTGTGTGGAGGACACTAAAAGAAAAAAATCGCTTTATAGCGTTACTAGCTTATAACAAAAAAAAAAGAAAAACATACGAACAATAATTTTTTTCTAGACCACCGACAGATTAATTCTCAAGTTTTCCGATTTAAAGGCTTTTTCTTCTTCTTCGAGGATTCTTTTTGTTGCCGCAACGAGCACCTGCATTTCCCTGAACATGGCCTACAGGCGAGGACCCAACTCCTTCTCTTTGTCGACTTACAACTGCGTTGACATCTTATACTCCTCTGCTAAGGTTAGCCTCAACTGTTGGTTTGGTGGTGTTCGTTTGGTAATTCTTTATTGGCCTTAATGGCGGCCTGATAATAGGCCCTGGTGATGGTCTGTTATATTTCGATTCTTCTTTCCCTGATGTTATTCTTGGGTCTTGTTAGGCTTACTGCCGAGGTGTTGCAAGCTAGGCAGTAATGTCACCAGAAGTTATTAGTAAAGCAGCTGGTGAATGAATGGGTTTCAAGGTCACTTAGCTTACCGAAGCTAGCTTAAATATGCCGAGGACAAGTGTCTTGGGACGCAAAGGTAGCGTTGGTGTGTTTATTGGTGGTACGGAGCACCAATGTCTCACATATTTTAAAGATAGCTCTGTTTAAGCTGTTCTGTCTCTCTCGCACATCTCAGTGCCTTTGATAAATCGGCTTGGCACTCAGTTGCGAATAACTTTGGATTAGACGTTGATGAGGTCTGTCCTACTACAAATATGTGAACATTCAAATGAATTGTTTGACTTGTTTGTTGTTTTTAGATGACAGAAGATGATGAATCATGGTAAGCTGTTTCACTCCTTTTATCAGCAATAGGCTGCTCCGGTTGCTAGCTTTCTCCTGTCCACCCATGTGCTCTGGTGTATAAGGTCACCAGTTCCGTGTACTTGTTCTCAGACCTTTGACCTCTTTGAGGGCTCCGATTCTTTTGCTTCTTAGTGTGCTCATATTTGCTGTTTAATTTTCATCGAGCCCTTAGCTTTATCAGCCCCGTTATCGAAATTTTTCGTGGCTTGACATAATATTCCAGCCAGCTTAAGAGCGGTTGCTACAATGTATCGTTATGTAGAAGCTATATTGCGATGTGTTTTTGTGATGGAAAATTACTTGTCGATCGTCTGTTGTATGTCTTTATGCCGAATTTCTTCGTTTTATAATACTTTGTATCTACGAATTTTAATTTTCATGCCCTTCACACAATTTCTTGTATATTAATAATCGCTTTATATCATAACACAATATTTCCATGAAACTTTGTTTTTCTTTGTTTTTTATGATAGTATTTATATCATTTTTTTCTAAACATGGTTTCTCGCTAATATTTGCTAATTCTGTGATCTATTTAGCGTGAATAATGATCCATGCGAATTCTTGTTAAATTTTATGGCTTTATTATTATAAGTGAATTCACGTAAATCTTTATTCATGCTCGTACATGCTATATACAAACTACAAAGCTTGATATTGAATTTGTCATGCTTTATCTTTGATTCTGTATTTACAAATAAATGTGTTGTTTCTTTTGACTTCCATACGATTATTCCTAATTAAATATCTAAAGTTTATTTTTTCTTTTGTTAAATTCTTTCTGTTTTTATTTTTTTTTTGCATTAGACTTTTATGGAATTCTTTTTTTCTTTTCTTTTTCATCCATTTCTTTAGTTGTATACATTTTTTATTTTATTTTATTTTTTGTATTTTTTGAATTCAATATTTATTTTTTTTTTCATTCACAGTAGGAATTCTTTTAGAAATTATCTTTCACAATTTTCTAAATTTCGTAGTGTAATACTAACAAATTGTAACTCTAACACTATCAATTTTATACTGTTTGGGTTCTCATCTATTTTACTTGTTGGTGCGCTTTATTTATTTTTTTCTTAAATTCACAATTTATTTATTGTCAGTTGTTTATTTTTGTACTTCTTTTGTATTTTCATTTTTTTTTCCTTAAAGATATGCATAAATTGTGCTTTTCAAATTTCAATTTTTTAAATACTATTTCGAGTGATTTTTTGACACAGCGTGCGTGAAATGTACCTTCAATTGCATTTTCTGCCCCTGTATCAAAAAGTTACATTCGTTAGACGTGCGAAAAGTTGATTCTACGCACTTTTATGAGTGTGATGTTACACGCATCTCGAGATACATGTTTTATACTTGTATAGAATCGACTTTTGTGCATTTGAATAAAAAAATACCGTCTTCTTACGTATTCCTACTACCAAATACTCAATTCCGACATTTTTATTGACCTTATAGTGTCACTTACACTTACGCACTCTATATACTCTAATACAAAATGTGCATTTGATTTACAAATTTTTTAGTACGCTTGTTATTAATATTTGTTTACGGTTTTTGAATTACTAAATGCATGGTCGATCATTTGATATCAATTTCTAGTATTTCTTTCGTCATTTTTTTTAAGTTATTTATAAATGTACGAGTTTGAGAATCTCGTCTCTGATTTTTTTTTCAATACCTTCACGCGTATTAAACAAGTCGACAGCTTGGTTTTTATTTGACAATAGTTTTCATCCATTTGAATTAGAGAGTCTACTACTTTACTTTGTTAACTCGGTCTATGTGTTAAGCTTAAAATCTGTAATAATCAATTGCTGAGTTAACAAGTTAGCAAAAGTATTAGAGCCTCAGAATCCGTTCGTACTTTAATCTCTATTGCTTTCTTTAAATATTTATCTAGCTTGTTAAGTGGTAAAACGGATGCTTGAAGATTTTTTGGTGGTATGAGTGTAGGAGTAGGAGTATGACGAGCGGCGAGAGAAAGTTTGGGGCCGAAGAGAGAAGGTGATATAAAGTGTCAGGTCCGTCGATACGATAGCAAACCGACCTATTCAGGAGAGGCAGATAGTTACATTAGTCGGTACAGCAGCACAGTCACACCAGTAGATACAGTAGCACAGTCACACTGGTCGATACATTGGCACTCAACTACAATAAAGACCAGGCACGCGTTATGACACCGTAACTTATCAAGAGGTCATCCACTAGATCAAAAGGCATATGGTTCATCTTCCGTGAAATGGAAACATTTTGACTGTCAGAGAAGCTAAAAGTAGACTACTAGTAAAAAGATCAAATCAAAAGAAGAAGAAAAATCTGAACAAGAAGGAAAGTTCAAGATTAAAGTAGACGATATGGAAAAGAAAGATATTTTAATACCGGTGTTCGATACAGAGGATTAAAATATGCAAAAAAAGTAAGAAAATCACGTTGTTCTTAAAATCGAAAAAAATTTGAAACGGTAATATTAAGATAAAAGAATACAGCAAAAGATAAAGAATCATGATGAGCAAACTTTCCCAAATAAGGCTACAAGCATATGTCTAGCTAGGATATAGAAGGGCCCGGAACAAAAATCCAGCATCAAAATTCAAAAGTAAGTTCGCATTTCTAGACTTATTTTCTAAGAGCATTTCATGGCTTGGGCTTGTATCCGACCTGTGCAATTTAAATGTATGCAAATGCATTTGAACATCGGTGTAAAGGACCGAGCGTCCAAGTAGTGGCTGCAAAAGAGGAAGCGTACAAAACGCCGCGTCTTTTACGTGCAGAAAAAATTTGAAATTGCAATTGTACAAAAACTAATGATCTCACAGTCCCTGCCTTTCGCACACTTCAAGCTGATATAATTATCTACCTCTATGCCAACCTTTAGCCTTTAGTTGTCATAAATTACTAAATTATAATTGTTTTTATTGTTGAATTTTTTCGGTTTTTCTCCGATTTTAATTGATCAATCGGAACGCTTGACCCCTCATTTTCTCTGCAACTTGTATAAGTTATGAGCGGGCCTATTATGAGCCTCAACCTGTATAAGTGCATCATGAGTATGTATCTAAGATATAGATCAAGTCTGTATAAATAAATATAATTCAATTGTATTTAATAATTATAATTTCAGAAGCATGCAGGTAGGATATACCATAACAATATTGACGTATTGGAGAGTCAATTGAAATCGAAAACAATTGGCCTATGGTTGGTCCAGGTCAATTTGCGCATCAGCGAAGCAGCGGGTAAATCAGACGCTACTGAGAATTTCAATCGCAAGCTTAGGGCGAAAATGACAAATACTTATTTCGAAAATTGAAAAAATCCGCAACATTCCTATCCGCCCACAGCGCAAAGAAACCCCACAAGTTTTTCCATGTAACGGTAATATTTTTATATAATGATAGTATCATGATTCAATACAATAGAAGATTCCAAGGTTTTACTATCACACTTAAGGTAGAGTTTAACCAAAAATTTTAACTTTTTTATTCAGTTGTAATATTTTCTCAAATTTTCCACTCATATTTGGTACCAAAAAAGGAAAATACCTAATCTTTGAGTAATCTTCATAAATTTTTTAACAACATCTTGCAAAATACCCGTTAAATAATGGGATTACTTTTCCGTACTGGATTTATACTAGAGCCAAAGAATTAATAGTGAATATTTTTATTAATCTAAGATGAACAAAGTTTGATACTCGGACATTAAAAAATGCTTCTAAACCTTTTTAACATAAAAATACTGATTTTTAGGCAAAAAACTATGAAAGTTTTGACTCAAAAATAAGTTTTTTTTCTATATCAAAAAAGTTTGTAAGCTTTTTTTAAGTCAGAGTATTGAACTTTGTTCATCTTATATTATTCACTCTTAATTTTTTTGACTCCAGTCAAAACCTAGTGCGCAAGAGACTTTTGCAAGACACCCCATTATTTGATAGCTTTTTCTGCCATAGTTTTTTATAACATTTCTGAAAATTACAAAATTTATAAATAAATGAAAAAGTTGAAAAAGTGAATCATTTAGTAGAACCCTATCTCAAGCAAAAATTATGAAATTAGGCTTTTTTATAATCATTGAAATTAAAAACTTTGATAATATGATAAATCTTGAGTATTTGTGTCACGTCGTGCGATTTTTCCAATTTTTTTTAAAATCTTAAAATTTTATTTTTTAAATGCATAAATGCGTACGTGACGCATTTTCAAAATAGATTCGAAAATGCGGGCCTGAAGAGAGAAAGCGAGGGAGAGATATCCCTATCGTAAATCTCTTGAGCTGCGCGCATCGACGCGAGGCATCAGCGGATGCATTAGAATAGCGATAGTAAAGTTTTTCTGCACATTAGTCGGCAGGAGAAAATTTTCGGCGCGTCGGACCGAGCGCAATTTTATGACGAGCAGCTGCGTTTGCTCAAGCTATCGGCAGCGTCTAGAGCGACCGTAATTAAGACAGCCTACGAGGCTCGGACCTTTTTTTTTATTGCAGGGACAGTTTCGGAAAGTACGCACGCTTGCAGCTGTGTACTGATCCCGGAATTTTCCGCTTTTTGTCAAAGTATGAAAACTTATTTTGTTAAAATTCGAAATATTTATTTAGAATTATTTTACATCAGACTATTGTATAAACTATGCATTTTTTTGATTTGCATACGTTCGCTTTTAGCAACAGATTTGGTGGGATAGTTCTACATAAATATATATATATATATATATATATATATATATATATATATATATATATATATATATAAATGCATAGTTTGTTTGCAGCTTGTAGTATAATTATAATTTTTCAAACAACAAACTGATAACGCGATCTATTTATTTATTATTTGGCACTAAACTGTATATTTTTCGATTTATACAGTTCGCTTCTTGTGCATAATTTATGAATGGATCAAATGTCTATTTGTTTATTTCTGTCTTATATTTTATTGTAATAGTCGGTCGGTGTGAAGCTACGATTGTTACAGTAAGGTATATTATTTGGCAGAGTTATAATAGTCGGTCGGTGTGAAGCTACGATTGTTATAACGATGCATTGCAAATTTATTAAACTCTAAGAATAATAAAGTAGTTAAATTAAATATTGAGGCTGCGGACAGATAAAATGTATAATTTTCATTAGTAAATTCAATAATAAATTCATTCATTTATAATTTTTCTTAAGAATAATGCACATAAAGGCTTTACTTTTAAGTTTAAGTATAGTGATTTGGTATCGGTTTGTAGAGGATTTTACAAGCACTAACATTTTAACATTGATTATTTCACACAAAATTTCATTTAACCTTCATTTACAATAAACAGAATGCTTGGAAAATTCGACACAAATTGGCGTGCGCGTTAGTGGCGTAGGCGGACCGAAGGGCCTGACCTACGATACGTAGGAGGAGAGATGCGGAAAATCGGGGTAAGTGAGGGAAAGCTGAAATATAACAGCTTCTCTCACTAGCTAATTTTCGGCATCTCGGCGGAACACGATCCCAACAACATCGAGGAGGGAGGATTCTAGGCCCTTCGTGCTGCCGAACTTCAGTATTCAAGATCACTTCGGTCCCGGCTCTCAGTCAGCACGGTTAGATTCGTGCTAGTACGCGAATAGTTAGATTCACGCGCTTGTACGCGTAGCATTAGATTTGCGCTAAGTCGCGTATATATATAAATTTTTGTTTGTATTTGCGCTAAGTCGCATAAATTTTATTAAAATATAACTCAAATCGAATAGAATTTGCGTGTGTTCGGTGTTTTTATTTGTCGAACCCAACATCTTTCAACGAGGTCCAGTCAACAGCAAATAAAAGTAAGTAATTATTAGTTATCTATCCTAACCTTCTCTACCCCTGCCTAAAACTATCGCTTGGGTAAATGAACCGATAACACCGGGTCATTTATCCCTCTCTCACTCATCTAGAACTTAAATCCGAGTAAGTCCGGGTTATTTTCTAGAAGATTTCTTTTCATTTCTATCCTTTTTAAACAAGCATTCAAAGCACCCAGCTATTGCACGAAAGTGCAGGCTAAAGGTGTAATTTATATTAAATAAGCGCTGTAGCATCGTTGGATGTTACATTTGTGTGTATATAATCGCTTTTATAGCCCAGTGTAACTAAAATCTGCTTTTAAGTCACGCCTATCTGTGACTAAAGTAATCCTTATTTCACATCGTTTTTATCCTCACGGTGCAAATAAGGACTACTTTATCCCTGGTAGAAATGACCCTAAGAACTGGCCAATTATTAGGTAGTAACTAGTTAAATCCTAAGAACTGGCCAGTAACTAGCCTGTTCTTAGACTCATTTCTACCAGGGTAGTCGCGAATAACCATAACTTGCGGATTTTAGCAGCTTGTGCTATAATAGCATATTGTGTACTACGGGCGTAAGATAGGCCGTTTTTAGACCTTGTGTGCATATTGCAGTACTTGTCTGCGACTCGTAAATTGCCCTAAGCGAGCTAAAAGACCCTTTTGTCCGCTTCTTAAAAAAAGCTGATTTTGATATGTTTGCGAACAAGAGCGTAGTTGCCGTGTTAAAAAATAGTCACGTTAAAAAGCACAAAAATACGTCGCTCGTTACAAATATATTATGTGCATCAAGGGCTAAGCGAGCTTTTTGATCTAGTTGTGGTTGCAGTACTCGTCTTTGGCTCACAAACGCACTTAGTATAGGCGCTGAGTACTTTTCGTCGGACTTGAATGGCCAGTAGATCACCAAGGTTTTTTCTATGTATTTTTGCCTTCTGAATACGAATTTCGAGGGTGGAATGCCCAAAAGTGGTCAGGTAATTTTTTATTGACAAATTAATTGTTAATATTCAACAAAATTATTTTATTTGCCAAAAAACTTCAACCCAAAAACAGTTTTTAGATTCTTTATATAATTCTGAATCGAAAATGTTCTTATAAGATTTTCTGAAAAAGCTTTGTTTTCTAGTAAAAGAGTACTAAAATCCGGTCAAAATCGCGATTTTTTTTCAATTTGATCAAACTTGATCAATTTTTACTCAAAAACAAAGCCTTATTCAGAAAATCGTATAAGAACATTTTCGATTTAGAATCATATAAAAAATCTAAAAAAATGTTTCCTGGTTCGAAATAATATAATTTTGTTAAATATTAACAATTAATTTGTTAAATATTAACAATTAATTTGTTAAATATTAACAATTAATTTGTTAAATATTAACAATTAATTTGTTAAATATTAACAATTAATTTGTTAATAACAAATTACCTGGCCACTTTTGGGCATTCCACCCTCGAAATTCGTGTTCAGGAGGCAAAAATACATAGAAAAAACCTTGGTGATCTACTGGCCAAAGTCCGACGAAAAGTGCTCAGCGCCTAGACTAACTCACCTTAAGTGCGTGGAGTAAGCAATTCTTGCACGGGTGCAGTTTGTTCATAATTGACAACTCTAATTGCACAATTTCACGTTTCTTTGCATACGAAAAATCCTATTTAGTCCTGATTAAAAAAGCACGGTATGTAACAAGGGATCAAGTAGTGTTTTCAGACTTAGATATTAATTTGAGCATTCGTGACCATTTCGTGCTCAAACGCCAACCTCGATAAAAAAATTTAATTTTTTTTGTCTTAGATACAAATTAGATTATTCCAGCAGAAATAATTTGTTTAATCATATAAAATTTAAGAAATCACCGTCTTTTTATCACGTGTATTATATACAACAAAGTTAAAATTAATGAAATAGAACACTTAAAAAAAGATTGGTCAGCAATTTCTTTGCTATATAACTTTGCACAATAAATTAAACATCGATCACTTTGTAAAAACTATTTAAGGTTATCAAAATATTGATTTCTACCTTCATAACAGGAGCCTTCATCTTGTCTATTAGTAGATCAACACTTGTATGAAAACGAAAACTTTTGTCGATAGCTTGGAGCAAAATATAAACTTTTGAGAACTAGAGGTTGACTTACTGATTTTAGAAGCAGGAAATGTATAGTAGAACATCGGTGTGTAGAACGCCGGTGACTAGAGATGTGCATGTCATCGTGGCCCGAGAGGAACTGCCAGTCGGCAGACTGAAGCTTTCGTTCCTGGCTAGTTCCTCCCTTCCCCTCCTTTCAGTGCTCCCTCTATCGGAAGCATCAGGCAATGATACATGCGCGCGCATCATCTAGTGGCCGGATCGTAGGACGTAGAGATCACAACGTTCCACTATATTGTTCTGTGCTCTCAGAACTGACCGGCATCGGTTTCGGTGTCCTTACGGAACTGTTTATTACCTCAGTTTGCGCGTTTTATGACCGCCGTTACTGCCAGGAAAAATCCAGATCCCGTCTGATGAGCGCGCAGAGTCGTATAGTCCGGGCCCAAGCGGGAAAGCAAAAGCTATTTATGACGGCGCATTCCGTAAATCTGTTCTGCGTGTTTGTGCTTGCTTTATTTCTGATGCCAGAAAGTCTACGGTGTGCGTTGGCAGAGACATATTGCACGGCTGCCTCAGAACTACTAACCACACTGCAACATTCAAAGTTCACTGCCGATAATTACGAGTAATTTACGCGATCCAGCAGAAAGACAGAATCATTGTTAATGGATCAATATTGAATTAAATTCTATTTGTGTATAATCTTTACCCCCTGTGCATTTGGATTTTTGTTCATGCAGCACTGAGATTTAACAAACTGTCCAAGCATGACAAAACGCTTTGATAAAGTTTATTACTTTGAACTTCGAAGCGCTCGCTCGACAAATTAATGTACATCGTCATGAGCGATGAGCGTACCCTATTTTTTTACATCTCTTAGCAAACGGTTTATTGTTGCTAGGTAAAAACTGAAGACCAACCTTTGATAAAGATCCATTCATTTATAAAGACGTGGGGATCATCTTCGGTTCGTAAACGTCGTGTCACGCAGCAGTATCGCTCTGTAAACATCGTGCCGAATGAGCGATCCTTTCGGTGGCGGAAGAGAGATCAATACTGATATTTGGTAGCTAACTAGTAAGAGAAAATTTGGACAAGATCCGAAGCTACTTCTTGGCTTGTGCACACACACACACACACAAATTAAAAAAAAAACTCAGCCATTTTAACTGAAATTGCACCAATAATCCGTCATTGTATGAATACTCGCCAAAATTACCGTAGAGTAGTTTTAAAGAATCAGTTCGGTCGTTTTTGCTGGTGTCCCGCGTAAGCGACCAATTTTTCAAGTCACGACTCGCCAAAACTATCAGTGGCACACCACGGTTGTTCTACTGAAAAGTCGTTACGATGGCAGATCGGTTAAAACTACCGGACTTTACAGCAGAAATGACCGTGCCTTTTTTCAGTGCACATCAGCGATGCCAAAAGTGGCAGAACAGAAAGCGTTTTTTTCAAAATTTCGAAGGAAGGCGAGCGAAGCGAGTATAAATAAAAAACTAAAGCGCTTAGACCCAATTACACCACGCTCCCCGAGCTCAATAATTTATTTAAAAAATCTCCTTGGCACATCGGAGGAAGGAGAGCGAAGCGAGGATAAAATAAAAAACATAAACTCTCAAACCCACCTACCCCATGCACTGCGAGTTTCCGTACGCGGCACAGCGGAGGAAAGCGAGCAATTGCGAGAATATTTGTATACAAGCATGTATACAATATGTTGTACTTGTCTAATAATTTGTACATGTACAAGCTGTTGTTCTGCCACTTTTGGTATCGCTGACACACACACATACACACGCACGCGCGCGTACACACATACACACCGGAGAAGGCGTTTTATTGCGTCTCATGCTAGGGTGTTGCAGATGCGTGCGCGTATGCGTGACGTTTTATTTTTGCGAGATTATGCGCAGGAATGGGAAATTTTTTTATTTACATCCGAGTCAGTTTTGTTTTTTTTTAAAGAAAGTGCGTTATATACGCTGATGCATAAAGATACAAAGCTCTATTACATATTATAGGTCTTGCTGTGTAATGTATATATAATTTTTAATTATTCATAGTTAATATTTAAAATAGCTTCCAATAATAGGTGATCCATAGCTTTAAATATTAGAAAATGGAAATCATTCCATCGACGTATGCTCGCATCAATCGTCAAGCACAATATTTAAGTGCGCTTACGGAAAACTAAAATCAGGTAAAATCTTATAGCGTCGTTGCATACTATTAGCTGCTCTTGAAAATAAGACTACAGTTACGAAATATCTGTATGGCTATGTTCGTATTATCGCACGCAATATAAAATACCGCTCTTTCCCGTCCAGCGTTTCAGTAACGATCGAAAAACGCAAATTTTCCGTCTAGCGGCAAGCTGCATTTCTCTGTTCACATAGTTTGTAATATATCTATATGTATTTCTGCAATTTTCCATTGCACAAATCGTCCTTTGTTCGGTTCAGCTCAAGGAATATTCTAGAAATACTCATTTAGACGGTCGAACGTCTCCGCCCTCGGCTGTCCCTTACGCAGGTATACTGAACTCATGTACGTTTATCTGCAATGGCATCTACCTCAAAAAATAGTCGATTGACATTGAGTGTGATGTTTTCAAAATTAAAAGACTGAAATAAAAAACTATCGACCATACTCGGCATAATCTTAAGAAGATTTACTCGAGATTTCAGTTTGCGTTTTCACACGAATCTCTGAGAAATCAAGCGTAACGTAAATAAACCGCTAAGCTTGTTGGCTGCGGGAGGAGATGCGCGTTGACAGGGGAGCCGGCACGCGGTGCGGGGAGACGCCCCGTTCTTCACCTCGCCGGCTGAAGGCATATAACATCCTTAATTGCTGCCTACACGCATACGGCGTAGTTGGCGTATACCTGAAGTCGTCACTGAGTCCATCGTATACCGAGCGTTCACCACCAAACCGTTCATAGGGGAAGTGTAGGTAGAAAAAATTTACCCGGGAAAAAGCATAGTGAAAAAATTTAGAGACCTTCTTCGGATTTTACAGCCTATAATGAGGGCAAGATAATCTGCGGAGGAAGGGTCGAGGATGAGGCTGTCGGTCAAGGGACAATAAACTTGCTATCCATACAAAACATAGTTTACTAAATTTCTGTATAAACAACGAAATCAAAAATTGTCAAACAAAATTTTAATAAATGAAAAATGCTGATTTCACGCAAATTTGAATGACAAAAATGGGATAAGATTTACTCAATGCTTTCACAGTACTAAAATAGGCCAAAACTAAGCATTTTTTATTGTTCAAAATTCGTTGGCATCAAATATGTTTGCCTACAAATATTAATTTATAAACAGTAAGCAATTTTTATTTGTTGGTTATTTCATAAATAAGAAGAGACATTATTTGTGACGGCCGGCGTGCTGGAAATTATTTAAAAAATGTTCATTTTTCACATGTTTATTTTTATACAAAAACTTGAATATTTGGGTTATAGTTTTTAAGTAATTAATAAACTTAGAAAATGTTAATCGTAATATATATTATTAATTTTTAACCTAACGGGCTTAAGTCCGGTGAACGCGGCATTCGATGGGTGCAGAATCCAATCCACTGATTTAAGAATTTTGATTCCAAGTAATCAGTGGCGGTGCTTGAAGTGATTGGTAACGTATTGATACTACCCTGGTAGAAATCAATATAAGTTTAAAGCTACAACATACCACGTATTACTAGAGATGTTTTTGTTTGACAATTTTTGATTTCGTTGTTTATACAGAAATTTAGTAAACTATGTTTTGTATGGATAGCAAGTTTATTGCCCCTTGACCGGTAGCCTCATCCTCGACCCTTCCTCCGCGGATTATCTTCCCCTCATTATAGGCTGTAAAATCCGAAGAAGGTCTCTAAATTTTTTCACTATGCTTTTTCCCGGGTAAATTTTTTCTACCTACACTTCCCCTATGAACGGTTTGGTGGTGAACACTCGGTATACGATGGACTCAGTGACGACTTCAGGTATACGCCAACGATGCCGTATGCGTGTAGGCAGCAATTAAGGATGTTATATGCCTTCAGCCGGCGAGGTGAGGAACGGGGCGTCTCCCCGTACCGCGTGTCGGCTCCCCTGTCAACGCGCACCTCCTCCCGCAGCCGACAAGCTTAGCGGTTTATTTACGTTACGCTTGATTTCTCAGAGATTCGTGTGAAAACGCAAACTGAAATCTCGAGTAAATCTTCTTAAGATTATGCCGAGTATGGTCGATAGTTTTTTATTTCAGTCTTTTAATTTTGAAAACATCATACTCTATGTCAATCGACTATTTTTTGACCGCGCTCCATAAGAGCCCGTGCATACACTAGATAAATACATATACAAAGTTTCAGTTCATTCTCTTAACTTTTCTGTAACCATAAAACATCCTTAAGGAAAATGAAGCATTTAAGTTTAGGAAAATAATATCTTTATTTCTATAAGCTCACGCGCGCTGTTCCGTAATTTCGTGAAAAATGATTTATCTAAAATATATTTACAGCGTGACTACATAAGAATAATAAGAGGAGAGAAAATCACCAAGCATGAGAGAACTAGAGAAATCTCGGGAAAAATACTTACAGACAAAGTTGCCCCAAAATATAATTTTTGTGGAACGATGCGCCAAAACAGAAAGTACCCCTTCAAAATCTTACGCATATGGAACTTGATATTTAGTGGTGTTTATTGAATAACGCTTTAATTAATTTTTTGTTTAACGAATAATGTATACAATAAATTTCTAAATTAATGTATATTCCAGATAAAGTTGTTGACGTTTCGTAGAAATCCAATGAAGCCGATGACACCTGCAAAACATGGTTGAAACAAGCAAAGAAAAGAATCGATTTAGCTGCAGCTCGTGCGAGGAAAATGAAAAATACCTCTCTACCAATTTTTAGCTTAGCCGGACTGTATCGAGCCGAATGGCAGCTGGAAGTCTGTGTCAAGCTAGAATTTTGCAAGTTGATTGTTTATTTAAATAAATACGGGGTGTGTCGGGTCCGGACTACTTCCACACTCTTTCTCAGCTAATAGAGAACCTCTCTACCAATTTTTAGCTCAGCCAAACTGTACCGAACCGAATGACAACTGATACACCCTACTCTTTAAATTTATAAGAGTGATTTTTTCACTCTAAAAAGAAGTGATCAGTAAGAGTCATATCATGATCCAAATCACTCTTATTTGAGTGATTTTCTATCACTCTAGCTATAGAGTCATAAAAATGACTCAAAGTAATCGAGTGATAAAATGTTCCTGTTCTGAATCACTCGATGTTGGAGTGATGCACGGAAAATAATGCAAATTTAAAAGGTATAAATTGACTTATCTAATAGTCAGATGTTTAGCTGAATTTATTTATTAATTATTGTTCATATATTATCAACTTTAGTTAATATGTGAAGTAGTTTCTTGCCCTGAAGCTTGCTCTCGTTGACCTATACAGAGGCTTAGCAACGAGTTGTTCCGGTTGTTCCGCCTTCCGGGCCAGCCACCAAGAGTAACGAGTAATTTGCAAATTGCAAAACACCAAACCTGCAATACTTGCTCCCATCTTTTTCACGTCTCATGTATCATTGCGCGCAGTAAAAATTATTAACTAAGGTCAGTTCCGACTGTGATGCGATTGTTCCGTGTGAATATAGCTATGACAAATGTCCGGAACGTAAACATACCCTATAGTGGAAAAAAAATGTAATAAATGGTAGTAAATTGTAATAAAACGTAAAAAATGTAAGAAAATGTAGCAAACTGTAATAAAACGTAAAAAAGGTCCGAAATCCAACAAAAACGTACAAAATGGTACAATTTGTTACATTTTCTTATATTTTATTACACTTTATTACATTTTTTATTTCCACTAGGGAAGAAGCAACAATTAACTGAACTTTTGGTCTGATTGAGCTTATCACATGGATTAGATTAAATTAAATGATAAACTTTTGGTGTTAAAAACATAAAAATGATCAGTGCAAGAAAAGAGATCATTAAATTTTAGTCATGATGCTTGAGTGCTTTTCATAATTGGACTTGGTATGCTCAATTAGTGCATCGACAATTTTACATTAACATACATACGCAGTCATGCCAAGAAGCAACAATCAACACTTCTTTTGGTCTGTTTTCTCGCATTTTCTCAAACTATTTCAAGTGTTCTTCTCTTTCAACGCTTTACAATGATAAACCAACAGTGTCAATAAAAAAGTCATCAGTATAAGAGAAGATCAATCAATTTTACATCAAGAGTCAAAAGTGTTTTAAATAATTACGCGTTGACCATTTAATATAACAAAAGTGTAGTGATACAAAAAAGCAACAATAAACTGAACTTTTAGCGCTTATCACAGTGATTAGTTTGAATATACTGCTGTACTTTTGGTGTATATGGCTAAGCCGACAGTGAAAAAATACAAATAAAAAACTTTCAGTGTTTTAATATTCTGCTTAAACTATAATAGTGTATGTAAAATGTGATGCTGTTCAATGCAATCGTACTAAGAAGCTTGTTTGTTACTTACACTTTAGGAAAATTATTACCTGGAAGATTCTTTAGAAGCAACCATAATTTTTTTTTCTCATTGTTGTCTTTGTCAGGTGCATTCATGAGTGTATCATCCAATGGCTCATGCATCGTAGGAGTATCATCTAGTGGATGTGCAATATAATCATTAGTAAGTATGCAGCCATAACAACTATTAATATTTCAATTTTTTTCATTATAACTATCAAAGTGTCATGTTAAAAAAACTTGAAAAAAGTAATGATAAACTTATCATTTTCTTCAACTGCTTTACAAAAAAAAAATCACCTTTTGGTTTAGAACTAACGGTGACTTGCACGCTGTTTCCAAAGTTGTTGCCAGCTCATTTAAGCTACAATGGCATCTATAAAGGAATCCAAAATAAACTATTGGAATAATTTTTAACTAACTTTTAGCTAATTTATTATCACAGTTAAAAATTTATAGCCGTTGCCAATCATTTTTTAACACCCGTTTTTCTAGCTTAAGATCTCAAGCTAGCGGGACTCGCTGTAACTTTTGATCTATTCATCGTAGAGCATTCTACCTGGTATTATAATTTTGAGCTCGTCAAATTGTAAAGGAATCCATCCTTACATATTGCAAAAATTCATTTTGCTTCCTCCTAGAGGAAGCTTTGTAATAGTAAAATTTAGAGTTTCTTCAAAAATTCTAGAAAATACTTTTTGGTGTGTTAGAAGTTCAAATCAAATGTTTTTAGAAAATGTCCGTATGGATGTGTGTGTGTGTGTGTATACTGTAATATTTCTGGGACTACTTCATCAATATCAATAAAATTTGACACGCATATATATTTTTGGATTCTAAATTCGGGGATAACAGTTATTTTTTATTTTCTCAACTCTATATATATATATATATTTTTTTTATGGCCATTTTTTGATATTTGAAAAACACTATTTTTCGTTTTTTTTCAATCCATCCCATTGTTACAAACAATTCAGCTATAATGCATTTGGAAGAGAATAAAATTACCTACTTTTTCTCGTTTGATGCTCGGAATCGACCGCTTTGTTCGGCAGATAAAATAAAAAAGGTGATTTTTTTTAAATTTATATCTCTGAAACGAAACGTCATCACCTCACGAAAAGAATTATGTCGATGGGTCACGTGTCAAACTATATTCTCATTAAAATTTCAAGTGATTTGACAACTTATTTTTTCAGTAATAAATCGAAAACTGAAAAACAATGACTTTTTTTGTGCCTCGATTACTGACGCAAAAAGGCCTTATTGCACTTCAGATTTCGGGAAAAAGTAGATATTTTATGTGTTTTGTCTAAGTTTGTTGCGCAGCTTTCAAATCCCTATAGTTCGTAAGATATCAAGGTTTCAATTTTTTTTTTGAAAATTTTCTAATTCCTTATATTTCCAAAACAATTTAGTCAAATGCTTCAAAATTTTATTTGGTGATTTACCATAAAAAGCTACCTGCTGCTGAAATTTTAAACGATTTCGTCGAGCGGTTTTCAAGTAAAGTGCTAAAATGTAAAAATCGATTTCTCGAAAATTGCGCGAGCGACCTATCTAATGAATAGCCTGTTGTTTCGATGGTTAGGTTGGTTAGGGACACATGTAAATATGCGTAAATTTCTGTGAAAAAAATTTGACGACAGTGTTCATATTCTATAATAAAAAAACAGAGGGGTCTGCGAACTTTTTGACAATGAACCATCCAAAACTTATATTAAATTATGTATCAAAAACCGCCTCATACATTAGGAAGCAGATATATAGATATATTATATGTGCCAATGAATTGGCAGCGGTTTTTAACAACAAATAATTAGAAATACAACCATTTTTTGCAAAAATCTGTTTTAAAATAGGAATAAGTACTTTAAACCAATAAACAACTGACTGAAAGAACTCAGAATTGCATAAATTAATTTATTACCACCATATTTTTTCATATATCCTCATTTTTCGCATCAGTGACTGTCATATAATCCTTTTTAACTTGATGACATAAAATTTGCGACACAGCATTAAGCCAAATTATCATTTTCAACTTTTCAGAACTATTGACAATTTTGGAAAATTTTGGAAATAGTTTCAAAAGTTTTTAACGATTTAAAGCTGTAGTAAGGAGATGAAAAAAAAAATTCTCTTGATTTCCGATTCTCAAATTATTGTAGGCTCGTTCGACCTTATAGGGAGCGAAAATGGATTAATTGATACATGTATTATAACCAGGGACTCTTGCTCTACATTTTGTCTGACGCTCGGAAAACCCTATTTTCGGTTCACTTTATAGGCGCCGAAAATGGTCTTTTTGTGTACGTGTTATAAAAAAAATTTGTCTCCACACCTGCACCGAAAGTACCACATTCCCTCCCGGGCGCCTGCAGAGGAATATGTATTTTCGGTGCTGGTGTGAAGAAAAATAGTATATGCACCACGGGAGGAAAATTGAACAGCCCATACCTCGTGTTTGTCACCCTCGCCTTCGGCTCGGGTGACAGTTTACACGTGATATTGACTGTCCAAGTTTTTTCCTTCCTAGGCACGTAATATACTATTCCACAATTTCAAATATTTTCAAAATTTGTGAAATTTTTCAATATCACCATAATTTTCAAATTTTCAAAACTGGAAATTTTGAAAGATATTAAAATTTTGGAAATTCGGACATAATGTCGCACAGTACATCAGGGCCTCCCACTCTCTGTCCATGTGGTGTATGCTATTTTTCTTCATACCTGTGGTCGAAAGTAGTTTTCTAATCATCAAAAACAATGGAATCTTTCGCGAGCACCCACTTTCCTTTCACTTACTCTTCTGGGTTTTGATGCCTGCATGACCCGACATTTACCAGTACGAGCAGAGCGAGTGCCGCTGATCAGGGGGTGTATTCCGTTTTGTCTCGAGATTCTCGAGACATAACGGAATGTTCCGATATTTAGTGCTGAAACGCAAAACGGAACGTTCCAATATAATCCGCTGTTGGCGCTGCTGGCAGTACTGCGAATCGTGAAAGTGCGCGAGCGTGACTAGCTGTAATCTCGTGTTCATACCGGCAATCATATCCATGCAACGGGCCGAGATCCCTTTGCATGACAACTTTGCATGAAACAATAGTCGAATTATCGCTTTGCAGCTAAAATGTTCAGAACCAGGTCTTCACCACTTCTTAAAACACGACGAGGCGATAACAAGACGAGACTCAAAACGATCAACGAAAACAGCAGCCAAAACCCCGGAGAGGCTTGCCGGTATGAACACGAGGTTACATAGCTAGTGGACCTCGCGCGCTCACGCAGTATCACGATTCGCAGTACTGCCAGCAGCGCCAACAGCGGATTATATTGGAACGTTCCGTTTTGCGTTTCAGCACTACATATCGGAACGTTCCGTTATGTCTCGAGAATCTCAAGACAAAACGGAATACACCCAGGGGCAGGCATCGAAAACTAAATATATGACATTAACTGTAGATGGTCTCTATAGGTAGCACGACGTTTTTCTAATCGTGTAAATTCAGTGCTCTACACTGTCTAGGGTATAGACTAATAGATGAAACATCGAAACTCGTTTATACTACGAATATAATATAGCAAAGTTTTTGACGACCGCCTTAACTATCATAAAAATATAACAAAAATAATTTATCTTATAAGTTTTCAAGAATATTTTTCACGGTGATAACTATAACGTAAAATGTATCTGTGTTATGCTCGGGTGTGTTAAAAATGTCCAACTACTGCAGATATGAGCCTCACATATGTCTTGTTTGCATGTGTTACCGCACTGTACGCTCAAGCAGTCGAGTCCCGTGTCTCATGTGCTGTTGGTTTATGGATAATATAACCTTGTAAATTTGTTTTTGATACCTTGCGTTTGTTCAATAACATTTTACGTATCAAAAATTCACTACTCTATCGTGCATTATCTCTATTATAAGGGACAACTATTTTTGACTGTGTGGATGATGTAATTTGAAGTTTTTTTGTTTTTCAATACAACATACTTTTTATTGGTCGAAGTAATACAATTGCATATTTTCTAAATAAAATTTTTAGATCATGTCATATCGTAAAATTGTATGCATCCACTTGTAAAAATGGAAAGTGTGATAAAAGTGTTATTTACGTATAGAAAAGTGTAATTATATAAACGTGAGTATCTGTCGTAGTTGGGACATTTTATAATACTTGTATCAAACTTTTTTAATAAGTATATCACATTTTTTTAATAGCTCTATCACACTTTCATATAACGTATGTTGAGTACAAAAATTGAGAATTAGTAAAAAGTGTGAATGAGTGTGACATACTTGTGCTAAAAGTTTAATTAATGTATTTTAAAACTGTTCTGAAGTATCGCATAAAATCATAATTTTCAGGAAAAAGTGCTATACAATCGTATGAAAGTGTTTCGATGGCGTTACAATAGCATAAATACACTATAATATATTTTTTGTACTCCTATAAGCGTTACCCATATAGCACCCAATCTTTTGGCAATATTGTCTAAAGGTTGCATCGGCAGATTTGTCAGATTCGAAGATATTGCAAGGTGATTATTGAATATTCTGAATACTGTCCAGCAATATTGCTGTAAAGGATAATGTCCGTTTTTTAATTGCGTTCCCAAAAAAAAATAACAATATTGCACCAATATAGCCCGAAGATTATTTGCAATATTGTGTCAATATGGTAAAATAAAGGTAAAAAAACATTGAATAAATAAATTATATAAGCGATTTCACGGGTTCTCATGCCCGTTTCGGGAGGTAACATCCGGATGATACACGAAATGGCACGAGAACCCGTGGAAACCCTTACATAATTTTTTAAATTTAATGTTGTAACGGGGTTCGCTTTCGGGGGAAAACTTGGTGATATTCAATTGGATCACAATCTCTCGGTGCGACGGAAAACTCTCTCAACGTCCTTGATTTACCCGCGTTGCAACGCAGCTCGTCGCTAGAGCTGCTTCGCGAACGTCGTGTGCTACCTCTCCGCACTCTCCTGTGCGGAGCCGGCTTCTCAGTTTTGCGTTGCAACCGCTTGTTGCAACGCGCGCGGAGGATGAGGACGTAGGGAACGGGAGAGAACAAGCCGGAAATATAAATCTAATTCCGATTAGAATCAAATAAAATAATGATATATTGTGCGGCTAATATTTTCTCTATACAAACGTGCGCCGAGTCACCTCAATGTCGACTCGGCGTGGGGAGTATCTCGCGAAGATACGCGCGCGAACGAGAAGGCCGTTACTTGGTGCCGCTGCACCAAGTCGCAAAGCTGTAGCCGCTGCTACCGCTGACGCGATACAGAAAAAAGGCTCAGCCCTACTTACTCGCAGTCGCCGTTCTCGGTAGGCGCGCACTACACACTCTGCGCCGGTGGTGTTGCTGACTCACTCGCTGGAGCCGACGTCCTCTCGTTTGGCCGCTGATCGACAGGCCGGGTCGTCCTTGCTTCTCGTAGCTGAAGTTGACTTGGACGTCTTCTTCTCGCGATCTCATACACACTCTCACTCTCTCGCACGCTATATCTCACACACGAGAGCTGACGCGTTCGCACCTATGGCCGGAAGCTATCTCCTTGTCCGACGGACCGCGACTTATACGCGAGACCCCGAATCTTGCCTCGCGCTTGCGCAACGTCGCGTTTCAACGATGCGCGAATCTACCCGATTTCACACTTCGTTACAATGTTATTTTTACCTTTATTTTACAATATTGACACAATATTGCAAATAATCTTCGAGCAATATTGCTGCAATATTCTTATTGTTTTTTAGAAACGTAATCCAAAAACGGACACTACCCTTTATAGCAATATTGCTGGACAGTATCCAGAATATTCAATAATCTCCCTGCAATATTTTCGAATCTGTCGAATCTGCCAATGGAATCTTCAGACAATATTGCCAAAAGATTGGGTGCTATATGGCTAAGTATAGATAATTCATATGTATTACAAAAATGCTACCCAAGTGTGGCGTAATGAAATAATGTAAATATATTTTGCTACATCTATTCCCAACTACGATAAAAACTTAAAGTTTTATTACACTTCTCTTGCACTCTTGTGTATATATATATATATATATATGTGTGTGTGTATATATATATATATATATATAATTATATCTTTATAATTACGAAGGCAGCTCTCAACATACTCAGACCATTTGCGTGTTGTCTATTCATTACTAATCTATTTATAGTACGATTCTTCAACGATTTTTCATTGCGTTTGTTCTCGCCCAGATAGGCATTAAATATTGGAACAGCAACTGTAGCCACAGAACGCGCGTCGGGAGCAAAAGAATCTCTCATCACATCCACCATTGTAGTCGGAGTTCCAGTAGTAACTTTCTGTACAGCTTTTATGATGTCTCCTTCAGGTTTGGGAATTGCAGCACCTGTAATCAAGTTCACTGCATCTACGAAAAAATTCACGATGAAATCGGCGAGTCTAGTTTGTAGACACTGGAAGTGCTTGCGGTGATCGATTTGTATGAAAAATCTGAAAGCACAAAAAGAGAAGAAATACATATTTAATGGGGCACCGAAAAGCGCAAAGTTAATTTTCTGAGCCTTGAACAATCAGTTTTTATAATAAAAATAAATTTTAAAGAGTAGGATAAAAAATTCCGTTTAGTTGAATACCATTTGACGCGATTGGACCACTCCACCAGACAACTACTGCTTTATAGAAATCGTGTGTTCGGTAAAGTTGGACAATACTTTAAAAAATTGCTCTTACGGGACTCCAGAACGAATTTTCAAATCATTTTTTTTTAATTTACTTGTGTTAAAAATTAATCAAAATCATAAATATATTATATTAGTAGTATAGATCTAAATTTTTATTTTGTCCAAGTACTAGGCATTTTACCTTATATTTTTATTGATTTTTATCAGACTCACGAAATAAAGTGCGATGAAGTTGTCTATTCTTCAATTTCGCAATAGATTTAACTTTTTCCATTCTTATTCAACACAAAAAATCATGCATTCTTAATGACATTTTGGCAGCCGTTCGAAATGACAACTAGTTTACAATAAAAGTGCGCACATGACAATCCGAGTATAAAATAATGATTATCTGTGTTATCGTGGTATATTTTTATACAAACATGTATATTGTATACATGTGTTGTATCATTCAAGGTGAATTAGAACTCTTAATAGGAATTAATCTGATAGATTTTTATTTCTTATTCATATAATTTATCGACAATCATATAACCAATTTCATAACTTATAACAAAATAACTTAATAATATCCCCACTTCTCGAACAGTCTCCAAGATCCTCGCATTATTCAGTGGATCCCCATCGTGTGTCTTTATATTCGCGGGGATTCCCCCTTTTTCGAGAGCAAATACTTGACCTGAAAAAAACGCCAGCGTGAAACCGATAAGTCTCAAGATCCATACGCATCGCATTCACTCATACGACACGGTTTCTTTGCTATATGTCGCTCAATTGCGATTCAATCGACCCCTGCTTGGGGCCGATAACCAAAAATAAAAAGAAGAAAACAACGCCTCCTTCAATCTTATATTTATGCTTCAATATCAAAATTACATTTACCCACAGATAATTCTATGAAGTTTTTGCACCTTATCTTTTGATCGATAAAATTAATTCTAATAGAGTATGTATACCTTTTATGTCGATAATAGAATTTAATAATTTTTGGATACAGTGTCCGTATTAGAATGACTACTATACCAATCTAACCTCAAAATCCCGCTAAATTTCAAAATCGTAATTATTTCAGACGAGATATTTGTTTCTGAACTATAATCAAATTACTTTATTAACAGCTTCACGACATACGGTTATCTTTTTAAAAGACAGATTATTCGTGACTATAATATGTAACAGAAAATCCGCAGCGCTAAATGCTGACGGATATATTATTATAACAAATCGTTTATTTTTCATGATTTTTTTTAATTAAAAGAATTTTTCAAATCTTTTAAAATTGATGTTTGAAATTATTTTTGAAGAGGTTAGGACTTTTCAGAACTTTTTTTCAAACTTTTCAAACCACAGAGATTAATATGAAAAAACTACTAAAATATTAACAACTGTTTATTCGTAATTTATCTTACAAAATTCGTGGTTTTCCTATAAATATTTTTATCCTACATACTTTTTAGAGCCATCCCCCACAATAAAATTGTACATAGAAATTTTTGCAAAATATGAACCCTCCAAAGGCTAATTTGACTGACCTTATGTATCAGTCTGGCCATCATGGCCACACTGGTACTAATAGATTTTCAGCATATTTGTATATTATAACAAATGTTCATTTATAAATGAACATTTTTTTATAGTAAGAGAAGAATCCTGACCTATGAGGGATAAAAGAATCATTTAACGGTTATCGGTAAAAAGTTATCGACTAAGCGCAGTAACAGCAGGACTCGACGGTACAAAAAGAGTCGAAACGTGTCGGCTGAAAGCAAAGACCCGTAAATGCGTTTAGTATTTAATGCATTTATGCATGATATGATTTTTTACGTATCTGAAAGAAAGTATGGATGCACAATGTCACGGTCGAGCTTTGGGCTCTCCGGCGGCATCTGCGATGGCCTGCATTTCGGGCGGGCAGACCACCGGCGACTCTCCAAGCGAGCGGAGCTCCGATATTTTGGGGTAATAAATACAGTGACACCGAACTTCCCTGCCTCTTCTCTCTCCTCGTGTACACCCATTCTTCCGTCACATTTTCGCATCCCTTGTGGCGCGAGGATTCGCAGAAGAAGAGATAACTGCATCGGTAAACTATCTGCAGTCAGGAGATATCCAGAAACATACAAGAAAATCAATCCTCGCAAAGAAGAGAAATTCAGCACACAACACATCGTGCCGCATCAAAAGACAACAGTAGCAAGGAGCTCCTTCAGTCGCCGAGGCTCGTGTAAGTCGAAAGCACGAGCTCAAAGAGAAAATTTTTTGTCTCTTGGGAGACGCCGCTCGAGCACCCAGCTCAGAAGTCGCTCAAAACAAGCGAGCGGCAGTCCGACACCAGGCAACCGCCGGCGAGCGTTACCAACTCCTCAAAGCCGACCTCGGCCAACAAAGCCCACCTGGGCCAACGCATAAAGCCGCACAGCCATCGGCGCGGACCAGCCGCCGACGAGCCCGAGCTTCTAGCCTCCACGCGCAGCACAGTGTCGACGCGGACCAGCCGTCGACACGCGCAACTGCAAAACGTCCAGCCCAGCCTGCAGCAGCCGGTCCTGCAGCGGTCACCATCAGTCATCAGCTACTGGAGTACCATGCGAACTGGCTACGCAGCGCTGTTCATCGCAATGTAAGTCGTTTTCCTTACTAGACGCAATTTGGCTTGTCACGATCACGTACGTTGAGCAAATCCCCGTTCGCGTGCCCTTTCGTACCAATACCTCGGAGTGCCGTCCAACCCGACGATAAAATAGTCAACGCGCGAATAAGGATTGGCGTCCCCTTCTTTTACATTTCTGGGCCCTCCTACACACACACATTAGTTAATCGATAATTGTCGAAAACAATCATGGCTCCTACGGGGATATTCGGCGCTGCGCGGGGCGTACTCGGGCTAGGCGCGAGAAAGAAACAGCTAAATACTGGAGTGGAAAGCGAGCCAGAATGGAATAGCGAAGAAATGCGATACGCGCGGAACGTATATAGAAATACCCAAAAGATGACTCCGCGCACGCGAAGGGTAGTGCAGAAGCATATCAATAAAGATTGTTTACTATCAAGCGATTCCGAGAATGAGCCCCAGGACGCGAGAATGGCTGCCAACTGGATCGAGGCGCGAAGAACCTGCTAGATGAACACAGCCGACCGCCAAAATCATACGAATTGCCTAAACAATCCGACGATAGTGGGGAAAAGCTGATCATGTTAGACGACGAGAGCCACGCCGTGAACGAAGCGGCCGCGAGCGCAGGGGCCCCCGAATCAAACGTAATAGACCCTAGTAACACCGACGCGAACGCAGAACTTGCAGGAGTGGCAGCCGCGAATCGGGAAAATGCAGTAAGAGTAGTAGACGTAGCGGGAGTACAAGAAAAATTCGGTCGGCTAAATTTAAGAACTAACATTTGCGATAAGATGGAGTTCCCACTCGCGGCGAAGGAACGGCTCGCAATCAACGAAAAATGCGTGTCCGGCCTATCAAGTTTCTTCGAAATAAAAAATATCGCGCTTGGCAATGGTCTAAGTCAAGTCCTGCCGAAAACCAGGATAGACGATATGCCTTGGGCAGGTAGATCTCAGAACAGCATCGGCCTTGGGCAGAGAAGCTACGGCGGTAACGCGCAAAATACAGTTCACAAAAAAATCACACCTATCGTAATTCCCGCAGCTCAGCGACCCGTGTGCAAGTTCGAACTGTCCCGGGAAGAACTTGAAGTAATATTGTGAGTGCGCGAAGACCGGCTCAAAGAAAGTCGAGTAAATCAGAAGCCGGCTCGAGTAATGTACGGCGACGTTGAAGCCACTATTTCAGCAATGCTCGCCCTGCCTGCCCCAGCGCAAGTACGTAGAGCCGTGGCAGAAGAAGCCAAACCGCCGGACAATCAGGCAGTCGAGGCGGACGCGAATAACCAGCAAAGTAAATATTGCAATTACTGCGATATGAAAAATCACGCACTCAAAGATTGCGGTGTCCTAATAAAACACGCGCAAAAAAACATAATAACGAACCCAAACAGAAGGAACTTCGACAACAACTCAAACAATAACGGGATCAACACCGGCAATAATTCAAATAATAATGGAACGAACAATAACAATAACAACACGAATGGAGGACAACGCAGCTTCCGTAAAAATAATCGTTATAACAAAAATAACCACAGAAATAACAACAATAACAACAACGACAATGGTAATAACGGCAATAATAACAGTAATAAAAATAACGATAATTCAAATAATCGCGGCGCGAACGGTAACGCGAAATGCTCAGGAGACAGCAATTCCCAGAATTTAAACTAGATGGACGCTCGCCGCGTTCCTCAAGCGTCGGGCGTCAATACATAGAGCCGGAATTTAAGCAAAGAACCGAGTCAGCAAATATAAGATTCCTGACTGCTGGCCGACAACCCCCAATTGTAAATATAGAATGCTCTCAATTAATAAACAGAAAGGGTAAGTTTTACGCAGATTCGGGAGCAGACATTTCTATAATTAAAATCGGGCAATTAGCACCCGGTTATCCTATTGACACGCACAGAATAATAAGAGTGCAGGGAGTAACCTCCGGCACAGCGCACACGCTCGGGCAAGCGGTGATACAATGCAGGGCCTCGAATGCGATGTCGTACCAAACGATTTCCCGATAGAAAACGCGGGCATAATCGTCTGGGACACGATCGACAGACACAAAGGTTGCGTCGACGCGGCAAACAAATGCCTGAAATTCGGCTACGTATCGGTGCCATTCGAGACCGACGAGCGCATTACCGTACCGCCACTGGTAAAAATGGTAATTAGCGCACGTGTGCGAGATAGTAGCGCGAAAATAGGATGGGTCCCACTGATGGACCTCCACCCTAACTTGCTCTTCGGAAATTTCATCGCGGAAAATAGAAATGGGCGCATATTCGCAGAATGCATAAACATTGGGGATACGGAAGTATCGATTGCCAGCCCGATAGTGGATTTGAAAGAATGCGAAACAATCGCGGCATATCCACTATATCAAGCCGATGGGGACGGCTCACCTGACCTGGTTGCAGAATTTTCGGCAAGTCTAAGACGCATATTCGACGCGAATAAATTAGAACAAAAATATAGAGAAGTCAATACATTAAACGAAAAAATGCGCGCAAACAATAAAGCCAGGCTCGAACGAGTCGAAAAGAATTTACAACTGGCCGATTTGGAGGGATGTAACAAAATAATCGACGAATACTCGGGCGTATTTGGTCTCGAAGGAGAACCGCTACCGGCTACACACCTCTTACAGCATAAAATCATATTAAAGTCAAACAAACCGGTAAAATGCCAACGCTTCAGATTCCCGCCCGCGCTTAAAGAACACATGATCCGCGAACTGCAGAAGCTTCGCGAACAAAATATCGTCGTGCCGTCAAATTCGGACTATTCGTCAATGCTTTGGGTTGTTCCAAAAAAGCCGGACGCGAACGGTAACCGAAAATTCAGACTAGTAACCGACTTCCGGGCAATTAACGAAATTTCAGAAGGAAGCTGCCATTCCTTACCCTTTACTAGCGACATTCTCGAGCACCTGGCATCCGCCAACTATATAACGGTGATGGACCTAAAACAAGGCTATCACCAGATAGAAATGCGTCCCGAATCCGCGCATTTAACCGCATTCTACGCGCCGGACGGCAGACACGGGAATCAATTATTACAGTTTAATAGAATGGCTATGGGGCTGAAGGAAGCCACCATAACGTTCACACGCGCTATGTCTCTAGCAATGGCCGGACTCCAAGGAGACGAGGTCAAAATATACCTCGATGATCTAATGATATTCAGCGAGACTCTCGACGAACATAGAGTACGTCTCCGCCGGGTACTGAAAAGATTACTAGACGCCAACATGACGGTGGAGCCGAGGAAGTGCCAGTTTCTAAAAAGAGAGGCGAATGTACTCGGCCACATCGTAGGCGGAGGCTTCATTAAAACCGATCCCCATAAAATAAGGGCAATGGCGGAATACGCGGTACCTACTAACCCCAAAAAGCTCAAGTCTAGGCCTGTTCAGCTACTACAGGAGGTTTATAGAGAACTTCTCGAGAGTAGCATATGCGCTGTTCAAGCTCCTAAAGAAAGGCACGAAATTCGTATGGGGAGCAGAAGAGCAAGCCGCGTTCAACGAATTAAAAATGTTAATGTGCAAGGAACCGGTCAAAAATAATCATTTAGTTCCCGTAGGAACCACTGATCCACCAATCCCAAAAAAATTGCTTGATCAGATGTCCTGTTCATGCAGTAAAAAGGGAATAGGGATGTATTGATGCTTCCTGTACGTGTAAGAAACACGGTTTGCGATGTACGAATCTTTCTGCGCACTGCCACGAAGATACGTGTTACAATTTAGTAATAAATAATTATGTCATTATTTCGGAAGATGATTGTACATCCGAGGATGAAAGCGACGACTTTATGTCGATACCAAATATTAATTTTGATATTGAAGAAGCAGATTGCGATGAGCGTGTTGAAAAAAGAAGGATTTGCTAAAGTCTACATGTAAAGAGATTTCATAATTAGTTTTAAGTAAAAATGTTGCGTATAGAACAAATATTTGTACACTTATTATGTAAAAAATAAATTACTTTATTTTGTAATAAAAAAGCTGCTATCATGCAAAAAACATACAATACCTGCTTATTCTTTCATCACTCATAAAATCTGAGTCAAGAATCGAATTCTTCAGTTTCCGATACCCTAACATAAAAAAAAATCAATCAAATATCAGCAGTAGACGCCGAGATAATTAATTTAAAAGAATTATAAGTTGCGCGCGCTGCGCGCGTATTACTATATATCCATTTCCCCTCAGCTCCGGACCGGCCCCCCGCTACTCGACCGCTCTCGCGCGCTCGGCCGTTTTTGCTCATGTTCGCAATAGTGTTTCACCCACTTAAACGCGTTTTATTGAAAAATCAGAATAGACGTTTTGTTGCTGTTCATGTCTACTTTCCAAATCCGTTTTCTAAATTTCAATCGGAAGACCTCAAACGCATCCAGCATTCGCGAAAATATTGCAAAAAAAAAAATTCAAACGGGGATTGTGCAAAAATTACTAATCCGACAGAGCCCAGGTTTTGCACACATAAAGTAGACGATGGATGAATAGCTACTACTGTACAAAATTTCAGTTCTTAATATTAAAAAATGGAGGAGTTATGAATTTTTCAAGAAAACGCTAAATTTTCCGGTTTTTCAGGGTTTTCTCCGGTTCTAATTGTCCAATCGGGTCGATCCACCTCTCATTCTCTTCGTAATTTAAATCTCTACAATTCATTCATTACACTATTAACATTGCTTCAATAGTTTACATTTTATAATAAAAAAACGAAAAAAAACGCGATTGTTTGATAATAATTGTTTATAAAAAATTAACAAATGACGTTTTCGAGTAGGAAACATAGTGGGAATAAACTATGGACTGTCCTGCACGTGATGGTATAGGCGGTTAGCAAGTAGGATTTATGTCAAAAAATCAATCATTTGAAGCTCTATTGCTTGGCCTATCTGTAGTATTAGTCAATTTTGATTTTGCTCCCATAAGACTACGTGTTAAAGTAGCAATTTTTCGGTAGCGATTATTTCGAAAATAAGGTCGTCAACCATGGCATTTCTTGTTTTCAATCAAAATTGGCATACTTAATTGAGATAATATCCTCAAGTTTCAGATCATTCTGTCGTTTTTTCCATAAACGCCCAAGCCTCCTTAATGGAATTTTATCCCGTTAATCAACATTTGCATTTGTATGTGAATGTATTTTCAATCAGAAATTTTTTTATTGCATTCTATTGAACTAAGTAATTATGCATGTAATTAATTCAAAAAATATACGCACTTAAGATAAGGATTAATGCTATGATTTGCGTCGATAACTACGGCACTTGAAAACACATTTTACTATCGCATTAAATTACTTTCATAACAATGTTTCTGCGCCCGCGCATAACAAAGAGTTTTTTACTATTTTTATAATACGACATATCATTTTTTTTATTTTGTCAATAAAATATAATTAAATCTATACTTACCAAAATGGAAAGGTATGGAGCAGATATACAGAGAGTGGGCAGATGCCGTCGCTCTTTAATCTTTTAATAAAACAAAAATGATAAAATTGAGGTTACATTTTGCGATCTTATACTTTTCCGTAACTTTTTTTTACATCATAATAAACCATCATTAAGAGGCTGTCGGAGGAGCGGCAGAACGGTGCCGCCGCAACGTCCAAGTGCCGCAGCGGTCAGGTGGCAAGATCCCAATTAAACAACAAATACAACAGAACCGCGTACTTAAAAAAAAATCGCTCCTTACCGCTCTTCCTTTTATTCTAAAGTAATAGTAACTCGTGCAAAACATGATATTAAGTGCATATTTTCGACGTAGTATTAGAATTATGATATGACCTACCAAGGCACGATGACTATATAAATTCAAGATGGCCGCTTGTTTGGCTGCTCTGTTGCTGTAACGTAATTCCGTAATTATTTTTAATACTACGTCAAAAAGATATATATATATATATATATATATATATATATATATATATATATATATATATATTTCAAAATCCTCGTATCTTTCGATAAGGACGGTCATTTTCGGCAATTTTTTTTTTGAAATTCAAGATCTCGGGCTGAGCTGTTCAGTAATGCCGGAAAACTAATGCTCGCTTGGCCAGGTAATAAATTACCCGGGGCGCAATAAAGGCTATTTTCTGGTAACTATTTGGAATTGTGGCTTGTTATATTTGTTATAACTTATCTATTAACTATCACTGATACACCTTTAAATAAAATTATAACATACGTATCGCAATGTTCTATTACGTTTAAGCATTCATATTCAATATTAAATTCCTTAAATATACTTACGGCATTAAAAATTCATATATTCCTTCGTAGGAAATTGAGGCTAATATATGGCCACGATATGCCATAAAATTATGGCGAACGTTTTATACATGGTAACCTAACCTTGCACATATTTATGCATATGTACAAACATGACCACACTCAACACTCACACTGAAATGTACACTTTTTATGTGGGTTTAGATATTAGAAACATTAAGTAAAATTTGTGTGTTCAAGATTTTATCAATGATGAAGTGTAAAAGTGATGATCTTGATAGATATTTCCAACTCAGTGTTCAAGTCAGTTGCAGGCAGTATTCATCATTATAGTGCCTTATATATTTTATTTGTGCAAGATGTTTAATTTGTAGTGTATATGCTTATTTTATTATGTAGGAACAGGCTAGCGTAACAATGTTTGCTTGTCTGTCTTCGCTAGCTGATCCACACCGAAGCCCATGACTCCGGGGGCAAAATTTACACATGGGTGTATGATAGATTTTAATTGAGAGTCAAAAGAAAAATTGAAATATGTAATCGTACAATCATTGAGAATTTGATTATTATGCTAAATTATGTTGATATATTATGCTAAGAAAAATATGGCCAGTAGTTATTCACCGGCCATATCTTATGACGTATTTTCTACGAGGGTTCTTCAAAAGATTCAATTATTAATTTTTGAATTCACCAAATTTAAAAAGTAATTAATTAGTAGCAACCCTGGTATGCGCACTGGCGCCATCTGGCTCGAGCTTGCACTAACTCTCTAATTACCCCCCCCCCCCCCACCGTCACTGTCCCCACTCCTATACCTGATCACTATGGAAACTACGCTGCCCCGCTCTTTATTTTTGGTATAAAATAAGTGCTTGAGCCGCCAGACCGGCAATCGAGCATCAACCGCCTCGACAGCTCTATTAACTTTTGTTTCTAAGACGTAAAAATGGCTTGTCAACAAAAGGAGAAGAAAGTAATTCAGCACCGCTCCGAGGAAACCAAGGCACTAGCCAGAAACTCAGAAACTATTGCCTTGGAGGAATAAGGAATTGCGAAATATCGCGTCGACTCAATGTTCGTGAGTCAACCCTACGCGGGTGGCTCAGCAATATAAAGAAGCCGCGAAACCAACAATAGAGGAGACCAAGCGAAGAGAGTCAGCGAAGAAGGAGACGACGCGTCGACAACAACGTCCGAGAGGAAGAAGTTCGACAGAATCCTGGAGCTGAGGACAATGTCAATCAAGGTGAGCCAAGTTTTCAACATATTGAGTTTTGTAAGAATTTGGGATTGATTGACAATTCAAAGTTAGCTCTAGTCAAATCTTTACTGGCAAGTAGAACGCGTATTTCTATGAATCAGTATAGGAGTCTGATCGAACCCCGTTGAGACAGATTCCAGTAGAAATCCAGGTAAGTAAAACTAAATTAAGGTTACTGTTGCTATACAGGGACATAAAATATAGCAAGACATTTTTAATGTGGCCTTGTACCTACAAAATAGGTATCAAGACGGTCTCAAGCCCGTGTAAACACAGAGAGAAAATGTGTGCGTAAATATTGAATTGTAAATATTGATATGATATTCGGCAGAATACGGATGAAAATAAAAATTTGCACCACTATACATATGCTCAGCAGAGTGCGTTATAAGGCTAAATCGAGCAGCAAAGTGTCTTTCTCTGCATTACGATTAGATTTACACCCCGTAACAATATATATTACCATTATTATATACCAATAAAATCTCTCTCTCTCCGTGTATATATATATATATATATATATATATATATATATATATATATATACAGATTTTATTGGTATTTTCAGATAAAAAAGAGGTATCGCAACGAATGCTCAATACGGTAAGGTTTCATTTACCTCTACTTGCAATATTCAAGACAGCATCACATTTGGGAACAATGATCCCCGAAAAGGTAAAAATATTAGTACTTTGGAATATTGAAAATATTCATGACCAATATATTAATCCTTTTTTCAGAAAATATAACAAAAATTAAAAAGGTAGAGAAAGTACCTTTAGGAAAATCATTGCTTCTAGGATGTAATGCTGTCCTACAATCATCATCGTCAAAAGAGAAACCTAAAAGTTCTACATTTCGTCTTGTAATTTATACTACAATATTATCTACTCTAGTTTTTGATGAAGAATTATTTTTGGAGCACTTTCTCCACAGCACTGAATGTATAGCCTCGTTGGCATTTTGAATAAGTCCTTGGGTGCACCGAGCTAATAATTTTTCATTTGACAATCTTTCATTCCACATATGGCAATATTTACTAAGCACTTCATAGTCGACAACAAGACCAGTCATCACATCAATAACGCAACCAAATCCATAAAGAGAGGTGAACCCACGCTTATGCCAAGATCCATCGTACGAAGAAAGAATATCAATCATTTTTTCAGATAATAAATCTGGATTCAAACTTTTATGAACTTGATGCACAATTTTTCTGCTCTTTGAAAGATGCTTATGACGACAGATCACAAATAGAAATTTGATTCTATGTTTGAAATATATTTATGTAATAAAAGAGATCTGGGATACCAGGTAGTGGAAGAATATTACAATAATAATACTAAATTATTTCGTTTCAATAACAAAATTAAATATATTCAATAAATAATCTTTTTAGAGAGAATATTACGTAAATTGCAAATATGCTTGGTAACAGAAAATGTATATATTCGCTTTGACTTTACAATATATTTGTAGATCAATACGCTTTACGTTTGCGTTATTGAATCTAGAATAGAATTTTATAACTATGTCAGATATTTGAATTTATTCTAAGTTTTTCTATCTGATACGCTTTAGATGCGTTATCAGATTCGACTCGACAAATTTATAAGTATTTTGAAATACGGAAATATTTCTAAGTTTTACCTACTCAAGGCGTAAGTGTTGCTTATGAGTAGGGACTAGGCGCTTTAGTTGCGCTAGCGCTTAAGTTGCGCTTTGGCTAGTGAGCTCAGATAGACCGAACAGGTCCTTATATAGGTAGCGGAGAGAGCGGGTTTGGAGCAAATCATATACAAGACTGTTTATATTATATAAATGACAGCGTTTTTTGACAACTTCTATTAAATGAATGTAATAATATATAAAAATCACTTAGAAACAATTATGGCAAGTATCGTTTTTCTTAAAAGTAAAATCTCGGATACCAATATAGAAGTAAATAGTGTCGCGGGCGCCAAAGCTTCGTCTGCTTCTCAAACTCACCTTCGTGGCGCTACCGCGCCACTTGATGTATACTATTGAAGTACTGTTAACGTTGTTTATATTTCCTTGAATTTCTGCTTGAGTTTGAGAAGTTTGTCACATGCATTAGGTACATAACTGCCATTTAGAGACTGTAAATGAATTTTGATATTGCTTAGAAAAATTTTTAAATGAATTTTATATATTAAAAATATTTATACTTACTCTATTCAATGTAGCTTATGCTTTCCGTTCTTTAGCATCCATCAATGTTTCAAAGTATAAATGAATGTATTCTGGATTAATATGGTCTACCTACAGACTGTCATTTACATTATCTCACGCATAATCCTAAATCGACTTAAAACTATCGTTTACCCAAATATTTGTGATATATTATTAAAACGTATGTGTTAAAGAGACAAAGAGTCACCACCTAACCTTATACGCACACAATAATATGCGCTGCGTATACAGGCTGTCTATTTATATGCTATACTTCCAGCAGAATAGCAGATCTAGAATTACAGCAGATAGTAGTTCTCACAGTCTTAGTCAATGTTAAAAATAAACATGATATACACTGACTCAATTATTGCGTTAAGTTTGAATTTTAAAAGAGTGTCACCTATGTGCTCGAATTCAGCTGCAATGATGAGGTTTGCTAAGCGACTTGCGTAAATATTTCCATCTTATCAGTATGCGAGTCAGTTACTACCAACGTTTAAATCTGTCATGATAATGTTAAATCCATGATATTGAAGTTCGATGTCTGTTTTTTGCATATGTATATACACATACAATGTACTAGTCTTCGCGGCAAATCTGAACCGTACTAATCTTCGTAGTAAATTTGAACCGTACTACTCTTCGTAGGGACCGACGATATATTCCACAAGAGCCACGACTATTCTCGAAAAAAGTTTCTTTCAACTAAACTTCTTGGCACAACGTTGTTCGGTTACCAATTTGTTAACGAGCACTATTTATTGAATTTCAATCTCCTCTGGGATGCCGTCTTTATCGTCTGACGTTCTCGTTCAAGGAAAGGACTCAACGCAAGTCGTAACGGTTATCGAGATCCAACATGGCGTCGCGACGCGTAGTCGTCGGCGAAGCATGCAAAATTATATTTACTAAGTCAGATGCAATTTCACAACGGCGGTAGTATTTTTACATCCATGCACAAGTCTGGATGTTTGTAAAATTGCTACTTTAAACGTTGAAAACTAATCCGACTCACATTGAAAGCAGTAATTTCACAACAACAATTGTAAAATTGCTAGGGAAATTTGTGATTTCACGAGAATTTGTATTTTTACATATCTGAGAGTACTAAAATTGCAACACGCACTGCGTATTGATTTTATTTATAAACCATTTTTTACAGAGAGAGCGAGAGAGAGAGAGAGAGAGAGAGAGAGAGAGAGAGAGAGAGAGAGAGAGAGAGAGAGAGCAAAAGCGCATGCGCCGCGACCTGACGATAGACAATAGCGTGCGTGAGCCTATTCCTACTCCGTAGTGAGCCTATTCTTACTCCGTAGTGAGCCTATTCCTACTCCGTAGTGAGCCTATTCCTACTCCGTAGTGAGCCTATTCCTACTCCGTAGTGAGCCTATTCCTACTCCGTAGTGAGCCTATATATGGTTGACGCAGCAGTCCCGTTGCTACGTCAACCAATAGGCGAGCGCGTTGCTGCGGCAGTGCGGGGAATCTGGGCCTTGGCGTCTCGCGTCGAGAGCAAGGCGATCACTCTCTTGCCCTGGCTGATCCCGAACGCATGAGTCTACAGCAGCTCACGGAGGTTTTCTTAGTGTGTTTTAAAGTTTGTTAAAGTTCTTGTGATCATCTTGGTTATCTCGGAGTCTACGAGAAGCAAAGGTTAGTACATCATTTTGAATTTTCTTCCAATAAAGCTTTTCTCGCGGACGCGTGACTCCCCGCTTCGAGTCCCCAACGTGAATATTTTTCGTTTGACTAGGGCTATTTCGTGCACGGCTATCTATCTGTCACTATCTGCACTTTTTAATTAAACTAATAAACTCCGAATATCTTGGGATAAAAAATTAGTTTTAAGGGAAATTGTGCAGTTCGATTGAATCGTCGCATAATCGTGAAAACCAAAGTTAGGTAGTTTAGTTATCGAAAAGCGTCTGAGGTATTCGGGTTAGGTTAGATTCATGGCGTGAAAGATAGAAGCTGGATAGACGTAAGCCAACTGGCCCCCCACTTTGGCACGATAAAAGTTTGCTTTCTCTAGCCACCGCTGGAGAGACATGTGTGAGGTACAGCGCAAAATAAGCTTTTGTAAAATTACTTGTATACTTTCAGAGATGGTATTCAAAAAGTTATATTGCGAAAAATTGAGTATAAATACACAAACCAAGCTGTATCTTAAGTATATTTATTGTAATTTTACTTCTCTCAGAGTAGGTCTTTTTAATTACTGTCTTTGACAGTAGTGATTTGTTATAATGTTGTAATAAAAATCACTACTTTCAAAGATACACTTGGAAAAATATATTTTAATAATGCACATAATTCACTTGAATTATTATGTAATTTTGCAATTTTATTTTTTTTTAACGGGACGGATACACCTTAAATAGTCAAAAAATGAAAAATTCAATTTTTTGTTTATATTTTTCCCAAATTGTTTAAAAAATGAATTAAAATATTAAATATATTCAGGTATAATGTAAGAAACATAAAACCATGTTTATATGTGCCATATTATCAGGTATGACATTTCTTCGAAGGCCAAAATTCAGAATTTCCATTATTCAGCTACCGCAGACTTATTTAAGATTTGGGCTTCGAAGGGCACTTTTATACTAATAGATATGCTTTAAACACATATAGTTTCCAAATGAGTGTGGGGTTTTACAAAAAAATATTATTTAAAAAAGTTGTCTGAATATTAACATAAAATTTGTTACTTTTTAAAGTGTTTAAACAATTTTTGTTGATTATTTTCAGATAACTTTTTTAAATAATATTTTTTTGTAAAACCCTACACTCATCTGGAAACTATATAAGTTTGAAGTATATCTATTAGTATAAAAGTGCCCTTCGAAGCCCAAACTTTAAGTAAGTCTGCGGTAGCTGAAAAAACATAAATTGTGAATTTTGGCCTTCGAAGAAATATCATACTTGATATTATGGCACACATAAACATGGTTTTATGTTTCATACATCATACCTGAATATATTTGACAGTTTATTCATTTTTTAAACAATTTGGGAATAATGTAAACAAAAAATTGAATTTTTCATTTTTTGACAATTTAAGGGGACCTCACCACCTTAAATTAAACAAAAAAAGATTTAGCTATTTTGTGTAAAAATACCTTAAATTGTTTAAATAATCAATTAAACAATTATATTAACTGAGGCATACTGTAAAAATTATCAAACACTGTTTATAAATACCATATGTCAGGTACAATAGGTCTTCGAAGGCCAAAAACCACAATTTTCATTATTTCAGCTACCGCAGACTTACTTCAGTTTTGGTCTTCTAAGGGCACTTTTTTTTTAATGGATATACTTTAAACACATATATTCATGGAATGAGTGTGGGAATTTAAAAAAAAAATTTAATTTAAAAAAGTTGTCTACAATTTGATAAAAAAAGTTCTTTAAATATTTGGAAATTGACAAAAATTATGCTTTACTTGAAGAAAACTTTTTAAAATTAAAATATTCTTTAATTTCCACACTTATTCCATGAACATATGTTTTTAATGTATATCCATTAAGAAAAAAGTGCCCTTAGAAGCCCAGAACTGAAGTAAGTCTGCGGTAGCTGAAAAAACATAAATTGTGAATTTTGGCCTTCGAAGAAATATCATACTTGATATTATGGCACACATAAACATGGTTTTATGTTTCATACATCATACCTGAATATATTTGACAGTTTATTCATTTTTTAAACAATTTGGGAATAATGTAAACAAAAAATTGAATTTTTCATTTTTTGACAATTTAAGGGGACCTCACCACCTTAAATTAAACAAAAAAAGATTTAGCTATTTTGTGTAAAAATACCTTAAATTGTTTAAATAATCAATTAAACAATTATATTAACTGAGGCATACTGTAAAAATTATCAAACACTGTTTATAAATACCATATGTCAGGTACAATAGGTCTTCGAAGGCCAAAAACCACAATTTTCATTATTTCAGCTACCGCAGACTTACTTCAGTTTTGGTCTTCTAAGGGCACTTTTTTTTTAATGGATATACTTTAAACACATATATTCATGGAATGAGTGTGGGAATTTAAAAAAAAAATTTAATTTAAAAAAGTTGTCTACAATTTGATAAAAAAAGTTCTTTAAATATTTGGAAATTGACAAAAATTATGCTTTACTTGAAGAAAACTTTTTAAAATTAAAATATTCTTTAATTTCCACACTTATTCCATGAACATATGTTTTTAATGTATATCCATTAAGAAAAAAGTGCCCTTAGAAGCCCAGAGCTGAAGTAAGTCTGCGGTAGCTGAAAAAATATAAATTGTGAATTTTGGCTTTCGAAGAAATATGATACTTGATAGTATGGCACATATAAACATTGTTTTATGTTTCTTACATCATACCTGAATATATTTAACAGCTTATTCATTTTTTAAACAATTTGGGAATAATGTAAACAAAAAATTGAATTTTTCATTTTTTGACAATTTAAGGGGACCTCACCACCTTAAATTAAAAAAAAAAAGATATTGCTATTTTGTGTAAAAATACCTTAAATTGTTTAAATAATCAATTAAACAATTATATTAACTGAGGCATACTGTAAAAATTATCAAACAATGTTTATAAATACCATATGTCAGGTACAATAGGTCTTCGAAGGCCAAAAACCACAATTTTCATTATTTCAGCTACCGCAGACTTACTTCAGTTTTGGGCCTCTAAGGGCACTTTTTTTTTAATGGATATACTTTAAACACATATATTCATGGAATGAGTGTGGGAATTTAAAAAAAAAATTTAATTTAAAAAAGTTGTCTACAATTTGATAAAAAAAGTTCTTTAAATATTTGGAAATTGACAAAAATTATGCTTTACTTGAAGAAAACTTTTTAAAATTAAAATATTCTTTAATTTCCACACTTATTCCATGAACATATGTTTTTAAAGTATATCCATTAAGAAAAAAGTGCCCTTAGAAGCCCAGAACTGAAGTAAGTCTGCGGTAGCTGAAAAAATATAAATTGTGAATTTTGGCTTTCGAAGAAATATGATACTTGATAGTATGGCACATATAAACATTGTTTTATGTTTCTTACATCATACCTGAATATATTTAACAGTTTATTCATTTTTTAAACAATTTGGGAATAATGTAAAGAAAAAATTGAATTTTTCATTTTTTGACAATTTAAGGGGACCTCACCACCTTAAATTAAAAAAAAAAAGATATTGCTATTTTGTGTAAAAATACCTTAAATTGTTTAAATAATCAATTAAACAATTATATTAACTGAGGCATACTGTAAAAATTATCAAACAATGTTTATAAATACCATATGTCAGGTACAATAGGTCTTCGAAGGCCAAAAATCACAATTTTCATTATTTCAGCAACCGCAGACTTACTTCAGTTTTGGGCTTCAAAGGGCACTTTTTTCTTAATGGATATACTTTAAACACATATGTTCATGGAATGAGTGTGGGAATTTAACACTTTTCACACAGTAATTGCACTTGAACAACACAAAGTCAGTCAGTACAGCATGCTTGTACATACTGTCATATAAGACAGTATGGTTAGGTTTTCACTATTAATGTGCACCTTAAAAATCATGTTTCCCTTCAAGAAACATTGTAGATGAATTTATAGAGTATATATCTTTATCAATTCATGAATATTTTCAAACAATGTCAATGCAGAGCAGGATCATTGGTGTGAAAACTAAGGTTATATGAACAAATCATAATGGAGAAAAAATTCTACCGAGATTTCTTCTAGAAATCATGTCTGATTTATCGGGGTTTTCATCTAGATTCTACTCTAGAAACCTGCTAGATTTGAAAAATCTCGGTAGCTTTTAGGTACTTTCTCGGGAACGCTGCTACCAGGCTTTAAGGTGGTGAGATCCTGTTAAGGTGTATCCGTTCCCTTAAATTAGTATATTGCGGTACGTGTGACTTAAATTTATGTCATTTAAGTCAAGAGGATCGTATAAAATTTCACAGGACAGACTGCTAAAATCCGCAAGTTTTCGTGACTAAAGTAGTCCTTATTTGCACCGTATTTATAACACTCCCTACGCTCGGGTGCTAACTACGCGCCTTGTAAAAAAGGACCATTTAAGGGGACACAACACCTTTAAATCCTGAAAAAAAATTATGGGTAAAAATGACAAAATTAAAGAAAATCATTTGAAATTTTTTTTAGTGATATATATTTTTTAGTGATATTTAGTATGAATACCTTTAACTTTACCGTGTTAAAACCTTAATTATCCTTGCTGGCTCATTGTGGCACTCGGTGCAATGTTTTGTAAATTTTTTCACTGTCCGTAGGATTCTAAGTGGTTCTTTTGGGATCAAATTTAAGGAGGATACTTTGTACACCTGTAGTTTTGGTATAAATGCAGGGATTTTGATTTGAATGTTTAGAAAATGTTTTATACACAAAAAGGTGGCATAAGAAGCGAAAAAAAGAAAAAATTCAGTATTTTCATCGCTAAACCATTTCTAAGCATTCAAATCAAAATCCCTGCATTCATACCAAAAATACAAGTGTACAAAGTATCCTCCTTGAATTTGAGCCCAATAGAACCATTCCTTCACTTGGAATCCTACGGACAGTGAAAAAAGATTGCTCCGAGTGCCACAATGGGTCCTTTTGTGAATTTTTTCACTGTCCGTAGGATTCCAATATATGTGTGTGTATATAATATATATATATATATATATATATATATATATATATATATATAATACTTCAATTTTGTTATTTTTACTCATAATTCTTTTTTTCAGGATTTAAAGGTGTTGTCTCCCCTTAAGTCGCACGTATCGTAATGTACTTATTTTGCTCGCATTTTGAAAAATTTGTAAAAATGATTAAAACATGTCCTAACACACACAGAGGTATATGTACCATATCTAGAACTAAATACTTTGAGGTGCCATGCTAAAAAAAAGTCACCGCGATCAGCATTGGGAAATTTTATAAAAATTGTAATGAATTGTTAGTGAATGCTTTTTTTCAATAAGTATTTTCATAGAATTCTTAATGATAGCTTCCGATTTTAACGAATGTCCGCTTCAGAAGCATTCATAAAGAATTATTATGTTTTAAATGAAATTTCGCAGCAGATGCTCTGTAATCACTAAATATTCCTTATAGTATTTAGCATGAATTAGTTGTTACTACTAAAGAAATCATAAAGCATTCATAAATTAATCATAAATAATTCTTGCTTTTAAAGAATTTAATTTTCGTTAAAATGTCGCACACGCGTTGTATAGGTATTATTATTGTTATTAATTTTTTTCATATATTAGAAGAAATATAATTAAGAAATTAAAAGTTTTTGACGGTGATGGGAATTGAGAACCTTGAACTTCGGCACGGCAGTTGAGTACGCTAACCACTTACCTAAATCGAAGTCTTATACACCGGATTTTAGATCTGATATATTAATTACATTTACTTATGGGCTAATTAATAATAAATAAATAAATGACAACCAATGAATAATTGCAGAGAAAAATATATAATTATATTCAGTAATAAAAGTAAAGTGGGGTTTTTGAGACCGAGTGTTGAGTTTGTAGAAAGTTCACTAGTTCTTAATATTCATGATATATATATATATGTTCATTCATAAAGAATACTTTACGAATACTTTTCACACAACTATGAAATACTTTACTTTCAGTTTATAATATTTTACATTTCAGAAATTTTTATATAAAGATTACTTAATGTATACTTTTGTAATACTATAAGTCTTTATTTAATGCGGTCATTCGAAAATTCTTTATGAATGCTTTTTTTTCAAAGTGTGCTTCTCGGGACCTTAGTTCCGCTTATCCCTTATTAAAAAAGAGATACGATAAAAGTAAAACCGACTAAAATGAGATTTGATTGGCTGCTTTTAAAAGGGCGCGAAAATACAAAATCTAGAAAGTATTTACGAATTAAAATAGATTTAATTTTTACAAAGTTATTTGATATAAAAGCAAATTGAATAAATACAAAAACAATTAATACATTCATTAATAATTTTTAATTTTGATATTAATTAATTGAAACAATATTTCTAAATTGAGAAATTATAACCTCAAATCTTAAGACATGTCCAAATAGCACACAAATAAAAGCAGTTGCTTGCGCGAAGCGCGCAAAATATCACTAGCAAGCACAAAAAACACGTAAATCAATACATGCGTTACAAAAACTATGGTGTGCACCAAGGGCTAAACGGGCTTTTCGACCTCATGTGGATATTGTAGTATTCGTCTCCAGTTTGTAAACGCCCTCGCCTTCTGTTTGGGCTACTTGCCTTGACCGCGTACTGCAATCTCTACACTCAGTCTAAAAAAGCCTACTTTACGCCCTTGGCACACAATATACCATTTCTTTATGTTCGTTGCATGGAAAAGTCAAAGATTCATTAGCAACTGGAATTCCGTGTCCAAAAGTGTAAATAAACATCTACACCATTAAAGTTTATCTTGCGTATTTTGGCTATCTGGTTGTCTTTCGGTTATCTACGCGGGCTGAGTTAACCGAGTGATCCCTCGTTTTTCCAATCTCTAGACAAAGAGCCGCGAGATCTGTCTGTAATCGGCAAGCGCCTGGCGCAAAAATTATCTTTTGACAACTTCAAAAGAGTGAACAACAATTATTTCTAATCAACCTCTCATTTGAGCAACACGGCCTCGGAGGATGACTTTCGAAACGTCAAAAACGTAATCTCGCGTAGAAAGCTGGGAACTAATATCGTATTACTAGGCACTATTCCGCGCTGGGCACATCTCCCCAACATCATTTTTTTTTTAATTTTAAGCTGGCGAGATTCCCTTAATAAACATTATCAAACGCAACGAATTTCGGCGGTTCAGTCAAGATCATAATGTTTTTCGATTTTTTCTTTAAAGCGCACTTGATTTGTTGAGAGATTTTTTTTAGTCAGTAAATACTTGAAAATATAACTTTTCATTTCAGAATAAAATGGACCGTAGAAGCAGCTATCAACAAATCGATCACTCTCCAGAGAGTGAAGGCGAAGATGAAGAAAGAAATATTAATCGCGATGAAACGCCACTTGATTCTGGTGTTATAATTCACGTGGTTCCAGAAAATGAAAAAACTAGGTGGAATCACATCGAAGACTTGGATTCGTTCTTTTCGACGATGTATCATTACCACCAAAAACATGGATTCGCATGTATGATGCTTCAAGAAATTTTAGAACTTGGGCAATTTATTTTTGCCATCAGTTTTTCAGTATTTCTCTTTCATTGTATTGATTATTCTATACTATTCAAAGATCGAATTTCCGCCAATACTGGCAAAACATCTATTAGTGATGCTATACTGCCGATTAAGGAATGCTTAGCAAGTATGGGCTTAGTAACTTGGATTTCTATTGCTGTAGCCAGTATATTCTGGCTTCTTCGTTTAGTGAAAGTGCTTTATCATTTCGTACAGTATTGGAATATCAAATCTTTTTTTAATGTTGCGTTGAAAATTAGTGATAATGATCTAGATAACTGGACGTGGCACGAAGTTCAAAAACGGATTATTGAAGTTCAGAAAGAAGAAGAAATGTGTGTCCAAAAAAAAGAGCTTACAGAACTTGATTTTTATCACAGAATATTGAGATATAAAAATTATTTAGTAGCAATGATCAACAAATCTCTTCTTCCTATACGTCTAAATATTCCTTTATTTGGAGATATTATTTTTATGACTCAAGGATTAAAATATAATTTGGAATTATTGTTGTTTTGGGGCCCATGGTCACCGTTTAAGAATAACTGGCATTTAAAAGAAGATTATAAAAAGTTAAACGAACGTCGAGCACTTGGGAGATCGCTATCTAAGTATATTTTATGGATTGGAATTGCAAATTTCGTACTGTGTCCTTTGATACTTCTTTGGCAGATTCTTTATTCTTTTTTTAACTATGGTGAGCTGTTAAAAAATGAACCTGAAGCTCTTGGAACTCGCAAGTGGTCGTTGTATGGCAAATTGTACTTACGTCATTTTAATGAATTAGACCATGAATTGGACGCCCGGTTGAAGCGTGCATACCGCCCAGCCTCCAAATATATGAATATGTTTACATCACCGTTAGTGACAGTCGTTGCAAAGAATATTGCCTTCATTTTCGGGAGCATTTTTGCTGTGTTTCTAGTATTAACATTATACGATGAAGATGTTTTAACAGTGGAACATGTTTTAATGATAATGACAGTTAGTGGAAGTGTCGCAGCTATATGTAGATCTCTTGTACCTGACGAAAATCTTGTTTGGCGCCCTGAAAGCTTACTGACGGCGGTTCTCGCGCATACACATTATCGTCCAGATAGTTGGCAAGGACAAGCTCATAAGCAAACTACGAGAACTCAAGTAGCTCAACTTTTTCAATATCGCGCAGTTTATTTACTTGAAGAATTGTTATCTCCTCTTATAACTCCTTATATTTTATGTTTTCATTTGAGACCGAAGGCCTTAGATATTGTAGATTTTTATCGCAATTTCACAATTGAATTAGCAGGCGTAGGTGATGTATGTAGTTTTGCACAAATGGATGTAAGAAAGCATGGAAACCCGATGTGGCAAACACTTCCACAAAATATCTTTCATAAAGCATCTGCAAGACCAAAATCTAGTGATATTAAAACAGGAAGCATAAATGAAGAAATTCCTTTGTATTTTCATAAATATACTCAAGCTGAAGATGGAAAAACTGAACTTTCGTTAATACATTTTACTCTAACAAATCCAGAATGGAAACCATCTATTGAAGCTGATAACTTTCTTGTTGCTTTACGAGAAAGAGCTGAAAGGGAAGCCACAGCTGTCCAGTCGAAGAATAATCCACTTCATGCCTGTCTGAGTAGTATGACTAGCTTAGGACCTGAGTATCAGGATATAGTTTCAAATATTCTCAAAAGCCAAATATCAAATAAAGCCAGTATGCAAGCAGTATATCAACCCGCAAGATTGACATCACATACCTCTTTTAATGAACAAAATTTATCTTCAACAAGTGGTAATACTTTAATTCGACGCAACGTTAGCAGAGCTGAAGGTCCATTACACATAGGCGAAAGAGGCCTATTATATAATTTACAAAAAGCGATTAGTGGTTCCCACCGGTCTTTTAATACATCTGCATTCGGCTCAGGACGGCAAAAGATGCATACCACGCAACAGACTGCACCACCAGAACTAACCGCAGTCGATATGTCCTTATCAACATTATATCTCCACGAAATTCACCACAAGAAGATTCTAATGCTAAGTCAACTCAAGACAGCGAATGAAAATTTACGGCAGCGAAATTCGCTCCAAAATCTGACAGCATTACCGAAAACAGGACAAGAACGTGCTCCATTGCTCTCACACTCAGATTCTTCGCTGAGGAGTACAACTAGATAGTTTGCATCTGATTTAACATCTACTGGATGAGCTCCAGTGAAAATCAGATAATGTTTAGAATTTCCAAGGAAATTATGCATACCAAAATCACATTTTATTAGCAGATGATTTTTAGATTCAAATCATATAGTTTTGTACTTTAAAAAACAATTTTTTACGCATTTGATTATCGGATAATTTCTATGTAAAAATAATGTAGCCATTTATTTTAAAAATAAAAATAAATTAATTTTTACTTAAAAAAATTATTGTCTTATTTTACTAAACATTGCCCCTCTATGATTTATATCTTTGTATATTTATTTATCATTTATTTATGCAAATTTTACAGGTGTTTCAATCCCTTATGAACCAAAAAGTACGATAAAATTACTTTAAGTAAGTTATGAAATATAATAGCTTAACATACCACAATAGTACTTATTTTCGACGTTATCATCCGGATAGTATCACCTATACGACGACTCTCATTTTTCAATTCCATCGTATTTTATACTATTAGTATAATAATCATTATAATTCACTCCAGCAGGCGCGAAAAATTTACTCAGGCACTACAACAAAAGCTGCAGTCTGGAATTTTCATTTTAAAAAATCCGTAGAAAAATTTTTTTCGGGCTTTTACACATTTATATGTATTTTTTTATTGGTTTTCATAATTTGTCTAGCTTCACTGATCAATATGTAAAGTGATTTTTGATTTTAAATATTACGCTAATTTTATAATACTTCTCACGAATATTTGACATAAAACCGAAACAGGAGTGAAACAAGAGTAAAACAACAACGAAACATTGGATAATAGATTCAAACAAAACGTAGGTATATAAATTAAGAACATTTATATAACATTCAAAATACACATACACGCAATGCCAGTATACAAATCATCCTATAAAAATCACCTAATTTCATCCACGAAGTAATATAGATCAGCAGTATACACGAGGTGTGTGTGTGTGTGTGTGTGCGTGTGTGTGTGTGTGTGTGTGTGTGTGTGTGTGTGTGTGTGTGTATATATATATATATATATATATATATATATATATATATATATATATATATATATAGGCGCAAGCTCTTACAATTACACTCAGCTTTTCACACGCAAAAAGTAGGCGGCGTTGTGTTTGTGAGGGCCTGCAAGTGCATTGCGTAAATTTTTACGATACGTGTTCGCGTAAACGAAAAAAGTGATGTACAAAATATACAATCAGACAGCGCATTATTTAAAATGAAGTAAAGGTTTTTTTCCTGCATATGCCCATACATAGTGCTGCTATATATAGCTAATTAATCATTACCTTAGCTGCAATATTATAATACTTAGGTATATATTTTTTATTCTTCAGTTTTAGATATTTCACTTAGTGAAAATGAAGTATATCTACTGTGTTAGCTCTAATGCACAGGTAAGCCGCAGAGAGCGAATACTGGCGTAAAATAGAAATAATTATTATTTGTCCGGAATGATATAGGATACTTATACACTCATGCATACATTGCGATAAGACTCGGATAATGACAGTGCATTGTAATCGATCAGTTTTTCGTCTTATTCTGCTCTGCTGTGGGTGTCGACCGCTGCGTATGTGCTCGTACTCGGGGCGGGAAGTTCGAATAAACCGTGAGACACGTAAGATGTAGGTTTAATAGAGAAGTTCAATTTATTCTCAATAAAGATTGCAGAGATACTTGTACAATGAAAATATTCTTAGTCAAAGTGTTAGAATAAACTAAGAAACTCAGATACTCGCGAGAGACTAAGTCAGATTCAGAATAAAAGGTCGAATGGCAATCGGACAGAGCTTCGCCCTGTCAGTATGAACTCCGTGTGCAGAAGGCTCCTCCTCGTGGTCACACAAGGGCTTTTATAGGTTGATGGAGGTGTGGAAAATGATAGGGCGAAGGGTGTGTCTTTTTTGGCGGTGCTCCACAAATGCGCCGACGTCCCTTCTCCCCGAAATTAATTTATAGCTTATCGGGTGGTCGCAGCCTGTCACCTACTTGCGAGACCGAGCACTCATAACTTGTACCTCCCCTTCTCCAGGTGGGCAACTGCCAGCTTCTTGTTTCTTGTTGCAAGTTCGGTATTGATCCATCGGATGACCTCTTGGTTAATTTCGGTATCATAACACGTGTCTTGTCTGTTGTAATTGCGTGTATATTAAAGCTTAGCTCGTGGCTTGTTCTAATACTATATCGATGTGTGTGAACCGCAGGTCGAGTATGGTCTCTGCAGTACCGACGGACGTGAAAATAATAAAATTATAGCGGAGCACAAGTTGATTGAATTCATGCATTTATCTTATACTGATATGGACATTATGGTCAACTGGGTGTCATATCGACGACTTGTAGCGTTTGCTGGTAAGGCAAGGTATACCAACAAAGATGACATCTGGTGACAAAGGCGTACGTTACTGATTCCAAAAAATAATAGCAGTATTTACGCGATTAGACAAGGAGAGAACAGCTGAAAAGATCTTCTTGCAAATCCACACATTCCTAACAAACAAATCCCTGCTCGACTATCAAATGCATCAAAATGAACGACTCGGAAAAGCCGTTCGCCTGCACTACGGAGGGCTGCAACATGGTAGGTCGCAGAAGAGCTAAGTAAACAGTTATCGAATCCCTTGTTAACCTCACTTCTTGTTGTTCCCCTTAATTATTCAGAGTTTTGTCAACGAAGATCATCTAACAGTCCACAAAAAGAAGCACGACATGATGTTGAATCTTGGAATTAACAACAAAAGCAACTTGTTCATTGGTGAGACTCCAATTTATGTTATTTGCATGCGACGATACTTCTCTGTTTGTGTACAGAGTATTTGTTGATACCTTAAGATCCGTGTTAAATTTGGATTTCATAAATTACATTTAGCATTGAGCTGAAATTCACTTTTTATTTATAATTTTAAGTTAAATCAGTATATTGCCCATCAACTAAAACTTTACAGTGTTAAAATAAAACCGTGTTTTTACTTTTAGCTGATCAAACACCAACGCCGACAAGGTTTATTAGAAACTGCGAAGAAGTTGGTCTCTTTCAGGATCTACAACATGAAAATCCTTTTGATGAGACGTTTCGGAGAGCTGTGGAGGCTGGGAAAATTGGTGTTCTTATAGCTTCAGAGGTAGATTTTCTCTAAATTGATTAATAAATTTCTAATTATGTGTTGGTGGTTTAAATTACTTTGTTGAAAAAAGATTCAAAAATATAATTTATACAGATCTAATAATAATATAATTATATGAATAATTATATAGAAGAAGTATAGATGAGGCATATTTATGAGATTATTTGTAATTTTCTTATAAAAAGTGTAATCTAATTTGTTTTTTGAACAAAGGGTACATACATTCAGTTTAGATTCTCAAAAATGGAAAATTGTTTTTAAAGGGCATTAATCTTTTGTATAGGATAGAGGCGCTAGTAGTTGGCCACCCCCTAATAGTTGGCCAGTTTTATCTCTTACTTTAATTAAATAAATTTCGGTTATTAGGCAAAATAATTAGTTCGATACAAATTCATAGAACTTGTCTGCCCCATTGAAACTTATTTCATTGCGTAAAAAGATTCAAATTTACTTATTTGAAAGTATAAAACAGTATCCGACTACTGGTACATGAACTGTCTGATTAAGACCAGTGGTCGGCCATTATACGAATGCAAATAGAGGTACTTTTTTGTTTTATTTCGTCATATAACCTTTTTTAAATTGTGCTACAGTATTCACTGAACCAATTTTCGATATTCCTTTTTTCGTTTAGTTTTTTATAACTAAATATACAGCTGAAATGGCCGACCACTAAGTATCTAACGGCTTGAGTAGCCGACTACTAGTGCCTTTACCCTATATTCCTCTAAGCTGCATAAACAAAAAACAATTCGTTTATATGTCATTTATTAGGTACCATGTCTTCAAAAGCTAAAATTAATCATTTTCATTTTTCCATTCACAGCAGGCTCTGTTTGATCCTGGGCTTCAAAGAGCATTCTTTAATTTTATTTTGGAATCTCTACTTCTATTTGGGAACAAAATGTCTTTTAATCTAATCCAGAAATATGTGTTCTCTTTATCGCTTAGAACCCAAAGGAAGCCTTTGTTTAATGGAAAAATGATAATTCTGAATTATGGCTTTTGAAGACACGTTATATCTAATGTGTGACATACATAAAAATTGTTAAATGATTTTCATATTGATACTACATCAAAATTTTTATCAAAAGAGCTATATAAAGCATTTTCACTTTTTACTTTTTACTACTTGGAAAATATATCTCCCTTTACTAAGACTGTTAATTTGAAAAATCGAGTACTAATAAAAATTGATAATTATTATCAAAAGTTTAATTGTCAAATTTTAATACTTGCTTGTTTTTAAAGATCGATCACAACGATGATTTACATACACCTAATGTATTTCCTCATATCATGGAGGAATCTATAACTGCAATCTCTAGCAGGAATGAAGTAACGAGATCAGAAACTTTGAAAGTGAGCGAAGACTTGAACACTCCCAATATTTTGCCTCACATTGAGGAAGCGAGTCATAGGACATCTAGTACCACAGTCTCCGCTATGAATCATCAAGTTACAAAATTGGTAACAAAAAGCTTTACAGAGTCTTCAACCATAATACAAACGGTAACGAGTGAAGAAATAACTCTAGAGGATGAAATGAAAATTAGTAAAGAAAGCAGTATAAATATTGGCAATGAGTCAAAAGAAAATACAGCCATTCATACTATATCTGACTCATCCTCAGATAATAGTTGTGCTACAAAATCAGAGACTAATTTGTAAGTTTTTAATATTTTTTATTCAAACTATCTACACTTTGCCATTTGTTACAGTATCATATCTAAATTTTTTGTACAGACCGATTGGTGGAGCAGAAATGCAACTTTTATTAAAAACTCAAGATGGTAAAGTTCTAAGGTTCTTAGCTGCTCCTATTATTGAAACCCATGTAGATTCCAGCAATCCACATGATAAAGAAGATTGCACAGGAAAAGTGAAAGCTAAGGCAAATGACTGTGATAAAAGTGCTTCAAAAATAATTCAGAGTCAAAAGTTATCAGCAGCTAAATTGGTAGGTTTATGATTTTATTTCTGTAGTTTAAAAAATTTCCTATCATAAAAATATCCATATACTTATTTAGAAATCTGTTTGCTTTTAGAAATTAAAACAAGCTCTTACTAAGAATGGCGCAGTGCCTGAAACTAAAATTATTCGAAACAATCAATATGAAAATCGAAATATCAAAAGCTCAAATGAGCAAAGTAACAGCAATACTAGAAATCCAAAAAAGCAAGCTATTCTCGAGAGGAATCGTGCAAGTTCCATGCGTTCACGGGCAAAAAGAAAAGCTTGGATACAAGAATTGCAGCACTCTTTAAAAATGTCTAATGAAACTAATGCTAATTTACAAGATCAAGTTAAAAGTTTGCAAGCTCAAGTAGCAAAATTGAAAACTCTCCTGTTAGCACACAAAGAATGTCCTGTTACAAAAGCTATGGAAACAGGTATATACTTCTTAACTCAAAAGCCTTCAAATTTTGAATATATAAATTCAAAGTGATATCTTATGCAATTTATATTTTAGGAAACGGAGTAGTGGTGGGTTCTAAAGTTTTGACGATAAAACCAAACGAGATGAAGCAAGTGGCAGTCATTACGGGCTCAGCTAAACCGACCAAACGACCTAGTACAGAAAAGCCAATTGTACCGAAAAAAAAGCCGGTGATAGTCTCCGCCTTGAAAAATCCCATTATTTTACCAAAGTCTCATGCCGCTGCGAACACGATTACTCTTCATGGAACAGAGTCGATAAAATCAATACCTACCATTAGTATCGTGACACCTTACGTTGCGAATGCGCAAAGTGGCAATGCGATTTTGAAAATCCCTATAATTACCGATGCGGTTTCATTGAGTTCAACTATTAATCAAAATGCTGCTTCGAAAACTACTGGTACTTGATGCAAGTAATAGGAAAAATTAAGACTGAAAAAGAATCCTTAAGGAGTCCTTATGGATACGGCACCGCGCCTTGCAAATGAATGCTTGACGTAACAAAACAAACGTTTAATCATCGCGTGTAGGTATGAATAATGGCAACAAATGTGATATAGCTTATAACTACGTTATTCTCGTGAGAAGCTACTTTTTAAAAATTTGACCTTGCATATAAGCCCAAAAAAAGTTACTTAATAGTTAATTTTTTTTTATTTTGGGAAAACAACAAATGAAAAGACTTTTAGCTTTATTTAAGAATGTTATATTATGCAAATTCAAAAGTATTACAATATTAATAATGTTATATAGATGTTGTAATATTTGTAAGTGATCATAATATGTTGATGTAATTAGTGTAGTTAATAGTGCTCATGGCAAAAGTTGAACTATGACATCAAATTTAAAAGCAGCACTGATGTTATTTAATTACTATCATCTGTTATATATTTTTTTTTATAAAATTACTTGATTTATGACTAATAGAGTATAATTATGATATTACTTTGTGAACAAAGAATATACTATAAATTTGTTGATGGGATATTGAATGTATCAAAATTGAATTTTAGGTATTAATTGGTATTTAATGTTTGTAAAAATCTAATTAAAGGTTTTTGTTAATGTATAATCCATCGGTTTTGCTAATCCATTCCAATGTTCGAAATTTGTTAGCTACAGATAGCGTGTTAAACCATGACTGAACAAGTGTTCTGTATACATAATTGTACGAATAATAAAAATTGTTAGGTGAAGGAAAGTGGAAGTATTGACAAAATAAATTCAGTACAGCATAAGAAATACATTTGTATAATTGTAGAAAAAAGGCTTATAAAAATATTTATTGTTATTACAAAAAGCCACGTATACACATTATGTTGTTTCCGCAATAAACATTTTTTACACACTTCGTTCTTCTGTTTCTTCAAATTCCTCGCAGCATATATTTGATCCCGCGATGTATCTGTAACCCTCGGGCCCTTATCAGTTCTCCGTCCAGTCGTAGAGAATTTTAACACTCGACAGGAGAATGATAAGGGGCTTTAGGCACGTTCTTCATTACTTCGTCATGATCCAGTTTCCGGAGTTTCGTACGGCAAACATTCTTCTTTCGTAATGCAATACACCTCATCGAGATTTCTACATACTCACGCGCAAGTTCTCTTTATTCTTACATTATTACAAAGTATAACAACCACATGCGAGCATAGAGTTTTCGAACGCTGCATATGTGAACTAAATTGTACGAGCCGTTACAGATTCCTCGTATTTTTAGACGAAACTAGCGTCTGAAAAATATAGATATAGCGCGCACAGGGCTGTGTAAATATCACCAAAGGCCTTTCTACCCAGATAAGACTCCGTCAGATAAGAAGCTGTACACATCACAGCAACATAGTCTTCCTCTCTCTCTCTCTCTCTCTCTCTCTCTCTCTCTCTCTCTCTCTCTCTCTCTCTTCGTTCACTCGAATTCCTGAAACATTTGTATAACTACAAAGAAAGAGAAAAGAATTCGCCATTATTTCTACAAATTCGCGGCCGAGCTTCGCACTCGCATCGAACACAATACGCGATATTCCATCTCTCGCGCGAATTCAAAGTCACACTGTATATCGCGCACGCACGAACGAGAGGCGCTTTCCGCTTCGGCCATGTTTGCTCTGCCGTAACTCTCCGATGTCGCGCGGCGTTTCTCTCCGCCCCGGCGAAACCTCGACCGCCAGAATTACGCGGATATATAAGTGTAAGGCTACTTCCTCGAAGCCGAGAATTACCGAGAAGTTCGATAGAAGCGATCGAGAGAGAGAGAGTGTGTGTAAAGTTAGATGTGGCGCTGGTCGAATCACGTGGCGCGCGCGAGCTTTTTCTCTCACGCACGGCCGCTTTTCCCCGATAGACACACGTCGGAACCGGTGTAGTTTGCGCAACGATAACCCCTTTTTTCGCGATAGTCCGAGGACACAATCGGTTCTGATAAACGCGCACTCAAGATCTCCCGCAAGTTCGACACTATCCTCCCGAGATAATTCGAACGCAGTAAAGCGTGTACAACGTCTTTCTCGCGAATTTCGTCGACACGTTATTCGCAAAACGCACTGTCGTCCCACTACACCAGTCTCTCGCGGTCCATCCCTCGCCACAGTAGTCTTCCACACTCGCTGCACACACAGTGTAGCTGTATATATATGTACACACAATGCAGCTGCTCAAAGCTCCCGACAAGGCTCGTCTTGTTTCTCTTCAACGAAAACTACGATATAACTATTCAAGCCTTGCCGCACACGCATGTACAACCGGATCCAAGTCCGCATACACACAGAGACTAGAGAGAGAAAGAGAGAGAGAACAAAGAGCGACGACGACCGTCACTCGCTGAAAACTACCGCACAACTACTAGCAGAGAGCAGAGCAGCCGCGCGACGAGCCGACGTCGCCGCGCGCCGTCGTCGTCGCTGAGTGGAGGGGAAACCAGAGAGAGAGAGAGAGAGAGAGAGAGAGAGAGAGAGATATAAAGAGCTGCGAGCGCACACACAGCTGCGCGCGAGATACGGGAAAGAGAGAGAGCGAGAGAGGAGAAGGGGAGAGGGATGATTTGAAAAGCTTAGTCGTCCCCCCTCTTCTGCTGCGATCTCTCGCGTGTGTACTTTTGTTCTCTCCTCTGATGCGTGTATGGTTTTTCTCTGCCTCGGTGTGTCTGTCTCGCTCGCTCCGCAGGCCGAGCGCAGCGACATCTATCGGGGGGAGATTGGCTGCTTTCGCGACTTTTTGGCGAAAGCGAGATGACTGTCTTTTGTTTTTTTCCTTTTTTTTTAGAGATGATGAGTATGTGTGAGCAAAGACTTTCTTCTCTCTGACGCATCGGGAAAATCAGCGGTGAGTAAGTTTCGTCTCTCTTTACATATCATATGGATGTATTGCTTGTTACGGAAAGTACGGCGTCGTTGATCGCGTAAAAAAATAAAGTTTAAAGAGTTATTGTACCCAAATTTCGCTCGTTACTGGACCTGAAAAGAGAAAAGAATTAAGGTTTAATTATAACATTATTGTAATTCGGTATTTATATATAATACGCTGTAGGGCCAACTTTTACTGGGTCAGAATTCAAATTGGCCATTAAAAATTCGATAATATGATAATGTAACGGCGAGCGAAAATTAATTAGTTTTATTGGAGGTTATGGAGACACACTACTGCGGATTTTTGCGCGATGGTTTATTATTCTTCGGAGATTAATTAAATCTGATTTATTGGGAGCCAATAAAATGGGAGATAATAGCTTATTGTAAAATCTCGTTAATCAGACACGGTGGCTCTCGGATTATTAATTTTTTGTATAATTTATGATTGACGCGTTTTACAGCGTATTTTTAACCGTATGTTCACACCGTCTCGTAACACACAATCCAGCACCGAAAAAATTATCTTATCGACCCTCTACGTTACGTTATGTGTACCACGATTAGATTAACGAAATATTCTTCGAGATTCAACTCCTATTCCCCGGAAAATCTAATTATACACCCGAGCATTTCATCCTCCAAACAGCACAAACTACGACTATAAACATAGAAAAATAAACGTCTGTCCAAGCAAATATCCAGCAAACCATAAGCGGCGAAAAAAAGAGAGAGGGTCGAGGGGCACAAAGCAGCAGCAACAGCAGCAGCAAGTGAGAGAAGAAGTATATAGCGTCTGGTGAACCTCGTGACGCCTCTCGCGGACTTATCTGAAGGGCCAAGAGAGCGAGTGAGAGAGAGAGAGAGAGAGAGAGAGCGAACATATGGGACACATTCCTCGCGCCCGTGGCCTCTTCTTTCCCCCTTTGCCCCTCGACCTCGACTCGTCGCTCGCTGTCGCTAAGCGTGTGATATACAGTGCAGAGACTTTTCAGAATAGAGCGTTTTTGGCTTATCGTTATTTTTTACCGATTCTCGCGACGAAAAGCACACGGTGTGATAAATCGTGCGATGCTACGTACCTTAAAAGGGAGATATTGTCTAAGGAGCTATACGAGCGTATTTAAGCGTAAATCAGTTTTTGAAAAGTATAATACACGCCCATTCGATACGCGAAAAAAAATTCTCTCCTCGAAGCTCAACGACCTCGTGTGCGTCACCGCGCTCTCTCACCGCGATGTATACATATTAACAACAAACTCTCCGGCGGCAAACATCACGTTTACACGAGAGAACCGCGCCACGGGCACACGTGCCGCACACGTACGCGGTGAGCCATGGAAAATGGCATACGAAACACGCGGTTAATTTTTTTCGTCTCGCCCGGCTACCTACCACCATATACCAGCGCGGCCTAGAGTTTTAATCGATAATCCAGTCCTCAGCGGGGCTGCGCGCCGCGCGCTCTCTGCACACGTGCCCCATCTGTCCCTATACGTAGTACATGTGTGTGTATACACACACGTGTATATTACATACGGGACTCCTGTATATATTCGACGAGAGAGAGAGAGAGAGAGAGAGAGAGAGAGAGAGAGAGAGAGGAGCGGATCGCGTATAATGAAATATGGAAGGTCCCCGCGGGGGCGAGTGTGTTATATACATTACGTGACCTTAAGATTGTTTTTCAGTTGCGCGAGTTTCGCGCGCGCCTGCCGTAATTGCGTCTAGTCATCGTGTTCGCCTGCGAGGCGCGATTTTATTAAGCTGATGGATATCGCTCTACGGATTTCCAGAGAGATTTAAGTGCTCTGTCGTACTATATATATATATTTATATACGTAATAGAGAGGGATGATCTCGTGTCTCTCTGCGGGAGATTTCTCATGATAATAATGAATAATTTTGGTTTCGCGTCCGCATGTACAGCAGTTTTCATGTCGAGTAAAAAAAAAGCATCGTCGAAACAAAAGCCCGGCGAGTATTAATCACCGCGAGCTCAAGTATATATCGTAAACAAACAAGCCAGGAAGCAAACAGTAATAGCGCTCCAAAAATACACTCTCTCTTTCGGCTCTCACCCGTATAAATGTATAGCTGTGGATACGCGTGTGTAATACACACATGCGCTCGGGGCGACCGAAAAAGAGTGCGTTTCTCCTCGATTGAGCCCAGCCTTCCGGCAAACGGAATTCCGCACTCGAAATATCGCCTCCGATCGAAAACTCCAGCGTTGCTGCTGCTGCTGCTACTTCTCTCCCTTTGTTCGGATCAGCTGCTGCTGTCTGGAAGCAAAAACAGAGTTGGAACTGATTGAGTGCTTTTGTTGTGTGTATTGGGTGGTACACGAGAGGAGAAATGTTAAAATTCGTTTTTGGACACTATTATGATAATGTTGTATACGTCGTGTAAATGGCTAAAGCGGACAGATGGCGTGGGGATGATAATTATCGCGTGAACCAGAGGTAAACAAAAGTACACTGGTATAGACGGACTAGTCGAATATCCTGGTTTGGAGATAATTACAGTTAACCGTTGCTGAATCGAGTATACATCGGCAAGTCATTATATTCGCGTTCGGCGAACGTAAATAACGCGAGCATATTATAACGTGTAGCGTTATAGTAGCAAAACAAAATCTCTAAATTGGGAATGCCTTGTGTACTATTTATACTGGATTGGAATTCTCGACTGTGTAAGCAAACACGATCCGGTGAAATTACGTGCTATTTCTCGATATTTCTCGAAAATTCAGTAATACAGAGAAACTTTCTGGCGTTTATAACAATGAGTATCAGTTACATCCCGCGCACGATGTAAATGATTTATAACAAATTAGGCGAGTCTGGAGTTACCGCGAAATTCGACCGAGCCATTTATCCAATAATCCTGTGAGCTGTATCTTTTCACTCGATTATCGAATTCATACAAGTTTGGCACGCGGAAAATCCGAAACAAAGTCGAGTTTGTAAGTTATATCTACGGATCTTCAGTCATTCTTCACGATTGTTTCGTGAATAACGCTCTCAACGCTTGCACACTGGAGCAATTACTTTGCCTCTACAACCTAAACGATTATCGTAATTGCCATGTGCGTAAAAACCGTTTATTATATTGTTACGTATGCAAGAAACGATTTTCATCGAAGGTTATATCATTACAAGTATCCGAGCTGAGGCAGTCACTTTCTACATCATCTTTGCACTTCGAAAGATATAGTAAAAAAAGTTTTTTTAACATTTCCTTCAACACGCAACTTTCGACAATCAAAACCCCATCAACTTTCCTCTCACAATTACATAAACACAAACCTGCCTCGTAAAGCAAAACACGCATCCTCTGTATACATACGATTCCGGTAACAGCATCTCCGAGAAAAAATATTTCCTTACACACACACGTGACATCAAATTAGCGCCCGCTTTGGGCTTCGGGTACTGGTCGGCTCTCCCTCACACATATACAGACTCCCAGCGACCTCGTGTAATCGGCCTTGCGCGAGACGCTTAGAGAGCCGCCGGCATTCTCCTCGTCGTAATTAACGCGATTCCCAGAGCCCTTTCGAGATCTTGTGCGCGAGCGCAAAAAAAACAACATTTACCTCTTAGCCCTTATTCCGCGCTTCTTTTTTTTTCGCGCAGCGCCCTCTATATGCATATCTCCAGCCGTGTGAATCCCCTTTCTGCCTCGTTCCGGTCTTCCGCATTCTTTACCCACTGTTTTTAAGTAGCCGGGGGAGATAGAGCTTTGCGCGGAGGGTCGGATAATTTTATTAGGTCGTCAGCTGTGTGCTAGTTTTTTCTTCGGTGTATGTGCTGTCTTCGTGCATTCAGTATACGTCTCTCTGCGTGTTTTTCTCTCTTACACGCCAGTTTTGTGCGCGGCAGCACTCGCCCAAGATTTTTCAAGCACTTACGTACAAGAGAGAAGTTCACGAGGTCGTGCATTCAAAATAAATTATGCGCTGCTATATGCCGTGGAAAAGAATTTTTCATAGAGCTCGACCCTCCGTGTATACGTGTGTGCGTTATTTGAGAGAAGGACACGTGTAGAGATTAATCTTGGTATTTTATTGCGATTAAAGTTTTCGGCGTCGAGGGGATCGGGAGGGAGAAAACACAACCCCCCTATACATCATTTTTTTAAATGAATTCTTTTTTCGCCCGTTGCTGTGGAACAAAACAGAATAAGTGCCCACACGATCTCCCGAAATTAATCGCTTGCTTATTCAACGTGTCGGCCGATTGATTATTATAAATACCGGAAATGCAAATTCGTCGCGCCGCTGTATAAGCGCACGAAAAATCCCACCGCGTCTACCTAAACGCGAAATAAAAGCACATAACTCACACTCCTCTACCGGCGTCACAATCCAGACGTCGCGTACGAAAATCCCCAAACAGCTCTCGCGCCATGCATACTCGCGAGGATATTAAAACGTGGATTCCCCGGTGTCTCTCTCTCTCTCTCTCTCTCTCTCTCTCTCTCTCTCCCTTGAATAACGGGCTTATAAAAAAAGAATTCCGTCGTTCCCCTATATACATCGCCTGCCTTGTGCGCTACATCCTAATCTGGCCATTCCATGCGCTTACGTGATCGCTCGATCGATCGAATCTTGTATCGCCAGGTGGCACATTTCCCGAACGTGTGCGTTTGCATGTATTATATAGAGACGCTCTTGTCTCCGCTTCGAGATATAGCACGTGTCCTTGGCTGGAATTAGAGAAAAAAATCGAGTCTTAGACTGTAATATTACAATTCCATTATTATAACCGAGATGGCAAAGCCATCGGCAGCGAAAGAGTTGATAAAGTGTAAGAGAGCGAGAAAAAGACGTTGCCGCTTTTGAGCGAGTGACTTAGCGCGCGCGGCACTCGGGTCAAAGGTGAGCCGAGGTCCGGGCACGAAATGGAAATGAATAGACCATTGTATTCGAATGTGATCCGTCTGCGGTGTGCCTGCTTTTAAAGGGCCCCCCCCCCCCTTTTAATGTCATTGGCCTGCGACGACGTTGGTCTTTCCCATCAGAACGTGTTCTTTTCTCTCTCTCACTCGATGGCGAAGTTCGCTCGAATTAGGCGAGATCGCGTGATTGAAAAATGATTTTTCTATAAACGTACCCGACGATTTGTCAATGCACCCCAGCTGCTGTACGATGTACATCGGGAAAAATTTTTTTTTGTGTGTGTACGGAGTTGTAGCGGTGATTTTGGCAGTTGCGATTGATTGCGGCGATTCGTTGTAGCGTATAGCTTTTTTTCGTGAAGTGCTTTTAATGAAAAAGTTCGTCGTGGTTTCTAATGTTTGCGGCAACGCGCGGTTAGTTTATGCACATCTGATTTCCGGTATACGCTGTCGGTTCATTAAACACGTGTGCGCTGCCGAGTCGAAGCGGTTTTATCTTTCGTCAGAAGCCTTTTCGTATACTGCATATGGATTAATTTATCCTTATGCTAATAGATTCAAAAAATCCTTCCAAAACATCCCCGAGCTATTTGCTTCCAAATGTCAACAGAAGGTATCATACACCGAAGGCATTGGCAAAAAAGAAGAAATCGATTTTCGTTCGGAATGCTCCGATGCATTATTCATTCGGCAGATAGAAAGATACGCCAGAAAAGCGATTTTCCGAATACATAACGTTACATCAGAGTCGAAAAAACGCGTCGCACACGCGTGCTGCATCGAAGTTCACAAGTTCAACGAACCTTACGCAACGTATCTCCGACTCTTGCATTAGACTAACAATTAGCGCTTCATCAAATTAACCGCTGATAGCGATCGCGAAACGCCGAGGCACCATCTAGCGGCTCAACTCAACGTAAAAAACAGTATTCATAAGAATCGTCAAACAAGAAAAAGACCCCCTGTGTGTGTCGTCTCAGCGTATTTTAATGAAGGCACATCGGTTCTGGGTCCCTTTGAAGGGCCCTCGAGTCCACGTCCCTCTCTTTTTTCCCGAAGAACGTATCGCTCGCATGCGTTAATCGATGCGCATGCATATTTATCAGTGTTGCGAGCGATCGACCGGCATTTCTTTGACCCTTTCCACCGCATACACGCGCGTGCATCTACTCGTGCGGGTTAACGTCGGAGATGTGGAAATTTTGTGTGAATCAGCGAAATACACGCTGCGGAGGATCTCTCACTCTCGTACGCATAGGCTTTGAGGTTAGGGTCGATTCTCAGCCACATTTTCGAGCCTTATCTAATCGCGTGAACTGGATGAAGGAACTGTTGAAATATTTATGAACTCGTGGATGTGCCATTTACAATCACGCGCTAAGAATAGAAGCAAAAGCAAAACAAAAGTTCATCAGGTGTATAATCAATCGCCTTCGCTGTCAACGTCCACTAATTAAAACAGTCGCTAAGTGTACAGAGTAAATCGGCACTAAGTACTTGCGTCGCACTTAAAGGTCAATGTTTTCGGGACGGCTGATGCGCTCTTGGCGCGCAAAGGAACCGAAGAAGATAAATAGAGAGAGGCGACGAGAGATGTAGATACTGGTTGCTATGCCAACGTAGGAGACCGGGACACTCCGTCTGTCTCACTTGAGCGATATATATATATATATATATATATATACGGCAATTTCAGAGACCGAGTGTGCGTGTACTATATATACATATACATGCTGCGGCCATCAATGACGCATGTATTGCCGTCCCGAGTGTAGGAAAGGCGATCAAATTTTGGACGACACGTGTGCGCGCGGCTGGAATTTGAAAGCTTCGCGTGGTGTGTCACGGGTTTTTATAAGCCTGGAAGTTTTGCGAGCTGCATTTTCATTAAGCTAATAAGGCGTACACAAATGATGAGAGAGAGAGAGAGAGAGAGAGAGAGCCGAAAGTGCATGGAAATGTGAAAGGATTTTACTTTTTTGCGCGCTACACACTCTCGGGTTGATGGAAATTAAAAATCCTTTGAATACGAAACTCGCTGGATGCACTTTCGGCTGAAAACAAGCGCAAAGCTCTAAAACAAACAAACAAACAAAAATGTTGCGAAAACGGTTATTCATCATTCCCGCCACGCATCGAGAGAAACCCATAAAACTCTTCCCCCAGTTCGCCAAGGACATTTCGAACACAAGCCACGTCACTCGCTAAGGTATCCAGCAGAGGGCCATCCCGGACGAGCCTTAGCTCTCGTCTGCGCTATATATGGCTGACTCGATCAAAAGAGCGGCTTACGAGGGCTAAAGTGATGCATTAATTACGATATCGCGCTGCGCGAGCGGGCGAGCTTGCAGTGTGTGCGTATACGCCCTAGAGGCCCATAGCCTATGTATATAGGTGTATCGGATGCTATGCCAGAGTGTATACACTGCACTACGTGACGTTGTAAGCTTCGGCGGGGTGCCTGCGCGACAAATGCAATTTTCGTATCTGTCGAAGCGGCTTGCTCTGGCGGAAATGCCGGGGTGATTACTCCGCGTGCGGCTTGGATTAAGCGCTCTACTCTTTTATTTTAGCCGGAATCGCAAATTTATTTTTATCGAATATTCGCCTAAGAGGGTGTGTTTAAAGTTGGATTTCTTGGAAGCTCCTGAAACATTGATCGAGGAAGCCTCGTTAAATTTTGCAAAGTTCACCACGCCGGGCTTTGGTATTATATACATAGACCTCCGATTCTGGAATAGCAAAGTTGCTCGGTGAGCTAAAATAGCTTTTCTGTCTAGTCGAGCGAATATTATATGCGTTTATACGCGCGAATATAATGTCGTGTGTTATACGCGTTGTCATTAAGAGAGAGAGAGAGAGAGAGAGAGAGAGAGAGAGAGAGAGAGAGAGAGAGAGAGAGAGAGAGAGAGAGAGAGAGACGTAAATATACATCGCCGCGCGGGGAAACTGGGCCGCGTATGTAAGTGACATTCCTCTGAAACGAAAGCTTGCGCGAGATAGCCGCATTATTACGCTAATAAAGCAAAACCACATTAAAGCCCGAGATAAATCTCCGGCTGACCTACAAAGACAATTTCATTCTCATTGATGCTGCGGCTCATGATGCTCAACTCGAAAAGGTCAGCCGAAGCAAAGATGAGCTTACAGTATGTACCGCGTGAGAGGATGAGAGTTTACTCGTATGCACATACACACACACACATAGGCACTCGTGAACTTTGAAAATGAACGCCCGATCTTTCGCGTGTACCTATATACTATATACATTCGGTGCAGTCAGAATGTGGGCCGAAGCAGGCGATATCGGAAACCCAACCCCGGTTGTATAAGAGGAGGATAGTTTCGCCGAATTCTAAGGGTAATTTCGTGGAGCCGAAGTAATAATGACAAAGTTTATAGTTACGCCGTTGGTGGCAGTAGTCGTGGTCAATTGAACCGATCCCCTGTTACCCGAGGGAGGAATTCAAAAGCCTACTTATACATCCGCGAATTCGGCTGTACATGCGCTTCGGTTTTCAGAAACAGCTAAGGATCGCCGTCTGCAGCAGTTAGTGCTCGAAAGTACCGCTAGGGGCGCTGCTTGTACGTTCTCAATGCGCTAAAGAGGTTATGAAATGAAATGAACATAGAAATTAAATCCGTTTCCAGCGCTCGGCGAAACTTTATTTTCTCAATCACTCCGAAAGATACTCGAGCGGCGGGCTTTGAATGAAAAAAAGTTAAAAACAATCCGCACATAATCGCTAACTGTTTACCGCGTTTACTAGTGCAAAAAGCAGTGTGTGTGTGTGTGTAATATAAATACGCCGCTCTCGGAGCGTATAAGTAAAAAATCCGAAAAATCCACAGGGCCGTCTCTCTTCCCGCAATCCAGAGCTGAGCCTCGAAAGAGAGGAGAGGAAAAAAGCTGCTCTGACTGGGTAGAGATCGTATAGACATCATAGAGGCGCGTCAAGACTCTCATCGCGAGCGTAGAACACGTATAGAGGATAGACGTAGCCTCTTCTCGAGGACACGTACACACAGAAACACACACACACACGTACGTACGAAAAGCGGAGGGTAAACATCAGCCGACTGGCGCATATATGAAGGCGATTTCCGCGGCTGGTGGCCAAGTGGCCCCGCGATAGCGATAAGGACCGCCCCGGCTTTTTCCCTTCGACGCTTTAATATCCAGCGAGCTCTGCAGCGATCCTACTCCGGCTTTTTAATTATCTCGGCTGCGGAGGCTCTCTCTCTCTCTCTCTCTCTCTCTCTCTTACTTTCTCACGCACCGCTCGCCGCCGTAGCTTCTTTTTCGCTGCGCGTTTTTTGCAGCGGCAGCATCAGGAGCAGCAGCGCCGTGGATTAACCGTGTTTTGCTGCTTCCTTTTTTCGACGCTAGGGGGAGGGAGTTTCAAACATTTTAATTATGCGTTGTTGAGCTGTCTGGTTACGCTTTATTCGAGCGTATTATACGACGATGATGCCGCTGTGGCTGCTGCGGGCTGCAATGGAAAATGTTTGCTTTGAGAGAGAGAGAGGGGCTGGTGATGCATAATGCGATTTCGATGCGTTTTTGAGGTTAGCGAGGTGGCGATGTGCGTCGGGCTACTGAAAATTTCACGAGATCGCTTGGAGCTTGATTTTTTCGAGTTTGTCGACGCGCGCGGCCGGCTGCGGGTAAACGTTGCACAGTTAAACAAGAAGATTTAATTAATCCCCAAGGTAGAACCCGGAGCTAAACTCCCCGTATAATTATATTTTACAATTATAAAATTCTTTAGATTCCGGACATTTCTTTACTCGGCGCCTCGGAACTTTATCGGCTTTAATTTTCAGCGACTTTTATAAACTCGACCGAAGCGGGACGAGGAGAGAATAAAACTGACGAGTCCTGCCGTCTCTTCCTGGAACGAATAATTGTATAAATGGAAAAGCCAGCGGATTTCAGCATTAAGCTTGCATTTAGAGCTCCCGAGAGCTGATACGAAAAATTTAAACCATCCCGTTGTAGATCTTCCTTTCAATTTACATTCACCAAAGAGACTACTTTTCATTCGATTAACTGTCCTCGATACATCGCGATTTTAATTAAACGACTCGATCTTCCTTCGAAAAACATCGTACACTGCACACCATGACAAAGTCCTTATCACCTCATGGCCAGCAGCCGAAATTAAACAAAATCCCAAGTAAATACCGGGCAAACATTTGCCGAAGCACAATAGCAGTATCTTTCTCGCAGCGTGACATTCGCCCGAATTTCATCGATACCTGTATATATATTTATCTCCCTCGTAGCTCGGCTGATCTTTTTCCTCATTTTCCCCCCATAGTCGAGTCGACGAGTTGTTTGCCCTGGTTATTAGCAGCTTCTTCTGATGTGAAAAAAATTCTAATTCGTGGCCTGCCTCCGGCGCTTATCGCGACTTTTTTCCTCCACTACTTCTCTCCACGACCACGGCTTGTTTGCTCTCACACAGTGCTGCGGGGGAAAGGGGCGGCTGATTTGAAAAGGAAATTGGCCGTTTGCGGGAGAGTGGAAAATTTTTAATTTGTCTGGAGAAAAAAAGAGTGCGAGTTCGTGTTCTTTTTTTCGCAGCGTTATCGCGCGCTTCCGGCGGGAAATCACAAGTTTTCTCCTCCAGTCGATGCATAGCAAAGGAGCTATATGCTTACCGCAGCTCGAAACAGTACAGAATCTAGCTCAGCAGCGGCCGCCGCGAATCGCCCCAATTTTCAGTCGTTCGATTAATATTCAGCGACGGCTTTCGACGACGCGTGACCTCGAAGTCAATTAACCGACATTATATTATCGTCCCGCTGCGCTGTGTGTGTATGTATTTCCTGAAATAATTGAATCCCTTAAACGCCTTGCGTCGGAGACAGCAGAGGACGGCGGGGTGTATACATCCCTCAGCGTAATCCCGGATAATCGACGAAAAACAAACTCTCTGCTCTCGTCGCAGGGCTGAGAAATAAAAAAGTCCGGAATCGAGTTAAGCCTGTTAACAAACTAAGTAGCGAAAGCCGCACGACGACGGCTCTAATTGTTTTTCGCCCTTATCGCGGCAGCTGCAGCAATCTCGGCCGATTTGGGTCGAATTAAAGCCCGGCGAATATTCGTTTTCACGGGCGAAATGACTTTCGGCCCCGGGGCATCGCACTCTTCCTCTCTCTCTCTCTCTCTCTCTCTCTCTCTCTCTCTCTCTCTCTCTCTCTCTCTCTCTCTCTCCCTCTCTCTCTCTCTCTCTTGCTCGTTCGCTCGGTGTAGACACACAGCACACGATGAGAGTCGCAGAGTCGCATCAATTGCACGAATTAACCGGTAACGAGAGTGTTTAGTGCCTTCCTTCTAGCCTCTACAGCGCACAGCAGTCGAGGCTTCATGTATAGCAGTCGCGCGATGGTATATGGTGTGGAGGTCTTTTTTCTCTGCTTCTGCTCTCGCTCGATTCCTCGTTTTGTAGAGTCGATCGCGTTTCTCCGGCTGTTATCGCGCTTTAACGCTTGGTTTGCTGCTGGGAATCTGGTCAGTTTTCGAGGGGCCAGGATTTTTTACGCGAGGGGAACGTATTTTCGGTGTTTCGTACTGCTAGAGCTGCTTTTGAGAATTATCTCGCTGTATATACTTATCGAACTTCTGATAGTAAAGCCATATGCTCTCGTTGATATGCTTTGAACTTTGGTGGTTTTGAAAAACGAAGCCTGCCTGAATTGAATTTTAAAATCGCTTTACAATGTCGCTCACGAGGAAATTTTTTCAATATTAATTTTAACCGCAACCGTATAATAGAATGAAAATAAAGGCCTTTCGAAAATGACGACTGCGTGTCGTAACGATTTTAAGCGGAAGCACACACACACACGCACACACACACATATCCCATAAAATAACGATCGTAAAAACCTGCCGCCGTTTTGAAAATGCAAAAAAAGAGCGGTTAGAAAAAAAGCGACAATTACATAACGCGAGCAACGTGAATCTAACAAATGCGTACATGACTGCGTGAAACGGACTGACCCATTTATGCACTTTGATGATATCATGCGACTACACGTGCTTTGTCCGGCTCTACTCGGGATTTGAGCCTTAATTAAGAGTCTGAAAATTTTATTAACAGTGTACACAATAGCATTATAATGGTACTGGCCGGTCTACTTCAATTTTCATCAAACCGAGTGTACGCGACTCATCTCTCTCGTTGTAATTTTTTCCCCCTCGATTCGAGCTCGACTTTGGATGTGCTAAAGAGCAAGAACGAAACGATTTGAATAACAGATTTATTCAAACTACACATTCACGACTCCTGGAAATAACATCGATTCGACGGGGTCACTCGAGCATCCACACGTGAAATTTCATACAATTATATAACGGAATTATTTTCAAATTTGCATCGGCAGACTAATATACCTAAAAATTCAAAACCAATCTCGTATAACGCACTATTACCCTGCTCATTTCCTGCGCGTGGGGGTATTCGTCTTTCCCAACATCTTTCTTAATCTCCTCTCGCTCTCTAATTTTGACTTCTAGCCGTCGTCTACGACGTCGTCCGCTGCGTTTTTTCCATCTCTCCTCCTCGGCTTTCTAAAGTGGAGGCGGAAGCGTTGGGCGTCAGAGGAATTATCACGCGCGCGCGGACAGCAGCCGTTTAATAAACGAGGCGGCGAGGGATGCGTCTAATTAAAAAAACGAATTTGTTGTCGGAGGCTTGAAATTTCTATTTTTTCTATCCATCTCACTTTATTATTTCTTCGGTCAGTTCGATTGCGAGACCAGAGTTACTCAATGCAGAGGATTCATTCAAGTTTTTTTTTAATTGCAGATAAGAACTGACAATAGGGATCTTGTGAAATATTAACGTCTTCATTAATACAGTTCGGAGGAATATAGAGCAGCACTTTGAAAAGCGAGTTATTGGCGCAACTGTTCGGGATGATAACGAAAGAAGTGCTTTAAGATCAAAGTTTCGTATAGCGGCGGTATCTATCAATTAGACTCGCGCAGCTGCGGGGGAACTTGTACTTTTACGCGCCAACAAGTCTGTTTATTACTCGCGATAACTGCGGTAAACAAGGAATTACTTGACCATGCATAACAATGAAAAATTTAATTCTCTCATTGCCGTTAGTTAGTGTGTCTGCCGTAACTCTCCTTGTTTTGCTGCGCCTACTCCTCGTTTATTTTAAAGAAGATTATACGCTCGCTGTACACCGAAATGAGAATTATCACGGTGATTCACGACCGTACGCGCTCTCCCTGTAAAACAATCGCGTTTCGACCCGTTGAAAAACTGACCCGACCCCGATGCATTTTAGGCGCTGTATCACTCGCTTCCTGCTCAGTGTCGCTCGTTTAAAAATCTCGACGGACCAGCTCTCGGCCGATTATAATCAGAAAATTGAGCGAGGCAATGCTTCGAAATTCGTCTCTATTGTAACCTACAGCTGCGTGTGTAAAAAAAAGAGAAATAAAAATAAACTCGAGAATTATTCACTTACAGCTAGCACACGGCCATGTTTCCTCCTCGCACGTCCCATCGATATACGCACATATAACTGTCGAACTTCCTGCTTATAACATTTCGATCGCTCAGCACACGTATCCGAAATCCCACGACGGAGTAACACTTCCTCGATACACACACGTGTATTTTATGTATGACTGTATATTATGTATAGCTGAATCCAAGGCAAAGGCGCGAAAAATCGAGCTCACGTCGGCCGAATCGTCCGCGCTAAACTGAGAGATAATTGTGCGCGCTATCGCGTTTCTGATGGCTCTGACCCTCGTGTCTGTCTGGACGTTTCTCTGTGTGCGTGGGAGGAGGTACGTGACTTGCGGCTGTGTGAGTAGGCGACTCGCAGCTCTCTCTGTGTACGACGTAGGAGTAGGTATAGTCGTGTGTGCAGGCTTTATTTGTTTGTTATTATATGGAGAGGTGAAAGCTTTCCTTTTTGGGGAGTGTGATGTCTATGGATAGCTTTTTTTTCAATCGAGGAGTAGGTGCTTTTGCCGGAGGAGGATAGGTGGCGTTCGCTGCTGCGGAGGCTGATGATTATTGAATCAAGTGTATGGCTAATGCGATTGAGTAGCTCTCTTGGCTTATTATAGCTGCGGCTTCGGAGGATTGGATGGATTTCTTAATGGTTTGTTGCTCTTGTGGATTTACTTGTGGCCCTAAAACGGCATTTTATTTAATTATTTAGAAATATTTTGGCTTCAGAAATTTTGAAATGATTATAGTTTTTTTTCTGTTTCGAATTTATCAAGCCTAAAATTATTTGTTCTAAATGCTCTACGTTATCCTTGGCTTAGTTTTTATTTTTTTACCTGAATTGGAATAATTGCTACACGCGTGCTGTATTTAAACATATTAAAAATAATAATAAGCTTAAAATTTAAGTGTATTAAGCAAACATGATCAAAGCATAATTATTCGCAGTAGACAGGTTCTATGCTTCTTATGAAACCCTTAACTGATTTAACGTAAAATTTTCTACGGTGCACATTACCGTCTATAATTAACAACACAAAGTATCAATTCGCTTTAAAAAACCTGATTAAAACGTCGAACGAGAGTAAATCACAAAGAGTTACAGAATACCGCGAAAAGCCGGAAAAATTAACGATCCTCCGAAATAATAAAGGGCGAGCTAGCGCTGTACAAAGGGGCAACAAAAGGCCGGCGGAGAAAAATTTGTATTTGAAATCAGTCCGTAAATCGACGCTTTCATTCCACTTATTCATTCCATCTAAATTCATAAATACACGTTATACACCACCCGCACACATAGACACACATAGAGGCTCGTGTATACACAGCCGTAATCATAATAATTCATTGGCCGCTTAAAGCCTCCCTTCCCCGCTCTCTCTCTCTCTCTCTTCATAATTAACAAAAGAGCATTATGTCGGGCATTTGGCCCTCACTACCAGCAGCAGCCTATACACGAGGGTTTATTTGTAGTTCGGTTCTCTCGTTCCTCCATTTCTTAGCCATCTCGTGGTCGCGCCGCGGCAAAAGTAGCACCTGGGACTCCAGTCTCGACTGCTATGCGCCGATCGTTAATTATCCTCGTCGTTCTCCCCCGCAAAGCATTGTACACTTCTCTCTCACTCTCTCCATTTTCTCCGTTAGGCAGTGACCCAAGTTCTGCTGCAGTAGTTAGTCGCGGGATGAAAAAGTGATGCCGATCGATCTCTCGTGAATTTTTCCCCGAGAGCTCTTTTGGCCTGGCTGGCCTTAATGATTACTCCGGCGCGCGGAATTTGTAAATTGCTTTAATTTAATGCGAGAGACCGAGCCGAGCGAGCTTTGCGCGACGCGTCGAGCCGTTTCCGTATGAATATTGATGATTTTGCGGTTCGTTTCCTTATTTTTTCGTATGTGCTGTGTGTGCAGGAGAGATGAATTTTTAATTTTTCGGTTATCGGCTCGCGTCTTTCGTTTCCGAGAGTTTTCAACATCGTCGCGAGTCTGGCTTCGGCTTCGGAAAGTTTAACATTTTTGAAATAAAACGTTTGCTTACCTTTTATTCCAACAAGTATATCCAGTCATCTTCAATCGAACGACGAGCAGTGCCCCGCATCCGTCCATCCTGGAAACAAAGAAACAAATACATTACCAACAAGCCCCAAAAAAGATGCATCATCTCGTAATAAAATACCCCGTCAGCCATAGCATCTCCGTTTTTCCCATCCTACTTAGCGCATCGCGAACGTTATAATACGCCGAGTCTATATATACGGAGCAAGGGAGGCGTGAACCGCACGCACGTGAATGTATCCCTCCAGATGCAGAAAGACTACGCACACAGACATACGCGTCTGCAGAGCAGTAGTTGCTTAGGAGCGAAGAAAGAGAGGTAGACACACACAGTAGTGAGTTCTGCTTTTGTCGTGAGAGGCTCCTTTGTCGGGGCGACAAAGCGACCGAGGAATCCATCCTTCAAATGTGGAACAGCTGCCATCGAATAGCCTTATCTCTCTCTTACTCGTTCTCTCACTCTCCAGGCCCTATTTCTAGGCCTATATTATCTAGGCTTGAGAGACTGTCTTCATCTCTCGCTTTTCATATTCGCGAGAGAGCCTGTCTAATAGCTTAATGCGTGCTCTATGCTCTATGCTCCGACTCGAGAGTGTGTGTGTGTATGTGTGTATGGGATATTGACATGGTTCCTTTGTTTTCCATACCGGCGCTCGGAAACTTTTCGCTTGATTAAAATATCCGCGACTATAAAATATATTGTATAGAGAACATAGCACTGAATTTTAATCAGAGCTTCGCGCGCACTATACACTGCCTTCTGCATCTTCCTGATGGAACGTGTGCAGAAGTAATATTCGAAAAAATAACTATTTTCCTTCAGCCAAGCGCCACCTGGCGTCGCTTTCGCGTATTAAAACCTGAAAACCTAGATTATAAAAGAAATCCCAATTTCCGTCGCGATCGTTACACAATAATTACCCTTGCTAAACGTATATTCCATTCGAAAAAAAAGTGAATTACTCGCATCGCGACCGGCTGGTGTCTGGCATTTAAGCCCGTCAAAGGGGCGCTCGACTCGCGGACGTCGCAAAAGTTCGATCACCCCTTTCCTCCCTCGCGCGCGCACATAGACACATATAACGCGAGCATCGCTGCACCCCTCGAAAGCCATCCTCCCACGATATACACCAGCCTGCAGATGTGTGCGTGGATATAGGTGTACGTATTGTGTATACCTATAGACGCCAGTCTTTCCCACCCTCTTCCTCTTTCCTGTTTAAGTCCCTCGAGTGCCACTAGCGGCTTAAAATCCGAAAACGCGCGAGCTCGCTCCATAATACAGAGGCAGAGAAGAGCAGCAGCAGCAGCAGCAGTGAGGGATGCAGAAGAGTAGGGAAGAGAAACCGAGTACTTATAATCCCTTTTCCGCGGAGGAGAGAGAGGCAGAGACATTCCTTAAAATTAGTGTCTTGGCCGTTTCCACCCCTAGGCTGTGTTAAAGGTAGTGACGTTTTTAGCGAAATCATTATGTTAATGGCGCGAACGAGGCCGGCGACGAGAGAGAGAGAGAGAGAGAGAGAGGGAGAGAGAGAGAGAGAGAGAGGGAGAGAGAGAGAGAGAGAGAGAGAGGGAGAGAGAGAGAGAGAGAGAGAGAGAGCAAGCGACGACGACGACGACGACGCCAGGCACTTTTTAGTTCTCGCTCGATTTTTGCCGGCGACGTTTTCCTTTGCTTCTTTTCTCTCGTCGGGACAGATTTCCTCAAACGCTCCGCTGGACGATCCGCTGCAGGACCCCCGATGAGAAGCTGTAGCTATGTACACCGGTAATTGCGAGCCGAAGAATCGATACTGGCTGTTTGTCTTCTTTTTTTTATTTCTTCGGAGATAGACGCTGTTGTATGGACAGAAGCGATATATTTATTGATTAAAACTCGCGTTTTTCGCGTGCTTTTTCAGGTCGAGCTTTTAGCTTTTAAAAACCCGCTGCATATAGGTGTGATGTTCAAATCTTTTCGCCAGCAACGAGTCACTTCTTCTTTTTTTTGTCTTCACTGTACTTTTTAGGGAGAAAGCTTTCTAATGGCAGTCGCGATTTCAATACGGGAATACACTCCGCCCGCGGGAGTCTTTTAAGCTCCGGTGCTTGAATCCGAAAGTCCTTCGTATATTGTAATCGTAAAAAGTAAGTTAAGCGCGAGCACATATATCTCTTTGGAAATGTGTCAAGATGAAATTGCATTGGAGATGAGCGAGCGCAGGGCCGGTTTGGACGGATTTATGTGGAAGTTTAAAAAAATCCTTATGGACGCTTAACGCGAGAATGATGTAGGGGATCTCGGAATTATAATTTCGTTCTTTTTTTTTATTTTTAATTAAAAATAGGAAAGTTTAGCGCGCCCTCGAGCCACTCGCGAGTAGTTTTAAGTAGTAAACAAAGTTTCGTTGTATATTCTTTCCTGATGTTTATGGGTGGGCGAGCATAAGACCGAATCACGATGGAAAAAAGCTCGATGAAGAAAATGCTATTATTACACGCTGAGTAACTTTGGCCAGTTCATTATTCCAGTATTTTCCGAGTTGAGACCTAAATAAATAATTGGACTAAAAATCGAGCCATTTAAAGTTCCCGCGAAACTGATACGGGACATCGTAAAGAACCTTTTAACATTCTTAATCTGTCACTTCTCATACTATTACATCGTCTATATTTATCGTCTTTCATTAAAGTTCATGCATTTTCGGTGTATATACGTATATAACAACAGAGAGAAGCCAGCTCTTCCGCGCATAGTTTGCTATTCTCTTTAGAAGCCGCACTAGATCCAATAATCTGGTATCTGATGAGAAACTTTTAATTAAGATGTCCTAAGAGTACGGAGAAGAGCTGTTGTATCGAAAATAGTTCGGTCATTCGTAACCCATTATTCTCGCAACAAGCGGGAGGGAAACTCTCTCGAAGCTCTGCCTCGTTCCTCTTATTCAGTCGAAGCATCTTCGGAAAGTGAAGGAAACAAATGGTCGTTATATCGGAACTTGCGATGCACACTGCTTTCGAACACGAGTTTGTAAAATTTTCTGTAAAATTGTGCGGTTGGTTTATTCGACGATGATTGTACTAGTAATTCTTAGGTTATGTTCATCATCATTAACGGGTACAAACGAATGCAATTAGATATCATCAGTTTTAAGGTTATGTTTCCTCATCACCGTTAAAGTAGTACTACCGATAGGTAGATTTGTGGGATATACTTAATAATAGAGATTGCATAAGTCAAGGTACAACAAGTAATGATTTTACATTCACATTAGGCAATTCTATTCATCATAATGACGAATAAAAAGTTTCAGATAAAAAGCTGATTTAATTCATTTTTGAGGTTAAGTATACATTTTTTTGTTGTTTAACAACTTTTATTTGTTAATTACTACGTTCACAGACTCCAAACCATTTTTTACAAGCCCTTAAATTGTTCGTCAGTTGTTTGACTAACGTTCTTTAAAGTTTAAGTAAATTTTGAACCGACAGCTTTATACAATTAAGAGTTAAATCAAAATGTGCGGATTTGTGGAACTTTAACTGTTTTTAACTTTTGTCTCAGACTCCAAAGCTTCATTAAATTTTAACTCAGTCCTTTTTATAGTCAAATATACTTATACGCCAAATCTTATCATTTCCTGAACCGACAATCTTTTACCGGTAGTAGCTCCTTAAAGTTCATCGTCCTCCCGCGTTCCAATTGTTTCTAATATTGGAAGTTAGATCGAAAACGCAACGTGAGCCGACAGTTTTTCCAATATCTCACGAGCGGAATCGCATGACTTTCCAGAAACAACCGACAATCATCTTTCTCATTACCTAATGGTCCTCAAATTAAAAAGACGCGCGCGGCCATAAAGGTGCACACAGCAGCAGCAACGAGGAACCCAAGCAAGAATCAATGTGTTCATTAAGGAAGGCAATCGGGCCAACTACCCCGCAATAATGCAGCATCGCACGCGAAGGATCACCGAGAGGCAATAACTTCGAAAACGCGCCACCCCACGTCATATCCTTCGCGAGGAAGCTTATGCAGATTATAACCTCTCTTTCTCTCCCGCCCCCAAACCTTCGAGGCACATTCGCACACATATACATATAAGCTCCTGTCACACACTTACATACAGTAAGAGAGGTTGGATTTCCGCGTGTGCATTATGTCGCGCACATACGATTAACATACGCGGCGACGGCGCCTGCGCCAACTTGTATATGTGATTAGGCGGCTGTGCCCGTGTAAGTGGGGCTGCGATTGTGCGCAGGTGTTTATATATATATATATATATATATATATATATATATATATATATATATATATATATATATATATATATATATATATATATATATATATATACCGCGGGGGAAATAATTAATTTATAGTCATTGCAGCGCGCGATAAGTGAAGTCGTATGCAGCCGAGAGAGAAAGGGGCGTTTGCGGGTAAACTTGTGCCAATACCGCAATTAGCGATTATATAATTTAGAGTAAAATTTGCCAAGTTTGCTATATATTTAAATGTTTTCTTTTTTTCTCGTGGTACGTGGCGCGAACAATGGGTTTAATTGAAGCACTATTTGAGCGCCCGGGATTGTATATTCGAAAGCTCGTTACAATTAGTATTAAATCAACAATTTATTTCTCTAACACGCCGCTTTGTTGAATAAAAAAGTAAATTAAAGAGAGAGAACGTTTAACCTTTCCAAGGTATCTGAACGCGATATAAAAGCGCACAATTGCGAATGTTTGAAACTATACAAACGAATAACACGATGCGTCGGTTTTTTCGAAACGTTTCTGTTCTTTTCACCTGCAAACGGTGCTGATAAAACATTTGTACTTCGACTAATTGTAATTATGCATCACGAACATAATCTTTTGAAATTTATCGGGCGCTTAACTCGCTTGATTAAAATTCGCAAATATTCCTCGCGTGGAATATCAAGGGTATAATTAAAATAAATTTTAATTATACCCTTGATGTAAATATTTAACGGTATATGTATGCCGCAGAGTATATAGTGTACACTGGCGTAATAATCGCTTACTAAGCTCGCACTACTATTATGCAACTTTGCTTCGTCTTTACTATCGCTAGAAAGCTTCTCGTAAAACATCGGTTTCATTGCATCAACAACATCTGAAATACAAAATTATAATACTTACACTGGGCAAGCTTTATAATTAATAAATCATCATCGAGCTTAATTACAGCGCATTGGAAACGCCGGTAACGCGCGAGTTATATATTTACAGCCACATCAATATAATAATCCGGTTAACGAAATATCAGGCGGAAAAACAATAAAGTCGATGTAATTTACCATCTGCATAGGGAAATCCCCTTTATCATTATCTCGTCGATCAATTAATTTCTTCATTCCTCGTAAATTTCCCGAATAGATGATCCGCTGCTTCGATATCCCCGAATAGTTTCGAGAATACCGATTAATGGAATCTCAAAAACTCGCTGATTGAATCAGCCTCGATGATTCGCACGAAAAACGTCATGTTTATAAAGATCCGAAGCGTCCGCAGCATCCCTTGACCGCAAACTCTCGCTCACGTGCGGGGGAGGGACGAGGAGGTCACACACGCGTTTATTGGCCGCGTCTCTCTTGCGCGTGCACGCATATACAATACGCAGGCGTATGTGACTCGGCTTTGGACACTATTATACTGTACCGCGTATGTGGATACGTGACAGCGCACAATTAGCCATATATACACGCTCGACTATACTACGACACACTTATTGTGCGCGAGCGATGATCTTCGCTGCGCTTTTCGCGGCGCGTACGGCGCTTTTGTGTCCCAAGCTTATACCTTATTCAAAGCTGCTGCAACAATCGGAATTGTATATGTATACATCGCCTGCAGCGATGTCTCTCGGCGTCGGCATCGACCCGAAAATCGGAGGCATATTGGCTAGACCGCAGTGGCCGCTGCGCTGCACGGAAATACCGAATTGGACGCGCGCGGCTTAGGGAAGTTGGCCCCTTCGAGCAGAGAGAGAGAGAGAGAGAGAGAGAGAGAGAGAGAGAGAGAGAGAGAGAGAGTTGCCAGCTAGATGTTTGGCATTTTAATGAGGAAGCGGGCGTTTATGCTAAGCGCTATGTGCATTCCCGCTTACATATATAACGTATATCTACAGCCGCTATCTTTCTTACTCTCTCCTGATGCTCTTGCATTACATTGTATAGACGTGCACACGTGCATCCCGGCGACTTTTCGCGCGATGTCATCCCTGGTTTCCCTTTGACCGAGTTTGCGGAGAGGAAGATACAGATGTGTATATCCGGATGAATATACTTGTGAATTATTTATCGCCGATGTGCAACGCGTCAATATTATCGTAATACGACGATCGAATATATTGCGTTTATATGTACGTCTATCGCACGTCTATAGATCCGGATGCAGCATTATTCCTGGGAAATTATACGGGATCAGTGGCTCCGCATTGGCTGTGCGAATTGTTTAATCAGGTGCTTGGAATAATCCTGTTGATGCCACTGCCTATATAGACCTTGAATCCGAAGTAAGATTTGATGGGTAATCTCATGTTCGAGTGCGGGTTAATTATTCGGCGAGAGCGCGTTACGCTGATTGCGTATCATGGAGTAGAATCTACTTATATACATGTATAGGTATATCTCGAGTTATTACGTACTGCTACACCGTCGTCGATTATTCCGTCTTCGTGACCGAATCGGATTAGCGCAAAAAGTTTCGGCTTTAGTTTTTCAGCCGCTGTGGCACGGAAAGAGTCACCGCAGCCATTTGCGACGCGGCAAAAACTAATGAAACCCTTTTACCGTTAATCCGATTTGGAATTTTGTAGCACGCATTGTTCGCTCGCGGAGAGTTCTTTACAGATTGCGAAGGCCAATAATTAAAAAGTTCACTGTGCATCTTTAATAATTCACCGTGCTGGAATGAAGAGCACGTATATGTATACCGTGCAGCGTTGCATAATCCAAAAGTACATCTCGAACGAATGCTTTCATTCCCTCCTCTTACGCAGTCAAACATAACCTCAAACTCGCTTCTGTCGTACGTTTGAATTTTGCGGCAAAATGGCATCGCGCAGCGACGTTCATAATTGAAGAATAAATTTCTACGGTAATCGTAAAATTACCGTCGAGAGCTGCGCGAAACCATTCCTCAACACACAGTAGCTCTTTTAGCAGTCCTGCATAGTATATCCCGGGCTCTTAATGAACTCGCCTGGGCGCATAAGTCGCGTCAGCCGCACGCGGTTGATCGATAAAATGAGAGGTCCCACGAGTTATGGGATTTGAATGTCTAATGAATTCCTCGGGCTCTCGCGCCCCGGTGAGATTAATTTTCGCGCGCGGGGTAACACACGGCTGCGCGGCAACAATTAGGGAAACCTTTGAGATTAGCGAGCTGCGCTAAGTCAACGGACACTTGACGGCTGCGCGGCTTTTGCGCTTCTCGCTCGCATGCGAATGTATGCGTGCGTGATAACCTCAAAAAATTTGAATTTCCCGCCAGAATTTTCAAAACTCGCTTCGCGTCAGTTCGATAATATGGCCGTTGATATTTCTGGAACAGAGCCTTAAATAGAAATATCCTCGACAAAGCGATCGCCTCAAAAGAAAGCTCCGTCAATAAATTTCTCGCTTCATTCAATGCGTCCGCGAAATTAAAAGAAACCCGACAACAAAGCTCGCCGCTGAATCAATCAACCTTCGCGCCGCGTCCACAATACCAAGCTCCAGAAAATATCCCGAAAACCGGCCTTATATTCTCGCATACATTATCCCTCCTGGCAATAAAACCAGGTCAAATCGGAGCTTTCGCGAATTTCAAGAATAATCATAACCCGCGCCCCAACTCGCAAGAATGGAAAGGGCGAAACTCCGCGGACTTATTACCGGAGTCAATCCCTTAAACAACGCTCTTTGTTGCGCGTGTAATTGCGGCATCGCTTCCGGGCCGAACTTTTCGCTCGCTATATGCGAGCTTTTTTCACTCTTCGCCTCATTGTTGCGCCCTCTATGAGCGCGCCGCGCAAGTTTTACTTCCTATGGAAGTTTGCCAATTTGCGCTTCGCGCAACAATGAGTTGTGTGTATGTCGTTATCATCACCGAGAACAGAATATTGTGTGTCTGGGCTGAGCCGAAGTTCTTTTTAAGAATAAACGTAAGAAAGCGTTTCCGATCGGACGACGGCTTTCTCGAGACACGGGAGGCCGGAAAGTCTCTATAGGAGGGAAGAGCGTATATTCGAATGGAGGCGCTGGAGCAAATTAGGCTTGGCTTTGCGGGGAGATGTGCTTCCGTCGTCCGGCCAATTTTTGTAAAGCCTTCCGCAGCTCGATATTGGAGCGATGGCCGCCCCGAGAGTTATCCGTCTCCTCATTTTTCGGGGGGTCGGTTTGTTGCTGCGGGAGAGAAGTATTGCCTTATTTCGCTGCTGGGAAAATGAAAAGTTACTGCCGGAGATTCTTGGCCGCGATTGTGTTTCTTCGAAAAGTGGAAGTCGTTATTTTTCGAGGCTCATTGTTGCCCCGATTGCATTGTCCACGAGTTTTATGTACTTTTAATTCGAAAACTCCGTTATACCGTGTACATTTCGAAAATTGATTCTCCATAAGTCATCGCCATACGGACTCGCTGCATTGATTTCCGGAAAAAAGCAGACGGAGCGGCGTTAAAATCTGCTTTCCCGGACGGTTTTCATAAAAGGCGCTTTTTCGCATTCCCCCGCAAAAATTCATCTTTCTGCATCAGCGCTCGTGCAAGCGTCTGGGGAGAAGAGGCATCGAAGCCCACACGGGAGGAAGAGAGAGCAAGAGAAAGAATCCCATATTCGACACGTAGGTACATCGAGAGCGTATTTACCAAGTACCTCGTTGAAGGAAATGTAAGAAGAAAAATACAATAGAAACAAGAGTGTATTATTTCCAAGTATACGCAAGAAAGATAAAGACACCGAGAGCGTCGACGCATATACATATACTTATAGACACGTCGTGCAATGTGTCTGCGTATGCGTGGAGAGAAGGAAAATACGGACTAAAAGCAGGATATAGACAATGTGCGGGGAGTAAAAGGAATAGAACGAGATGGCTGGCGCTGGGATAGACAAACGTGAATTTGGCATGGGAAAATTTTTTCTTCGCACTCTGGTGATGAAAAATTTTACGGAACTTAGTATTTTACTCCGCTGAAATTATGAGTTTGGATGCTTTTTCGAAAAAGTGTTATAATGACGTGGTGGAGTTTTTTAAAACCAGAAATATTTCGATTAAGGACCAAATTTTAAAGTTATCTAAAAAATTAAGCACGGAAGAAAAGAGTTTAACACACACGGTGAAAGAAAGAGGAAGACACGGTCCAAAGAAAGACACAATGGAAATGATAAAACAAAAAAAAAGAATCGAGCCAACAGAATGGCGAAGCAGCTATTGAAGTGCTTTTAAAGCTGCGGGCGATTCGTAACTTCGCGATTATGTGTGTCTGTCGCTCTTCACCCACACACACACACACACACGCGCGCGCGCGCTTATGCCTGGATTACCACGTACGCGAGATTTTCGACAGACGTCGCTGAATATTGGTCGCGTGTCTCCAACTTTTTTCCCGTCCGTCAGATTTTTTTTTCGGATAATGTTTCGCCGGGATATATCATGCGGGTTTCCAGAACGATTTTTCTCTTTTTTTAAGGGTCGGGATTCAATGTGATATCACGAATCAAGGAATTGACCGTCGATTGTATTAAAAACCAAAGTATTTTGTTTTACCCTGCTTTGATTGAAGAATTTCTGTCATACGCATACGTGAAAAGTTGAGTTATCACTGTGTATCTGAAACGAATGAAAAAATTAAGCCAAGTGAAAACCGATACGGAATAACACGCGCGCGACGACGAGCTTTCAAATTAATCGTGAACGCGAGAAATGAAATATTTTTAAACCCGCCGCGCCGCGTGAGACATGAAATTACCTCTCGGAAATAATATGACAGGCGCGAGAAAAAATTTGTATAACGTATATTATATACATACCTTTTGCCACGCGCGGCGGCCGACAAACAAAAGCGAATTAAACTCGCATAGCCGAGGGAGATTAGCAGAAAATCCGGCAATATCGAATGCTCGCGATATTAAGAGAGGGGAGATGTCGGACCTTATACCGAAATGTCAGAAAATGTCACCGGAGGGGTTCATATAATCAATTGGCAGACGTCTGCCGGGGACAGTAGTCGTCGCACCGCAAATCTCGTAACTTATATTTTTTTTATTGCCATATACTCTGACAGGAGAACGTTTCCCCCGTTTTATTGTACGTTTATACGCGCTGCTACGCGAGAGCAATTAGTTTAATTGAGCTTTTCTGTATAATTTATTATTTTATTCTCTGCATTCACTCGACTATATATAGGTACTACGTTAATATTGTAAAAATGAAATCTGTTTCAACTCAGGCTAGTCCGAACGTTTTAGCCCGCTGAAAGGTTTTAAATTCGTACATATGAAAGACATTTTCCCAAAAGCGCTCGCAGCTTTAAGCGCGACGCGGATAGAGAAAGAAAAAATCCCAGCCGCGGTGTAAGAAATTTTGACCTGGAAAGTAACTTTTTAAAAGCAGGGTATACATACATGAAGTCCGTCAGATAGGAGCGCGTGGAGATTCAACAAAATTTTAAGCTTTTGATGAATTAATCAGCGAATGTGGGTCCGAATATTAACGCTATGCTAAGTAGATTAACCATTATTCGCGTCTGACGGGGATAATATTCAATGCGACGAGAGTTTGAAATTTTAAATGTAATTGAATATATTTTAGCGCCTGTTTCTCACGCGCAGCCACGAATTTTCAGCGTTTGCGGGATAGTTTCTTTCTAGGATAGTCGTTATTCTGGCGACAGTGTAAGGTGGCGTATGGTACGAAACTAGTTACTTATTAATACACCGAAATTTTTGTAAAAATTATCATATTTTTAAGTTGAGAAATGTTAGTGAAGTCAAATAGTTTTATTCTAAAACACTGACGATTTATTACTTGAAGACGAATCGATCCCACTATAGCTTCAAGATGAACACCCACTTTGTGTTAAATGATTCTTCTATAATTGAGAGGCTTTCGATTTTTTATAAGTTAATTCCCATTATAGCTTTAGAAGATCCAGATTAGATGTAGAAGAATATGAAAGATCATGAATCGAATTTTTATCTTCAAGCAATAGTGAAATTAATATTCTTCAGTGAACCCATTGAGCACGCTATTCTATATTTATAAAAAATTGTGTCTTAGAAATTAGCTATTGTATGATGAGCAAAAAAAAGAATAATAACATAATAGAAATATTTGATAAATTATACTACAATTTATTACTTTTCAATTGATTTTCGTTAATTTACAACCCAGCTTGTAATTAATCTTCGATCAAATTATCAAAATTAATGAATTACTGGAATGAAACTGTCTGATAAACATGGATGAATAAACAAAAAATCTCTCAGTATAACATATCTAACTCAAATTTTTGCAAGCGTGAGTTGCGACTTCAGATAAATATTCATATAAAACAAATGAATTGTGATTTATGGTAAAAAATTAATTTTCAAGTTAAAAACATAAAAATACGTGAAATCATCATTCTAACCAATTTAAAACTCTTATCAGAGTAAAACGAAACTGCAGCCTCTCTCCAAGCACACCGGCTAAAACGACATCGCCTTTTAACTCGCGGCCACTGAATTCCCAGCAATCCGATTCATAAATTCCTAATGCCTCGACTCTTTCTCTCTTCACACTCGACGTAACATCCGTAGCTTGTCGCGTGCGGTTCGCTCGACTGTTATCTCAAGGCTCTTCAAAAAACAAGAGGTTAAATACTCGAGCTTCATGCCGCGCGCGCGCGCGCGCACAAATAATCCGCCAGAGAGAACGAGTCACTGAGCTATACACCAGCGAGAGAGCCCAGCGAGCTCGAAGCAAAATGAAAGAGTCGCTGGTGCAAAAGAAAAGAGGCGACGCGAGAGAAGACGAGAGGAGGAGGAAGAAGAAGACAACGAAGAGGCAGCGAATCCAGAAACGAGTGCAGCGCTGAATAAAACGGCCGCAGAGGGACTCTACCCATCTCGCGGAGTGTATCCGTATACACACAGCGCACAGTCGTGGGCAGCGGCGGCACCAACGACAAATAGAATGCACAAAAGGATCCTGAAACGTCAGGATTTTCGCCGATGATGATAGTAACGAGAGAAAAGAAAGAAAGAAGGGCCCTCGTCGAATTAATCTTCAAAGGCTCGCGGTAACAGCGGCGGCGCTGGCCCAGCGAGACCTATCTCTCTTTCATATTCGTATATTATTTTTTTTTTCTCCTTCTCCTTCCTCTGCTTTTCGCCGAGAGGAATATTAAGGCGTGTGAAGCGCCACAAAAGACGGAATTTAGCGTCTTGTTTCTCCGCGCTACAAGCTCCCCCCTAAGCCATTTCTTTCGAGGGACCTTCTCCCCACCCCCTAGGGAACGCGCGGGGATACCGGGTGAGATTCATGACGATGAGCTCGTTCTTTTATGGGACGAGATATCCGCGCGACGAACCATTTGTCCTCGTGTGTGCTCGTATGTATATGTGTGTATACGCGTGTACGTATATGGGTGTACGATGACCCCGGGATTCCGCGGGACTTAACCGAATTACGCTCGAGGCGTCGTGTGTTTTAAGGAGGTATCAATCCGGGCTCAGGTTATTAGGGGCTGAATTTTGTGCCCCGTGACGGAAGCGTCGCTCTGCCTTATATGTATATGGTCGTTATTTTCGTGGCTGCGACGAATGAATTGTTGCCTTTTCGGGTTTATTGCGATGGGGATATAGGCGCGGCTGGTTTGATGATCCAATTTGATCGGGGCTTTTGCGCGAAGACGCGCGGTTTTGTATATTAAGCAACTTCGATGTATTTTTTTTCGTAAAATTAATCTTTACTGTATCAAAAGATCGCGATTCCGATTTAAATTCAACGATGAAATCCGCGTAATAATTATTCTCGCTTTAGCTCCGCCGCTCGAATGAACCACCGCGGTCACATTCAGCTTTATATCTGGCGCATGTTTGGCCGATCACCCGGAATAATGAACTGTTACTCCACTTTGCATCGTCACCAGCGGCCTTTAATTAATCAAACGACACAGTATAAGGCCAAACGTAAATATTCGCGGCACACCTAACATCTGTCTGTATCATTACAATCTTCATCGGGAAACTTCAGACTAATGCTATTTTCTTGTATTTCGGGGATGGATTTTTCGCGGTAATGGATATATTTCATAAAAACATATCACAATCGAGAAAAGTCGCCACAGCAGCAGCAGCAGTCGAAGGTTCATTCGATTCGGTTCTCTCCCCAAGGTAACTTTCTTTCCTTCTTCTTTTGTTTCTGGAACGGAATCATTTATTCTCGAGGCTACTGCCAGCGCGTTTGGTTCTTTGATTAATGATGAGAAATTTCCCATTCCAAGACCGGATTACTCGACCGGCCTCTAGCACGAATCCCGCAAGTGCATTTATACATCGGGGAAAAAATTGCATTATGAACGATGTTCTGCTCGCTTTCTCTCTCTCTCGTAAGTGTATTAAATTCGGACCAGAGAGAGAGAGAGAGAGAGAGAGAGAGAGAGAGAGAGAGAGAGAGAGAGAGAGAGAGAGAGAGAGAGAGAAGAAAGAGATTTGAGTTATTGCACGATCGGGCTCGATTATATTCCGGGAATATGTGTTGCGTTATTTTTGATGCTGATCGATGCGACCTGACCCGAGGTTAGCCCAGTTTTGAATACGTCACGTGATGAACGTAATTTCGATGTCTGTGCGGAAAATTTTGATTTATCATTATCCAATGTGTCGCTGCGGAGCCTGGTGTATATTGTTCCCGATATGTAGGTTGTTACAGCGCATCATCAATAATTCATTCGACGCAAATCATCGCGTCGTAAATTATTTCCGTCTGTCGATGTGCATTTGTCGTTTTTTTTATTCTGTCGTGTTTTGCTTACTTGGCAAAATTTTAACGGAATTAAGTGATGAATAAAGCCGTTTAACTGATGTGCATTGAATATTTTTTTTGAGATGATCACTCAGGGTATAATGTGGTGGCTAAAAACACTGTTTTTTTATTACACATAACTTTTTAAGTAAAGCTGTTGAAGAAAAGCGGAGACCGGTAGTGCCGTAGTATCGATATTAATGAATTGTTATACCAAAGGAAATGTCGATCTGACTTTTCTAAAAATTTGGAAATGTTTACGCGATCAGATCTAACCTCAAAATGATATTAATAACTTAATTTTACGAGAAATTTTTTAAATAAAGTTTGCAATGGAAAACCGAGTTCGTAGCGCGTAGTGTTAAGTTTAATGAATCGTTCTACCAAAGAAAATTTTGATCGAACTTTTTTTTCTAGAAGTTTGTAAATACAAAATATCCCGTGGCGTATTAATGAAGCTTTATGTGTGATTCTTCAAAATTTTCCATTTAATATGTTTCAAACGTTTCAATTTTATTTGGATTCATTTTTTGTGAAGCTGTCAATAAAAGTTATGTTCATGTTATAGTCTGTATCCAGGTGCTCGTTACAAAATAAAGTAAAAAACATGAGTTTCGTAATTTTATTTTTTTTTTTTTGAAGATAATTTTTAGCCAAATCGAACCTTCTTGGTATCGAATATTTCGTACAATTTTCAGATAATATTATTGCCGATAGACAACGCCAGCTTGAAATTTTACGTTTTATCCAAATCTACTTTTGTTGTTATTCTGTAGTATAATTGTGCTAACTTAAAGGAATCCATCAATACAGCCCCAAAGTTTCCGTTCCAAAATTCCCGCTCAAACATCTTCGCTCAATTCAAAATCGAATTCCACCGTTAATATAACTCCTCACAGATCAATCTCCGAGCAGAAAAATCCCTTTATTCCCATAGAATCCCAGTAGCTCGCGCCGATTTTATTTTTCAAATTTTCTATTCCCTCGGCAAAGAGAACTGCCGCGATCTCCTCGACGAATGATTCCAGAGAGCGAGAGCCACATACCGGTATACGTCGCGCTTATTCTCTCGCCGGCAAAAGGGCGAAGAGAAAAAAGTCGTGTCGGGGGTAAAAGCCTCGGCGCTGCTCGCGAATTACTCCTAACTCCGGTGTCAGTCAGTGAGCGGGACTAGTGTCAGTGACTGGTACATCGCGCGGGGGTGAGAGCGTGCGAGAGAGAGGCTTAACTCGGCTGCATCGGCTGGGGTTCACTCTCTGAAACAGAAGAGGAGGCGCGAGAGCGCAAAAATCGATGCCGCGCAATCTGTCAGCTGCCGTTTCTCCCTTTCTCCCCTTCCTATTTATAAAGGCCTTCGCTTCGAGGCCCGCCGATGTACATTCATAGGAAAGAGGCGCTTCTGCTCCTTCTTCGGGGTTTTTTTTCGAGCCTCTAATTGGATGACGCCGGGGCAGATCGAGTGAGCCTCTCTCATTCGGACGTCATTCGCCCGAAGTGAATATGTTGACGCCGCTTTGTCTATAAGGGATGAGCGCATCGCTGCGGCTCAATGTGTCAGAGCTTTTTCAATCTGTTGCTCGCGCCGGCTTCGCCTTTTTATCATCAGCGTCGAGCTTCTTCTATGGGGGTTATTGATACTATACGTGTATTCAATTAGAGGCGCTCGAGCTTTCAGAAAATTCCTCTCTCGCTTGCGTAATTCCGGCATGTTTGACGATCCATCTTACTCGAGTAATTCCCTTTGTTAACTAGTCCGCCACCGCCGCCGCCGCTGTTGATACAAATAGGCGCCGCATCAGCTGCGTTGAACTTTGGAAAACTCGCTGTTGTATATGCTAATTAAATGTGCTGGCACTCCGAAAATCCTGTGCTGTGGCGCTGAATGATACACTTGAAATACAAGTGCACTATCCTTATATTAAATTTACGGTGTATAAACGCATACGCAGCACCGAGTGTGTATGCTTAACGAGGTGTTTTTTCGGAGCTGCTTATTTACCCAAGAGAGAGAGAGCGACTATATCGGATCTGCGCATGCAAAATGATCTCAATAATTCATTCGCTCGAGGTGTGCGGCGCGAATAAAACTTTCCGACCGAGTGAAAAGACGTGAAAGTTTATTTTATCTGGAATTAAAAACTTTCTTCCTGCATAATGCATGGGACATCGAGAATCGCGGGGATGCGCACTAATCCATCTGGAAACAATACAGTACATAACACACGCGGTATAAAAAATGTATACACATCACTTTTTCCCGCAGCGAAACACTCCAAGCTTCCACCTGCCGAAAACCAATCCATCCGCTCCCCGTCGATGTATAGGGTATATACCCGAAGCGTCGGCCCCCTAAATAATTCAAAATCCATAAATCGCTCGCGCCACAATATCCCTCCGATACACACACACACCCTCTCGAAGAAACGAATAACTCAAAGCCGTTGGTATATATACCTCTATACAGCGCCAGACTATAACGGAAGCGGCCTATCGTCGTTCCGTCATCATCGTGGCGTCAGTCAATACAAATACACCGACGAGAAATAGCGAGAAAGAGCCCGAGGCGTCATAATGATCGCGTACCACTTTTCAGTCTGGATCTAGGCCTTTTTCACCGCGCATCCCAGCGAGAAAAGATTCCCCGAGGCTCCGCGCGGCTAACGATGCCATTGTCAGCGCGAGCGCGCGAGCCATTATGCGCATCCTGATGCCGAAGAGCGCGCGAGCTTTTCCCTATACGTACACCCTCGATTGCGCGCTGCAGCGCTCGAGTTTATAGAGAGACGGCGAGTATAAAACAAATTATCGATTGTCTACGAGCTATGCGGATAGCGAAGCGCGTGTGTGCCCGTGCAACCTATGGGGGGTGACATCGGTGTGTAGATACAGCCAGAGAGAAGCTGGTTTATTGGGCCGGATGGTTGCGCTGTACTGGAGAATAGTTTTGCGATGGAGATACCGGAAATTTGTTGTCAAGATCGCGAGTGGAGCCCTCAGGGCTTACGACGTTACAGCGCGTCTCGCTATACTGTTGTATAACCTTATACTCGCTTGTTGACCGAAAATTTTTCGCCAAATCGCCTCTAGATGGCGCGTGATTCAAAGTAGTAGAGGTTTATTAAAGCGATCACCGCTAGGTGGCGCGCGACCAGCGGATAATTACGTTTTCGTTATCAATTCAGCCGGCGCGTGGCGCTGTAAACCTATCGAAAAATGATCAATCATCGAAAGCTCTCAATCCGCACACCCCCTTCGCATTGATTCCCCCGCTAAAGCGACAATACGCTTCCGCGATTATTTAATCAACGGGGCTCTATTACGCCATTACGCGCAGATGCACACACACACGAGTCCGAGCTGAGGTCGGAGGGTCGAAAATTCCAAAATACCTGCGCTTGGCTATATACAGAGCCGTATACGCGTACGTGTACATACATACACACACACGGCCAGCAACGTTCGGTATTTCCGAGTTTGTCGAACTGAATTCCGTGACTCTGAATGCTCGATCGGAGAGAGCTTCGGCCGGAAAGAGAGATAGAGATGCGCCGCACACAGCATCGATTAATCCGTTGCGTGTATGGCGGCGGCTGTATACACGCACTATTGAGCGCCGGGAGAGTTTCTCCTCTTTCAAAGGATTCGCCCTTCCTTCTCCGAGCTTTTGTGCTTTTGATACGCGGCTGTATTTTTCTTGGTTCGTTCAACTGGCTCCACATACGAATTCGAAAGAATTTCGCAAAATCGTACTCTCCCGCTCCACTTTCGGCGAGCGAATTAATGAAGCGAAAATTTCAAGTTTATCGGCAAACTTGCATCGGGAACTCGATGAGCTGTCGCTGCATTTTCGGTCAACTCGAGCGTCCCCTGCTGCCGAGCAGAAATTCGTTTTAAAATGCATCCCGCGATGCGTTGATAAAATTCAGCCTCCAGATATGCAGCTCACATTAATTAGCCGAATTACAGGCCCATAAGCAACAATAATCGAGGCGACACGAGAATGAAGAGATAGACACAGTGAGAGAGACAGAGAGAAAGCCGTGAATCGCGAAAAAAGGAGAGGAAAAAATCGCGGCGGTGCACTCTTTTGGCCGCGCAGCTCTCGCGAGTGAATGACAGGTGCCGTTAATGAGGCGCGCATCTGGCTCGCGCTCGACATTGTTCATTAGTTAATGATACAGAGGTCAGAGGACGCCAACAAGGGAGATAATAAAAACGGCTGTGGAGACGAAGGAGAAGTCTGCGAAAATCCGCGGCTCATTGTCGCCTCACGGATTATAATTATGGCTGCGTCTCTCACCCAGTTTTCATTTTTTCTTTCTCTTCTTGGAACCAAGCCCTTCCGTCGCATCGGTCGGTCTAATTAGGCGACGCCCGATTTTTCGGACTGGAAAAAAATTGAACGCGCAGAGAGGTTTGTTACTCGGTTGATCGGAAACATCGACGTTAATTAATTTTCTGAGAGGCTCGATGTAATTTTTCACGCGGGTATTATCAAAGTTTATAATTGAGAGGCGACCGCAAATATTTTCGCGTGCAATGATATCTCAACGCGAGAGTCCTTTCAAAATTGATAACAAGATCCTCGCGCGTCTGGGAATTTCACATTTTCCACCAGATATTTTTTTACGAGAAGTGAGAGAGAGAATAAAACACGAGAATCTTGTGGTTTTCCCTGCTTTTTTCTTCGTCTCCCGGTTCACCAGCTCCGTAATGAGTCGCGCATTATCACGGATTTTATGTACAACTGCGGGAGATATAGTCAGCGACGAAAAAATTATTTTACGTCATTTATTTTGCATTTCTATGGGGCCGATGTTTCAAAGGGAAACATTGCAAAGCCCGCGTCTCGCGAAGAGCTCCTCTCTTTTTTTTCAAGAAAATGAGGCTCCGCTTCGTATAAACACCGCGAGGTGCATCTCGCGTTTTAAACGCGACGTTAGATCAATTTTAATCACCTAAAAAAAGAATTAACGTCAAAATTTTTTTGCCAGCTGCACCGAGTATGCAATTTATCAAAAAAGTTAAAGTGCTATCTTCCCCCACTCGAATATCTCTTCTACGCGATTTTTTTCATACCCGCTCGAAAATTCCTTATCAATCTTCCAGCGGCGAAAAGAAACTTCGCATACCGTTCGTCATCGCGGTATCCTCGTTAATCCACACTTTGACCGGCCTTTAAGTGGCTCCTGCGGCTTTTAGGAAGCTTCTAGCGGTGCAAATTAGTTACGGGTTTTCGAGCGAGCTGCGCGCTGTCGCGCGCAGCGACGTCGATTATGTCGGTGTCGGTTTTCGGACGACGGAGGTAATCTTCCGGAAATGGACTAGTGCGCGCTTCGCGGGATTTTTGTCGGGCGAAATTGCTTTTGCCGTGAAACGTGAACTTCTCCTATTCCAGAATCGATGAGCCGAAGAATACTCGCTTGTTATATTAGGTAAAATGTTGCATCAATTTATTATTGTAAATCATTATGATTAAAGCGTGAAGCGTGATAGAAGCTAACGAAAATAAAACGTAAAGCTCCGTAAATAAATAATAGCAATCAGCGCGAGGAATCGAGTCATTAAATTCCGTTGGGGTAGGTAGGTACACGCACGAGAGCAGCTGCCAGCCCCGTATACGCTCTTTTTACGCAGGAATTCGAGTCGTTCCGATGCCGCTCTGTAACGATCCAAGTTTGGAGATTCACTTAACGTCGTTTGAGAAAAAAAACTATTCTCCTCATCTCTCGTTTACATTATGCTCGGATAGCGAAAGACTGTTGAATGAACCCGCGCAATTTTCTCCCGTTGGAAATATGCACATAATCTCCATGCGTTACCTTCTGCTTCGGCGCTTCCCACTCGAAATGATGGACGTAAACTACGGGAAAAACCAGAGACTTTACACAACTCGACGCATCGCAAAATTCCCGCCAAAAGTAGCCTGAGCGCGCGCGCGCGCGTGAGATCATCGATACATCCCCCAACGACGCACACGCATACACCGCGGAACAATGCTTTGGGAGAGGTGAAAGAAATAAAGAAAGAAAGAGCAAGCAAGAAAAGGAACCAGAATACGGGCATTATGCTCCAAGGTACTCACGTCGGCTTCTCTCTCCCTCGTAAAGTGCGTTCGCTCGCGCGTCGCAGCATTAGCAGCAGCAGCAGCAGTAGTAGTATCCACGCAGCTGCTCTCTTTCATCACGCTCACACTTCTGTCCTCATCGAAAGCTTCTACATTTCTGTCTCGCTCTATGTGTGTGTACTTCTCTCTCTCTCGGTCTCTTGATCTCGGAGAAGCAAAAAGAGAGCGATCCGGTGTGCACGCTCGTCTCGTTCGGACTGGAAACTCCCCCCTCGCGCCGGCTTCATATAGCCTCCCCCACCCCTGTTTCGCGCCGGGACGAACATCCCCACCACAGAGCCAGAGGCTGCGCGCGCGAATTTCTCTCTCCTATCCGGTGCAGCTATTGTCCTTCTCTCTCTCTCTCTCTCTCACTCTTTCTCTCCTGCAACTATATCCCCTGAAATGCCGAGCGAACCTCCAGGATCCCCTGGTGGTGTGTGTGTGTGTTCGTGTGTTTTTGTATGGGTAAAAGATGTAGATGCGGCCGATCAACACCTTGGCGTCTGCGGTCTGAAAAAGGAGGTTTAGTGAAACCCGGACGTTTAGCCAGCAATTAGCCCCTCGACGCTGTGGATCTCGAAAAATCGTGTCGACGCTGTATACCATACAAAGTGTTGTCCTTATCGCACGTGTCACGAGAGTCGATGTCCACTTTGGGGTAGATCTCGGCGCGGAGATAGCCCCGACTCGCGCTAATAATTTTCGAGCTTTATTGAATTTCATCTCGCGTTCGTGCGATTCATTCGCGTTTAATCTTTCTCTCTGTCTCTCTGCCTCTCTGCGACTGCAAGCGGAAGTTTTAATGCACTTAATAGCGTGAGTCGGGGAATATTAAAAATTATTTTAAAAGTATTTCGTACTCGTTCGAGCGCGTGTTATTGCGAATACGATGAGCTGCGAAATTAAAGCCCTGATGTTTAATAATAATTCTACGTCGCGCGGTGTTTAAATGAATCGCGAGATTTTACGCGTTTGTTGTTCGATGCGGTTAATTAGAAGGTAAGCGCAGAAAGGAATCTAACGAAGGTCTTCTTCGAAGATCACAGGCCTCCGCGATCGCGACGTCATCTCGGTTTCAAGTACAAGCGTGAAAGACGCCGCTGTGAGTATAGAGAGAGAGAGAGAGAGAGAGAGAGAGAGAGAGAGAGAGAGAGAGAGAGAAACAATAGCTCGAGATCAAATATGAAACTCGGCGGGCGCAGCAGCATCGATTCAAGATCCCCGCGCGCGGGAAATTCGAAATTCACTCCTGCGCCCATAAAACTTTAACCCGGAACCACATTACTCATCGGTCTATGCACGTGCGAGTAGGTCAAGCGCGCACATACGACCTCCTCAAAAATCCATCCACCTCCGCGGCAAATAGCTTAGCTCCTTAATCATCGCGCGGCGGCGTCGCGCTAATAATTAACGCAATTCGTTATCCCATACAGAATAGGTCAACGAAAAGGCTCGCGCGCGCTCGCAGCGCCGGTGTATACAGGGGAGAAAAGGCCGAGATGCTTAATGAAAATGAGGAGAGAGAGGTGCCTTCACCTCGCGATTTTCAGCGAGCCCTATACGTACGTCGTGTATACCCCCCATAGAGGTGTGTAGGTATATCAGGGAGAAGGAGGAGGGTTGGGGGGTGGATGATGCGCGCGGGTAGGTCGTCATGGCGACGAGACGCGAGCGAGCGAGAGAGAGAGAGAGAGTGAGAGAGAGAGAGAGAGAGAGAGAGAGAGAGAGAGAGAGAGAGAGAGAGAGAAGCCCGGCATTGATCGCATAGCAGCGGCGGCGCAGCTTCGCTTGCGTATACCTGTCTCGAGCCCTCTCTCTCTCTCTCGCTCCGATGTTCAGGACCCGACGAATGTGCACTCGCCGATGGATATGGATGTCTCTGTCGCGTTTGGTGGAGGATTTTTGTCAACGCTGTGTGTGTGTGTGTGTGTGTGTGTGTGTGTATGTCTCTGTTTTTCGGTAGTTTTTGTTTTACCTACTGCTGCGCGCTGCAGCGGCAAAAGGCCGGCTCGGCTTTCAATCAGCCGTCCGTACGCTCGCGAAATTTGAATTGGATATTTAATGCTTTCGTTTGTTTGGCTATCGTTAGCTGCTTCGATTATTCTCGAGTATCGGAAGCGAGTTGCGCATACGCGTATGTATGGATGGATGTCGGTGTATGCATGTAAGAGCTGTGCGCGGTGATGGCTCGAAAGTGTGAACTTTGACCTCTGGGTCAGTATCTCGTCATCCACACACAGACGTATAAGCGTAGAGACGGCATGTAAGATTACGTTTAATTAAGGAGCCGAGACGCAGGAAATCTGAACAGCCCCGAGTGTGTATGCGGTCGTCCGCTGTTTACTCGCCAACGCCAAGTCTAACTAGTTGAAGGGGTGCAATAATTACGCTCTCGACCACTTCAGACGCACTCTTATACTCCTGATATGACTTCCTTCGTCGCGTTTGTACACAATTGTTTGCTTTTATTCGCGGCTCTCGATTAATTACACGCTGTGGCTTTGTGATACGATGATCCGTTTTCGGCGTATAATGTGCAAAGTGTGGGGGGCGGGCAGATATTAATTTCAGCAATTTATACACACACGGGTGAGAGAACGAAAACGGAGATTTATCTTATATTTATCGACGCGGTAAACTGTTGCTTATTTCTCGATGCGCTAGAAACTATTCAAAACGTTCCAGCAGCTTATTTACCCCCAGTGGATAAGAGCACGCCGAGGAGTAAATCTTAAGTCGCCGGAGCCGATGAAGATTTATCGAGCTTATTTCGATATTCATGGCGATAAGAAGTTTTACAACAAAATACTCGGAGAGTGAACTTCTAGAATGGCTGTGAATATTCGATTAAAAAAGAAAAACTTAGTCGAGGCAGCCGAGACGAAGGTCTGAGTAAGCAATTTTTGCCGTTCACTTTGTACGCTCGTAGAGTAAGCGAGAGATGAAATAAAATTAAGCATATATTAACATTCCATTGCGCTCTTAATTAGAGAAGTTCTGCGCACTTCAATAAATTATAATTAACACAATTTCTTAAGTAGCGCGCTGCAATCGATGTTGACTATATATATATACAGAGAGAGAGAGAGAGAGAGAGAGAGAGAGCCACTACACTGCGTCTTCGTCCTTCTTGGTCTAATGTACTGCTGACAATTTAAAATCAGGACTGCGCGAATTCTTGAGTTCGCCTCTTTTTCATTAACATTAATTTTTTCCCCCGGAGAAACGCTATTCAAAAGGCAGTGCGCGAGCAAGATTGATCTTTTTTTATCGAAGGTATTGATTTTTTAGCGATAATTGAATCCTGCTCGCAAAAGTGAGCGAACTGGTGATGATAAAAAGACAGTGGATGTATTCGCATTCATTAGCAGAGTTGAAACCGTTGTTAATCAATTCAAACATAAACCTAGAATATTATCAACCCAAACTGGACCAAACCTAAATCTAAAATAACATCAACCTAAGCTGATGTAAGCTAGTCTAAACCTGAATCCAAACCTATAATAAGCTTAAGCTAAAAGCTCCTTTTCTTTCCACCTCCATAGCCCTCCAACTCTCGAAACAAGTCGATACAATTCAAAATCTCCAAATCTCACCCCAAAAAACCTGTCCACCTTGAGAAGCTCCCATATCCAGAGGTGCATAAGCTCACCTCCTGAGATTCCGCGGAGCGCCACAATGCGCTTGTTTACCATTTAACCCTCGGCTCAAAGGATCCTTCATTAAGCATATAGAATTTCGAGGGAGTCTATACATACACCGTCTATATACAGGGGAGGTGAGGCGTCGGCGTCGGGTTCGTTGGCCGCAGCATCAGCAGCAGCAGCAGCAGTAGCCGAGCGTAATATTGTTGCGCGCGAGTGCGAAAAGCATATAGCACGCACATTCTCTCTCTCTCTCTCTCTCTCTCTCTCTCTCTCTCTCTCTCTCTCTCTCTCTCTCTCTTGGCCTCTATATAGGTATCCACTCAATGGACCCGGCTCCTTTATTTCCCGTAGACGAGCACGCTGCTACTGACCATATATCGACGCGCGCTACGGGGGATTTCAGAGCGAGAATTGGGTCATGCTTGCTCTCCAGGCTCGCCTCTGATATGTATACCTTTTTCTTGCGCTTCGCTCGCTCTGTAAGTGCGTTGTTTTGTTTTTGTTTTTGTTTTTCAGTTGGCTCTGTTAGGTCAGTTTTCGAAAGGGACTGCGAAACACAATTTGGGCTGCGCGCGCGTAATTTATCTGCTTTTCAACGTTCGCGCCGTGCACATCTACTCCCATTTATTTATACAATCTTTACGAGAACAATTTCTGGCGCGAACGTTACACTTTCGGAGGTATAAAAACTAAAAGGATTTTTAGGTCAAAAGGTAAGCTTTAAACCAGTTATCTCCTTCCCTCGTTGCGAAATTTATTTCCACCAGCTGCAGCCGCACACCGCTCCTCTTATATATTTGTTACGCTTTTCCACGAATTGTCCTCGCGCTGCCTCGCTGTATTATACTCGAGCACTTTTTTAATTGCGAAAGCTTGCTTATGCACTTTGGAAGCTCGAAACTGAGCAGAATTCACTTTGTCTCAGAGACGCTGACACTGATGCTGAACCGAGTCAACAGAGCTACTGCATAAAGCGCTTTTTGAATAATATAATTTTTTTTAGAGCAAACGGAGATTATTTACGTCTACGGCGATATTTCAACCCCAGAATAAGCGCAAAAAATAAAATTCCCCCATCTCCATCGGGGACAAAAGTCGAAGAGCGCACGTGTGCGTGTCGGCGAGTCTCTCTCTCTCTCTCTCTCTCTCTCTCTCTCCCCGCGAATCGGTCGCGCCCTTACCGACTGAAGCGAGCGGCGCGTCCTGCTTTTTACCGACACTTGATGAATGAGATTTTTACACCTGAGTTTTACGCTCTGACGGAGTAAGATGCGTTATGGGCACGACGCAATTTATTGGCCCGTTAAAACGTGCTTTACGATTGCGATTAATCTTCTTTATTATTGCCGGCTCCGCGAGAGCGCGAGTTTTGTACCAAAACTTTTACTCGGCTTATCCTTTTATTTTCGAATTTTCTCTCGCCGTTGGACTTTGTCGCCCGCCAGTGCGGATGCGTTTGGTGGAAAATTACGCTGCATCGATCTCCGATGGCCTATTTAAAAATTACTCGCGCTTTACACATTGCTTGGAAGCGAATGTGGGTTACATATCTCTCTGAATACGTTAAATCCCGAATGGACTTCGTCGCGTGTGAAAGCGGGATTAAATTGAATACATCGTCGAATGTTATTTATTTATTAATTTGATACGATCGGCGATTAAAAAAGCTCGTCTGAGATTTACGCCACGCTTATCGTCTGATTCTTCAGCTAATTAAAAAATTCCAAGCAGCGCTCTGATTTCCGTCCATCAATTTTTATTTCCCAAGCTCCGCGTTCACGCAAACTGCTGTATGTACATTTTTCTAAACTGAACTAGTCGCTTTTCCACCTACACTCGCTGCAAAAAGTGCACTTTTCCCTAGAACATACCATCAGCAGCAGCTGTCATTCAAGTCCCCCGCGCACGCGAACCATCAATACTATATAACGATAATAATAACAACACGTGTGTGTATGTGTGGGGCGTTTCGTTCAGCATCGCACGTCGCCGCATCAGCGGCCTACCGGCCCGTCTATATCTACAAAGTATCCGATTCGTCGAAGCGCGATCGCATCGATGCAATTTTTAATAAACCTCGTCGCTCGGCTCGTATCGGGGGGCATTTCCCGGCGCATTTCCTGCCGGGTCCCGTCTCCATTTCGGTCGGGGAGAGAGAGTTGCGCTGCACAGCTCGGACATCGTCGGAGGAAATTAACCGCGGAATGCGAATGCTGCTGCTCCTGCCTGGCCGACGTTATGCGCTCGGATAATAATTTCAGAGGCTGCCGCTGCGGCTCGTCGGAGGCGTGTATAAAGCGGCTCGTTAAATATTTTTTAATTAAACGCGAATCGATTGCAGACGCGTTCTTCGATGCGGCGAGCGGAGGAGTTAAACTGTGCGCTGTTTTTTTTTCCTCTTGTTTTCGAGGAGTTTTGGGAAAGCCGAGTGTACAATGCGCCATCTAGCGGTGGTTTTTACAAAAACTCGCTCCAACCTAGCGATTGAATTTTCAATCGTATTCGCGAGAAGTGAATGGAACAAATATACGGTATAGTCAGACAGGGCAAACCACAGGTGCGGCCAAAGTCAAAGATACCCCTTATACGTTATCGCTAAGTGTTTATCTCGCAACAAACACACCGAAAATTCAATCGCGCGGCAACTCAATAGTATTCTGACTGTTTCCTCTCCCGCTCCCATGCAGACAGCGCATACACGTGATCTGTATACACCACGCTCTCGAATCAAACTCGGCGTGTGCCAAAAATTCTCTACCACATGCCGTCTAAATTAACCTAATTACCAACTGCGCATGCAAACGCCCCTACGTATCTAATCTCGCGCGACGTGATCTTCCCGGCATTGTGCTCCTAGAACAGAAGTCGGGAACGTCACAATGAGGCGACGACTCGGTTGCAAAGTACACACACACACACACACACACGAGGGCGTCGAGACGCTCGAGGAAAAGTTATTAGCGTGTATACCTAGAGCTCATACTATACCCGCAAGAGAGAGAGAGAGAGAGAGAGAGAGAGAGAGAGAGAGAGAGAGAGAGTGAGAGGCGCAGCTATTATAAAGTTGGGGGCGATATCGCGTGTCGATGACGCCTATACGCGTTTTCCAAACATTTGGGGGCAGGGGCGAGTAATATACACGCGGAGCCTCTGTTTTGTTGCTGCAGTGCACACAGTTTAGGGTAGGTCTGCCAGCATTGTTCCGATAGACACAAAACAGTCGAGACGCGCACAAAGTGACTGCGTTGCATCCGCTTTGGATATGGAAGAGGCAAATATGAGAGAGAGAGAGAGAGAGAGAGAGAGAGAGAGAGAGAGAGACCTGTTCCCCCGTAGAACACACACACACATACACACACAGCGAACGTATACCTGGGGTACGGGAAATGGAGAAATGCGCGAGAACCGAGAAAAGGGTGAGTGAGAGAGAGAAGAGAGAGAGAGAGAGAGAGAGCCGGGCCAGCGAAACGAAGGGTCTCTCTCTCACTCTCTTGGAGCGAGAATCACGGCGCGCTATCAGAGAGTGGCTATTGTCTACGGAGCTAATCAAAACCATCCCTTTCAGCGGAACCGTAGTACGCGCCCGCGCGAGCGGCTCTGTATGTATATACGGGCCCTTTGCGAATTCTCTCTCTCTCTCTCTCTTTCTCTCTCTCTCTCTCTCTCTTTCTCTCTCTCTCTCTCTCTCTCTCTCACCCTCTATCTTATTTTTCCTCCTGTCTCTCTCTTTTTCTGAATCTCTTTGTTTTTCTCTATCTCGCGCGCGCGAGGCTTCTTTCTCATTGCGGCGGCGGCCTGCGGTGTGGCAGAGATGAGTCGGAGCTCTAATAAGTAGTGCGAGTCCGCGAGCGCTCGGCCGGGCTCGTGATAAACATTTCTGACGGAAGCCTGTAAACGCGCGGGCTTTTCGCATGTCTCGCGCGAGTGAGCGAGCGAGAGGAGTTGCCAGGTATCAGGAACAAAAGGCTTGATGTTTCATTTTATGAGGGCGCATGTGTGTGTGTATAGTGTGCTAGATGGGGGGGGGGACTGTGCGTAGAGAGGAACGACAGTGTACTTATCGGGAGAAAAGTGTGTGGTTTTGGAAAAAATACGTGTTGATTGAAATAGGAAAAAGGTCCTAATAGTAAGCTTGGGCAAAAGTGATCAGTTACAATCGAAATACTTTGCGCTCAGTGTACACAAATTTTTCTCTAATCCATAAAGTCACGTGTCATCTCGCTCATTTCACTCCAAGCAAAAATTAATCAAACAATTCCGGACTGCGCGCTTGAAGGCATCAAAATAGTCGCTCGCGGTCAACCCACGGAATTTCCCACAACAACATGCAGCAAATGTGGAATCACGCGCTTTTGTACTTAAGGTGCGTGCCGAGGCTACACTGCAGCATCAGAAGTCATAACCAAGATAGACCGCTTCGGGCAACAATCCCTCATGCGCCGGCTCTCTCTCTCTCTCTCTCTCTCTCGCTCTCTCTGCCGCGCCCGAGTCCCTCCCATGAGATTCGGTAATAGATTTATTGGCTACTCGCTGCGCCCGCTGATATATATATACGGCTTGAATCAGAAGCACACGCCGCGAGAGAGACGCAGTGGTGGATTGTAAGAGTGATATAGCGGTGTAGCTCTTTTTTGTTTTGCTGCTTGATTTTTATTCAATTTCGCGATGCAGGTCAAATGCAAAATAAAAAGAATTAAATAAGTCTCCAGGATCTTCTGTCGGAATCGTTGAAATATTCAAACGAGACGCCTTCAGAGTCAAGATTCTAAAAACAGCCTGACTCGAATTTACGAGTCTCCGAACTGTCCCCATAACCCTACATTCTTCAAAATTACGCCTCGAAACGTAAAAACAGCCCTTACACTCATACAAACATTCGCTACTGCTCCACATGTAAGTTTGATGTATTTCTCCTCAAGAAGCCAAGTTGGCCCGCGTAGCTCTTCGCAATTTTTCTCTCCCTCGGCATACGCTTTATTAAATTACGGTTATAGCCGGCTCGGATACGGGCCGCGTGTCGCGTACATACACCCACACTGCGATAAGTGTAAGGCTAAGTACTTGAACCGCGTTATCCTGGCGAGATTTATGGAGATTGTCGCGAAGCGTCATTGCGGACGATTGAGCGTTATCTATATTTTTTCCGTTTTTTTGGTATAGTAGACCGATGCTGCGCAAGTCTTGGGAAATTGGCCGGTAAATTATTGGATGCGCGTGTGTGGGAAGAGTTATTGTGCAGAGCTCACATCAGTCGAATTGTTTTTTCATGGAACACGCTTCGATTATAGGATAGTTTTATTGCCGCTGGGAGTGAACTGTGTAATCGATTGATATTGCGCTATAATCGGATATGAAGACGATTTAGTAGTGAAATGAACATTAACCTATAACCTCTAACCATACGTTACCAACCGCAGGTCAAAAAATTCCGTGGGAAATTCAAACTTCGAAATACGAAGCCTCATGAATCCTCGATAGTTAAGAATCTCCGTGGATTCAGCCTTTCCACCTCTATCGGATATACACATACAAGCGTCTGTCGGACATCGACCAGACTAACTCACCGCCATCTCTCTCCCTCAATGCAGCAGAGCGACTACTATGACGACGACGCTGCGGGCGTGGTTGGCGCTGCAGTATAAACGTCATCGGCAGCGCGCACTAGACGTCAGTCGCACGACGCGACCAAATTTGCATGACGCGCTCGCGCACTTATTATTGCCACCGCTGCCGCCTGTGCAGTCGCCGCCGATACACTGGCCAATTGTCAGCCTCGGCTCTGCTAAACTGGAGACCAAGTTCTCGTTTTATGGACTGCACTTTTTCTCTAGAGCACTGGGTTCATTCTAGTTCTAGCTTGTATACAGGTAAACAATGCTATCTAAACGTAAAAAACACTTCCAGTGAATATAAAAATATATCCAGAGTTGAAAATTTCAACTCGTCGGAGCAGTTTTTCTGTTTTTCAGCAGCGAAACCCGAAAAAAAGCGACGACTGCAGCGGTGCAGCGCAAAACTCGAGCTCATTCATGCACTAAATGCAGCGGCAAAAGAAGCAGTGGCGAAAAAAGTACGCTCGCGTAAAATCGAATTCCTTTCATTCAATTCGGAGCTCGTTCTTCAGACATTCATTCGTCGCTGTTTCTCTCTCTCTCTCTCTCTCTCTCTCTCTCTCCCTCTCTCTCTCTCTCTCTCTCTCTCTCTCTCTTCTGTGCACACGGATCAAACGAGCGGTGTAATTCCGCGCTCGCAGCGCGGCAGCCGAAACAAAACCCGAAAAAGCCGAGAGAGCCGACGGAAACGCGACAAGCAATAGCAGCGGGATAACTCTAAAGTCGATGACACGGATCGCAAGTGCCCCCATTGTTTTCGCGGAACACCCTTTCGAGTATCGGAAGTCGCGGGGTATAAAAAACGAGAGAGAGCGAAAGAGAGAAAGAGGGGCGCGAGTAGTATAGTAGTAGGGAGTAGAAGCCTGAATATATAGGCGCGGCCTCGGCGACTTTTTAATATCCAGGGATGATCTGTAGCTGCCGGGATGCTTCGTCAGCCGTTGTCATTGTTATCACCGGATCTCTTCGGGACAATGACAATTTTTCTGGTTTTATTCTCCCGCCCCTTCCCGACGTCTGCCGTAGTATTATCGTACGCTTTCTCTCCTTTCGTTCTCTGTCTCTCTCTTTCTCCTAGTGCGCGCTCGGCTATCTCTGCGCCACTTGTGCGCGACTACGACTGTATACGCTTTTGCTCCCACTGCGCGATTTTTTTTTTTCGTTCTCTATATGCGGAGAGAGACAGATCCTTGCGGAACGCGCGGTTTCTTTTTCTGTGGCGCAAAAGTTCCTGTGGAGAGACCGCGGAGCTTTGCTTGAATATTTCGGATTTTGGCTGGAATGAGTGGGACGGAGTCTGCGGGTGAAATGAAACGGAGCTGATGGATTTTTAATGCATCGCTTTTTGTACTTAGTCATGTACTCATGTGCTAAAAGTTTGAGCGCAAAATTCAAAGGTGCGTGATAAGTCTTTTACTAGCGACTTTAGACGCACTTCGTGCGCAGTTATAGCAAGTAGCAGGCCGAACAAGTTAGTCTTAGCATGAGTGGCACAGCACTATATCTAGACTCGACGCAAGTATTCTTCATGAGGGAAATGGAAAAAGTACCCGAAAAATATCTGATTCGAACGATTTATCTAAGTACTAAAGTCCTTTAAGACTTGAAAGCCTATTTTTTTTCTTTTAGAAAAATTGTTATTTGAGATTTAGGATATTTAAAGATTATCAAAAAACATGCAAATAAAGTGTAAAAAGCTTTTAATACAACTGACGAAAATTTTGTGAAATGAGATTACTTAGTATCAATTTTATTTAAAAAAATCGTGAATATGACTCATTTTTGTATTTTCAATAATAATTGATAATATAGTATATAAAACATACTTATGTTATTTAATATTTGTAGTCATTTTGTAGTAGCTTCCTTTGTGCCTTTAGTTTTGTAAAAAATAAAGGCACAAAGGAAGCATTATATCATATAACAAACATTATATATAATAAATTAGATAAAAGTAAGCCAATAGCTATAAGTTTTTTGGATCTCTCAAAAGCATTTGATACTGTAAATCACAAAATTTTGTTGGATAAACTTTATAATTATGGTATTAGGGGAATAGCATTTAAATTAATTAGGAGTTACTTAACTAATAGGTGCCAAAGAGTTAAACTGAAAGATGTCGTAAGCAGTTATGAGGCTCTTGATACAGGGGTGCCACAAGGAACTATATTAGGTCCACTATTTTTTATTTTATACGTCAATGATCTCTTGATAAATATGACAAAAGAAACAATCATATCCTATGCTGATGACACAGCTGTAATATCAACTGATGATAACTGGAGTAATGTTGAAATCAAGATGAACGACTACTTAAGTAACATATCGGTCTGGCTTGCACAAAATAAATTATCCTTAAACATTGACAAAACGGTATATATGACTTTTGGTAATTATATTGATAGTGTCCCAAGAAACTTTACATGTCAAATAGAGGGAAAGGTCTTGAAAAGGGTGGAACACTGTAAATACTTGGGTATAATCTTCGATTTCAACATGAAATGGAAACAACATATAGAATATTTAATAAATAAAACTAAATATTTAGTGTTTGTATTTTATAAGCTAAGAACATTCATGGAAACACATACATTATTAATGATATACTATGCATTCTTTCACAGTGTTATAAATTATGGAATAATAGCATGGGGGGGGGGAGCGTATAATAACAACTTGAACATATTACAAAGTAGATTGCTAAAAATAATAAGTAACAAAAAATTCATGACTCATAACAAACCTCTAAGCTTAAGACAATTGTTTGCGTTTGAATCCATAGTGTTCCACTATAATGATATGAAAAACAGGTTCTTGACATCGAATAGCGTAACAAGGAAAAAGTTGATACAGATACCACAAAGAACTAAAACTGTAAGCCAAAAAAACAGCTATATAAAGGCTGTTGGTGTATTCAATGATCTTCCAAACGAGCTAAAGACTTTAAACAAATATGAAACAGCGAAAAGTAAAATAAAGGAATGGATTAGGATGAATGAATGATATGCTAAAATACTAGGGATGAATATTTAGGTTCTATTTAAAAATTAAATTGTAAGAGGATCTCTTGTAATGGGAAAAGTGTTATAATAAAGGAATTGTAATTAGTATTAAGTTTTAGTAGATAAGAGTGGCCAGTCCTGCCAACAGGTACCTGCGAGTACCTCTGTGGGATTTACTGGTGCATTGCGGAGTGTAAGTCACTATTGTAATTCACTAGTGTAAATTTTCTGGCTAAATAAATAAATAAATAAATAAATAAATAAAAATGTTTATATGGAGGTGTTATATATACATAACTACAGCTTTTTTTCTCAAGGGATGTAGAAAGAACCATACATTCACTTATTCTACAAATGTGTAATAAAAATTAATACATCTTGTGGAAATTCAATAATCTGATTGATTATGTGTAATATGAAAAGTTGTCTTTTTATGCGAACATTAAATGCATTTATAACAAAGACATAGACAAGACTAAGACATAAGAAATTAAGACGTTTTTACTATCACCTCTGATAGTATTAATTTTGACAACATTTTTTAACAGTAATTGCAATTACAATTTGGTTTTTTAAATACAAGTTTGTTCGCAGACTCGCATTCTACCATGGAGTTTGCGCGTTCGGCGAGATGCGAAACTCGTCGCTAAAGAGCGACTTCTGTGAGCCTAACTTAACTTCGGCAAAGGCCGCATTACACTACGATATTTTCAAATCGTTCGAATCAGATATTTTTCGTGTCGAGTGTACATGGAACTTGAGTTTGATTTAGACTTGCAACAGTGTTTTTAAAGTAAAAAAGTTTGGCACACGAGTAAATTCAAATTTAGAGATTCTCGTGACAATATAACGAAATACATCCCTTTTTATCACATTTTCTCAATAATCACTTTTTGAGGTTAGGAATTCAAACATACGCAGATATTCAGCGGTAAAATGAGCAGCCAATCAGATAGCGTGTAGAATGATTACCATGTCTTTTTTAGACTAGGACTCGGATAGCATATATAGCAGTATAGCTTCTTTCTTAACTTTGCTGGGTGAACGACTTGCTCACAAGAGTCAGGTGCAGACTATCCTTTATGGTATAAAAGTGATTTTTTTTTATTTAGAAAGTATTTTCCTTGAAGTTAAAAATTCATGCATACAAGTGTTATAGGTTATGTTATAGGTTGTGTAGTAAAATTCTAAATATCCGTATAACTATTTGAAAATAAGATACCTTTCTAATATCTCATTTTATTTCAAGTATAGCTTTACTTATCGTTATTATAAATTTTTAAATACAAATTCGAATTTAAAAACGAACTGTCAAATGCACATTTTTTCAACTGACATATCGGATGGTAAATATGATCCCATGAAGATGAATCGATCAAAACTGTTAGGTAGGATGTGACAACATTTCTGAATATTTAACTCTGATTCAAATTATGTGATAAATCAAATGATCTTTTGAACAGCGTAATTTGTATCACATAGAGCATCATATGATTAATCATATGTTTTTTTGATTTTCACTGGGCTTGAAAGTTCAAGCGTGAAATTTAAATGTAAGCTTTTCATATTACTACTAAATAAAGTTTTCTTTATTTTTAAAATACCAGTTATAAAATCGAGCCCAAAACAATCCAACAATTCTCCGAACCTCCTCCATAGGCGCAAACATACGAAACTCTGGCGCTTTTCACGAAAAAAAGGCAGCCAGGATGTTTCAGCGTTTTTCTCCACTTCCCGACAAAAGGCGAACTGCATTAGGCGCATCGCGCGTCCTCTCGCATTTTCTCTCTCTCCCTCTCTCTCTCTCTCTCTCTCTCTCTCTCTCTCTCTCTCTCTGTCTCTCGCGACCGGGTACGGAAATGTCCAGCGAGATAGCCACTCGTAACGTACAATAGCCGATTCTCGTTTTGGTAAAGTCGAACGCGCGGCCGACTGCTAGCTATTTTCGCTCTCTCTCTCTCTCTCCGCATTTGTCTCTCTCTCGCTCTTTCCGCGCGCTCGCACCCCTTTATGCGTTCGTCTCACTCCATTCTCGTTTACGATAGCGAAAGCGCAGGGCGGCTGGTATCGCTACTTTTGCCAAGTGAGCGACTTCCGCCTTGCGGCTGCTCCCGCCACAATGGATGCTAAATTCAAAAGTACCCGCACCGAAAATCTTTCGCATGCGAGATTCGCGCGGATTTGCGTGACTCGAGCTCTCTCTCCGTTGTGTGCAGGAGTGTGCGCCTCTCGCCTTTTATTCTCTGCCTCCGGGCCGTTTTCCTCCGGCGCTTTCCCTCTCGCCGCACTGTGTATAGACTGTCTTTTCTGCGAGGGGGTCGTGGACTGGCTTTCGTTGTTGCTCCTGTTTCTAGCCTCGGGAGTTTTTCGACACGAGGAGAAATTGTTTATTCATCCATTATTTCGCGCGCTTTTTCAAAGCTAATGAGAGACGCGTCTGCTCTCAACGGCTCTTTCAATTAATCGCCAGCCACGCAACGAAAATAATAATCGTGTACAGGGAAAAGACAGTGTCGCCGAAGGAAAAGCTGGCCGCAAGCAGCATCGAAAAGACCTCGGGAACAAGCGGCCGGCGGGGGCCGCAAGAAATGAAATGGAGCAAAAGCGAGTCGGCGACGGTCTGTCAACGACAGCCAATTGATAATGATTTATAGGAAACTGATATCGGCTCAGCGATTTCGGTGGGTTTTGTGATTTGGAAAACACGTTGGCTGGACGACGACCGAGCAACGACAACGCACACGCCGACGACTAGGACGCGATCGTTGAACCAATGTCCAATATCCTGCAGTTTTCACCGTCGGACTCGACCGCAAAACCCCCGAGCTTTAATTCGCCGCTCGGAGCTTATTACGCGAGAGACGTGTGCTTGAATTTTCACCGAGGTGGGAATACGTAATTATTAGGGACACTGCATATTCGTGCTTTCCATATTACCGAAATTCATGGACGTATTATGAACGAAATTATTATTTAGTAGCTCAGCGGCAACGTACGGGTGAGCCCTTTCGCCGCGAGAGAGCCGAGATAACTCGTCTGGAATGTGCCGAGATCATGAATAATCCAAGCTCGAAAAGGTTCGTTTACATTCGATTCTAATAACTTGCAAAGTTCAAACTATAGGCTTTAAATGAACGTAGCGTTGCAAGCACCGCTTTGGAAAATTCTGAGCGGTCATAACAGCAGCTTTTTACGCATAGAACAGGCTTATTCGCAAGCTTGCGCGCGCGGCATCGGGTTTGCCTAACAGCCGCGCGTGAAACCAGCAAATTGATCGTTAAACGTCGGAGCTGTTAAATTAACCGCCATCTACTCAGCTGCTAATAAAGTGGCCGCCATTCGCCTCCGCCCCTCCTTCTCTTGCTGACCGTAGCATCACGCGGATATACACACCTATACAAAGGGCTAAAGTGGCGCAGTAAACCGCGCGGGGCTATGACTTAACCTGGCCATTTTCATTTAGCTATTCTTGCGCCGATACGTCGATGGCGAGTCGCTGAATGATCGAGTTGGCCGAGCTTTACCAGAGCTTGCAACAAAATACAAATCAGCCGATAAAAATCGAGAAATCAGTGACTGCAGCGTAAAATCATTCATCGGCAGCAACTCCTCCGAAATAACGCTCGAGCAAAAAGACGTGTATATATATACCTGAAAGCTCACAGTGCAAAAGAGGCGAGGCGAACAAGGCCGGGCGGGCGCGCGACTTGTCTTTCTCGCAGCTGCTGCGCCACTAGTAAGTTGAAAAGCTCGTTAAGCCGGCACGCAAGGTCTGCCCTCTCTCCCCCTAAGTGATCTCGTATACAACGAGATTTTATGGAAAGTGCATCTGGTCTCTCGCTCTCTCGTTGCTTAGAGCTCTGCCTTGTATACATACACACACCAGTAGCTCTCGGCTCGCTGCTCGGCTCTCACTCTCCTGAGTGCCTTTCCTCCGAGCTTGCGACTCGAGCGACGCGAGTCGATTAACGATTGCTTTAATACGTTACGCACTGTTGCCTCGAGTTTTAAATATTTTCGGCGACGCTGCTCTCGAAGGGCTGGGGAGTAGAACTTATGAGCGTGGATTTTTTCTTTTTCGTGCGCTGATGGGAGATTTTAAGGTTTTAATAATTAGCCGGGAGGAATTTGGAAACGGTATTTGGCTTCGATATATCGATTGGTCGTTGGAGTCAGTGATGGAAGAGGATGTTGAACTGTAACGCTTCGTACTTTTCTACAAAGATCTCCTTCAGATAAACTTCACAACAAAACTTTCTCTTTTCCAAATGGCGAAGCAAACTGACCCACAAAAATAATTTGTTCTTATTCCTTTCTGAAGCCACAGGTAATAATAATCATCCATAACCAACCGAATGACACGTACGTGACCACGACCGATGCGTATCGCGTTGATTTCGAGTCCTGACGGTACCCGTCGATCCTCGTTAAAGATCGTCAGCGGTCTACCGCGTTATGGCTGCCATCACGAGCCGCATAACCGACTCCTTCGCGCGATTGTCTCTGAAATATTCAGGGCAATCCAGTTCCCCATACCCTTGCATCTTCTTCGTGCCTGACCTTCGCTGCAGTGTATACGCAAGGTATATTCAGACTCGTCCTTTATTTATGTAGGCGGATCCGCGGACGGGTTCAGGACGATTAATTTGCATTAGCGTTGCGTAGACTGATTCGATTTCCGAGCGAGACGTGTCGCGATGTGCTTAGGACAGGGTTTTGTTCGGGTATGACGGAGTTAATCGCTTGATATTATACGCTGTACTGGCTTTCTTGTGGCGGAAGTGACCTGACGTCAAAAGCTATCGATGGAAAAGGAGAAACTCTTGCGAGGAAATGGGATATCGCATGGGGCATTTGTAGAGTAACTCGAGTATGCTATAGGCTCGATGTTGTAAGTATCAAGTCAAAGAGAGTAAAAGTTTAAAGTCGACTCTCGTCATATGTATACGTATCGAAGAAAACAAATCGAAGACTAAGCCAGCCGCATAATCATAAATTCGGCATAGAGCAAAGGATACTCCAGTCTCGTCCGGATCATCCTCGCCTCCTCCAAATTACGCATCTCACCCTCGCGTGTGTATCGCCGAAGGCAAATAAAAGCGGATACTCTCTCTCTCTCTCTCTCTCTCTCTCTCTCTCTCTCTCTCTCTCTCTTGCTCTCGTGTTTCCCCATACTGCGATGAAAAGTCGCGTTGGGCTGAAATTCGGGGAAAAGACCGAAGACGGAATCCAATAAGACGGTCCCGACTGCCGTCGTAAAACAGGACAAACAAATTTCGAGCCTCGGCTCGGATGTTATACGGCCGTATTGGTCGCGTCGCCGCAGACATGCGAGCGTGAGACAACAGAGAGGCGACGTGTTGTCAAAACTGAGACGTCTGGCCTTTGTTTTTTACGGCGAATCATTATTCTTTTTCGCTGCGCATAATCGATCGAAGATTCTTTTGTCATCGAATGTATTGTATCAAGTTTGCCCCGCAAGTTTTAACAAGCTCGGGCCAACTTTTTTCTCGCGGAAGCCTGACAATAAGCGACAAAAAGTTTTCGCGTGCCATTGTGTCCGTATAGCATTATTAAACATTTATCGTTGTGTAACGAAAGAAAGCTGGAAGAAAGTATCATAGCTTCTCGGGATAAAAAATAATCAGACGGAAGTGATAGCTCGAGTCACGCTGCTCCCACTCCTCGTATCCCGAAGCTCTCGTCTTTTCTCTCGGTTTCCTGCTCCGAGACGACCTTCGTGGCCCTAAGCCGTCGGTTTAACTCGGCACCTGGTGCATCTTCCCGCGGGACAGCGCCGCTTGCTTATTCTTAACGCGACGCCCCTAATCTTACCCATCTCGCTCTCATTCTTTTCTATTACATATCTTTTTAAACAAGTCTGCGTTTCTTCGCTGCACGCTTGTTATTTCGCTTCGCCTGTTTCGACGGGATAAACGAATTTCGCGGAGTTTCTGCAAGTTTTCTCGATAAGGGCTCGAGGCGATCATACTTCTCGCTGTATTACTTACTTCGTTTTAATATCCTTGCGGTGTGAAGCGTAATTAGGGCTTTAAGATTTTATCTGATTTATGGTAGGATTTTAAATAAGGAATGGAAATCACTGGAGAACCTTTCGAACCTTCGGTTTTTGCTATTTTTTGGGGAGGGAAATTAAAAAACCATAATTAATTCCATAATAAAATGTCAAAAAAATGGGAAATTCGCAGGTTTTAACCACCATCCAAACATCTACATTGTCTACAAATATTCTACCAAAATTCGAGCTTGAAATTCAAATATTTGAATAAACGTAATAAAAGAGGAAATTCAGTACTCCTTATTTTCACGCAAATCTCTCAGTGTCTCCTCATAAAAACTTTTCTCACGCGCATTTCGCCTGCCCGAGATGATCCCTGGAGTAGGGTCGCTGCACCTGTGCGACTCCCCGCTTCCGGTTCCAGTATTCCGACGATTTATGGCCTGTCTCGCGGATGAGACTCGTCTCGGGATACATATCTTCCTCAGATGAGTCTCGAAATCGGGAGGAATCGTTGTAGTGGATTTGTCGATTCTAGGCACGTGTAACTAAGAAGCGAATTCCTCGGAGGCTACGAAGTATTACTGGAAAATTAATGGAATCTCTCGTTAAATTTTTCAACGTAACCTGGAAAATGTTTACTAAAAAGCACACTTTCTTCAAAAGTCGTTGGAAAGTCTCGTTCTCTTTAAGAACCAGTTCATCCCGAGTAACGCTCACTGGAAAAGCCTTTAAGTCCCGGAAATTCAAATCACTCTAAAATTTTTCGAAATGAATGGTTCAAGCTGAATTTCCATCTTTATCGTCAGTTACGTCCTATCACATTTTACGATAATCGCGTCATAAAACCACTGAAACTTTTACGCGCAATAACTCAAATTCAACTTTTGACTTTCTCTGCCGCATTGACTCCGTATCTAGATAAAGCGAAAAAGAAAAGAAAAATCGAATCCACTCTAATTTTAAAACATCCTCAAGCTCGCCTGAAAAATTCGAATCGAACGTAGGCGAGCTTGCGCAACAAAACGAAAGCTCCGAGATGCGCCAGACTAGAAAGCTCTTCGCCATCCAAAAAAGATCCGGAAGTAAGACTCGGGTATCTATACAGAGCCGCAGCCAGTCACGGGTAAGGTTCTAAAATTGAAGGCGGCTGCGTGCAGAAAAGCATCGAAGCCAGCCTTACAGCTAAAATAATAAAATAGAAACGAGAGAGAGATAGAGCGAGAGCTCGCGCTGCAGTCGAACCGCGACTTTCCTAGCTTATATAGAGTTCTCGCTCGGCTAGACTGTCTATATAGACTCTCTGTAGTCGTCCGAGCCAATGGGAGCCTGGCGCTCGGTCGGGTTGGAGCTTTCACGGGTTTCTGGGTGGAGCTTGCGACTACCGCAAGCTCCACCCCGGAGCGACTCAGGTGCCTCGCGGCCCAGGTAAGTCGCGGAGTCGGCGCAACAGACGACGTTCGCCATTCGACGAGCTTTCTTTTTGTGCTTGAAGGGTTGGTGGGGATTTTTTTGGTTTATTTTTGCACCCTCGAGCTTTTCGATAGCGGATTTCCCTGCCGTGGGAGTGGCGTGGCTGGGTTGTGGAGCTTTCGCAGCGGAAAAGCTCGTCCGGTAATCACGTGATTTGAGTGATGATGAGGACGGATTTACGAGGTTTTCTAGCTCACCGATTTTTTAATTGTTCGGGTAGTTGATGGGAATTACAGAGCTAGAGCTTAACGTACAGGGTGTAACTTTGTCAAGAGGTATAAAGATGTCAAGGGATTTGGCTAAATTACCCTGGAACACGCCAACGTCGTGATTATCAGGCCGATAAAACACACTGAATCATTTACTCTGAAATGCCGGTTATACACCGTGAACGTAACATTTACTCGACTTTAGAACCACTTATGGTTACGGGGCCTATGGCAGCAAGTATTTATTAGCAATATTACTTAGGCCATCAGCGGTCTCGCTGGTTTCTCCATTAAAATAAATCTGAAGTCCACAACGTTCACGATGATGGCCCAAATGGCGATGAATAACAATGCTTCTATCTTCCACTCGACAATCTTCAATAAGATTTCATGCATTCACAAAGCTTGATAACTAACGAATCCTCTCGCTAAACAATTGCACAACAGGCTCGAACAGATCGACACCTGCTAATAAGACTGAATCACCCTTAATAACAAAAGAAACCTACAATGTCTCCTCAACCTTTTTGGAATAAAAGCCATCTCCATAGAAAACACATTCGAAACGACTCCAGCCCCACAATACCCATCTACTCATCGCGACAATCAATCGGTCCGCGCCGATTCCCATCAGCGGCAGCACCAACCGATGAATGGCGCGAAATGGCATCAGCAAAGCAACTACCAACAGACAAAACCCTAACGGAAACAACGGAACCATCGGAAAACAAAACCTACGGCTGCACAGAGAGAAAGAATCCTACCGAGCGTAAAGTGTCTCTGCTCGACGAGTAGCGCAAGCTCGGCATTAAAAAATTGATCAGTCGTCGCAGTCGTCGTCGTCTCATCGAGCACTTCAAACGTCACGTCAGAGGAAAATCCATTCTCTCCCTGGGGCACAATAAGAATGGCATGAGCCAATGCACAAAGCTCCCGCTCGCATTCGATGCGACAATTAAGCTCGATGGAGCTTGCAGTAGCGAGAGAGAGAGAGAGAGAGAGAGAGAACGCGTATACGTGGAGGGACGGATATCGGGCTGTCGCTTTGTACTTCAGATGCGTTAATAAGCTCGCGCTTGAATTGTTAATGAAGTAGGCCAGAGCCAGTGAACTACATACCGTGTTTTGTTCCTGTTGTTCGTCGCCGTCGTTGTTCCTCTTTTTTTCGTCAGGCTACGCGGAGCGGTGATATTCGGCGAGACGGTGAATTCAATGAGGGGCTGGCTTCGATGTGATTTTCCAGTTGTTAGCGAGCTCTTGCTTTTTCGATGAGCGAACAACTTTTCATCAACATTCTCTTGGCGAGGCAGCGCTAAATAAAACGAAAACGAGCTTGCATAACGAGCGAAAGCACGACGCGCGCGTGTATCGGAATATTTTCATATTTCCAATAGTTCCGCCAATTTCCGAGCTTGCGGCAAACAAACAACAAGCGCGTCGGCTAAATTCCTTTGTAATTACAAGGTAAATTCTACAATAAACCTCGTGGAATTACGTGAAAAATCATACTGAATATCGTCGCCGCTGTATTTAAAGCCTCGCCGCATTGTGGTACCCACGCTATCTCGCCGTGAGCTACTTTCGGAGCTTGCAGTTTCAATAAAAAGCGTCGCGTCGTTTTTCAAATCAAGAACTTTTTTATTTCCTCGTCAATATTTTTTCAACAAACATCCCTCTTTCAGCGCAGCCATTAAACATACATGCCACGAGTCTGACCAAAGTCTGACCGTCTCCACTGCGTGTATTCCACGTCTCTCCCTCTCTCTCTCTCTCTCTCTCTCTCTCTCTCTCTCTCTCTCTCTTTCTCGGCATTCCGTCGACGTGTGTGTAAGCGGCTCTAAAAAAGGCCCGGCACGTTGCGTCGTATATTTTTCGGCCGAGCGTATTTACGACTCCGAGGAGGGCGGGGCCGCCCTCACTTAGGCGCCGGCGCTGCTGCAACTTTCATGGGCCGAGATGGCCGTCGGGTCGACGGCCCCGACGAGAGGAAGAGAGAGAGAGGAGCTTTATACACGTGTGTGTACATATGTGCACCTGCGAGGAGACGCGGAGAACAATGACAGGCTTACAGGAGCTTGAGGGATCGATCGTTTTGAGGTCGAGTTGGTGTTGACTTGATGCTGCTAGAGGAGAAGATCGAGGTGTGAATGTGGGTGAGGATTTTTTCTTTTCGAGCTTTTTACGTTACATTTATTTTTCCAGTATTCCGGAGACTTTAAATCACCACCGGGCGCGAGCTTGCAACGTAAACATGCTTTTTCGGTACATGGAAAGCGAGAATTCATAATGTCTCGCGGGTACGATACATCTTGATATCCTAAGCAAGGTAGCTTCAACTTTTCTAGACGGAGCTGGAATAATATCATAATTTTTATCAACCGCGAACCAGCAGTGTATGTATTCCTTGTACAAAAGGCCGAAGTGAAAAGTTCAACTTTTCTTCGTAAATAGACGCCGACCCCACGCCTCTTTCTCTATTTTAATCTCGCGCACGGAGCTTGCAAAAATTATCAAGAAAGAGAGGACAAAAACGAGGCACAAAGCGATTCGGCTTCCCTTGCACACGTATGGGCCTTCATTTAGAATTTTTTCTCTTAGCTTGGACCATTTGCAGACGGCGACACAAAGCGCACTTTGAAAAACATAAAAGCGTTCCTTCAATGCTCGTGTTTGGAGTATTTCTTTTTTCGGCGAGCTATATATATATATATATATATCCCTTTTTCATTATCAAAGCCTCTGCGGATGCGTTTGATAATTCCTTTGTGACTTGGACCACAAAGATTCTCTCGCGCATTTACAGCAATTTGCTGGCACAAAGCAAACGTTATTCCGTCGAGGAAATTGAGTGTGTCCTAAAAATAGTGAAATACAGTTTTTTCAAAAGATTTGAGAAAGCTCGAGGTAGAATATTTTTCGAAAATCCGCAAGCTCGGTCGATCGGTAAGTACCTACTCTGCGCGGCATTTACAGCATCTCTTAGGGTATGCTTCGGCTGAAAGAAAGACAGACTCTTTCGACGGCATAAAACTTAAGACAGGATCAATTAAGAGCCGAAACAAAAGACGCTAAAGTATTTCCCGTTGCATCGCGGAACACGATGCCGGTCTGAGGGGGGCCGATATATCAAGGTAATAACTTGTCCATTAAAACACTTAAGTAGGCAATAAGTACGCCAGTCTGACGGAAACTTGGCGGAGATTTCGCGGGGATTAGAGTGTCCAAGTTTTGGAATTTATCGACGAAAACAAACGCGGAAAAATTTAAGCTACGTTGCACAGAGTGACTTTCGTAAATTTAAACGTACTTTCGAAGAGTCTACTGATTAAAATTTGAAAATTCAAATTCACATATTTCAGGCACAAGCAATTAAAGAGCCCACGAAAAAAACAATTCTCCGCGTGCTTACACCGACAGGACCATTAAGCGTCACACGAGCAGTTGGTGCGGTCTCGGGAATTACCGCGGCACGCGCAAAGCGTGTCCTCTTGAATGGAGAAACTGAAACCCGGGAATAATCTCCCCCCAACTCCGGGAGAGAGGCGAAACACCAAAAAGAACACTCGCCGGGAACAAAGTCAAATTAACGCATCGTCGTCGTTGTCGTGCGTACGCAGCTCTGCCCCTCGTGTACGCGCCGACAATCGCATTACACACTCGAGTAAACGCGTGGGCAGGCAGTAGTACGACGCCCTTTTTTCTCTCGATGGCTTTCCGTCGACGACTTCACTTGACTGCTGTGCAGGAGAGAGAAAGAGAGTTATGATGACTTTGGGTGTATTTATTTTTTATTGAAAACTGGCATACGTGTATTTGTATAGCAAGACGAAAAAAGATTCGATGGGTGTTATGTATGCACAGGTTCGCGGATGCATATCGGACGGGACATTACATCGAGTCGTCCTTGCCATTGACTCGTACTACTTGAAAGTTCGGCCTTATCTCGTGATTCAGCGAGTTTTCTCGAGAGGCGCCTTTTTTTAATACCGAGCTTTTGCATTGAAAAGACGAGGACCGTCTAAGTGGCTAGACTTTTGATTATCAGATCGGAGGCGATGGAGATTAGCCGCTGATTTATTCGCGGACACATCCCTTGGCTACACCATAGCTTTTTATGAACAGCTACACGACCCACAGCGTTATCAATATTGTTTAAAAAAAAGCAGTCGTCGACACCCTTATCTCCCACGCAACAGTACACGCCAGCAATTACCGCAATTACGCAATCGCTCGGCAACCCTCTAAACAGCCCGAAAAAGAGCTCCGTCCGAAAAAGCGGCTCGACAAACTCGCGACACAATATGTCCCCCACAGCCGAGAGAAAACATACACGCGCTAAAAAAGCCACGAAAACTCGCGTAAATGCACACGCGGAAAAAGACAGAAACAGACGAGAGCGAGTGAGAGCGAGTGAGAGAGGGAGAGAGAAGGAAAGATAAGAAACAATGAGCACGGAGTTATCTGTAATGGAATAAGTTGGCAACAATGGCGCATTGTTGAGCGCGGGACGGTCGCGCTGACGGACACTATCGCCGGAGGTTGCGTTTCCGCCGTTTCGTTTCTCTGTCTCTCTCGCCCTGACAGAAGACGTCAGCATTGCTGCTGATTCGCGAATGTATGCCACGAGCGAGAGAGAGAGGAGGTAAATATAACCGAGAGTATTCGAATTCGAAAGTGACTATTGAACTATTCGAACTGTGTGGCTACCTCTTTCTTGTCTGTGTCTCTGGGAGGGGATTTATGTATTCCGTTGACGAATTTGGAGTTTGATGCGATGCTTGAAGTGTTATGCTACGTCAAAGACCTTCCGGTTGAAAGGGTGTTTTGTGCGGAGATAGACACGAGGCTGTTTTCTTTTTTTTCACTGTATGCGCTTTGTTATTGGGATGTAGAATAATGCAGGGAAATGTAAGAATGTTCTCTTTTATGTGCGCGAGGGAGAAATTAAAAGTTTCTTTTTTAATTGTTGACTTCTTGACGTTTGCGCGCTGCTGAGATAGCAGGAGTGACGTTTGAATTCAGCGTTTTTGAACAAAGAAAAAGATTTCGATTACGTAGTACAAGTTTTACATTTTTTTTATCTTCGCTATTGTGCACATAGAGTATAGTGTACGACTCGTCGCTTGAAATCGTCGGATAATTATTATTATTCCGAAACATCCGAAAGTGGTCGTCTTTCAAGACGGGCCAGCAGCACACCTTGAGCTTAAGAAAAGCCACCTCAGACGGAGAGAGAGGGAGAGAGAAGACACGACTGCAGCGGCGTCAGCCAAGCGGAATTAAGTCGACCGTGAATGTGAAATTCGCTTCTTCGCGGAGCTGTGACATTCATCCGCGTCTTGGATTTGTCCCTTAAGACAGTAATACTACAAACAGACACCCGGAGATTAAATCAGCACAGCAGCTTGTATCCTTGGCGCGGCGAGTTTTTCTTCTTTCTCGGTTCTCCTTCTTAGGCCCTGGTACTGGTGTATGTACACTGCGCGCGCGCGCGAAGCTTAATCCATTCAGAAACTTGATTAAGCACCGTTTTGAGACGAGGGCTGTTATTAAAATAGGATAAAAATTATTGCTGCGACTGTGGTTCGCATTCGGAAGGGTTAAATTATTGCGATTGCTGTGTAATTGGAAACAAAGCATTGCTAATTGCGTAGAATTAGCATGACTGAATCAGTTGATCTGTGTTAAAATACGTTAAAAATATATTATTACTAGACTTGGCGCCGTGTTTTCTATCACGGAAATATATCAAACTTTACAATATATGATTTACTTCGCGCTCATATAAATTTCAAAATTGCCGCGGTTTCGTCGCTAACTTCCTTTTAAATTTTTAAATTCATGTTTCTTTTTGTAACAATAATAATATTTACAATAGAATATTATAAATACACAAATTATAATGTGATATGTATTATAGTATTATATTACATTTTTAATATTCGAATCAATTTTAGAAATCAAAAACAAATCAAAAGAATCTAACGATATATATTGACCCATTCTTGGCTTCACTTCATCCAGTCATGACTTTTTTATATAGGGATAGTGTCTCAAGGCATGAGAAATATAAGAGATAGAAAAATTGGGCATGTGTGTATGCAGATTTTTGTCTTGGCTTTTTTAGTTTTTGTTTATGATGGATTTTTAATTTTGAGAATCCATTTTTTGCTTTCTTGAAGGGTAGGATTGATATACAAGCAAATCAACAAAATTCTATGCAAACACGAGCATAAAAAAACCTGTTTTTCTCATTATGGAACTTTGAGACTGTCGTAGAAAGTTGGTTTGTTATAGGGGAGATGTGCTCAGTATGGATAATTTCATGTATCCAGCTTCCAATAGCAGATAGAGCTACTTTAGGTAAGTTTTTACGTACATATTTGTGGTCTTATGAACTTACTTCCGTACCGTTATTTTAAATAAATCACAGCAAAAGTTATAAGGAAAATAATAAAATGTAGATTTTAAAAGTGTAAAAAGTTATTTCACGAGGATTGAAAATCACTCTTTTTATATTGATGTCACGAAACAATTATTGCACAGAACATCGAATCGGGACCATTCCTAATCATAGAGGGCTATTTTAGGAACAAATTCCATGAGAAATTTTTAATTTTTGTTTAAGGTAAGTAAATAGTTACAACCGAAATAGTTAAAATTATCCATACTGGGTGCATGTTTTCGAGATTTCGTAAATTGCAGTTTTTACCTTAACGCGGATAACTTTTTTTAGTGGCGTCTTTGACTGACGCTAGTCCATTTCCTCGTAGAAAATCGACTAGAAAACACGTAGAAATTTTTAATTCGAATATTCATCGCGTCGTTTAAAGTTATGCCCAAAATAGCTAAGGGTATCCATACTGGGCACATCTCCCCTACCTACATAAAAACGTCAATTTTTTTAAAGTTAACAAGAGGTAAAGTAAATATAAATCTAGTAATATCTTGGGAATCATGGATGAAAACTATTAAAAGTACACTATGATGATTAGCAGTGACAATGCTTTAGCAAATCACTTCACGAGAAAAATCAAATTTTACTGAAATAAATTTCCATGATTGCCGATAACTTTAGTCTCTTTAATTTTACTTAAAATAATCTTATAAAACGGTAGATTTTCTGTACATATTGGATGAGTTCATTGTCTAGCTTATAGAATCCATCAATCCGAAAGGTATTAATGTTGATATGCATATATATTTTATGATTTTTGGATTTGCAGTACTTCAAAAATAGATTAATATATTCGAACAAAAAGTTTTATAATATTATAATAATCTTAAAGCATTGGGGTTTGCAAACAATAAAGTATTATTTACAGAAAATCTGTAAACAGTACATAAGATCATGCACACATCTATATACAGACACATTCTAAAGCCACAGTATACGCACTTCCAATACCCCAAAACAAGTTTCTAACATATTCTTACAAAATTTTACTATCCTGCAGCTTCCTCGTAGGAAGCAATAAAAACTCGCATACTCCGTTATCCCTCGAGTCTCCTGCGCGAATTTCTATTCCTACATAACGCACTCAACCAAGAGGAGATATCACAAGAGCACTCGTCCCGTCAAAGCTGTTCTACTCCCAACAATAAAAATTTACTTCAGGACAAAAAAGGACTGTGCACACTCGCAAGGGACGCCTAAAGTGACAAGCGGATTATACAAAGTTCTCTCGCGAGTTAAAAGTATTAAAATCATCGCGATGCTCTCTTCGCCAGCACATTGTCGTCGCGGGAGTATCACAAAGATGAGGCGGCCTAAAAGTCGAGATTTAAAGCCGGAGTGCAGCAAAGAGGTAAAGAGGCTAGGGAGACGGCTCCGCGTAGCGCACAGTATCAAAGAGTGCGAGCGAGACGGAAAAAGAGTCGAGTGCATGAGAGCTGCCGGAGAGAGATGAAAGGAGAAGCTGCTGCAGTATATGTGCATTTGGGAGGAGGAGGGAATGAGGACTGCCTGGCGAGACGGGCGGGGATGAGAAATCTTTGCAGCTTCCGATTGCAGAAGGCTGTTGCGCGCTGGGAACTGATTTTTATCTCCGGCGAGGCTGACATTTTTCCCAGGATTTCCGGGCGTGTGCACTTTACTGGCGGGTTTTCAGCCGACGCGTGGGCAAATTTTTCTTTCGGGTGTGGAGGTTTTGGATGAATTTTTTAACAATCAGTTCATTTGGGCTGCCTGATTGTGTTTACTACTTGAGTGTGCTTTCTGGTAATTTACATAAAAATCGTTGGTATCACACCTGAATGACGAATAGAAAGTTCTCGAACATCAGAAAAAGGCAAGCTAATAATAACTTTACACTCATTCGTAAGCAGTGTGAAAACGTTCATTTAAAAGACTCAAATGTAAAACCATATTAATTCCTATAATTCAAAATCGAAGACTAAAACAAGCCACATTTCTCATGCCGACGCCCGAAATCGAAACTACCGAAAACTCGCAGCATACCATCGCCTACACTTCAAAACCCACCAGAATATTTCCATCCATACGCAGAATATTGCAGAGTCTCGGCGTCTCGAAATCAAAAGAGAAACAGACATAAAGATGGAGAACAAGTGAGAGAGATCGGCTCGGTTACGCGGGGGTGGAGGTCCGCAAGAAAGAAGAAGAATAGAGAGGGAAGGGGGGCGGAATTAAGCATCTCGCCTGAAGAGACTCCAAGTCACTTCAGCATCGCTTCCTCCGCGTTCCCCCCTACGCTCGCTCGCGACAAGGATTAAAATCTGCCCGACTGTGCAGTGCAGCTACAGCTTCTCGACCCTTCCAGCTGTGACGCCGCTGCGATATTAAACCGATGTTGCTGTATCCGCGATTATCGAACCCGATATCGGTGCAACGTGCAGCGGAGATAATTTTAATTAGGTAAGAACCGCGAGCTTCAATTTTACATTCACGACGATAATCGACGAAGAGGAACAATCAATACCGCGAACACACCGTCGAAAAATAAAAACAAGACTCATTTTCGTCATCTCTCGTTCGCTTTCTCTCCACATATTTCCTCCGTCTCCCCCTGCGTACGGCGTCCGCGAATCTCTCTCGCTCTTTTCCCCTCCCGCCACATTAAGCCTCGCCACTAAATAAGAAAAAACGACTGTTCGCCGGGGATCGCGATCTGGATATCCAATACCATTAGAGGCCGAACGGAAGATAGAGAGAAAAACGAGGAAGAGGCTGAAAAAATAGGCGGATAGACACTGCTGCGGGGCTAGAAAGTGCGAGAGCGAGTTATGGTCGTAGTTCCGGCCGCGGGATCACCATAAGGTGGGATATGCCGCCCCCCGGGAGTTTGGGGATCAGTCGGTTATGTCGCGATTTTCTCTCGGGCCTCGCGTCCGACGCTGCTTTTGTTGCTTTTTAGCTGTGATCTGATCAGCGGTATGGGGCAGCAGAGCTTCCGTGCCGGCGACGACATTTTATGCGTGTTGGGATTCGTTCTGCGGATGTTGTGGAGAGTTTTTGGGGGTTTACAATTTTTCTGTTTTGGATGTTTACGGAAGAGAATCCAATTTTTTCCGTTTTTAGCTTCTACTAATATTGTCATTTCACCAAAGTATGTAACAAGAACGGATGGTCGGGTAGAGGTCAGCACTGATAGTTGATCTCAAAATCTTTAGCTTTTTTTCCGCACACTGAGAGAAATTTATAGTAAATTTTACTATACTGGATAGGAAATTTTAATAAAAAGTTTAATCCACTCACAGACTGACAGTCTAGTAATTTTTACTAAACTGTATAGTAAATTTTATAAAACTATAAATTTTACTATACTGAGTAGTAATTTTTACCCTGACTAAATTAAATATAAAAATGCACATAGTGGAAAAATTATTTTCAATTATTATATGGCTCTAAATTTTTATGGTTATGGAGGGTTACTCTTCTAACGCACTTCATTCAGAGAACATTATCGATTCACTCGCCGCAGTTGATTTTTAGAGACATTAAACTAACCTAGATACATTTCCTACAACTAAACGCTTAATTATTATACATATTCGCAATTCGCATACACATGCTTATACGCTCGCAATTGTTACAACAGGGTTGCTAAACGGACTTATATACTAACTGAGCTAACTTCTTACCGCTTGCAGGTTTTATTTCCCGTGCACCCCCTAGCGGCAGCACACAAAACAGCCATGTTTGCTAAACGCGCATGCGCATAACGCGTCAATACGCATCAGTTCCGATTTTCAGATGAAAAGTACTATACGTTCTATTAAAAATTACTATACTGTCAGGTAAAAGTTCATACATTGGCGATTTTCATTATAGTTTCTGTTAATTTTTCCTATTGAGTATGGTAAATTTGATATGGAAGTTTAGTAAAAATTGATATAAATCTAGTAAAAAGGTCAGTTTTGTCAGTCTGTGACGAGATTACCAAACTTTCCAGTAAATTATCATGAACATATAGTAAAATTTACGCACTATTTCTCTCAGTGCAGAACTTGCTTTGTCTGCCAAGTGTACTTCAAATGCGAGCTTCTGATCGTCTGGCGGAATAACTTCAGTAGACCAATATCGATCTCGACACCAAAAGCTCAAAAGTCTAGTCCAACTTCATCTCCTCATTAAACCAGTTGCATCCCCGAAATCGTCCTATTAATTAATGGGCAAGTGCTCATCTTCTGACTCCAGCAGCACCGCGCACAGTTATCCATGAAGAAGCTCGCTCGCTCTCGCGCAACTAAACGTTTATGGGCACTTTTTCCGGCGCCACGCTCCGCATGAATAAGTGATCCAGCTTGCGATATAAAGAAAGACCAAGCCTAAGCGAGAGGGACAGGTGGAAGGGAAGGAGGTCCGCAATATAAATTCGAGGAGAGGACTTCTTCTCCTTGTGTGCGTGCGTTTCTCTCTCACTCTCTCTCTCTCTCTCTCTCTCTCTCTCTCTCTTTTCGTAACTCCCTGGGGCAGAGAGACCCAGCACACATTGCTCGCAACATAAGGGTTACATTTGATGGATACGTTCAGATGCCTAAGTGCTTATCGTATTTCTCGAAGCCTTTTTCGGCGCCTCGCCCTTTTATTCACTGGCTAGAGATATACGTGCTTATTCGAGTTTCCACTTCTTTTTCATGTGGAGAGCATGCTAGGAGTGACGCTCGCGGACGCGTTTTCAAAAGTTTTTGAAAATTCAAGTCACCGAGGGCGTGGAGCTAAGAGTCAAGCCCCAGGTTTGTCGCCCGAAAAGTTGCAAAGCGTGTAGGGAAGATATACTGCCAGTTACTGCAAAGGGCCAAAGTATTGCTTCATAAGTAACCTCATAAATCGCAAAATTCTTAGGTTTACTTATCGGGCTTTTTCTGTACCTTTGCACGTTTTTTCAAAAATCTTACCACAACAGGCTCAAAGAGGACGGACAAACACGCAAAACTGTGTAGGGCAGATCTTCGGGCAGCTGCTGCTAAGGTTCGAAGTATAGCCTCGTAAGTAACCCCGATAATCGCGAAATTCTTAGGCTCACAAATCGGGCTTTCTCTGTACTTTTGCACGTATTTTCGGGAATCTACCCACCACAGGCTCAATGAGTACGGAAAAATATGCAAAACTTTATAGGTCAGATTATCGGGCAGCTGCTGCTAAGGTTCGAAGTATAGCCTCGTGTGTAACCTCATAAATTGCGAAATTCTTACGTTCACTTATCGGGCTTTTTCTATACATTTGCACGTTTTTTCGGGAATCTTACCACAACAGGCTCAAAGAGGACGTAGATAAACGCAAAACTGTGCAGGGAAGATCTTTGGGCAGTTACTGCTAAGGGCCGAAGTATAGCCTCGTAAGTAACCCCGTTAATCGCGAAATTCTTAGGTTCACTTATCGGGCTTTTTCAGCACATTCGCACGTTTTTTCAAAAAGCCTACCACCACAGGCTTAAACTGGAAGGTAAAACACGCAGAACTGTGTAGGGCATATCTTCGGGCAGCTGCTGCTAAGGTTCGAAATATAGCCTCGTAAGTAACCACATAAATCGCGATATTCTTATGTTCATTTATCGGGCTTTTTCTATACCTCTGCACGTTTTTTCGGGTATCTAATCACCACAGGCTCAAAGTGGTCGTAGTAAAACGCAAAACTGTGTAGCGCAGATCTTCGGGCAGCTGCTGCTAAGGTTCGAAGTATAGCCTCGTAAGTAACCCCGTTAATCGCGAAATTCTTAGGCTCACAAATTGGGCTTTCTCTGTACTTTTGCACGTATTTTCGGGAATCTACCCACCACAGGCTCAATGAGTACGGAAAAATACGCAAAACTTTATAGGTCAGATTATCGGGCAGCTGCTGCTAAGGTTCGAAGTATAGCCTCGTAAGTAACCTCATAAATCGCGAAATTCTTACGTTCACTTATCGGGCTTTCTCGGTACTTTTGCACGTTTTTTCGGGAATCTTACCACCACAGGCTTTAAGAGGAAGGAAAAACACGCAAAACTATATAGGGCAGATCTTCGGACAGTTACTGCTAAGGTTCCAAGTATAGCCTCGCAAGTAACCACATAAATCGCGATATTCATAAGTTCACTTATCGGGCTTTTTCTATACCTTTGCATGTTTTGTCAAAAATCTTACCACCACAGGCTTTAAGAGGAAGGAAAAACACGCAAAACTTTATAGGGCAGATCTTCGGGCAGTTACTGCTAAGGTTCCAAGTATAGCCTCGTAAGTAACCACATAAATCGCGATATTCTTATGTTCACTTATCGGGCTTTCGCTGTACTTTTGCACGTATTTTCGGGAATCTACCCACCACAGGCTCAATGAGTACGGAAAAATACGCAAAACTTTGTAGGTCAGATTATCGGGCAGCTGCTGCTATGGTTCGAAGTATAGCCTCGTAAGTAACCCCGTTAATCGCGAAATTCTTAGGTTCACTTATTGGGCTTTTTCAGCACATTCGCACGTTTTTTCAAAAAGCCTACCACCACAGGCTTAAACTGGAAGGTAAAACACGCAGAACTGTGTAGGGCATATCTTCGGGCAGCTGCTGCTAAGGTTCGAAATATAGCCTCGTAAGTAACCACATAAATCGCGATATTCTTATGTTCACTTATCGGGCTTTTTCTATACCTCTGCACGTTTTTTCGGGTATCTAATCACCACAGGCTCAAAGTGGTCGTAGTAAAACGCAAAACTGTGTAGCGCAGATCTTCGGGCAGCTGCTGCTAAGGTTCGAAGTATAGCCTCGTAAGTAACCCCGTTAATCGCGAAATTCTTAGGCTCACAAATTGGGCTTTCTCTGTACTTTTGCACGTATTTTCGGGAATCTACCCACCACAGGCTCAATGAGTACGGAAAAATACGCAAAACTTTATAGGTCAGATTATCGGGCAGCTGCTGCTATGGTTCGAAGTATAGCCTCGTAAGTAACCCCGTTAATCGCGAAATTCTTAGGTTCACTTATCGGGCTTTTTCTGCACATTCGCACGTTTTTTCAAAAAGCCTACCACCACAGGCTTAAACTGGAAGGTAAAACACGCAGAACTGTGTAGGGCAGATCTTCGGGCAGCTGCTGCTAAGGTTCGAAATATAGCCTCGTAAGTAACCACATAAATCGCGATATTCTTATGTTCACTTATCGGGCTTTTTCTATACCTCTGCACGTTTTTTCGGGTATCTAATCACCACAGGCTCAAAGTGGTCGTAGTAAAACGCAAAACTGTGTAGCGCAGATCTTCGGGCAGTTACTGCTAAGGTTCCAAGTATAGCCTCGCAAGTAACCACATAAATCGCGATATTCTTAAGTTCACTTATCGGGCTTTTTCTATACCTTTGCATGTTTTGTCAAAAATCTTACCACCACAGGCTTTAAGAGGAAGGAAAAACACGCAAAACTTTATAGGGCAGATCTTCGGGCAGTTACTGCTAAGGTTCCAAGTATAGCCTCGCAAGTAACCACATAAATCGCGATATTCTTAAGTTCACTTATCGGGCTTTTTCTATACCTTTGCATGTTTTGTCAAAAATCTTACCACCACAGGCTTCAAGAGGAAGGAAAAACACGCAAAACTTTATAGGGCAGATCTTCGGGCAGTTACTGCTAAGGTTCCAAGTATAGCCTCGTAAGTAACCACATAAATCGCGATATTCTTATGTTCACTTATCGGGCTTTCGCTGTACTTTTGCACGTATTTTCGGGAATCTACCCACCACAGGCTCAATGAGTACGGAAAAATACGCAAAACTTTGTAGGTCAGATTATCGGGCAGCTGCTGCTATGGTTCGAAGTATAGCCTCGTAAGTAACCCCGTTAATCGCGAAATTCTTAGGTTCACTTATCGGGCTTTTTCTGCACATTCGCACGTTTTTTCAAAAAGCCTACCACCACAGGCTTAAACTGGAAGGTAAAACACGCAGAACTGTGTAGGGCAGATCTTCGGGCAGCTGCTGCTAAGGTTCGAAATATAGCCTCGTAAGTAACCACATAAATCGCGATATTCTTATGTTCACTTATCGGGCTTTTTCTATACCTCTGCACGTTTTTTCGGGTATCTAATCACCACAGGCTCAAAGTGGTCGTAGTAAAACGCAAAACTGTGTAGCGCAGATCTTCGGGCAGCTGCTGCTAAGGTTCGAAGTATAGCCTCGTAAGTAACCCCGTTAATCGCGAAATTCTTAGGCTCACAAATTGGGCTTTCTCTGTACTTTTGCACGTATTTTCGGGAATCTACCCACCACAGGCTCAATGAGTACGGAAAAATACGCAAAACTTTATAGGTCAGATTATCGGGCAGCTGCTGCTAAGGTTCGAAGTATAGCCTCGTAAGTAACCTCATAAATCGCGAAATTCTTACGTTCACTTATCGGGCTTTCTCGGTACTTTTGCACGTTTTTTCGGGAATCTTACCACCACAGGCTTTAAGAGGAAGGAAAAACACGCAAAACTATATAGGGCAGATCTTCGGACAGTTACTGCTAAGGTTCCAAGTATAGCCTCGCAAGTAACCACATAAATCGCGATATTCATAAGTTCACTTATCGGGCTTTTTCTATACCTTTGCATGTTTTGTCAAAAATCTTACCACCACAGGCTTTAAGAGGAAGGAAAAACACGCAAAACTTTATAGGGCAGATCTTCGGGCAGTTACTGCTAAGGTTCCAAGTATAGCCTCGTAAGTAACCACATAAATCGCGATATTCTTATGTTCACTTATCGGGCTTTCGCTGTACTTTTGCACGTATTTTCGGGAATCTACCCACCACAGGCTCAATGAGTACGGAAAAATACGCAAAACTTTGTAGGTCAGATTATCGGGCAGCTGCTGCTATGGTTCGAAGTATAGCCTCGTAAGTAACCCCGTTAATCGCGAAATTCTTAGGTTCACTTATCGGGCTTTTTCAGCACATTCGCACGTTTTTTCAAAAAGCCTACCACCACAGGCTTAAACTGGAAGGTAAAACACGCAGAACTGTGTAGGGCATATCTTCGGGCAGCTGCTGCTAAGGTTCGAAATATAGCCTCGTAAGTAACCACATAAATCGCGATATTCTTATGTTCACTTATCGGGCTTTTTCTATACCTCTGCACGTTTTTTCGGGTATCTAATCACCACAGGCTCAAAGTGGTCGTAGTAAAACGCAAAACTGTGTAGCGCAGATCTTCGGGCAGTTACTGCTAAGGTTCGAAGTATAGCCTCGTAAGTAACCCCGTTAATCGCGAAATTCTTAGGCTCACAAATTGGGCTTTCTCTGTACTTTTGCACGTATTTTCGGGAATCTACCCACCACAGGCTCAATGAGTACGGAAAAATACGCAAAACTTTATAGGTCAGATTATCGGGCAGCTGCTGCTAAGGTTCGAAGTATAGCCTCGTAAGTAACCTCATAAATCGCGATATTCTTATGTTCACTTATCGGGCTTTCGCTGTACTTTTGCACGTATTTTCGGGAATCTACCCACCACAGGCTCAATGAGTACGGAAAAATACGCAAAACTTTATAGGTCAGATTATCGGGCAGCTGCTGCTATGGTTCGAAGTATAGCCTCGTAAGTAACCCCGTTAATCGCGAAATTCTTAGGTTCACTTATCGGGCTTTTTCTGCACATTCGCACGTTTTTTCAAAAAGCCTACCACCACAGGCTTAAACTGGAAGGTAAAACACGCAGAACTGTGTAGGGCAGATCTTCGGGCAGCTGCTGCTAAGGTTCGAAATATAGCCTCGTAAGTAACCACATAAATCGCGATATTCTTATGTTCACTTATCGGGCTTTTTCTATACCTCTGCACGTTTTTTCGGGTATCTAATCACCACAGGCTCAAAGTGGTCGTAGTAAAACGCAAAACTGTGTAGCGCAGATCTTCGGGCAGTTACTGCTAAGGTTCCAAGTATAGCCTCGCAAGTAACCACATAAATCGCGATATTCTTAAGTTCACTTATCGGGCTTTTTCTATACCTTTGCATGTTTTGTCAAAAATCTTACCACCACAGGCTTTAAGAGGAAGGAAAAACACGCAAAACTTTATAGGGCAGATCTTCGGGCAGTTACTGCTAAGGTTCCAAGTATAGCCTCGCAAGTAACCACATAAATCGCGATATTCTTAAGTTCACTTATCGGGCTTTTTCTATACCTTTGCATGTTTTGTCAAAAATCTTACCACCACAGGCTTCAAGAGGAAGGAAAAACACGCAAAACTTTATAGGGCAGATCTTCGGGCAGTTACTGCTAAGGTTCCAAGTATAGCCTCGTAAGTAACCACATAAATCGCGATATTCTTATGTTCACTTATCGGGCTTTCGCTGTACTTTTGCACGTATTTTCGGGAATCTACCCACCACAGGCTCAATGAGTACGGAAAAATACGCAAAACTTTGTAGGTCAGATTATCGGGCAGCTGCTGCTATGGTTCGAAGTATAGCCTCGTAAGTAACCCCGTTAATCGCGAAATTCTTAGGTTCACTTATCGGGCTTTTTCTGCACATTCGCACGTTTTTTCAAAAAGCCTACCACCACAGGCTTAAACTGGAAGGTAAAACACGCAGAACTGTGTAGGGCAGATCTTCGGGCAGCTGCTGCTAAGGTTCGAAATATAGCCTCGTAAGTAACCACATAAATCGCGATATTCTTATGTTCACTTATCGGGCTTTTTCTATACCTCTGCACGTTTTTTCGGGTATCTAATCACCACAGGCTCAAAGTGGTCGTAGTAAAACGCAAAACTGTGTAGCGCAGATCTTCGGGCAGCTGCTGCTAAGGTTCGAAGTATAGCCTCGTAAGTAACCCCGTTAATCGCGAAATTCTTAGGCTCACAAATTGGGCTTTCTCTGTACTTTTGCACGTATTTTCGGGAATCTACCCACCACAGGCTCAATGAGTACGGAAAAATACGCAAAACTTTATAGGTCAGATTATCGGGCAGCTGCTGCTAAGGTTCGAAGTATAGCCTCGTAAGTAACCTCATAAATCGCGAAATTCTTACGTTCACTTATCGGGCTTTCTCGGTACTTTTGCACGTTTTTTCGGGAATCTTACCACCACAGGCTTTAAGAGGAAGGAAAAACACGCAAAACTATATAGGGCAGATCTTCGGACAGTTACTGCTAAGGTTCCAAGTATAGCCTCGCAAGTAACCACATAAATCGCGATATTCATAAGTTCACTTATCGGGCTTTTTCTATACCTTTGCATGTTTTGTCAAAAATCTTACCACCACAGGCTTTAAGAGGAAGGAAAAACACGCAAAACTTTATAGGGCAGATCTTCGGGCAGTTACTGCTAAGGTTCCAAGTATAGCCTCGTAAGTAACCACATAAATCGCGATATTCTTATGTTCACTTATCGGGCTTTCGCTGTACTTTTGCACGTATTTTCGGGAATCTACCCACCACAGGCTCAATGAGTACGGAAAAATACGCAAAACTTTGTAGGTCAGATTATCGGGCAGCTGCTGCTATGGTTCGAAGTATAGCCTCGTAAGTAACCCCGTTAATCGCGAAATTCTTAGGTTCACTTATCGGGCTTTTTCAGCACATTCGCACGTTTTTTCAAAAAGCCTACCACCACAGGCTTAAACTGGAAGGTAAAACACGCAGAACTGTGTAGGGCATATCTTCGGGCAGCTGCTGCTAAGGTTCGAAATATAGCCTCGTAAGTAACCACATAAATCGCGATATTCTTATGTTCACTTATCGGGCTTTTTCTATACCTCTGCACGTTTTTTCGGGTATCTAATCACCACAGGCTCAAAGTGGTCGTAGTAAAACGCAAAACTGTGTAGCGCAGATCTTCGGGCAGTTACTGCTAAGGTTCGAAGTATAGCCTCGTAAGTAACCCCGTTAATCGCGAAATTCTTAGGCTCACAAATTGGGCTTTCTCTGTACTTTTGCACGTATTTTCGGGAATCTACCCACCACAGGCTCAATGAGTACGGAAAAATACGCAAAACTTTATAGGTCAGATTATCGGGCAGCTGCTGCTAAGGTTCGAAGTATAGCCTCGTAAGTAACCTCATAAATCGCGATATTCTTATGTTCACTTATCGGGCTTTCGCTGTACTTTTGCACGTATTTTCGGGAATCTACCCACCACAGGCTCAATGAGTACGGAAAAATACGCAAAACTTTATAGGTCAGATTATCGGGCAGCTGCTGCTATGGTTCGAAGTATAGCCTCGTAAGTAACCCCGTTAATCGCGAAATTCTTAGGTTCACTTATCGGGCTTTTTCTGCACATTCGCACGTTTTTTCAAAAAGCCTACCACCACAGGCTTAAACTGGAAGGTAAAACACGCAGAACTGTGTAGGGCAGATCTTCGGGCAGCTGCTGCTAAGGTTCGAAATATAGCCTCGTAAGTAACCACATAAATCGCGATATTCTTATGTTCACTTATCGGGCTTTTTCTATACCTCTGCACGTTTTTTCGGGTATCTAATCACCACAGGCTCAAAGTGGTCGTAGTAAAACGCAAAACTGTGTAGCGCAGATCTTCGGGCAGTTACTGCTAAGGTTCCAAGTATAGCCTCGCAAGTAACCACATAAATCGCGATATTCTTAAGTTCACTTATCGGGCTTTTTCTATACCTTTGCATGTTTTGTCAAAAATCTTACCACCACAGGCTTTAAGAGGAAGGAAAAACACGCAAAACTTTATAGGGCAGATCTTCGGGCAGTTACTGCTAAGGTTCCAAGTATAGCCTCGCAAGTAACCACATAAATCGCGATATTCTTAAGTTCACTTATCGGGCTTTTTCTATACCTTTGCATGTTTTGTCAAAAATCTTACCACCACAGGCTTTAAGAGGAAGGAAAAACACGCAAAACTTTATAGGGCAGATCTTCGGGCAGTTACTGCTAAGGTTCCAAGTATAGCCTCGTAAGTAACCACATAAATAGCGATATTCTTATGTTCACTTATCGGGCTTTCGCTGTACTTTTGCACGTATTTTCGGGAATCTACCCACCACAGGCTCAATGAGTACGGAAAAATACGCAAAACTTTATAGGTCAGATTATCGGGCAGCTGCTGCTATGGTTCGAAGTATAGCCTCGTAAGTAACCCCGTTAATCGCGAAATTCTTAGGTTCACTTATCGGGCTTTTTCTGCACATTCGCACGTTTTTTCAAAAAGCCTACCACCACAGGCTTTAAGAGGAAGGAAAAACACGCAAAACTTTATAGGGCAGATCTTCGGGCAGTTACTGCTAAGGTTCCAAGTATAGCCTCGTAAGTAACCACATAAATCGCGATATTCTTATGTTCACTTATCGGGCTTTTTCTATACCTCTGCACGTTTTTTCGGGTATCTAATCACCACAGGCTCAAAGTGGTCGTAGTAAAACGCAAAACTGTGTAGCGCAGATCTTCGGGCAGCTGCTGCTAAGGTTCGAAGTATAGCCTCGTAAGTAACCCCGTTAATCGCGAAATTCTTAGGCTCACAAATTGGGCTTTCTCTGTACTTTTGCACGTATTTTCGGGAATCTACCCACCACAGGCTCAATGAGTACGGAAAAATACGCAAAACTTTATAGGTCAGATTATCGGGCAGCTGCTGCTAAGGTTCGAAGTATAGCCTCGTAAGTAACCTCATAAATCGCGAAATTCTTACGTTCACGTATCGGGCTTTCTCGGTACTTTTGCACGTTTTTTCGGGAATCTTACCACCACAGGCTTTAAGAGGAAGGAAAAACACGCAAAACTATATAGGGCAGATCTTCCGACAGTTACTGCTAAGGTTCCAAGTATAGCCTCGCAAGTAACCACATAAATCGCGATATTCTTAAGTTCACTTATCGGGCTTTTTATATACCTTTGCATGTTTTGTCATAAATCTTACCACCACAGGCTTTAAGAGGAAGGAAAAACACGCAAAACTTTATAGGGCAGATCTTCGGGCAGTTACTGCTAAGGTTCCAAGTATAGCCTCGTAAGTAACCACATAAATCGCGATATTCTTATGTTCACTTATCGGGCTTTCGCTGTACTTTTGCACGTATTTTCGGGAATCTACCCACCACAGGCTCAATGAGTACGGAAAAATACGCAAAACTTTATAGGGCAGATCTTCGGGCAGTTACTGCTAAGGTTCCAAGTATAGCCTCGTAAGTAACCACATAAATCGCGATATTCTTATGTTCACTTATCGGGCTTTCGCTGTACTTTTGCACGTATTTTCGGGAATCTACCCACCACAGGCTCAATGAGTACGGAAAAATACGCAAAACTTTATAGGGCAGATCTTCGGGCAGCTGCTGCTATGGTTCGAAGTATAGCCTCGTAAGTAACCCCGTTAATCGCGATATTCTTATGTTCACTTATCGGGCTTTTTCTGTACATTCGCACGTTTTTTCGGGTATCTAATCACCACAGGCTCAAAGTGGTCGTAGTAAAACGCAAAACTGTGTAGCGCAGATCTTCGGGCAGCTGCTGCAAAGGTTCGATGTATAGCCTCGTAAGTAACCCCGTTAATCGCGAAAGTCTTAGGCTCACAAATCGGTCTTTCTCTGTACTTTTGCACGTATTTTCGGGAATCTACCCACCACAGGCTCAATGAGTACGGAAAAATACGCAAAACTTTATAGGGTAGATCTTCGGGCAGTTACTGCTAAGGTTCCAAGTATAGCCTCGTAAGTAACCTCATAAATCGCGAAATTCTTACGTTCACTTATCGGGCTTTCTCTGTATTTTTGCACGTTTTTTCGGGAATCTTACCACCACAGGCTTTAAGAGGAAGGAAAAACACGCAAAACTTTATAGGGCAGATCTTCGGGCAGTTACTGCTAAGGTTCCAAGTATAGCCTCGCAAGTAACCACATAAATCGCGATATTCTTAAGTTCACTTATCGGGCTTTTTCTATACCTTTGCATGTTTTTTCAAAAATCTTACCACCACAGGCTTTAAGAGGAAGGAAAAATACGCAGAACTGTGTAGGGCATATCTTCGGGCAGTTACTGCGATTGTTCGAAATATAGCCTCGTAAGTAACCACATACATCGCGATATTCTTATGTTCACTTATCGGGCTTTTTCTATACCTTTGCACGTTTTTTTGGGAATCTAACCATCAAATATAGCCTCGTAAGTAACCTCATCAATCGCAAAATTCTTAGATTCACTTATCGGGCTTTTTCTATACCTTTGCATGTTTTTTCAAAAATCTTACCACCACAGGCTTTAAGAGGAAGGAAAAACACGCAGAACTGTGTAGGGCATATCTTCGGGCAGCTGCTGCTAAGGTTCGAAATATAGCCTCGTAAGTAACCACATACATCGCGATATTCTTATGTTCACTTATCGGGCATTTTCTATACCTCTGCACGTTTTTTCGGGTATCTAATCACCACAGGCTCAAAGTGGTCGTAGTAAAACGCAAAACTGTGTAGGGCAGATCTTCGGGCAGTTACTGCTAAGGTTCCAAGTATAGCCTCGTAAGTAACCACATAAATCGCGATATTCTTATGTTCACTTATCGGGCTTTCGCTGTACTTTTGCACGTATTTTCGGGAATCTACCCACCACAGGCTCAATGAGTACGGAAAAATACGCAAAACTGTGTATGGCAGATCTTCTGGCAGCTGCTGCTAAGGTTCGAAGTATAGCCTCGTACGTAACCACATAAATCGCGATAGTCTTAAGTTCACTTATCGGGCTTTTTCTATACCTTTGCATGTTTTTTCAAAAATCTTACCACCACAGGCTTTAAGAGGAAGGGAAAACACGCAAAACTGTGTAGGGCAGATCTTCGGGCAGTTGCTGCTAAGGTTCGAAATATAGCCTCGTAAGTAACCTCATCAATCGCAAAATTCTTAGATTCACTTATTGGGCTTTTTCCTATACCTTTGCATGTTTTTCCAAAAATCTTACCACCACAGGCTTTAAGAGGAAGGAAAAACACGCAGAACTGTGTAGGGCATATCTTCGGGCAGCTGCTGCTAAGGTTCGAAATATAGCCTCGTAAGTAACCCCGTTAATCGCGAAATTCTTAAGTTCACTTATCGGGCTTTTTCTATACCTTTGCACGTTTTTTTGGGAATCTAACCACCAAATATAGCCTCGTAAGTAACCACATAAATCGCGAAATTCTTAAGTTCACTAATCGGGCTTTTTCTATACCTCTGCACGTTTTTTCGGGTATCTAATCACCACAGGCTCAAAGTGGTCGTAGTAAAACGCAAAACTGTGTAGGGCAGATCTTCGGGCAGTTACTGCTAAGGTTCCAAGTATAGCCTCGTAAGTAACCACATAAATCGCGATAGTCTTAAGTTCACTTATCGGGCTTTTTCTATACCTTTGCATGTTTTTTCAAAAATCTTACCACCACAGGCTTTAAGAGGAAGGAAAAACACGCAAATCTTTATAGGGCAGATCTTCGGGCAGTTACTGCGAAGGTTCCACGTACAGCCTCGTAAGTAACCACATAAATCGCGATATTCTTAAGTTCACTTATCGGGCTTTCGCTGTAATTTTGCACGTATTTTCGGGAATCTACCAACCACAGGCTCAATAAGTACGGAAAAATACGCAAAACTTTATAGGGCAGATCTTCGGGCAGTTACTGCTAAGGGCGAAGTATAGCTTCGTAAGTAACCACATAAATCGCGAAATTCTCAGGTTCACTTATCGGGCTTTTTCTGTACATTTGCACGTTTTTCCGAAAATCCTACCACCATAGGCTTAAAGTGGTAGGTAAATTACGCAGAACTGTGTATGGCAGATCTTCTGGCAGCTGCTGCTAAGGTTCGAAGTATAGCCTCGTACGTAACCACATAAATCGCGAAATTCTTAAGTTCACTTATCGGGCATTCTCTGTACTTTTGCACGTTTTTCTGGGAATCTAACCACCACAGGTTCAAAGAGGACGGAGAAAAACGCAAACCTGAGTAGGGCAGATCTTTGGGCAGCTGCTGCTAAGGTTCGAAATATAGCCTCGTAAGTAACCCCGTTAATCGCGAAATTCTTAAGTCCACTTATCGGGCTTTTTCTATACCTTTGCACGTTTTTTTGGGAATCTAACCACCACAGGTTCAAAGAGGACGGGGAAAAACGCAAAACTATTTAGGGCAGATCTTTGGGCAGCTGCTGCTAAGGTTCGAAGTATAGCCTCGTACGTAACCACATAAATCGCGAAATTCTTATGTTCACTTATCGGGCTTTCTCTGTACATTTGCACGATTTTTCGGGAATCTAACCATCAAATATAGCCTCGTAAGTAACCTCATCAATCGCAAAATTCTTAGATTCACTTATCGGGCTTTTTCTATACCTTTGCATGTTTTTTCAAAAATCTTACTACCACAGGCTTTAAGAGGAAGGAAAAACACGCAGAACTGTGTAGGGCATATCTTCGGGCAGCTGCTGCTAAAGTTCGAAATATAGCCTCGTAAGTAACCACATAAATCGCGATATTCTTATGTTCACTTATCGGGGTTTTTCTATACCTCTGCACGTTTTTTCGGGTATCTAATCACCACAGGCTCAAAGTGGTCGTAGTAAAACGCAAAACTGTTTAGGGCAGATCTACGGGCAGTTACTGCTAAGGTTCCAAGTATAGCCTCGTAAGTAACCACATAAATCGCGATAGTCTTAAGTTCACTTATCGGGCTTTTTCTATACCTTTGCATGTTTTTTCAAAAATCTTACCACCACAGGCTTTAAGAGGAAGGAAAAACACGCAAAACTGTGTAGGGCAGATCTTCGGGCAGTTGCTGCTAAGGTTCGAAATATAGCCTCGTAAGTAACCTCATCAATCGCAAAATTCTTAGATTCACTTATTGGGCCTTTTCTATACCTTTGCATGTTTTTTCAAAAATCTTACCACCACAGGCTTTAAGAGGAAGGAAAAACACGCAAAACTTTATAGGGCAGATACTGCGAAGGTTCCACGTATAGCCTCGTAAGTAACCACATAAATCGCGATATTCTTAAGTTCGCTTATCGGGCTTTCGCTGTACTTTTGCACGTATTTTCGGGAATCTACCCACCACAGGCTCAATGAGTACGGAAAAATACGCAAAACTTTATAGGGCAGATCTTCGGGCAGTTACTGCTAAGGGTCGAAGTATAGCTTCGTAAGTAACCACATAAATCGCGAAATTCTTAGGTTCACTTATCGGGCTTTTTCTGTACATTTGCACGTTTTTTCGGAAATCCTACCACCATAGGCTTAAAGTGGAAGGTAAATCACGCAGAACTGTGTATGGCAGATCTTCTGGCAGCTGCTGCTAAGGTTCGAAGTATAGCCTCGTACGTAACCACATAAATCGCGAAATTCGTAAGTTCACTTATCGGGCATTCTCTGTACTTTTGCACGTTTTTCTGGGAATCTAACCGCCACAGGTTCAAAGAGGACGGGGAAAAACGCAAAACTTTTTAGGGCAGATCTTTGGGCAGCTACTGCTAAGGTTCGAAGTATAGCTTCGTACGTAACCACATAAATCGCGAAATTCTTATGTTCACTTATCGGGCTTTCTCTGTACATTTGCACGATTTTTCGGGAATCTTACCACCACAGGCTTAAAGTGGAAGGTAAAACACGCAGAACTGTGTAGGGCATATCTTCGGGCAGCTGCTGCTAAGGTTCGAAATATAACCTCGTATGTATCCTCATCAATCGCAAAATTCTTAGATTCACATATCGGGCTTTTTCTATACCTTTGCATGTTTTTTCAAAAATCTTACCACCACAGGCTTTAAGAGGAAGGAAAAACACGCAAAACTTTATAGGGCAGATCTTCGGGCAGTTACTGCGAAGGTTCCACGTATAGCCTCGTAAGTAACCACATAAATCGCGATATTCTTAAGTTCACTTATCGGGCTTTCGCTGTACTTTTGCACCTATTTTCGGTAATCTACCCACCACAGGCTCAATGAGTACGGAAAAATACGCAAAATATTATAGGGCAGATCTTCGGGCAGTTACTGCTAAGGGTCGAAGTATAGCTTCGTAAGTAACCACATAAATCGCAAAATTCTTAGATTCACTTATCGGGCTTTTTCTATACCTTTGCATGTTTTTTCAAAAATCTTACCACCACAGGCTTTAAGAGGAAGGAAAAACACGCAGAACTGTGTAGGGCATATCTTCGGGCAGCTGCTGCGAAGGTTCGAAATATAGCCTCGTAAGTAACCTCATCAATCGCAAAATTCTTAGATTCACTTATTGGGCTTTTTCTATACCTTTGCATGTTTTTTCAAAAATCTTACCACCACAGGCTTTAAGAGGAAGGAAAAACACGCAAAACTTTATAGGGCAGATCTTCGGGCAGTTACTGCGAAGGTTCCACGTATAGCCTCGTAAGTAACCACATAAATCGCGATATTCTTAAGTTCACTTATCGGGCTTTCGCTGTACTTTTGCACGTATTTTCGGTAATCCTACCACCACAGGCTTAAACTGGAAGGTAAAACACGCAGAACTGTGTAGGGCAGATCTTCGGGCAGTTACTGCGAAGGTTCCACGTATAGCCTCGTAAGTAATCACATAAATCGCGATATTCTTAAGTTCACTTATCGGGCTTTCGCTGTACTTTTGCACGTATTTTCGGTAATCTACCCACCACAGGCTCAATGAGTACGGAAAAATACGCAAAATATTATAGGGCAGATCTTCGGGCAGTTACTGCTAAGGGTCGAAGTATAGCTTCGTAAGTAACCACATAAATCGCAAAATTCTTAGATTCACTTATCGGGCTTTTTCTATACCTTTGCATGTTTTTTCAAAAATCTTACCACCACAGGCTTTAAGAGGAAGGAAAAACACGCAAAGCTTTATAGGGCAGTTACTGCTATGATTCCAAGTATAGCCTCGTAAGTAACGACAGAAATCGCGAAATTCTTAAGTTCACTTATCGGGCTTTCCCTGCACTTTTGCACGTATTTTCGGAAATCCTACCACCACAGGCTTAAACTGGAAGGTAAAACACGCAGAACTGTGTAGGGCAGATCTTTGGGCAGCTGCTGCTAAGGTTCGATGTATAGCCTCGTAAGTAACCACATAAATTGCGAAATTCTTAAGTTCACTTATCGGGCTTTCTCTGCACTTTTGCACGTATTTTCGGCAATCTACCCACCACAGGCTCAATAAGTACGGAAAAATACGCAAAACTTTATAGGGCAGAACTTCTGGCAGCTGCTGCTAAGGTTCGAAGTATAGCCTCGTATGTAACCACATAAATCGTGAAATGCTTAAGTTCACTTATCGGGCTTTTTCTATACATTTGCACGTTTTTTCAAAAATCTTACCATAACAGGCCCAAAGAGCACGTAGAAAAACGCAAAACTGTGTAGGGCAGATCTTTGGGCAGTTACTGCTAAGGGCCGTAGTATATTCTCGTAAGTAACCCCGTTAATCGCGAAATTCTTAGGTTCACTTATCGGGCTTTTTCTGTACATTAGCACATTTTTTCGGAAATCCTACCACCACAGGCTTAAACTGGAAGGTAAAACACGCAGAGTGTGTAGGGCAGATCTTTGGGCAGCTGCTGCTAAGGTTCGATGTATAGCCTTGTACGTAACCACATAAATCGCGAAATTCTTAAGTTCACTTATCGGGCTTTCTCTGCACTTTTGCACGTATTTTCGGCAATCTACCCACCACAGGCTCAATAAGTACGGAAAAATACGCAAAACTTTATAGGGCAGAACTTCTGGCAGCTGCTGCTAAGGTTCGAAGTATAGCCTCGTATGTAACCACATAAATCGTGAAATGCTTAAGTTCACTTATCGGGCTTTCTCTGTACATTTGCACGTTTTTTCGGGAATCTTACCACCACAGGCTTACAGTGGAAGGTAAAACACGCAGAACTGTGTAGGGCATTTCTTGCTGCTAAGGGTCGAAGTATAGCCTCGTAAGTAACCTCATCAATCGCAAAATTCTTAGATTCACTTATTGGGCCTTTTCTATACCTTTGCATGTTTTTTCAAAAATCTTACCACCACAGGCTTTAAGAGGAAGGAAAAACACGCAAAACTTTATAGGGCAGATACTGCGAAGGTTCCACGTATAGCCTCGTAAGTAACCACATAAATCGCGATATTCTTAAGTTCGCTTATCGGGCTTTCGCTGTACTTTTGCACGTATTTTCGGGAATCTACCCACCACAGGCTCAATGAGTACGGAAAAATACGCAAAACTTTATAGGGCAGATCTTCGGGCAGTTACTGCTAAGGGTCGAAGTATAGCTTCGTAAGTAACCACATAAATCGCGAAATTCTTAGGTTCACTTATCGGGCTTTTTCTGTACATTTGCACGTTTTTTCGGAAATCCTACCACCATAGGCTTAAAGTGGAAGGTAAATCACGCAGAACTGTGTATGGCAGATCTTCTGGCAGCTGCTGCTAAGGTTCGAAGTATAGCCTCGTACGTAACCACATAAATCGCGAAATTCGTAAGTTCACTTATCGGGCATTCTCTGTACTTTTGCACGTTTTTCTGGGAATCTAACCGCCACAGGTTCAAAGAGGACGGGGAAAAACGCAAAACTTTTTAGGGCAGATCTTTGGGCAGCTACTGCTAAGGTTCGAAGTATAGCTTCGTACGTAACCACATAAATCGCGAAATTCTTATGTTCACTTATCGGGCTTTCTCTGTACATTTGCACGATTTTTCGGGAATCTTACCACCACAGGCTTAAAGTGGAAGGTAAAACACGCAGAACTGTGTAGGGCATATCTTCGGGCAGCTGCTGCTAAGGTTCGAAATATAACCTCGTATGTATCCTCATCAATCGCAAAATTCTTAGATTCACATATCGGGCTTTTTCTATACCTTTGCATGTTTTTTCAAAAATCTTACCACCACAGGCTTTAAGAGGAAGGAAAAACACGCAAAACTTTATAGGGCAGATCTTCGGGCAGTTACTGCGAAGGTTCCACGTATAGCCTCGTAAGTAACCACATAAATCGCGATATTCTTAAGTTCACTTATCGGGCTTTCGCTGTACTTTTGCACCTATTTTCGGTAATCTACCCACCACAGGCTCAATGAGTACGGAAAAATACGCAAAATATTATAGGGCAGATCTTCGGGCAGTTACTGCTAAGGGTCGAAGTATAGCTTCGTAAGTAACCACATAAATCGCAAAATTCTTAGATTCACTTATCGGGCTTTTTCTATACCTTTGCATGTTTTTTCAAAAATCTTACCACCACAGGCTTTAAGAGGAAGGAAAAACACGCAGAACTGTGTAGGGCATATCTTCGGGCAGCTGCTGCGAAGGTTCGAAATATAGCCTCGTAAGTAACCTCATCAATCGCAAAATTCTTAGATTCACTTATTGGGCTTTTTCTATACCTTTGCATGTTTTTTCAAAAATCTTACCACCACAGGCTTTAAGAGGAAGGAAAAACACGCAAAACTTTATAGGGCAGATCTTCGGGCAGTTACTGCGAAGGTTCCACGTATAGCCTCGTAAGTAACCACATAAATCGCGATATTCTTAAGTTCACTTATCGGGCTTTCGCTGTACTTTTGCACGTATTTTCGGTAATCCTACCACCACAGGCTTAAACTGGAAGGTAAAACACGCAGAACTGTGTAGGGCAGATCTTCGGGCAGTTACTGCGAAGGTTCCACGTATAGCCTCGTAAGTAACCACATAAATCGCGATATTCTTAAGTTCACTTATCGGGCTTTCGCTGTACTTTTGCACGTATTTTCGGTAATCTACCCACCACAGGCTCAATGAGTACGGAAAAATACGCAAAATATTATAGGGCAGATCTTCGGGCAGTTACTGCTAAGGGTCGAAGTATAGCTTCGTAAGTAACCACATAAATCGCAAAATTCTTAGATTCACTTATCGGGCTTTTTCTATACCTTTGCATGTTTTTTCAAAAATCTTACCACCACAGGCTTTAAGAGGAAGGAAAAACACGCAAAGCTTTATAGGGCAGTTACTGCTATGATTCCAAGTATAGCCTCGTAAGTAACCACAGAAATCGCGAAATTCTTAAGTTCACTTATCGGGCTTTCCCTGCACTTTTGCACGTATTTTCGGAAATCCTACCACCACAGGCTTAAACTGGAAGGTAAAACACGCAGAACTGTGTAGGGCAGATCTTTGGGCAGCTGCTGCTAAGGTTCGATGTATAGCCTCGTAAGTAACCACATAAATTGCGAAATTCTTAAGTTCACTTATCGGGCTTTCTCTGCACTTTTGCACGTATTTTCGGCAATCTTCCCACCACAGGCTCAATAAGTACGGAAAAATACGCAAAACTTTATAGGGCAGAACTTCTGGCAGCTGCTGCTAAGGTTCGAAGTATAGCCTCGTATGTAACCACATAAATCGTGAATTGCTTAAGTTCACTTATCGGGCTTTTTCTATACATTTGCACGTTTTTTCAAAAATCTTACCATAACAGGCCCAAAGAGCACGTAGAAAAACGCAAAACTGTGTAGGGCAGATCTTTGGGCAGTTACTGCTAAGGGCCGTAGTATATTCTCGTAAGTAACCCCGTTAATCGCGAAATTCTTAGGTTCACTTATCGGGCTTTTTCTGTACATTAGCACATTTTTTCGGAAATCCTACCACCACAGGCTTAAACTGGAAGGTAAAACACGCAGAGTGTGTAGGGCAGATCTTTGGGCAGCTGCTGCTAAGGTTCGATGTATAGCCTTGTACGTAACCACATAAATCGCGAAATTCTTAAGTTCACTTATCGGGCTTTCTCTGCACTTTTGCACGTATTTTCGGCAATCTACCCACCACAGGCTCAATAAGTACGGAAAAATACGCAAAACTTTATAGGGCAGAACTTCTGGCAGCTGCTGCTAAGGTTCGAAGTATAGCCTCGTATGTAACCACATAAATCGTGAAATGCTTAAGTTCACTTATCGGGCTTTCTCTGTACATTTGCACGTTTTTTCGGGAATCTTACCACCACAGGCTTACAGTGGAAGGTAAAACACGCAGAACTGTGTAGGGCATTTCTTGCTGCTAAGGGTCGAAGTATAGCCTCGTACGTAACCACATAAATCGCGAAATTCTTATGTTCACTTATCGGGCTTTCTCTGTACATTTGCACGATTTTTCGGGAATCTAACCATCAAATATAGCCTCGTAAGTAACCTCATCAATCGCAAAATTCTTAGATTCACTTATCGGGCTTTTTCTATACCTTTGCATGTTTTTTCAAAAATCTTACCACCACAGGCTTAAACTGGAAGGTAAAACACGCAGAACTGTGTAGGGCATATCTTCGGGCAGCTGCTGCTAAGGTTCGAAATATAGCCTCGTAAGTAACCACATAAATCGCGATATTCTTATGTTCACTTATCGGGCTTTTTCTATACCTCTGCACGTTTTTTCGGGTATCTAATCACCACAGGCTCAAAGTGGTCGTAGTAAAACGCAAAACTGTGTAGCGCAGATCTTCGGGCAGTTGCTGCTAAGGTTCGAAGTATAGCCTCGTAAGTAACCCCGTTAATCGCGAAATTCTTAGGCTCACAAATTGGGCTTTCTCTGTACTTTTGCACGTATTTTCGGGAATCTACCCACCACAGGCTCAATGAGTACGGAAAAATACGCAAAACTTTATAGGTCAGATTATCGGGCAGCTGCTGCTAAGGTTCGAAGTATAGCCTCGTAAGTAACCTCATAAATCGCGAAATTCTTACGTTCACTTATCGGGCTTTCTCGGTACTTTTGCACGTTTTTTCGGGAATCTTACCACCACAGGCTTTAAGAGGAAGGAAAAACACGCAAAACTATATAGGGCAGATCTTCGGACAGTTACTGCTAAGGTTCCAAGTATAGCCTCGCAAGTAACCACATAAATCGCGATATTCATAAGTTCACTTATCGGGCTTTTTCTATACCTTTGCATGTTTTGTCAAAAATCTTACCACCACAGGCTTTAAGAGGAAGGAAAAACACGCAAAACTTTATAGGGCAGATCTTCGGGCAGTTACTGCTAAGGTTCCAAGTATAGCCTCGTAAGTAACCACATAAATCGGGATATTCTTATGTTCACTTATCGGGCTTTCGCTGTACTTTTGCACGTATTTTCGGGAATCTACCCACCACAGGCTCAATGAGTACGGAAAAATACGCAAAACTGTGTATGGCAGATCTTCTGGCAGCTGCTGCTAAGGTTCGAAGTATAGCCTCGTATGTAACCTCATAAATCGCGAAATTCTTACGTTCGCTTATCGGGCTTTTTCTATACATTTACACGTTTTTTCAAAAATCTTACCATAACAGGCCCAAAGAGCACGTAGAAAAACGCAAAACTGTGTAGGGCAGATCTTTGGGCAGTTACTGCTAAGGGCCGTAGTATATTCTCGTAAGTAACCCCGTTAATCGCGAAATTCTTAGGTTCACTTATCGGGCTTTTTCTGTACATTAGCACATTTTTTCGGAAATCCTACCACCACAGGCTTAAACTGGAAGGTAAAACACGCAGAGTGTGTAGGGCAGATCTTTGGGCAGCTGCTGCTAAGGTTCGATGTATAGCCTTGTACGTAACCACATAAATCGCGAAATTCTTAAGTTCACTTATCGGGCTTTCTCTGCACTTTTGCACGTATTTTCGGCAATCTACCCACCACAGGCTCAATAAGTACGGAAAAATACGCAAAACTTTATAGGGCAGAACTTCTGGCAGCTGCTGCTAAGGTTCGAAGTATAGCCTCGTATGTAACCACATAAATCGTGAAATGCTTAAGTTCACTTATCGGGCTTTCTCTGTACATTTGCACGTTTTTTCGGGAATCTTACCACCACAGGCTTACAGTGGAAGGTAAAACACGCAGAACTGTGTAGGGCATTTCTTGCTGCTAAGGGTCGAAGTATAGCCTCGTACGTAACCACATAAATCGCGAAATTCTTATGTTCACTTATCGGGCTTTCTCTGTACATTTGCACGATTTTTCGGGAATCTAACCATCAAATATAGCCTCGTAAGTAACCTCATCAATCGCAAAATTCTTAGATTCACTTATCGGGCTTTTTCTATACCTTTGCATGTTTTTTCAAAAATCTTACCACCACAGGCTTAAACTGGAAGGTAAAACACGCAGAACTGTGTAGGGCATATCTTCGGGCAGCTGCTGCTAAGGTTCGAAATATAGCCTCGTAAGTAACCACATAAATCGCGATATTCTTATGTTCACTTATCGGGCTTTTTCTATACCTCTGCACGTTTTTTCGGGTATCTAATCACCACAGGCTCAAAGTGGTCGTAGTAAAACGCAAAACTGTGTAGCGCAGATCTTCGGGCAGTTGCTGCTAAGGTTCGAAGTATAGCCTCGTAAGTAACCCCGTTAATCGCGAAATTCTTAGGCTCACAAATTGGGCTTTCTCTGTACTTTTGCACGTATTTTCGGGAATCTACCCACCACAGGCTCAATGAGTACGGAAAAATACGCAAAACTTTATAGGTCAGATTATCGGGCAGCTGCTGCTAAGGTTCGAAGTATAGCCTCGTAAGTAACCTCATAAATCGCGAAATTCTTACGTTCACTTATCGGGCTTTCTCGGTACTTTTGCACGTTTTTTCGGGAATCTTACCACCACAGGCTTTAAGAGGAAGGAAAAACACGCAAAACTATATAGGGCAGATCTTCGGACAGTTACTGCTAAGGTTCCAAGTATAGCCTCGCAAGTAACCACATAAATCGCGATATTCATAAGTTCACTTATCGGGCTTTTTCTATACCTTTGCATGTTTTGTCAAAAATCTTACCACCACAGGCTTTAAGAGGAAGGAAAAACACGCAAAACTTTATAGGGCAGATCTTCGGGCAGTTACTGCTAAGGTTCCAAGTATAGCCTCGTAAGTAACCACATAAATCGGGATATTCTTATGTTCACTTATCGGGCTTTCGCTGTACTTTTGCACGTATTTTCGGGAATCTACCCACCACAGGCTCAATGAGTACGGAAAAATACGCAAAACTGTGTATGGCAGATCTTCTGGCAGCTGCTGCTAAGGTTCGAAGTATAGCCTCGTATGTAACCTCATAAATCGCGAAATTCTTACGTTCGCTTATCGGGCTTTTTCTATACATTTACACGTTTTTTCAAAAATCTTACCATAACAGGCCCAAAGAGCACGTAGAAAAACGCAAAACTGTGTAGGGCAGATCTTTGGGCAGTTACTGCTAAGGGCCGTAGTATATTCTCGTAAGTAACCCCGTTAATCGCGAAATTCTTAGGTTCACTTATCGGGCTTTTTCTGTACATTAGCACATTTTTTCGGAAATCCTACCACCACAGGCTTAAACTGGAAGGTAAAACACGCAGAGTGTGTAGGGCAGATCTTTGGGCAGCTGCTGCTAAGGTTCGATGTATAGCCTTGTACGTAACCACATAAATCGCGAAATTCTTAAGTTCACTTATCGGGCTTTCTCTGCACTTTTGCACGTATTTTCGGCAATCTACCCACCACAGGCTTACAGTGGAAGGTAAAACACGCAGAACTGTGTAGGGCATTTCTTGCTGCTAAGGGTCGAAGTATAGCCTCGTACGTAACCACATAAATCGCGAAATTCTTATGTTCACTTATCGGGCTTTCTCTGTACATTTGCACGATTTTTCGGGAATCTAACCATCAAATATAGCCTCGTAAGTAACCTCATCAATCGCAAAATTCTTAGATTCACTTATCGGGCTTTTTCTATACCTTTGCATGTTTTTTCAAAAATCTTACCACCACAGGCTTAAACTGGAAGGTAAAACACGCAGAACTGTGTAGGGCATATCTTCGGGCAGCTGCTGCTAAGGTTCGAAATATAGCCTCGTAAGTAACCACATAAATCGCGATATTCTTATGTTCACTTATCGGGCTTTTTCTATACCTCTGCACGTTTTTTCGGGTATCTAATCACCACAGGCTCAAAGTGGTCGTAGTAAAACGCAAAACTGTGTAGCGCAGATCTTCGGGCAGTTGCTGCTAAGGTTCGAAGTATAGCCTCGTAAGTAACCCCGTTAATCGCGAAATTCTTAGGCTCACAAATTGGGCTTTCTCTGTACTTTTGCACGTATTTTCGGGAATCTACCCACCACAGGCTCAATGAGTACGGAAAAATACGCAAAACTTTATAGGTCAGATTATCGGGCAGCTGCTGCTAAGGTTCGAAGTATAGCCTCGTAAGTAACCTCATAAATCGCGAAATTCTTACGTTCACTTATCGGGCTTTCTCGGTACTTTTGCACGTTTTTTCGGGAATCTTACCACCACAGGCTTTAAGAGGAAGGAAAAACACGCAAAACTATATAGGGCAGATCTTCGGACAGTTACTGCTAAGGTTCCAAGTATAGCCTCGCAAGTAACCACATAAATCGCGATATTCATAAGTTCACTTATCGGGCTTTTTCTATACCTTTGCATGTTTTGTCAAAAATCTTACCACCACAGGCTTTAAGAGGAAGGAAAAACACGCAAAACTTTATAGGGCAGATCTTCGGGCAGTTACTGCTAAGGTTCCAAGTATAGCCTCGTAAGTAACCACATAAATCGGGATATTCTTATGTTCACTTATCGGGCTTTCGCTGTACTTTTGCACGTATTTTCGGGAATCTACCCACCACAGGCTCAATGAGTACGGAAAAATACGCAAAACTGTGTATGGCAGATCTTCTGGCAGCTGCTGCTAAGGTTCGAAGTATAGCCTCGTATGTAACCTCATAAATCGCGAAATTCTTACGTTCGCTTATCGGGCTTTTTCTATACATTTACACGTTTTTTCAAAAATCTTACCATAACAGGCCCAAAGAGCACGTAGAAAAACGCAAAACTGTGTAGGGCAGATCTTTGGGCAGTTACTGCTAAGGGCCGTAGTATATTCTCGTAAGTAACCCCGTTAATCGCGAAATTCTTAGGTTCACTTATCGGGCTTTTTCTGTACATTAGCACATTTTTTCGGAAATCCTACCACCACAGGCTTAAACTGGAAGGTAAAACACGCAGAGTGTGTAGGGCAGATCTTTGGGCAGCTGCTGCTAAGGTTCGATGTATAGCCTTGTACGTAACCACATAAATCGCGAAATTCTTAAGTTCACTTATCGGGCTTTCTCTGCACTTTTGCACGTATTTTCGGCAATCTACCCACCACAGGCTCAATAAGTACGGAAAAATACGCAAAACTTTATAGGGCAGAACTTCTGGCAGCTGCTGCTAAGGTTCGAAGTATAGCCTCGTATGTAACCACATAAATCGTGAAATGCTTAAGTTCACTTATCGGGCTTTCTCTGTACATTTGCACGTTTTTTCGGGAATCTTACCACCACAGGCTTACAGTGGAAGGTAAAACACGCAGAACTGTGTAGGGCATTTCTTCGGGCAGCTGCTGCTAAGGGTCGAAGTATAGCCTCGTACGTAACCACATAAATCGCGAAATTCTTATGTTCACTTATCGGGCTTTCTCTGTACATTTGCACGATTTTTCGGGAATCTAACCATCAAATATAGCCTCGTAAGTAACCTCATCAATCGCAAAATTCTTAGATTCACTTATCGGGCTTTTTCTATACCTTTGCATGTTTTTTCAAAAATCTTACCACCACAGGCTTTAAGAGGAAGGAAAAACACGCAGAACTGTGTAGGGCAGGTCTTCGAGCAGCTGCTGCTAAGGTTCGAAGTACAGCCCCGTAAGTAACCTTATAAATTGCGAAATTCTTAGGTTCACTTATCGGGCTTTTTCTATACCTTTGCACGTTTTTTCAAAAATCTTAGCACAACAGGCTCATAGAGGACGGAGAAAAACGCAAAACACTGTATGGCAGATCTTCTGGCAGCTGCTGCTAAGGTTCGAAATATAGCATCGTAAGTAACCACATAAATCGCGAAATTCTTAAGTTCACTTATCGGGCTTTCTCTGTACTTTTGCTCGTATTTTCGAGAATCTTACCACGACAGGCTTAAAGTGGAAGGTAAAACACGCAGAACTGTGTAGGGCAGATCTTCTGGCAGTTACTGCTATGGGCCAAAGTAGTGATGGGCGATTCTACTCGATTCTTTAAAAATCGACGATTATTTTCTTGGAGAATCGATTATTTCGTCGATTATTTTCGACAAGCGATTCTCGGGAATCGATTCTTTTTGAACTGAGAATCGAATCGTGTCGCACGAAAACAGGGGGGGGGGGAGAGGGAATCAGTATACATATCTATATATTTTCCGTAGTCTCTGTTCTCTTTCTCTAGTCAGTTACCACTCTGAGCTGACGAGGGAGAGAGAGAGAGAGAGAGAGAGAGAGAGAGAGAAAACATCTACGTGAGTCTAACCTCTAAATCACATCTAAATCGCTTGTGTCTCGCAATAAGTGCTGTGTGCTGCCTGGGTCTGCTGACTAAACTTTTATGAACGCCGTGAAGGTAAAATGGATCAAGTGAGTATCTTAAATGCACTGGTACGTTTTAATTAATGAAAATAATTGTTTTTATTAAACTTTATTATAGATTCACTCTTGTGGATACTGCAAAGAAAAATTCAAATTGGTTGAAGCCAATAACCATGCATGCTTGAAAATGTTTCCGTCTTTTGATATTACAGATGATAAAGTTATTTATCCTCAAGATGGTAATTGTATCTACTTATTGTACAAATTTCACATAGATATCTAAATTTACGCGTATGTTCGACCGTCATAATATATTTACAATCCATTAATTAATTTTATAATTTCAAATTCCGTCCAGGACGTGGTACCACATATTACGCAAACGTACACGAAAACTATTATTCTGATCCAGTAGATTATTGTGCTACTGATGATCATAATGAAGGCAGGATGCAAGAATCGGAACCTCTGGTACCTCAAGTGGAAAAACAGACAGACAATAGCGAAAAAAATGAAGGATCTCAGAACATTACAGTACCAGAAACTCCCCAAACAGATCGAACACATGTACAAGATGATAAATCTTTTAGCTCCAAACTTCAACCAAAAAAATCAACAATTTGGATGCATATTTCAAAGGCAAAAGAAAAGGATTATTTAATATGTAATTATTGTCAAAAGCAATACAAAACATGTGGGAACACAACTAATATGTTAAAACACTTGCGAAGTGCACATCCGCTTTTTTTTGAAAACTCTAACTCTACACCACCTACAGAAACACAAACCAAAGCTGTGAAACGATCATTAGAAAACGTCGAAAACGACATTGAACCAAAAAGGAACAAATCGACTCAGTCAACTCCTTCAGCTACGATTCAGCCACTTAAACAAAATTTAAAAAGTAATACAGTAACAAAACAATCTAACGTAAGTAATAATTTATTTATCATGATTCATTTAGTTTTTTAATATCTTTTAAAAATATCTTACATTTACAGTTTATAGCAAAGCCTTGCGGAATTAAAGATGCCTTCGCTCGCATAACCTCGTTCAAAGGTAAATCAAAAATATGAATTTAATCTTCCATTTTTTCATAACATATTTACAATTTTTTATAGTATATTTACAATTTTGTATAACATATTTACAATTTTTTATAACATATTTACAATTTTTTATTTGTAGATGGTGGTTCTTCGTCGGATAAAATTTCAAACACCATTCTATACATGATCTGTAAAGATACACTGCCTGTTTCGATAGTAGAGTTTGAAGGTTTCAAGGAGTTGATAAAACTGTTGGCACCTTTATACAAGGTTCCATCAAAAAAAACGATGACCCGGAAACTTGAATCTAGGTATAACATTATGAAAGAAGCTTTTATAAAAGAATTAGAGGATGTGCCTTATTATTGTCTCACAGCTGACAATTGGACCGATTCCTCGAATCAGAGTTACATAGGTATAACAATACACTATGTAAATAACTCGGCAATGACAGGAAGAGTGCTAGGCTGCTTCCCACTTTATGAAAATCACACCTCCGAATATCTGATGAAATCAATCCAAAATATATTTGATGATTTTAAAATTAAGAAGGACAAAGTTACAGCGATGATCACCGACGGAGCGCCAAATATTAAGAAAGCTGGTATCGATTTGCTAGGTAAAGACAAACATCTTGTCTGCATCGCTCACGTGGTCTCTCACCTGTTACCCGATGCGCTTAATAATTTTAAAGAATTCAATACAATCATTGATAAAGTTAAAGCCATTGTTACTCAAATGAAGCGAAGCATACCGGCGTCGGATAAACTGAAAGAAATGCAGCTAAAGGATGGAAAAACGGAAGGAACTATTTTAAAATTGAAGCTTGATGTCCCTACTCGCTGGACCACAAAAATTGAAATGCTGGAACGATATATTTTACTAGAGCCATATATTTATAACGCAATAAATAAGTGCGAAAAGCCTCTAAACTTATTAACTAGAGAAGAGATAAGTATAGTTAAAGATATATTGCCTATTATGGAACCGATAAAAACCGTAATTACAGAGATCAGTGGCGATGATTACCCTACATGTAGTTTAATTATTCCAATCATCAATTGCATGAAGCAGAAAATCTGTTCAACAGTTCCCACAACAGAAGTAGGAGAATTATTTAAAACTAAACTACAAACTGCAATAGCAAACAGATTCAAAAACATTGAAATGTGTTCTCTTCTCGCCGTTTCAACTTTATTGGATCCGAGGTTCAAAAAAATTCACTTTAAAGACCCTTGTGCTGTTTCGTCAGCTTTAGCTCGAATACGAAAAGAGGTCGAAACAATGAAGCCAGTAGATCCTAAACCTAGACCGACAGCTGTAAATACAGTAAATTCAAATAGTATTTGGGACATACATGATAGTATTTTGGAGCAATCTCAGCAATCTACATTGTCATTTTCTGCGAGCGACACAAATATAGAAATCGAAGGGTATATCAAATTACAATTACTTTCCAGAACGGAAAACATTTTTGTGTATTGGCAAAATTTACAAGTGAATTTCCCAGTATTGAGTAAATTAGCTACACGTGTACTAGCAACGCTTGCTACAAGCGTTTCGTCGGAACGACTGTTTTCGAAAGCGGGCAATACGAAGAGAGACAGGCGGAACCGACTTACTGGTAATAGACTAAACATGCTTTTATTTTTGGGAAATTGCACGCTGGAAGAATGGTTTAAAGTGAATTAGTTTTAAGACATTCATTATGTATTTAATTAAATGTATTATATATTATTTCATTGTATTATAAACATTATAATTTTATTGTCATTGTAAGTATCATCAAAAGGCATGTTACAGATGTTCGATTGTTGTGTGGTTGTGTAGAATATAATATAATTAAATTTAACAATCTAATAACACATTTCCCCAGCATTTATTAATTTTGATTTCCTGTGTAAATGTAAAAAAATGAGGTGATTTTGATTAATACTGCTTTTTACGTTTTAATAGATTATGTTTAATAGTCATAAGATACTAATAATATTTAAATGGAAAGTTATTAATTTTTATTATTTTATTTTCAGCTGTATAATATACATACATTAATGAAATGAATTCACGAGATTTTTTAAAAAGCAACTTGAAGCGAGGAATTTTACAATTTCGAAAGATTCAATCAAGTTCAAAAAGTTGAAATCAAGTGATCACGATTTTTCTTAAAATCATGTATAATATATATCCGTTTTAATAATTAAAATTTAATGTATTTTTATATACATTCATTAATAAATAACCTTATCAGTATTAATTTGATGTTCAATTAATTATTAATTGTTTAATTTTTCGCGCTACGAAAATTTGGTATCGATTCTGACATCGATACTTCGATTATTTTTGAAAATAATCGATTTTCAGAAATCGATTCTTTTGACGATTCGATTCTTTGGCATCGATACTTTTTTGAAGAATCGCCCATCACTAGGCCAAAGTATTGCCCCGTAAGTAACCTCATAAATAGCGAAGTTCTTACGTACACTTATCGGGCATTTTGTGTACATTTGCACGTTTTTTCGGGAATCTTACCACCACAGGCTTAAAGTGGAAGGTAAAACACGCAGAACTGTGTAGGGCAGATCTTCTGGCAGCTGCTGCTAAGGTTCAAAATATAGCCTCGTATGTAACCTCATCAATCGCAAAATTCATAGATTCGACAGTCTTTAAGAGGAAGGAAAAACACGTAAAACTTTATAGGGCAGATCTTCGGGCAGTTACTGCTAAGGGTAGAAGTATAGCCTCGTGAGTAACCACATAAATCGTGAAATGCTTACGTTCACTTATTGGGCTTTCTCTGTACATTTGCACGTTTTTTCGGGAATCTAACCACCACAGGCTCAAAGAGTACGGAAACATTCGCAAAACTTTATGGGTCAGATCTTCGGGCAGCTGCTGCTAAGGTTCGAAGTACAGCCTCGCAAGTAACCACATAAATCGCGATATTCTTAAGTTCACTTATCGGGCTTTTTCTATACCTTTGCACGTTTTTTTGGGAATCTTACCACAACAGGCTCAAAGTGGTCGTAGTAAAACGCAAAACTGTGTAGGGCAAATCTTTTGGCAGCTGCTGCTAAGGTTCGAAGTATTGCCTCGTAAGTAACCACGTTAATCGCGAAATTCTTAAGTTCACTTATCGGGCTTTCTCTGTACATTTGCACGTTTTTTCGGGAATCTTACCACCACAGGCTTAAAGTGGAAGGTAAAACACGCAGAACTGTGGAGGGCATATCTTCGGGCAGCTGCTGCTAAGGTTCGAAATATAGCCTCGTAAGTAACCACATAAATCGTGAAATTATTATGTTCACTTATCGGGCTTTCTCTGTACTTTTGCACGTATTTTCGAGAATCTTACCACCACAGGCTTAAAGTGGAAGTAAAACACGCAAAACTGTGTAGGGCAGATCTTTGGGCAGCTGCTGCTAAGGTTCGATGTATAGCCTTGTACGTAACCACATAAATCGCGAAATTCTTAAGTTCACTTATCGGGCTTTCTCTGCACTTTTGCACGTATTTTCGGCAATCTACCCACCACAGGCTTACAGTGGAAGGTAAAACACGCAGAACTGTGTAGGGCATTTCTTGCTGCTAAGGGTCGAAGTATAGCCTCGTACGTAACCACATAAATCGCGAAATTCTTATGTTCACTTATCGGGCTTTCTCTGTACATTTGCACGATTTTTCGGGAATCTAACCATCAAATATAGCCTCGTAAGTAACCTCATCAATCGCAAAATTCTTAGATTCACTTATCGGGCTTTTTCTATACCTTTGCATGTTTTTTCAAAAATCTTACCACCACAGGCTTAAACTGGAAGGTAAAACACGCAGAACTGTGTAGGGCATATCTTCGGGCAGCTGCTGCTAAGGTTCGAAATATAGCCTCGTAAGTAACCACATAAATCGCGATATTCTTATGTTCACTTATCGGGCTTTTTCTATACCTCTGCACGTTTTTTCGGGTATCTAATCACCACAGGCTCAAAGTGGTCGTAGTAAAACGCAAAACTGTGTAGCGCAGATCTTCGGGCAGTTGCTGCTAAGGTTCGAAGTATAGCCTCGTAAGTAACCCCGTTAATCGCGAAATTCTTAGGCTCACAAATTGGGCTTTCTCTGTACTTTTGCACGTATTTTCGGGAATCTACCCACCACAGGCTCAATGAGTACGGAAAAATACGCAAAACTTTATAGGTCAGATTATCGGGCAGCTGCTGCTAAGGTTCGAAGTATAGCCTCGTAAGTAACCTCATAAATCGCGAAATTCTTACGTTCACTTATCGGGCTTTCTCGGTACTTTTGCACGTTTTTTCGGGAATCTTACCACCACAGGCTTTAAGAGGAAGGAAAAACACGCAAAACTATATAGGGCAGATCTTCGGACAGTTACTGCTAAGGTTCCAAGTATAGCCTCGCAAGTAACCACATAAATCGCGATATTCATAAGTTCACTTATCGGGCTTTTTCTATACCTTTGCATGTTTTGTCAAAAATCTTACCACCACAGGCTTTAAGAGGAAGGAAAAACACGCAAAACTTTATAGGGCAGATCTTCGGGCAGTTACTGCTAAGGTTCCAAGTATAGCCTCGTAAGTAACCACATAAATCGGGATATTCTTATGTTCACTTATCGGGCTTTCGCTGTACTTTTGCACGTATTTTCGGGAATCTACCCACCACAGGCTCAATGAGTACGGAAAAATACGCAAAACTGTGTATGGCAGATCTTCTGGCAGCTGCTGCTAAGGTTCGAAGTATAGCCTCGTATGTAACCTCATAAATCGCGAAATTCTTACGTTCGCTTATCGGGCTTTTTCTATACATTTACACGTTTTTTCAAAAATCTTACCATAACAGGCCCAAAGAGCACGTAGAAAAACGCAAAACTGTGTAGGGCAGATCTTTGGGCAGTTACTGCTAAGGGCCGTAGTATATTCTCGTAAGTAACCCCGTTAATCGCGAAATTCTTAGGTTCACTTATCGGGCTTTTTCTGTACATTAGCACATTTTTTCGGAAATCCTACCACCACAGGCTTAAACTGGAAGGTAAAACACGCAGAGTGTGTAGGGCAGATCTTTGGGCAGCTGCTGCTAAGGTTCGATGTATAGCCTTGTACGTAACCACATAAATCGCGAAATTCTTAAGTTCACTTATCGGGCTTTCTCTGCACTTTTGCACGTATTTTCGGCAATCTACCCACCACAGGCTTACAGTGGAAGGTAAAACACGCAGAACTGTGTAGGGCATTTCTTGCTGCTAAGGGTCGAAGTATAGCCTCGTACGTAACCACATAAATCGCGAAATTCTTATGTTCACTTATCGGGCTTTCTCTGTACATTTGCACGATTTTTCGGGAATCTAACCATCAAATATAGCCTCGTAAGTAACCTCATCAATCGCAAAATTCTTAGATTCACTTATCGGGCTTTTTCTATACCTTTGCATGTTTTTTCAAAAATCTTACCACCACAGGCTTAAACTGGAAGGTAAAACACGCAGAACTGTGTAGGGCATATCTTCGGGCAGCTGCTGCTAAGGTTCGAAATATAGCCTCGTAAGTAACCACATAAATCGCGATATTCTTATGTTCACTTATCGGGCTTTTTCTATACCTCTGCACGTTTTTTCGGGTATCTAATCACCACAGGCTCAAAGTGGTCGTAGTAAAACGCAAAACTGTGTAGCGCAGATCTTCGGGCAGTTGCTGCTAAGGTTCGAAGTATAGCCTCGTAAGTAACCCCGTTAATCGCGAAATTCTTAGGCTCACAAATTGGGCTTTCTCTGTACTTTTGCACGTATTTTCGGGAATCTACCCACCACAGGCTCAATGAGTACGGAAAAATACGCAAAACTTTATAGGTCAGATTATCGGGCAGCTGCTGCTAAGGTTCGAAGTATAGCCTCGTAAGTAACCTCATAAATCGCGAAATTCTTACGTTCACTTATCGGGCTTTCTCGGTACTTTTGCACGTTTTTTCGGGAATCTTACCACCACAGGCTTTAAGAGGAAGGAAAAACACGCAAAACTATATAGGGCAGATCTTCGGACAGTTACTGCTAAGGTTCCAAGTATAGCCTCGCAAGTAACCACATAAATCGCGATATTCATAAGTTCACTTATCGGGCTTTTTCTATACCTTTGCATGTTTTGTCAAAAATCTTACCACCACAGGCTTTAAGAGGAAGGAAAAACACGCAAAACTTTATAGGGCAGATCTTCGGGCAGTTACTGCTAAGGTTCCAAGTATAGCCTCGTAAGTAACCACATAAATCGGGATATTCTTATGTTCACTTATCGGGCTTTCGCTGTACTTTTGCACGTATTTTCGGGAATCTACCCACCACAGGCTCAATGAGTACGGAAAAATACGCAAAACTGTGTATGGCAGATCTTCTGGCAGCTGCTGCTAAGGTTCGAAGTATAGCCTCGTATGTAACCTCATAAATCGCGAAATTCTTACGTTCGCTTATCGGGCTTTTTCTATACATTTACACGTTTTTTCAAAAATCTTACCATAACAGGCCCAAAGAGCACGTAGAAAAACGCAAAACTGTGTAGGGCAGATCTTTGGGCAGTTACTGCTAAGGGCCGTAGTATATTCTCGTAAGTAACCCCGTTAATCGCGAAATTCTTAGGTTCACTTATCGGGCTTTTTCTGTACATTAGCACATTTTTTCGGAAATCCTACCACCACAGGCTTAAACTGGAAGGTAAAACACGCAGAGTGTGTAGGGCAGATCTTTGGGCAGCTGCTGCTAAGGTTCGATGTATAGCCTTGTACGTAACCACATAAATCGCGAAATTCTTAAGTTCACTTATCGGGCTTTCTCTGCACTTTTGCACGTATTTTCGGCAATCTACCCACCACAGGCTCAATAAGTACGGAAAAATACGCAAAACTTTATAGGGCAGAACTTCTGGCAGCTGCTGCTAAGGTTCGAAGTATAGCCTCGTATGTAACCACATAAATCGTGAAATGCTTAAGTTCACTTATCGGGCTTTCTCTGTACATTTGCACGTTTTTTCGGGAATCTTACCACCACAGGCTTACAGTGGAAGGTAAAACACGCAGAACTGTGTAGGGCATTTCTTCGGGCAGCTGCTGCTAAGGGTCGAAGTATAGCCTCGTACGTAACCACATAAATCGCGAAATTCTTATGTTCACTTATCGGGCTTTCTCTGTACATTTGCACGATTTTTCGGGAATCTAACCATCAAATATAGCCTCGTAAGTAACCTCATCAATCGCAAAATTCTTAGATTCACTTATCGGGCTTTTTCTATACCTTTGCATGTTTTTTCAAAAATCTTACCACCACAGGCTTTAAGAGGAAGGAAAAACACGCAGAACTGTGTAGGGCAGGTCTTCGAGCAGCTGCTGCTAAGGTTCGAAGTACAGCCCCGTAAGTAACCTTATAAATTGCGAAATTCTTAGGTTCACTTATCGGGCTTTTTCTATACCTTTGCACGTTTTTTCAAAAATCTTAGCACAACAGGCTCATAGAGGACGGAGAAAAACGCAAAACACTGTATGGCAGATCTTCTGGCAGCTGCTGCTAAGGTTCGAAATATAGCATCGTAAGTAACCACATAAATCGCGAAATTCTTAAGTTCACTTATCGGGCTTTCTCTGTACTTTTGCTCGTATTTTCGAGAATCTTACCACGACAGGCTTAAAGTGGAAGGTAAAACACGCAGAACTGTGTAGGGCAGATCTTCTGGCAGTTACTGCTATGGGCCAAAGTAGTGATGGGCGATTCTACTCGATTCTTTAAAAATCGACGATTATTTTCTTGGAGAATCGATTATTTCGTCGATTATTTTCGACAAGCGATTCTCGGGAATCGATTCTTTTTGAACTGAGAATCGAATCGTGTCGCACGAAAACAGGGGGGGGGGAGAGGGAATCAGTATACATATCTATATATTTTCCGTAGTCTCTGTTCTCTTTCTCTAGTCAGTTACCACTCTGAGCTGACGAGGGAGAGAGAGAGAGAGAGAGAGAGAGAGAGAGAGAAAACATCTACGTGAGTCTAACCTCTAAATCACATCTAAATCGCTTGTGTCTCGCAATAAGTGCTGTGTGCTGCCTGGGTCTGCTGACTAAACTTTTATGAACGCCGTGAAGGTAAAATGGATCAAGTGAGTATCTTAAATGCACTGGTACGTTTTAATTAATGAAAATAATTGTTTTTATTAAACTTTATTATAGATTCACTCTTGTGGATACTGCAAAGAAAAATTCAAATTGGTTGAAGCCAATAACCATGCATGCTTGAAAATGTTTCCGTCTTTTGATATTACAGATGATAAAGTTATTTATCCTCAAGATGGTAATTGTATCTACTTATTGTACAAATTTCACATAGATATCTAAATTTACGCGTATGTTCGACCGTCATAATATATTTACAATCCATTAATTAATTTTATAATTTCAAATTCCGTCCAGGACGTGGTACCACATATTACGCAAACGTACACGAAAACTATTATTCTGATCCAGTAGATTATTGTGCTACTGATGATCATAATGAAGGCAGGATGCAAGAATCGGAACCTCTGGTACCTCAAGTGGAAAAACAGACAGACAATAGCGAAAAAAATGAAGGATCTCAGAACATTACAGTACCAGAAACTCCCCAAACAGATCGAACACATGTACAAGATGATAAATCTTTTAGCTCCAAACTTCAACCAAAAAAATCAACAATTTGGATGCATATTTCAAAGGCAAAAGAAAAGGATTATTTAATATGTAATTATTGTCAAAAGCAATACAAAACATGTGGGAACACAACTAATATGTTAAAACACTTGCGAAGTGCACATCCGCTTTTTTTTGAAAACTCTAACTCTACACCACCTACAGAAACACAAACCAAAGCTGTGAAACGATCATTAGAAAACGTCGAAAACGACATTGAACCAAAAAGGAACAAATCGACTCAGTCAACTCCTTCAGCTACGATTCAGCCACTTAAACAAAATTTAAAAAGTAATACAGTAACAAAACAATCTAACGTAAGTAATAATTTATTTATCATGATTCATTTAGTTTTTTAATATCTTTTAAAAATATCTTACATTTACAGTTTATAGCAAAGCCTTGCGGAATTAAAGATGCCTTCGCTCGCATAACCTCGTTCAAAGGTAAATCAAAAATATGAATTTAATCTTCCATTTTTTCATAACATATTTACAATTTTTTATAGTATATTTACAATTTTGTATAACATATTTACAATTTTTTATAACATATTTACAATTTTTTATTTGTAGATGGTGGTTCTTCGTCGGATAAAATTTCAAACACCATTCTATACATGATCTGTAAAGATACACTGCCTGTTTCGATAGTAGAGTTTGAAGGTTTCAAGGAGTTGATAAAACTGTTGGCACCTTTATACAAGGTTCCATCAAAAAAAACGATGACCCGGAAACTTGAATCTAGGTATAACATTATGAAAGAAGCTTTTATAAAAGAATTAGAGGATGTGCCTTATTATTGTCTCACAGCTGACAATTGGACCGATTCCTCGAATCAGAGTTACATAGGTATAACAATACACTATGTAAATAACTCGGCAATGACAGGAAGAGTGCTAGGCTGCTTCCCACTTTATGAAAATCACACCTCCGAATATCTGATGAAATCAATCCAAAATATATTTGATGATTTTAAAATTAAGAAGGACAAAGTTACAGCGATGATCACCGACGGAGCGCCAAATATTAAGAAAGCTGGTATCGATTTGCTAGGTAAAGACAAACATCTTGTCTGCATCGCTCACGTGGTCTCTCACCTGTTACCCGATGCGCTTAATAATTTTAAAGAATTCAATACAATCATTGATAAAGTTAAAGCCATTGTTACTCAAATGAAGCGAAGCATACCGGCGTCGGATAAACTGAAAGAAATGCAGCTAAAGGATGGAAAAACGGAAGGAACTATTTTAAAATTGAAGCTTGATGTCCCTACTCGCTGGACCACAAAAATTGAAATGCTGGAACGATATATTTTACTAGAGCCATATATTTATAACGCAATAAATAAGTGCGAAAAGCCTCTAAACTTATTAACTAGAGAAGAGATAAGTATAGTTAAAGATATATTGCCTATTATGGAACCGATAAAAACCGTAATTACAGAGATCAGTGGCGATGATTACCCTACATGTAGTTTAATTATTCCAATCATCAATTGCATGAAGCAGAAAATCTGTTCAACAGTTCCCACAACAGAAGTAGGAGAATTATTTAAAACTAAACTACAAACTGCAATAGCAAACAGATTCAAAAACATTGAAATGTGTTCTCTTCTCGCCGTTTCAACTTTATTGGATCCGAGGTTCAAAAAAATTCACTTTAAAGACCCTTGTGCTGTTTCGTCAGCTTTAGCTCGAATACGAAAAGAGGTCGAAACAATGAAGCCAGTAGATCCTAAACCTAGACCGACAGCTGTAAATACAGTAAATTCAAATAGTATTTGGGACATACATGATAGTATTTTGGAGCAATCTCAGCAATCTACATTGTCATTTTCTGCGAGCGACACAAATATAGAAATCGAAGGGTATATCAAATTACAATTACTTTCCAGAACGGAAAACATTTTTGTGTATTGGCAAAATTTACAAGTGAATTTCCCAGTATTGAGTAAATTAGCTACACGTGTACTAGCAACGCTTGCTACAAGCGTTTCGTCGGAACGACTGTTTTCGAAAGCGGGCAATACGAAGAGAGACAGGCGGAACCGACTTACTGGTAATAGACTAAACATGCTTTTATTTTTGGGAAATTGCACGCTGGAAGAATGGTTTAAAGTGAATTAGTTTTAAGACATTCATTATGTATTTAATTAAATGTATTATATATTATATCATTGTATTATAAACATTATAATTTTATTGTCATTGTAAGTATCATCAAAAGGCATGTTACAGATGTTCGATTGTTGTGTGGTTGTGTAGAATATAATATAATTAAATTCAACAATCTAATAACACATTTCCCCAGCATTTATTAATTTTGATTTCCTGTGTAAATGTAAAAAAATGAGGTGATTTTGATTAATACTGCTTTTTACGTTTTAATAGATTATGTTTAATAGTCATAAGATACTAATAATATTTAAATGGAAAGTTATTAATTTTTATTATTTTATTTTCAGCTGTATAATATACATACATTAATGAAATGAATTCACGAGATTTTTTAAAAAGCAACTTGAAGCGAGGAATTTTACAATTTCGAAAGATTCAATCAAGTTCAAAAAGTTGAAATCAAGTGATCACGATTTTTCTTAAAATCATGTATAATATATATCCGTTTTAATAATTAAAATTTAATGTATTTTTATATACATTCATTAATAAATAACCTTATCAGTATTAATTTGATGTTCAATTAATTATTAATTGTTTAATTTTTCGCGCTACGAAAATTTGGTATCGATTCTGACATCGATACTTCGATTATTTTTGAAAATAATCGATTTTCAGAAATCGATTCTTTTGACGATTCGATTCTTTGGCATCGATACTTTTTTGAAGAATCGCCCATCACTAGGCCAAAGTATTGCCCCGTAAGTAACCTCATAAATAGCGAAGTTCTTACGTACACTTATCGGGCATTTTGTGTACATTTGCACGTTTTTTCGGGAATCTTACCACCACAGGCTTAAAGTGGAAGGTAAAACACGCAGAACTGTGTAGGGCAGATCTTCTGGCAGCTGCTGCTAAGGTTCAAAATATAGCCTCGTATGTAACCTCATCAATCGCAAAATTCATAGATTCGACAGTCTTTAAGAGGAAGGAAAAACACGTAAAACTTTATAGGGCAGATCTTCGGGCAGTTACTGCTAAGGGTAGAAGTATAGCCTCGTGAGTAACCACATAAATCGTGAAATGCTTACGTTCACTTATTGGGCTTTCTCTGTACATTTGCACGTTTTTTCGGGAATCTAACCACCACAGGCTCAAAGAGTACGGAAACATTCGCAAAACTTTATGGGTCAGATCTTCGGGCAGCTGCTGCTAAGGTTCGAAGTACAGCCTCGCAAGTAACCACATAAATCGCGATATTCTTAAGTTCACTTATCGGGCTTTTTCTATACCTTTGCACGTTTTTTTGGGAATCTTACCACAACAGGCTCAAAGTGGTCGTAGTAAAACGCAAAACTGTGTAGGGCAAATCTTTTGGCAGCTGCTGCTAAGGTTCGAAGTATTGCCTCGTAAGTAACCACGTTAATCGCGAAATTCTTAAGTTCACTTATCGGGCTTTCTCTGTACATTTGCACGTTTTTTCGGGAATCTTACCACCACAGGCTTAAAGTGGAAGGTAAAACACGCAGAACTGTGGAGGGCATATCTTCGGGCAGCTGCTGCTAAGGTTCGAAATATAGCCTCGTAAGTAACCACATAAATCGTGAAATTATTATGTTCACTTATCGGGCTTTCTCTGTACTTTTGCACGTATTTTCGAGAATCTTACCACCACAGGCTTAAAGTGGAAGTAAAACACGCAAAACTGTGTAGGGCATATCTTTGGGCAGCTGCTGCTAAGGTTCGAAGTATAGCCTCGTACGTAACCACATAAATCGCGAAATTCTTAAGTTCACTTATCGGGCATTCTCTGTACTTTTGCACGTTTTTCTGGGAATCTAACCACCACAGGTTCAAAGAGGACGGAGAAAAACGCAAAACTGAGTAGGGCAGATCTTTGGGCAGCTGCTGCTAAGGTTCGAAATATAGCCTCGTAAGTAACCCCGTTAATCGCGAAATTCTTAGATTCACATATCGGGCTTTTTCTATACCTTTGCATGTTTTTTCGGCAATCTACCCACCACAGGCTCAATAAGTACGGAAAAATACGCAAAACTTTATAGGGCAGAACTTCTGGCAGCTGCTGCTAAGGTTCGAAGTATAGCCTCGTATGTAACCACATAAATCGTGAAATGCTTAAGTCCACTTATCGGGCTTTTTCTATACCTTTGCACGTTTTTTTGGGAATCTAACCACCACAGGTTCAAAGAGGACGGGGAAAAACGCAAAACTATTTAGGGCAGATCTTTGGGCAGCTGCTGCTAGGTTCGAAGTATAGCCTCGTACGTAACCACATAAATCGCGAAATTCTTATGTTCACTTATCGGGCTTTCTCTGTACATTTGCACGATTTTTCGGGAATCTACCCACCACAGGCTCAATAAGTACGGAAAAATACGCAAAACTTTATAGGGCAGAACTTCTGGCAGCTGCTGCTAAGGTTCGAAGTATAGCCTCGTATGTAACCACATAAATCGTGAAATGCTTAAGTCCACTTATCGGGCTTTTTCTATACCTTTGCACGTTTTTTTGGGAATCTAACCACCACAGGTTCAAAGAGGACGGGGAAAAACGCAAAACTATTTAGGGCAGATCTTTGGGCAGCTGCTGCTAGGTTCGAAGTATAGCCTCGTACGTAACCACATAAATCGCGAAATTCTTATGTTCACTTATCGGGCTTTCTCTGTACATTTGCACGATTTTTCGGGAATCTAACCATCAAATATAGCCTCGTAAGTAACCTCATCAATCGCAAAATTCTTAGATTCACTTATCGGGCTTTTTCTATACCTTTGCATGTTTTTTCAAAAATCTTACTACCACAGGCTTTAAGAGGAAGGAAAAACACGCAGAACTGTGTAGGGCATATCTTCGGGCAGCTGCTGCTAAAGTTCGAAATATAGCCTCGTAAGTAACCACATAAATCGCGATATTCTTATGTTCACTTATCGGGGTTTTTCTATACCTCTGCACGTTTTTTCGGGTATCTAATCACCACAGGCTCAAAGTGGTCGTAGTAAAACGCAAAACTGTTTAGGGCAGATCTACGGGCAGTTACTGCTAAGGTTCCAAGTATAGCCTCGTAAGTAACCACATAAATCGCGATAGTCTTAAGTTCACTTATCGGGCTTTTTCTATACCTTTGCATGTTTTTTCAAAAATCTTACCACCACAGGCTTTAAGAGGAAGGAAAAACACGCAAAACTGTGTAGGGCAGATCTTCGGGCAGTTGCTGCTAAGGTTCGAAATATAGCCTCGTAAGTAACCTCATCAATCGCAAAATTCTTAGATTCACTTATTGGGCCTTTTTTATACCTTTGCATGTTTTTTCAAAAATCTTACCACCACAGGCTTTAAGAGGAAGGAAAAACACGCAAAACTTTATAGGGCAGATACTGCGAAGGTTCCACGTATAGCCTCGTAAGTAACCACATAAATCGCGATATTCTTAAGTTCGCTTATCGGGCTTTCGCTGTACTTTTACACGTATTTTCGGGAATCTACCCACCACAGGCTCAATGAGTACGGAAAAATACGCAAAACTTTATAGGGCAGATCTTCGGGCAGTTACTGCTAAGGGTCGAAGTATAGCTTCGTAAGTAACCACATAAATCGCGAAATTCTTAGGTTCACTTATCGGGCTTTTTCTGTACATTTGCACGTTTTTTCGGAAATCCTACCACCATAGGCTTAAAGTGGAAGGTAAATCACGCAGAACTGTGTATGGCAGATCTTCTGGCAGCTGCTGCTAAGGTTCGAAGTATAGCCTCGTACGTAACCACATAAATCGCGAAATTCGTAAGTTCACTTATCGGGCATTCTCTGTACTTTTGCACGTTTTTCTGGGAATCTAACCGCCACAGGTTCAAAGAGGACGGAAAAATACGCAAAATATTATAGGGCAGATCTTCGGGCAGTTACTGCTAAGGGTCGAAGTATAGCTTCGTACGTAAGCACATAAATCGCGAAATTCTTATGTTCACTTATCGGGCTTTCTCTGTACATTTGCACGATTTTTCGGGAATCTTACCACCACAGGCTTAAAGTGGAAGGTAAAACACACAGAACTGTGTAGGGCATATCTTCGGGCAGCTGCTGCTAAGGTTCGAAATATAACCTCGTAAGTATCCTCATCAATCGCAAAATTCTTAGATTCACATATCGGGCTTTTTCTATACCTTTGCATGTTTTTTCAAAAATCTTACCACCACAGGCTTTAAGAGGAAGGAAAAACACGCAAAACTTTATAGGGCAGATCTTCGGGCAGTTACTGCGAAGGTTCCACGTATAGCCTCGTAAGTAACCACATAAATCGCGATATTCTTAAGTTCACTTACCGGGCTTTCGCTGTACTTTTGCACGTATTTTCGGTAATCTACCCACCACAGGCTCAATGAGTACGGAAAAATACGCAAAATATTATAGGGCAGATCTTCGGGCAGTTACTGCTAAGGGTCGAAGTATAGCTTCGTAAGTAACCACATAAATCGCAAAATTCTTAGATTCACTTATCGGGCTTTTTCTATACCTTTGCATGTTTTTTCAAAAATCTTACCACCACAGGCTTTAAGAGGAAGGAAAAACACGCAAAACTTTATAGGGCAGATCTTCGGGCAGTTACTGCGAAGGTTCCACGTATAGCCTCGTAAGTAACCACATAAATCGCGATATTCTTAAGTTCACTTATCGGGCTTTCGCTGTACTTTTGCACGTATTTTCGGTAATCTACCCACCACAGGCTCAATGAGTACGGAAAAATACGCAAAATATTATAGGGCAGATCTTCGGGCAGTTACTGCTAAGGGTCGAAGTAGAGCCTCGTAAGTAACCACAGAAATCGCGAAATTCTTAAGTTCACTTATCGGGCTTTCTCTGCACTCTTGCACGTATTTTCGGAAATCCTACCACCACAGGCTTAAACTGGAAGGTAAAACACGCAGAACTGTGTAGGGCATATCTTCGGGCAGCTGCTGCGAAGGTTCGAAATATAACCTCGTAAGTATCCTCATCAATCGCAAAATTCTTAGATTCACTTATCGGGCTTTTTCTATACATTTGCACGTTTTTTCAAAAATCTTACCATAACAGGCTCAAAGAGGACGTAAAAAAACGCAAAACTGTGTAGGGCAGATCTTTGGGCAGTTACTGCTAAGGGCCGTAGTATATTCTCGTAAGTAACCCCGTTAATCGCGAAATTCTTAGGTTCACTTATCGGGCTTTTTCTGTACATTAGCACGTTTTTTCGGAAATCCTACCACCACAGGCTTAAACTGGAAGGTAAAACACGCAGAACTGTGTAGGGCAGATATTTGGGCAGCTGCTGCTAAGGTTCGATGTATAGCCTTGTACGTAACCACATAAATCGCGAAATTCTTAAGTTCACTTATCGGGCTTTCTCTGCACTTTTGCACGTATTTTCGGCAATCTACCCACCACAGGCTCAATAAGTACGGAAAAATACGCAAAACTTTATAGGGCAGAACTTCTGGCAGCTGCTGCTAAGGTTCGAAGTATAGCCTCGTATGTAACCACATAAATCGTGAAATTCTTAAGTTGACTTATCGGGCTTTCTCTGTACTTTTGCACGTATTTTCGGGAATCTACCTACAACAGGCTCAATGAGTACGGAACAATACGCAAAACTTTATAGGGCAGAACTTCTGGCAGCTGCTGCTAAGGTTCGAAGTATAGCCTCGTATGTAACCACATAAATCGTGAAATGCTTAAGTTCACTTATCGGGCTTTCTCTGTACATTTGCACGTTTTTTCGGGAATCTTACCACCACAGGCTTACAGTGGAAGGTAAAACACGCAGAACTGTGTAGGGCATATCTTCGGGCAGCTGCTGCTAAGGTTCGAAATATAGCCTCGTAAGTAACCTCATCAATCGCAAAATTCTTAGATTCACTTATTGGGCTTTTTCTATACCTTTGCATGTTTTTTCAAAAATCTTACCACCACAGGCTTTAAGAGGAAGGAAAAACACGCAAAGCTTTATAGGGCAGTTACTGCTATGATTCCAAGTATAGCCTCGTAAGTAACCACACAAATCGCGATATTCTTAAGTTCACTTATCGGTCTTTCTCTGTACTTTTGCACGTTTTTTCCGGAATCTTACCACCACAGGCTTAAAGTGGAAGGTAAAACACGCAGAACTGTGTAGGGCATATCTTCGGGCAGCTGCTGCTAAGGTTCGAAATATAGCCTCGTAAGTAACCTCATCAATCGCAAAATTCTTAGATTCACTTATTGGGCTTTTTCTATACCTTTGCATGTTTTTTCAAAAATCTTACCACCACAGGCTTTAAGAGGAAGGAAAAACACGCAAAACTTTATAGGGCAGATCTTCGGGCAGTTACTGCGAAGGTTCCACGTATAGCCTCGTAAGTAACCACATAAATCGCGATATTCTTAAGTTCACTTATCGGGCTTTCGCTGTACTTTTGCACGTATTTTCGGTAATCTACCCACCACAGGCTCAATGAGTACGGAAAAATACGCAAAATATTATAGGGCAGATCTTCGGGCAGTTACTGCTAAGGGTCGAAGTATAGCTTCGTAAGTAACCACATAAATCGCAAAATTCTTAGATTCACTTATCGGGCTTTTTCTATACCTTTGCATGTTTTTTCAAAAATCTTACCACCACAGGCTTTAAGAGGAAGGAAAAACACGCAAAGCTTTATAGGGCAGTTACTGCTATGATTCCAAGTATAGCCTCGTAAGTAACCACAGAAATCGCGAAATTCTTAAGTTCACTTATCGGGCTTTCCCTGCACTTTTGCACGTATTTTCGGAAATCCTACCACCACAGGCTTAAACTGGAAGGTAAAACACGCAGAACTGTGTAGGGCAGATCTTTGGGCAGCTGCTGCTAAGGTTCGATGTATAGCCTCGTAAGTAACCCCGTTAATCGCGAAATTCTTAAGTCCACTTATCGGGCTTTTTCTATACCTTTGCACGTTTTTTTGGGAATCTAACCACCACAGGTTCAAAGAGGACGGGGAAAAACGCAAAACTATTTAGGGCAGATCTTTGGGCAGCTGCTGCTAGGTTCGAAGTATAGCCTCGTACGTAACCACATAAATCGCGAAATTCTTATGTTCACTTATCGGGCTTTCTCTGTACATTTGCACGATTTTTCGGGAATCTAACCATCAAATATAGCCTCGTAAGTAACCTCATCAATCGCAAAATTCTTAGATTCACTTATCGGGCTTTTTCTATACCTTTGCATGTTTTTTCAAAAATCTTACTACCACAGGCTTTAAGAGGAAGGAAAAACACGCAGAACTGTGTAGGGCATATCTTCGGGCAGCTGCTGCTAAAGTTCGAAATATAGCCTCGTAAGTAACCACATAAATCGCGATATTCTTATGTTCACTTATCGGGGTTTTTCTATACCTCTGCACGTTTTTTCGGGTATCTAATCACCACAGGCTCAAAGTGGTCGTAGTAAAACGCAAAACTGTTTAGGGCAGATCTACGGGCAGTTACTGCTAAGGTTCCAAGTATAGCCTCGTAAGTAACCACATAAATCGCGATAGTCTTAAGTTCACTTATCGGGCTTTTTCTATACCTTTGCATGTTTTTTCAAAAATCTTACCACCACAGGCTTTAAGAGGAAGGAAAAACACGCAAAACTGTGTAGGGCAGATCTTCGGGCAGTTGCTGCTAAGGTTCGAAATATAGCCTCGTAAGTAACCTCATCAATCGCAAAATTCTTAGATTCACTTATTGGGCCTTTTTTATACCTTTGCATGTTTTTTCAAAAATCTTACCACCACAGGCTTTAAGAGGAAGGAAAAACACGCAAAACTTTATAGGGCAGATACTGCGAAGGTTCCACGTATAGCCTCGTAAGTAACCACATAAATCGCGATATTCTTAAGTTCGCTTATCGGGCTTTCGCTGTACTTTTACACGTATTTTCGGGAATCTACCCACCACAGGCTCAATGAGTACGGAAAAATACGCAAAACTTTATAGGGCAGATCTTCGGGCAGTTACTGCTAAGGGTCGAAGTATAGCTTCGTAAGTAACCACATAAATCGCGAAATTCTTAGGTTCACTTATCGGGCTTTTTCTGTACATTTGCACGTTTTTTCGGAAATCCTACCACCATAGGCTTAAAGTGGAAGGTAAATCACGCAGAACTGTGTATGGCAGATCTTCTGGCAGCTGCTGCTAAGGTTCGAAGTATAGCCTCGTACGTAACCACATAAATCGCGAAATTCGTAAGTTCACTTATCGGGCATTCTCTGTACTTTTGCACGTTTTTCTGGGAATCTAACCGCCACAGGTTCAAAGAGGACGGGGAAAAACGCAAAACTTTTTAGGGCAGATCTTTGGGCAGCTACTGCTAAGGTTCGAAGTATAGCTTCGTACGTAAGCACATAAATCGCGAAATTCTTATGTTCACTTATCGGGCTTTCTCTGTACATTTGCACGATTTTTCGGGAATCTTACCACCACAGGCTTAAAGTGGAACGTAAAACACACAGAACTGTGTAGGGCATATCTTCGGGCAGCTGCTGCTAAGGTTCGAAATATAACCTCGTAAGTATCCTCATCAATCGCAAAATTCTTAGATTCACATATCGGGCTTTTTCTATACCTTTGCATGTTTTTTCAAAAATCTTACCACCACAGGCTTTAAGAGGAAGGAAAAACACGCAAAACTTTATAGGGCAGATCTTCGGGCAGTTACTGCGAAGGTTCCACGTATAGCCTCGTAAGTAACCACATAAATCGCGATATTCTTAAGTTCACTTATCGGGCTTTCGCTGTACTTTTGCACGTATTTTCGGTAATCTACCCACCACAGGCTCAATGAGTACGGAAAAATACGCAAAATATTATAGGGCAGATCTTCGGGCAGTTACTGCTAAGGGTCGAAGTATAGCTTCGTAAGTAACCACATAAATCGCAAAATTCTTAGATTCACTTATCGGGCTTTTTCTATACCTTTGCATGTTTTTTCAAAAATCTTACCACCACAGGCTTTAAGAGGAAGGAAAAACACGCAAAACTTTATAGGGCAGATCTTCGGGCAGTTACTGCGAAGGTTCCACGTATAGCCTCGTAAGTAACCACATAAATCGCGATATTCTTAAGTTCACTTATCGGGCTTTCGCTGTACTTTTGCACGTATTTTCGGTAATCTACCCACCACAGGCTCAATGAGTACGGAAAAATACGCAAAATATTATAGGGCAGATCTTCGGGCAGTTACTGCTAAGGGTCGAAGTAGAGCCTCGTAAGTAACCACAGAAATCGCGAAATTCTTAAGTTCACTTATCGGGCTTTCTCTGCACTCTTGCACGTATTTTCGGAAATCCTACCACCACAGGCTTAAACTGGAAGGTAAAACACGCAGAACTGTGTAGGGCATATCTTCGGGCAGCTGCTGCGAAGGTTCGAAATATAACCTCGTAAGTATCCTCATCAATCGCAAAATTCTTAGATTCACTTATCGGGCTTTTTCTATACATTTGCACGTTTTTTCAAAAATCTTACCATAACAGGCTCAAAGAGGACGTAAAAAAACGCAAAACTGTGTAGGGCAGATCTTTGGGCAGTTACTGCTAAGGGCCGTAGTATATTCTCGTAAGTAACCCCGTTAATCGCGAAATTCTTAGGTTCACTTATCGGGCTTTTTCTGTACATTAGCACGTTTTTTCGGAAATCCTACCACCACAGGCTTAAACTGGAAGGTAAAACACGCAGAACTGTGTAGGGCAGATATTTGGGCAGCTGCTGCTAAGGTTCGATGTATAGCCTTGTACGTAACCACATAAATCGCGAAATTCTTAAGTTCACTTATCGGGCTTTCTCTGCACGTTTGCACGTATTTTCGGCAATCTACCCACCACAGGCTCAATAAGTACGGAAAAATACGCAAAACTTTATAGGGCAGAACTTCTGGCAGCTGCTGCTAAGGTTCGAAGTATAGCCTCGTATGTAACCACATAAATCGTGAAATTCTTAAGTTGACTTATCGGGCTTTCTCTGTACTTTTGCACGTATTTTCGGGAATCTACCTACAACAGGCTCAATGAGTACGGAACAATACGCAAAACTTTATAGGGCAGAACTTCTGGCAGCTGCTGCTAAGGTTCGAAGTATAGCCTCGTATGTAACCACATAAATCGTGAAATGCTTAAGTTCACTTATCGGGCTTTCTCTGTACATTTGCACGTTTTTTCGGGAATCTTACCACCACAGGCTTACAGTGGAAGGTAAAACACGCAGAACTGTGTAGGGCATATCTTCGGGCAGCTGCTGCTAAGGTTCGAAATATAGCCTCGTAAGTAACCTCATCAATCGCAAAATTCTTAGATTCACTTATTGGGCTTTTTCTATACCTTTGCATGTTTTTTCAAAAATCTTACCACCACAGGCTTTAAGAGGAAGGAAAAACACGCAAAGCTTTATAGGGCAGTTACTGCTATGATTCCAAGTATAGCCTCGTAAGTAACCACACAAATCGCGATATTCTTAAGTTCACTTATCGGTCTTTCTCTGTACTTTTGCACGTTTTTTCCGGAATCTTACCACCACAGGCTTAAAGTGGAAGGTAAAACACGCAGAACTGTGTAGGGCATATCTTCGGGCAGCTGCTGCTAAGGTTCGAAATATAGCCTCGTAAGTAACCTCATCAATCGCAAAATTCTTAGATTCACTTATTGGGCTTTTTCTATACCTTTGCATGTTTTTTCAAAAATCTTACCACCACAGGCTTTAAGAGGAAGGAAAAACACGCAAAACTTTATAGGGCAGATCTTCGGGCAGTTACTGCGAAGGTTCCACGTATAGCCTCGTAAGTAACCACATAAATCGCGATATTCTTAAGTTCACTTATCGGGCTTTCGCTGTACTTTTGCACGTATTTTCGGTAATCTACCCACCACAGGCTCAATGAGTACGGAAAAATACGCAAAATATTATAGGGCAGATCTTCGGGCAGTTACTGCTAAGGGTCGAAGTATAGCTTCGTAAGTAACCACATAAATCGCAAAATTCTTAGATTCACTTATCGGGCTTTTTCTATACCTTTGCATGTTTTTTCAAAAATCTTACCACCACAGGCTTTAAGAGGAAGGAAAAACACGCAAAGCTTTATAGGGCAGTTACTGCTATGATTCCAAGTATAGCCTCGTAAGTAACCACAGAAATCGCGAAATTCTTAAGTTCACTTATCGGGCTTTCCCTGCACTTTTGCACGTATTTTCGGAAATCCTACCACCACAGGCTTAAACTGGAAGGTAAAACACGCAGAACTGTGTAGGGCAGATCTTTGGGCAGCTGCTGCTAAGGTTCGATGTATAGCCTCGTAAGTAACCACATAAATTGCGAAATTCTCAGATTCACTTATCGGGCTTTTTCTATACATTTGCACGTTTTTTCAAAAATCTTACCACCACAGGCTTAAACTGGAAGGTAAAACACGCAGAGTGTGTAGGGCAGATCTTTGGGCAGCTGCTGCTAAGGTTCGATGTATAGCCTTGTACGTAACCACATAAATCGCGAAATTCTTAAGTTCACTTATCGGGCTTTCTCTGCACTTTTGCACGTATTTTCGGCAATCTACCCACCACAGGCTCAATAAGTACGGAAAAATACGCAAAACTTTATAGGGCAGAACTTCTGGCAGCTGCTGCTAAGGTTCGAAGTATAGCCTCGTATGTAACCACATAAATCGTGAAATGCTTAAGTTCACTTATCGGGCTTTCTCTGTACATTTGCACGTTTTTTCGGGAATCTTACCACCACAGGCTTACAGTGGAAGGTAAAACACGCAGAACTGTGTAGGGCATTTCTTCGGGCAGCTGCTGCTAAGGGTCGAAGTATAGCCTCGTACGTAACCACATAAATCGCGAAATTCTTATGTTCACTTATCGGGCTTTCTCTGTACATTTGCACGATTTTTCGGGAATCTAACCATCAAATATAGCCTCGTAAGTAACCTCATCAATCGCAAAATTCTTAGATTCACTTATCGGGCTTTTTCTATACCTTTGCATGTTTTTTCAAAAATCTTACCACCACAGGCTTTAAGAGGAAGGAAAAACACGCAGAACTGTGTAGGGCATATCTTCGGGCAGCTGCTGCTAAAGTTCGAAATATAGCCTCGTAAATAACCACATAAATCGCGAAATTCTTAGGTTCACTTATGGGGTTTTTTCTATACATTTGCACGTTTTTTCAAAAATCTTACCACAACAGTCTCAAAGAGGACGTAGAAAAACGCAAAACTGTGTAAGGCAGATCTTTGGGCAGTTACTGCTAAGGTCGAAGTATAGCCTCGTAAGTAACCACGTTAATAGCGAAATTCTTAAGTTCACTTATCGGGCTTTCTCTGTACATTTGCACGTTTTTTCGGGGATCTTACCACCCCAGGCTTAAAGTGGAAGATAAAACACGCAGAACTGTGTAGGGCATATCTTCGCGCAGCTGCTGCTAAGGTTCGAAATATAGCCTCGTAAGTAACCACATAAATCGTGAAATTCTTAAGTTCACTTATCGGGCATACTCTGTACATTTGCACGTTTTTTCGGGAATCTAACCACCACAGGCTCAAAGTGTACGGAAACATTCGCAAAACTGTGTAGGGCAGGTCTTCGAGCAGCTGCTGCTAAGGTTCGAAGTACAGCCCCGTAAGTAACCTTATAAATTGCGAAATTCTTAGGTTCACTTATCGGGCTTTTTCTATACCTTTGCACGTTTTTTCAAAAATCTTACCACCACAGGCTTAAAGTGGAAGGTAAAACACGCAGAACTGTGTAGGGCATATCTTCGGGCAGCTGCTGCTAAGGTTCGAAATATAGCCTCGTAAGTAACCTCATCAATCGCAAAATTCTTAGATTCACTTATTGGGCTTTTTCTATACCTTTGCATGTTTTTTCAAAAATCTTACCACCACAGGCTTTAAGAGGAAGGAAAAACACGCAAAACTTTATAGGGCAGATCTTCGGGCAGTTACTGCGAAGGTTCCACGTATAGCCTCGTAAGTAACCACATAAATCGCGATATTCTTAAGTTCACTTATCGGGCTTTCGCTGTACTTTTGCACGTATTTTCGGTAATCTACCCACCACAGGCTCAATGAGTACGGAAAAATACGCAAAATATTATAGGGCAGATCTTCGGGCAGTTACTGCTAAGGGTCGAAGTATAGCTTCGTAAGTAACCACATAAATCGCAAAATTCTTAGATTCACTTATCGGGCTTTTTCTATACCTTTGCATGTTTTTTCAAAAATCTTACCACCACAGGCTTTAAGAGGAAGGAAAAACACGCAAAGCTTTATAGGGCAGTTACTGCTATGATTCCAAGTATAGCCTCGTAAGTAACCACAGAAATCGCGAAATTCTTAAGTTCACTTATCGGGCTTTCCCTGCACTTTTGCACGTATTTTCGGAAATCCTACCACCACAGGCTTAAACTGGAAGGTAAAACACGCAGAACTGTGTAGGGCAGATCTTTGGGCAGCTGCTGCTAAGGTTCGATGTATAGCCTCGTAAGTAACCACATAAATTGCGAAATTCTCAGATTCACTTATCGGGCTTTTTCTATACATTTGCACGTTTTTTCAAAAATCTTACCACCACAGGCTTAAACTGGAAGGTAAAACACGCAGAGTGTGTAGGGCAGATCTTTGGGCAGCTGCTGCTAAGGTTCGATGTATAGCCTTGTACGTAACCACATAAATCGCGAAATTCTTAAGTTCACTTATCGGGCTTTCTCTGCACTTTTGCACGTATTTTCGGCAATCTACCCACCACAGGCTCAATAAGTACGGAAAAATACGCAAAACTTTATAGGGCAGAACTTCTGGCAGCTGCTGCTAAGGTTCGAAGTATAGCCTCGTATGTAACCACATAAATCGTGAAATGCTTAAGTTCACTTATCGGGCTTTCTCTGTACATTTGCACGTTTTTTCGGGAATCTTACCACCACAGGCTTACAGTGGAAGGTAAAACACGCAGAACTGTGTAGGGCATTTCTTCGGGCAGCTGCTGCTAAGGGTCGAAGTATAGCCTCGTACGTAACCACATAAATCGCGAAATTCTTATGTTCACTTATCGGGCTTTCTCTGTACATTTGCACGATTTTTCGGGAATCTAACCATCAAATATAGCCTCGTAAGTAACCTCATCAATCGCAAAATTCTTAGATTCACTTATCGGGCTTTTTCTATACCTTTGCATGTTTTTTCAAAAATCTTACCACCACAGGCTTTAAGAGGAAGGAAAAACACGCAAAACTGTGTAGGGCAGATCTTCGGGCAGTTGCTGCTAAGGTTCGAAATATAGCCTCGTAAGTAACCTCATCAATCGCAAAATTCTTAGATTCACTTATTGGGCCTTTTTTATACCTTTGCATGTTTTTTCAAAAATCTTACCACCACAGGCTTTAAGAGGAAGGAAAAACACGCAAAACTTTATAGGGCAGATACTGCGAAGGTTCCACGTATAGCCTCGTAAGTAACCACATAAATCGCGATATTCTTAAGTTCGCTTATCGGGCTTTCGCTGTACTTTTACACGTATTTTCGGGAATCTACCCACCACAGGCTCAATGAGTACGGAAAAATACGCAAAACTTTATAGGGCAGATCTTCGGGCAGTTACTGCTAAGGGTCGAAGTATAGCTTCGTAAGTAACCACATAAATCGCGAAATTCTTAGGTTCACTTATCGGGCTTTTTCTGTACATTTGCACGTTTTTTCGGAAATCCTACCACCATAGGCTTAAAGTGGAAGGTAAATCACGCAGAACTGTGTATGGCAGATCTTCTGGCAGCTGCTGCTAAGGTTCGAAGTATAGCCTCGTACGTAACCACATAAATCGCGAAATTCGTAAGTTCACTTATCGGGCATTCTCTGTACTTTTGCACGTTTTTCTGGGAATCTAACCGCCACAGGTTCAAAGAGGACGGGGAAAAACGCAAAACTTTTTAGGGCAGATCTTTGGGCAGCTACTGCTAAGGTTCGAAGTATAGCTTCGTACGTAAGCACATAAATCGCGAAATTCTTATGTTCACTTATCGGGCTTTCTCTGTACATTTGCACGATTTTTCGGGAATCTTACCACCACAGGCTTAAAGTGGAACGTAAAACACACAGAACTGTGTAGGGCATATCTTCGGGCAGCTGCTGCTAAGGTTCGAAATATAACCTCGTAAGTATCCTCATCAATCGCAAAATTCTTAGATTCACATATCGGGCTTTTTCTATACCTTTGCATGTTTTTTCAAAAATCTTACCACCACAGGCTTTAAGAGGAAGGAAAAACACGCAAAACTTTATAGGGCAGATCTTCGGGCAGTTACTGCGAAGGTTCCACGTATAGCCTCGTAAGTAACCACATAAATCGCGATATTCTTAAGTTCACTTATCGGGCTTTCGCTGTACTTTTGCACGTATTTTCGGTAATCTACCCACCACAGGCTCAATGAGTACGGAAAAATACGCAAAATATTATAGGGCAGATCTTCGGGCAGTTACTGCTAAGGGTCGAAGTATAGCTTCGTAAGTAACCACATAAATCGCAAAATTCTTAGATTCACTTATCGGGCTTTTTCTATACCTTTGCATGTTTTTTCAAAAATCTTACCACCACAGGCTTTAAGAGGAAGGAAAAACACGCAAAACTTTATAGGGCAGATCTTCGGGCAGTTACTGCGAAGGTTCCACGTATAGCCTCGTAAGTAACCACATAAATCGCGATATTCTTAAGTTCACTTATCGGGCTTTCGCTGTACTTTTGCACGTATTTTCGGTAATCTACCCACCACAGGCTCAATGAGTACGGAAAAATACGCAAAATATTATAGGGCAGATCTTCGGGCAGTTACTGCTAAGGGTCGAAGTAGAGCCTCGTAAGTAACCACAGAAATCGCGAAATTCTTAAGTTCACTTATCGGGCTTTCTCTGCACTCTTGCACGTATTTTCGGAAATCCTACCACCACAGGCTTAAACTGGAAGGTAAAACACGCAGAACTGTGTAGGGCATATCTTCGGGCAGCTGCTGCGAAGGTTCGAAATATAACCTCGTAAGTATCCTCATCAATCGCAAAATTCTTAGATTCACTTATCGGGCTTTTTCTATACATTTGCACGTTTTTTCAAAAATCTTACCATAACAGGCTCAAAGAGGACGTAAAAAAACGCAAAACTGTGTAGGGCAGATCTTTGGGCAGTTACTGCTAAGGGCCGTAGTATATTCTCGTAAGTAACCCCGTTAATCGCGAAATTCTTAGGTTCACTTATCGGGCTTTTTCTGTACATTAGCACGTTTTTTCGGAAATCCTACCACCACAGGCTTAAACTGGAAGGTAAAACACGCAGAACTGTGTAGGGCAGATATTTGGGCAGCTGCTGCTAAGGTTCGATGTATAGCCTTGTACGTAACCACATAAATCGCGAAATTCTTAAGTTCACTTATCGGGCTTTCTCTGCACGTTTGCACGTATTTTCGGCAATCTACCCACCACAGGCTCAATAAGTACGGAAAAATACGCAAAACTTTATAGGGCAGAACTTCTGGCAGCTGCTGCTAAGGTTCGAAGTATAGCCTCGTATGTAACCACATAAATCGTGAAATTCTTAAGTTGACTTATCGGGCTTTCTCTGTACTTTTGCACGTATTTTCGGGAATCTACCTACAACAGGCTCAATGAGTACGGAACAATACGCAAAACTTTATAGGGCAGAACTTCTGGCAGCTGCTGCTAAGGTTCGAAGTATAGCCTCGTATGTAACCACATAAATCGTGAAATGCTTAAGTTCACTTATCGGGCTTTCTCTGTACATTTGCACGTTTTTTCGGGAATCTTACCACCACAGGCTTACAGTGGAAGGTAAAACACGCAGAACTGTGTAGGGCATATCTTCGGGCAGCTGCTGCTAAGGTTCGAAATATAGCCTCGTAAGTAACCTCATCAATCGCAAAATTCTTAGATTCACTTATTGGGCTTTTTCTATACCTTTGCATGTTTTTTCAAAAATCTTACCACCACAGGCTTTAAGAGGAAGGAAAAACACGCAAAGCTTTATAGGGCAGTTACTGCTATGATTCCAAGTATAGCCTCGTAAGTAACCACACAAATCGCGATATTCTTAAGTTCACTTATCGGTCTTTCTCTGTACTTTTGCACGTTTTTTCCGGAATCTTACCACCACAGGCTTAAAGTGGAAGGTAAAACACGCAGAACTGTGTAGGGCATATCTTCGGGCAGCTGCTGCTAAGGTTCGAAATATAGCCTCGTAAGTAACCTCATCAATCGCAAAATTCTTAGATTCACTTATTGGGCTTTTTCTATACCTTTGCATGTTTTTTCAAAAATCTTACCACCACAGGCTTTAAGAGGAAGGAAAAACACGCAAAACTTTATAGGGCAGATCTTCGGGCAGTTACTGCGAAGGTTCCACGTATAGCCTCGTAAGTAACCACATAAATCGCGATATTCTTAAGTTCACTTATCGGGCTTTCGCTGTACTTTTGCACGTATTTTCGGTAATCTACCCACCACAGGCTCAATGAGTACGGAAAAATACGCAAAATATTATAGGGCAGATCTTCGGGCAGTTACTGCTAAGGGTCGAAGTATAGCTTCGTAAGTAACCACATAAATCGCAAAATTCTTAGATTCACTTATCGGGCTTTTTCTATACCTTTGCATGTTTTTTCAAAATCTTACCACCACAGGCTTTAAGAGGAAGGAAAAACACGCAAAGCTTTATAGGGCAGTTACTGCTATGATTCCAAGTATAGCCTCGTAAGTAACCACAGAAATCGCGAAATTCTTAAGTTCACTTATCGGGCTTTCCCTGCACTTTTGCACGTATTTTCGGAAATCCTACCACCACAGGCTTAAACTGGAAGGTAAAACACGCAGAACTGTGTAGGGCAGATCTTTGGGCAGCTGCTGCTAAGGTTCGATGTATAGCCTCGTAAGTAACCACATAAATTGCGAAATTCTCAGATTCACTTATCGGGCTTTTTCTATACATTTGCACGTTTTTTCAAAAATCTTACCACCACAGGCTTAAACTGGAAGGTAAAACACGCAGAGTGTGTAGGGCAGATCTTTGGGCAGCTGCTGCTAAGGTTCGATGTATAGCCTTGTACGTAACCACATAAATCGCGAAATTCTTAAGTTCACTTATCGGGCTTTCTCTGCACTTTTGCACGTATTTTCGGCAATCTACCCACCACAGGCTCAATAAGTACGGAAAAATACGCAAAACTTTATAGGGCAGAACTTCTGGCAGCTGCTGCTAAGGTTCGAAGTATAGCCTCGTATGTAACCACATAAATCGTGAAATGCTTAAGTTCACTTATCGGGCTTTCTCTGTACATTTGCACGTTTTTTCGGGAATCTTACCACCACAGGCTTACAGTGGAAGGTAAAACACGCAGAACTGTGTAGGGCATTTCTTCGGGCAGCTGCTGCTAAGGGTCGAAGTATAGCCTCGTACGTAACCACATAAATCGCGAAATTCTTATGTTCACTTATCGGGCTTTCTCTGTACATTTGCACGATTTTTCGGGAATCTAACCATCAAATATAGCCTCGTAAGTAACCTCATCAATCGCAAAATTCTTAGATTCACTTATCGGGCTTTTTCTATACCTTTGCATGTTTTTTCAAAAATCTTACCACCACAGGCTTTAAGAGGAAGGAAAAACACGCAGAACTGTGTAGGGCATATCTTCGGGCAGCTGCTGCTAAAGTTCGAAATATAGCCTCGTAAATAACCACATAAATCGCGAAATTCTTAGGTTCACTTATGGGGTTTTTTCTATACATTTGCACGTTTTTTCAAAAATCTTACCACAACAGTCTCAAAGAGGACGTAGAAAAACGCAAAACTGTGTAAGGCAGATCTTTGGGCAGTTACTGCTAAGGTCGAAGTATAGCCTCGTAAGTAACCACGTTAATAGCGAAATTCTTAAGTTCACTTATCGGGCTTTCTCTGTACATTTGCACGTTTTTTCGGGGATCTTACCACCCAGGCTTAAAGTGGAAGATAAAACACGCAGAACTGTGTAGGGCATATCTTCGCGCAGCTGCTGCTAAGGTTCGAAATATAGCCTCGTAAGTAACCACATAAATCGTGAAATTCTTAAGTTCACTTATCGGGCATACTCTGTACATTTGCACGTTTTTTCGGGAATCTAACCACCACAGGCTCAAAGTGTACGGAAACATTCGCAAAACTGTGTAGGGCAGGTCTTCGAGCAGCTGCTGCTAAGGTTCGAAGTACAGCCCCGTAAGTAACCTTATAAATTGCGAAATTCTTAGGTTCACTTATCGGGCTTTTTCTATACCTTTGCACGTTTTTTCAAAAATCTTACCACCACAGGCTTAAAGTGGAAGGTAAAACACGCAGAACTGTGTAGGGCATATCTTCGGGCAGCTGCTGCTAAGGTTCGAAATATAGCCTCGTAAGTAACCTCATCAATCGCAAAATTCTTAGATTCACTTATTGGGCTTTTTCTATACCTTTGCATGTTTTTTCAAAAATCTTACCACCACAGGCTTTAAGAGGAAGGAAAAACACGCAAAACTTTATAGGGCAGATCTTCGGGCAGTTACTGCGAAGGTTCCACGTATAGCCTCGTAAGTAACCACATAAATCGCGATATTCTTAAGTTCACTTATCGGGCTTTCGCTGTACTTTTGCACGTATTTTCGGTAATCTACCCACCACAGGCTCAATGAGTACGGAAAAATACGCAAAATATTATAGGGCAGATCTTCGGGCAGTTACTGCTAAGGGTCGAAGTATAGCTTCGTAAGTAACCACATAAATCGCAAAATTCTTAGATTCACTTATCGGGCTTTTTCTATACCTTTGCATGTTTTTTCAAAAATCTTACCACCACAGGCTTTAAGAGGAAGGAAAAACACGCAAAGCTTTATAGGGCAGTTACTGCTATGATTCCAAGTATAGCCTCGTAAGTAACCACAGAAATCGCGAAATTCTTAAGTTCACTTATCGGGCTTTCCCTGCACTTTTGCACGTATTTTCGGAAATCCTACCACCACAGGCTTAAACTGGAAGGTAAAACACGCAGAACTGTGTAGGGCAGATCTTTGGGCAGCTGCTGCTAAGGTTCGATGTATAGCCTCGTAAGTAACCACATAAATTGCGAAATTCTCAGATTCACTTATCGGGCTTTTTCTATACATTTGCACGTTTTTTCAAAAATCTTACCACCACAGGCTTAAACTGGAAGGTAAAACACGCAGAGTGTGTAGGGCAGATCTTTGGGCAGCTGCTGCTAAGGTTCGATGTATAGCCTTGTACGTAACCACATAAATCGCGAAATTCTTAAGTTCACTTATCGGGCTTTCTCTGCACTTTTGCACGTATTTTCGGCAATCTACCCACCACAGGCTCAATAAGTACGGAAAAATACGCAAAACTTTATAGGGCAGAACTTCTGGCAGCTGCTGCTAAGGTTCGAAGTATAGCCTCGTATGTAACCACATAAATCGTGAAATGCTTAAGTTCACTTATCGGGCTTTCTCTGTACATTTGCACGTTTTTTCGGGAATCTTACCACCACAGGCTTACAGTGGAAGGTAAAACACGCAGAACTGTGTAGGGCATTTCTTCGGGCAGCTGCTGCTAAGGGTCGAAGTATAGCCTCGTACGTAACCACATAAATCGCGAAATTCTTATGTTCACTTATCGGGCTTTCTCTGTACATTTGCACGATTTTTCGGGAATCTAACCATCAAATATAGCCTCGTAAGTAACCTCATCAATCGCAAAATTCTTAGATTCACTTATCGGGCTTTTTCTATACCTTTGCATGTTTTTTCAAAAATCTTACCACCACAGGCTTTAAGAGGAAGGAAAAACACGCAGAACTGTGTAGGGCATATCTTCGGGCAGCTGCTGCTAAAGTTCGAAATATAGCCTCGTAAATAACCACATAAATCGCGAAATTCTTAGGTTCACTTATGGGGTTTTTTCTATACATTTGCACGTTTTTTCAAAAATCTTACCACAACAGTCTCAAAGAGGACGTAGAAAAACGCAAAACTGTGTAAGGCAGATCTTTGGGCAGTTACTGCTAAGGTCGAAGTATAGCCTCGTAAGTAACCACGTTAATAGCGAAATTCTTAAGTTCACTTATCGGGCTTTCTCTGTACATTTGCACGTTTTTTCGGGGATCTTACCACCCCAGGCTTAAAGTGGAAGATAAAACACGCAGAACTGTGTAGGGCATATCTTCGCGCAGCTGCTGCTAAGGTTCGAAATATAGCCTCGTAAGTAACCACATAAATCGTGAAATTCTTAAGTTCACTTATCGGGCATACTCTGTACATTTGCACGTTTTTTCGGGAATCTAACCACCACAGGCTCAAAGTGTACGGAAACATTCGCAAAACTGTGTAGGGCAGGTCTTCGAGCAGCTGCTGCTAAGGTTCGAAGTACAGCCCCGTAAGTAACCTTATAAATTGCGAAATTCTTAGGTTCACTTATCGGGCTTTTTCTATACCTTTGCACGTTTTTTCAAAAATCTTACCACCACAGGCTTAAAGTGGAAGGTAAAACACGCAGAACTGTGTAGGGCATATCTTCGGGCAGCTGCTGCTAAGGTTCGAAATATAGCCTCGTAAGTAACCTCATCAATCGCAAAATTCTTAGATTCACTTATTGGGCTTTTTCTATACCTTTGCATGTTTTTTCAAAAATCTTACCACCACAGGCTTTAAGAGGAAGGAAAAACACGCAAAACTTTATAGGGCAGATCTTCGGGCAGTTACTGCGAAGGTTCCACGTATAGCCTCGTAAGTAACCACATAAATCGCGATATTCTTAAGTTCACTTATCGGGCTTTCGCTGTACTTTTGCACGTATTTTCGGTAATCTACCCACCACAGGCTCAATGAGTACGGAAAAATACGCAAAATATTATAGGGCAGATCTTCGGGCAGTTACTGCTAAGGGTCGAAGTATAGCTTCGTAAGTAACCACATAAATCGCAAAATTCTTAGATTCACTTATCGGGCTTTTTCTATACCTTTGCATGTTTTTTCAAAAATCTTACCACCACAGGCTTTAAGAGGAAGGAAAAACACGCAAAGCTTTATAGGGCAGTTACTGCTATGATTCCAAGTATAGCCTCGTAAGTAACCACAGAAATCGCGAAATTCTTAAGTTCACTTATCGGGCTTTCCCTGCACTTTTGCACGTATTTTCGGAAATCCTACCACCACAGGCTTAAACTGGAAGGTAAAACACGCAGAACTGTGTAGGGCAGATCTTTGGGCAGCTGCTGCTAAGGTTCGATGTATAGCCTCGTAAGTAACCACATAAATTGCGAAATTCTCAGATTCACTTATCGGGCTTTTTCTATACATTTGCACGTTTTTTCAAAAATCTTACCACCACAGGCTTAAACTGGAAGGTAAAACACGCAGAGTGTGTAGGGCAGATCTTTGGGCAGCTGCTGCTAAGGTTCGATGTATAGCCTTGTACGTAACCACATAAATCGCGAAATTCTTAAGTTCACTTATCGGGCTTTCTCTGCACTTTTGCACGTATTTTCGGCAATCTACCCACCACAGGCTCAATAAGTACGGAAAAATACGCAAAACTTTATAGGGCAGAACTTCTGGCAGCTGCTGCTAAGGTTCGAAGTATAGCCTCGTATGTAACCACATAAATCGTGAAATGCTTAAGTTCACTTATCGGGCTTTCTCTGTACATTTGCACGTTTTTTCGGGAATCTTACCACCACAGGCTTACAGTGGAAGGTAAAACACGCAGAACTGTGTAGGGCATTTCTTCGGGCAGCTGCTGCTAAGGGTCGAAGTATAGCCTCGTACGTAACCACATAAATCGCGAAATTCTTATGTTCACTTATCGGGCTTTCTCTGTACATTTGCACGATTTTTCGGGAATCTAACCATCAAATATAGCCTCGTAAGTAACCTCATCAATCGCAAAATTCTTAGATTCACTTATCGGGCTTTTTCTATACCTTTGCATGTTTTTTCAAAAATCTTACCACCACAGGCTTTAAGAGGAAGGAAAAACACGCAAAACTGTGTAGGGCAGATCTTCGGGCAGTTGCTGCTAAGGTTCGAAATATAGCCTCGTAAGTAACCTCATCAATCGCAAAATTCTTAGATTCACTTATTGGGCCTTTTTTATACCTTTGCATGTTTTTTCAAAAATCTTACCACCACAGGCTTTAAGAGGAAGGAAAAACACGCAAAACTTTATAGGGCAGATACTGCGAAGGTTCCACGTATAGCCTCGTAAGTAACCACATAAATCGCGATATTCTTAAGTTCGCTTATCGGGCTTTCGCTGTACTTTTACACGTATTTTCGGGAATCTACCCACCACAGGCTCAATGAGTACGGAAAAATACGCAAAACTTTATAGGGCAGATCTTCGGGCAGTTACTGCTAAGGGTCGAAGTATAGCTTCGTAAGTAACCACATAAATCGCGAAATTCTTAGGTTCACTTATCGGGCTTTTTCTGTACATTTGCACGTTTTTTCGGAAATCCTACCACCATAGGCTTAAAGTGGAAGGTAAATCACGCAGAACTGTGTATGGCAGATCTTCTGGCAGCTGCTGCTAAGGTTCGAAGTATAGCCTCGTACGTAACCACATAAATCGCGAAATTCGTAAGTTCACTTATCGGGCTTTTTCTGTACTTTTGCACGTTTTTCTGGGAATCTAACCGCCACAGGTTCAAAGAGGACGGGGAAAAACGCAAAACTTTTTAGGGCAGATCTTTGGGCAGCTACTGCTAAGGTTCGAAGTATAGCTTCGTACGTAAGCACATAAATCGCGAAATTCTTATGTTCACTTATCGGGCTTTCTCTGTACATTTGCACGATTTTTCGGGAATCTTACCACCACAGGCTTAAAGTGGAACGTAAAACACACAGAACTGTGTAGGGCATATCTTCGGGCAGCTGCTGCTAAGGTTCGAAATATAACCTCGTAAGTATCCTCATCAATCGCAAAATTCTTAGATTCACATATCGGGCTTTTTCTATACCTTTGCATGTTTTTTCAAAAATCTTACCACCACAGGCTTTAAGAGGAAGGAAAAACACGCAAAACTTTATAGGGCAGATCTTCGGGCAGTTACTGCGAAGGTTCCACGTATAGCCTCGTAAGTAACCACATAAATCGCGATATTCTTAAGTTCACTTATCGGGCTTTCGCTGTACTTTTGCACGTATTTTCGGTAATCTACCCACCACAGGCTCAATGAGTACGGAAAAATACGCAAAATATTATAGGGCAGATCTTCGGGCAGTTACTGCTAAGGGTCGAAGTATAGCTTCGTAAGTAACCACATAAATCGCAAAATTCTTAGATTCACTTATCGGGCTTTTTCTATACCTTTGCATGTTTTTTCAAAAATCTTACCACCACAGGCTTTAAGAGGAAGGAAAAACACGCAAAACTTTATAGGGCAGATCTTCGGGCAGTTACTGCGAAGGTTCCACGTATAGCCTCGTAAGTAACCACATAAATCGCGATATTCTTAAGTTCACTTATCGGGCTTTCGCTGTACTTTTGCACGTATTTTCGGTAATCTACCCACCACAGGCTCAATGAGTACGGAAAAATACGCAAAATATTATAGGGCAGATCTTCGGGCAGTTACTGCTAAGGGTCGAAGTAGAGCCTCGTAAGTAACCACAGAAATCGCGAAATTCTTAAGTTCACTTATCGGGCTTTCTCTGCACTCTTGCACGTATTTTCGGAAATCCTACCACCACAGGCTTAAACTGGAAGGTAAAACACGCAGAACTGTGTAGGGCATATCTTCGGGCAGCTGCTGCGAAGGTTCGAAATATAACCTCGTAAGTATCCTCATCAATCGCAAAATTCTTAGATTCACTTATCGGGCTTTTTCTATACATTTGCACGTTTTTTCAAAAATCTTACCATAACAGGCTCAAAGAGGACGTAAAAAAACGCAAAACTGTGTAGGGCAGATCTTTGGGCAGTTACTGCTAAGGGCCGTAGTATATTCTCGTAAGTAACCCCGTTAATCGCGAAATTCTTAGGTTCACTTATCGGACTTTTTCTGTACATTAGCACGTTTTTTCGGAAATCCTACCACCACAGGCTTAAACTGGAAGGTAAAACACGCAGAACTGTGTAGGGCAGATATTTGGGCAGCTGCTGCTAAGGTTCGATGTATAGCCTTGTACGTAACCACATAAATCGCGAAATTCTTAAGTTCACTTATCGGGCTTTCTCTGCACGTTTGCACGTATTTTCGGCAATCTACCCACCACAGGCTCAATAAGTACGGAAAAATACGCAAAACTTTATAGGGCAGAACTTCTGGCAGCTGCTGCTAAGGTTCGAAGTATAGCCTCGTATGTAACCACATAAATCGTGAAATTCTTAAGTTGACTTATCGGGCTTTCTCTGTACTTTTGCACGTATTTTCGGGAATCTACCTACAACAGGCTCAATGAGTACGGAACAATACGCAAAACTTTATAGGGCAGAACTTCTGGCAGCTGCTGCTAAGGTTCGAAGTATAGCCTCGTATGTAACCACATAAATCGTGAAATGCTTAAGTTCACTTATCGGGCTTTCTCTGTACATTTGCACGTTTTTTCGGGAATCTTACCACCACAGGCTTACAGTGGAAGGTAAAACACGCAGAACTGTGTAGGGCATATCTTCGGGCAGCTGCTGCTAAGGTTCGAAATATAGCCTCGTAAGTAACCTCATCAATCGCAAAATTCTTAGATTCACTTATTGGGCTTTTTCTATACCTTTGCATGTTTTTTCAAAAATCTTACCACCACAGGCTTTAAGAGGAAGGAAAAACACGCAAAGCTTTATAGGGCAGTTACTGCTATGATTCCAAGTATAGCCTCGTAAGTAACCACACAAATCGCGATATTCTTAAGTTCACTTATCGGTCTTTCTCTGTACTTTTGCACGTTTTTTCCGGAATCTTACCACCACAGGCTTAAAGTGGAAGGTAAAACACGCAGAACTGTGTAGGGCATATCTTCGGGCAGCTGCTGCTAAGGTTCGAAATATAGCCTCGTAAGTAACCTCATCAATCGCAAAATTCTTAGATTCACTTATTGGGCTTTTTCTATACCTTTGCATGTTTTTTCAAAAATCTTACCACCACAGGCTTTAAGAGGAAGGAAAAACACGCAAAACTTTATAGGGCAGATCTTCGGGCAGTTACTGCGAAGGTTCCACGTATAGCCTCGTAAGTAACCACATAAATCGCGATATTCTTAAGTTCACTTATCGGGCTTTCGCTGTACTTTTGCACGTATTTTCGGTAATCTACCCACCACAGGCTCAATGAGTACGGAAAAATACGCAAAATATTATAGGGCAGATCTTCGGGCAGTTACTGCTAAGGGTCGAAGTATAGCTTCGTAAGTAACCACATAAATCGCAAAATTCTTAGATTCACTTATCGGGCTTTTTCTATACCTTTGCATGTTTTTTCAAAAATCTTACCACCACAGGCTTTAAGAGGAAGGAAAAACACGCAAAGCTTTATAGGGCAGTTACTGCTATGATTCCAAGTATAGCCTCGTAAGTAACCACAGAAATCGCGAAATTCTTAAGTTCACTTATCGGGCTTTCCCTGCACTTTTGCACGTATTTTCGGAAATCCTACCACCACAGGCTTAAACTGGAAGGTAAAACACGCAGAACTGTGTAGGGCAGATCTTTGGGCAGCTGCTGCTAAGGTTCGATGTATAGCCTCGTAAGTAACCACATAAATTGCGAAATTCTCAGATTCACTTATCGGGCTTTTTCTATACATTTGCACGTTTTTTCAAAAATCTTACCACCACAGGCTTAAACTGGAAGGTAAAACACGCAGAGTGTGTAGGGCAGATCTTTGGGCAGCTGCTGCTAAGGTTCGATGTATAGCCTTGTACGTAACCACATAAATCGCGAAATTCTTAAGTTCACTTATCGGGCTTTCTCTGCACTTTTGCACGTATTTTCGGCAATCTACCCACCACAGGCTCAATAAGTACGGAAAAATACGCAAAACTTTATAGGGCAGAACTTCTGGCAGCTGCTGCTAAGGTTCGAAGTATAGCCTCGTATGTAACCACATAAATCGTGAAATGCTTAAGTTCACTTATCGGGCTTTCTCTGTACATTTGCACGTTTTTTCGGGAATCTTACCACCACAGGCTTACAGTGGAAGGTAAAACACGCAGAACTGTGTAGGGCATTTCTTCGGGCAGCTGCTGCTAAGGGTCGAAGTATAGCCTCGTACGTAACCACATAAATCGCGAAATTCTTATGTTCACTTATCGGGCTTTCTCTGTACATTTGCACGATTTTTCGGGAATCTAACCATCAAATATAGCCTCGTAAGTAACCTCATCAATCGCAAAATTCTTAGATTCACTTATCGGGCTTTTTCTATACCTTTGCATGTTTTTTCAAAAATCTTACCACCACAGGCTTTAAGAGGAAGGAAAAACACGCAGAACTGTGTAGGGCATATCTTCGGGCAGCTGCTGCTAAAGTTCGAAATATAGCCTCGTAAATAACCACATAAATCGCGAAATTCTTAGGTTCACTTATGGGGTTTTTTCTATACATTTGCACGTTTTTTCAAAAATCTTACCACAACAGTCTCAAAGAGGACGTAGAAAAACGCAAAACTGTGTAAGGCAGATCTTTGGGCAGTTACTGCTAAGGTCGAAGTATAGCCTCGTAAGTAACCACGTTAATAGCGAAATTCTTAAGTTCACTTATCGGGCTTTCTCTGTACATTTGCACGTTTTTTCGGGGATCTTACCACCCCAGGCTTAAAGTGGAAGATAAAACACGCAGAACTGTGTAGGGCATATCTTCGCGCAGCTGCTGCTAAGGTTCGAAATATAGCCTCGTAAGTAACCACATAAATCGTGAAATTCTTAAGTTCACTTATCGGGCATACTCTGTACATTTGCACGTTTTTTCGGGAATCTAACCACCACAGGCTCAAAGTGTACGGAAACATTCGCAAAACTGTGTAGGGCAGGTCTTCGAGCAGCTGCTGCTAAGGTTCGAAGTACAGCCCCGTAAGTAACCTTATAAATTGCGAAATTCTTAGGTTCACTTATCGGGCTTTTTCTATACCTTTGCACGTTTTTTCAAAAATCTTAGCACAACAGGCTCATAGAGGACGGAGAAAAACGCAAAACACTGTATGGCAGATCTTCTGGCAGCTGCTGCTAAGGTTCGAAATATAGCATCGTAAGTAACCACATAAATCGCGAAATTCTTAAGTTCACTTATCGGGCTTTCTCTGTACTTTTGCTCTTATTTTCGAGAATCTTACCACGACAGGCTTAAAGTGGAAGGTAAAACACGCAGAACTGTGTAGGGCAGATCTTCTGGCAGTTACTGCTATGGGCCAAAGTATTGCCCCGTAAGTAACCTCATAAATAGCGAAGTTCTTACGTACACTTATCGGGCATTTTGTGTACATTTGCACGTTTTTTCGGGAATCTTACCACCACAGGCTTAAAGTGGAAGGTAAAACACGCAGAACTGTGTAGGGCAGATCTTCTGGCAGCTGCTGCTAAGGTTCAAAATATAGCCTCGTATGTAACCTCATCAATCGCAAAATTCATAGATTCGACAGTCTTTAAGAGGAAGGAAAAACACGTAAAACTTTATAGGGCAGATCTTCGGGCAGTTACTGCTAAGGGTAGAAGTATAGCCTCGTGAGTAACCACATAAATCGTGAAATGCTTACGTTCACTTATTGGGCTTTCTCTGTACATTTGCACGTTTTTTCGGGAATCTAACCACCACAGGCTCAAAGAGTACGGAAACATTCGCAAAACTTTATGGGTCAGATCTTCGGGCAGCTGCTGCTAAGGTTCGAAGTACAGCCTCGCAAGTAACCACATAAATCGCGATATTCTTAAGTTCACTTATCGGGCTTTTTCTATACCTTTGCACGTTTTTTTGGGAATCTTACCACAACAGGCTCAAAGTGGTCGTAGTAAAACGCAAAACTGTGTAGGGCAAATCTTTTGGCAGCTGCTGCTAAGGTTCGAAGTATTGCCTCGTAAGTAACCACGTTAATCGCGAAATTCTTAAGTTCACTTATCGGGCTTTCTCTGTACATTTGCACGTTTTTTCGGGAATCTTACCACCACAGGCTTAAAGTGGAAGGTAAAACACGCAGAACTGTGGAGGGCATATCTTCGGGCAGCTGCTGCTAAGGTTCGAAATATAGCCTCGTAAGTAACCACATAAATCGTGAAATTATTATGTTCACTTATCGGGCTTTCTCTGTACTTTTGCACGTATTTTCGAGAATCTTACCACCACAGGCTTAAAGTGGAAGTAAAACACGCAAAACTGTGTAGGTCATATCTTTGGGCAGCTGCTGCTAAGGTTCGAAGTATTGCCTCGTAAGTAACCACGTTAATCGCGAAATTCATAAGTTCACTTATCGGGCTTTCTCTGTACATTTGCACGTTTTTTCGGGAATCTTACCACAACAGGCTCAAAGTGGTCGTAGTAAAACGCAAAACTGTGTAGGGCAGATCTTCGGGCAGTTACTGCTAAGGGTCGAAGTATAGCCTCGTAAGTAACCACGTTAATCGCGAAATTCTTAAGTTCACTTATCGGGCTTTCTCTGTACATTTGCATGTTTTTTCGGGAATCTTACCACCACAGGCTTAAAGTGGAAGGTAAAACACGCAGAACTGTGGAGGGCATATCTTCGGGCAGCTGCTGCTAAGGTTCGAAATATAGCCTCGTAAGTAACCTTATAAATCGCGAAATTCTTAGTTTCACTTATCGGGCTTTTTCTATGCCAAAAATCTTACCACAACAGACTTAAAGAGAACGGAAAAACACGCAAAACTGTGTAGGGTAGATCTTTGTGCTGCTGCTGCCAAGGGTTGAAATACATATAGCCTTGTAAGTAACGTCGTAAATCGCATGTGTTAATCATATTTTTTAGCGTCGATTTGCTTCACGTTGCTCGAAAAGCAAATTAATAAGTCTGATGACTTAAGCTCTGGGGCCGTCTAACAAATTGGAATATAAATAAGCAATGAATTGTCCCACGATAGCAGACATTCTTTCCAAGAAGCACCGCCTCCACGTCATTTCCAAGTTTTGTCCCACTAAAGATTGATAAGATAATCAAAGTTTCTGTCATAAATGGGGTAGGACGAGCTGGTTGGAAATTCGCCGGGCTAACGACCCATACACACTGCACCGGACCGTCACTATACATCCCTCTTTGCGGAATGTTCGATGCATTCGCTTCGTTTATAATCGATGACGGTCGACTCGCTTGGTCGCATCGAGTCTTGCGTGATGTTGCCCTCGATGTAAGTCTCCTCGGTGAAATTAGAAGTGGATGATTACGAGATGTTTTCTGATGCTTATGAATAATGGTTTTTATTTATCTATTAAAGGATAAATTAGAGGTATAATGCTTTAGTAATTTCACTCAGGTAGTCAATACGTCAATACTAAATTAATGTTGAGCTTACAATTAGCCCTATTGAATAATTAATGTAACTGTACGTTCTATTATGCCTTTTAATTCGGTCCATGCATTCTTCACGTTTGATAATTATCTCTTATAATTTATCTGCGTTAAGCTATCGATCGAAAGCTTGCTTAAAATTAATCAGAATTCTATTCAGTTGTAAACAGTGATAGAATAAGTGATATTTATAAAAAAATGTCCTTACAAACTGCTTCATGACGTTGACATGAATGTTGGCATTGACTCTATCTCATAACGAAACAAACATTAAACAATTTCACCTGTTGCGTAGATTTAAACAGCGTTGAGCGAGGAACTTGCTCGCATATACACTCCAAGAGACCACGTGCGAATCGTAATTTCATTGTGAAAATTTATTGACACTTGGCGTCGGAATTCGCGAAGTGTTTGAAAGTGAATTTCATAACGAGTGGCGCAGCCGTCGCCCCCTCTGAGACTTATTTTACCAATTCGCGCGCTCGCGTATATGTTTTCCTTAATTAAACACTGCAAATAATGCCACGTACGCGGAGAGAAACGCAATTCAACTCGCGATTCATTCCGCGAGCTTTGAAAAGATAGAAAACGATTTTATCCTAAGCATACAGTTCGATACACCTGAGGCGCCACGTATACAAAGGACACCCCCTAACCCCACCTTCAATTTTCTACGTTTGAGTGAGAAAAAATCCAGAGCATCAGTATAACAATATAAAGCGAGACAGACTGCCATCCCCCTTCATCATCATTTCGCCTTCATTCCTCCAGCTTGGCATTATTTTCCAGCGTCATTTCCTCGCTCTCTAACGGGATATGGCAGCAGTAGCGGCCCCTTTTGGATTTGCCTAAAGCAGCGCCGCGCGTGTAATACAAATACAAAGCGAGATAGAGGGAAACAAACGTGGAACGCAAATCTAGAGTGAAATGAACAATGCCCAGGAGAGTTTACTGGCTTCTAATTGAAACCGAGCTCTCTCTCTCTCTCTCTCTCTCTCTCTCTCTCTCTCTCTCTCTCTCTCTCTCTCTACCCCTTTCCCTCTTAATCGTCTCGCAGATGCGTGCTGTGCGCTTTTCTCTCTTGTTCTTTTTCCGCACTGTTCAGCCGAGGCTATTCTCTCTCCCTCCCGCTTGTTAGTTTGTTTCGTATGTGTGGGAGGATTCAAGCGAGGAACACGAGCGATTCTGTAGAGGCTCGTTAGGAAATTATTTCGATTCGTCTGATTGCGACGAGGGCTCGTTGGTACGGGGTTGATTATCAGATGCTTGCGTACTTTTTGTTGGAAGCTCGGATGGTGTGCAGATGAGGTTGTGCTCTTTGCGGGAGGATATAGTGGAAACGTTAAGTATAGACAGTTAGGCTTTTAAGTTTAGATTAGTGAAGGTGTATGTTGTATTAAATGTAATAATGAGGTATGGTCCGACTACTATGGTGGATTATTAAGAGGAGGTGCGGGCTAAAGCTTCCGAAATACGCCAGGAAGTACTTTGTATTTCAAATGCCAAGAAACAGTGAGGGTCAAACTAACTTTTGCTTCTTCCCAGAGAAAGCTTTGTAATAGTAAAATTTTCTTCAAAACTTCTAGAAAATACTTTTTAGTTTGTTAGAAGTTCGAATCAAGTGTTTTTAGAAAATGTCCTATGGATGTGGATTTTTGGAACTACTCCGACATTATCAATAAAATTTGACATGCATATCCATTTTTGAATTCTAAATTCGGGAAAAACAGTTTTTTATTTTCTCAAATAATATTTTTTATGATCATTTTTTAATTTTTGAAAAACACTATTTTACGTGTTTTCAATCATCCTAAGGCGTTTGAAAGAGAAGTAAATTACCTACTTTTCCTCGTTTGGTGCTCGGGATCGACCGCTATGTTCGGCAGATAAAATGAAAAAGGTAATCTATTTTTAAAATCATATCTCTGAAACAAAACATCATAATCTCACGAAAAAAAAATTATGTCGATCTTCTTTTGTGCGACAATATCAACTATATTATTAATTTTAGAAATGCTAGGCAATGCGATCATTTATTTCAAACGTCTATTAGTTATATTGTCTAGCTATTAAAACACTAAATTTTATATTTCATCTGACAATCATTTGTTGAAATATGATAAAGCTATATCCACTACAAATAACAAACAAATTAGTTTATTAGTGCTCCTGATATTAATTATAACGTAAATTAAAATGAAGAAAAACTATTTAAGGCAAAAGAAGATCTTCACGAGGTAATGAAGTAAATGTTTTTACATAAATTAACCTATTTTTATTCGATGTGGCTATTGAGAGTAAGTATAGACAATAGTTGCATTTCTAAAATTATTTAGACCATAGTTATACAGTCTATGTCACTGAACACATTTATTTAAAATATTATTATTCTAATTTTAACAATTCCCTGCAAATGCATAGGTCCATAATGTCGGTTTTTGGTAGGGCTGCTAAATAATTTTGTGAATTAGTTATTTTGAAAACGTGTGATCGGCGTTCTGTCAGGCTAATTCTTTTGTAGCCTCGATGTTGCAATAGTTCTAAGGTAGGAGTCGTAGTGTCAAATAGTATAGTGACACTGTTCGGTTGAACTTGTTTGGAATTATTGGAAGTTGGAGCAGGTTTGGGCGATGAAGGTTTTGAGTGCTGTAGTTTCGTTACCCTTTTCTTGCGGCTCTTTGAAGATTCTGGTAGCTTTATGTTGCTAAATAAGCAGTCACTGAGAACAGAAGAAGTTTTTGTCCAGCCATATTGGAACAGTTATCAAACGCTGTTTCTGATGTTGTACCGCTGAAATACGGCACGTTTTATATGATAGTTTCATGGGTGGGGTGCCACTAAACTAGTGGGGTGTCAATAGGACTGGTGGGGTGTCATGCGACTAATCAGAGATTAGGTGTAATATGCTTTTCATCTTCACTTAACTATTATTTATCGAAATAAATAAAGGTTTAGGATCTATAACTCATTTTTCATTTCAAGATTCACAAAAAATATTCTCAATTAATTCCTAATCCTAAAAATATTAAGCATATGTCAGTCATCAGCTAAAGTTCGTGCATTATAGGAACTTGAAATATCAAACGTTCTTTGAAAAAGCACTAATATTGTAAAATTAAAAATGCCTTTTCTAAGATATAGGACAACGAGCAGTAAAAGTAAAAATAATGATAAAGCAAAAGATCCTTTTAATAGAAAAACAAGCCTAGTTCACTCAGGCCTACTACCCAAGTAAAGCTACGACTCGGCTCGATGATCTTCAGATGTGTATTCTTCTTCATCAGAATCACGCAACATGATATCCTCTACCCACTCGATGAGTATTACACCCAACAGTTGCGGACCGCTTTGCATCCCTTGATATCAAAGAGACATCCTGGCTAATTTTTTCTCTACTCCCTCCCTCACTCTTTCCCGCGTATTGTCCTTTATGATTTTTGTCATCCCTAGCTTGTTCGTATTTTTAATAAGCTAATGGCTCTCTCACATCCCCTATATCCAAATGACAAAATTACCTGAGCGTTTTTCCTCTGTGTACGATTTTTTTGCACGACTCGGTTCTTGAGTAATACATTCTCGACGGAGCGAATGGATAACGGCGCTGAGCCACGCTAGCGTGTAACAATCGACGTGATGGTTACTTTTTATTATTCGCTAGTTCCGTTTGCTACTTTTACGCTCGTCTCAGTCCTTTTTAGAGAATCGCTCGCAATTTTCTTAATCAAAATTTCTTGGTTTCTGACGCTTTGCTCCCCTTCTTCTGATGTGTAATAATAGCATTGACTATTTATAAAATTCGTGGTGATCATAAGATTATTTATTGCCTGAGATAATTTAAGAAAAGTATGGTCCAAGTAAAAGTATGCTAAAGTATGCTTTTATTTATTTTTATTTCTTTTCGATGATACATATGTTGACTGCCGATCAATGTTTTTATAGTTAGTACCTTTATATAACATTCATCAGATGTTTCCAATAAACCTTTATTGAGATTTAAATAAATATGATTTATATTATATATATATATATATATATATATATATATATATATATATATATATAGAATAATTTTTATCTACGTACTTTCTTCTTTCTAACAAATACAACTAGTTATAATCAAAACTGATGAAGTATAAGAGCTATTCTACGAGAAATCGGATAATTTACGATCAAAAAATTGGGGTCTTGTATTTTTGAGAGCACACTCACTAGACCAAATTTTTTACATGCGTTTGGACATGTGAGTAATTTAAAATAGGGTGAAATTCGCCAAAAATGCGAATAAAATGCCTGAAAACCAGAATTTTTACTTTTTTGTCAAATTTTCGCATCTTCTCCAAATTTTACCCTATTTAAATTGTTATCGCGTTTCTCATTTAGGTTCATAAATTCTTGTACCAGGCGCCAACCAATCATCATTTAAATGCTTCACAAAAAAGCCCATTACTTCCTTAAGAGAAAGATTAGTAATTGGCCCCTTTTTCTTGGCATATGGTTTGAAGATGCTATCCATGTTTTTTTATATTTTATATGTCCAATAACACATATAAAATACTTGATCTGGTAAGTGCGCCCTCAAAAATGAAAGACCACGATTTTTTGACCGTAAAGTGTCCGATTTCTGGTAGAATGGCTCACATATGTATAGAACTTATTCTTTTTTAAATGCAAATCTCAAAATAGTATATATACACACATATTATTTAATTAAATATTTCTTATACCATGTTCGTAAAGTATCGCTTTATACATTTTTCAAATTTCTAAAGTTTGAATTGAAACACGTTCAATCGAAAAACAGCGTTCGATGGAAAGGACTATGAAAGATAGGAATATGGAAGATGGAAAAAGATAGGAATATGGAAGATGGTTAAGGAATATGGAAGATGACAAATTTTTAAGAAAGAATTATTTTATCGGTATTTAGGTACACGGTTTGTCAAAACGATTGTCTGATATTATCTAACCCCAAAACTTTGTGGTACTTCTATAATAAATATACTATAATAAGTCGAAAGCAAAGAAAAGGTAAGTTTATTATGTAAGTATTTATTTGTGGCTTAGATTCAGAGATTAAGCGGATGTAGTGGCAGTCATCGATGTCGTGAATATTAATTATTAGCACTTCGATCCTGGAATTATTCACTATCAAGTGTACGTATACATACCATCCTTCTTTCTCAAACATTGGTTGAACATCCTTAAGTTAGCGGTGCCTGTCGTTGTGTCAACTCACAACTGTAGCAAGAGATAATTTCGGTAATATAAAATAAAATATTTTATATTATTTAAAAAAAAATGCTATACCATTTGATCATTATGTTATATAACCAACAAAAATGGTTAAATTCTCACCAGTTTTTCAAACGATAAACTGAAATGCAAGAAAGCTGCAGAGCAAAAAGCTCGGAATCGCAACTGTCGAGATAATTTCTTTTCTATCAACCCGTATATTTCATGACTTTCCCTCCCACTATCACTTCCACCTGAGCCATCCCCCGTAACTGCAAACGAGGTCATTAACCCCTTCGACGCTTTGCAAGAGAGAAAGAGAGAGAAAGAGTCTCACTCTCGCGCGAATAGATCGCGAAAAAAAGAGCGAGCGCGAGAGGGGGCTTCGTCGACGTGAATGGAGAGAAAAGCGACTCCGATTATAATGCAGAGTCCGGGGCCAGTCATATTTCAGTCCTTTTCCTTTTTACGATCGGACGTTTTTAATTTCCCTTAGAGAGAGAGAGAGAGAGAGAGAGAGAGAGAGAGAGAGAGAGAGAGAGAGAGAGAGAGCGCGTGGGCGAGCTATGAGCCGCGAATGCAAATTGTTACAGGAAAAGTTATGCGCGCCCTGAAATTAATGCCTTTCCGAGCATCGGAGCCCTTAATAGCGTTCAGCCGTTTATACGCCGCTATGTGCGGAGGCTGTAGGTGTGCAGGCGCCCGTACGCACGCACGGCTCAAGGAAGCCAGCCGGCTATGTGATGGGGAGTCGCGAGAATTCGGGATTTATGAGATTATAGTTGCCAGCGATTTCAGCTTCTCGGCTCCCGTGTGTACCTAGTCCTAAAGTTTGTAGTAATTTTTTATTTTTTTTTTATCAAGAACGATGCGGTATCTTTTGTCTTATAAAAGGACGTACTTTGTAAAATATTCGACGCACATTGCTATATATAATCTGTCCGCTTTAATTAAGAAAACAATTCATTTTCCAACCCTCTTACTCTCTCTCTCTATCTTTCCAGAAAAAAAGAATGTCACCCCTCACGCATCTCCGAGCACTCATCATCTGCTCCAGTCTGTCGCTACCCTTCCTTCAGTCGTCAGTCGTCGCCTCCTCGCGAAGATCCCGCTCAAGCTCGAGCCACCATCGCGTAAGATCAGAAAAATAACGCTAACGAACTTTCAAAAAACCAAGACTCCGATCATCTCCCTCCCGGCTATCCGATTATTTCAATTCTTCTCCCACGTTTTTTTTTTCATTCACTTTCACAGAGTATAACACAGAGCCTCTGCGCTGCAAATGACAAAATGACAAAAGAGCGGTCGCCCGCGGCCAGCGATATTACCGTTTCGGAACTATGCGAGAGCTGGAGTCTTCGTCGTCTGGAAAACCGCGTCCCTTTTCTTGATTGATTATGCGCGTCGCAATTTCGGCGTTACATAAACGTGTGGTTGTAGCTACTGTTACTGCGCTGCCGATTGATTTTAGGAAGAACGGTGTGTAATACGCACACACCCCATACTGTGTATGTGGCTGCTCTGAGGTCCTTTGCTGTCGAGACGCTTTACGAGCGGCTGGATACTTCTTTTATCGGGCTTTTGTCTTCTTTTTTTCTGTTAAGGGTCTTGGGCTTCTGTAACGTGATATTCATCTGTATAGTCTTATATGAGAATCTTTTATTAATTCAAATTAAAATTGTAACCATCACTGTTAAACAAAACTCTATTATTACTGAAAAAAATTTAGACAAGTATACAGCATCCATTTACAAGTAGCGCATTACCAACGCTATAATTGCATTTCCCGGCAAAGCAAAGAATCTCGAGCTTAAAGCTCTAAAAAAGAGCACATACACGCACAGCCCACACCAGGTCAAGTCCAGCAGCGTCCGGCAAATGCCGCGTGTAATTGGATACAAGCTCGCTCACTCTCACTCCCTTCTTAATTCTCCCCTTCTCTCTCGCGCACTCCTCACTGCTCTTTTCTTCCGTCCGCGTCCATCACGCCGGCGTATAAATACTCCCGTGCAGCGCAAAGAAAAGCCCGACGTGCGGCGCGCAATCGCGAGAGGAGCAGAGCACAGCAGAGCAGCAGCAGCAGCCCGCCGGGAATGAGATGCAGATTGCTAGAGGCCACTTCACTCGCGCTGGAGGGAGTGAATTTTTAATAACACCGAGTCGTCGTCGGTACCTGCGCGCAAGGCTAGATATAGCTGTGCCATTGTCTTGCCGCACGCAGGAACGCAACACGAAGCCAACGCATAGAGAGAGAGAGAGAGAGAGAGAGAGAGAGAGAGAGAGAGAGAGAGAGAGAGAGAGAGACGCAGCCAGCACAGTCGCCCCATTATTATAACTGGAAAATAGGGGTGAGGGAGAGAGTGAGGGAGAGAGAGCAGCAAGGGTAATTTCCGAGGGAGGGAGAGAGGAGACGCGCTCTGCTCGAGTGCCGACAGTTTTTCTAGGATTTTTTGGTTTTGCTGCAACTTTTGTTCTATTTCTGTTGTATTTTGATGCCTCTCATTAAAAAAAAATCATATTTTTCAGTGCAGCGTCACTCTTACTTGTAATGGATAAGTTTTTTGAGTTTCTGAAAAAAGAAACGAAAGATGAGACAAGAATCATCTGTGCAATTTAAACGATTTATTTGTTTAATCCTCGATGCGTTTTCAGAAATCAAGGGGATGCGAAAAGCTGAATAGGTTCTTGCAGGACGTGTTGAAAGTGCAGAATGACCTGAGCTGGATAGACCAAATGGCCGACATACTCCGATCGAAAAACATGTTCTCTGCCAGGTTTGTATTGAAACGTAATCGATCAAAACAACAATTGCTAATTTTTCGTTATCAAAATTGCAGCCCAGTATTACAGGAAAAAATCAACGCCATGTTCTTCACCGCCAAAAACCAGAACAAGATGAACCAACGGCGCAAGAGACACTCGAACCATCGATCAAAATTAAGACTCGAAACCGAGTCCCACAATAGCCAGCTTAAATCTTCAATTCAAGGATATGAAAACGCGTCGTCGCAGAATTTCAATCCCGCGACTAGCGAAATATCGACAACGACGACGACAGAGCCACTCGAGAAAGTCCTTCAATCGATAAATGTTTTCCCCGTGGATTCGACGGATCCCATCGCGCTGAAATCCGGCGATGACTCGGCGGAAAGTGATGATGACTTTTTCGAGGGGATTAGGCTGGGAAGAGCTTTGAAATCTATTTCCAAGGGTGAGACAACTACTTTTTTTAAAATTATGATTATGTTTTCAATGAATTTGGAAATTGATCGCGTTAGGTGGCGACTCGAGAGTTAACAACTTTACAAAGTTACTTCTGATGGAGAATGAAGGTGACAAGTCTCAGATGAATCGGGCTTTGCATGGGGATTTGGCTAAGGAAATTGTAAATGCGATTTTCGATCAGGTGCGACCCGAAGTTTGTGAATATTCTGGAGCAAATCGAGTTGCTACGTGTATAATAATTCAACATCTAACTTGAATGTAGATGAAAAATAGAGAAGCTTTTCACAAGATGACGAACTTTGGATACGAGTACGATGTAAATCCTCAAGATTCGGTTGTAATCGATAACATGTATCGACGGGAACGAGATTTTGAGACGGTAAACATGAAATTAACTGTTCTGTTATAAAAAAAACTTATGATTCATTCAATTAAGGACGACGCAACCGCTTCGATCACAAAAAAATTGATGACGGTGGTTCAACAACTTATTTCAGAAGAGATAGAGAAAAAATCATGCCCAGCTCTACCACCAGATCTGCAAGACTTTTTACAATGGCTAGTACAGGTCGAAGTGAGTCAAGTAGAACAATCAGTCATTATCCGATGTTTCAGCGAGCTATAAAGTAAAATACCTCCGCAGGCTATCGATCGCAAGGATAGTGAAACACTGAATGTGAAACAAGAACAATCGATTACAAACAACAATCCAGGCGATGGCTCTTTCTCCATCGTAGACTTGAATGAATGGTACACAAAGGCCGAAACTTTAAAAAGTCTCTTGAACGAGTACGAGGGTCTTTCTAAGCGGGAGAAGAATAAAGTTCGAGCTATTCATGAATACTTGGTGAAACTTTTTTCGCGGTTCTCGTACAATGATCTTAACCAATGAATGAAAGATCCGAACTTCTTTCCTCGCAGGTAACCAGACTCGAGTTCGTCAAAGCCTATCTTGAGGCTTTCAAATCTCATCCCCTGCACGGGATAAATTCATAAACGTCCCAGTGGCTAATTGATTGGAAGCCTGGTGTACTTCATCTTCGGAAAAGAAGAGAAAAAAAATAAACAAAGCCATAGAGTCCAACAATATCACTTATTCGTCCGAGTGCTTTATTTAGATATTCCGGTGCGCGTCCTGCAGCTGGGGTTCCCACCAAGTAGCCACCGGGTATACATTAATATCGCCGAGTCGGAAGGAAGGAAGGGCTGTGCGGTATTTTTACATAACATTAAGCCGAGGCGAGGGTTCGGGCGCTCGCGCGCGCGACCACTTTGTTAGAGGAGAGGGTGGGAGGAAGAGAGAGAGAGAGAGAGAGAGAGAGAGAGAGAGAGGTTGTACGCTAATGGGGGTTAAAACGCCGCTATGCGCGAGATCCTTCGCGCGACGGTATGGATAAGGTTGTGACGCGAGTCTCGTCTTGGCGGGATTTTTGCACCCTTTCTGGAGAGTTTGATGGTGGAGGGAGGTTTAGATTGAATTTTTTTTTTAATTCGGGGCTTCGCTGGTTCAACTTTGAATGGAGATGAAGGTTTGTCAATTTTTTATCGGGAGTTCTGAGTTCTTGCGAGGTAATTGACTTTTGTGTGATTATTTAGAAACCTATTGAAAACAAATCACGAAAAACGGCTCAACAAACATCATCCGAGCAATCCAGACGAATTTTCCTTATCATCTCCTGGCCGCAATCCTTTCAAAAGCTTCGGCTCTCTCGAAAAAGCATCGTCATCTCCGCGGCACACACTAGCATATACCTACATCGAATAAAGAGCTCTCGACTGCCATCCCTCTCTCCACAAATGCCAGTTAATATTTGTTGTGCCTCTGGCCGAGAGAGGGAGAGATCTCGATCTGGCAACTAGGATAGTTTCCCGTATACGTCCTCGATGCAGGCACACATGCACACACCCACCCACACAGGTACACGCACGAGCGGTAGCTTACATCGACGACATGTCGATAGCAGACGTCGCGATACACGCGCCGATATCCTGGCCGCACCAACGTCATCCCACACTCGTTCGGCCGCATGTCGAACTAGCGGAGCTCGAGTCCGACGCCACCCCCTCTGCTCCGGTCAGAAGCGCATCCACGACCAGATGGTCGCATAGTGGTCGAGCTGTGCCCAGCTCGGACGCTATAGCCGCTGCTGTACTGCCACTGCTCGTTCATTATCTCATTTGTAGGACCGCCGCGGCCTTATCATACTTCAAGCCAACTTTTTTCTTCTGAGAATATCGGCTGGTTGTTTATTATATTTTTGCGCAAATGGTTTGCCAGATCGACTTGTGTTTACATACATTAAAGACACGCATTACAGATTCATCGAGGAATAAAAAATTAACCGCACAGCTCAATCCCCCGCCCAGCTGAATCGACACGACAAGCCGACAACAAGAGAGAGAAAATCGAGTCGATGCAAACTAAACTTCTCCCTTCCTGAAAAAAGGTCGTCAGGTCAGGGTTAACGGTGCCGAAAAAAGTTGAGGGGGGAGGAATGAGAGAGAGAGAAAGCGAAAACGGACTCGATAAAACGCAGGCCGGCGAATAAATTCAGCGGAGGCTCGATGGAATAAGAAAATCACTCGGAGTCGCTGGTTTCAATAATTGAGCGCAATAGGGCGGCTCGATACAGGCATTTAGCTGCGGCGGCCGAGGGACACTGCGCCGTATACCGCAAGGGTCGGTTGCTTTTCAAGCTGGTCAGTCTGTTGGTTTGGCCGAGACGTTTTGAGTTTAATACATTTTCGCCAATTTTTCTACAAAAACAAAATTGTTATATTATTCATGATAACGAATATCCCATCAGAATACGCACTCAGAGACATAAACCGCGATCTAGAAAAAAGCGTCGCAGAAGAAAAGAGAAAGGCCAGCCCGGTTCGAAGATTGGCGAGACGTGTGCACACTCACCTCGAGGCGGCCTCGTCCTCACGCGGAGCTTTCCTCTTTCTCACTGTCTCTTTCCTCTCCCTCTTCTATAGATATGTTCCGATAGCTCTTTGGTTGAAGTCTAAGTGTATTAGACTCGCGTTTCAAAGCCTGTGGGCTGCCAGCAGCAGCGAGAGAAAAGGCAGAAAAGGAAGTCGTATATGGCCGCTCGCTCGCTCGCGCTCGGGATGGAAAACGGAGCAGCGTCGTACCCCGCTAATGGCACCCTGGGGGTATGTGCCCCTTCTCTCCTCGGCTCTCGCACTATAGCGCCTCTATATGGCGAGGAAGGAAGAAAGGAGAGAAAGAGAGAGAGAGAGAGAGAGTTGGGTTATACCCCGACTCATATTTATTATTTAGCGAAACGCACGAGGATAGAGAAGGAGCGATGCGCCGAGGCGCTAAGACCTGCGGGGCTGGTTGCTGCTGCTGAGCTTCTTGGACGACGGACGCGAGGATTTATCCGAGGCTGGGTCGCTGACGCGGCCGTCGATCGGCTCCGGGGGGGGGGGGGGGGGTCAAGCTTAGGCCTCGCGATGCGTTATTTTGAGATGTGCAATTTTTCTTTGTAGCAAAGTTTGACATTAATAAGTAAAATTTTATCGAAAATTCAACACTATCAAACACGATTATATTGATCCTTCTAAACGAAGAAAGTGTTCGGAAAGTACGAAAAGTGAAAATAAACGATCTTCACACAAACCATCAGCCGTATCGCGGAATCTCGCGCACGCGGCATCGAAATTTCACGAGAAAACAACGAGCCCCAGCTAGTACAGCGCAAACAAATAAAAAAGCGCCATTACTCCCAATGATATTCCTTCTCCATTCCATCCACCCCACAAGCTTACCTTTCCCTCAACTTAGCGAAAATATATAATTAATTTCGACTCTCCTCGCTATACAGCGGGGGGAGAAAGAAATCGCGCGGGGCACGCACTGCACGCGCGGATATCCTCGCAGGAACGATATTTCACATTCTCGGCGACCGCAGCTTTTTCTCCGCTGTTGCGCTGCAGCCGTCATGTCATGTGCGTAGGGGAGACGCGTGGCTGTATAATATAGGTACACGTACACGTGTGAATACACCTATAGATACTTTTTATACACACAAATTCGAGCATATCCGATCTTGCGCCGCTGCGGCTGATGTATCGATCGTCGTTGCGGGAGAGGCTAATCTGTTAGACGGCCCGCTCGAATTTATTCTCAATTATATAGTATGCCTATAGGTATACGATTCGATTTAATGCATTTTTATATTGGTTTCCCATTTTTTTTTTTGGAAAAATTATTAGTTTCGAGAGGATGATGGATATTTAGTGGCCATTACGGCTAGAGGATTACGACGATCATAGATACTAAATCGGCACAACAGAGACTAATTGAATACGTGAATTATGGACATAACGCGATATCACATCGAATTTTATTCCGACACTTATAATTTCTGCGTTTATATATTGTAATAAAACGCATAAGTTGGAAAAGCGCTTTTTACAAGTATCGAATATTTTGTCGAACCACAGCGTAAAATAACAGACTGCCCGTATGTGATAAAACACGCGGCAGCGATTAATAAACTGCAGCGAGAGCAGGCATCGGAAAATTTTCGCGTCAGACGGTGAAAAAAAAGAGAGAGAGAGAGAGAGAGAGAGAGAGAGAGAGAGAGAGAGAGAGAGAGAGAGAGAGAGAACAGCGTATACACGCGTAAAAAATAACAGGCACAAAATCCATCTATAGGCGGCAACAGAAGGGCGGCCACTACACGCGCGGATCGAAGTCCGGCGTAACAATTTCGGCGTTAGGCAAATGCATGCTTGAATGGCAACAGCTGCGAAACGTTATTGATACTACATTTCTCCCAATTTGACGAATTGCCGCTGCCAGAGCTAATGGCCCGCGAATTTGCGGCGCTGATGCAAGGAGTGAGAGGGGGAGAGAGAAGGTCGTTCGATCGTTTTCTGCGAAGAATGTGCATTTGTCTTTGGAAATTCGATGAGCGAGCGGTGTTTAATAAGGTTTTGCGGTAATTAGGGAGGAGAAGTTCGGCGCTGGGCCGATGAAGTTTGCTTATACTGTGGGTAACGAATTATTGCTGAGCTTTGATTAACGGAGTGGATTGTGGAAGTAGTGTTGCAGATATGGCTGGATTGATTCAGTAACGTTACGTTGATCTGCGAGCGGCTCTTATTTACGGAATTAAGTATGAAAAGCTTTTTCTCATTTCAAACTCGATGTTATTTGGTTGACAAAGCACATTTGTATTTTGAAAGTTTTTAACGGATATTTTACTCCACTAGAAAACTTTTTCAGAATGACAGCTGGTTATCGATGTATTTCAACAAAACTGAATTATTTATTATATATTTTACCAGCAACGATAACTTGCTGGGGGTGGAGATTCAAAGAACCTGATCCCAGCTCCATCTAGTACTGGGTAAGTGCGCTACACCACATGGCGTTGCCTCTGACCGGTTGAGTTAGTATATGGTAATTTGAAACTGTAGGTCGCTGTAGGCGCTCTTCCGCGCTTATGCGATACAGTTACCTTCCTGGCTTTTTCCGACTGAACGATCCTGAAGATAAGATGATTTTTGTGATTGAATTAAAAATCGCTGGCCGTGATTACGGTGCATAGTAAATAAGATTTATCAGTCCACCCACACAACGATAACGTATTTTCAAGCGCCTGTGATGATGGACGTGTATTAATTTATGATAACAGAGGTTCTTCTAATGGTTCAGAATCCTTTTTTGGCTGGTGCAATATAAGAATCATTTTCATTCTGTGATGTTCATGCAAAAGAAGGAGTTAGTATGTGAAACACACGTAAACCGTTGAGCTAATTAATATTTCAAGATTAAAAAAAAATCATCTGATTTCTTTTTTTACTTTATTGTTATAATTGTACTCAATTTTCAGACCAGTTTTGCGCTATGGATCTGAAGGTCCAGCGCAAAGTTGTATGAATCTCAGATTCAATGAAGCAGGTACACCATAATTTGCAATTTGAGAGCGTTCACCTCCTGTTCTGTATGCTGTGAACTTTGCAAAGCATTTATGTCAGTTTGATCATCCTAGATACTGCGCAATAGCTGCACAATGAAATCGTACTGTTTTGTTGGACGCAATAACGAATATATACCATCAGGCAAGTAATCAGTCGTAATGTATTCAGCTACTGTAAAAAATATGTGACAAAATATTTGTCAATCATATAATATACATTTTTTATTTTAGGCTCTGATGATTTCAACTTGTACATTTGAAAAATTCCACTTGATAATTCTGTCAAATGGGTTGACTCTGTACACATAATTTTGCGCGGTTATAGATTAATTATTAATCAAGTTCCTTACAATAGTTCGCTTGATGATAAGCGATTAGGAGGATTAAGGATGAGACTATCAAAATACGTTTTTTTACGGGACGTGCGCTTTGTTTTAATATTTCGTGTTTATAATTTATTAAATTTTTAAGAGAAATGACGATAAAGAAGAAAAACAGGGCAGGGTATACGTACGCGATGAACACATTTGGTTTACTTTTAAGAAGTGCTCAATTTATGACTCACGACTATAACCATCAATAGACTGACGAAGACTACAGAATGATGGCATTTTTCGATTCCCTTGTTCGAAGAAAAATCGAAAGTTGGAGCTTAGAGGACATGCCTACTCCACAAAGTCCAAGTGATTCTAAAAACAATAACGCTTCGGATCATAATAATCAATCTAATCCTGAAGGTAGCTTTTTTCGGTTTCAAAACTATTATAAAAATGTTAAAAAATCACATTTCACAAATGATGTAAGTGGTTGTTTTTTTCTCAGACTCAAACGGTATTAGTTGCAAAAATAACGCATTTAAAGTTCAGAGCCGTACGGCGGTATGCCAAAAATGACTCTAACAGTTTTACAACTAAGGAAGCACCGAAGCGCAAAATCACCCGTAATAAGAGTAAAAAAGCGACGACTTCGGCCAAACAAACGCCTTGCGATACTCGCGTTAAGATCAAGAGACAAAAAAGTCAGCAATGAATCCGAAACTAGTACGATTTGTGGCAAACGAGAGCAAACTCGTGCACAGAATGGGGCAGCAGAGAAGGAACTAGAGACTCCGACGAAAAATTCAAAATACATGGCTCCTACGTCTGACGCGGTATTACTTCGGGCGTCTCAACAAGCGAAAAAAAATAATGTTTCCAAAACAGAGAAATTATTCCATCGAAAAAGTTCCTAGCGCGAGTTAGGAAGAAAGTGTCGCGAGACAATAAAGAAGAAAATTGACAGAGTAAGACGTAGTTACAGGAAATGTATTGTAGCGCACACAACCAGCTCCAGCGATTCTTCCGATGATTGAAGTTTAAGAGAGCAAAAGAGAAAAAACCCGAGAAATCCTTTTGCGTGTACATAATGAATCTGTGATTCCTGAGCTGCATACATATATTTTTATATAACACAAAATATGAGTTGAGCGTAGAACTATTTGTACTACTCAGTGCCCATTCGTAATTTAATCTTAACTTCAATTTTATTTGGGAGAGTGATACGCTAAAATTTCTGAAAAAGAGGCTAGAACGTGTTATTTCTGTTGTAAAATTTTTCAACTTAAATCTATTCATAGGAAGTGCTCCACTTTGTCATTGGACCAAGTTTGGATTATTTTACCTGAATATTCGAAAAATTACAATTTATTCCTTATAAACCGATTATATCTCTTTTGTTATTGTTTTGTCAGGATAAACTAAGTAGTTAGATGCCTGGTATGAAAATGCTCACCATCGGTTAGGCAAGTAGTCAGAAATTTTTAAATTTAAAATGTCACTGCGTTTATTTAAATCTTATTGGTGAAAAAACAATTAACTACAAAAATAAGCATATTATACACATACAATTAAGTTAGTGCACGAAACACAAGTGCGAATAAATAAGTATAAAATTATGGCTAGTTCATTGAGATGTTGAGTCTGTATATTGCGCGCGTGACAGCGGTGCCTGTATTGCGAGAAGTCAATAATGTGACTCAAAAAAGTATCCATACCTATGCTGTTTCAGAAGACTTTTGCTTACACTATATGAATTTACAGTTGCATTATTGCGTAACTTAACCTTGGGCTTTTAAATGTATTGCTACTCACAGCATGGGAATCATAAAATTGAATGCGAACGTACATTTGTCAAAAAGTCTTATCATATGTACGATGTTTATCAAATTCTTTTCGTTACATCAATCACTGTGGTTTCATAATTATCTGATGCATAAATATATTCATCTAGATATATAACGAATAATATGCCAATATGCAATGGCAATAAAGGATTAAATATAATATTTCTCCGCACTAAACAATTTTGAAAAACATTCCTGCCGTAAAAATATATTTTATAAACAAATGTTATGATTTATTATTTTGTAAATAAAAATAAAACACGGTAAAAAGGTTAAACATTTTTGAAACTGGCGCCTTTATGTACACACTCATGGCTGACGCATGTGCATATCGCATCGATGCGGAGCTTACCGCTAGCGACCGTTAGGTGGCTGACGGGAACCCCAAAGTAAAATAGCGTTCTGAAACTGTTATAACCGAACGTTTGCCACGTAGTTGTTTTCGCTACTTGCTCGTGATCCTCCTCTCCGTCAATTGCCGATCGTCCACCAAAGGGTGAGCTCTTTTCGTCGGATTTGAATGGCCAGTAGATCACCAAGGTTTTTTTATGTACTAGGAATGAAGGCACGCTTCGCGCGATCTTGATTCTATCTCTGTCTAATAACACTGGTAGAAAATCTATTATGGAGTATAAGTGTTGGACGGCACACTAACGTCTGCTAATATTTTATTAAGCATGTAACATGTTACTAAATCCCTCAAACTATTTTTTAATAAATATATTAATAATGCTCAATGTCGTCATCATTGGTTTTAATAGTGAATTTGAAGAAAAGTTCAGTATAAGTCAGTGGGTTTGTCTATCATTACAATGCCATTTATTTGCATTATAAAAAAGCTATACAACTGAAATTTTACACAGATGCTTACTATGCTACCTAGAAAACATGTAACCTACATGATTATGATTTAACTGTTGTCATTCATATTTTCACATCGAGGTCCATATGAATTTTTTAATTTAGCGTATCAAATTTTGCTTGTAGACAGTTACACAGAAACTACCATCTCTAGCACATTGTATTTCTGATTTCCAGTGTATTTTTACATGAAGAAAGTGATAAGTATTTTAGCTTTTTTGTCAAGGCATTAATTCGAATTTTGACTTTTAACAGTTGTGAGAGATTTTGAGACCGATACCTGTTTCTCCATTTTTGCATTTTTTCTCATTCGAAAACTAACAGGTCTCGAAAGCTCATATTTTGCATATACAGGGTGAGTCATTTTAATCTTTAATCTCAATTATCTCGTTGGCAAAGCTTGCCAGCGAAAAAAGTTTCGGGTAAAAGTTTTAGGATTTTTCCCTGGCTATCTGATGATGACCTTGACAATGTCATGAGAATGACCTTCAAGGTCATTTGAAGGTCAAGTCGATTTTTTCAAATAGAAACCCCTACTTTTGGCACCAGAAATGGAAAGAGCGGGAAATTTTACGTTCGAACATGTGATTTTGGAAACAAATCATCTTTTGTGCGGAAATTACCTTTGACATCAGCCGAACCCAGGATGCACCATCGAGGAGGTTGTCAAAAGGATTTAGCATCCCATTTTTTGTTTTATTTTTTTTTTGTTTTTTCCCTTTTTGTTATTTTTTTGGTATTTTTATGGAATGTTAACTGGAGTTAACCATTGATTAATTGTTCGAAATTACCGCCGTTTTGTTGGATGCAAAGATCAAGTCGAGCTCTGAATTGTCTTATGGTTCTAAGTAGAACATCTCGAGGGATTGCTGCACAAGCTGTACGAATGCGTTCGATCATATTATCTCGCGTTGTTGGCCGTTGAGCATAAACAACATTCTTAAGATATCCCCATAAGTAAAAATCGGGAGGGGTTAAATCAGGTGAACGAGGGGGCCAGGCAACTGGGCCACTCCCCCAATCCACCTGCCATTGTAGCGGGTGTTTAAATAATCACAAACAATGCGTGCATAATGTGGTAGTGCTCCATCTAATTGGATCCACATTCTTAGCCTTGTGGCTAGGTCTACATTTTCTAGTAATTCACGTAAAATGTCTCGAAGTAATCTCAAAAAGTTTACCCCATTCACGTTCTCTTCAAAGAAATAAGGATGATTGATGATTCCACACCAGACCATAACACTCCAGCGGTGTTGATTGTCTATGGGCCTGAACCAATGAGGATTTTCATCTGCCCAATAATGGCAATTATGTCTATTCAATTCTCCAGTGTTTCTGAATGTTGATTCATCTGAAAAAAGAACGTGCCTGAAAAAGTCTTGATCTTGTTGAATCATTCGTATTGCCCATCGACAAAAACGTACTCGCAAAATCATATCATTTGGAGTTAACTGTTGTGTTAATGTTATGTGATAAGGATGATATCTTCTCGCTCTCAATATTCGGGATGCTGTTGATTGAGGTATACCTATTTCTCTTTCTATTTGTCGAGTACTAATGTGAGGATCAAGATGAATAATCTCTAGAATGGTAATAACACGAGGATCGTTTTCGTCGTATTCATGATGACGGCGTTGACGAACAAAAGCTCCATTTCGAGCTCTCTGAGTTAAGGTTTGAATAGTAACATTACTTGGGTGTCTCCTATTGGGATAGCGTTCAGCATAAAGTCTGGCAGCTGCTGCATAATTATTTCGACTTTCTCCCAAAATCATGATCATATCAACGATTTCGTTGGGACCATAATCATCCATGATCAAAATCAAAATAATTTGTTACAGACCAGTAAACAGGGAAACAGATTTTTTTCAATAATAATTATCGATTTACAAGAAGTAAAAAACACGATTAAGCTTTTCTGCACTAATTTGCTATCTACATAACTGTTAAGAGTAGTTCACTCTCAAAAACTGACACTAATACAAAATAATGGAATGACTTTGAAAATTTTTGAAAACTGAAAAAATTACGAAAATTTTAGAAAATATTGAAAATTTCTGGAAATATTGAAAATTTTTTCATTTTTGAACGCATGTCACTCTCTTTTCATTTATGGGGCTAAAAGTAGGGGTTTCCATTTCAAAAAATCAACTTGACCTTGAAATGTCCTTGAAGATCCTGTTTAACGACAGGGTCAAGATGACCATTCGCCAGCCGGGGAGAAAACTGAAAACTTTTGTGGGTAACATTTTCTCCTTGAATGCATTCGAGTTCAGCTAACCAGTTGTACTGTTATCGGCATGATCAATGACCTTTACCATTGAATTCAAGGTCAAGGCAAGGTCATATTCAAACGTAAAATTTCCCGCTCTTTCCATTTCTGGTGCCAAAAGTTGGGGTTTCTATTTGAAAAAATCGACTTGACCTTCAAATGATCTTGAAGGTCACGCTCAATGACATTGTCAAGGTCATCATCAGATAGCCAGGGAAAAATCCTAAAACTGTTATCCGAAACTTTTTTCGCTGGCATGCTTTGCCAACGAGATAATTGAGATTAAAGATTAAAATGACTCACCCTGTTCAATTTTGTTGAATATTAACAATTAATTTGTTAATAACAAATTGCCTGACCACTTTTGGGCATTCCACCATCGAAATTCGTGTTCAGGAGGCAAAAATACATAGAAATAACCTTGGTGATCTACTGGCCATTTAAGTCCGACGAAAAGTGCTCAGCGCCTAAACTACTGGTATCAGCCATGGATCCCGAACGAGCCCAGCTTGCGCGATGACTTTACCATGAAAATCAATAAACAAATTTAGAAGAAAGATTTACCAGATAAGAGCGCTTATCTACGAGAAAATTCAAAGATTGATAAATACTATACGTGTGTTCGAGGACGCGTAAGTGTAACCTAAAAGTAACGCACAGCACATGCACGCTCGCTTCGCTCGCTCGCAACATTGCGTTTCCACAAATAGAAATAAAGCATAGTCCAGTAATGGGGCAGTACAACAATCTGTAGAATCAGCAATTACCCATTCAATGTTTACAATTAAAACAATTTAAATTTGAATGAGACCCAGATTAATAATTTATTGAGTGTTCGCACATTTCAAATGTTTCGCAATAAAGTTTTATTAGAAGAGATCAGTCTGAATCTTTTCTCAATAACTATTTGTGCAGTGGGCTGTGGCCCACCGCATCAAAATTGAATGTGTGATTATGGTGCGTTTGGTGTTCGAAAATTACATTATTTTTTTGCAGCATTGTTTTAAATCCTCATACACAGATAAGACAACTGAAACTAAATGCCCCATGATCTCAAAATCCATATGCACAGTAGCACCGTGAATCTAAAGGTCTCATAATCTTAAAGCCCTAATACGCGAAAAAGAAACATAAAAATTAGTGCCCCATAACCTCAAAGCTTCTTATAGACAGATAGAACAAGTAAATCAAAACACCATAATGTAACCTCATTGAGATTGAGTTGTCTTTACTCTGTACATGTTCTATGAGATAGACACTGCAGGACAAACACACACACATGTATGGCATCCACTGCTATGCGGCTAACCTCTCACCCGCGTCGCGTCGCTTATTCGCAACTAAGTTATTGACAACAATGTGCGGTGAATGTTGTTCGTACGCGTAGTCTAAATATTCGTTGTGATATTTTCTACACTGCTGGCAACTTTTCAAGTGTTTTTTTTTTAGTAAACTGTAAAGGAGTAAAACGTTAGAACCCGGCACTATCTCCCAGTGTAAACCTGTTGCTGCTATCAGATAAGTCTTTCAGAAATATTTTAAATTTAATAAAGCTTTAATTGGAAATTAACGTTAAAAATGTATGCTAAGCACAAAATAAATTATACTTATCTTCTGTTACAAAAAACAGGCGATCTCTATGTGTCATGTATAACCAGTGACGTGATTCTATAAAAATAATCACATGTCAGTGTAAGATCTGTTCAAGGTAATATACTGAATATTTAGTTTAAATAGGAACAAACATAGGAGGATAACCCTTGGTTTTTCAGAAAATAAACACACAAACTATTAATGTATAAACATTGGCAACGTTTCGTCCAGGGTGAGGACCTCTTCAAGCCTTTATTTGAGAAAAACAGAAAAAATTAAGATATAAATGTATAAAAAATATTTTTTACAATAAGTATATAGACATCATAAACTTAGTTGTTATACAATAATTAAATAATCATACCATAATAATAAACTATATATCACAAACCGACACGAAAACGTCTCGATAGTCGTATACTTTTTCTCAGTCAGTAGAAGTCAAATATAGAACAAGTATGTATAAGAGACCACGCAGTACGGAGATACCCGAGGATACCCGAGATCACTTATTCACGCACACATGGACGGCCATACGCAATACATAGAAATTTCAAAAAGAGAGAGATTACACAGTAAGCGAATCTAATTTTTTAAATATTTACTCAATTTTTTATATTGTTTACTAATCATGTTAAAATCTTCTTGTTTATTGATATTATTGTTATTAATATTAATAAAAATACTTTCTGAAATCAGTCTTTTAAAATTATTTGGTTCTTTATCTAAAATTTTGACATTTTCAAAATCAAAACTATGTGAAAAATTATTTATATGCGTGGGGATGGGTAATATTTTATCTAAAGACGTTTTTTTATGCTCGTCTATTCTCCTTTTTAAATTTCTCTTAGTCTGGCCTACATAAGTAGCATTACAATCATTGCACGAAATCTCATACACAACATTAGTCTCAAGCTTATCCTTTCCTAACTTAATAACATCACTTAATTTGTTCGACATATGAGGTACAATTGTAAAGCCATATTTTTTAAAGGAAGACTTACATGTAAAAAATAGTTTTTCGTAAAACGGAATCTACATGACATTTCTAACAGTAGGTACCTTATTTCTAATACTTGAATTGCCAAAAGTGTGATATCTCACACGATAACGAATACAACTATCAATAAATTTTTCCGGATAACTATTTTCACTGAGGATTTTTTTAACCATAACTAAATTTTCTTCATGGAATTGTTTATGAGAGAGAAGCAGAGCTCTATCTACTAGATTGTAAATAATGTTACGTTTTAATTGGATTGTATGATTAGAATTAAAATTTAAAACTCTATTAGTGTTTGTAGGTTTTTGATACCAATTTGTAATAATACTATTGTTTTTTATTGTTAATGTGATATCTAAAAAAGGAATCATGTTATTATTTTGTAACTCATGTGTAAATTGTAAGTATCTATTATAACTATTAAATTTGTTTAAGATTAGATCTAACTCATTCTCTCTCACACATAAGATTGTATCGTCAACATATCTAAAATAAAACAAAGGTATGCAGTCATGATTATTTTTTAGTTCCATGAGTACAGTAGTTTCTAAATCCTCCATAACTAAATCTGTAAACAACGGTGAGATAGGGGAGCCCATGGGTGTGCCGAAGATCTGTTTATAAATTATATTGTCAAACAAAAAATGTGTGTTATCAAACAGGAATTTCACTATATCAATTATGCTTTCAAACGGAATTTTTTAATGACTTTGAATTTTTTGAAAGCGTTTATCTAAACTGCATAAAACTAACTCTAAAGGTATATTTGTAAATAAAGAAATCACATCGTGGGAAACTAGGATATATCCTTGAGGAATAATTATATTAGTTAATTTTTTTATTAGATCAAAGCTGTTGTCAATGTGTGAAGCCGGATTTTTTAAAAAACTTATAAGAGTTTTATCAATGATGTTAGCTAAGAACTGTGTAGGACTATTAACTGTTGAAATAATAGGTCTGAGAGGAACATCTTTTTTGTGAATCTTTGGCAGTCCATATGCTAGAAACCAAGGGTTATGAAAAATACATTACGTTTATACATTAATAGTTTGTGTGTTTATTTTCTGAAAAACCAAGGGTTATCCTCCTACATTTGTTCCTATTCAAACTAATTTTACATTATGGAGAGGAGTTCTAATATTTATACTGAATATTTGATATTATGGTTTAATATGCACTATAGTGAATTATGCATCTAATTTTTACACAGATGTATTACACATTGTGTAGAAACAGTCTACCATAACAGTTTTTACTCAACTGCTTTGGTTCGCACTTACGCAGTGGACCCTATGGCTGTGGCGGCTCAAAAATATCATATGCGTACTAATATGTAAAAGATAAATCTATTTGTACACGGTCTTAAGAGTAATTTTTTCTCCACCAAACTTTGAATTTTTTCAGCTGCAGGATTTAGCCAGTTTTGGCAAATCTTAAAAAAAAATTTTAATGCTTTATTTGGGAACAATCTAGAGCGATTGGAAATCTTATAAAAAACATAGTTTTAAAAATAATTTTTTTTCCTACCGAACTTAGAATTTTTTCAGCTGCGGAACTTAGTTAATTCACGTACGTGGTCAGATGAGATTTTGTCATGACATCTCACCTGAGATTTATCAATAGGGACGTTGAAAGAAAATGTGAAATAACTCTTTATCAATTAATTAATACAACATGTTATGCTAATTCTAATGCTATTAAAGAAATCACAAGTATTAATGATGAAATATTATCAGTGGAAAGTAGTCAAATTTATAGGATTGCAATTTTTATACAAATCCGAAAAAAATGTATATAGTAGCGACACCAAACTTGTTTTTTTTAATTATTGAACGCCTTTAAATGTATAGTATGTTATAAATAAATATTTTGTACAAAGGTATTTATAATTAAGAAACAAAGTTTTGTAAAATAAATCTGTATATAAAGTTTAGAACAAAATCGTTATTTTATTATTATACTATCACAATTAGATTTTATAACAATCTTATAAAAAGTAACTGATGTCGCACTGTTGTACCATAAATACACTGTAAAATTGTAACCGCATTGTAATACGGTAGTCGCACCGTAACACCGTAACTGGGCCGACATATTAAACTCTTGTGATTGTAAAAGCAAAATTTTCCTAACGACCGCGTGGTTTTATTTATGTTACAGGTGGTTCATAACATTAGTAATCCACAATCATAATTATTTCATTTAATACATTGATTCTTTTGTTTAAACTTATATAATAGACTTTTTAATTACCTTTTTCCCAAACCAACCCTGGCACCCAACCCCCGGAGAAAATGGAACCGTTACATGGCTAAGTGTAATACTGTAGTGTAGTACTGGGGAGATGGGACTATCGCAACGGATAAGACATGACACTCATTGGCATTAATCAACCAGAGATCGAAATATTCAAATAAGCAAGATCCATAGCAGGCCAAGCGCCATGTTTTCACCCCGTTCCAGGGACAGTCCTAATTTAAATGAAAGAATTCCTCTGTTTTTATCAGCTTGATATCTGATACGATTCTCATTGAGAAGTCAGAATATCGATCTGATTTTTGGAATATGGCGGAGTGTCTGGGGCTTGATCCGACTCTGCCACCGGTCGACCGTCATTGCAGTACCACAAAGAACGGCCCACACAATTAATTCAAACCAAATCTCCTTAATTTAATACAGAAACAGTATTAAATTCGAAACAATATTATGCTGCAATGTTTTCAGAAAATGTTTCGCTGGTAAACATGTTATTTAAATTAAGTAAGCACACTTACTAAGTTATAAAACTGGACCTCATTCACATAAAAATGTTTTTAATTGCAAACATTGACTAGGTATTAGGTGATTCTCGTGATTATTATACTGCTCAATTTTTGCTATTAAAACAATTTAGGTGTGAATGAGGCCCAGTTTTATAACTTAGTAAGTGCACTAGTTTTTAAATGAGAGTCATCCCTGCTAAAAATACTTGAATGAATTTGATTGAAATCGATTGAAATTTAATCGACTTGCAAGATTTCGTCGATTAAAATCCTTTTGACTTGAAACGTTTTCAATCACAATCCCTTTTTTTTTTTAGTTTTTGAGTGAAAATAATTTCAATAAATTGCGCTTTATGCTGTATAATAAAAGCATGACGAACGCTAGTATAAATTTTCCGTGATAAAATGATAGGTCATTTTATTCTTCTAAATGTACATATTAAGCAATTTAGTCTAATTCATTTTTTCGATAACTTTATCAGATAAAACTGAAAAATCGCTATAAAAAAACGAGATAAAAAATGTAAAAACGGACTTTTTACTTACCATATTACAGTAAAAACAAAGAAAATGAGACTTGGTGGCTGAAAATCCACTTAGTAGAAGCTGAGATACAGGCGTATGCATACGCACGCACAACATACCTCCATACGGACATTTTCTAAAAACACTATTTTTCGACTTGAAATACTTTAAAACACACTTCCAACATGTTTTTAGACAAACTCCAAAAATCACTATTACAAAGCTTCCTTAGGAAGGAAGCAATAAATCAATATACTGTAGAAAATGCTTAAGCATTATCATATGACTTATTATAGTTTTTGTTTTGTAATTTAATTTATAAATATCGCTGCTGGAATCCTTTTTATTAGTTTTGAAAGAAATTTCTTCAGATGATTGTTATAATTATATATTGGTAAACAAAATTCACCTTATTTTACCAAAGAATCATTCAATATTCATGTTATTTTTGCTTCCTCCTAGGGGAAACTTTGTAAAAATAAAATTTTCAGTTTCGCTAAAACTTCGTAGAAATGCATTTGGAGGTGTTTAGAGTTCGTTTCATGCGTTTTCAGAAAATGTCTGTGCGGATGGCGTTATGATTCTGGAACCACGCTACCGATCGTAATAAAATTTGACATGCATGTTTTACGATTCTGAATTCGGGAAATTTTTTTTTATGATTCCGACCATTTTATGGCCATATTGTAGCCATTTGTCGATTTTTGCTTTTATTTGATGATATGATTTGTATGATGTGATTTATACAATATATTCAACAATAGTGTATTTAAAAGAGCATAAAATTGCTACTGTTTTCCGCACGATTTTCCAGATTAACTCTTCATTTCGATTGTTATAATAAAAAAGGTGATTTTTAAAAAAAATTACTATCGTCTAAAACTAAATTGTTAAACGTTTTGAAAAAATGTATGACAATAAAAAAACAATGATATCTATTTGCTGTAAAAATTTTAAGCCATTGAGTTAAACCTCGAAAATGAAAAAAATGGGTTTAAGTCCACCTATCTGTGACTAAAGTAGTCCTTATTTGCACCGTGTTTATCACACTCGCTACACTCGTGCGCTAACCTCACGATGCTAATAAGGACTACTTTAGTCACGAATAGGCGAGACTTGCGGATTTTAGCAGTCTGTGCTATAAAATTTTATACGATACTCTTGACTTAAATGGTTCAGTTTTACACGGCGCTTAGCGCCGTGTAGAAAAGAACCATTTAAGTCACACGTATCGTAATGTACTATTTCTCCACACCTGCACCGAAAGTACCACATTTCCTCCCGGGTGCTTTTATGAGGTTATGAGGACCCTATGGTATTTAAAATATTGAGGTTTTTTTTTCATGAAAATTATTTGATTTGATTATACTGTGACAGGTGCTTATTCAGTAAAATATCAAGATTGAAAGTATTTAAGTATTAAAAATCATTAATTGAATATATATTTGAACAGTATTTTATCTATTGGAACTATAAATTTTGTTGGCGGAAGCTACGTGCCAAAGAATTAGCAGCTTTTTTTTTACTAGAGCTTGAACCTCAAAGACGTTTAGGCTTCCTGATTTAGACGCATGCGCACTACATAAGCGAATCACAAAACGTCTATCTTGGCTTCACAACATGCGGTCATGACTATTTTATATAGGGATTAATATACGTACTTTTTTTTAAAAAATACTTTTAAAACCATCTAATTCCGTTAAACGTTATATTTATAAACAAAATAATAACTGTATAGCACTGATGCATTTTTATCAAAGTCAACTGGAGATATAATATCCTCTTAAACCATCGAAAAGTCAACGAGTGAGATGTTTTTCCGGTTCCCAAACGCGATATCTCTACCTGGCGCGCGTCATACATTCTATCCAAACTTATGAGATACAATGTTCAAATAGCCTCCTTATCTTAAGTAATCCTGACCCTATAGGTACATCAAATTCGACTAACGTTATCTCGGACCTTTAGATACGATCATCTGTGGCGCGACATAGATACAAACGTGTAAACGAACACGTTGCGGGAACAAAGAAATACACCCCAACTCACTTTACAATACTCCCTTCCATAGCAACAATAATAATAATTCAAAGAAAAATCACTGCCAATTCTTTGGCACGCAGCTTCCTTTAACATTATGTATTGCTTTCATATCAGAATTGTTTTTACTTCATATATAATTCTTTAAAGTTTTTATACTTTTTGACATTCACGATAACGCGTTCCAATTGCTCTAGAGAAACAAACAGAAGGACTCCGGATCTGTTTCATGAAAGGACTTGAAATTAAAGTAGTCTTTATAGTTATTATATAACCTTCAAAAATCGTGATTTTTTAGGAAAAGTTCAACATTTAGTTTCCAAGTTATAATGGTTAGGATAGTTTGCGGAACGCATCTAAAATCACTAGTAATCGAAAAATCGCCATAAAAAACGCACATGCGTAGCTAAAAATCTTGTTTTTCACGAATTGGTATCAAAAACAGAAAAAAACGAGCCTAGGTCTAGATTAAAATTCATTTTATAGAAGTTGAGATCTAAGCGATGCAGTTTTCAGTTATATAGAGTATACAGGGTGAAAAAACAAAATTTGGAAGCCTAATATCTTTGAAACTAACTGGTTTCATAAACAGCCCAAAAGAAAGGGATCAAGGTACTATAATTCGTCGGTCCTTACGAAGAGTAGCACTGTTGAAATTTCCCCCTCATAAGTAGCACAACTAATTTGACGCACGCTAGACTAACACGACTCGCGCGATCCCGCGAAGAGTAGCACAACTCGCGCATTTGCCGCGAAAACTAGCACAACTCAAACTTTAAACAACCAATTTCTATAAGAATTTCCCGATTTTTGCGAAACTGTCCCCTAATAAACATTTTTAAATATTCACAATTTACAACTTTTTACCGAATTTAAAATTGTTTTCCCAAATACAATAGTTTTTTACGAACAAATTTTTAAATTGTTCACTTTTTTAGTATTTCCGAAACTTTTTAAAATTTGAGGTTCGTCTGCCTTTGTCCAAGGTTTTCATGAACTTAACCAACCCAATAACCCAGTTAAAACGTTAAATACTCATATTTTAAGTAACATAAAGTCCCGAGTTGTGCTAGTCTTCGCGGCAAATCGTGAGTTGTGCTAATTTTTGTTGAAAAATTTGAACTGTGTTAGTCTTAGTAGGGAGCGACGATATAATGCTAACTAAATATAAAATTGGAACTTGATTATTGCCTTTTTACTGGATTATTGCCGTTTTTCTCGGGATCTGCCCCATGAAATAACTTTCAATTAAAATGGTGTATGGTCCTAATAACCTTCAATAACCTCGTTTTTTTTAGAAAGGTTCGACATGTAGTTTTAGAGTTAGAATGATTTCAAAAAATTCATTGTATAACAATGAATTTTTCATGTTAACTAAAGAAGGACGAATGATAGTATAAATTTTCGACGGTAAAAAGATAGGTAATTTTATTCTCTTTCAGGTACATATTAAGCAATTCACTTTTATTAACTTTTCCTATAACTTTATTAGAAAAAAACTGACTTCTCAAATCTAAAAAATCACTATAGAAAAAAAACGCGTCCACAAAATGTAAAAACGGATTGTTTTCCCACTATGTACTAGTAAAATCAAAGAAAATGAGACTTGGTGGGTTAAAATCCACTGAGTATCCACTGAAACTGAGATACAGGCGTATACGAACACCCCCCCCCCCCCCTCACACACACACATACACGCACACACAAATCCGTACGGACATTTTCTAAAAACACTTTTTTTCGACTAAAAATACATCAAAACACACTTCCATCTTTTTACACAAACTCAATAAAATTACTACTACAAGTCTTCTTAGAAAGAAAGCAAAATTAAAATTATTTTTTCATTCGTATACGATGAAAACCTGTCGTCACTAATTTCTCAAAAAGTCGAGCAAGTGACGATCCGCTTCCTATGACACAACAGAAAACCAAAACCTCTTATACAGGCACAGCCGAAAAAAATTTTAAAACCCATCTAATAAAATCATCAGAGCCAAAGCCGCTCCATCGAAGCCTCGGCTATTTTTTCCACGTCCTCGCGCCGCACGGCGCAAAAATCGTAAATCATCCCAATCACATGTACATACACACGGGAAGCGCGGGACACATTTCCCAAAAGGAGAAAAGTCACGCTCCCCTCTCTCTCCCTCTCTCTCTCTCTCTCTCTCTCTCTCTCTCTCGTGGAAAAGCTGTCCATTTATAACGAAACCCGCCGAGAAAGAGCGACGCAATAAAAATCCTCTAACCCCCGACTGTTACCAGGGCTTCTCTTCTCTTCGTCAGCTCTATATGAAGTATACCATGTTCTCATATACACTAGACTGCGGGACCATTGAATGAGATTTCTGGAGAAAAACGGGGAGGAGGGACTAGAGAAACCCGAGCTACGAGTCATTTTTCGCTGCTTTCTTTTGTGTGTATAGCAGCGCGCGCGCTTCTTTATTGTGCTGCAGCGTCGTGAATGTGTGCGTGTAATGTATACATCCGACGGCAAATGTAGGTTTTCGTTATTATCCGGGAGTTGCACCGTTCCTCGCACTTGCTTAAATACGTTACGATGTGCGAGAGATTCTAAAGTGTGAAATTTTTATTTATGCGAAAAAAAAACTTTGCGCGGATCAAAACGTACACCAGATGTCTCATTTCCGCACGATAATACCGCGAAGACCGCAGTATGTTGATACACAGCTGGACACAATTTTATTTGTCTTGACTTTCGTAATTGCATACCTCTTTGTCCCGCCGTACAGACCGCAGTCTACCCTCGAGCACAGCTCTAGACTCTGTACAGTACGCGTACACTCACATACGCTATGCGTATGCGCGCTAAACCTATTACTCCGTTCATTCTTATACAGACTATATATAGATATACAACAGCGCAGGCTATTTTTTCTCCTTTCCTTTTTCTTTCATCTCGCCTCTTCTCCAGATGCTTATTATACGTATAGAGTCGCGCCGAGTCCTTGTCGAACCCCCTGCAATTACACTATACCCTACTCGGAGTTAAATTGAAAGTTTTTTTTTGTGTGATGCATGAATCGCCCTCTTGAGCGCGTTTTTCGAGACTTCTTGGTCCATTTTTGTGTTCCAAATTTAATCTCGAATCGTAGTACACGTAACAGCAATAATCCATCAACGTATTCATCACGATAATACCGACGCAAACTATCCTCTAAACGTAAGCCAACAGCCCGTAATTCCCGGGCTCGGAATATTATTCGATGCGCAGCGCAGTCTCATCCACGGCAAGTATTTGCTAAACGAGCCTCGGCCATCCGGTACCCCTTTCGCGCAAAAACGCACTCTCGGCAGCAACAAATTACGACAATTAACGTAAAAAAATCGCGCAGCCCTCTACTACTGCTGCTGCATCGGTACGTTAAACTTCTCTCCCAATTACGTTCCTTCACGAAGACAGCGCGCAGTCTTCCTCTCTCTCTCTCGCTCTCTCTCGCTCTCCCCCATAGCACAGGCCCTGCGACCGGCTCCTCGGCAGTTCGCGCGTGTCCGTCGAGAGAAGGTATATACGGCCGTAGCGGGGGGATAGAGCGGCAGCAGGGCCACATTCCGAAATGAGCGAGGCTCTGCTCGCAGTGCTGCCGCAGTGAAGGTGGAGGACGCACAGAGCTCTTGCTCTCTCTTTCTCTCTCTCTCTCTTACTCTCGCTCTGCCGCTTGTGTGTGGATTTTACGGCATCAGCTGTGTGCGCGAGCGATCCCACGCTTCGGTTATTCAATAGTTTTCGCATACCGATAGCTACCAATCTCGGTGCTGTTTTCCGTCAGAATATTCAGTGCCAGTGTGACGTAGAAGAGGATCACGTTTGCTTGAGACACACCGGTCGTCCGGATTTTGCCAGCCGCTGGAATGTCCAGTGTGTTGTAGCTATACGCTCTCTCGGGACCAGAGAAGAGAAAGAGAGAAAGAGCGTCTGAATGAGAGAGAAAGAGCCATAACGGCGTCGCGAGTGCAGCGCTGATGTTGCGGAGCTGCCGAGATCGTTTTCTCAGGTAAGACGTGTGTGTGTGTGTGTGTTTTCGGAGGTTTTCGGACAGTTAGAAATCCGATCGGCGCTCGATTTTTTTATTCGCGAGAGAGATCGGTTGGAGGATAACGATTAATTTTGCGATCGTTTGACGTAAGACTGAGTCAGAGTAGATGCTGTAGGTTAGACTGTAATTAGCTAATTTCGAACGTTAGTGACAATGTGACCGCGCGGTTAATGATGAGATTTATGCGCAAAAATCGGCTTGCGATAATTGTGTCTCGTGAGTGCCTCTCTATGTAGACACTTACGGACAGCTGTATAAAATTTACGATCATCGTTAACTGCTAAGGGCATTGTCTTTCTCGCACGAGTTGTTACGAAAGAGTAATTTCGCTTTCACGAATTATCGGTCGATGTTTGTTGTCGAGTGATTAAAAAATACCGGTTTTAATTAGGCGAAAAATGCTGCACCGTCGATCGATTTGTATTGACCGTTGAGCTTCATTAACGTCACAACAACTATTCGTTCCAGGTGTCTAACAGTAAAAGTCCCACACGTGGATTCGAGAGGGAAAAAAAGGATCGAATCACCTTGACGCAGCAGATCTCCGACGACGATGCGTATCGTCGACTAGTATAACCCGAAAGTACAGTCATTGGAATTTTCGAAAAAGGATCATCCGCAACGATGCAGCCGCCGAATCGCGAGAGTCTGCAGCCGCACGACAGTTTCCCGAATCTCCAGTACTACGAGATCAGCCAGAGCGACGCCAGCATGTCCGACCAGCAGTCCGACAATCCGTCCAGTTCTCGCCAACAAAATCAGCAGCCGACTCACCTGCATCAGATCAACCTCTGCACGAGTTCCGGGATCATCAGTCAACATCAGCTGCAGGACATTCTCCCTGGCACCGTCTTCGGCGATCCTTCGATGGGACATCTGCATTACCACATTTATCCCAGTCGCAGGACGATCAACTGTTCGGATTCACCTTCCCAAGGACAAATCGTACCGATTCCGGCCTGCAGGAGCCACAGTCGAATGGAGCAGATGCACAACCACGAGCACAACCATCAGCACTACCCGAGACAGCCCCAGCCCAGGACGTCGCTCATGAGACCACCCACGAGTCTCGACGAGCTGGCCAAGGAGAGGGACAACACCAGGACTCCTACGCTGAACCGGGAGACTCTCGGGAGATACTCGCACGTGGCCGAGAAGAACAAGAATCTCTCGCTGGTCGAGCTGAGCAGCGAGTCCCAGGTGAGCATGAATAATGGACTATTGTGATAGCCGGGAGACGTATAAATTCAGCGTTAATGAAGTGACGAGATCCGATTAGCATAATCCCGGTATCGCTGATAACGACACTCCCCCGATCGCTAGATTATCATCCTATAACTCGTTTCGAGTCTTACACACACACACACACACACACACACACAAACTCACGGACGTCTTCATTCCTTTATCCACACGATCTCACGCTTGCGGATACCCCACACCACGATAATCTTAAAAAACGGTTCTTCCTTCAATGCTCCACCTTCATGTGGGTATTTTTATGGCTCCTATACTGTATCCGTACGATGCTGCATTGTATCGATGGGAAAAAAACTTTCCTAATGGACACCCGTACATCCTCATAATTAAAATTCGCATATTATACCTACCAAACCGCGTTATCTCGAGGAAAGAATCGCTAATTAACTTTGCCCTGTCGTCAACGCAGGCCGGACTGACCGCAACGAAGAGCGGCAAGTGCCAGTGCCACGCGATCCACCAGCAACAGGAGCAGCTGCGCCAGGGCTTAAGACTGAAGCGTGAATCCGATGGAAACGACAACGAACCTGGAAGACAGCCTCCAGCACTGCCTCCGAGACCACCGCCGAGACAGTCCAACCGGAGATACGAACTACCGGCTTCAGCCGTTCCTGCCGATCACCGTGAGTCTGAATTTTCAATCTTATCTCCGTGTGTCTATGGATTTTTTTCTTAAAGAATTCTTCCAAGCCCTTTATCGCCAGACTTTTAATTTTGGACGAATAAAGTTTTCCTTCGTGCGTGCGGTATTTCGAAATCGATAATTTTAATTAACGGAGAAAACTTCGGTATTGGACGCATCGCATATTGCAGGAATGCGCGCACTTTATTGACACGTGTCGATGGCCCCGTAGACCGCGCGGCATAATTAAATTTAAAAATGTAGCCGATATACGTAATATTGTAAACTGCAGCCGACGAATTCCGTCTAACGAAGTATGCGTGAGCATTGTATAAGCGAATTCAAAAATCAGCGCTGAAGCTCGCGCATAACCGAGTTATTTCCGCTCGGGAAACTGAGTTAACAACTGTCTTGCCGGCGTTCTCCCAAGTATGACACTGACTTTTAATCGAAAATCTCGATGCGTGACACGATCTCGAAAGCCGCTCCGCGTAAACAAACGACTGAATAAAACTAGAAAGAAATATTTGAACTATAAACCGAACGCAAAATAAAACTTCGAATCGAACAAACTAGGGAAAAAAATCTGTCAAAGATACTCGAATCGAATTACATCCAGCGCACAGCTTGCCCAGTGCAAATACAAGCCTTAGCAGTGGTCGATCGAATAAAGCTGAAAACAAAAGGGAGAAAAAAGAAGAAGCAACACTCGCGCATAGCAGCGCAACAGGGTCGATAACCCATCGACGGCGCAGCAACTCCTCTGGTACACCATGAGCTTTCGCAAGCTCCTTCTCTCCCTCTCAGAGCTTTCGGCTCGTTCATCCTCGGTTGTCCCTGACGACGCGTGCGCTTGGATTTATTGACCCGCGCGAGTCTGGCGAGTCTGCGCGGGTCGGCTGAAAATTCAGCGGCTGCACGGGAACAGTCAATTTTTCGACGGCCCGCTGCGACCATGAGCTGAACGCTACTCTCGCTTTTTCCCTTGTTATTGTTATTGTTGCCGTTCTCGTCGGCCCAAGCGCGGAGAAGATGAGGCGGTGGTGTCGCGGAAGGACGTACGCTTTGCAACGAAGAGTGTGATAAAAAGTTTCTTCGACCTAAGTATTGTTCTCGAGCACGCAACGAAGAGAGCAGAATTATCAGACTGGAAGAATTGACTGTGAGTGCTGCGGAGCCTCGCAGATATGATACGCTTGGAGAGAAGAAGTATCGCCGGGATAATTGCATCTCCAGCGCGCTGTGAAGCTTCGGCGAGGCCTGCTCTTCTGGGCTCGATGTGAAAAATGTAAATAAAAAAAAGAAGAGGAGGCTATAGCGACGTCATCGCTACGACAACAACGTCAGAGTCTCGCGCGCGCACCTGCATCATCGGGCAGACTATACACGCGGCGGAATATCGATCGACGGCCACAAGTCCGGCTGAGAGATAAAAGGATGGACCGTGGCTTTCCGATCCTGCACATAGTGCGCTGTCGCTTCGGAGCAACGGCAGCAACGGCAGCCGCGCCAGTAGCACCTCAAGCAGCTCAGCCGGTCGAGCCGGTGGCATACGACGCTTTCGCCATGGCTCATCTGCAAGCTCAGAGCTTTCAGCACTTCTCCGCGCACCATCACGCCGCGGCAGCCGCCAATCATCATGCCAACTTTTTGCAACACGCCAGGGCTGCCGCCAGGTGCACTCACGCATGCGGTAGGTTTTTCGTTATGTCGTTGGCTGTTCCTCCTTTTTCGTTTTGGTAGAATCATTCGTAATAGTGATATACTTTATTATACGCTGGATACTACATTGGTACGAATGTGTATACTATTTTTCCCCATCAGCACACACACACACACACACACTGACCGTCGAAGTATATAATCGTTTTATTACTCCACTCGATACCGCCGCTGGCTTGAACGACTATTTATTTTTCCAACCGACTCGACTCGCTCGATACACACACTAGCCATATTTCCTTTCTCCTAAAATAAATAAATCTAACGGAAATAGTCGTCGGGCACAATGCTGGCATTGTCGGACCTGCGGCAATTCCGCATCCTTCAATGCACAATAAAACTTTTAATCTTCCATCCGCAGCGCAACAATAACAACTTTTCCAATAAGCGGACAAAGCCGCGAGGAGAGACGTGAGAGAGAAAAACGCTGTTAAACAATATCCTGCTAATTAAAAGCGCGAGACGTGAGTAGAAAAGAGAAAGAGACACGGGGGTTGATTTCAATGAGGAGAAAAGTCCGCGTAGCGGCCACCTGTTCCCCACCCGAAGATAAATCACGAACACACGCCTCTATCCCGATGACGCTGGTTTTCGCGCTTTTCCCACACTTGCTCTGGAAAAGCGTCGGCGCACCTGTGATCCTTCTTCTTTCTTCCCACGTAACCGTACGGATGTTCCTTCCGAGTGCACAGGTATACGAAGAAGAAGAAGAGAATAAGAAAAGAGCGAGTAGTGGGAGGATGGAAAAGTTTTTCTCAAAGGCTTTTCTCTCTCTCTCTCTCTCTCTCTCTCTCTCAGCCGGGTTTTCGAGAAAAGCCTGAATAGCTCGCCGAGGGGGTGGGGGAAAGAGCCGGCCGTATACCTGCATGCGCGGGCCTATGCTCTCTCGGTCACATGGAAATCGGCGAGGAAAAAAAAGAAGAGAAGAACTACACGACCCACAGAGTTTCGACACAAAGCCACGAGGGTGTCGAACAATGGGGGGAAAACTGCAGCGGCGCGGAATTGTCCGCGTTGTATTTACACCCCGCGGGCGCGCATTCGTTTCGATTTCCTCCGTGCTTTTGTCGCGCTTCTTTCATTTCGTACCTCGTCGCGCTCTGCGATGTTTTGTGTCTGGATTTAAGCGCTGCGCTGTGTGTATGCGTGTGTTGTACGGCCGCTTTTTCTGGATTTTCGGATGACGCGACGGAGATGCAGGTTCGGAGATACGGACTCTGTATGTGCGTTTCCTTTTTCGGGAGATTTTTCGGAGGCGATGCTCGATGGCTCGTGTGATTTGTGAAAGGAAGCGAGGGGCACTTGGCTTCTGAAGATCGGTGTGACCAAGTTCTTAATTAATTCGGGAGAGAAGTTAGCTCGGCTTTTTAACGAAGGAGTCGTAAACGGCCCGTTCTTTTACGAGGAGCGTAATTAATTCAGAGAGAATTTAACGATATCGTTCATCTGTCAAGATGGCGTTAAGGATATAACGTTTGTAAAAGAACGAAAATATTTTGTAAAAAAAATACGCATCATCACCGCAATAAAAGCACAACGCTGAGGTACTCCTCGAAAACAGAGAAATCCAATAATAACAATCGTAAATTCTAACGAACCCCGTGGACCGTCGAAAAATCGTAAATAACCGCACTGCGAGCGCACAGAACTCGACCCTTGACTCTATAAATACACAGCGCGTGTTTTCTTTCATTTTCCCTACTCGACTCTAAAAGCGCGTTCCTTCTTTTTTTCAGGCCACGTGGGCAGCGGCGAGGGTAGCGGCGGCTGCTGCAAGAAGTACGTCGTGCTCTGCTGTCTCTGCGGCGGTCTAAGTGCAGCCGTGGGCAGCCTCTTCCTTGCTGTACACGCTGTACTATCGGCGCACACCGCCAGTCTCGCGCTCTTCGAGACTGTGCCGAGCTACATCCCTGGCACTATGGTAAGTTTTGAATTTTTTATATTTTTGCGGTTTTTTTAACAAACTTGAAAATGTTTGCAATTACACTCTTTTTACATATTTTTGTTGTGCAAAATGAATTTACCAGATAAGTTCAAAAAGTATAAAAAAATTTTAACTGACAACAGGGCTCTATACGGTTGAAATAACATCAAGCTTCCATCAGTTTGAGTTAGAGTGTGTCTAACGTAAAAGTTATTATTAATAACTCTTAAATGTCACTCGATCGACCTCCGAGCAGAACTAAAAGCATAGCCGCAGAAAAAGTGCAGCGCAGAGAGGGAGTCTGCGTGCATCGAGTTATTTTTATGACATTATAATACAACTCTTTGCCTCCATAGATTCAATATTCGCGCTAACCAACGTAATTGGAGGTTGACGTTATACGCGTTAGCCTATTTTCAACTCGAGACCCGCTGCACGTGTGGCTCTATATTTTTGCCTCTGCGTCATGGAAAATTAAAGACGTTACTCTTTGATTAAAAAAATCTCTTTTTCACATAGCCATGACGTAGAATCTTACATATCGTATAAGCAATCGATACGCACATCCGCACGTATATGCCTTGATTCATATTAATAGCAGAATTTTTCCAATAGCCCGTGATTTCGATAAGTAAATATAAACCTCGGCTACGCTATTTCAACCAAAAATAACGAATACAAGACGAGCCAAAGGGTTGACGCTTATTTTTAATCTCTCGCCTTTGTTTCTCCACAGCTCATATTCATGGGCCTCTTCACGATGCTCCTGGCGCGGCGAAAGCACCGATACGGCTTTCTGGTAAGCATATTATTACACCATAGCGACAAAAATAGCCCCGGAAAGCTCCTCGCACTTGTTCACCAACGCACTCCTTTGATTCTTTGCAGATGAAGGTCTGCGGCTCCGTGAGCGTCGTCTGCGCGCTCGTCTGCGTCCTCGTGACCGTCACCACAACTGTCGTTCACATGTCACGACTCCAGGGCCTCCGCGAGTGCGTCTACACAGCTCGAGCAAAGTAAGATTCGCCGCCACGGCGCTTTTCTTTCACTGATAAACACATGCGGGCGAGTATTTTTACAAAGAGAGAGGTCCTTGAATTTCTCACGAGCTTATCTCTGTTCGCTCCCTCGAGTGCTAGCTTCCGGGAATATCGTCTCCTGTTTCGGGGCGTCTGTCGAAACTCGAGATTTTCTATTTCGAGTCTACTGCAGCTCGAAGCGTAATATATTCACGAAGAAGTCTGGTGCTTCGAATTATACGCCGTCGATTTGCATAAATTCACGATGTGCACCCGTTGACCCGAGAAAAACTATGTCAGCCGACCGAAATCGATAAACCCCTCGTGCATCACTCGATATAACAATTCCCCGATAATCCGCAGATCTTGCACGTGCTACGGTGCGCCCCAGTCTCGTGCCTCCGACCCGGGTGTGCTCTTCGAAGGAACGCCTCACTGCGAGGCTGTACACGGGGCCCTTTACGCCTGTCTTCGAGCCTTGTTCGGAGTGTCAGTGGCTGGGATACTCGCCTGCATCTTCAGCTGCATGCTGGTGTACCAGCTGCTGAGCCACGAGAAGAAGAAGATGTACTGGGAGCAGTTGGAGCTGAGGTGCAGGTCGCTGTACGGACAGGGCGCTGGACCTGGACTGGTCAGCGCTAGACCGGCTGGAACTTGCGGATGCTGCAACGACTGCGGAGGAATCGGGCCCTGGTGGGCTCAGTCGCCTGGAAATCTTTACACGCCGAATCCGGATCTCGCTCCGTCGAGGTGAGATTTTATCTATTTTATTAGGACTTTTTATTATTTTGTATGAGTTTCTCGTACATCGTGTTTATTCATAAATCAGTAATATAGTTTTTAAAAATTTAAATTAGTTTGCCTCTTGCAGACTCTAATTGAATTATAAATATTATTTTTAACTGCTGCTACATGTTTTAAGTAGAAGTTTTTTAAAAATAATTTGCAATCAGGTATAATTTAAAAATATAAAAAGTTAACTTCTATCTTTTATACCTCAAAATAAGTCAACGCTTATAGAGGTATCGTCGTATTGATTTGCATTTTTATATTCAATAAATAGATGAATTAAATACATGCATAAATATAGAACGCCAAAAAGAAAAATGCAACCAGAAATAAAATACTCTAAAATTATTCTTATACGACGCTATTTTGAAAATGTAGTTCAAGAATTTCCAGGGCAAATTCTTTTACGGGTGAAAAATGTAAAACGTTTTCACAATACTCCAAACGTATTCCTCGGTTTTTTCTTGAAAAATGCGGACGCGATACAAATGCGTTCCAAAACACGTGTAAAAAGATGATCATTACAGTAAATTCATCATCGCGGCTATAAATGAGTTTCTCTATTTTGAAAGGCTCTCCAAAAGCGTGGCTTGTTTCAAGCTGAAATATGATTCCGGACAAAGGAAACCCCGAGAAATTCGTGAAAAAAACTTGCGCGTCAATCCCATAAATCAACGTCGGCGTAAAGAAATACTCTCGGGATCATTCGGCGAATTCACTAGCACGACTCATACCGAATTTCACATCCTTTACCTAATGCATCTGCAATGATCTTCGCTGCAGGAGTATACCTATATAGCTTCCGAAAGTCCGAAGCGCAATATTTCGTCTCGCGCGTTAGCCATCAAAGCTGCCGAAGTCCTCCTATAAATCACTTGAGCTATCCCTTGAAAAAAAAACCCTCAAATCGACCTTGACACGCTTTCCCTTCGAAAAATAATGTCACCGTTCTCTCTTTAAAATCGCCGATTTCTCTCTGATTGCAGACGCTGGCGACTACCGTGGTCTCGCAGCAGGGGCCCAGCCCCCAGTGCCGACTCGAACTACGGCTTCCACGGCCACCAGTCGGCCGGCGCCGGTCAGGCCCAAAACGGCCCCCACCAGCAGCATCAAGGTCCCGAAGGCCTGATGGACCCGGGAGTAGGAGGAATGGTTCCCTACAGCATCTTGGGCCCGCAATCGGCCGGGGCGTACTCGGTTTTGCAAGCTACCGGACACGACGATCACTACGCCCAGAACAACGGGGCCAGTCCGTACAGTGTCTTGGAGACAGCTGTGCCTCTCTGGGGACCGCCTCCGCCGTACAGCGATCCCAACAGCCCGGCTAGGAGGCCCATGTTGGCTTTTCCGGCTGCCGATCCCAGGACCAGGCTCAGCAAGAGGATCGACAATTTTCCGATGAGAGAGGGTTGGTTCTCGTTTATAAAATTATTAAAATACTTTATGGGCTCATGTTGACGGGTTGAATACTTTTAAGAAACATGATTGATAAATCACTAGCAAAAAGATTATAAATTTGTATAATGCTTCGAAAAATGTTTTCGCATGGTCAACAAGTTTTGGATGATTTTCTCTATAAAAAGATAATTTTAGAGACAGACATTTTTAACTAATTCTATAATATCTAGCTAAATCTAATAAACGTTTTTGAGAATGTACAGAAGTTAAAAAAAAATTATTGTCAAAATGGATTGTACAGAGTAAGAATTGTACACAGGGCTCAAAAGGAGTTTCAAATTATTTTGTAAGGAGAAAGTTGTCTGTGATTTTTATTAACTATGCGTAAAAATGTCTTAAAGTACTATAAAAAAAAGGTATGACCATGCGTACTAGTGTTTATAATTTACGACGTATTTTATAATATTTAGCCCAGGCTCTTGCCCTGAAAATGAGTCTAGATATACTTTGCATAATGCGTAGAAAATGCAAGTTCGTATTCGAATTGATTTTATTACGTCGCGACGATGCTCCTCAAACTGGTTTCTGCAACTCGCTTTCCTCCGGAGATATAGGGATGTTTTCATTCAACATATCACACGCGTGTGCTTCTTTTACTCCGACTGCGATACAAAATTAGTACATCTCCAAACGAAGATTAAAAATTCGTTTAAATTTTTCGCTATCACAGCTATGATGCCTGAAATATCGCAAGCTGCGCGGATTGACTATATTCACGTAAACGTCAAACTTGTAGCTAACGTCAACAATTTTTTTTTCCTTCTCCAGTAGATTACAGCAGTTCTCCGGACATCAAGCGTCCAAGCGGTAATTACGAGAACGCGGAGCAGGTTTCGAACGACACGGACACAGAAACCGGTGGCAATAACAGCGAGGGCCGAGCATCTCGCAGCAACAAGCACAAAAAATTGCTCAAGGGCGTGGAAAACGCCGGCTTCCAGACGCAGGAGTCCAACATCCAACCCAAACAGTCCGAGAGTGAGCTCTACTTCGGTGACGTGTCCTCCTGCTGTGGGCCTGAGAGCAGTCTTTACGACGTCGCTACCGAAAAGGAAGGTAAGGATCTTAAAGCGAAACGAGTAATTAGCTTGAAAAATTCTCCAGCTACTGTAATTTGTAGTCATAGAAAGTATATTTACAACACCCCAATAAGCGAAAAAAATTTTTCAGTCAAGACCGAGAGCCATCAGTCGGAAGCCGGCACAAGCAGCTACCTGCAGTCATCGCACTTCCCGAAGCGTCCCTCCAGCAAACGATCGCGTCGCCAGCAGCCTCAGCAGAGCTCCGAGATGGTCGACCTGCCCTCGAACTCCAGCTGTTCGTCCAACAGCGACGAGCCCCTGGCACACTCGGTTCACACGTCGGCCGACGTCGAGTACGAGGTGATAAGACAGCAGAGACGCTACGGCTTTGAGCCGTCTTCGTCGCAGAACGTCAGCGTCGTCTCCGTTTACTCGGAGCAGCAACAGGCTGTCGAACAAGAGGCCGTGGCTTCGAACGACGAGAGAAGAGACGAGAGCGACGATGGAGCCTATGGCGCTGACGAGGACTGCGAAGAGGTCGCTGATAAGGAGGAGAGAGAGTTTAACGATTACAGGCCAAACTTCGAGGAGGACGTGAGGCCGGTTAACGTTTGAGGCGATCTTTTGTAAGAAGAAAGTAATTTTTTCGTTTCGCTTACTGCCACTGACGAGGGAGTGAAGAGCGAACTGGTAGAAAGGATTTTTTATACTTAGAGAGAGAGAGAGAGAGAGAGAGAGAGAGAGAGAGAGAGAGAGAGAGAGAGAGAGAGAGAGAGAGAAATTTTAACGAATATTTTTGCGACTCAGTGATGTATTGAAATTCATAAACACACTCACTTCGGTCTTAGGTGTATGATTATATAATATGTGTTACATGCTTTGCTCGAGAGAACTCGACTATGTGAACTGGATATTCTTAACTAAAGTATGTCTCTTTGTGACTATCTTTCTTTCTACAAAACTATTATTATTATAGTCTATGCGCTTTTCTCATTGTATATTTCATTGTTCCTATATTATTACATTCTTGTATAGTTAAAGTTGCGTTTGTGCTATTACTATTATAAGTATACTAGTATACTTTATTTCATTGCAAGCGCCTTGATGGATTAAGTTTACGAAAAATCATTTCGAGCGAAAGTTTATGACAGTATCGTTTGTGCGAGCTTTTTTTGATTGGTTAAAGTTTTTATACTCTTGAAGAATATAACTTAGTCGTTAAGCTGGAAATGCATGTAAATTTCGCTTGGTACACAAGATATGTTAGAGAAAATTGTGCTATATGTATTAAAAAGCTCGAGAGAAAAGACGCGGAAAAAAATTAAACAATAACGTTTTAAATGTAGACGGAACATCGAGCACTTTTAAATGTTTGCCTAGTGAAAAAGAGCGTATTACACAATTAGGTATTTTTTCAACCGACGATGTATAACTCGCGTCGTCACGATGATTTACGAAAGCTGGCATTTTTAATCACTTCATCATTATTATCACTATTAAGCTATTGTTTTTGTTGACGAGAGCTTTTTCGTTGATTTTAGAATTCTATACTGGAACTATGCGTTGTTAATTTGATTCGTAATTTAACAAGTAATTAAACATGCCAACAAGTTATATAGATAGTTAAAGAAGTAAGATTGCGTAGTCAACAGTATACATATATATTTCTAAAAACTTTCTGCGCCGATTATAAAAATAGTCGAATTCACACGCGCAAACTCGAGCGAACGAATCCTTCAAGTAGACGAAAAACGAACTATTGAGAAAAAAAAATGATTATAAAATACAAAAAAAAAGGTGCGCGCGTAGTCTCTTCTCGTGTACGTTCTCCAATAGTTTTCGCATTGCTTCGAGGATGTAAAAGCTCAGTCATCGTTATATAGCCACTCGTTGAAAATCATCACTGGACCAAGGACAATACGACACTATTATAATAGAAATGACAAATGAGAGGAAAAAGTTTGTCGAGTATAATTATTTGATATTGTTGAGACTCTTTATAGATTCCTAATGAGAGAATTACGTTATATAACGATTTCCATTTTCCGTCATGTATATCTCCGTGGAAGCACATCACGTCTCTCTGCGAATGTGTATCCATGTATTATTATATATTATAGCGGTGAATTTGTAAACGAGCGACTGTGAGAATGTCTTTTGTATGGCGAAATATATGAGTGACGAGAACTATTAGACATTCTTAAGTTTGTGCATAATCATACGACGATAAAATACTTACATATAAAGAAGTACCTGCTCTAGTATAGTCATTCAGTATTTTGAAATACGCCATGGCTTTTAAACGTGTTGTAGACGACTTTCCTCGAATTACACTAAGAACTTTGCGTTCTACTTAATGCTTCTACTTCTTTCGGATCAGAGCGATTTTGTTTTAGAAAATCCGTCTGATCTTGGATGTGTACCACCGGTGCGTATTTTCTTTCTTCTCTGTTGCCAAAACTACTCTTGAACAAGGAGAACTATATATACTATGGATTAAAAAAAAACTAAATAAATAAAAAAAAACAACAGCAGTGTTTTTTGTATGCGTATATTTATAAAAACTTAGTCGTAAGAACATTTTCAAAATATATGAACATTATAGTTTGAAAAAAAGGATGTACAAATCGAGCGAAAATACTGCGGGTTTTTGTTCCGGACTTTCTTAATCTTAAGTAGGTAAAACTTTTGTAATGAGCGATGTATGTGGAGATTTATGATTATTCGATAGATTATCATGCTGTATTACTTACGCTATATGATTGCATTAGAGACAACGCTGTTTAAGCATATTAAATGATGTGGTGCGCGTTTTTCTTGAGACTTATATCACTGTTGCCGGAAAATTGTCAAATTGCCAAAAATTTCTTTTATCCTGTAATCGTAATACAATAAAGTTGTTTTTATACAGAAATCCTTGACTTTTTGTAACTTAGCTATTTCTATATAGACCTTTTATCAATGCGTTTACAGGGACGTTATAAACTAAATCGTAATGAACGAAGCTATTGTCTTTGTCATGGAAGAAAACACGCTGCAGTGAGTTTGAATAGCTCGGATTGTACCAAAGCGACTGTTTCCAGACGGTCTTGAAATCAGATCTTATGGGTCTATCGCCTGAGAAATTCGAGTGCAGTCGTCTGCATTTCTTCGGGAAAGTCAAGCACATGGAGAAAGATTTCTTGAACTTGAGAAGCGATAAAGACGACTGCGTGGCTGCTCTTGTGACGGACTGCATTTGACACTAAAAAAATATTATTTAATACTTTAAACTGCGTAGTTATTGAAGCTAGAAATTATATCAACATGATTTAAATTTAAATTTACAATGAAAAAGAATACTTTTATTGCAATTTAAATAAAAAATAAATCACCGTCACGTCGTTGAAAGAATGTGCATGAAGCCATAAATATTCTCAAAAAATTACGCGCACGCAAAATTTCGTAAGAGCGTGGAAGCCCTATACAAGGATCTCATTGAGGCAGTTTAAATATCGGTTTCAGCACTCGCACAAAGGACATTCTCCGCAGCCGTTCTGTTAACCAAGCGCATGTTACGCTGTGGCAGAGCCACGTGCAGGCTGTTGTATATGACGCCATTTCGGATATAGAGATATGAGAGATAATTTTTAAAAGATTATTTTTTGAGTAAATTTTAATGTTTTAATATTTTGGAATAAATTAATTACAAGATAATTAAACGACGATTGTTCCCTGGTAGAAAATTGACCTTGTTTCTTGGCAGAATTTCTAGTCTAAATCAGAAATTCGTTTCAGAGTATTTCCAGTAATTTCAAATAAATCTGATTTTAAAACGCGTTGACCAGAAATTCTATCCAGAAATAAGGTCAATTTTCTACGAGGGTTATTCCAGTGTGCAAGACAATTTTTTTAATGCGTCTGGAGCGGAGAGCTCCTCTGTTTTCATAGACTCCATCCCCAAAATGTAACGGTTCATCGTTTCCGGTCTTTTAAATGTGACGTTCACAGATGCCAACTATCTTCGCACGCTCATGAATTGATACTTATCGGAGAGCAAAATCAATATCGGTAAACAATGTCTGATAAATTCAAATATTACACCAATTTGCAGTGCAATTAAGTAGGATAGAGGGCATATTTGTACACTAAACTGATGACATTTTTATTTATGATAATGTCCGTGCTCTTTTATCTAATTTTTTAAAAGAGATTCAGAATAAAAGGTAGTAATTATAAAAATGTTACAATGAAAGCATAAGGATTCTGCATTTATTATAAAATAAAAAAAAAAATTTTTTAAATTAATAAAAAATTTACCTCAAGCAGATATTACTTTGAACCAACATCAATTTTCAAACATTCAAGGCTTCGTTACTCCCAAAGTTTTCTCAATCAAGCCAACTTTTCCCTTTTCCAAATTTTTGCAAAAAGCGAGCCATTTTACTCCAGTATACCCATAGATCTCACTCTCCCCTATGCAGTTCAAAACATAATATAAAGGCACACGCGCCATCTCGCTCTCCCTTCAATCAGCCCATATCTAATCATCATCCCCAAATCAAAAAAAAGTCCCAATTCAATAATCGCCAAAACGTCCCTTGCATGCACCCATACCAGCATACAGCGCAGTACACCTTTGCACACAGACAGACCGCACGCGCGGGCCACGCGTGCATCGGCGCGCACATATGCGGCAGATGTCCCTTCTGCTCATACTCCTCTTCTTTCTTCGTCTCTCCGTAAGTCCGTACCTTAACACACGCGCCTGTGCACCTATATATACATACCTATGCATGAGTATAGCTATAGCGCGGAGAAAGGGGACATACGCCAACGGTCGACCGCCGCAGCTGCCCCGCAGCAGCAGCAGCAGTGTATAACCCAGCGAGATATACGTATATATATATATATATATATATATATATATATAGAGAGAGAGAGAGAGAGAGAGAGAGAGAGAAAATCGAGTACGGGCCGTTGGAAAAGTCCCCGTGATGATGCGGAGCTTCCTTTTAAACGCAGATGCTCCTGCGGTAGGTGCCGATGTTTGCGTGCTTTATTTTTGGACTTTTGACGAAGTAGAGCTTTCTTGGCGTGTTTTATTTTTATTTTTCTGTTGATGTCGCACGCTCGCTCGTTTGAATTGTTCTTTTTATTTTGTTGTTAAAGTGAAATAATATTATTTATAAATAATCAACATGTATGTACCACGAATCGAACAAAAATTCGAAAAGAGCTTTCATTTTTCGAAAATATTTAAAATTTCAACGCCGAAATAACATTTCGTATTTATCACCCTATACCCCATCGTTTCAAACAGTCGGTCCTTTTTACTTTCCAGTCAAGTGTGGTAAAGATGCTCGAGCGAGGCGTGCGTTGATGTGAAACACATGTCGTCGTCGCACATTCTTCCAAACTGAGCGTTATGTCACATAAAGCAGCGTTCAAAAGAGGAATTTTTATCTCGATCACTCCCATAAAGTTTTCAAACACACCAACAGCTCTAGCTTTTTGAACGAATAATAAGCGCATAAATATCAAAAGCATCACGGGGTGGTCGCCGCAAAATCCACTCGGAAGCGCGCAAACAACATCCTGAGCCGCTCGCTTTTGAAAAACCAGCTGTAATGCAACGTCGGTGTATTTAAGTAGTAGTCCCCTTGGCTCTCCGCGCGAAGTCCGTTAAATACAGGCGCACATGGGCGGAGCGGCTCGTCGCAACCCCCCGAAACTTGCCCCTCTTATTCTTCCTCGTCGCGGTATTTAACTGCGAGGAAGGCTTTTTCTTAACTTTGTTGCTACCGGCAACTTGATCGACTACTTATAGTCGGGTTTTAGTTTTGCAGAAGAGGTTTGGTTTTTTTTTCGAATGCCGCACCTCTATGTATTACAGTGTACGATTGTATTATATTACAGTGTAGATTTCTTAGGGATGAATGTGGGTCAATAATTTTTTGGCTGGAGGAGAAATTATTGTAGATGAAAGTGTTAGGAGGACTGTGATAAATTTTAAGCGTTGATATAGGCTTATCGCTTGATGGCGCGGATAAAATGTCTTAATTTGATGATCAGTTTTATAATTAACGTAAATTGAGATGAGCAAATGTTTAATTTTCACTCTTCGGTAAAAGTTATTCCTCGCTATAATAGTATAAAATCTTTAAATTTTTGCATAAAACTATCACTATCGCCTATGCTTTAACTAAATCAAAATTTTTGATTCTCGACCAACGGTAGCAGTTTTACTAGTTTAAAAGGCAAAGGCACTTTTCCCGCCTTTTTCAAGCTACTATATCTTTAAAATTAAGACTGGTATTTAATTTTCTAGTAAATATTAATATTTATAGTTTATATCCTTTATATTAATAATGTATACGATATCAGCAGTTCAGTGTATTAACTTCACTACAAAAATATTTAAATAAACAAAAAAAAAATAAATAAAAACGAAAAACTCGCTCTGAAACGCCACAAACCGCAGCCTCATAGCTAAATCTCCAATCAACAAAAACAAAAGCTCTCGTTCCTTCTCCCCTCTCTCGTTACATACACGCTATGCACTTACGTTCATTCCTATATGTACTGCACACAGTACGTTCACTCTCCCTACTCTTTTCATGCAACTGTCGTGCGCGCCGTTGCATCCTGTGCTGTGCGCCTATATAGGTATACCCGCTGCACAGGCCAGAGAGAGAGAGAGAGAGAGAGAGAGAGAGAGAGAGAGAGAGAGAGAGAGAGAGAGAGAGAGAGAGAGACAGAGAGAGAGAGAGAGAGAGAGAGACAGAGAGAGAGAGACAGAGAGAGAGAGAGACAGCGAGAAAGACGGGCCAGGCGGGCTTTTAACCGCTCTCCCCTATAGTCCCCTCGTGCGGCGGCGAAGCACATCTGCCGGGACACGACGCCACGGCTGTATACGCCGCCGCTGGGTCAGTAACGAGAAAACCGCCGGCGCGGATCGTTCCCTTCGCCAACCTACTCTGCCGCAACACCTATACTCTGTGTGTAATTTTTTCATTTTTTTATCCGCTTTATCAATTTTGCAAATGCCAGTGATAAATCGCTTCGTTCGGTGATCGATTCTTCTGGAAAAGTGTGAAAATCTCATGTGATTCAATAATGTGCAAAAAGTACGAAGCCTCGAGTGTCAAGGAGACCAGTTGCAACTTGCCGGCGGCAGTGATACCGGACCACGACAACCGAACCGTCAGTTACTCCCTCGAGCACTCCTGGCAGACGACCTACGTGAGCAGTGTCGTGATTATTCTCGTGCGAAAGTGAGAACGAGCCGCCAAACATCGTCATACAGTGATATGAGGAGACGTTTTTGAAGAAGAAAAAAAGAAATTTTTTTTTTCTCGAAAAGACTCGTTTTGGAAAAATTGATTAGTTGTAAATTGTGCGTTTCGAAGATACCAAAGAGAAGAGATGGAGAAGCGACCGGATCTGACGCAGGTACACTGCTACACCAACCCGTCGTTTTGCATCCAGTCCGAGTACATTCCTGACGATGCCCAGAGCGTTGGAAGCGACTTGCCACCGCCCCCGCAATTTCAGGTAAGAAAAATTCAATGCTCCGAGGGATGAGCCGCTTTCCGTTGCGCAAGAGCGTGTGATCCTTTTTGGGGGAAAAGGAAGCGGACGAGGACCTTTAATTTTCTACTTGTGAATGGCTGACATTTTTTTTATCAAAATAGAAATCGTTTCTGATAATATAAAAGAGAATATGGATTCCGCATGTGCGGAATGATTTGTAGCGTGTTGTCGCAGCGTCGTCGTATTTTGACGTTAGAAGCGATCGCTTGTGGGGAGTAGAATACGTGCCAGCGGTTAGCGTTCGGGGATGATGGTCTCTTTCTTCGTTCCCTTCACCGCAAGCAGAACGGCAAACTTTTCGTATGGACCACTGCTCGCGCCTCTATTTTCCATCAATAGTACTGCTTATTAATTCACTCCAGTTCAAGCGTATCGTTGGATTCGAAGCAGTGGCTTTTGTTTTCTTTGTTTTTTTGAGAGAATAACCGAAATGGGGATTCACAGGGTATCGACCGCGAGGTGGCGCCGCGGTGCTTTCAAATTTGTAGACCGCGCGCATGCGTCAAATTCGAATCGTTATCTTTTGTGTTGACGCAGCTGCCTCTGCAATTTCTTTACTGTTCGACATCCTTTCAATTATTTTTAATTTTTTTTTAATTTAACAATGTTTAGTATTACTTTTATCAAAATTCGAAGCGAATAATTTGTAATCGATAGTCAAATTTGGATCATTTGAAAGCAACGTAATTTTCATTGCGAAATTGCTAATCACAGCACTGTCTATTTTAATTCAGGTCGACGATCTGCCACCGCCACCTGCAGTTCATCAACCCCAGCCACAGTATGGCCAGGTCAATCCAGCCTTCAACAGCAGCCCAGAAGTTGCCGTACCCAATCGACCACCACCGCTGCACCGTAGCGTCGCCAACCTGAATCACACAACAGCCGACCGATACTGCTACATCGACGACCGGGTCGAGGCACCCTCACCCCCACCACCCGCCAATGCCCATAAACGTTATGGCAGCCTACCTATGGGCCGTCCAAACCCATACGCCTACCGGAACAACCGCTACGAGTACATCCAGGACGACGCGAGTGTCCAGGTTCAGGTCCAGGTCCAGCCTGTGCCAGGACACCCCCAACAACAGATGCCCACCGTCTCGGCCAACACGTCCAGATACGAGTACATTCAGCAGCAGGAGGTTCAGCAGAGGGCAGCGCTCTCACCTCAGCAGCAACAGCAACAGATGATAGTCCAGCAACCGCAGCAACAACAGATGACACCCCAGCAACAGCAGCGCCAGGTGCTCAGTAGACAGAATTCAGTTAGGGCCTCGGTCAGGTCGTACAGGAACCCGGATGCGCATTATCAGAGCCTTGGGCCTGACAGCATTGAAGCGCAGGAGGCCAGGTGGAACGAAGAGGACAAGGGGATGTATAATACGTCGAGAAGGCAGATTCAGACACCTAGAGGTGGGTTGATTAAAAAAAAAAATGTTTCATATATTTTAGCTTATAATCACGCGGATCTTAGCTTGAATACGATGTTGCAAATAATTATTTAAAAAGATCAAAATGTAAATCAAGCTTTACTCCTTCGTATACAAAAATAATTACTTGTAATTTCACATATAATTTACGACTCTAAATCCGATCGTAAATTATAAATATTCAGAGGCCTGTAATGAACGTCGCGAATAATAACAACAATAAACGCAGCCTGTAAATATCAGGCTTTACAATCAAAAGAATCCCAAATAAACCCCTCGTCGTATCTTTGTCGAGGAATTTCCGTTAACCTTCGCCATCCAAAACCGGCAGTCGTTCAACCGGCGCACCCCAAGCAACCTTTCTCTCTATCCTTGCGATTCCTGCCTGCAAAAATGAATACGTATACACGTGCATAATATGACGCAGATAATTCTCCTTCACAGGCCGCTACACAAGTGTACCGATGCAGGACGAAGATCCGCCGAGTCTCCCGGAGCGGAACCAGACTCTGGAAGTCGGCTCACCGAGGGTGAACAATCTAGCGACACAAAAGCTTCACGAGATCCTCACGACTCCCAGGAAGCCAAGGTCCAGGTCTCAAGGTGATCTACTTTCTCCGGTCAAAAGTCCACAGAACCAGCAGTCTATGATGCACAGCGTTGCGCCTTCGCAGAGGAACGCTTACACGCCTGGCTGCTCGCCTTCGTCCGGAGTTGGTAAGGATAATGATAGTACTTATTATACATTTTATGGAGCATGAAAAAAATAAGCATCGAAATTCTTGGGATTTTCACAAGCTTATTTCTCTGAGAACTGACTTTTCGAAGTGCATTCAACCGTGCAATTTTTTCGGCGTCATTTTGATTACGCTCAATCATCGCTAATGTGGTTCTTATTCAATCATAATTGAGATTTGCCTCGTACCGAGAAGCCAATTTTTATGATTGCAGTAAGCGCGGCGACGCATCAAAAGCATAAATTCAATCGCGAATAATTCATCTGCCAATTTTCATCAATAACGAATCAATAGCATAAATAATCGGGAATAGTCTGCGCAAACAACGTATAACGCATATTACAAGCGCTCGTAGAAATAACTCGCGTTCAAAACAATGCGCATCGGCAGCATACATATACATACACGCATGCACACAGTACTGACCAGCGCAACTCTCTCCTCCTTCTCCTCAGGTCAGCGAGCGATGAACTCTCCGATGCAGCAGCCGGCTCAGCACAGCACGCCGCAGAGTCGAGCCTTGTCGCCTCGCGGCGGTGGCAAGGGCCCGACGACCTCGACCCCGAACAAGGAGCCACCGTCGGCACGCAGATGTCTGCCGCTCAATGAGTCGACGCCCGGACCTATGGTGCGACGACACATCGAGGACAGTCAGGCCGCTGCCTACGGCAGGACACCTGGACATCGGTATCACATGGAGGTGGCCAACGACGAGGTTTACGTCGACCATCAGAAGAAGGCCGCCCAAGCGAACGGAGGATTTTATCCGAGTGTGGAGAGCGCTTTCATCGCGCGCACTGCGGTGGTGAGTATTTTTTTCATGCGTACTTTATGATTGGTAATTTTGAATAGATAGAATTTGAGCATTAATTTAAATTGCTGTTATTTTAGGTACCACCACTTTCACCATCGATGAGCGAGGCAGCGAACACGACGTTAGTCAGCGGAACTGAGAAAGGCGAGCGGAAGAACGCACCACTGATACTGGCTTTAGTTGGAATTCTCACCTGCGGACTGGCTATTTACCTGTCGTACACACAAGGAAGAAGGTAAATATTCGCAATTCTTGTTTCGAAATATTAGGTTTCGATTTTTATTTTACAAATCCTACCTGAAAATATAATTAAGTTGTGATGCTCCTGGTGGGACAGTTATACTTATACTTGTCATCGGAGCGCTACAGCACTCCTTGAGCATTTCGTTTCACTTGTATTCTGACAATATGATTATTTTTCGCACGTAAATTGCTAACTTCAAAAAAATAGGTTAAGTAAAAAATATAAATAAAAAAGTTCAATTGACTAACTCGACTTTTTTCTTTCAGATACTACTTCGATAGCGCGATAGGCTGCGGGGCATGCTGTGCCCTAGCAGGTGCTTGTCGAAGCATGCGTCGCACCTGGACAGGATTAGGGCTCGCGGGTCTGTCAGCCCTGAGCTGTGCAGGTTTACTCCTTCTCGCAGCGAAATCACCGAGACCCGGAACACCTCTACACGACGTGACAGCTGGCGCCCTCTGCGGAGTTTCGGTCCTGGGCGCTGCCCTGGCGTTGTTAGCTTTGGCTGCACCAAGGTGCGCTTTCGGAAGACACAGGAGAGTTCATTCGTGGATTCCGAGATTTCAGCCTTGATAATAGTGATGAATGACGGGAAGAAGGAGCGTTAGGGGTTGTGTGTGACCAGCTTGCAGAAGTTGAGAGATGTTTATGTTTGTTGACCAGATTTATGACTTACAATAGTCTGCAATAGCTGCTTTGGCTTGACCAAATAAATTTACTCGAAACAACGATTGAATTCTTCGTTTCAAGTAATTTTACCAATCATGAAATTACAAATCATTCATACACTCCACATTTTTTGTATATGCTAATAAGTTTATACGAATAGTTTCTTCTCTCGCTTTGCCCAGCAATCTGTCAAGTCGGTCATTCATACCAAAGTCATTTTCGTATGTAAATTGGAGCACTCTTGGTATACGCAAAGTATTCTCGAAACGTCAAAGACTTGTACATTGTAAAAGAAGCTTCTAATTAAAACTTTCTGCACCAATTGGTGAATATATTTTATAAGATAATTAGGAAAAAGCTATTGTACTAATCCCACAGTTGGCTTCAACTCAGCTGGCAACTTTCCATACTATACCATAACAGCATTTATACTTGGATTTCGTCGTTTTCTCTAAAGATAATCTCATCAGAAATTAAATACTTATTGCTTCTTTTACTACGTCCAAACGTGTAGTACCATGTTTCAAGAATATTTCAACCATTCTTCGTAAACAGTTGAAATTATTCTTTACTTTATTACCTCTTATTTCTTAGAGTACAAATATATCTTCTGATACATTCTTACGTTTGACTGCTATATCTACGTCAATACTATAGCGATATATAATCTTCCGAATAACACAAAATAATTCCATAAACATATACTGCCGTTATTTTTACTCTAAGGAAAAGGGCAATTACTATTAAGTATGCTGTACAGTTAATTATTAAAAATAAATTTAGAATATTTATATTTACAATGCAAAGTCCAAATTAAATATATGATGATGAATAAATAAATAAATAAATTAACGTATCTGTAATTTTTTTCTTAAGGAATCTGAAGGAATGTGAAAATTCCGAAATAACCGCAGCCCAAATCGAAATCCCTCCTGTCATTTTCACAGTACATATCCCCAGATCCAACTCACCATTCGATCACCATTTCCCTCAAAACCACGAAGACACTGTTGTAGCATCCAGTCGCAATTGACCAGAATCTCGGGAATTGCGTTCTCCGGTTATCGGCCGTAAAATCGATCGAAAATACACGAAGGTACAAGAGAGAAAATATCCTACGATGCACATCACGATGCGACTCGTTCGACGAGAGGATAAAGGCATCGCGTTCCGTGTCAACGGACATTAATGCGGATAAGCCGCCTCGTTTTTACGCTTTATTTTTTTTTCGCTATTTCTGTCAGCCGAAGGTCACGGTTTTGCTGTTCCCTGTCGGTATTATAAAAAAAAAAATAAAATAAACAAAGAAACCATCGAAAACTACGCTCGTAAGATACGCTCAAACCCAGCCATTAAAGCCGAAATCCCAGTGGACTTTTCAGTTCTAAGGTCAGCTCGCCGCCGACAAATCTCTTAACACCGAATTAACCTCCCCTTGTTAACTCTCTCTCTCTCTCTTGCGCTGCATTTTTTCGCGTCTCAAAAGCGGCACGTCTCCCAAAATAAAGCTCTCGCTTCGCGTCCGCTGCTGCGCTTCTACTCTACTCTTTTCGCTTATTTTCTTCCTCTGGAAGGAGGAGTCTGAGATCCGCGAAGAAAGAGACGTCGACCGTGACTCGCTCCCTTTTTCGCTCCTTCTCTCTTTCGCGATAACGCCGACGCTACTGAATCACGTATACACGTATGTGCAGCTCGTGCTGCAACGGAGACCAGTCGCCGGGTGAATGTGCAGCGCAGTGGAGGCCGACTACTGCAGCCGATATTTTGATCGTCGTGTGTCGCTCTTTTTTTCTCGTTTGTGCAGTGCGTGTATCGATGCTTGTACACGTCGTTTTGTTGACTTTTTGTCGACGACGGGGGAAGCGAAGGAGTCAGTGTAGTGTTTGTTCGCGTCGGAGAGCGTTGGAGTGATTTTAAAATGAATAAATATTGTTTCGGAGAAAAATTTTGCGGATTCGAGACGGTGAATTTTTTTTTTTGGAGAGGAGAAAGTTTGATGGATGTGAAGTGCAAAATTATAAGCTAAAATTGTTTTAAAGCTTTGTTTTGACGCTGAGAGCGGATGAAAGGAAGGAAGTTTGGGCTGCGGCGACGTTGCCTTTCTTCGCAATCCTTTCACTGTATGAACGAGCGAGTCGAAGCTTTTTAAAGCTGAGATTAGAGTTATACGTTTTCGTTAGAAAAAAATTAGTATTTTTAAAACAGTAAACCTGTTAAACTCGAAATTTTAATAAGCCAAAACGCAGTGCCAAGTTTTACTATACCGCAAGACAGTAAAAAATGCTTATCACAAAGTACACGACGATCCTGCTGCAGTCGACGAATCAGCATATTGCCAGGTAAGTCTCGCCGGGGTTCCATTGTATACGCCTGAATGGCTCGCTATATCCTCTCGAAAAAAGCCAGCTGTATGCATGTCGTCGTCTTTCGCGGCGCTGGCAAGCGTTGAATTTATGTTCATATAATTATACAATACAACGTGTTCCTAGTACAAGCTCCAAAAGGTTTATCCGCCGTGTAAAGAAGCATCAGCCTAAAAATTAATCGCCCCGATTTCTCGAAGGAAAAATCCTCGCGATAAGTCATCCTCAACAAAGACACACCCAACCCTCCATTTCGGAGTAAAAAAATGCTATGTATACGTATAGGCGTCGGTTCGCAATCCATTAGCCTCCGACAAAGCTCTTGAGGAATGCACGTCGCTTGAATTTTCCAACCCCCGGCTGTAAGCTTTTTTTCTCTCGGTCGTATTATATCGAGGCACCTGACACCTCATTAAGCTCGCGATAGCGGCCGGAAGAATGCGTTAAAATTGAACGGAGTTTAGTCGGGCGCGAGGAAACAAAGGGCCGCGTTTTCTACACAAAAAGAGGGTGGAGAGAAGGAGGAAGAGAATAAAATGTATAATCCCGAGAGCGCGGCTCTCGTGGAGTTGACGGCAAATCGCATTTTGCTCGCGCCGCGCGGCCGGCTTTTCAACGATGCGCACAATGCCGACTTTTCGAGGGCGAGGCTATATTCTTCTCTCTAATCGCGTTTGTTTCATTGATTGTACTGATCATTGTTCTAGAGTACAAGGGATATGCAAATTGAAAATTTTAGCGGGCAGACAAGATGCGACTTTTGCGAGCGTGAATATTTATAGACGTTAATTAATTATTTGCGATGTGAATCAAATTTTGACAATTTTTCAGTGCATGCAGATAAGCATCAACATTTAATAATGTTTTATGGATAATATATTGTAGTTTGTTATTTATTAAATATCGTATAATAACACCGACGACGCGATGCTATGTGAAAATATTTATAAAAGTTATTGTAAATTGTATAATAATGACTTAATACGTCAAAGTTTGAAAGAAATAAATCTTTTCGCTTGTTAATCACATTTGTGCATGTATATAGATATGGTTCTATATAACGAAAAAATAATAAAACTTGTTTACGCTGACAAAATTTATAGCAATATATAGCAACCGATTTCAAACATCAAAATCTGATAGTATTAAATAAGTCATTGCAAGCGTCAAAACACGAAGAAGTATCAACCAAATAAGCATCAAGCCAATCAGACAAAAACGCTATAGCGCGTTTCAGCGATGATCTTGTTGGTTCAGCTGGCTGTCGACACGTCCAAGGGAGAGAAATGCGGCAAAGATAGGCCTACGCTTACACCGTAAGGTCAACGAGCGCGCGAGTGCGATATCCTTTCGCAAGCGAACATATGCGCAAGTCGATAGTTGCGTTTTTCCGTTTGCTGCGTGCCTTTGCTCGATCGCAAGCGCGCGTATTTATATAAGAGTGAACTCATTCTCCGGCTACGAATTTTTGTTGATCGATGGGCAAACTTTTCTTCGGATTTAAATCAATATTAGCGCGAAATCCAAAATTCCATTATTGCATCGCATACATCAAAAAGTTCCGAGAATCGTTCCCCTCAGGCCTACGCATTGCATAAACAAAAGCTTAATAACGAAGCCGGCAAAAGCCGCTTGCTCTCCTCCTCGAACTTCTTAGCATGTATACGCGGTTCAAGATCTCAATATCCCTCGCGATGTTCCTTCAAACAAAAGAAAATCCTCCTGCCTCTAATCTGCCTTTCCATTACCTTTGCGCGGCTCTTGGCTTCTGCGATGAAAATTTAATAAATCCGTAGACACACAGTGGGAGATCGAGCGAGCACGGAAGAAACCGCGCGAGCCAATTTACGGATTTAAATATGCGCGGACGAGCGGCGAATACGAGATTCGGAGAGAGCAAAAAATGAGAATATTCGGAGAGATGGAAAAAAGCGAAGTGCGCGCGCGTGAAGCAGCCTAGTGTGGGAATGAGAAATGACGGAGTATTCGTAAAATGAATGTCGACGCCAGTCTTACGATCTGCCTATTTATCAGGGGGATGAGATATATCTTTGTTTACGCAAGTTTCGAATCGAATGTTCTGTGGCTTCCGTGTTTTGAGAAGTTTTCTTTGGACGTATCGATTTAACGTTATACATTTAAAATATCCTTTAAAATGAAGTATTGCGCGATAAACATGATTAATAAATTGAGGTACCGCAAGGTATTAATATAAGGAAATCTAATAAGCGAGAGAAAAGATAGTTCGATGAATCACAATATTTACATACAGATTGACTTTTACTCTCGGCCTTCTCGCTCCAGCTGTACATAACGCTTATTATGTCTGGCGCGACTCAAGCTCCGCGCGTATAATCACCAAGATTTACGAGCTTTAATTATGGCGTATAGAATTCTCTTGAATTACCGTCGTACCTCGCACATTCGTTAAATTAATATCGGCCGTCGGAGGGCTATTCCGACGAGGATTTCGAATTAATTGCGAGGTATCGCATTCGCTCTGATGGGTATTATACAAGGATATTGACTTACAGTTTCGCAAATTGTATTAACATATTTATTAAAGCTCGGCTTGATAAACGGGAACTCTGGAATCAACAAAAAAAGTTCCATAATCGAATTATAAACACGTTTTTGATCGGCCGAAACGAACCAATTACACGATCGCGAGGAGAAAAGAAAAGAAAAACTGCCGTCGATTCCAGGCGTAGGAACCGCAGAAGCAGTCTCGCGATTCATCATAAGTTCGTTAAAGCTCGAACGGAATTACCCCCGATACAAATCCGCAGCACGTGTTCCTCGCGATTTAATCCCCCTTGATTACATCGCGAATCGAACTATACCACCGATATACAGTCAGGGCTATGTGTGCGTGTGTACGGCTGCGAAAGCTCTCGCTGTAAATCTTTTCTTCGTCCGCTCGAGCTTTTTTCCTTCCGCACGAAAATCCGGACAAGGCCAGTAATGAAAGCGAAATGGAATTTATCGGCCGTATAAATTGTCTCGGCCCTGTGTGTCGTCGGTCTTCTTGCCTCGGCGAGACGGGGCATTATACCGTTGGTGTGTCCTTTATCGGCTGTTGCAGTAACGTCGTTACGTCCCCTGTAAGGGAGGAATTATTTGACGCGCAGCTATCGAACGACGCTGAAATTGTCGGCTTGCGCAGCTAGGAGACGATTTTTTAGAGAATAGAAAGAACGTATTCGGATTATTTGCTCTCGTGATGGAGATATCGAGAGGAGGACGTTACGACGAGGAGATAAGGGTTTCCGAAATTTCGACGGTTGCGTTGACATACGTGTAATCGAGACAGAGTGTGTGTAGAAGCTTCCAGATAAGGATGGATGAATCACTGAGCCATTATTAGCCCGAGACTTAGCCGGGGATGGGAACTTGATATTCTTGTTTAATTAGACACAGGGTAATGTACGTAACCGAAGATCAACAGATATGGACACCCTAATAAGGAGAATCGAAAAATCAATACTTTATAGGGGGCCGTGTGTGCAGTTGGCTTTACATTTTGTGATTTAAGAGTACGAAATGTAGGGAATGAAAATTAAGGTTCAATTTATTGCTACACTAGATCTACTAATTGTATTGATAAGAGTAGTACACAGAGTCGTTTTGGACGAAGAGACGATTTAGTCAATCATCTTTTGACGTTCGCCTTGAACATTGTTGGCTCTTGGAGTCCGCAAGCACTTTTGCAATACGTATGCTTTTTCGCATACGCCTACGTGATTTTCGGCTGTGAAGAAAAAATGTTTGAATCAATGATCTAAAAGTCTATAATTAATAACAAAATATGAGAAAAATTAACAGTACTGTATACCTTCATCAACGCAGTAATCGATTTTCTCGTAAAGTTTATCCTTGCTTATGAATGGAGCTAAAAGTGTTCTCATTCTTCTTTTGATTCCCCTCGCATCAATGATTCCGTGTTTCATCTATAATAAAAACAATTATTTGAAAAAATCATGTAATTCCACAAAATATTTCACTTACAGATCCATTTTTCTTCATGATACACGCCGTGACGCAGCCAGATCTAGGGTCCTGATTTCTTTTCATCGCATAAAACTCCTCTATTGACAAAATATTTATAAATCATCAATGAATGAAAATCGAATAATCTAAGCATACCTTTGGTCAATCCATTTTCATCCAGACAAGCATTTTGGTATTCTCTGTATCCGGCGGAAACACATGCCTTTAAAAAAATTGTTTTTATGATTACTCTAATTAAAGTTCATATGCTTCATCCTTCAAATTATTATAATTCATGACGATGCTTAATTTATCTACAGAAATAATTTACAGAGTACTCAAAAATTGTGCGAGAATATTCAATATAATATTTTTTATACCGTGATACACTTGTCTTTATTTACAACTATGAAAACTCACCACTGCGCTAAGAACGACGAGGCACAGAACAACAATCTTCATTTTAAGACGATCACTCTTGTTATTCTCAAAAGTAAAATGAGAGATTTTACAAGATTTAATATTTATACTCTTTTCGCGAGCAGAATTATTCACTGGCGTGTACTTCGCTACAGGAAATGTTGCTGCAGAGATAACTTGGTACTTCCAACGGAACCAAACAAGCTGTAATCGATAAAATCACTTGGATCTCGGCAATTGTTGAAGTATCGTGTTTTCGTACCAAACACGGTTTTTCGTGTTAAAAATGAAAAATCTTTTGTTGAAAATATTGTCAAAATTTTATGATCAGCGTATAAAAAAAGTGAAAAAAGTCGTCTGTACATGACGAAAAAAATTACTGATACGTTTCGCAATCCACCTCGTGTTTTAAGTGGCTTTAATTATCTCGCTGGTGTATATAATGTATGCTTATTCCTGAAGAAGCAGCATTCGCACAGAAAACTTTGAAGTCTCTTCACTCTTGTGCTTAACCGAGGATTTCAACATGAAGACCATAGTTTTCACACTCTGCATGATGACTGTGGCAGTCGTAAGTTGAAATTGTTACTAAAAAATATAGATTTTATAAAGTTACCTTAATTAGTCCACCGATGTGACAGAGTAAAAATTAGATAACTTCTTCTTGTTTTATGTCCATATAGACGTGTTCTCCCCGTCCTGGAGGTCGTGGAGGTGGAAGTATGTTCAGCAGAGAGAGCGTAAAGAAATGCATGGCAGAAATGGATATTAAAAGAGGTAAGCGAAACACCGCGTGATCTTTGTGTTATTGATTAAAATGTGTAAATGATTGTCTTTTTATGTGATTTCATTTATAACAGAGGATATTAAAACCCTGAAACAAAACAATGATCCAAAACTGTCTTGCCTTAATGCATGTGCGATGACCAAAGAGGAGATAGTGAGTTTTTTTTTATTTAAAATTAATCTGCAGGATCTGTACGTTATATACATATATATATATATATATATATATATATATTGTTTTGTAGATGGACGAAGCCGGAAATATTGATGCAGACAAGCTTATTAAAGCAACCTTAGAAATAGTCCAGAAGAAAAAACCCGATATAAATGTTGAGGAATTAGAAACTGCCATGCTCTCTTGCATTGAAAAAGGTACAAAGAAACGAAGTTTTATATTAGTTTACCATTTGGCTAACATAAACACACTTACGATTCATGTGAATCATCATAGTTATTTATTTGTATAATCGCACAGTGAAATTGATAGATTTAAGCTGCTTTACTTGCGTTGTGATAACGCAAATATTAGCTATTACTTCTCAAAATCTTCAACCATTGCTATGCACTATAATCAAATAATAATTATAATTTAGCCAAAGAAGTTGAAGATAAGTGTATGAAGGCAAAGACCCTGGTTGTCTGCTCTCATGAATACTGGAAAGCTAATGTAAAGGGAAACCCGAGCAGCGCAGGTGGTGAAGAAGAATAAGAATGTAAATACATTTACAAAAATATACTTTATTGATTTTACTAAAACTTTACATAACTGTCTTACAAATGAAATAAAGAAATATGCATGCACATGACAACGAAAGGTCTACTTTATTTTTATTTACATTTTTAATTGAACGACAAAGTAAAATTATTAAAATAAAGCACCGCATATAATTGTACAAAAAAAAAATGACTATGAACAAGATCTCATTATATATTCTTTATCAATAATAAATAGATCAGGAAAATATTAAACCAGTAAACGTTATAAAAATAATGTAGAAAGTAATATATCTATATTGATTCTAGAAAACAAATATCAGTTTGATAAACAGAAATTCAATTAAATACGGTTATAATCTTTAAAGAAAAAATAAGTGAAACACCGTAAAAGTTATGTGTGTTATGAAAGATTAACAGAAGTCCAGGTTGAAAGAACACACGTTAATAGAGTTATCTTTATTGTTTCAATACTTATTGTTTTTTTTATCGATATAATAAAACAATCTATTGATGTTATTCACAATAATGCAGCTTGTACAAAATAAGACTTTTACGTAATAATACATATACGTATTGATTTGTTTTAAATGAAGGATGCAACATTGATTAGTAAGATTCATAATTTTTTTTATTGGTCCAACACCTTTAAACATATATTTTACTAAAAATGAACATCATTGATTAATTCATATTCATTTCTAGTTTGTCCAATTCCACCTTGAGACATTCTCCAATAAACGAAGTTTTTTCGCAAATATCTGATAAATCGTTTGCTGAAAATTCGTACACATTGAATTATATTCCGAAATATTGATTGTTTAATGTGCACCGTGTGCAGATATATTATTTACCTCCATCGACACATGTATCTATGGCATCGCTTATTTTTTGTGCATCAACCTCCGTGAATTCAGCAATTATATCTTTTTTGATTACATCGCCATCAATTTCCCCATCTTTTAACTAAATTATTTGATAGGAATATTAATTCAATAAAATTAATCAAACATCTCAGATAAATTTATAAACTGGATCAAGTCAAGTAACTCTTTACAATATATTAGTATCGATAAAATAATTTGCGTATAATACTTACAGCTCCTTCTTTTTCAAGAATGCAAGCCATGAGGCAACGCATTTTCGGATCTTTCTTGCCTTCCAAGTTTTTGAAATCACCTTTATAAGTTTAGATACATAAAAATGTTAAAATAGGTATAATCTTGGACAAAAAGTTTGGTACTATATAATACTGAGTTTGCGCATACTTTCTTTAATATCGTTTTCTTCTAAGCATTCATGGAATATCTTTTCCGATTTCGAATCCGACTTGGTTGCTCCGTAAACCTGGGACAAATTACGGGCACAAATAATGATAATCAGTGAATTAAGAATATTTACGCATAGCAGATACTTTAAACAAAGATGTTTCATTCTATACATTATTACAATGTAGAATCACTTACAGCCGCAAATAATACGCAGAGGGTTACAAAAAACAGCTTCATTATGCCGGTTTCACTGATCTGGACACTTTAAAATTTGAGTGACTATTACAAATTCGTAGTCACCGCATGAACATTTTATACTTTTGTGGAGCAATTACGACGTGATTCACGCTAGACGAACTTTGCTGGAAAGAAAAAGCAGCGACAATTAATTTCCTTTATCAAGGCTAGGAATTTAATTCGGCAATCATCAAATTATGTAACAGCTTCAATTATTCCACATAAAATAACTCCATTTTGTGATCGCTTCCGGCAGATCTCACATTTATCTTAGATCTATTTTCTAAGTTATTTAACGCCAAAATTGAATTGTAAACAACTCGGTTTTCCTTGTGTACTTGAGATAGTAAGCTTCGTGGATGGGAATAAAACTGGACAAATCTACTTTTGATGGTAAATTTAATATTATATAATCTAGAAAGACTCATCGCTCCTTTCGCTTAGTTATCTGAGAGTTTTAATAGATTTAATTTTCCATGCAGAACGACACTGGAATATTTGCTTTTCAATGTAATTATTTAGTTAATGAGTATAACAAAACTAAAAAATTATTCTTACATCAATGTTTTTTTTTACAAATGATTATAAATCTGTGTACATAATTTAACTAATGTTTATAATCTTATGTTCTAGTGCTACTTTGTCGGTCCTATAAAATTAGTTAGATTTGAAATACAAACAGCCTATCATATCTCCAGCAACCAGACATTCGTTACTCTGTTTATTGGCTGTAACGTATATAGAATAACTGAATTAGGTATCTAATGATTTTTTTAAATTGTTTAAGATTTGCCGATTTCATACCTTCAGTAGCACATATCCTAAATTTATCTTCGGTTCGTTCTGAATTCAATACGTGTAGTTGTTTTAATATTTCCAACATTTTTTCTTCGTCGATTTTTCCATCTACCAACTAAAAAAAATTAATTCATACGTTATCAATACGTTTTAAGGTGACAAGGTTACGAAAAATCGTCAAATCTGGTAACTTACAGATCCACGCTTTTTCATTATACAAGCTATGTAACAATTATAGTCTGGCGATTCTTCTTTTTTCAACTTAGCTACATCTTCTAAAAAAATAAATATATTAGAAAAATGCATTAACCTATGACCACGAGTCTTACACTAACCTCTGGTAATTTGGTATTCGTCCAAACACTCCTGAACGTGCTTTTTCGCTTCCGACCAATTTAGACTGTAAACACATATCTGATACACGAAAACACAAATAATTATAATCAATACCTCAGTTTCGTAAGAGACTCATTATAGAATACAAGTTTGTAATATATTACTTACTATTATACTTAAGAAATATAGAACAGTTACGAAGCCTCCCATTTCACGAGTCGCGACAAGTATTCCAATAGTAAAAACGCGCAACTGCGACTTTATTTTCGCTCTGCGTATATTTATAAGTTAGCATAACAAGTGTCCTCAATACTACTATTCTTCGAGTCTTATTTATTTTTAAGTGCTTATAGCTATAGATTTTGAAATATAGGTCAGTTGTGAGAAATTTGTTTACATGCGTCATATAATTGCAATTTTTTAGTGGACATAAAACAACTTATTACAGTTATTTAGAGGCGACAATCAGTGTACTTTGTAAATACAAAGTATTTATATTACATAAGTAAAAATTTTAATTCACGATTTCATTTAGTTTTCTGATGTTTATATTTTTAAGTTTGGAAGAAAAAATGTCAAATAAACAGGGCGCAGAACATTTTTTATTTCATCAATACACAATGTTAATATATATTACATTTATATCACAAAATTACAAACATTTTATCATTGAATAGGCTACTTCACACTCATCGCTTAGTTTGTTAGCTGAAATACAAATTTTTAATTACTTCTAATCAAATTCATGCGATCCATATTTCATAAATATTTACCCATAACGGCACAATCCTCCATATGTTTCATAAATGCTTCCACGTCCGACTTCTTCTCATTTTTTAAAGAATCTTGCAGTCTTTCGATGTATTTTTCTGGTACTATTTTTCCATCCTTCATCTGTTTTTAATTATATTAGATTTTAGTATGGAATTATTTCAATGTTCATATAAATAATTTTAATATTATTTAGCTACCATTCCTACACCAGTGTAGGTACATGCATTAAAGCATTTGAGCTTTGGATTTTCAGGGTTGTACACTACTCGGTCTTCTGCAGATAATAAGAATTTATTAAATGCAATGTTGGAATAATGTTATGTACTGATGAATGTAAGAACAAGAAAAATTAACTTTACCTACGGGTATGTCACTCAGATCAAAACACTTTTCTTTTATTTTATGTACTTCTTCATCCGTTTGACACGAAACGTGAATCTGTCAACGAATGTTGCAAATAAATACAAAATTCTAAATCAAAATGATTCATGTGATTTGATAAGTTTTGTCATAGTGCAATCAAAAGCAATCTGTCGCAGCCTATACTAGAATAATAAAATTATAGTTCACGAGTTCACAAGTCTCTTATTGACCCTGATTTTATGTCTGTGCCAATATTAAAAATGCAATTCAATGAACTCTTATCAATCCCTGAAGCACTATTCGAGGGAAAACTATAATTTCTAATCAATAATTCATAATTTCTATCATTTACTAACTTTGATTTTGAAAACCAACTCACCGTTATGGTTAGTACAGTAACTAGCAATACAATAACTTTCATTTTGTATTTTATTGATTTGCACTCTTAGTCGGGCGATTCGTTGGAAAAATATTTCATATTACACAAACTGTCTTCTGGTAACTCATTTATATAAGATTATGGTGAATCCACCGAAGGCGTCATGCTCTCGATACAATTACATTATTAAGTAATTATTTTGGCATACGAACCATACCCAGGCGTAGATAAGTAATTTACGAAATAATGACCAGAAGTTTTATCGCAAAATTATCAAACAGGAAGAAGCAATTTCATCACAGAGATACAAATCGACATAAAAGTTGGTAGCCACGATTTTGAATTTCATTCCGAATAATGCAGCCATAGCAAAGATGTGTTCGTTCTGTAATTATTTGTTATTGACTTACCGCGCTTATTTGCTACTTTGGTGTGTTATTAAATAATCATTAATTATTTCAAGCTACTACTTAATCTAGAGATGGTGAGTTACGAATACATTTATAAGATAACAATTATTTTCAACTACAATCTGCGACTCTTGCCCGATAATTATTCGGCTAAAAGTATAACTTTAATTTATTAATAGTACTGCACTTATATAGTATAATATTACAATATTTATTATATACAATAATTTTTCCTAAAAGTAAGGGCTGCGATATAAACAAAAAGTTACTTTCTACATAGATGTGCATCATAACAAATACAATATAATCGTATCTTACATTATCAATAATACTTGATTTTATAAGTGTTTAATTTTATAATGAATTTAAAATATATACTAAAATTAAAATACTATAACGAGTATGATGATAACTTTAATGTACGTCAGAGTAGGCAATACGTTGCCTAATATTATACTGATAATCTAATTAAACTTGACGACTTGCATATTTCTTTTGTAACATCAAATGGTAATTCTGTCTAACGCTAATATATGCTCACGTTTTTTATTAGACATTTGACATAGCTGTGAGCGATTTCGCATTCATCAGTTTCTTGATTTGCTGTAAAATAATCAATAGTGTTAAATCTGTACGCAAACAAAATTAGTTAACCAATTAAATCAAATAATGTTATTCACCAGTCATAGTGCACACATTTACAACTTCTTTAATAGTATCGTAGGAATCGGGATGCATAGCGACTAACTGTGTTTCTGGATCTATTTTGCCATTCTTCATCCGTAAATATTTGTGAATTTAATAGTAACAAATATGTAATTGATTCAATCAATTTGACAGCTATACTTACAGTTCACCTGGAGGCACATTAGTTTCAGCAAAACACTCCTGAATCTTTTTCTGTAAATGCATATCGTCTTGCACTTCTCCGTTGACACTTAACTTGAAAAATACAAACAAATTTGGCACTCAGCCTTAATTCTTTTCTTGAATAATTTTACAAATCGCGAATTCGATAGAAAGATGCATTTTTAATCTATAATTTCAAGAGCAACGATAACAGTTATTAGAGACGTGGTCAGTTATAATCTTATGAATGAACTCACTATGACAGCGAACAACGTAAACACTACGATGTATGTCTTCATTCTGGCGAGAATTTCATAAGATACTGAGCGAGTATCGACGGGTCCAGCAGTTTTTCGTCACTAAAGGCATCGCCGATTACGAGACGCTCTTATATAGAACTCTATAACAGATACTACGCACTTCGTAAGTATCGTTACTAATTCAATTCTGCTTTTGAAGAGGAACAAGTGAATGAGTCTACCGAAACCAATCGAGTGTGGCCCTCTATAGGATGGAAAATTCTGCCAGCTCGTGACCGCGATTACTTTTTCCTGGAATTGGCGAATTCAAATGTTCGATCTATTCACGAGATGTTAAGTATTATAATCTAACAAGACTTGATTACTGTAAATGGGAAGATTGCCAAATTTTTTGCAATACTCTTATCGAGAAAATATTGTCCACGTGTTTACTCGATGCGATAACGCGCGTCTTTTACCAGAATCCATGTAATTGCTATAAAAAAATTGTTTTAATTCCAATTAAAATACATCTATTACAGTAAAATAAACTATTTACAACCTTTTTATAAACGATTGGTAATCATACTGCACTTGACATGCATATTTATATATAGCTTCTCAACTCTACGGAATTTTTTTTTAATTTTACAGCGATTGTTAGGTGTCATGAAGTCAACAAGCGAACCAAATCCTCATGAATGAGAAGTAATTACCTGATCGTGGATAACAGGCAAGGTCGTTATAATTTTGTGTTATTTCGGTTATGATTTCTATAAAAACTGCCTTCTCCAAGTTGTTATGCATTATACAAATTTTTTTATCAATAACAGTTTAGATTTCAACATTTTATTATTATGTGTAATTTCAACATTCTCTCCCAGCAAAATCGGCTTACTAAGAAGCTAAAAGATAATCCGCAAAAACACGTCAATTTCCTCACTTCCTCGATATAATTCCTCAGCCCTTAGAATTCCTTTCTCGCGGCTTAGCAGTGAGCCCTCGATACAAGACGCATATCGCATCGCTAGAACGGCGGGAAATTTCAAATTTCTCAGTACGGGAGAAGGCAGAGAAGGAAATTTACAAGTCAAGAGGTCGAGCCGCCGACTCGGCAAGAGAGCGAGACCCTCATAACGCCCGGTACACACTTCGCACCTCCTTATACTTGCAACGATGAGATGCGCGAACTTTCCGACTTGGCAACTTTGGCCGGCGGGTTAAGTGAGGTTAGAAGGATGAGACTCCCGTGTACACACTTTGTTGCCCGAGAGAGAGAGAAAGAGAGGGAGTGGGAGAGCATATATGCGAGAGAAGGGACGCGTTTGCATAAGCGATAGCCCGGCAGCTTCTAATCTCCCCCTCGTTTGCATCGACTCCCTTTTTGCCAACGTGCATGTCTTGCAGGTGCTTTTACGTAGCAAAAGGAATCATGATTATTCTAATTTTTAGCTGTAGGTATGGTCTCAGGAATAATTTTAATTTTCATGTGAGTGTCTTTTCATCGTATCCATCGCATCATATTCAAGGGGTTCTCGAACTTCTTGCCCTATTTATCAAACTGTTTTATCGACGGTACAATGAATAACTGCATATTATATTTATTAATAAAAAATAAATGGCTTTCTTTAAAGCAAAACATACACCTAGTTATCCTTAGTCATAACACTACAGTAATAAGCGTAGTTGTACCAAGAGATCTATCATTTAGGTCATATAGTCGATAAAACAGTTTCGGTAATACCGGAAGGAGTATGGGACCACCTTAATTGACACCGAAATCCATCAAAGCTAAAAGTAGCGAATTTCAATTTAATTACGCAACCATCCATCAAAACCCACTAAACTACACAGCAGCGATCGACATTCGTATCACGCGGTGCGCCAAAAATCATTTTGAAATCAACTGTCCACATTTTCCTCCGCGGATTACGTTGTTCACCCAACGCGACAGTTTTGAAAAGGCTACAGTCGCTGAAACAAAAAAAATCGGCTTGATGGATCGGCTCGAGATTCGTCGCACGCACAGCCATCGAATTCGCATCGCGAGTATAAATACCTGTATAGTCCGCGACGAGAAAATGATTGGCCGCGTACGTATAGGTATAGTCGCAATGCGCATATGGATGCCGCGTCAAGTCATGACTTTATGAATGGCTTGGATGCGGAGTGGAATATAGGGAAAATGGGATAGAAGTGCCATGTGTGGAATAGCGCCACTCGACGGATTTTTTTTTCCAGACGCACGCTTCTTCGAGGCGGCGTGTACGCGCCAATGATTGGGGAATTATTGGATGAATGCGGATTTCGGTGAAAAAGGTGAAATTGGAAGCTTTCGAAACTTTTTCTTTATTCGCAGCACAAAAGTGTTAGATTTTAGTTTTAAATATTTTTTTACTGTAACTGGCTAGAACGCTCGTTGAAGATTTTGAAAATATCGTATTTATTTTTTGTAAATAGGCAAGTCTGCATACGAAATCTCCAACGTTTGGAAAAATGTTCAGAATATATTGAATATTTTTAAAATTACTCTTAATTATTCGACTACCAGAATTTCACATTATTTCAGCTATATTCAACATAAACTTTAAATCGAGCGTAAAAATCCTTTGAATTGAGTATTAGCACTGATTGTTTCGTACAGCGCGCTATTCGCCTGAAACGAGATCCGCCTTGAATTCCACTTTCGAACGAGAGGGCTACCGAAAAAGCTCTAACTCAATAAAAGAAAGGGTGAATCAAGTCGCGGGACACTCGAAATAAGCCAGATCAAAGAAATGCTCGCGATAACGAAATTGCATTTGTCAATGGAATTACAAAGCCATTTGAGAATTAATGCCCCCCTCTCTCTCTCTCACACTCTCTCACACTCTCTCTCTCTCACACTCTCTCTCTCACACTCTCTCTCTCTCTCTCTCTCTCTCTCTCTCTCTCTCTCTCTCTCGTCCATCGTTACATTCGCGCGGAAATCGGGTAAAAAGATTTCGCCGCTCCATAGGAGAATACACTCGGCAGCGCGCTATCTATTTAGTCTGGCAACGCTTCAAGAGGCAGTAACTTTATTACGATAACTCAATCTAGTTGTCTGCTTCTATAGAAGCTTCCATCCGTCTTTAACGCTACTACTCTGTAGCTATACTGCTCGCCGGGCTTTTGCGTTCAGCCACTGTACAGCTTTTTAGCTTGGTAATTTCAATTTTTGTCCTCGATTCTTCAACGACAATGGACTGCGCTTGTACTTTTAAGAAGACTCCGGAAAGCTGCTGTTTTATGCAATTATATAGAGGCAATACTTATATCACTTCCGGTGAATGTTTTATGTTGATTGGCTTGCCTGTACAAGTTGTCTGCAATATTCACGTTGTATTCACGTCTGATCAATCTAGTATTTTAGCGTGAAATTAAGGATTTTGAGATCATTTGTGGTCTGAATTTCTCAGTATGGAAATCATACTTGTCTGAAAAATTTACGATGATCATATTCTGGCATGAAGATGTAGCTAATTTGATCCAAGATAAAACTGTAACTATTTTTGTTAATTAATGTCTTCATCGAACAAAAGCAATGTTTAGTTTACTGCAGCTTACTTACTTTTAAAAAAGTGTTATGCAAAAATATCATATTAATATTTACAATAATCGAACAATTGGATGCAGAGTAATTAGAAGTGAACTAATGCTTCTCCAGCGCAAATAATTACCATCTTTACCATAGGAATATCTAAAAGATATTTGCATACAACACGACAAAACTTCCACGTTTTTTCAAGCAGCTGATCTCGAAATTGAAAATAAAAGAAAATGAAAAAAAAATGTTCTTGGTCACCAACGCTATTATCATATAAATGTTTTCCCTCCACTTACAAACTCCCAGTGAACTCTCTTCAAACGAAGCCCGAGAAACTTTACCGATGAAAAAAAAAATTTCACGCAATTAGCGCACAGTCACTCCCCGCGTCTATTCTTAAAAATTTTTCGCGCGACGAGTCGTGACATTCCCGAGGTGCTCTTACGTGCACTTCTCTCGCGTATAGCCCTCGGTGTCCCATCCCCTCTACCTCGCTCGGAGATAACGACAGCTAATAAAGCCAAACTGCCATAAAGAGCAGCCCCGGGATAATTTTGCAAACTCCACCGTCGGCCATAATAATTCGCGCGCGCGCGGGTGAAACGATTACGGCTGACCGTAAAATTACGAGCTGGCGCTTAGCTGTTGCTGCTTCGCAGATGAATTGCGAAGTGTTGCGGTGCAGAGGTATAGACTTGGCCCAACTGTGGGTTTATACGTGAGTATAGCTTGCTTGTTATATGGATGTTTCCCTGTTGAATCCAAAACGAATCTTTTGGAAAATTATTAAAAAAAATAATAACAATTAGAAGCTGCGAAGTTTTGAAAACTAAAAACCTAAAACAAAAGCGAAAACGGCCGCATCCACACTCACACACACGATCGACTTTTCCCATCACAGCTTAATGTCGCTTGATGAGCAGCGCAGCAGCTCGTCGCGCTGTTGGATTTTCGGCTCGTCGCTTTATATACGCTCTCGTCTCTCGGCTCGCAGCGGAAGCGCAATAAACAAGTTGCTTTAATGGGGTGTCCGCTTTATTGCGCCGCAGCCGCGTCGATTATTTTCGCGAGCCCGTAAATATCTTGGAGATGAAGCGGCGGACGTGCGCGAGTAAGTTAGAGCCGCTACTGTGGATAACGTGCTCGTAAAGACTCGGCCAACTAGTTGCTACTATGATTATGGCTTTGGGATGCTTTGTGTACGTGAATTTAGAATTTAGTACCTGTAATAATTATCTTTGTTGCAGGAAGTATTGCGTTAATGACCAATTCGAGCTTTTTAACGACAAATCGCAAGATATTAAAGGCACGACATCTTCTGTATCTATCACCCCCGCATATGACAACGACTATGGCAACAAAAATGAAAAAAAGGCGAAAATCCGTGGCTTCCACATAATCAAAGAGGGGCAGGTCTCCCCCTATCCTCGCAATCTTGACGTTAAAGTTATGATAGCAAGGAGCAGCAGCAGCAGCAGCTCTGGCTCTATATACAGCTAGTGTAATAACAAAGCAAACAGCGACGCGACTCCGCCTTGAAAACCAAACAGTGTATCTCCCCCTTCCTGCCCTCTCTCCTGCGCGGAATTAAAGGAGAGACGTCCAAGTGTTTGATGTCACGAGGTTGGAGCAGCGCCAAGACGGTATCAGCATAAAGCGACGCGGCCGATCCCAATCTGGAAAACGAGCGCGCTGATTGATTCTCATTGCTTTCGCGGGGACACTATTCATAAAGTGGCCTGAGGGGGATGAGGACTTCGCGACGAACAGCGAAAGTCGCTCCCGGGAGCATTTGCATTTTGGCTCGCGCTTTTTGGATCTTTTTTCGTTGTGTCGCATGTGACTTGTTGAATTTTCAAAGTTTCTATTTTTTGGAGTGTACTTTGGGATGATGTGTATAGATATCTTTTTGCTCAGTAAAATCGTAAATGACTCGATGCAAATATTCCACACCTTTAATAACCGCCCGCGGTTAGATTCATTTGCATTCGACCAAAAATTATACATTCCTAAATTGCTTTGTGTATGCATATTCAGCGCTCGGCTTCAAAGAGTTATGATTCAACGCTGGTTTTATAAATGAAAAACCTTTTATAAAATAGAATCACTCCACGAATGAAAATATTTGTACAATATTACATTCTATGAAGCTAGATAATCACCAATGACTCTCCAATTATGTTACCCAGAATTTCGGGAAAAATACCCTTAAAGCGCCGCGAAAGCTCAGCCAGACTCGATTCGTGCCGAAAGGCCCTCGCAGGCATTTAGCCTTGACTCGATCAGCACTCGAGAGGCTTTCCTTCGCGACTTTATTTTAAGACGCGCCGGTGCTTTTACGCTCGTTGGCGCGCAGCACTTTAGCCCTTACTCTCTTCACTCCGGGAGCATTTTAGCCGCTCGTAATTTTCGGCATAATTTGGCCGCGGCCTGGGCGGTAATCAAAACAAAAGTTTTGCAGATAGAGAGAGAGAGAGAGAGAGAGAGAGAGAGAGAGAGAGAGAGAGATTCTCCAATTTGCGCCGGACGGAAACGAGATTACGCACTCGGGAGGGAACAAGTGGAAATTGATTCCGTTAGGTGCGCTATCGAGGATGAGATTTTCTTTTAATTATGCGCGGGGTTTGTGTTCCTTTTTTTTTTTTTTTTTTTTTGATTGTTGGGTTGAGGGCTTTATTAATTAGTGAAAGTCTCTCGTAATGACGATGATGATGTCATTGAGAGTCGATGATTTGATCGGTTATAATGATCTCAGCGAGAAAGATGGCTCGTCTGCAAAATTTCTTAATTTAAACTTAAGGGGAGCATATAAATTTTACGTTTTGTGACATTTTGATACATGCCTGGTTCAAAAAAATCCTTGAACAATTAAGCATTTCAATAATTAATATAATCTGAAATTTAAGCAGGAAATTCAAAGTTATAAGACTGCAATTCACTCAAGAAAAAATCTAAACCTCCTCCTGCTCTTTCTGTTGCAGGTACGTGAATTAAGCTGAAATCTCACTGGTAATTACATCAATAATTTACACTCCTCACGGTGTTCCAAGATCTGCTAATCAATGAGCGCAACACAGCGAGCACCGATAAACTAAACCCACCGGATGCAATCCTATAATAGCCCCTCAATTACATCACGTCCGGCGCAATATCTCATGGAAAAACTTTTTCTCCCTTCGATCGAAAAAAGATTTCCCCCGATGCAGGTGCGTACGAGAGGAGCCGCGCGAGAACAAATCTCGCGCAGCCGGAATGAAAAATAGCAAGAAAGAAGGCGAGGCACGTACAGTCTCGCATTAGTCAAGCCTCCACCCCTGCATTATTGAGGCATAAGGAGAAATAGATCACGACGCCCGGGAGCGTAATTGGTAAATCAATTTGTCTTTTAATTCCATTTGTACATGAAAAATGAAAGACAATTCATTTCGAATTGCCGCGAATCGATATATATATATATATATATATATACGCTTGATTGCGGCTGGCACGTGATAAGAGGGAAAAAGCCCCGAATCCGGGAGCAGCGCATGAGGAGAAAACTTGGCGCGACGCGAGAGTTATCGCCGGTACTTTAAGCGGCTCACGTGCGGCCTAATTAATTCCCTCGTTCAAAATTATAATGCCAACGAGAGTTGATCGGGGTTCGATTTGCCTATCGATCATCGGCCTGTTGAGACTGAATTATGCATACAAGAAGGTACGGTATTAACGCAAATGCTCATTACTAATCGAATCGTAGATGTATCATACACGAATCCACTTTGCAAAATTAGCTCCGTATAACGCTTGTATAATCAAACCGCTTTCGGCTTAGCAGACGTCTTCGAGAAACATAGCAACAATATGTACCAACGTATATGTACGAAGCCTTTGTCCATAATCCAGCGAATCCTCGTGATTAAGCCTTCCCCACCGCAACAGCAGCAGCAACTCAACAGTCTCTATAATTATCACTCTCTAGAGACGAAGCTCCTGAGAGCAAGAGAGAGCGAGAGACGAATGTGCAGCGAAACAAGATGACAGCGAGACGCAGCTGCGAAGACTCTCGCGTGCAAGGATCAACCCGCGATACATCTCCTGCTGCTGTAGTACTATATAGGTGTGCGTGTCGCGCGTGAATTATTCCCGACCCGTGAAAAAGGGCCACGAGAGGAGGGGAGCTGCTTCAGACGCGGAATTATTCATACGGCGAAGAAAGCGAGAGTCTAGTATACAGGGCTTTTGCTCAAGCCGTTTTCCGGATTCTGCTGCGGAGCTTCGATTAATCATGCGACATGCGGCGACGGATGCTCTGCTGCCGGTGGAGGTTTTACGAACGAGTTTAACGAACGCCTCGAGCGGGATGAACGGAAATTAATCTCGGGGGCGCGATTTTTCATTTCTAGATGCTGGGCTGGCTGATGTGAGCCGGGTTTCGTCGTTTGATGCGGGGAGTGATGGGGGGTTTGGATTTTATTCTATCACAATAAACTTGGTGTACAACGTAAAGTATAAGTGCCAAACTTTTTTTGAATGATTCATATCATGGAAGAAGTTAAACTTTAACCGTACGCAGAATTTACCGTTAGAATGAAGCTTGCAAAATAGTATGTATCGCTCTACAAAAATTGATAAGTTCATATTTATATTTTACCTCGAAAGGAATCGGAAAATGGTAGACGATTAACGATTAGTAAAAAGCGGCTTCATTGAAATAATAAGCTACTACTTTCGAGCATTAAAATTCGTTTAAGGGCATCTTATACAGTCGACTTAAAAAAGAATTAACTCGTGGCAATATTGCAGGGGAACAAGTAATTAAAATACGATAAACGTACCGCGACATAGTTTAGGCGTGCCTAAAGCTCTCGTAAAGACCCTCCGTTACAGCATTATTTTGTTCTTTGATTCGATTTCATTATAATAAATACTTAGGATCAAATTTGAATGCTGTTGCCAAAAATAACAACTTTAAATTCGTTTTTTAATAAAAATAAATACCAACGCTATAAATCTCGTAATGAAATTTTCATTGAAAATTATTCTCAAAAGAGAATTAATCATGAATGTATGCATTTTAAAATTCTTTACGAAAGAAAAACTTTTCAAATAAATAACATACTCTCCAAAACGCGAAAAATTCGTACAATAAGACAATTAAACAATAAACCTTGGAGAAAAAATGTCGAAACTCCCGATTTTTCCTCATTTCAAGATCATCACAATGGCGACTCAGCTCGTTAAAATCCCGACCATTGTTACCCATCCAACAATAACCATTCAATAAAGTCTCGCGAAGAAAGATCAAGCAGCCTATACACACAGCAGCCTCAAACTCGCAAGTTTTTCCCGGACAATACGGCGCTCGCAAATAATAGCCAAAGAAACTTCCCTCTCTCGCAGATAATCGTCGTCCCTTCGGTTCGATTTCACGTAAATAATAATCGGCGTGACGACAAAGAGGTCAGCGCGCATATAGAGCCAAAGTGAATGCCACCTACCTCCAGCTCTCGGCGCACAATCAAACTGAGAGAGAGATTCCGCCCGAGGGTGGTCTTGAACGCTCTCACTCTATGGTTACTTTTTAATTAAAAGTTTAAGCTTTTTTTGGCGCGCCTGCTCGGCGACGGATCTCGTTACTCCAGGGGGGAGACGGGCAAACTTCGAAAATTGCCATTTACATTCGGGGCTCAAAGGCTGGCTAGCTCTCGCGGATGAGCCCAGTATATAGAAAAGCCGCATCGGAAATGTTGCGCCGTTGTGTGTCGCGTGTACAGAGTGAGAGAGAGAGAGAGAGAGAGAGAGAAAGAGAGAGAGAGAGAAGCTCGTTCCCCCTTTTTTTTGTGCGTCGCTCTTTCGAAGTTCAAAGTTTGCCGCTGCTATACTGCTGCTGTGCTTTTTTATTCGATCGACGAGGCGTTGAGTGAGCTGTCAGTGGATCAAAAGTGGAATTGCAAATATAATGCCTGCGGAAGTTTTTCCACAAAGTTTGCTGGTCTTTGTCGTATTGAAAGTTTCGCAAGATATTATTTTCGCTGCAGAGTATTTTATTTTGATGGTTCTGATCTGGGGAAATTCGGGATCGTGGGATAGGTCGTCTATAAGATTTGTCAAGCAATGAATCGAATGCGGAGTTAAAGACAAACTACAATTTTATTGAATGTGCAACCTTTTTTTTAGGTGGGGAATACAATTTCTAATAACTTACAAATGCATGTTTATAACTCTATATTTGCTGAAAAATTCTGTAGCGAATGCAACGAACGATGGTATATTTCCGATCAAAAGAATGAGAGTCAGATCAAATCCAGAAAAACGGTTGGAACTGTCGAGAGTTTTACTATCGATTCCAGTGCTAAGCGGCTTCGTAAAATCATAGGGAGACGTCAAAGCTATACCGGACGCGTAAATCCTTGCAAAAATTTTGCTGAACTTATTAGCGTAAGGAGAGGCTCTTTGAAAAATATACGACCATCTGTGACTCACGAAAAGTCCTGGATCGACGATTTTCATCAAAGCATATCCATCTGGCTTTTTGTATTGTTTCACACAAATTTGAGCACTCACGTCTACCATTATGCAAAAGCAATTTTGATATCGCACCAAACGATTCACGCATTCCTCAATTTCATCGATTATTATTACTTGAGACTTCAAAATACTCGTCATTCCGTTCTCACCGGATAATAACTCATAATTTATCTTATTCATATAAATACTGAACTGTGTATCTTGAATTGCTTTCAAAGTATCATAGTTTATTTCAGTCCTTATAAATTTTATCTCTAGAAAGTTCGCATAAACAACAATGGAGTATCTAATTGATAAAACAATAATAAATATTATGATTATTTTAGATACTAGAGTCTTAGGATGAACTGTGCTCACAGGTATTCCAAACAAAAGTTTTGTAACACTGAAAGGACTCCATTGCTTTAACTCAGCATTGAATTTCTGTGTTATTTTGACAAGTAACACTATGAACAAGGGAATTATAAATACATCCATGAGAATGTGCAAAGGAACTTTGAACTTTTGAGAATAATGCACTGGAGAAATTACGACTACTTTGATGGCTGCTATCGGGACATCAATTTCTAGAAAATCGTTTAAACTTGACAATCCTTTAGATATCGGAAAAGTAGAAAACTCGAAGATACCTGTTTTAAATTGTTTAGTTACGTGCTCAACAAATAAAGGATACTTAAAAATACTATTAACTTTACTATTTACAGAGTCAATTGAAAAATTCATGAACTTCGATGCTATAGAGACTTCTGGAAATATTTCCAACTGTCCATAACGTTTAAAGTAATATAAATTTGTCACAACAGCTTTTAACGAATAACCACCAAGATTAGTTAGCTTATCCGGAAAAATACATACATCTTTACTGAGTATTTGTTTTGTAATGATTTCTAAGAATGGATTGTAGAAATAAATGTACTGCTTTTCATCTGCTTGGTTATTAGAATTGATTATCACTTCAACAATTGTAAAATCTAGAAACTTTTTTGACCAAGCATGTTTTAGAAATATTTCAAAATTTGCATCCATAGTTGTATCATCGTTGAAGAAGATAGTCAAACACTTGGGTCGAGGAGAAATCGGATCATATGCAATGATATCGTTTAAGTAATAAGACAATATTTTAATATCATCGAGGAAATCTATTTTATGTTGTAGTATAATATATAGTGCATCATTTATCGCAAAATCAAACTTTGATAAGGAAGTAGAGCAATTTTTACTTAATTTCATCGTTTCTGCTCTATCAATAACTCTGATCGGTATTATTTGACCAATTTCCTGAATGAAAAAATCGTGTTCGAGCGTGATAATATCGCTACTTCGACAAGTTAATATAAAGACGTATCGTGGACCCCTATTCATTTGCAGAATACTTTTTACTATAAGATCCGACCAAGGTCTTATAATGGTCAATAACACGCAAGGAATTAAAATGTTGATGATAAATATCGATACAACTGAGGACATTTTTATTTTTATTTTAACTTAAGAGTGTGTTTCTGGTGTTATCGTTAATATTTGATTGCAGAACTTCCTAGGTTGGTCTTGGTTTTTTGCAACGTTCAAAATCTTGTATGAAAAATGATGTATTAACATGTATCGGCCCATTTACATTCAATTCTTTTCAACTGCTGTGGACACTGTATGAACGCAGAAATGTTAAAACGTTGTCTTGAATTTCAATAGTGATTATAGAATATAATCGATTGATAATCTATGTACAATATGTGTAGAAAGATGCTATTGGTTTGTTCGCATGCGTTTACCTGCCCTTGTGAAGTAAAATAACTTGAAATATGCCCATTGATTATTTAACTACGTTATGATGAATGTAAATAATAGCTACGGACACTAAGTAACAAGACTGTGCATATTATTTTGTCGAGCTCCTATCCCCGGAGAAAATAATTTTAAGTATTTGGAATGCTAGTAATGACAACTCTCGTAAGAAATACATGAAACGTAAGTATGAATATATTTTTCATAACACGTGCATCGCAAACGCGTTTTTCGTCTACGAAAAAGTGAAGCGAAAGAAGAGTTTTTCAAACCTGAGACGAAGGGCCTTTTTCTTAACACGTGCATAAAAAAGACCCGTTTCTATGCATCTGAAGAGAATGGTAAGCTGTTCATTTCGAGCGTGCGGGAGGAAATCGAATTATTCCCTCCAGCGACTCAAAATGAATCAAATTTTGAAAAACTTTTAAAAAATTTTAAAAGAGAGTGGATTACGACTCAAAATGTGCAAATGACCGTTCAATCTATATGCATGAAATAGTAGATTACGGGCCTAGGGAGTAAAAAAACTAGCAGACAGTCTATATCTCGTGTAAATGGCCACCTGAGCCAAAGGCGAGGGCAAAATTTAACCTCTCTAAATGCATTTTTGACTCTTAATAAGGGTTCAGGCGGGTAACGTTTTATGTGGCGCAATCAATTTTTCACACAATTTTCTATACATTCATGTCCTTAAAAAAAATCGATGACGTATCATGAATGTAATCTTCACCCATAAATTTAAGCAGTATTATATGGAGAAATATTGATTCGAGTAGAAGAATTTTGAAAATATAGTCAACGTACCATTCTTCAATTCCAATACTTAGAATTTCCAAAAGCAACGCTCTACTTGCTTATAATAAGTGAAGAGCCATTCGGTTATGGATTTTTCCATTAAGCTCGCAGTATTGCAGTTTTTATATTTTTTGTTAGAAGTATTACGGGTCGATATTTTGTTACCTGATCACCCAATTCACACCCAACCTCCTGATTTGTTATCAAGTTTTTCAGCAAAATTTGCGAAGCTTTGTCGTGTTTTGTATATTTGAAGGTTTGTAAAAAAATGAATGCAGATTGCAAAGGCAAGGCTTTTATTGAAGATTCATATACATTTGGTATATAATCTTTTGTATTTAAAAATCTAATTTTCAACAAACTCTAGAAAATTTGATTTCGAGTGCTACTCATATCTTAAAAACACGTGCTCATATACCTCTATCTTTGATGAAATATTCTATAGCAAACGCAACACACGATGTAATGTATCCTATTAACGAAATGATGATTAAATCGAATACGCGAAGACAATCGAAAGCCCCAAGTATTTCCGCATTCATTGTGGTGTTGAACGTATACCTAAGAATATCGGGAGACGATGAAACAATGCCTGACTCATAAATCCTTGCGAAAACACGGCTAAACTTATTAGCATAAGGAGAAGCTTTTTGAAAAATATACGACCATCTGTGTCTCACGAGAAATCCTGGATCAACAATTTTCACCAAAGGATATCCATCTGTGTCTATGTATTGTTCTACAAGTTGTAGCGCTCTTGCATTCACCATTATGCAAAAGCAATTTTTGTATCGTAGCAAACGATTCACACATTCCTCCATATCATTAATTATTATTAATTTAGACTTTAAAACATCCACCATCTTGTTGTCTTTAAATATTGAAAAGTAATTCACCTTATTCACATAAATACTGAACTGTGTTTCTTGAATTGCTTCGAAAGTATCATAGTTTATTTCAGTGCTTATAAATTGTATCTCTAGAAAGTTCGCATAAACAACAATGGAGTATCTAATTGATAAAACAATAATAAATATTATGATTATTTTACATACTAGAGTCTTAGGATGAACTGTGCTCACAGGTATTCCAAACAAAAGTTTTGAAACACTAAAAATACTCCATTGCTTTAGTTCAATATTGAATCGCTGAGCTATTTTGACAAGTATCACTATAAATGTGGGAATAATAAATACATTTACGATGACATGCAAAGGGACGATAAACTTTTGAGAATAATGCACTGGAGAAACAGCGACTACTTGGCTATCTGCCATTGGAACATCCACTTCCAGGAAATCGTTTAAGCTTGGTAATCCTTTAGTTATTGGAAAAGCTGAGAAATCAGGGATACCTGTTTTTAATTGTTTAGTTAAGTACTCTACTAATGCAGAATATTTATAAAAACTGTAAGCTTTTTTGTTCATAGAATCAATCGAACAACTCATGAACTTCGATGCAATAGATACTTCCGGAAATACTTCCAACTGTCTATAACATTTAAAGTAATCTATATTCGTCACAACAGCTTTTAACGAATAACCACCAAGATTAGTTAGCTTATCCGGAAAAATACATACATCTTTACTGAGTATTTGTTTTGTAATGATTTCTAAGAATGGATTGTAGAAATAAATGTACTGCTTTTCATCTGCTTGGTTATTAGAATTAATTATCACTTCAACAATTGTAAAATCTAAAAACTTTTTTGACCAAACATATTTCAAAAATATTTTAAAATTGGCCTCCATAGTTGTATTATTATTGAAGAAGATAGTCAAACACTTGGGTCGAGGAGAAATCGGATCATATGCAATGATATCGTTTAAGTAATAAGACAATATTTTAATATCATCAAGGGAATCTATTTTATGTTGTAGTATAATATATAGTGCATCATTTTTCGCAAAATCAAACTTTAATACGGAAGTAGAGCCATTATTACTTAAATCTATCGTTTCTGCTCTATCAATAACTCTGATCGGTATTATTTGACCAATCTCTTGAATGAAAAAATCGTGTTCGAGCGTAATAATATTGCTACTTCGACAAGTAAATATAAAGACGTATCGTGGACCCCTATTAATTTGCAGAGTACTTTTTACTATAAGATCCGACCAAGGTCTTATGACGGTCAATGACACACAATGAATTAAAATGTTGATGATAAATATCGATACAACTAAATACATTTTAATCATTAATTTAATTTTCAAGTTTGTTTAATACTATAGAAATTCGACGGTCCGTCGATATGAAATACTTATCAACTACTACGACATAAAAATGTTAAAGCATCGTCTCAAAATTTAAATATCGATTATTCGCTCAAAAAAGAAGTTATATAGTTGAACTACGTATACTTTTGAAGGCTAAATTTTATCTTGAATAATTTAGTTTAACTCCGAATCCTTGTTTTCGCTTTAAAAATATTACAACGGTTATAATTTTGCTCATTTATTTATCCTATCTACTATTACAAAGACAATTAACCAGGAAGTATCTAACAAATAAAACCATAATTATATTTGCTGAGACAATATCAAGAAAACATTGACATAATAATTGCACAACTGTACAAAATCATTATCCACAAGAAAACATACATTTTTCCGATTGTATTTCTCTTCATGAAATGTATATTATGTAATTCCACTATTACTTTATGACGTGCAAGCATAAACTCACTAAACGTGCATATTGTCAATTACCTAAGCGAGATAAGAGCTAAAAAATTGACAAGCAGCAGTTTCTTTAAAGTACATCTATTTTAAATATTAAACAGTGTTTCAAAGAGTGCATATTTTTTAAACGCTATGGAAGCATTAAGTAACAGTGAAATCGTGAATTCAAGCCAAGGTGAAAATATTGAAATTCGTGATCTTTAGGATGTGTTAAGAAAAAGTTTTAACGATGAATAATTGTTAGTCATTGACTATGCAATATCAAATTTGTTACCATTCGGCGAAAAATATGGAAGTTTAATACTTAAATTAGACGTCATTATTCGTCGAAAAAAACTGTGAAAAAATAGTATATATTTCGATACAAGTGCACAAAAGTTGATTCTACACGAGTGGGAGGCTCGCTTTGCTCGGGCGACAATCTCACAAGTGTAGAATCAACTTTTTGCACGTGTACCGAACGTTATTTTTTGATACAGGGGCAGAAATGTGCTTGAACGCACGCGGAGCATTTTACGCACACTGTATCGAAAACGAAAATTTATACTTTGTGGTTAAGACGATCACGGAAACCAGAAAGATTGCAGTATTCTGACCTATCTGTATAAAAGTCTCGAGAAGGAAATAGATATTTTGGACAGTAATGTTCTGGATATTTTGCCAAAATACATAGGACACAGATACTCACTTTGTGGAGAAGTTGATAAAGTGGATGAAGATTCACGGCTGTTAATAGAGAATATTAAGTATCAAGGTTATTATGTGGCAGACAGACGAAAGGGTGAGTTAACTTCAGTTGAACAAGTAATTAGTAGTTTACTATACTTGTTACAAACTTTTCAGGTTTCGATTTGCAACATTCCAAGCTTGCTTTGTTGAGCATAGCAAAATTGCACGCATTAGGTATAGCCTTAAAGATAAAGCGTCCTGAAGATTTTGAGAAAGTCAAACCTATAGCATCAGTAACGGGATATGATTTAAATTGCGTCTACGACGTTATTCTAAAGATCATTCAGGAAAACGCATACTTTTCCAAATATCTATCCAAGATTGAAGATGTTAATAGAATTACCGAGATATGCTTTGTATATTAGGTTTCAATGTCACGAACTGACAGAAAAGCAGAAGAAAAATAAAAAGTAATGGGAAGTCTTCTGGAAAGCGCACCTAGTGAGATATACATAAAAAATTGATGAGAATTATTGATAAATGTGAGAAAAAAGGATGGTTATAAAAAGATCATGATTATGATTCAATCGGATATCGCTGAAAGTTTGAATGCAATTGTGAAATTATGATCATACTTAATTTCCATCGATATACTACTGCGTCGAATTGGTATATTTTCTCACGTGAGTGTGTGCGACACAAACAGAGTAACGGATCAGCATATAACTTAACTTTAAATTAAGTAAGTCATTATTTGAACAAAACAATTTTTTTGCTCTATTATGATTAAATACAATAAACTTGACTTTGTTTGATTGATCTCAGTTCTTTTTGATCTGTAGTTTCGTTGCGGAATATATTAAACTCGCCTAACTTTTTACTTTTTTAAAAGTCAATTTTTTTAAAGATATAATTGTATTGATGATTAATTAAATTATTATATTTCAGTGCGACCTTAACGACCATAAAATCTAAAACTTTTGGCTCCAAGCATATTGCAAAACGCCCTACTATTATATGCCGTATAGTTAGCATTTCGTATCAACTTACTACAGGCAATGTAAGCGGTACCTCTGTATGTAAGATACCACTGTGAGTTAATTTTCACCACGTGTCCTTGTTGAGAACACAAATTTAAAAATCCATATTTATTGATTATTTCGCTGTATTTATAACAACGTTTGAAGTACTGCATATAGCATAGAAAACTGCGCTTACTGTCTATGTATATTTATTTACATTCCTTATCTCAGAGTTACGCGCTAGAGGTAAAAGTGCGAGAAGTACTGAAATACTTACATTCTTTTTTATAGTGAATAATCTTTTAGCGCGTATAAACTTTAAAATGTATTTATCGATTACTTAACCCCACTTACGTCTTCTGCATGACAACGGCCACCGACAGAAAAAGTCGATTTTTCATATGCCACCTTCATTTCATACCTAACGAAGCAGCTCGAAGCATGGTAACATCAAAAGCTCACAAAGAAACAGTAAAATTAAAGGAAAATCAGCTCAGCCCAAACCGCTTCATCAAACTTCCATTCCAGCATCCCGAAGAAGCTTCCTTCTATACAATAATTTCTCCCATCGCGGATACTCGCAGCAAGCTCTCATAGAAATTAACGGATTCATCAGCCGCCCAGCCGTTCCTCGCGTGCCATTCCTCGAGCAGAAATCGCGAGGCCACTCGAGAAGCAAGACCTTCTTCTCCTCCTCATTAAGCGAAGACATCGACGATCATCCTCGTTAAACCGATCGACCGTATCCCACAGGATGGTCTCGCGATATTCGTGATGGTATACACACGCGCAGCTCTTCCCCTCGTGCGCCGCTGCTATTAAGCCCACGGGACGAGACCCGGACGGTATAACACTTCGCTCTCGCTCTGTCTCTTTCTCTTTCGCTAATTAAATTATTCCGAAAACGTTGCTGCTGCCGAGAGCAGACGGAATTGCGCGTAACTGCGCCAGTTGTAATGCCGAGGGGGAGAAGGGAAAACGAGAAACTGAAAAAAAAAATGCTTGACTATAAGGGAGAAATCGTGTTTCGGATTTTTGCGCGTTGTACACGATTTGGAATTATTCCGATTGAATAGGAGCGCGTTATTTTCGTCTCGATTTATGGATTTCTGGGGGGTAAGATGCAGTATGGATGCACGACCCCGTGTGAGCGTAGAATAACTCCCAAAAATAATAACTACTTGTTAGCCGCTCAGAGAGCGGTAGACAGTCATGGTTTCGTATGAATTTTTGAAGGAACGCACGCTCGGAGTGTTTACCCGGAGTGCCTCCATTCATATTTATTTTTACGGTTATGCGCGACGTTACTTTCGCGGCCATGCAATTACAATGATACTCGGGATTTTTACGACGACGGGCGACACTATATAGCGCATTAATTTTCATTTTTCCATACGGAAGCGAAATATTCTAAGAGCAAAAATTGCTCGCCGTGAGCGTAAACGCAATTTCCGCGGTAGTTCCCGACAATCGTCAAATTCCGCAGTTTAGGTAAATTAGCCCTATTCGCCTCTGTGTGCTTTCGCGGAGCTGACGTCGCGCGCGAGATTTCGCTTAGACGTGCGCGTAGTCTAGTAGCTCCTTTTGTTTTGCGGATTTGCCGAGACTCGTTGTGTGAATTAATTTGGATGCTTGTCTGGGATGTCGGCTTTGTAAGGATTCGTTTGTACTTTGGAGCTGTTTTTGGATTCTGGAGATGCGGTGGATTGGTTAATTATAAACAAGACAATTATAATGCATTAGTCGTTGATTAGAAGACACCCTTGGTAGAAATCGATTCTATTTAAAAGCTAGTAAATACCTCGTTTCTCTAAGAAATGGCGAAAAATGGTCCAGTATTTGCTCATCGACGAAACGCTTTTTCAAACATTTCTTAAGCATTATATTTAGTATAAATATGGCGTAAGATATTAGTTAGGCGACTTCTTAAGGCATTTTCTGGTAAAGGGTGAAATGTACTCAATCAAAATAATGATAAAATCGAAGTAAATTATAAATAACTTAAAAACCAATTAAAATTCGTAAACTTCTTTGCAGTAACTGTTTATACATTACAAAAAATAAAGTCAATATTATGGTTTCGAGGTTATTAGGTCTATTCTATGAAATGCTCGATAAATATGAGAAAATGCGTTTCATCACTATTTATTCCGAGCTATTTTTCCCTATATCTTATAGTAATTTCTGAGTTTTCTGGCCATTTTAAATATTCAATTTTTTACCAGGGACCTAAAAGTGTTACAATACAACGAGAGCGATTCTCTCTCTCTCTCTCACTCTCTCTCTCTCTCTCTCTCTCTCTCTCTCTCTCTCTCTCTCTCTCTCTCTCTCTCTCTCTCTCTCTCTCTCTCTCTGTTCGAAGACGTGCAGAATCGATTTCAGAGGTGCACGTGACTTTACGTTAATCCTAAACACCCTTTCAGCGATGATTAGATCTATTGTCAAATGTGCGATTTCGCGCACGTTCGTATACGTGACACAGCATGCATCAAGCTCGCAAAAGGGGATGCAAATCAAAATAATGAACTCGTCGTTAGTAAAGGGGCCCAGTCACTCAGTTTGAATTATATTTTTTCAAATTGCACAACTTCGATAATCAAGGACTCGTGGAATCCAACGATTAGCGTCTACAACACAGTACATAACAGGCCAGAATCCAAAAGCCGAGTAAACAAGATATCAGATTAGCATACTTCATCATCTCTCTCCAACCGGCGCGTAATCTCCTTTATCGTACCTCCGCCGGTTGAGGCGCCGGCGTCTCGTGTCTTTATAGCTGATTAAACGCCCCCGCGACTCTCGAGTTCTCTGCTGCGACTCTTTGTCATCCGTCACTCGATCGCGTGATGACTACGGCGCCGAGAGATGCGTGTCGGGAGATGTGGATTACACTGGCTGGCTTTGTGCTGATTGCTACCAATGGATATGCCGTGTACTGCTGCTGGAGAAATTACGGGATGTGTTTCTTAAAGATCGCTTTGTTCGGCCGCACTGAGATGGATTGGATTTGAGGCTGGAAAACGGGAGTTAATGCGATTAGCTTTCATGAAACTGCTTCGGGAACAAACATTTGGTTATCGTCTGGTGTAAGTTATGTCTGGTGATAATTTTCAGCGCATTTTTACTTGGCGCTTCAAAGCAGAAACGTTGTAAAACCGATAAATTCCAAATTCTTCGCATCTAGAGAGTGACAGTTTCTCGTAAATTCTGATACGAAACTTGCAAATTACAGCAAACAAAGTGTATAAATCACCGAAAGTAAGTTGCATTTCAAAGCAACGTATTTCACGGACTGAATCCCGTGAACTCGCTAGTTGAATTATTAACTGCAGGTCCTCCGGGTCATTTCATAAGTCGCGTCCAAAGGCCCGCCAGGGACACGCCCGCGGCCGCAGCGCGCCAAGTGATATACAATCGGACAAAGCTTCCGAATCCATCCCATTAAACTTTAATCCCTTCAATTTCATAATACTGCTCGCGTCACGCACACGCGGCGCGAAACCAACCACCGAAAACCTTTTCGCCGTCAGTCTCGTAAAAGAAAAACTGCGATTTCGCCCCCGAACGACTGCAACCCGTCATGTACACGTGCACGGCATTGTATATAGATGCAACAAACAGCTTCTCTCGCCGCGTGCTGTACGCGACGAATCAAAAGCAGAGATAGCACGGAAAAAGCTCGAGGGTCTGGAGATTCGAAAAAAAGCTCCTGTGGTTAATACCTAGCGCGCTCCCGTCACATATATTCCCAAGCTAAAGGCCGGCAGTCCGGGGAATCCCCGAGCTGCGCGATGCGAAATTAACATTGTTCGGATTCCGCGCGCTCCCGGTAAATCATGCCCGGGGAGCGGAGATGAAAGAGCCGGGCGTTATTGGTCCGTGCGGTGTGTGTACGTAACGGTATACGTGTGTGGGTGTATGCGTTGGAAGCTCGCTCGGACTTGCCGAGGGGACGCCGGTATAGCTGCTGCAGGTCTGAGCTTAATGGGAACTGGATGCCGTGCGGAGAGGAGGTATCGAGAGAAAAGAAGAGCAAATTGCGAGATCTCCGCGAGATTATTCGATGGGGATTAAGAGCTTTTGATTTTCATTTCAAATGCTAACAGCGAGTTATTGGCCGCGATGTGTGCGTATGTGCGGGGAGGAGTAAGGTGAGATTATTCTTCCTTTTCTGGAGTCCGCTTCTATAATGGAAATTCAGTCGGTATTAAGCTTTTTTTTTGCTGCGTATGCGAGTTGGGTGAAGGGTTAATCTGTACTATTGGCATTTTTAAGCTTTGCTTATGAGCTTTGAGAGTACGTAGCCTTTCTGTATCTTTATCAATTGTATTATTTAAATTCTCGACATAGCTGTATTTGCTTGGGAAACATCAATCGGTGGAGATCGAACCGACCGTATGCAAACGTTTGCAGAACGTGTATAGACTCGCAGAACAATTTAAACTGTCTCGATCTCTGTTTTAGTATTATATCCTGAACTCGAGAGTAAAAAGAAAAGTATAGATTCAATTGATTTATTTTTTAACAAAAGTGTTCGTTATATCAATTCAATAAATGCAGAATTTAAAAACATTTTACCACACAGAAAGATTGAAATCTGGGAATTTCAATAACTCAGCAATTAATCAATATCGTGGTTCATTTTACCGAAATATTCGAATGTATCGAGAAATTAAACACGACAAACAGTTGCGTATATGTACCAATCTAATTAAAGCGTTATATTCGGTCCGATTATTGCTGAATTTAGTGAAGGGGGCTTACACGAGTATTATCAAGTTATTTTGCATTCCGCCGAATTCGGAGGGTCATTGCTGCAGTACTGGAATCTGTTTTGATCAACAGGGGATTTATCCCGTGATATATAAGCTATCTGGCATTATTGGCGGTCTGCATATAATTATATCGATAATAACTCGTTAAAGCAATAATAAAAGACGTAATAAATGCTTATAAAGGTGCTATATTATCGTTACATATATTTTTAATTATACATGGAACATGCGTACAAATGGATCATTTATAAATATTATAAAGGATAATCCGGCGTTAAATGCGCGAATTAACCTTGCATGTGCTCCTGCATGCACATAGCGAATTTGCCGGCCGATTCGCATCTATCACCGCTGGCTGGAAAGCAAGAATATCAAAATTCAAATTATATTTAATACATTTTTAATTAATTTTTTTTTATATTACACGGTTTGTAAGAGAAATCGAATCAGTTGTTACCTTGATCAAAGCACTGATGGATACCAGCCTTAGTTGCATCGTAATCCTTGACTTCAGCTTTAAGTTTCTCTAGAGATTCCATAAGGCTGTCGAGACTTAATTTGCCGTCAACCATCTGTAAGTAGATTTACAGGATTGAAAAATTTCTTAAAAATATCTGTGGAAAAAATATAATTTAAAGCATATGTGGCAAACGTACTCCGCCTATTTTTTCTAACACGCAGGCATGTACGCAATTCATTTGTGCATCGTTCGACGTCAACATGGACGTCATTTGGTCTGGAAACGAATCAAACCATTATTAACCACATACAAAAATTCCTCTTAGAATTGAAATAATCACCAGGACTGATTCCCATGCTTTGAGCGCATTCCACCTTCTCATTCCAAAACGGCATATCATCGCACTGCACAGCACTCTACAAAATAGTCGAATATTTTCTTAAACACTCGAAAGCTTCAAATTCATAAAAATGCTACTCCTCAAAAGTAAATTCAACGTACCACCAGCAGAAAAGCGCCAACTAAAGCCATAACTCGCTTCATCTCGATCTATCAAAAAACTGCGCAGTATAGAGGTCTGGGAAAAAACTGTCTACCAACTAAGGATCCAGCAGTAGTCGCCTGCGGTGCAATTTATATGAAATCGCATTGCACAGGATGCTCCCCTCCAGCAATGTTCGCGCTTATCAGATTTTTACGTAAGCCCTAATTGCCAATAAAAACTGCCAAGACGCGCGAGCGTGAAAAAAAAGGAAGAACGAAAATACGTGAGCGAGTAGTAATCGCGCTATCGATCTAACGCGGATTGCCGCTCTTTTTTTAAGACTTCCTGCAGACTTGCGGAGATTGTGAGTGTTATCTGAAGAGCGAGTGGATCGGCATTTTTGTTTTGAGCGTTTATAGCAAGATTTGAAAACAGGTTCGTTACAGTTCTCACGGAGGAACAATGGTTCTCATTAAACGGGGATTGAATTAAATTTTAATAGTTCTGCGGTCAGGTGATTGCTAACGTAATGAAGTTTTATTCTGTGCTTGTAAGATATCAATTGTGGCTTTTTGATGTTTCGAGGAATGACGGCGAAAATGGCAAAAAGTACTGCTGCTATCTGCATACAGGTAAATTGATATTTATTTTCGTATGTAATAATTGTTTTCCATTCGAAACTATATTGTTGTTTGAGCGAAGCTCGGTGAAAAATGATGTTGTAGAATGAGGAAGTAAATTTTGCAGGTATTTTTTGACGCTGAAAGAGCCAGATTTATTTCAGTTCGATACATCATTCGAATAACAACCATGATGTTTAAAACTAAGACTTCTAACCAATTAGTATACGTTCATATTTTTACATTGTTTAGTAACAACAGTAATAGTTAAACTGCCAATGAAATACTTTCAGCATTTCTAGCTTTCAAATTTGCCAAGTCTCAAGCTAAAGCGAAAAGTCCGGGAAGAAACAAAGCCAAGGAATTAAGTGTCGCAATTAGCTCGAGCCATCCGGTGACGTCGTTCTCTCGACTCGAAATTCGGGGAACAGAGAACGAGTACGGTAGGGCAGATGAAAAGAAAGAGGGACGAACGAAATGAAAGGGAAAAGTGCTGGAAAAGAAGTCGAGTACTCGTCTGATTGGTAGAAAATTCATATCTGGATTTGTTATCGACTAAAGTTAATTGCATATCAACTCTCCGAGCAATAATCCGCACGATAAAAATGTAACAATGGTGTTAAAACGTGTGAAAAAATGTTATGTATGCAATTCCTTTTTCCCAAGAAATTTTAAATTCCAAGAAATTTCGTCACATTTTTATACTCTCTTGTGGAAATTATTCCTAGAAATATAAAAAAGATATTGTAAAAGCACAACAAAAACGTAATAAAAATGTAACAAACGTATTCAGTGATAAATGTGCATTATAACGTTAATTTGATCCCCACAAATGATCCATTTCTTATGGCTTTTAGTATGAGACGTAAAAAATGATTTTAACAATCAGAACGTGAACGTATGATGTCATCATTTTTCTCTCAGCACATCCAAACACGTGTTAACAAAAAACTCGCAATATTCTCCCCCCAACCGCTCTCTCAATCCGAATAATAATCCTCGTTAGCATAATGCGTTAACGACTGTCCCGAAAAACGACCAAAGCTCGCATCCGTAGAGGAAAAAAGGTAGACAGTAGGAAATGAACGTTTCTGTAAACGCTCTTCTCTCTCTCTCTCTCTCTCTCTCTCTCTCTCTCTCTCTCTCTCTCTCTCTCTCTCTCTCTCTATCTTCCTCCCGAAGCCCTGAGATAAAATTAAAAGTATACAGCTAGCAGCAGCCGGTACGTCGGGCAATTTCCTCCTACGTGAGTCGGTTTCGGCCTCTCGACCCTCGGCTCTTTTTCCCTTTTGCCGCGAGGCCCTGCACTAGATAAGACAGACGGAGAGAAAGAGAGAGAGACAAATGATGGGGACAAATGGCGCTTGTTTACCGCGTCTCCTGTGATCCCGCACGAATTCGCGATTCCCGAGTTTATTTCTCTCCCGGACCGACGATCCGTCATAACGTCGGGCTACTGGGGGTCGACGCCGAGTTAAATGCTTTTCTTGGTGACAAGTGATTTTTGACAATCTTTGCCCTGCAACGTCGGCTTGATTTATGCCGCGGAATGTCTGCACATGAATATTACACGTCACGCGAAACTTGCTCGGTTATATGATGTTACGACGTCGTTCTTTTTACGTATGAAAGAACGTAATCTACTATGTGGACCTTCCTTTTGTCGAAAGCCCGCTACGTAAATCTCCAGCGTTTTTCCGCTAAATATCCCGAATCAATATCAACGTTTCCACTCCACCTGAGAAAATTTCACAATAAGCTTCCCTCTCACTCCAGAGAGACTCAGCTGAAAATTTCAGACATTCCACGAAGCAATATCGAATTCAAGCGCACGCGAGCCACCCTCGCCGTGATTTCTCCGGAAAATGAATCCCACAGAAGGATGGGACACATGGCCGTCGAGTATTTGGGGCATTCGCGCATTACTTATGTAACGGTCGCGAGAAATTCGCTTTTTTCGGAAGAGGAGATCTACCGGCGGGAGTAGCTTTATAGGCCTTCGCGGAGCCGTTAGACTGGCTGAGCGTAAAAAAGATGAGAGGGCCGAGACGTGGCTTGGGATCGAAGTGGACGCGCGTATAATTTTACGTTCCGGTGAATCATTCATGTGTCTCGAACATTTTGTAAACGTGCTTGACTTTTTCATCGGGAAAGGCTTTGTATGAAGTAAAAAGAAAATTCCATCGCGATCATGCGCTGCAATATCCCGAGAGCAAAGGAGAAGAAGCCATCTCAGCAGTTCCATAAACAATCTTCCACGTCTCTAAATTCCCACATTCATGTAATATCCTCGCGACTGCTATACTACCGGCGCTACAAGCGCCACTTAAAAATCCCGTCGAAATTGTTTTCCGCGGTAGAGGCTCTACTCCGCGCATAAAGATGCCGGCGCGCGTACCTTCCACAGAAACACGGCGCGCGGAATAAGCAGCCGCGCACGCGAAGGAGGAAAAATACGGCGTCGGGCGTATTTATTTAAGAGACTCCGCGGGTAATCCGGAAAATTTATACTCTTATGAAGTCCCCCGGCGGAAAATTCTCCGGGCACCTGTGCACCTGGTAATGATAGCCGTGGTGATCCCTCTTCTTTTATTTATGGCTGTGGTGTGCTGGACTTTTTTTTAGGTGGACGGAGAGAGAGAGGTGTCCGATTAAAGTTTCAGCGGAAAAAGGAACTTGAGCGATTGATGGAGTGGAGAGGATGTATAAGTGCTCGACTGCCCGGGGAGAAGCTCTTTCGAGGATTGCTCGGCGATTTACTGAATTATTTTTCGGATTCGTGGTGCTCGGAGGATGTGTGTTTTGAGAGGAAGATTTTGAGAAGGTTTTCTGTGATGTGTAGTGTAATGTGATGAATTTTAGCTAGGATGTTTTTGTTGATTTTGCCTTTGATTATAATCATCAAGTATTTTGCATTTTCCTAAAAGAAGATTGATTATAAATGTATTCTGAATCGCGAATAAAGCAAAAGGAAAAGTTAAATTACATTATTATATAAACCAGGAAGTTACAGCATGAGCAGCCCACATAGTTGCCGAGAACTCGGCCGAGAAGGCAGCTTTAGCATCGGTTCAAAACTGATTTGGTTTACAGTTGGTTAAGTTCTACTGCTTCGATTATTAATTCCGCACACATTGCCGGTGTGCAGTAAATATTTTTTCAATATATTTATGGTGCAATTTTCAGTTTCGTTATAACTTGTAAAGGGACCACTTTTTGTAACATCGAAAAAATCCTTTGAATCGTAAAAAACCGCTATCTAAGATGAAAATCTAAGCTCTAAATTAAAAATCTTATCAAACTTTCAATCAACAGCCACAACACCATCTTCTCGCCAAGTCCATCGCCAAACTCTCGCACCGACCATCTCGCAAGATTTATCGCAACAATTTCTCTCTCAGAACTCCATTATTTTCCAATTATCTCTAACACGCGAAATTCACGCTTCCTCCGAAAAAGCAGTACAAAAAGCTCTTCTTCCACAGGAAACCGTCTCGCCAAAAAAAGAAGTCGATCCACAAAGAAAATTCCGCAGGTGCAAGTAGCTGCGATCGTCGGCCTTGAGATCAGAGCCGTATAGCAGATCTCGGATAAAAAAGCCGACGCGTAACTTATTGTTGTTTCTCGTTGCTGCTGCGCGCAGGCCATCGACGCTTTTCTGCGAGACGGAGAGAAAAAGCTCAGAGAGAGAGAGAGAGAAAAAGGTTTATTACGCCGAGACGGTGAAAGGGACACGGTGCGCGGATGGAGTTTATGGTATGCGTGAGGGAGAGCGAGAGAAAAACTGCAGACGCGGCCGGTGTGTACCGAGAGGCTTCCGCGTGTCGGATTCGAGGATCAAGGACTTAATTAGTGACCGCGAGTATGAAATGATACATTTCTATTCGAATATAAACATTGTAATGTAAAATTTCAGCTTTTGTTTTTGTTCTTTCTCGAGTAGAAAATTAATTACTTTTGTGTTCATAAAAAAGTACAACTGTATTGAAATATTGCTAAATTGTTAAATAAGAAAATATATACATGTATGAAAATATAAAAAATGTTATGCAATTTTGCATATGGAACATATCCATTTTTTTAAAAATTTTATTGCTATCTTTATTTTTAAGTTTACCAGCCTATGTACAGGTAACTAGTTTACCTCTATTTTTTATGGTTATAAATAAATAAATAACTGAAAATCTTTAACGCGTCTCCTACACAAACAATATTTTAATATATACCTTTACATAATTTTCACACCAAAATACTACGCTATCTCCTTACAAGTATATTTTCCACGTAAAAAGTAAAACTAGCAGTTAAACCATTATTTACAAAGCAACTTACAGCATTATTATTATTTTTTTAAACAAAAGTTCAGGTAATAACGCACAGTTTAAAGCTTAAAAACTAACAGGTCGAATTCAAAATCCGATTCTTACACCATGTACTGGAACATGCGCAACCGCAAGCTTTACTCCTTTGCTTTGAATAAAAAAAAGCGGTGACTCGGATCCTTCGCTCGTTTCTTCAATGCCCATTGAAACTCGTGGTTTGGCCTTGCGATTTCCCCAATTGCGAACAACATAGAGCACAAATATGAAGAGCAGGATGAGCAGGGTCAAGAGGTTGACGACTACTACGGCGACGATTAACAAAACGTTTCCTTCAAACAGTCCCTTCCACTCTGTCACTACTAGCGTCGGTAGTAATTTTGGCTTTGGCGCTGGTAAAAACTCTTTAATTCCCGTAGGCTCGATGTTGGGGACTGGAACGGCTTCCTTGTTGCAGAGATCTCCTTGGCAGCAGACAATACTGTTCGTCTTGTAGTGTGGTAAGATGTAGCCCTTGTACTGCATGTAGCCCTGGACACCCCACTGTAAACTCCCATAGGAATACTCCAGGTCGAGTTTTTCTTGCGATTCCGCCCATATGTCCTTCACGGCGTTGAAACAGTAGCCGCCTTTGCGAGTTTCGCACGTGCCGTTCTGACGATTGTCCGGACAGTTGCCACCGCAGAAGCACGTCAGAGACGAGGCAATAGGTAGGCTGACGATCGCAATGACGAGCCAGAAGAACAGGGCGTCAAAGAACGAAGACATGCTGTGAGGTAGTCGAAAAATTGAAGAGCTCTGGTACACTGACCTAAGGTAGTCCTTATGATTTGTTATTATGCAAGTAACTGACATTGAGATGGTCTTTCAGGTTTTGTCTGTAGTCCACTATTTTTCATTTTGGATCCACCGAGCGACTACTTGGCGCCAATTGCCTAACTTTTATCTTAATGCCTGTGGTGATTATTCAAGACTTTAAGATTGTACATGTAATATTTACTCTCAACAATCTAAATACATATGTGTAAATCCAGAAAAAACCGGATACTTCAGGGGATCTGAGTGAACAAATTTGAAATTTGGGAGCACACCTACCCGACCACTTTTTTTTTGTTCTTTAGGTCATGTAGAACCCGAAAAACCTTGGGTTCCCAAAATTAAAAAATACCTATTTTTTGTGGGGCAGTTTAAATTCTCTTATGGGAATTTAACACGGGGAAAATTAACGAAAACCAGGAAAATGCCACTTTTTGTCTGAAGGCGCAATTTAAAAATGTGTTTTAATAGAATCGAAGTATTACAAAAAAAATTGATTTGAGGGCTTGTGGGTTAAAATGGTTGCCTAGGTCAAAAGTTGTCTAGGCTTGAAAATGACAAAAAACACCACGTTCTCGATTTTTTACGAAAATCGGCGATTTTTCTTATTTTTATAATCCTTATAACTTTTGATCTCAGCAGTCAATTTCAGCCACTTGGGGCTCAAATTGTAGCTGTTTTCTTTCTCTTTCGCTTTCGATTAAAAGCTAAATTTAGATTAAACATTTTACTGGTTTATCAGCTATATATATATGGCAATGAAAAAGATAAAAAGACAGTCATAATTGATGGGCACATATATAGCTGATCGTAAATTAAAAATGTTAATCCAATTATTTTAAACGAAAACAGAAGAAAAGAGCTTTAATTTGAGCCCTGGATGATTAAAATTGGCCGTTCGGAAAAAAAGTTATAAGAATTTCAAGAATAAGAGAATGATCGCTGATTTTCGTAAAACATTTTACTCTTCGTGACTGTTTACTATTTTCAAGCCTAGACAACTTTTTGTCCAGGCAATCATTTTTAACTCGCCAGCCCTTAAATTGAAGCTCTCTTCTGATACTTCGATCCTAGCGATACAAATATTTGGATTGCACCTTTATACACTGAGTGGGTAAAGTTGAATCGTGGCTTGCTCCTCCGACAATGTGAGTATTTTACGTTTTTATTGGGTTATTTTGTTGGTTAATTTCATAAAAACCTTGGACAGACAAACCTCAAAGTTTAAAAAGGTTTCGGAAATTTTAGAAGGTTTCTAAAAAAAGTGAATAATTAAAAAAATTATTGTATTTGTGAAAACAATTTTAAATTCAGTAAAAAGTTGTGAATATTTAAAAATGTTTATTATGGACAGTTTTGCAATTTATAGGAATTCGTTGTTTTAGTTGTGAGAAATTTTGAGTTTTGCTAGTCTTTGCTGGAAATTTGGAGTTGTGCTAGTCTAGCGTGCGTGAAATGAGTTATGTCACTTATGACGGGAAATTTGAACAGTGCTAATCTTCGTAGGGAGCGACGATATATTTCACCACACACACACACACGCACACACACACACACATATATATATATGTACACGTTATTTAAATAACCACGAGACTAAGGTATAACTTTAAGGCTTGTTTCAGCGCCCTCTGTCAAGACTTCGGTGCGAATACAGGAGTTAGAACAGGACGCGATGCGCGCCCTAACTTCAAAAACGTTTAGATTTCTTGATTTAGACGCATGCGCACTACATGAGCCAATCATATAAAGTCCATCTTGGCTTTAGAACATATTCTGATCATGACTTTTTTATACAGGAAAAAAATTAAGAATATCATGCACATAATACATTTAATTAAAAATTCAAAGATCAGTTTTTTATTTTGTAAAATGATATTCATTGCTAATGTTAGAAATTCTGGAGTAGTTAAAAAATTCTGTAATCGCATAAATTTTACGAAATCTCAAATGCTATGAAAGTTACTAGTGCTAGTTATAAATTGGCCAAATGCATTACAAATAAGACTTCTCTCTAAAAAAACTGTTCTTAAAAGTAAAAACCTTGGCAAGAATAAGATAAAAATGTCAATTAAATTATTTTGTTTACTATACGCATTCAGATATTTTTTGAGAAGGCTGATTTTAACTTTAATTTAATCTTAGTGCGTATGGTAAAAAAAAACATTTATTTGACATTATTATATTTAGAGTGGCTCCGATTAGTACCATTGCCGTAAACGAACGCTTACGTTTTGTTGCAGTATACTACTGCGCACGCGCACCCAGCTCAGTATTAATGGCAGGTGGCACTGCGTTTCTAAGGAGAAAGAGAGAAGAGACCCTGTTAAAAATAGTCAATAGAGATCAATTAAATTATTAATTGAATTCTAATCTATCTCTGCATCCCATTTATTGCATAAAAACTCGATTAATATAGATAGAATCAATAGGAATCTATAGGAATCGATACAAACTAGCGCGCAACAGGCGGCCTTACGGCCGCGGGGCTTGCCGCCTTGCATCGCTTCGCGGCCGCTGTCGCTCGCCTCGATATTGCCTGATGCTTGCGCGACGCTTTTGGGCTTATACCTAGGGCCTTAATTAAAGCTTTTGGGCCAGCTAGGGCGTGTGACACCGAAATTTTTATTCAATTATATGTACCAAAAATCGTTTCTAGGGTTGTTGTTTATGTATATTTGCGTTTTGAAATAATGTTTGTCACGGTATAAAGTTGTGTTTTCAAAATATCTACAACTTTTATATTCAAGGTTTTTGTAAAATTAATAATCAAAGTTGTATGATAAATGCTGGTTTATTGCTATAAAAAAATCGATTTTGGAATTGGAATAACTCGAATTAAAAGCATTTTCACGCTTAAGTGTAAATAGGAAAAAGTGGTATTTCTTCGAGATCTAAAACGTTACTATTTAACTTTTTTTATAGAATGCATAGAATTTGAGTTAGAGCCAAAAACCGTTTTTAGCGATTTTTGAATGTGACCGCATTCTGCGTATATATGCAGGATCAAGCCCAAAATAAATTTGCCACCTTACTATCACGAGGGGAGTTCGCACACAAATTTTTCGCCCAATTGATAAAAGTCTCTCAGAGTTAATCGTGTAACACCAAAATTTTTATTTAAAAAACACGCAAAAATTGAACAAATTCTGCCCACATTTTAAAAAAACGTAGACGATTGGGATAGAAAAAATTAGTTTTTATACACGTGCATAAAAAAGACCATTTTCGGCGCCTATAAAGCGGACCGAAAATAGGGTGTTCCGAGCGTCAGACAAAATGTAGAGCAAGAGTCCCTGGTCATAATACATGTATAAATTAAACGATTTTCGCTCCCTATAAGGCAGAACGAGCCTACATCAATTTGAGAATCGGAAATCATTTTTCTTTTCATTTCCTTACTAAAGCTTTAAATCGTTAAAAACTTTTGAAACAATTTCCAAAATTTTCAAAAATTTTGAAAATTTGTTAAAATTTTGAAAAATTTTGAAAATGGTTTCAAGAGTTTTTAACGATTCAGAGCTTTAGTAAGGAAATGAAAAAAAAATAAATCAAGAGGAGCGAAAATGGTCATTTTCGCCCCTAGGGGCGATTCTCAAATTATTGTAGGCTCGTTCTACCTTATAGGGAGCGAAAATCGATTAATTTATACATGTATTATGACCAGGGACTCTTGCTCTACATTTTGTCTGACGCTCGGAAAACCCTATTTTCGGTCCACTTTATAGGCGCCGAAAATGTTTTTTTTATGCACGTGTTATAAAAACATATTTTCTACATGTTTTTACACAAACTTCAAAAATTACTATTACAAGGCTTCCTTAAGAAGGAAGCAAAAGAAAAGGAGAATTATTAGTCACTGTATATAGATACACACAGCGAAGCTCGTTTAATCGAACACGCGACGCTACAGCGGAGTATAGCTCGCACTTTAGCTGAGCCTCCGACTTTTTCTCCTGATTGGTCTCTCTACTCGAGAGGATCGTAAGTCCTGTATTTTTTCGTCGGCGGAGAGAACTCGCGCGAAAAGACAGAACTTAATACGTAAACCTTGAGAGCGTTCGATTGATTAAACTCGGATTGCCGGAGTCGTGCTCTTACGTGAGCTTCTTCGACTCTTGGGATAAGTGCAATGCGTTTGTTTATTGCTTGGATATGGTGTATGAATATATACTGTGAATATTTAGACACACGACGATCTCAGCTGCGTAATCGCCCGTAATAAATCTTTTAATGCACCATTTCCGATCATTAAAATAACGCCCGCTTTATAGAACCTCTAAAACAGCGGACTTTCATCGCATAAAAAAGAGGAAACAGTAAAACCTCGATTTCCTCATACAAATCTCATTTCTTCCATTTACTAAAAAAAACGGTAAACATTATGCCGATTGCAAAGTCGTGTCTGTGTACACATGTAATTTCGATTCGGCCGAGCCTGTACGAAGGCTTCTGTGAATTCAGACGTCGTAATATCGCCTTGGCTGCACCCGTGCCTGTAGCTGCGCAATTTTTCTAGCGGATCGTCGTTGTTCAACTGTGCCAGAAGTAATTACATGACTACGGGAGGTATAATTGTTTATGCTGCCGGTGATTATCGGGGCGCATCGATATGTTGCCGCTGATTCGTGATTCTTACGATGTGTGTAGTTTGAATTTACGAGTAAAATTTTACTTGGAAGTCGTTGAATTGGGAAAGAGTTTTTTTAGATGTTACTTTGAAGCAATCATTTCTATCTGTAACTATTTGAATTTCCACACTTAACACGAATAATAACGAAACTTTACCGTCAAAAAAAAGGCCAGTTTCACAGAGCCGACCTTTAGACCGCGTCAAACTTCTGCAACAATCGGAAAGCTCCGGGTCCTCTCGACGACCACTACCACCTCAGCGCCAGTCCATTAACTCCGTCGCCCCAAACCGACGAGCGCATCAGCAGCAGTAGCAGCAGCTCTCCACGCAAGAAGCCTCAGAGCCATCAGCACTGTACGTAGCAACTCAGTGGTGTAATTCGCAGGGATTCGCGGCTCGACCGCAGAGTGAGAGTGTGGACTGCTCTCTTCGTCTGGTCGGGACGTACGTGTCGCCTTTGCCGCCGAGGATTGACGTGTTGTTCGCGCCCGGGTATTATGTTGTCGACGAGCTGCGAGGACAGGGAATTTGCGTGTCTCGTGATTGCCCGGCTCTCGCGCTGTATATATTTATATGAACCCGTGGGAGGGAGGTGAAAAAATTGAATTTTCCCGCGCGGAAGCTTTTTATGGTTTGAAGGGAGAGTTTCTGCTGATGATGGCTCGGGATTTTGGGCTGGTAAGGGATGTTCTTTGGAGGGTTTATTTTTTGGAGAGGAGAAGGATTTGAATTGTGAAGCGGTATATTGACGGATGTTCAGTGGGTGTCTGCTTGGTATCGATTATTTCTTTTTTCGCTGTACAATTTAATCATCTTTAGTAATTAATGAGAAACTAAATAGTTCTTTTAAATTGCTCTGCAATTTTTTGATGTTCGTAAACTGACATAAAATAAGGCTAACAAACATTGACAATCTTTTAGATAAAAAATATCTGCTAATGTCGGTGTTAAATGACAAGCTGTAGCTAGGATGTATACCAGCAATTGTAGTATAATACGCATAAATCAGTAGTTTCCATCCAGTGGTGTGATGAAATATCATCAATATAATCTCTGGCAGAAAAACGCTGATTTAAGCAAAGAGTGACTCAATTTTGCCTCTAATTCAAGTGATTTTTCACTCTTTAGAGTCATTTTTCACTCTTTCAGATTTAGAGAGTATGCTTTAGGCATAGGTGTTGATGATTCAACAAGTTTTAACGGGATATGATCATATCCTATTAAATTATCGAAAAAGCAAGTCTATAAAAAAACGCTTTTTACACATGATTAGAATTTTTCTTTTGCCAAATTTTTTTTCATAAGGAATGAAATGACAAGCTTGAAATTAATTGTTGCCAATCCAAGTAAGAAACGCTCATTTGTTTGTTTACATGCGTTATTAATGTTGCCTAGTACAACAGTAGCAAAAATACATTTTAAATTCGCTGATTCATTTTTCGTAATGGATTCTTAAACAGTGTAATAAAGTGAAATTTAAATAATATAATTTAATGAAACACACACAAAATTTTGGATCGTCCTAGAGTCCTTATTCAAATCATAGTCTACTGCTGAAGATGCCTTTTTAAAAATGATATCAATATACGTCCATCTAATAATTTTAAATTACTTTTTTACAAAAAAAAAAAAACAACAACAACAAAATAAATCTCTACAGATTTCATTAAAAATAAATATGTTTAACGAATTTTAGGATAATTTAGAATCATTAAAATCCGAATGTGCGTTTACCGAAGTCTATAATTTATCAGCTTCTAATCCGTATTAGAATTTAAACACGAACCGACATTATCAATTATCCTCTAATACAGTGGTTATAAAAGACGTCTCATTTATAAATACGATTCAGTAAATCGCATGACTTGCTCGAGTATGGAACTCAGACTTATATAACGTATTGCGACGAATATTGCGACGTCTATATTATCGTTTAACTTTAAGCAATTTTATTATTTGGTTATAAGATTTATTGTCATCGTTAAAATGAAATTCATACAAACAATTTGTTTGCTATTGAGCGTCATTAATCTTGGATCGGTGTGCCGTGCATACAGAATTCTCGGCGTTTTTCCATTTAACGCAAAAAGTCACAACATTGTTTTTGAAGCACTGATGAAAGGATTGGCAAAACGTGGTCATCAAGTCGACGTTGTCACGCATTTTCCGCTAAAAAATCCTGTGAAAAACTACAATGAAATTATAAATCTCGACGGATCCTTGGAAAATCTCGTGAACAACTTCACCATTGAATTCGTATCTAAAATCACAGGTGATATAGTAGATTTAATAGCCACATCGTACGGCAATAGAGTGTGCCAAATCATGGGCTTTGAATCAATGCAAAAGTTGATAAAGAACCCGCCTACGAATCCACCTTACGATTTAGTGATCACGGAGGTAAGTTACTCAATTAATGATATAGTCAGAATCACATTTTTCTATCTATTTCAAATTTCTATACTGTATGAATTATTGTTTCAAAGGCTTTTGGAGCTAATTGTTACATGGGTCTTGGCTACGTTTTCAAAGTACCGGTAGTCGCAGTATCATCAGCTGTCGAGTATCCTTGGATTAGCCACTTTATCGGAAACGACGATAACCCTGCTTACGTTCCAAACGCTTACTATGTTAGTACTGGAAAGATGAATTTTTGGAATCGACTTAAAAATGCAGTTATCAATTTGATTGAAACGCGCAAGTTCCACGTTCTCACTGAAGATAGCCAAACGGAATCAATGAGAAAATATTTGAGCCCAGATATACCTAACATTAGACAAGTAGAGAAGAATGTGGCTTTAACACTTGTAAACAGTCATCCAGTTTTATTTGGTGTTAAACCTATAACACCAGCATTAGTACAAATCGGAGGCTTGCATATAGAAGGCAATGATGAAATTTTGCCTACTGTAAGAACATTTTTATTCTAAAATGAAATCAATTACATTAAAATAGTTTTACAATTTTTATTTTGTGCGTATTTCATTTATCAGGAGTTAAAAAAATGGATGGATGATAGCAAGCATGGAGTTGTCTACTTTACTCTAGGGTCAATGGTGTTAATAGAAACATTACCCGAAGCGCAAATAAAGGAAATATATGCTTCGTTTAGAAAAATATCGCTGGTTCGAGTTTTAATGAAAATAGCTGACGCATCTAAGCTACCGCCAGGATTACCTGATAATGTCAAAGTATTGCCCTGGATTGCTCAACAACCTGTTCTTGGTATGTTTATACTTCATTATCACGTAAATCCCACTTTGCAAAGCGTATTTTATGATAATATATTTTCAGCTCATCCAAATACAAAGGTATTTATTACACATGGTGGACTTGGAGGATTACAAGAGGCTTTATACTTTGGCGTGCCAATGATTGGAATACCATTGTTTAGCGATCAGTTTAGAAATGTCGCAGCCTTTGTTGCTAAACAGATGATGATCAAAATTGACTTCAATCAATTTTCTGGAGAATTGTTGGACTCATCACTTCAAGCTCTGCTTCATAATTCCGTTTACAAGTAATTAATTGATTATTTTGTGTATATTGTATGTATATCCAAGTATACTTAATAATTAATATTGACAATTTTCAGAAAAAAAAGTATGTATTATTCAAGACTTTTTCGAAGCCAACCAATCAGCCCGATGAACAATGCAATTTATTGGATCGAATACGTTATTCAAAATGGTGATGACTCTATAAGATCACCAGCCTTACAATTTTTTTGGTGGCAATTAGCACGACTCGACGTTTTTGGATTCATATTTCTAGTTATTATTTCAAGTATGAGTGTGATTATAATAGGCATTAGATACGCTGTTATAAAAGCTTTCAGAATGTCTCAAATTCGAGTTCCAGACAAGAAAAAGATTCGGTGATTATTTTGCATTTACGTGCCTAAAATTACATAATGCTCATTTTCATAATGTACTTCAAGAAAACATCTACAAAAGTTTCATTTATGACATTTACTGTTTATATTGCTACACATATCAATTATATCTGACACAATGCTGATGGGTTATCAATGCCAGTTTTTCGACAGAGATTGAAAGGAAGAATAGTAAACGATTAAATGAAAAAAAAGATTGAACATTTTTAATTGTTATGATTGAATGTACAGTTTCAAAGCATTTCTTACAATACATTAAAGATAAAGTATATTGAACGCATGTGAATTCGTTCAGCTAATATAAATCAGTTTATGCTGATCCTAATGAGTTTTATGTGCGATGTAATATTTTATTTTTGCATAAATTGTAATTTTCGTCAATGCCAAATTTATACTGTTTGTATGCGATCAATATAATTTTTTCTAATTAATTATCTGATGAATGTAAATGTAACAGCATTCAGCATTTAATAAACGACGGAGGCAGAACACGAAAATGACGGATAACTGATTGGTTGCCTAGGCAACGTGATCAGAACCGTGCTTTAAATTCATAACCCTCAAAAAAGTCATAACTCATAACCCTGGTAGAAATGTTTGAGGTGTTTAAAATGAAATGTGGAAACCTTGATAACAGATAAAATATATGTAATATAACTAGCAAGAAATTTTAGTAAAAATTAATCATTACCAAAAGTGTGTAGTATTACAACATGTGTATTGAAAAGTGACACCCTAACCCTATTTGAAGTAGTAATAAAGTGTGTGAATATTATTTAGTTTTTTTTTAATGTCACTGAGTTAAAAGTTCAATTAAAAGAATAAAGAGTTTGAAGATATACTGTGTCTCTGTGCCCAAAGTCGCCCTTGGTGAGGTTTGAGAGGTCAATTTAAAGAAAAGTTCAGTATCCGAGTCAGTAAGTTTAAGTCTATCATTATACAATGCTCTTTGAATTGTAAAAAGGCTACTTTTTTTTACGTGGCATTTGGAACTCGAAAGTTCATCGCTTCATCTACGCAAGCCTTCCACGCTGCCCTATCTTGTGTCAACCCCACCGAAGATGCACCTCTCCGATCGACACCCACCCGTCCTATTTCTACTAGATCCGCTTTTACGTTGTCCTCCCATCTACGTCTAGGTCTACCTAGAGGTCGCGTTACCATCGGCCTGCCCTTCATGACACGCGCTGCCGTACGGTCGTCTCCCATTCTCGCTACGTGCCCTGCCCATCCCAATCTGCGCGATTTTATTATTCTGTTAATATTTGGTGACGCGTACAAATTGTGTAACTCATCATTGTGTAGTCTCCTCCATTCCCCGGTTTCCTCATCTTTCTTCGGCCCGTATATTTTTTGCAAGACTTTATTTTCAAATACCCTAAAACGGTTGTCCGCCTGCTTAGTGAGAGCCCACGTTTCGCACCCGTACAGAACCACCGGCAGTATTATTGTCCGGTATATTCTTATTTTAACGTTTTTAGACAACAGCCTCGACTTAAGTAAATTACTCACGGCGTAGAAGCAATCATTACCCGAATGGAGTCTCTTATTTATTTAGACATTAATCTCGTTTTTATCATTTATGGTCGTACCCAGATACCTGAATTCGCTAACCTTTTCAAAAGTAAAATTCCCAACTCTGAGATCTTCCTCCCCTCTGCAGATGCCTAGCTTATCCACAATCATGTACTTTGTTTTTGATTCACTCACTTCTAACCCTGTATACTCCACCGCTTTTATGAGGATTTCGGCGTTTCTTGCTACCGTTTCCCTACAATCCCCCAGTATATCCAAATCATCTGCGTAGCCTAGTATCTGCGTTGTTCCATTAAGCGTTGCGCCCAGCTGGCTAACCTGCATTCTTCTAACGGCATACTCTAACGTTAAGTTGAACAGCACCGTAGAGAGCCCATCCCCTTGTTTTAAACCATCGCGTATCATGAAGGGTTCTGATACATTACCGCCTACTCGGACATTTCCCGTACTTCCGTTCAGACATATTTGAATTAATCTCACGAGTTTTTTCGGTACCCCGAGAAGTACTAGAATTTGATACATTTTGCTTCGCTTAATAGAGTCGTACGCTTTTTTAAAATCTATAAATAGTTGGTGTATGGTTTCACAAAATTCCCACTTTTTCTCTAACAACTGTCTTATGGTAAACATTTGATCGCTCGTCGATCTGTTGCGCCGAAATCCGCACTGATAATCTCCTACTATATCTTCCGCGAATGGAGTGACTCTAGCTTGTATTACGTTTGACAGAACTTTGTAGCACGTTGCTAAAAGTGAAATACCCCTATAGTTATTGCAGTCTGTAAAAAGGCTACTAGACAACTAAAATATGACACTGCCACTTCCTATGTTACCAAGAAATATTTAACCTAGATGATTCTGATTTAACTGTTTTCGTTCATATTTTCACATCCAGGCTCATGCGAATTTTTTAATTGAGCAGGTCAAATTTTACTTATAGCCAGTTACGCAGAAACAACTATCTCTAACATTGTATTTATGGTTTCTAGCATATTTTTACATGGAGAAAGTGATAAATGTTTTGGCTTTTTTGTCAAGGTTTTAGGTAATTAGAATTTTGACTTTTAATAGTTGTGAGAAATTTTGAGACCGATACCTGTTTCTCCATTTTTGCATTTTTTCTCATTCGAAAACTAACAGGTCTAGGGAGCTCATATTTTGCATATAGATTTACTACTACTAATACTTCTGATTTCGACTCCGACACTGATGTGAATGCAACATACGACTAAATAATTATCATGGGTGTTGTAGTCGAACACAAAAGTATTTCAGTTAACGTTGATTCAACTTTAAATATCTTTCCACAATTACAAAAGAAATCTATATGCAAAATATGAGCTTTCTAGACCTGTTAGTTTTCGAATGAGAAAAAATGCAAAAATGGAGAAATAGGTATCGGTCTCAAAATCTCTCACAACTGTTAAAAGTCAAAATTCGAATTAATGCCTTAACAAAAAAGCTAAAATACTTATCACTTTCTTCATGTAAAAATACACTGGAAATCAGAAATACAATGTGCTAGAGATGGTAGTTTCTGTGTAACTGTCTACAAGCAAAATTTGATACGCTAAATTAAAAAACTCATATGGACCTCGATGTGAAAATATGAATGACAACAGTTAAATCATAATCATGTAGGTTACATGTTTTCTAGGTAGCATAGTAAGTATCTGTGTACAATTTCAGTTATATAGCTTTTTTATAATGCAAATAAATGACATTTTAATGATAGACAAACCCACTGACTCTTATACTGAACTTTTCTTCAAATTCACTATTCAAACCAATGATGACGACATTGAGCATTATTAATATACTTATTAAAAAATAGTTTTGAAGGATTTAGTAACATGTTACATGCTTATAAAATACTAGCAGACGTTAGTGTCCCGCCCAACACTTATGGTAGATTTTCTACCAGTGTATTAGACAGAGATAGAATCAAGAGCGCGCGAAGCGCGCCTTCATTCCTAGTCATAATAAAATTTGACATGCATATATGTTTTCTGATTCTGAATTCGGGAATATTTTTTTTCGTATAATTCTGACCATTTTATGGCCATATTATAGCTATTTTTCGATTTACAAAATTTTTTTTTTTTATTAAATAATTTATACAATATATTCAACAATAGTTTATCTAAAAGAGCATAAATTGAATTGCTTTTTTCCGCAAGATTTTCCAGTTTGACCGTTCCGTTCAATTTTTATGATAAAAAAGGTCATTTAAAAAAAAAATTTATTATTTCCAAAACTAAATTGTCAAACGTTTTGAAAAAATGTATGACAATAAAAAGCGATAATATCTATTTGCTGTGAAATTTTAAACCATTTCAATGACTAGTTTTCGAGCTAAAAGTCAAAAACTAAAAAGATGGGGTTTCTATGTCGTACGATTACGGGAGTAAAAAGGCTTCAATTAAGTTGAAATTTTGGGAAAATATCGATCTTTTGATTACCTCGTCTAAGTTCTTTATGCAGCTTACAAGACCATTTAGTTTAAAGGATATTAGGATTTAAATTCTTTGTCTCTCACCCTGTATACCCTGTACAACTGAAAATTACTATTTTTGTTGAACCTTATAACTCGCTAACTAAAGCTCAGAATGTTTTGAGAAAATTCATGATTTTATGAGCTTATGAGAACCCTATAGTATTTAAAATATTAAGGTTTGAATTTTTTCATGAAAATTATATGATTTGATATTGTGACCGGTGCTCCTTCGGTAAAATAATTAAAGTTGAAATTATTTTAAAAATCATGAATATACTACATTTGAACTATATTTTATCTACTGGAACTATAAATTTTGTTGGAAGAAGCTACGTGCCAAAGAATTAGCGGCGGCTTTTATTCTTACTTCAACATTTATGTATACAGTTTAACTATTAAAAAAAAAATCATAAACTTTTTATGATATAAGATAAACCATCCAATTATACTAAGCTAACTATTGCTGATCTTACATTTCCATTTCCAACTTTCATTTTGACAAGATAAAGATGAAATGGATAGATTTCGTCCAATTTTTCCTTTCATTTTTGTTTAGTCACGTTCTAAACCTTCATTGGAAAACCACAAGTTTCTAGCCTATTATTAATCAAATTATTGCTATTCCAAAACTTTGATTAATATGCGAAACATATTAGATTTAAGTTAAGCAAAAAGGCATTTTTTCGCCTACAAAACATCAACACATCCATCATACCAACCACACCATCATTGTCGTCCCTTGCTCTCCGAAAAACTAATAAACGCAGCGATAAATCAGCCGAATTAATTACACCACAATAAATCGTGACCGGACATTCAAACAAAGATCTCAAACCCCCAATACGCGCGCAACCAATTTTCCCCCACTTAAGACTTGATCAGCTCGCTGGTCTGACGACACATCGACCGAAAGGATTACGAAAAAGTCGCCTCATCGACTCGCGGCCATTATTAAATGCATAAATAACTCATCTCTTAACCCCGAGGGCGCATTACTTGAAAAGGGCCTTTACACCCCATTCGCCATTATACGTAGTGCTAACGTTTGGATGCGACTACTACTACTGCGGGCGAGTTTACAGTCGCCATAAATTTTGCCCCCAGGCTGCACGCGGAAGCGAGACTAAACTCTCGATTCCCGAAATTATAGCGGCCGCAGAGGGCTGCACGATTGCATTTTTCGAATTGCGCGACGCTCGGTAAACAGCGATTTGTGGTCCAGGATGCGTGATAAAAACGAGATTATATGGCTGGGGATAAATTTTGCGGATCGTTTACGCGCAATGTATGCACTGCTACATCTTGAAGAAAAAATCGAACGAGATTATCGATTCTATTGAAAAGCCTCGATCTATATTTACGACTGCAGGAGCCGGTCGATGAAGCCTAAAAAAGAGTGTTACACACCTGCATCCCCATATGCTTCCGTCAGTCTTTACACGCAGAGAAAACCCGAAACCATCAATTTTTCGACGAGCCCCTGCACAGCCGCAAAAAGTGCGTTCGGTCACGTGCCCCGCGTAAGTACGTGCTCCCGACAATGAGCGCCTTCTGCGCCACTTTGACGCTGCGCAGCTCGGACTATATATGAGTAGAATATGAGACAGACGCTCTGCGGTGGAGTGTATACGTGTATACAATACACACACGCGAGGAGAAGCATACTGTACTTGTACAAGTCGCACGCGTCTGGTGTCGGCTTTCTGCGGATGGTGGAATTTTCTGCATACGCGGTCGGAGTAACGGTTGATATTCCGAACGAATTTTAAAATTGAACAAACAACTTGCCGTCTGAAATACCTTCGTTTATAAGGACATCACATCTCGTGCATTCGCATCAAAACAAACGCAGACTAGCCGCTGTATAAGCCCCAGTTGGCATTCGTAGGTTACACCTCTCGAGTGCTTGTACGTACACAAGAGCGGGCTATTGCCGTAATCCCGGAGTGAGCGCACGCGCGCGTAATGCGCATGTTAATGCAGAGGTGCACAATCCGAGACGCGGTGCGTGTGCAGCTGTGCTCGAGAAATCTTGTCGTCGCTGCGCCGAGGTATACGGCGTAGTAGGCTGGAAATGGATGGAGAGACATTTTGCGGCTGCGATGTCGCGCGAAATTTTAATGGCTCCTCACCGAGCGAGTAGTGTATACGGAATTTCGGATTTAGGGGGTTCCCCCCTTCCAAGGGGAGTGTGCTTCTGGCGGTTTGCTGATCTCTGGTATAGTCGAGATTGATGGGTTTGGATTTAAGGAAGAGAATGAATTTTAGTTAACGTGAGTAGAAATGCTGGGATTGAATGTTGTGTCGAAATTTTATCAAAATTTGATGTTGATACATACCAAGACCAACGCATTTCAGAAAGACCTTATCCAAAAGACAAAATTCGATGCTGTCACATTCACATTTAATCTTAATATATCCAAATTTGATACAATTGATACATCACACCATACAATCTACTCACAACATAAAAATTCTATCGTATCACCAAACGTCAGAATTCGTCGCTAAAATGTCAAAATGTCACACAAGCCCAACCATATTATTCCACCAAACCGAGCGATCTAACTAATTAACTCACCGCAACCCCAAATCCCGCATTCCAAACGCATCAAGCTGCCGAAATCATAGGCTGCAGAGAGCAACAAACCCGTAGCTCTCTCTCTCTCTCTCTCTCTCTCTCTCTCTCTCTCTCTCTCTCTCTCTCTCTCTCTCTCTCTCTCTCCGCTAGATTATAACAACATCCCGAGAGCCATTCCACACATACGTTACGCAGAGCAGCATTATCATCTCGTTCTATACTCTCACCTGCACATATCCGCCCACGCACACAAATCAAATCCTCGCTAACGCCTACACTTACACGCACACACACGTGTATCTATACCACATACCCACTCCGGCGTTGCTGCAGCATCAATCGTCTATTTGCAAACGCGTTATCCCGCCTCCGGTAAATTCTCTTCGCGCCAACGTGGGCACATACGTATATAAGGTGTGTGTGTGTGTGCGCGTAATATACTGCCGTCGCGTGCACCCCTGCGAGCTTGAGTTCATGTACGCACACCTGTGCCACTGTATAATGCTCATGTTTTTCGGGAAGGTGTCTTAGAAAAGTGTCTTGATTCTTGGAACAATGTTATGATGTGCTGAGTATTTATTGCGCTGGTGATTATTTCTGGGAAGGATTGTAAATTGTAATAATGTTTAAAATGCGTAGTGTAAACGAGTTGTTATTATAAATGCTGTTAATGCGATCGACACGTCATGCTGTATACGCAAGTGTTCTAGTCATCGTGTTATAAATAAGTATTCGAATGTAAATTGCCTTGCATTAATGCATTTTACATAATGCTCGTATGCTTTCATTAGAGACGTCTGCAATCGATACTTTATGATTCGTTTTGTAGAATAAACTAATATGCTTAAGCACATTAGGTAAAAGCTCTAATATGTAAAAATTAAAAATTCGTCCCAAAAAATGAAACCACTCGTTAAATAGTCAAATTAAAGCGTTATGACTGTGAAATAGTTTCAATTTTTTTCTCTCTCTCTATATTCCCACCTGAATACCCATAAATAATTACACACCTGAACCCACGCTCCACTTTGAATCCCATTATTCTAATCATCGTGCACGTGAGGTACACCATCGGAAACGAACGTTCAGCTCTCCGCTTCATCAAATTCATTCACCGAATTGTGAGCTTCAATTCACTCCGCTGTTCCCCTCACTCGTATATAACACGGTACACGCACACACACATACGCGTCGGCTCAAAAAATAATCGATTCCACCGAAAACTGAAACGTGCACGCGTACAACACACGCGAGCCAGGAAAAGAGACAGAGAGAAAAAGAGAATTGAGTCACCAGGCCGTAAGTCCGACAGACGTATAACACGGGTCCTGCGTGTGTCGTTTTGAATGCCCGTGCACTCGGGTTATTGAGATTTTACATAAAAAATTATATTCTATAATTAACAGCGAATAACTATCAATGGCTCTTGTCAAATGATAGAAAAAGTGTTGTTTATGGCTGAGACAAGTATGTAAATATTACACCTAATGAGACGTCGCCAATCAATAATTCTATTAATTGGCAACGTCTTCTATATTATATTAATTCTATCAACAGTTTTTAAAACGCCACATTAACGTTTCATGAAAGGCTTAATTGATTATTATAAATCGAAAAGCGGACATTTCCAACGTTTTTAAAACTTTAGAAAAACGTTTTTTAAACCAAAAGTCACAAACGTATCAACGTTTGCGAACTACATGTTTTTAAAACGTTTAAATAAGTTTTGTGCTATCAGGGATATTTCATCGGCCTCAAATCGTCACTATTTCAAAATAAATAATTATTTTCTCTCGCATATTCGCATCTCCAGAACACAAAGATCTCATCCAAAAAAAACACTCATCGCTCCTCCAAGAAAGCCCAGCCTCCAAACAACAGAAAACCCCATAGACATAACAGAGTCCATAACACGACACACAATACAAAGTCCACTCCAAATTCTATACTCTCTCTTACAAGCATACACCTCCATGCACGTATACAGCTTACCCACACGGTATAAAATCTCCGGCGTTCGTTCCGCGCATGCGCGCCCCACTGCGCGCGGCTCGATTCAAACGGCTCGCGTGGGTGCGATAGAGACGGAGATACTCTCTCGCGACTTTCAGCCGGGTCGAGCCGCTCCGCCTCAGTATTCTCGCGAGCGTCGCCGCGGCGCCGTCGCGAGTTTTTTTTGCTCTTCCTCTGATCGACTATACACTCGCTTATATACACACGGCGTATATAGTATATGTATAGACAGACAAGCCGGTACGTGCAATACCAATGTGAATGAATAATCCGCTGTGTCGTACATTGCAGTATCCTGTGCGACTGTTCTCTTGGTGATATATAGATACGATTCTCTCAGGATTGTAACAATTATACTGTGTGCGTCAATTTGAGTTTTGATTTTTTTTATTGTTGAACAACACACACACACACACACGCACACGCACATCGTCGAGGGACGAGTGTGTATACGATTACCCCCGTGCGCTGCCGCTCCATGGCAACGCGGAGGAGCTGCCTCTACGCTGGAATACGACGGTATGAGGGCCACCTCTCTCTCTCTTTTGACTTTGTTGCTCGCGAGGATGCTGCTGCTCGCTCTCTGAGTCACTTTATAGATATACGTCCGGGGCATGATTCTCTCTTCGACAGGAAACGACTGTGGTTAGTTGTAACTTTAAGCGGAATCACACACGACTCATACGACTATGTGCGTTACGTGAAACGCACACGCGGCGAATGAAATTTTCGTAATCGCGACGTTCCACTTGGCTCTTTTTTCTTACGTTATAGCCGTGAACTAGACTCGCTGGCGTTGCGCTTTTACGGAGCGAAACCTCATCCCGAGGAATTCCCGCCGCGCAGACTCTGCATTGTTTTTGCGTATAAGAACGTCGCGTGCGTGCGTGGAAAGTAAAGCTGGAATATTTGTTTATAAACTTTTTTTTTCTAACGGAGAGCAATTAAAAGTCGCGCGAGAGAAAAACTGCAGCCGGAACACGCGTACTCGTGTAAGCAAACAGGCCGAGTTTATTTGAGCGTATAACAGCAGGTGCCAGGCGCGCCGCTGCAGTGGTCCGTTTTTAACTCTTTGACGACTTTTCTCCTGCGCAGCTCTGTGTGTGTGTGTGTGTGTGTGTGTGTGTGTGTGTGTGTGTGTGTGTGTGTGTGTGTGTGTGTGAGTGTCGATGCACCCGAGAAATTCTGGCTTTTCGTCTCTCGAATCAAAATAATGCTTTCCGCGCTGACGGCGATTTTTTCCCTCCGCTTATGTAAGCCAATCGCCGGGGCTGAATTTTAATGACGACGATCGCATTGTCTCTCTTTCTCGTCGAGGTTGGTGGTGTAGCATGTCGTGTAAACACGAGACTTATCGCCGAGAAAACCGTCTTCGCTGCACATTAGTCCGTATTATACATATGCGTGAATTGTAATATTGACATAACTATGCACACATCGAAATATTTCGCAAAGCATAATAGAAAAATCAGCATAAGCGCGGCGATCCGTCTAATCAATAGATATATCCCTCACGGGCACGTGTACTTGTGATTCGTCTCCGACAACAGCAATTTCGCGCGTCATCCTTTGCACGTATTATTCTTTGGGCGAGAGCTGCGAGAGAGAGAGAAAACTTCTCGAGAAAAGAAAGCGGCTGATTTAAAGTTCGGGAACGGAGGAACGCGAACTGGCTGCACATAAATCGCTGCAAAAAAGAAGGGCTGTTCTACGGCGATAGATAGCGGCTTATGCATTCGAAATTGTGCCGCTTCGATCGTGAAATGCCTCCGCGCGGAGTGTGATAAGTGAGCTTGTTACTTCAATCATAGAGCGAAGCTCCGTCACGAGTTTGTTGTTTGTCGAAATTTGAATTGTGTAACGCGTAAGACACGTTTCATTAGTTTAAGAGCCTGCGGCGTGTCTCCAGTCGATTTCACTTCAAATCGAATCGATAATATTTTCGTTTGCTGCAAATGACTCGTATATACAAGCGTAATTGAATCAATGCCGCGCGGCGCTGCAGCGCATGACCATATGCGTAACGAAAGCGTGAAATATCACTTTTCACGAGTTTGGCCATACGTGCCGACGAATCCTATATACACCAGCTCGCACGCGCGAATGCGTTACAACGCGCCATTAAGGAAATTGAAGACACCCGCGCGCGTCGATAAATTCTTGTTTTTTTTTTAATTGAAAATTTTTCAATGTTATATCGTTACTTTATACGGTTTCGTGTAATTATCATTTATCGGCGAGAGCGAGAGATTCGAAAGCAAGGCTGATCAACAAAGTAATCCTCCGTTTGATTACGCGTTTTATATATCATCGCGTGTGACAGTACCGTAAAAGCGCAAAAAACTCCATTTGCGGATTCGCGAATAAGGTTATAACGCGAATAAATAATCTTTATGTGTCCATAATCTGCGCGCCCGCATCGAAAATACATTTCGCGTGTTCGGTGGAATAATAAAATCAGTTTAAGCCGATGATGCGAGTATAAACTTCAATCCGAAAATTTCGACTCAAACATTCGCTCCGCACATGTGTCGCTTGGAAAAAAGGGTTTTAAAAAAATCGTCCTCGACGAGTCCGTGCACGCGCGAATCCCGTTCCAGACCCTCGACCGAAAAAAGCTAAGAAGAAGAGCAGAAGCGCGTTATGTAAAAAATACATACCATTGAAATTCATACCCACGCGCGCGTCGCTGGTTTAACTGTAAAACTGTTCGAGAGTAACAATTATACGCCCGTTGCGCAACGATAATTTTCAGCGTTTTCCTCTTCGGCTTTTATTTTCGCGCGAGATTCTAGCCGCCTCGTGTACTTTCACTGGACTATTTTCCGGAGGTGTACACACACTGACGCCAATTTATGTATAGCGCCTAAACTACCAGTCGCCGATCTGCTGCGAACTTTTAAAAATCGCGCGTTTTACGCGTTCCAGCCGCGCGTCCTTTGATCTAGCGAAGCAAATTAACTGGCTAGTCGCTGGAAATACATCGAGACGTGTGGCGCTTCTGTATAAACGAGTACACAGCGTCAGCAGATTTTCAGCTTCGTCATATTATCCAGAGACAAAAATCGTGCGACGCTGACGTATAGGCGCTAAAAATAGACACCTGCAGTCGGTTAAGTTTATACATTGGTATATATATGCGTTTGGACACTCGACGTTTCTTATCGAGAGAAAGTTTCTCGAGATAGGCTTCGATCACTGTATATTTACACGCAAAAATGTGGGCAGCACAATTTTTTTCACCAAACGTTGCGTGATGCAATGCGTATTTCTATAATTATAATCACGAGAGTCCAATCGAAGCCGACCTTGAGTCTCCGACACCGAAAGTAAATTTAGACGAAATAGATCAGAAAACATCAGTCGCAGAGTTTATTCACCCTTTTACTTTCTCTCTAAAATTCGCCGCGACGTTTGTATAATACTCCGGAGATAAAAAAAAATAACGAGAGGAACGCTCTCGGCTGTTTATCGGTTTCCCTCTACTTGCGCGCCATATGACGTCATATTTTCGAGCCGACTATACATATAGATATACACGCAGAGCGGCCGAGACTGGCGCATTAGTCAGCGGCTTCCGCGTTTCCGCCGCGTATAGAGTCCTCTCCTTCTCTCGATATCGACGACAAAGCCATCGAAATGTGCGTCTCGTCGGTATAATCCAATTTAATTAACTGAATTCGCGAGCGCCGGGCAGTAAGAGATTGCAGCCGTACGACGACTGCACGGATAGAGTTGAGATTTTTCTCTCAGCTACACGCGAGTTTTTTTTTTTTTTTTTGGTCGGATGCGACGATAGCGATTTATTTTATCGTCGAAGCGAGTTTGCGGAGAAATTTAAGTCCTCGCGGGAGAGAAACAATAGAATCAAAGCGTTATCGGTCTGTTTTTCGAGGCTAACTCTGCGCGTAACGCGGTCGAAAACGGAGATTGTATTTCGTCGACCTTTTGGCTTTTTGTTCGCTATCGCCACTAACTGCAGCATGCGAAAGACACTCTCGCGAATATTTCTGTTACTCGTGCTTCTCCTATTGTGCTATTTTTAAAATTTTAAATTCAGATTGCGCAACTCGCCACACGTGCGTGCGCACAATCAAGACATTCACCTATTGCAACAGAAACAATATAACTCTGTTTTTTTAACAATAACGAACAATACGATATTCCCGTATGACAGCGGGCATTTATCATCATTTTCCCGTAACTGCATTCACACTCGAAGAATGACACACGGACAGCAGCGTCGCGCATGTATATAAGACGACATTCAATAAAGCCAGGCCTTAATAAAAGGAAAGTCCCTGCTGCAGCTCCGCACGGAAAAAAGCTCTTGCTCCGAGAATTTATGACTCAGGAGAGCTGCTAGACGCACGACGGTTTTCGTCGTAGCTGCTCTTGATGGAATATTTATCTCCGCGACGCGAAAAATCTGGCGGAAGTGTAGCGGCATTCTTCTTTTTTTCGCTCGACAGCTTCCGGTCAGCCGTTTTTGCGCCGAGAGGTGATGTAATCGCGTTTGGTGAATTAATGCGAGGAGAAAGAGAGAAGCTTCTGCTTGTACGGAGAGGCGGGACGATGATGATGTGGAGCGATTTAACGCTTCCTTCGAGGATCGGTTTTTGTGCTATTTTATTTTTCGAAGGTCGGATTTCGATCGCTCGTTTTCCGCACGTGATTTTCAATGCTTCGATTTGGAGTTACGATGTATTACAGTTCGATTGAAACTCCAGATGAATCTATTGGATATGCCAGAAGCGGCCGTTCGAAAAGCAAGAAAACCGAAGAATTTCACTGCAGCCATCGGCTAAACTTGAAAACGCCTTCCTCGAAGAGCTTTCGCAACTCCTCGCAAAAAGCACTAGCTCGACGCTCGTTAAACGACTCTCCGAATTCGTGGAATGGAATCCCATCGACTGGCAAGTCTCTCTTGCTTGCGTTAAAGGTGAAATACGCGGCTCATTCGCGCAAAGTGTCTCGCGCGCCGCCGCGGGAGGAATCGTAAAAATTGAACGATGCGACGTTTACGGCCCGTATATACACTTACACGTGTGCTGCGACTCTGTCTACAGATATATATATATATATATATATATATATATATATATATTCCCGGCGTGTATGTAGGAGAAGGTAATTGCTGGGCTTCGAAGACCGTTAGAGCGGATTTTACCGAGTTTAGTTGTAAATCGGTTATATTGGGGTTTATGTATCGCGGGAGATTCAGGACAGAACGATGCTAATCTTGGCTTATTGATGATGCGTCTATGTATAATCTGCCGCTGAGTTGTGGATCGCGATTCAAGCTTTATTTTTCTGTTAACGACTGCTGCAGGTGTCGAATTGCCGTCGTGTGCGAATGCGATGGTTATAGAATTCGGATTTTACGAGATGCTCCTGATCAAGTTTTACGGAAATCCGATCTCTCATAGCTTCCAGAATATAACTTTCAATTGTTGTGAAAAAATATCCGACCTTGAAACACGTGTCCAACATCTGATTCCTTATCTAAAATCCGAACCTTCGAGCTTGAAGAATCTCATCTCTCACAGCAACTCGCAGCAATCGCCGAGAAAAAAAGAGAAAACGTGTTCGCGTCCTTCGGCGTCGGAAGAAAGGAACGTTTGCTCGCGCCTCATCGTCCGAGGAAACCATGCATAGAGCGGAGAATACACACACTCAGACACGTGAGTATCTAGTCACGCGATTACAAAAGATCGCGGAAGAGGAAAACGCGGCATTGGACTGCAATCGCGCTGTGTCGTCGTCGATCCATTGACTGAATCATTAGTGAATGGTCGCATAGCAGTTTGCCGTTATGATTATTATTGTGGACACAGTACGGATATCCACGGGTCACGCTTTTGTTGACGGTGGAGAATGTGATTTAGACGATGAATTTTGTGCATGCGATGCTCGTTATTGGGAATTTCGAGGAAACGTGGGCAGAGTTAAGTACGTAACGTCGTTAGCGTAGTTGGTTGGATGAAAATATGCAAATTTAGCTTGTTACATGCAAACGTAACCTCGAATTTTACACTTTCTAATGTTCGGGTAATTTTGCTTTATAATTTTTAACCTATACGCCGTGCCGATTAGGATTAATTTGTATTACATAAAGACTTGACCTCAAAATCGATATAGTCATTACATTCGCTCTCTGATTGGAGTTCGTTTACGCTCTATGTTGAGGTAGAAGGTGCGTAACATAAAAAACATAAATCAATAATATAGTAGATTAGACCAACCAATCACATTTCATAGTTGTATAGCGCGCGAAATTCAAACCTGAAACAAATCCACAACAAGTGTAAGCCCAGCGCAAACAGCGATAATTCCATTCCTTCTACCACATCTCCTCCTCCTTCTCCTCCTCCAAAAAAAGAAGCCTTCCCAAAGTCACAAGAAGACGCGCTAGCGGAGCGCGATCGGCGCGTGTGCGAGAATAGACGCGGAATTCGAGAAATCTAATTTCGCGTCGCATCGCGCAGCTCGCGCGCGGTTCTGAAATAAAACGACGAGCAAGACCGCGTGTTACGCGAACCTTCTCTCTCTCTCCCTTCTATACTTTCTTTTTGCCGGCGCGTACGCTCGCTCGTGCGAAAAGCGCGAGTCGTCCTTTGTTCGCGTTCTCTCAAGAGAGAGAAAGGGACGGCGAGACTTTTTCCTCCTTTTTAATGCACGCGCGCGCGACCTTTTCATGCATAAATTATTTCGGAGAGCAAAGTCGAGGGGAAGGGAAATGCGTGTATCCTCCGAGGAGATTAAATTTTTTGAACGACGTTTCGTAATTCTCCGTTGCGCAATGCTTTGCTTCTTTTTCGTTGTTTCTAATGCCGTCGTGTGTATCATAAGCACGGGAGTAGGAAAAAGGGAGGGATCTCGTTCTCTCTAACAAAAGTAATGCATACTAATGCGTGAAAGTGCGAACGTTGTTTATACGCGCTGCGGCGCGGCTTTCTAAAGCAATATTTTTAATAGTTCGCGTTGTTTTTCCAGCGGACTTTCTCGATCAATTGCGAGGCGTATGTTTCACACTACATGGGCGAATCGAAGCGGTAAACTCGACGGACAATAAAAGTGGAATCGCACTTAATGACGGTAATGACTTAATGACACAAGCTGCTGTGCGTCGGAACGTTACGTGGCACAGGCCAGCAGTTTGGCGCCCAACGAAACGAAAAACACGATAATAGCGCGCTAATTAGGCTCGATTCAAAAGTTTTGACAACCCGAACTCGAGTCGCTTATTAAATAAAAATCACCCTCTTCCCGAAGAAAGCTCCTTTAATTCAATCCTTCCTCTCCACCGCGAAATGCTTGAAGATTCTCTTGAATTAATTCGCGAGACCCTTTTCCTTATATACATATCGAATTTCCCTCTAGTCGTGTATACGGGGTGGATAAAGGCAAATTTGGTTTATCGATTCAATGACCACCCCCTCGAGGCTCACGCACGACTGGAATGAAGTTGATCGCAGAGAGAGCAGCCCTCGTTCATTTCGCGACGCGAGTATGGGGGAGGTGTTTAGGAGGAAATTGACGTGCGGTAGGCTTCGGAACGATAATTTTAAACGCAGATGTTTTTTTTTATTGTTAACTCGAGGACAGAAGCAGATGTATATTTAGAACATATTTGAGTAACCATGTCACGGAAAAGGGAGAGAGAAAAAGCTCGAAAACGAACGGATGAATAAATTATCACGGTCTCGAGTTCGATTTACTCGCCACTTCAAACTTTGTATTTCTGGCGTTCGACGTCCATAAATCACGAGATTTAAAAATGGCAAAGCGATTCATCAGCTAAGAGGTAATCGGTCAACATTAAACCACGACTGTCGTACAAACTCCCACAACCATCGCTTCCAACCTCAATCTTCGCAAGTGACCTTCGCACCGAATTGAAACTAAAAATAAAAAAGAATTGAAAAGCATCCCTCGCTGGGAAAGAGCAGAGAGACGCGCGACACAATTGATTTAGATCGTCGCGCGGTGGCCTTGATCCCAAACTCTCTCGGCGCGAGTCGTCGCTCTGGTCATTAATCCGCGCTGGCTCGCGTTTTGCCGAAAACCACAGCCCGCTAGAGAGAGAGAGAGAGAGAGAGAGAGAGAGAGAGAGAGACAGATAGATAGAGACCGGCCTAGTTGTGGCTTTGTACTATAACACACACGGGCAAGGCGTCGCGCGCCTATTAAGATCGCGAGCGAGTGTTGTTGCGACACGCTGGGCTGAACCGCTTGAGGTTTTTTCGTGTTTCTTGGATTGTTGAATGGTGCCGCGGTGTGTAGTGTGACGGTTCGCTGGCGATGAAGGAAGCGTCGTTGGCTTTTTGTGAGACGAAGTTCGTTGACACTGAAATATTAGGATGAGTTTGCACTGGGTTGTTAATTGTGCGACTAAAATATTGTGTTAATTGAGCTCGATTGGAATTCGAGCGGTGTTAAGTAATTGGTTGTGTATACCTTGTAGTCTTTTGTTGCTTAAACCGCGAGTTACATCTCACAACCATTGTTCATATCGGTTTTGAAGCCAAAATTTTTTTTTCAAGCTGTATCCAAGTTTGATAAAATAACATATACTGAAACTGTGTACGATTATATTTGAATATAAATATTCATTCAATAGAAAGCCATAAAAGATTTTCACAAGCCGCACAATAACGCATCGCGATTCACAATAAAACAATAAAATATGGTACAGAATAAAACTTATTCGACATCTCGGCATTACCCTAACGAAGCTGGGAAATCCGGGTCTCCGCCAATTAAGCCCGCGAACTCAAGCTCTTCACAACTATCTATTCACAATATTTAAAAATATGCAGAGTCGTTCTAACGCATACACATCGCGGTCAGAAAGACGAGGCTTTCAAATGCAAACGTATGCACGCCGAGCGAGCTTGTGAGAAAGATTCCCTCTGCGCAATGTCGCGTCGTCGTCGCGACTGAATTAGGATGACATCGACCCGTTAAAAGCGTCAACAGGCGAAACGATTAATGACTTCGCGAAGTCCCCAATGAAGTCGCTTGAATGAAAGCTTAATGATCGCGCTGACGGAGAGTTTGCATCTGCGATGTCGGAGCCGCGTTCGTCGGCCTCTACGTGGTTTACATGTTGTTTTGAAAAATTACGATGTATATAGTTTTTTGCGAAGGGATATTTTGGTGCAGTGTGTTCGGTGTCTTTTCAAAAAATATTCTCGAACACACTCATCAGATGAAAAAAATGTCATATCACATGCTCTCACCACAATTCTCTCCGCAACTACACATACACATACGAGTCTTATTGATTCTCGCCACATCACACAGCGCGATAAAAACGTGCGCCGTCGTCGTTTCCTTTCTCTCCCTCGTCACTTTCGCGTAATTCCCAGCGGAAGCTACTCCTATTCCAAAATCGTCGCTAAAGCGTCGCTTGAAAAAAGACACTTGCCTCGTGCAAACAAGCAGGGTATAACCACAGAGTAGCTGCACAGCCTAAGCGCTTGGCACGACAATCTCAAATCTGCAAGGCCGAACAATGCACGTACTCTACAGTCTCGCGAAGCTAATTAACTTCGAGGGGAAAGAAGGTCTCGATTATCACGGAAAAAAGTGAGAACATTGCAATTTACATCGAGGATTACGATGATTTCAAGCGAGCTGCCGATCAGACCGAAAATAAAAAAACACGAGATATACAACGTAAAATATGCAATCAAGCCGCGAGCGCAAACAAGCGGCCGACGCTTTTTCCATAATCATTTAGCGGCGCTTTGAGGCGCGAGCGTAAACTTGAATTTCCTGCGAAAAAGAGAACAAAAGAGCAGCAGCAGCAGCTTCGTTGTGCAAAGTGCGTGTGTATCTTGCGACTGATTCGACGCTTCCTCTGTTTCTTTTTCCCCCGTGCAGAGCCGGCCATAGGCGCGGAAAGTAGACGGAGAAGAAGCTGCTGCCGGTAACCGGAGAAGAGGCGAGCCGCGGAGTTGCGGAAGTAAGCAGACAATGTGATAGAATAAAGAGACTGAATCCATTGAAAATTAGCAAGATGCTGGTTTTGAATGAGAGTGAGATTGCGATGAGTTTGTGTTATGTTAAAATCGACGTTATAAAATTATTGATAAAATCCGGCGCGTCTGCGTTTCAATTTCCGAGAGCCATAAAAAAGTGTCCTCCAATCGGCTTATACTTATACACGTCTATATAGATCTGAAGAATTCATCGCAGTCGTGCTTTTACATTCCGCCCCAGCGCCGGCAATCTTTAATGGATTCTTTCTCCCTCTGTATATCTCCAGCAGTCCTCTATACACTTTGCAAAAAAAAACCCGTAGCAGACGACGAAGTGGCTGCCATACTTCTCTTCCCCTCGAGGAACTGCGGAAAATGAGTCTGGCTCGAGTTTCCTCGCGGCAAAGTGCAAAGTGAAGGAATAGAAGATGCTGCCGCCGATGATCAGCAACATAAACAGCGAGATCCTCACGCTGTACACGAGTCCGAACGGGAACGACGCCGGGGCTGGAAATGTGACGAGTAGAGCCAGGGGTAGATACGCCGAGATCGGAGTCAGAAGGTGAGCGTTTGTCTTTCGGATTAATTAATTATATAGTGCACTGTACGTGTTTGCCCGATTGAAAGTGTAAAATATATCCACTGCAGGGCGTAATGTGATTGCATAATCTTCGGTGTATACACACAAAGCTACACTCGAGCCAAGTTATAATCCTCGACGTAAATATTATTCTCTCGATGCTATAGTCGCCCATACTCGGGGCGATCTGTGTGTTTTGTATCGTGTACGATCGGAAAAGTTTTCGTCTACACTGCCCACATAAATAGGCGGCTTTTTAAACTATCCTCCGTGAATCACACGTTTATCTATACCATAAGCGGCTATATTTACGTAATACACTAATGCAACTCCCATCCCGAATAGATAAACTCCATTGTCCCTTATACATTTCCAGCGAAGAGTCGAGGGACGCGATAAGAGCCGTCTCTCCGATAACGATAACTGCGCGTATAATACACACGTCGCTGCACCTGGTCACAAGTGCCCCGCCGGACTGAACCTCTCGGAGTAATGAGAGATAATTGATTTGTTTGCATTCCGCTCGGGGCTGCAACACTTCGGGAGACTCCGCAGCGCTGTGTATCGGCTGGAGATTACTCGACTCGATGGCTGGGAAATTTATAGCGGCGGGAATTTCGGACGCGCTTTGATTGAAACGCGCGAGAGCGTGATGCGAGCCGAATGCGCTATACGTTCTCGCCCCTGGTGGTCGAGGGGAGGAGACGCAAATGTGTTTTTGCTTTTGGGTTTCACGATTTTTTTATGATTTATACGAAGCGTACAATATTCTCGCGGTAAATAATCGATGTTTGAAAAAAAAAGTATAAATAAAAGCACACGGGATGATGGGTTATCTGCATGCTTATAGCGGCCTCGTCTGCACCGCTACACGGCGATAAACCCAGAAAGTAGTCGATAAAAAATGCTATTATAGAACGGAGATAGCCGACGGATCTATTTTTACGACGTCCGAGCTTTTTTCGATAATCATTGCAATGTACATTTAATCGCATACAGGGAGAAAATTCAGAACCACCCGGTGAATAAAATCGAATAAACGAGCTTTAATCATCTTCGCTCAGCTAACGCACACATGGATGTGTACGATAAGAAAGCGGAGACTGACAACACGGAGAGAGAGAGAGAGAGAGAGAGAGAGAGAGAGAGAGAGTGACGCGTTTCGAAGGGGAAGAAGACGCGCGAAGCCACTCAGTCCGATGTGCGGTTATATATATATATATATATATATATATATATATATATATATATATATATATATATTCATCGGAGAGGGCAAAGCCGCTTAGCGCCTACTGCTCTAAGCCTCTTAGCCCACGAATAGAATGAGGATGAAATTCGGCGTTTCCTTTTTCCCTTTTCCGGGCGCTCCTTTTCGCGAGACTTTCTCCCGGCTTTCTTCTGCTGATTTTCTGGGTTTATTAATATTTGAATTATTTTTTTTTTCGTACACTTATATCGAAATGTTCTCATTCGAGTTCGTCCGAGCTAAATTTACACTCCCACGCGAAAAAAAACACAAACCGTATAGTGTTTCCCTCATCTGCGAATGTATTCCAATAGTTTCGCGTTTCATCTCGCGTTAAAAAAAAAAATTCAGTCACAATAAAGTGGGTCGCCAGAGGCGTCTCGAATTGCGCAACGACCACGTGTTTTCCTCTCGAATGATACTACATACGCCTCTCCCTCTCTCTCTCTCTGTCTCTTGATATTCTCGAGCCTCTCCCTTGACCTTTAAGACAGCGTTATATGCGCTCGTGATATGAGAAATCGGACGGTTACAGGCGATTGACGCTTGGCTTAGCGCTCGATAAAACTCGTACGAGAGAATGTGAATTACGGACGTATGGAGGTAGGCTTTTTTTCTTATGGAAGAGATTTCGGGATCTATTGGGTATTCATGAGTATTTCCCGGGAATATGTGTGACGTTCTTTGCACGACGGTCGGGATATGAGGTGGATTTGAATGTTATTGAATTGGTTATTAGATATTGTGTGATGTGTGTGTGATTGAATTTTAGGCCGAGACTTGTTGCCTGTCTCTTTATGCGGGAATTCGAGTATTTTTGTTTTGATCGCTGGTGTTGGCGAGGCTATTATTTATAGGTGATTGCTGATAAGTATATGACCATAGTATTCAATTTTGTAGTTTTAAACGAATTATACTTTCTTGTACAACCTTCTTGCATCACAAATGTGTAGATAGTTTTGTAGATTCTAGATTAGAATGTTTTCATGGATTATTTCATACGTTTACAATTACGTTATAACTATAATTTCAAACATTGCAATCACTTTCTCAATATTCTAAGAATAATAGAATTTCATATCATTATCTATTTGTTCCATCAACGAATATTCTTATTCCATAAAAAACCTCTGCCAATTCTTTGGCACGTAGCTTCCTGCAACATTATACATTGTATAATTGCATAAATTCTTTGTCCATTTTCGTTTGGCAGATAAAATTATTTCTAATCAATTACATATAAACAATCAATTATAATTCTCTCTCTTTCTTCGGGTCTGCTCCATAAAATGACTAAAAATTAAAGTCATTTTATGATGGAGTAATAATGAAACGATAATCGACTTTTTCAACAACTAGTTTAGAATAAACTTTATATATTTATAAAGAAGTATATTATGATTGTCAAAAGAACTTCTAAGGCAAACAATAATTTGAGGTAATTATGTAAACGTTATTGCATAAATGTGCCTATTTATTTTCGATTTGGCTATTGAAGTAAAAGTATACTTTGTCCAGACTTTTATTATATAGTCTATGTTCACTAAACATATTTTGTTTCATTCTATTATTAAATTTATAATAAATTATTTAAGATAAGTTATTTGAAATTCTATTATCAAATATAAATTTATTTAAAATAAAGTCATTATTTTTACAATTTTAAAAATAATAATTACAATTTTAACAATTCCATGCAAATGCATAGGTCCATAATGTCGGTTTCGGGTAGGACTGCTAAATAATTTTGCGAATTAGTTATTTTGAATACGCGTGAGCGGCGTTCTGGCAGGCTAATTCTTTTGTAGCCTCGATGTTGCAATAGTTCTGAGGTCGGAGTTGTAGTGTCTAATGCTATCGTGACACTGTTATTGCTAGTGTCTGGATGAACTTGTTTGGGATTATTGGAAGTTGGAGCAGGTTTTGGGTGCTGTATTTTTTTTACCTTTTTCTTGCGGTTTTTCGAAGATTCTGGTAGCTGTATGTTGCTAAATAAGCAGTCGCTGAGAAAAAGTTTTTGTCCAACCATATTGAAGCAGTTATCAAACGCTATTGCTGATGTTGCTACCTTGTAGACTGCAATCACATTGAGTATACCGTCGCTTTACGGCACCTTTTATATGATAGTTTCATGGGTGGGGTGTCGCTAGACTGCTGGGGTGTCACAAGGACGGATGGGGTGTCATTCGACCAATCAGAGATTAGATGTAGTTTAGTTGGAGGGGTGTTATGCGACCAATCAGATATTAGATGGGAGATGATGTCCATCTTCACTTAATCATTGTTTATCAAAATTAATATTAATAAATTAAATTATTACATGAGACACTGCTGAAATAAATCTTTAATTAAAATATATAGCGGAAATAAATATATAGGTTCAGAATCTATAACTCACTTTTAAAAAAAAAATAAATAAATAAATAACGCATCCAATTCCAAAAATTACTATTACAAGACTTACTTATGAAAAGGAAGCAAAATTAAAATCCCCTACTCTATTGAGTACCAGCAAAACCCTTGAATTTCACAACAACAAAATTCATCGAAAAACCTCAGCGCTAAAGCCTCTCTCTAACCCACTTTTAGCATGCCAATGCCTCGGCATAAACCCATCAAACGTTCCTCCAAGAAAAGCAGTCTCCGCAAAAAAGGATCTCTCTCTCTCTCTCTCTCTCTCTCTCTCTCTCTCTCTCTCTCTCTCCCGGCTTTCTAGGTTAGAGAATCTCCTCTACGCATTTCAATCGGGTGCATCACGCATGTACGCACGCACTCGATGCTCAGCGGCTTTGAGGCGTAGCTCGAGCGAGCGAGTTTTATTAGATTTGCCGCGCGTCGCTTCGAGCCCAGCCCCATCTCGTTCTCTTATTTTCTGCTTCATTCGGAAGCTCGCGAGGGTATGTACCTTGTACCGCACACGCTTCGTATATTTTTTCGAGTGTGAGTGCGGTTTTTTCCTTTGTTTGAACTTTTTCTCTCCTTCTCTCTCTCTCTCTCTCTCTCTCTCTCTCTCTCTCTCTCTCTCTCTCTCTCTCTCTCTCTCTTCGTCGCTGAGAAAAAGGAATAAGTATGTCGTGCGGGGTTGCTGCTCTGGAGCGGAAAATTAGAGGTTGTGAATTTGAATTTACAACTCGCGTGCAGTGTGTAAGGTCTTTTGAAAACTTTTGTGATCGTGTGTGTGAGAAGCACTTAGCGACGCATTGAATTCCGAAAAACGGCTGTCTCACTCCGGCAGAATAGCCCGTCATTTATATTATGAATCTCGAAGTGACTTGCTACACTCGCGTTATTATGAAGTGTGTAAAAATAATAGCTCTTATTCCTACCGGAATCGTAGACTGATTTTACGCATCTTTTATACGCTTCGATTGATTTTGATTCATCGACAATCATTTATTGCGTTGGCAAAGTAACGAGGCGTGATGCATAGCGACGCGTGAACCGATTAACGGGTTTATAATAATCCTCATTCTCCGGTTTGAAATGGGATTTTACAATAACTCCGTGACTGTCGAGCGGTTCCGTTTGATACCTCTCTCGAAGCGTGTTTTATGAATATACAAAATCCCGAGGAATTTTCAATTACTCATTTCTACAGCGTCGAAAGTAGTCCGACAATCTATTTTACTGCTTATTGCTCAAGACTCTATAGTTGCACGCAAATTTTATGCTTCTCTGCATTTCTTAGCAAATGCCATTCAGAATATTCTGAAAACTCAACGAAAAAAACGCCACTCACCGGAAGAAAAAAAATATCCATCTTCCTCCGATTTTCACGCGTTACAATTTTTCTCCCCCTCGGCTTTTTTCTCGCGCGATTCGCTCGAATTACGTGCACTTAGCGCCGAGGCGAACTCTTTCTCGCGGCTCCATTCAAGGGGAATGGGAGAAAGGAGTGCTGCTAAGTGGAAGGACACTTTGTACGTGTACGTGTGTTGGTGTGTGTTTGTGGGATGTAGGCGTACGGGCTGTTTGGTCGCGTGCTGAGTGATTGTGTTGCTTTTGTGCGACACGCCTGCGGTGCAGTTCTTTGAAATGCGCGCGTGTGTCGCGCTTTTGCTGGGACTCGAATGCTCATTATGCTGTCAAGTGATTTGCATGATTTTTTGCGAATCGGTCTCTTTGGAAGAGTAAAACACCGACATCAATCTTGTTTTTTTAATAATTTTTATTCTGAACAATTTTTAATTTGGCTTTTATTATCAGATTAAAAATTCAAAGCCTCTGCAAACACAACCCTAGGCGAGCGTATATATTCCCCGACAAACAAACCATAACCGCAGGAGTCTCAACTCAAACGCAAAACTCTCTCTCTCTCTCTCTCTCTCTCTCTCTCTCTCTCTCTCTCCGCATCGCATACAATCAGCCACCCACACATCAAAGCCGCAAAAAGCTCACACGAGTGTACAGTTCCCAGCGACCTTATATGCATATCTGCGGGCGACGCAAACTTCTCACACACATGCACACGGCCTAATTGACCACTTCATGCAAATGCGTGTATAATCAGAGCCTGACTACGACACGTGTCGAGATTCTCGCTATATTAGTCGTTCCTCTTTCTGCAGAGGCTTTTCGTCGCTTGGAAATTTGACGCGTCAACTCGACGGACCTACGCGTGTGCGTGTAGAGTTTGTGGCGGATCGATGGCACTGACGCTGGAGGCACTTTGTGATGATGACGCTGGGCAGACCAGGTTCGCATGCGACGGATTTTTGAGTGGACCATAGGCTGTGTGTGCAGGGGGTGATTAAAGTGGCTTTGCCTTGTCGAACGCTGATACGATTTATGAGCGGGGAGGCGAAATTGTTATTTTTTCGCCTCTGATTTGGGGAGGATTTATCGTTTGGGAGGCGATTGAAAATTTTCCAGGCACTAAATTCGAATGAAATATTCAAAAATGTACATATTTAATCCAAAGGTCGGAGCGAACCCAAAAGGATACAGTTTGGGCTTCTGCAAAACTCGATACGAGCAAGACCCTCTTTGAATATTAAATTTTCAGGCGGGAATTTTTTCAATTTCCAAAGCACCAAGATGTATACACACACACAACCCATCGAAGCTTTTCTATACGACGAAGAGTAATCGAGTCCAAGTGCATAAAATATCTCAGAGCGACGATGAGTCATGCTGAATTATGGACGAGTGACTTGCGCGTTCTAGCTCACGTTCGTATATGTAACTAATTGATCGCTGCTGGAAAATCTAGAGTACACTCTCCACTTAGCTATCATTTTTCCAGCGAGAAATCCCCTCGTTTTTTCCGAGCATTATTTACAGTGATGCGGTAGTCTCTTTATTACAAAACTTCTCACCTTATCTACTTTTATTATCCCAATTAGTATCAACAAAGCTTCTCGACTCATCATCGAGCAAAAATAACACGACCGCCCGATCGAAACACCAAATTAAAATTCCCATCCATCGATATATAAATCGTTTCATCCTCGATTTATTCGCCTCCACGTACGAGCATCGTGATAATAATAACTCAGGAAGAGAGTAGCCACCCGCGCGACAGACAGAAAAAAGCCTCTCGAGTCCTTTGCTCAGCCATCGGCTGCAAAATTATGCAAAGCCGATGGAAAGCAACTATCGAATCCGGTCGGAATATTTCCCCGGGCGATCCATCAAAAAAAAAGCCGGCCCCGGCGCGAGAAGACGCAAATCGCCGCGGAAATAAAATGCAGACACTGAGAGAGAGCAGAAAATCCGTCGGGAATCTCCCTCGGTCGAAATCAATGCGAGAACTCGAGGATGAGAAGGCGGTGCGGATGGTGAAACAGAGGATAATACAATTATTATTATTATTGCTATCATTCCGTTATTATTGGGGCGAGAGGATTACGCGGCTCTTCCGCGTAACGGCGATGCAAATTGAGCTAATGGCTCTATGATATGGAATTGAATCGCTGCTGAGGAATCCGAGACGGCTGTGGAAATGGAAATACTTATGCTGCAAATTCGAGGATTGATTTTAAATAAAAAAATTCAAGTAGACAAAATAAGGAAAAAACAGACGTATTAGCAGTCAAGCCTCGAACGTGTCTCGACTGCAGATCAGCTCGTGAAAAGTGTCGAAAGACGAGGAGTCTTATTTTACGCCGGTGTGATTCTTACCTCTTGGCACCGGCTGCCTTCGATTTCTATGCCATATACCAGCCAGGGGTTATGACGCCTCGGATTTCGTCCCGGGACGAGACTACTTCTAGTCCTCCGAATTCTCTCCCCCGAGAACGAATCGAGATCTTATTTATCTCCTACTCTTCCTTCGGATGTATAGAGCCTCTGTGCTTTTGTCTTGATGTTTTCGACCAGACACTCTCTCTCGGATTTCGTTGAGTGAATCGCTCCATTCTTTTTTTTTCTGTATGTATCGGAGCTCGAATTTCTTTCGGTAAATTCAAAGGAATTGCGAAATCGAATCAGATACTTACTCTGTGAGGCAAAAGTTTGCCGTGTACAGTCAAACTTTGCCCAGTTCCTGTATAGCTCTGATGATAAAGTCGAGGCTTTTGAAATAATTTCAGTTGACGTTTCCATAGAGCAGCCCGATGGAAAGAGATAAGTCGATCCGCTTTTGCTCCGAGAGAAGTTGCTGCTCGCTGTACGTATAGCGCGCACGGAGCAGGTGATGGAGTGCATTGGAAAATTGATTTTTGCTCCTTTCTGCTCTATACTTTATGCGCACTGGCGTCTTCCGCGCCTCGTGTATGTGGTTCAAGTATATTGGATATTCGGTGATTTTCGTGGCATATTGAATTTTTTTGCTAATTGGAGTTTCACGTTACTTTATTAATTCTTATATTTTTTATAATTCTACTTACTATTAACGTACGATGTTCTAGTTTATCGTACTTTAGTTTTCATTACAAATAGCAAAACAATGCGTATCATTGCGCAAAATTAAAAATTTTTAATTAACTTTTGAGTCCCTTGAGAAAGGCAATTAGGAATTGCCTAGAATTTAATGTATCGATGCAATAAAGTTAAGGAGAAAGAGATTGTCAAGCGATAAATATAAAATTTTTCAGAAAACCCCGCGAGACAGTAAAATAAAAGTCTCCCTAACAACACTTCGGAACAAGAGCACACCAATTCACTCCTTTCCAACCGCCAAATCATAAAAAGACCGTTCCTCGAACGGTCCCTGGGCAGCCATCGAAACGAGGCGGACGATGAGTAAAAAAAGGCAGCAGCCGAGACACAGAAACATATCCGCCTAAAACAAAGAGTAGAAAAGTCTAGCCTCTCGCCACCGTATACGCTCCCGACTGTTTCTACTTATTTCCTACTCTCTCTCTCTCTCTCTCTCTCTCTCTCTCTCTCTCTCTCTCTCTCTCTCTCTCTTTCTCCTTCTCTCTTTTTGCTTCTACACACTCTTCGAAGGACGCCTCGATTGTGTTCGTCGCTCTCGAGCTTCTGTATATGTATAACTATACATCGGAGATCGGAGGAAGAAGCAGAGAGAAGAGGCATTCGATGTAACGGGTGACACCGAGAGAAACGAGTCGGCGAGAGAGCTGATAATGAAAAGATGTAGAGGAAAATGAGGGAGTGGAGTCGACAAAGGCGAGAGGAGCGGAATTAAAAAGTACAGGAGGGAGTGGGACGTGTCGAGTCAGCTCGGCAGAGCTGCTTTGATAGAGGAAGGAATGATGACCTTTTTCTAATTTTCGAGCTGTGCTCGATTTTACCCTGACTGGGGATTTTCACACTTGCGAGGATTTTAATTTCTTTTCTGCGAGGTGCAAAGGCCTTTTGTGTTTTTTTTTTATATTTACTCTTTTTTGTTAGCGCCAGATTATACAGTGCAACAAACATCAATTCATTGACTATTAACCTAACTCTAACTCCTCTCTTCTTGATAATATTGTTTTTCCAAAACTATTAGTAGATTTCTTATTAAAATATAGTTAAGAAATTTAAAGTCAAACATACCAGCATTTTCGCCACTTTCTCACAATATAGGTTAAGAATTTGGGCGCCAAATTCAAACCTAAAACATTGTTGATTTTGAGGTTAAGTCATGCAAAAACTTCCGCAATTCTAAACGAAATTTCAAGAATCCCCAGCACTTACTCCAATTTTTTCTCACCTCCTCTCGAAAGCTCCTTTTAAGTGCGCTCTCGCCAGCGAAACGCGCCATAACTCCATTGGCGCTTACGTCACTCTAAACGCATCTATTAGCGTCTTTTTGCCATCTCTCAGAGCGGCAACGTTGCAGTAACAGCAGTATAGAGAACAGAAGGTAGGCAGAAAGGAAAGCCTGCCTCCGATGTAGCAGCGGCGTCGGGAACAGACCGTGAAGCTACTCAGTGCGTGAAGTGTCGCGTGTTGGTAACCTTAGCCTCAACCGAAACCCAAGACGAGAGCGAAACCTCTCCTACCTGGAGAGCGAGAGTATACGAAGAGGAAACCGGATAAGCGATTCGGCCCAAAAGTCACCCACGCACTTGCCAGAATTTCTCCTCTTCGCCGGCCGGTTCTTTTTGTACTGCATACACATACGTACACATGATGCATATTCATGAAGAGAAAGAGAAACCCGCGCAAGGAGGCTTGTGCGCTCAGTAACGTTAAATACACCGGCATTTTTTCGCGCAACACTTTGCAAGATTCAATTCCTCGGTAAAAACATTGCGAAGCGCGAAAAATAACAAGAGTCGTCTCTCGGTAACAGCTCGCAGTAGTACACAAAGCAGAAGGTCCATAAATCTGCGCTCGGGCGCAAACGATAAATTTCAGCGGTTTCATCCGTCAAAAAGCCCATTATTTTTATTAACCTCCAAGCAGAGAGAGCCCGGCAACACTGTGTGCAAAACTCGAAAAGGAAACCTATTTACCTACGCACTCTCTCCCTGGCCGACCGGCGCTGAATTATTTCGTGTACCTCCTTATACACAAGCCTGTATACCTATGTACATCGCAGACGGGTACAAGAGCAAGGTCCCTCTCTTATTCCATCCATTCACTCGCGCACACGTGCTGCTGCTGCTGCTCTCGAGAGTCGACTGCAGCAGGGCTACAAATGAACTTGTGAACTTTTTCATACTCTATTACCCAGAGGACTATTATCCCGCTGCTTTTTCTGCTTCTTCTTCTTTTCTCGAAGCTTTCTTCCAAGTCGCGGGAAACGAAGAAGAGAGTCGGGCTAATTACGCACGGTGGCTGAAGCTATATGAAAAAGACGCGTTTGAAGCCTGGCGAGATTAATTAGCGTTGGAGAAACTCGAGCTTTGTCTCGAAGAGTTCAGAAACGTTGCCAGTGGATACAGCCAAGGTGGTGGGACGAACTTAACTTGTGTTCCCATGCTGGTAGATAATACGTGCGCTCGAAGAAGAGCTTCCATGTACTTATGCTCTTGGTAACATAAGACTCGACGCAACTCGTCCTCTGCTGATTGCCCGAGATTGGCTGTAATTGATTGCGTCGCGATCGGACACAAAGCGAGAACGTCAAGAGTCGCATCGGCCGAGCGATGCAAAAACCAAAGTGACCGGGACAACAAAGACTTGCTGCGCGTGTACTTATGTTGCTCTCTGCGATGCTTTCTCATGCAAGGAGAGAGAGAGAGAGAGAGAGAGAGAGAGAGAGAGAGAGGATGTGGTCGTTGTGCTCTTTTTTTTAAATTGGCTCTTGTGGATCATGGGAGTTTTATGATTGTAATTAGTTTTCGTAGAAGCTGACCTTGATATATTGTTGAGATCGTGTTTATTAATTCGGGGTTTATCTTTTCTGTTGCAGGTAAGAAGCATAAGCTGGCATGTTGATTTTGAGAAACGCACTTGTACGTGAGTACGAACGATTTTCGATCTGATGGAAATCAGTGACATCAGTGTTAAAAATAGCTTCCAATAGTTGTTTTGCTCGCTCTCGAGTTCAGCCCGTACTATGTGCACACTTTAAGTCTGAAGGAAAACAAAATTAAACCATACTTTAAATTTATCGCGAAAATACTCTGGTTGAAGCTTTAGTTTATTGATACTGGAAACATTTTCCTATTCTTTTTCTTCTATACTAGGTGCATTTAAGCAGACTCTGCGCGCTATATTTAAAGGTTAGGATTTTCAAAATATTTAGCGCTATTAAAACAAACACTCATTGTAATAGTTTTTGGATATTAGCTACAGCGCTGCTATTATAACCAATCACATTTCGTTTGCTGTGACATAACCTATAAAAATTGTAAAACAAAAAGGCTTGCTTACAATAAATTTAAAAAAATTGCCAATAGATTCTTAACTGATATTTAAAGGTATAGTTTACAAAGAGATTAGATTTGCTTTTTGAATCCACGCTGCATAATATAACTCAAAAAAGAATATCGATCGAGTAATTTCAAAAGTAATAGCAAGAAATTGAACCGACTAACCGTTGTATATTTATAATAGCTCTAAATTTGCAAATTCTAACTTTAAAAAATAGAACGCGTGGAGCACGCATAAAATAAATAAATATACAATTCAACTCGCACATCTATTTTCCTCCGTTCAAAGTCCTCAGTATCCTGAACGATTTTCGAATGTTTCAAATGATTTCTGCCAAGAAACGCATAAAAAACTCGCGCACAAAAGCGTCTCTCGGCACATGCAAACTACAAAAAGCTCGTAAACCTTCAAGGCCCTTGAAGCAGCGTCCGTCAGTCGCAAGAGAGAACGAGAGAGAACCTCTCGACATGTGCTGCAGTAGCCTCGAGTAAATTAGATCTCTCAACTCTGCCGTCCACATAATACTCCCGACGTCCATTAACAGTGAGCGCGAGAGAGTTCCCCCTTATCAACGCGCCGAGGAGAAGTCAGTCTCCTCGCGCGCTTTCTGAAAACCAGTTTCTGCGTTGCAAGTATACGGGAAGCGCAAGAGCGTCCGCACACGTACTCAGAGGTTTTCAAACGAATTCACATCAAATCCAGAGCCAAAACACACAGCAAAAGGTCAAACTATAACCCCCATATTCAGTCAACACCATCAACTCTTTCCAAACTTCCTCCATACATCTCCCCCCTATACAAACATCTTGTTGGTTATTCAGATCGCAGTATAGCTCTCTGCGCACAATGGCCGAAAGTCAAAATCCAATTCCGGGAGGAAAACGATTAAGGGACGACGCGACGCGATGCGAGCATACGCGTTCGAATAAATCTCGGCGCAAGTATAACAAGCAAACTTGCCGGAGAAGTTCGAAGGGACGAGAACTTATTAGCCGAGCAGCGGCAGCAGCAGTTACGATAATGGAGACGACGTCGTCACGTCTTGATGGAGCTGGCCCGCATTGACGAACTATCCCGAAGCCCAAGTATTTCAATTTGCTGGGAAGCCTCGCATAGCTGCTTCATCGAGTACTGCCAGTGTAGAGGGGCTTTGCGCATGGAAATTAAATTTCCTGCTGAATGATGAATCGAAGCAACGTTATATTCATACAGCCCCCCACGGCGGAGCAATTGATTTTTCGGATGACGGCGAATTAAATAATTGTGAAGAGATATTTTGAAAAATGGAATCAGTTCCCGGCGAATAATCGCATTCATGACAACTCGCCGGAAAAGCGATTTTGCTCAGTCAAAGGCCGGCTAATTTAACGGGCGATTTACTTGCGTCTGTGCGTACGCGATAGGAACTACTACCCCTTTGTGCACGCGAAACTTGAAATGCCCCGACGATTGCCAATCTCGAATGGGGAATCCTATCAAATATTGACTGATAGTAATATTCGAATATTTGAATTTGGCGCGAAATTCAAAATGTGAATCATATTCTACTACAAAAAAGGATTCCATTCGCGAAAATACACTTTGATCTTCCGATGATCCAAATACTATCATAGTCTATTATACTCCTATAATAGTAGACCCCAGCCATTGTACGAAAAATTAGATTTGCCCGTCGTAACACGATATAAAATAACCGTAAAGATATCCTCGATCCCCAGGGCAGATCCTTATCCCGCGCAGGAAAGATTATTAAAAATAATCCCGCGCGAAAGGAGCCAAGCCTGGGAGAGTAACTTCAGAGATGCGGGCAAGAAAATCGAAGTACAAGGGGTGAGCATCTCGCTCGCTGGGGGCAAGTAGATTGCGTCGGCCGGAAACGCCGCGCTCGACGACTATAAGCGACAAGGAGGAAACCGGATATTGGAAGCCATTTATCCGAGAGGATCGGACGATTAATTAAACCCGAGCGACTCGATCCTGTTTATTCCTCCGGCGAGTTTTGGGCCTTTGTCGCGCGAGTCGAGTCTCGGTAGAAAAGTAATCAAGTGTACGCATACGGAAATGGTAACCGAAGTAGATTGTCGAGATGAAGCAATAAAAGGGAAGGATTACATCGATCGCTTAATTTTCTCGATTGCGAGAATCCAGCCTAGCGTAACGATGCCTATGCTAATCTTCGCTGCTAATTTCAGTCGCCTGTGGACTTTGACCTATTTTCGATATTTTTGAAAATTATTGCCTTATACCTTGTATTCAACGTAAACAATCTCGCGAGAGAGTATATGAAGCCTATCTAAAAGTCTCGGTATAGTCGCTGTCGCGCAAACGGCATTCCATTTGCAAATTAAGTCTGCGCTCTCGTCACGACGACGGGTCCATTTGACTCGGCTTCTAAGTAATAAGCCCGGGAAGCCGTCAATTGCCGGGCCTGATGCTCGTTCCTTTTAAGGAGCTTCGATCCCCGTCGTATAACTTTCGACGATGCCATGGAGGCTTCTCGACTCGTGTCACCTATACACGACGTTATATAGCTTCGTGAAAAACTGCCTACTGCGACAAACGACTTTTCCAAGTGCGTTGCTGCTTTTATTACTTTCTTATTTAACTTTCGGCTCGGTTTAACTGGCTGTTGACGGGGAATTTTTTTACGGCACGGGCTGAAGGAAGAGTGATTATTTTACGGCTTCGCGTTTCATATTAAAAGATTTTTTTATGGAGGCGGCGTATGTATAGTGACTGGTAGTTTGTGGCGCCAAATTCAAATTCACATTCAAATAAGACATTGTACAGGTTTCACTTACACTCGTATTAAATTCAGAACACAAAGCACCGCATCATCATCAAATTAGCGTTCCATGCGTGCATAAGCCGATAATCCAGGCATTTCGCAACGACTTTGCATAATACGCAACTCGTTAGGCTCATACACACAACACAGGCGGTCGCGCACGCCTCCATCCGAGAAAAAAGAGAAGCCGGCGTCGTTCCTTTTTTCCGCCATTGTCTCGTGCGGCTGAATCATCGTCGGCAACGCACAGTCAATTACCTCGCGTGATGCTCGCCCACGCTCCGCTAATTGTTCTACTCGAGACGCGGACACTCGAATAAATTTGCACAAGAGAGACCCCGATGCTCGCTCACGCATCGGTTGCAGCTCCTGCAACGCAAGTTTCTAGGTGAAAATTTCTGGACTCACGCACACACTGCTCGAGCGATTCAAGTGGGTTAGTGTGACGATGAAGCGCGCGTTTTTTGAATTGGAATTACATGCACGGCTATAGCGGACACTGTACGGTTGTTGCAGGATAAGGCGATGATTTTACGAGCAGATAGGTTTATGGACTTCCCGCGGATATCGTATGTATGGAGGCTGCTGAAGTTCTCGAATATTTATTATTCAAAGAACTGGCGCTAGATCCGGATAGCTCCGTATAACGATTCTAGAACAGAATCAAACAAGTAAATAATCATCTTGTTAGCGGGTGCGACAACTTTGAAACGAGGACTATAAATAAATCCCGCCCTCAGCGCTCTCGACTATACTGAAAATTCGCGAAACGCCAAAACAGGAAGGGCGACGGAGAGAGAGAGAGAGAGAGAGAGAGAGAGAGAGAGAGAGAGAGAGAGAGACAAATAACTCTAGACTCTCTCTCTCTCTCTCTCTCTCTCTCTCCCAACTAAAACCAAAGTCCAACTTGGATATTCAATTTCCGCGTCCGACGCTCGAGGGAGAAAGAAGAAGGCCGAAGGCGACGCCGGCGCGCGAGAGAGAAAAAGTGCGAAAGTTGCCGAGAGAAATGGGCAAAGTCGCGTCGATGTTCTCACACTCTCCGCGGGATCGATCGCAGCCGTCCTAATTGTAATCGTGTCATCGCTCTACCCGAGATGGAGAGACGAGCAACACATGTGCTTGTTTCCTTTTTCGGCTGATGGTGATTTTTGTCGAGCGAGAGACGTTTGTTGAAATTGCTTCGCTGCGAGGTGATTTGTTAAACGCGTGTAATACGAGGCTTGTAAATACCGAAAGACATGTTTTGGCACGAAATTCAATTTTTTTCAAGCCGAAGCTATCCGTAGACAGTCTATTTTTACACCACAGCTTTGTCCTCGAGCCAATCGACCGTTCGCTGCATCTCAATAACCCAATCACTATACACATCCAGCCCTGTCCATGACTTCCACTCACGGTCAAACCAGCCATGCCCGATCCTCCGGTTCACCTGACTCAATACATTCAATATTTCATATTCCAGCCGTCGAGAGCATAGACAGTGCACACACACGGCCCCCCATCCCCTCTATGGAAATCACTACACAGCGCTTCTTTGAAGCTCACGGCTTTTTTCCCCCTCCGATCGAAACTCCCGCGCGCACTCGCGAGCTCACACGTATACACACACAAACAACCCTTGCCTTCCGATTCTTCGTCGAGGCCCGGAGGGCTCGTTAATACGTAAAACGCCCCAGCGCTAGTTCACGGTTCACGGGTATCAATCCGTTGCCGCTACCGGGCTCTCTATACTGCACGTATACATCAGGGGTGTCTTCTTCTTCCGCCTTGTTCTCCCGTGAAGCTCCAGGCGCACCCTGATGTGATTCTCTTTTTTAGCGTCTTTGAGCGAGCCGGGACTATTTTTAATTCGGGCAGTGTGTGAAAAATGCTGTAGCTTTATAAAATGATTCTATTAATTAAAAGGACAACTGGTATATAGTCTGTTGATACACCGTGGGAGTGAACATGTGCACCTCAAGCATGACCAGTCGGATAAGAATGTGAATAGTCACCGCGAAGTACAGCGTAATTAAGGGAGCTCGTAAGCAGAGCAGCCCTTGAGACGGCAAATACGCGCCTAATTAAAACACTTTCGAGCGGCATGATTAACGCGTCTATCTTGATCTCGACATTTTTGCAAGGAATAATTACTTCGAAGCTTTCTATTTAAAAAAAAAAGCCAATGTTTATACGTCCCCCTTTTGACGCTGCGGATCTCGTTTGCTCCTTTCATCATATTATTTGCTCTCGTCCTTTCGGCCGCTTGGAAAAGCCTTTCAGCGTTTACTCCCGGCGTTTTTCAGGCTTGATTTGCTCGCTTTGATACTCACTCCTCCTGTTCGGAAAAATCGATCACAAAGCGTCGTCGCACTTAATTACCCGCGAGTCTCTGTATCTCTATGGAAGTGGACACACGAATGTCGCTTTAATTAAGATAATCGAGTAACGACGTATACAGCTGTATACAATTTTCAAAATGGAAGGTATACACCCACTGCAGAACGTTTGGCCTTTGATGCGCGCGTGCATCCAAAGTGCAGACGAGCGACGAGCGTTTCACATATGGGCAGCACGTTTGGCTAATTTATGCGAACTCGCATATCTCTATGTATTCGAGTCTGATGCCACTGCGCGTATTCCCATATAAATTAATGGCTACGTGTCGCTCATATAAAACACGTTTTCAGGCAGAGAGATGCTAATTCCTTTTTTTCTGCAGGCCGTTGCTCGTTATGCTAAATCTGCAGAGAAAGCCGGTTGTCGAATATAAATGCACCGGTGCGAATAGGCTCGTATTTGGTGTATAGTGATTACGAAAACAAATAAGCTCGTTAATCAGGAGAAGAAAAAAAAACAACTGATATCGGAAAATCAATGTAATAAAGAACCCACTTCCGTACACGCGTGTGTCGAGCTCGGGGATAAGGATATTTCATGTAAAAAATGGAAGAAAGAAAGACGTGCACTCTGGGCGAGTGAGAAAAAAAGCTGGATATTCTCTCTCGGTCTATAATCATATTTCTGTCAAGCCAGCGATATTTCCGAGCGAATAAATCCCGGGGAGATTTACAAGTGACACGGCTAAGCTGACACATGGAGAAAGTGAAAAAACTAAGGAACAAGGGATGCGCAAGCGCGAGAGGGAAAAGAGACCAGTATTCGTGGCGCCTTTTGGATCACCTACTGCTTTATCCGTTATAAGTCCTAGTGAATTTCTGGTGAATTATCGTTTTCACCAAATTTCCTCGATACTCGCTCCATCTGCAGTATATAGGAGAATTTGAAATTCTTCTCCGCAGGCTGACCGCAGCTCTCTCTGAATAATTCCACCTCTCTCCGAGGCACATCCAATTTTACAGTCCACCACAAAAGAGCCTCTCTGCAATTCAGCCCGGACAAAAACCCCTTTCGCCCGTTGCATACACCTCGGCACGTGCAGCGCACAGCTCCTTATACCCGCACAGTCCATGCAAATTTAAACGCGCAGTGCAGGTCCAATCGGTCCAAGAATCCCCGGCCAGTGGAAAACCGGCGGCGTCGTCGTCGTCCTGCGAGCGCAGACAGACATATAGCTCGTGCGCGGGGGACGATAGGAACAAGAGAGACGGGAAGATAACCGCTGCTACTGCACAGCCCACCACGTGTTGAGAGAATGAACGCCGGAGGCCCGACTATACCGGTTGCCATGGCAACACCCGCGACGTGAAACGCGGAAACGAACGACTACACCGAGAGATGAGAGGAGGATGGGATATGCTCGGAGAGAGTGAGAGAGGAGAGAGGAGAGAGAGAGAGAGTGTGCTGGGATGGATTATGGATGGGTGTGCTTTTTTGATGGGCCAAGGTGCTGATTTTTGCCGGGCAGTTTTGATTGCTGATACGCCGACGGTCATTAGGGGATTTAACGGTGCGAGTAGCGTCAAGTTGGTATAGGACGATGTAGGACATTTTGATGTACACATACATTAGTAGACATAGCGGGCCAAGCAAATGAACTTCCAGCTCCCAGTGGGAAAAGAACTTTCTGTGCCTCGGCTTCTCTTCAAATAGAATGCAAAAAAGCCCCAGAGAGACGAGAGCTACAAACTGTTGTATCAAACTTGTAATCTTCTTTTGGCCCTGTGTATAATACATAATATAGTATTTTCGCTTCGAACACAAAAACGGTTTGGAGAAAAATCGGTAATTAAGACATACATCAAGCTGCTGCTGCGCGCAATGTATACACGTCGGTGCGCAATGAATTACGCGACAATGAATCTTACTCCGATGTGGCGATAGCTATATAACTGCACAGCGACGCGGAAACTCGTGTTCTAACGTATAGCGGCTATTGGTCAACTCGGACGTCTTGGATTGGTGATACTCGTGATTAATAACCGATCTGTTGTAATTTTCACTCTCTAATAAAAATCGATACTTCCCTCGCCGCTAAACTGTCTTCCGCACGACCTCCCGTCAACAATCGCGTCCCGCACCTGTTCTCCCTAAAAAGGCACCAGACAGCAAGAAAAGGCCGCCTATATACACGCCGTCGCCGGTGTCCGCGACAGCCCCCCTAGCTCGCCTACACCCTCACACAGACATATATCTATGGCGTCGGCTGTTCACGTCGTTATCGGCTATAAACGGCTCGGAATGTCAACTGTCAAACGCACGTAGGACAATGCTTCTTGTGCGGAGGTGGTCGCGAGTCACACTGGTGTTAATTTATTGGCCAGACAGACTGAATTTTACATGCTCTCCGCTCGATGCACCACACGCGGATCGAACCATTATTGGCTGTATTATATAGCTCTCTCGGTGTTTGGTTTATGGTAATTCGAGTTTCGCGTCGTGTTCGGCAAGGCGTTATTACCGTCGTCGTCGTCGAGAGTCAAAGTGTTTCGGTGAAATGTCACGACCGTCCCTTTTTTTAGGCAGATTGATGTGATACCCGCTTTTACGCGGCTGAAACGTTAAGCCGAACGTCGGCGGTGTGTATACGATGTTTTACGACGATATTCTCGCGTAAACGGGAATCTTCTCTCCGAAAAGTCGTTATCAGCAGAGTTTCAATTTTTTTCAAGGACCCTGGATACGAGCTTTCCTTTTACACGCTATACTTTGTGGATTCTCGTAAAGATGTTATTCCGCTGAAAATAGCCCGATGTCGTTCGGCTATTTACCAGCTCGTTATATCCTATATATAGGCTGCAGCGTTTATCGATCACCTCTCGATACAATGTGCCCCCGACGAGTATACTAATTAGCATAAATTCGATGCAGCTCACGGTTTCCATGACACCCATACCAAGAGGCCTCTGATCCAAAATTTCACGTAGATATCGACAGTCAAACTGAAAAAAATAGCCTCCGCAAATTCATCAGCGGGAATCATAAATCCACCCCTCGAACAACCACCACCCGCTCGGCTAGACGGATTCCCGCGAGACAGCCAAGAAATTGCTATCGCGCGTCGAATTAATTCCGCGAGGCACTTGTTCCCTCTCGTCCTCGGCTTTTTTCTCTCTCTCTCTCTCTCTCTCTCTCTCTCTCTCTCTCTCTCTCTCTCTCTCTCTCTCTCTCTCTCTCTCTCTCTCTCTCTCTCTCTCTCTCTCTCTCTCTCTCTCTCTCTCTCTCTCTCTCTCTCTCTCTCGACTCGTGCGTTTAAGAGGGCTTTTATGCAAATCGCGTAGGCAACGCGCCGGTTCTTCTTTCATCGGGACACGAATGAAATAGCGATGCTGCGTATACGTGCTTTATGCGTATTGTATAACGCGGAGAGATGGCCCGAGGCGTGCATAACGCGGGTGATGATGCGCCGGCAAATATTGTTGTTTTACTCGGTGTGTATTTTTCGGAGGTTCGCGTGGTTTTACGTGCTTTGATTACTTTTTTATTTATGTTATGGAACGACTGCATCCCCATGGTAGAAAGTTACCGGTAAAAATTTGCTATCACGTTGAAGTGCTTTTGCTAATTCTCAGCTGATTCTCAGATGAAACTAAGATGAAATTCAGCTGAGAATCTGCTTTAAAGCAGTTAATACTCACATAAGAGTGGCAACCTAACCTCGCATAATCCTGCACATATAATTTTACGTAATAAAACAAGTATTTTGATCAACGATTATGAGTCTTATAATAATAAACTGTATAATATGTAACCATAATGTTGGATAGTGCCTATATGTTTGACTCGAATACTGACTTGAAGATAGCTATCAAGATTATCACATCCTGACTTCATTGTTGGTAATATTTGTTGAAGATTTTTTCTCATGTTTTACTACCCATATATAATAGAATATTTATTCCAGAATAGTTTGTCAGTGAGTGTTGAAAGTGGTCATGTACAGATTTATACAATTATGCAGGATTATGACAATTTCTAACCATCAACAAAATTATTAGCTAATTTTAGCTGAAACGTCATGCATAATAAGCCCTTATTAAGGTAAACGGCATTTCAGCTAAATTGTGAAAAGTAAACCAGGTGACTTGTTTAAATAAGCCGATATTCGGCTGAAATACCGTTCACATTTCTACCAGGGAATATCAAAATTTGACACTTTCACACCCAACCTCCTTGAAAATAATATTCAGACACCCCTCCCCCACAACGCAAAAAAGTCATTCCACCTCCGCCCAATACACAAAAGCCTTTACCCTCTATCTCTCTTACGGTGCCCAGCGAAGTACATTAAAAAAAGCGCTTTCGTTAAAACGCACCTCCCGGTGCATTAGCGCCACCCTCTCCTGGTAATAGCTCTCGGGACGGGCTATAGAGCTCGCGTGCACGCAAAGTATTGCGCAACAATCGCTCGTTGTCGTTATTATATACCGGCGCGAGCGACGTCGTACTCACCGGAAATCCAATCCGCGCCGCGGGCGAGCTGCGAAAAGGCGAGCTGTGCGCGGAAGAGAGATGCGTATACGGTTCTGTCTAGTTCCTCGTTATTTTTCCTCTTTGCGATGTGTGGATTTTTTTCTTTACTTGGTATATATCTGCGGAGACTGGACGAGATTTAGATGAGTTTTGCATTTTTTTTATAGAAGCTTTGTAATAGTAAAATTTTTAGTTTTGATAAAACTTCATAATAACGTTTTTGAAGGTGTTAAAAGTTCGAATCATGCGTTTTTAGAAAATGTCCGTGCGGATGGCTGAGTGTGCGTGTGTAATACAGTCGTAATTCTAGAACTACGCGACCGATCGTAATCACTTTATGGCCATTTTTCGATTTTTGAAAAAACATTTTTCCTTTTTTTATAATTTAACCGCCTGATTTAATCACATTTTGACAATTTTTTTTACTTCTAATATACGCGATGGTGAGAGATTATAGAAATGGAAATATGTTTATCCGACTTTTTAGTGGTATAAAAGTGCTCTTTACGACTCTGTTGGAGTCGATGAACGAATAACATGCGCGCAGACCTTTGTCTAAATAATGTGCGTCGAGATAAAGAATAACGCCGTTGATTGAAGCTACCGCGATAAGCCGGTGCGGTATACTGTTTTTATCAGTACAGCCTACTGCAATAAGCTTGCATTTTGTAAGCCTCCGAGAGCGGAAATACATAACCATACTAAAGTTTATCGCAATTTGGCTTAAGAGATAAAGTTTGCGGAGTGTATACGATCGTCGTGCGCTTCATCGAAAAATCGAAAAGCGGTGCATCTTCAGGCTCGAAAAGTCCCTTGAAAGGGAGAACAGCGAAGCGGATGAAAAAAAGTATGTAGGCTTTCGGGGCGATTGTCGAAAGGGTAGGGATGCCGGTATTTCTTGCACGGGCCGTTTAACGCCGAGCGAGCGACTCCCGGATAGGTGGATTTAGCGTCTACGTTTAAGCTGTCGCGGCTCGACTCCGACTCTTCCGCGTCTCTCTCGTTCGCTCTGTGTTCATTCGGCTCGGCGGAGATAAGGGAAAATGAACTGGTGCGCGTACGTTGCAACGCGTTTTAGGATTTACGAGGGTGGGAATCTGCTGAGTTTGAGCCTTGGGGACGGTTTTTTATGCAGCTGTTGGTTGGGGCTGACGTTGAATTTTTTGTGTGGACGTCGTGGTTTACCGGATTTTAATATGACGTTGAGTTTAAAAATGATGACAAGTGCAAGCAAATCAAGTTTATAGTAGTTTATTTGTCTTTGTCAAATTTTGATAAAACTTAAACTTGTCGATTAATAAAAGTTCCGTCAATAGCAATAAACTTCATTCTAATTTAAACAAAACTTCTCAATTGTTACTGTGTTAATAACACACACATGATCAAAAACGGACAATACACTTGCCACGATCAAATAAACTCCGACTAAATTCAGTCGCAAAGGCCGAGCTGAAATTCTCCCTATTCAAACACTGCACCGACACAATACCCCCATCCACCGAACTTTCCAACTTTTATCGCGATTTCACTCGTGAACTCATGCAGAGAACACTCGACTCGGCGGCCGATGGTCCGCTCGCGGGTATACCTATACCTATATATACATGTATATACGATATTATACACAATATAATACAAGACTCGCCCGCCTCTGAGCATAAGCGGAAACGCCGCTGATAGAACCAGATTTCAGAGACTGTGGGTGTGCGCTCACTGATTTATATGTGTGTTTTTTTCGTATATAGAAATATAGAGGTGGGGAAGCCGTAGGTGGACGTGTAGTTGAATAATTATCGGGGATGAGTCGGATTGTAAATTGTGCGTTATGTTAATCGCTTGCATAACGTATTGGAAGATGCGTTGAATTATGTAGTATTAAGCACCGAGAAAAATATATAGTAACTATTGCCAGAATTTTACCATAAACTCTATAGCACTATGGAAACACTACAATATTTGATTAATTATTACTGATAAATTTATAGGAAAAATTAGGGCGAAACTCGATGATTTAGTTTAAAAAACGATGATTTTTTACTATATCCGAATAGTATAAAGAGATTCTATTACAACCTGACGAATTAGTGTGCCAACAAATTTTACTAAAAAAGTATATTAACAATTACAAAGTTATTGTTACATACACTATAAATTTTGTAATCACTAACAATTTTAAATTACTATAGTGTATAGCAATCTCTAAATTGTCGATTTTTCTCAGTGAAGTGTCGTTATAATATTTGATTACTTTCTCTGCCAAAAAAGATTGCGATACACGGTGATTCAGAAACTAGAATAATATACTCTATTTTGATTTTCCCGTGCGTATAACCAGTGAATCATATCCTCGACGTATACGAACGATTAGTCATCATTCATAATTTCATTTATCAAGTAATTAAAACACGACGACTTCGATCTCATCTTGAGCGAGCAAAGCAACCAATTAGTGCGTGAACATAAAAATTAGAAAGGTATCACGCGCTATAACGATACACCGGCGAGTTTCAAACTATGAATGATACATTCGCAGATCATGTCTGGCCTATCGAGCGTATAAATCAAAAACTACACTCCCCCGTACAGCCTCCGATACACGTATACACACCCTCGATCACACCCGTGGCGAAACTTCGTTAATCAATACCATCCCGAAATTGCCCACTGCACGCACTATCCTCGCATTCAAACGGCCCATTATGCAAAGCCAGACCCGAGACGACACATCGTCCTCTTCGAACTAAAACTAAAGCCTCCGCCTCTATCGATTATGCTTCCAGGAGCGACGTCTTTCTCGAGCCGTATCTCCAGCAGAGCCAACATCAGGCACCGCAACAGCAGCAGCAGCAGAGTAACCCGGCCGGCAATTCCCCGAGCAGTCCACCGCCGGATCCTCGCCACCATCACCAGCTCCATCATGTGCAGGTGGGTCACGTCGCGCCCCAATGGCTAATGAGCCTCCCGGCATGTCTCTTTCCCCTTCGATCGTCCGCCACCTCCTCTGTCTCATATGTATGTGTAATGTATGTACGTGTGAGCGTGTCTCTGTAGGGGGTAGAGGACCTTACAATGCAGCCGAACGCAAATACAGGGAGAGCCGCTGACGCGGAGCAAAAACACATGCACCGATGCACCGCGTGTCCAAACACACGTTGCTGCAGCACGTATACAGCGAGCCTGTCTTTCGCTGTTGTCTTTCGTATGCAGCGCGGAGGGCAATTTCCGCGCAGCGACGGGTAAATATAGAGAGGAGAGATACTGACTGCTAGGATGTGTCCCGGGGAAAATTGAATTTTGACCTTTCCGCGGGGCTGGCAGCGATTACTTTTGATTAAGGTTGACGGATATTTTTTCGGATTTGAATTTTTCGCCAAAAGCCAGTGACGCTTATACGCATTACCGTAAAGAATCAAAACGCCGTATGGTTCTTACGATAACACGTCGACACCGGCCGGTAATCGTGCCGATAACGACGAGCCCACGCAGCCGGTGCGGTGTTATATCAGCGAACAATGCCTTCGTAATTCCGCGCGCCTTGTTCCCCGATACTTCGACACAATACACGCACAGCAATCGCGTCGTCAAAATCAACGCCGACGAGCAGTACACATATTCCGCGGCCCCCCTTTTTTTCATCGGTTGTACCTTTCGCGCACGGCGACACTGCGCAGAGGGGCGTAATTTAATTTGAAATGCAGACTGACACACGCCGGCAGTTTAGACGACTAAGGGGATTAAACGCAAACGTGCGAGGCGTACCGAACGAGACTACGATGGTCACTAATTGCAAATGTCCCTAATTGCTTGTCACGAAAACTTTGCAGCGGTATACGCGACGGTATAGTGTAGTGTACCCATGCACTGGTCCGTGACGATGGCGAGGTTGGGATTTTTTGGGATTTTTCGGTCGCCCGCCTGTGCAGGGAGAGGTTTGCGGTGAGAGAGAGTTTTCGGGAATGCTTTGCATATTGATTACGATTGGAGGGGAGGATGGTAATGAGCTGATGCTGTGATTGCGATTGTGCGGCTGACGGCGTGATTGTACTGAGACAATGATTAGCGGGAGATTTATTCGTTTACTCGGTTCTTCGTATAATTTAAAATGTAATTGAAAAGAAAATTTAAATTGGCGCCAAATTCAAATATGATTGTAAAATTTTCTTTGTGAAAGCGTTCTTTTAGATTCAAAACAGTGCCGTCATTCGGTTAAAAACGTCGCAACGTAATTTCCACTAATCAACCCTAATCTACGAAATAATAGCGTCACTCTCCTCAAAAAAAGCTGTCGATCAATTCGCAGAACGGCGTTAGCGCGCATCTTCGCACACAAGGCATAAAATCGCGCAAACATGCCACTAGTCGATCGATCTCAATCAATCAGCCATTATATGTCGGAGGACGTATGGCATGAGTCTCTCGCAACGACCACGACGACAAAAGCGCCGCCGACGTAGCGTTGAATTGCCTTCGCGCTCGCGTCGCGGAATCGATTCACGAGTATTTTCAGCCTTGGATTTTTGCGACGGCTGATGCCGACGCTCTTTGTGCTTCGAGTATACAGCGAGCTGCCGAGCGCGCCGCCTATTCATAGTTAAAGTGGCTATTTCGCGAATTCAGATCCGCGAGAGAGAGCTTGCGGAAGTTTGAGCTGTACTACTGCTACTGCTGCTGTGTGGTGAGCTTCGAGGCTTTTTGCGATGAATTCGGGAATCGTTGGGGGTGGGTTTGGGACTGGAAAGTTTAGAAACGTGTAATAGTTGTGTTTGAGGTTGTTTGTGCGCTGGGGAATTGAGAGAATTTGCTGTAAATTTTAAGCAGTTTATTAGAATGTTTTATGTACTTTTATAAAAAAATAAAATCGAAACGGCAATACTTCATCAATCAATTCAGTAGCAAGAACTTGCAGTGTATAGCGTAAAAAAGAAGACATAAAAATTTCTATCAAATCATTTAATCAAAATTTTGTCGACTTATTTCTAGTATTCATCAAGAAAGACCGTTATTTCTATAGACACTGCAATACAATTACGAAAACCCAAACACCCAAGTATATACCAAACATCGAAAATCCAAAATCAACACCCCAGTGTACCCCTCCCTCGTTCTCTACTTTAAAATCCCCAAAGCCCTCACCAGCCCGCAAATCCTCCCTCGCCCTAAAAACGATCCGACACCACCGGCAGATACCACCCAAAGATTCAATCGGAAGCCCGGCATCACCGAAATCGCGGCCGACTTCCGTCCTCAAGATTAATCGCTCGGCTCTCGGCCAAAGCATGAAAATCGAAGCTCCACGACAATACACATACACATACACATTCCCCCGAGGCATCGTCCCCACGGGGCTATCTCAATTTGCAGTCGAGGCGAGAAAAGTGTATTATATGCAGCTTCGCTGGAGATGTATTATTATGGTTTAGGGGAGAGAAATCCGAGGGACGGCTTATCGCGTTTCCTTGCGCTAGTGCATAATCTTCTGGCAAATGGGATGGAAATTTCAGTCGCTACCCGATTTTTACGTTTACATCGGAGCTGATACATACATAATTCCGCGGAGTTTATTAGCGACAAGATAAACGCGTTAGGGTCTAACGGTATAGAACTTGATTACGAATTCGATATTGCGAAAATATTGTCAACGGTTCGCGATACATGCAAATTTGCATTCGATCAAGCCAAAAACAAATCCACGTCAAACTCGACAGAACATCTGGCCATTAACGAGCGCCGCACCGGCTGCAGTAAACCTCAATAAAAGCCGCGCGATAAATCGTTCCCGCGAAAATCGTCGGAACGCATCGAATCTTAACGAAGAAAAGTGTCTCCGGGGACAAAAAATCTCGGCGCTGCAATAGCACCCAACGACGCTCAATTGGATCGTTGCTACTCGGCTGCTGCAGCAGCGGCACGAGAGAGATGATGATGGTTATGGTAACGGCAGCAGAAGACGCCGTTGATGTGCTGGGAGGGGGGGGGGGCAGGCTGCGCGGGAATTTTCCATGGTTTGCTGAAAATGACTATTGTTATTAGCATTAGGCGTGCAGAGTTCTTTTATTCTTTTCAAAAATCATGAATAAACTGTTAATAAAGTGCGCGTGTGTAACTCAAGATTTCTCTAATAGCCGCTTGATTTTTCCGTTGAGAGATTAACCTACATATCACACCTACACGCACGCTTAAAAGGCCATAAACAAAGCCTCGTACTGTGGATCTCTATCTCGGATAGAAAGTCGAGTCTGAAATAATCGGCTCTGCACACATTTATCAAATTTTAAAAAACGCCGTATCAGAGGTTTTCAATTATTTCAGGAGAGCCGCCGTTAAAACAAATTGAAAAATCCCCAGCGAACGGTAAATGCCGGACAAACAAAGGTCGGGTGAAAATATACGACAGTAGTGCTGAAAAACACGCCGACGTCGCTGATTCTCTCTGTCACGGTGGTACTACACAGCGGAGCAAATATTTGCTTCGTCGAAGCTCCGAAATAATAAAAATATCGGGAAATATTTCCCGATAAAAGTCTGATCCGAACTCGCGCGCAGAAAAAAATAACAATATCGGACTGCAGACACAAAGGCTCTTATACACACCAAAAAAAAATGATACAGCTATAGAACAATGCTTCCTCCCGTGTCCCGAAACACCTGTCGCAATAATCGTTCCGGCGCTTATCGCCCCCCATCGAGACTATAAGACTCGTCGTCTAGACACTCGAGAGAGAAGAAAGGCCGCTTCTTCTTCCTTTTTTTCTAATCCAAAGCGCTCTCGTATTTTCCACTTCCGAGAGCGGAAATCGCGTCCCTCTGATAATAGCTGGACATTATCAGGCGCGCTGTTGCGGGCTCTCTTTCTTTAATTAGGGGCCTCGTAAACAAGGACCGAGAGAGAGAGAGAGAGAGAGAGAGAGAGAGAGAGAGAGAGAGAGAGAGGGAGAGAGAGAGGCGAAAGTTGCCCGCGCGCGCGAGCGTTGATTGTACTTTATGGAATATGAATGGCAGGGCTATTCTTTCGAGATTGCTTTCGAGAGAAAAGCTGCGGGGAGGAGGAGAGGTAATTTGATACTTTCGCTGCTGTTGGGTGCGAGAGTTGCCGAGGATTAATAAGCATTTCAAGTGCATAGCGCGCGCGAGGTTGCGGCGAAGATGATTCTCTGGATATACGCGGTATCTGGGAGTTTAATTTTAGTGTTTTATTAGGTTTTGATGAGTCCTTGTGTATTGTTTAATTCTGCGATGATATTGTTCAGTATAAATCTGTTGTAGTTGGTCGTTGACTGATTGACTCGTTTGAACTGTCATGGCTATGTAGAACGACTTAATTAGGAATGTTAACATGGAAGCTCGGCCTAGAGGGCGTCTTGGTTCCTAGCCCCAAACCCGTGTTAAATGTATATCTATATATATGCTCACGGACACGCTCTTGCATGTGTGCGTTAGTTCACGTGATACATACACACAAGAGCCTGTCCGTGAGCATATATATAGATATACATTTAACACGGGTTTGGGGCTGGGAACCAAGACGCCCTCTAGGCCAAGCTTACATGTTAACATTCCTAATAGTTTGGTTTGGAGAATTAAGGCGAGAAATTTGAATCTTCTTATGGATTATATTTTGCATGCGTTTTAACAATGCTTTTTTATGCTATTATCGCTAAAACTATTATTTATTTTTCTTGTCATAGAACTGCTTGTAATTTGTATTTTTGTAATTTGTATCTGTGTTTTTGTACATACTTATTTTGTAAAGCAATAAACTATACTATCAAGGAATATGTAGTGTTAGGTTATGACCCGATATGAATTATACATAATTTGTCACATGACGGTCACAACCTAACACTAGGTATACGAATGGCATCAAAATTCAAGCGCCAAATTCAAACGTCATGAAACACAGATTTCAAAGTCCCTCATTCCCAATATCATATTTCACATTCAAGTCCTTCCACAAATCAACAAAAAGAATTCAATCCAAACTAACGCTGATATAATCCCTTTTCATTGCAGAGCGAATGCTCGCTGTCATCGGAGGGCTCAGGCCTGTCGGCGGGCGGCTCCTCGGGCTCGACAACGGAGGACGAGTCCGGCGGCGAGGTCGCCTGCAGCATCACCCTAATCGAGCGGCTCATTCGCTCGCATCCGATCTGGTTCCTGCCGGGCATTCAGCGCGCCGGCGCCTTTCACCTGCTCCAGGGCAAGGAGGAGGGGGTAAGTGCACCTATCGCTAACTGGCCGCAAGGAACTACTATAGGTGCGATGAACCTTCCGCGCGCGCGGCTCGCGATGAAATTCCGCGAGTAGACTGCGCGCGGAGAGATCATTGTCGTTCTTGCATAACAGGTGAATCCCCGAGGGTCGTGGGAATCGCACGTTTGTTCAATTGAGAGAGAGTTAAGGAGAGATTTTGTAAAATTAAATTTTATGCATAGAGGATAGGCCAGGTGGGTTCAGTCAACCCGGGCGCGAAATGTGTGTCTGCGAAAACGTGGTAAAAATAACGCCGAGTTATCGATTCGCGCCGGCGAGCGACGCAAATATAACTCTGTGACGACGGAACTCGTTTGACGGCGTGTGCGTACTCCAATTTTTTTCTGTGTAATAATATAATAATTTTTATAAATTGAGTCATTGAACGAACAAAACACGAATCGGATCAATCAAAATTACTCGTCTTCGCTCGAGCAACGCACACACCGACCACAATATAGACTGCATATAGTTACGTATCTCCGAAAGGAAACGACGAATCCGCTGTATATCTCCGCCGCTTCCAGCGTGAAAAGTGTGTCAATGCCTGCGCTGTGTCCAGAGCAAGAAAACATTCTATCCGAGCAGCGTATGTGCGGTAGCAGTGTGTCCATAGTACAGCACGTGCGCTGCGCGAACACAATGGATCGAATTGATGCAGCCGTTCATTAATAAATCGTCCGTGCCACCTACGCGAGTTCAGGGATATTGTTTATTGCTCTTGACTGATTTATGGGATCTATCAACGATCTATTTCTATCGTTTCTACTTATCCCTACGCGTTAAAAGCTAGGAGAATAGCGAAGAGGAAAAATTTGTAAACTGCAATCGATGAAATCCGAAATTCTCTATCCTCTATGCACTCGAAACGAAAACAAAAAACTGCCCATCACGCATCGTCAAGCTCTCTTCCGCGTCCGCGCGCATTTCAGCACGAACGTAGCTATGCACACTCCTACAGAGCGTAATCAGGCCGCATCAGCGTATTGTTCGGCGCATTGTTTTCCGGCATTGTCGATGCCGCGCCGAAAAACAATGCGCGCGACGAGAGAGAGAGTCGTTGCAATTACTTCGCCTCCCCCGAGAGCAAAAAGACTTGTCGTCGAGGGAGGCTCTTTGATACGGCGGACGAGTTTTTACGTTTCGAGGGATTTTGTGCTGCGGGAAGAGATGAGAATGGAAAGCTATATAGATAAAATTTTCATATTTTATAAAAGCAACTATAGTCATTATCTCGATTGACGTAAACGTGGTATTAAACAGGTCAACGCTTCGTCTAAATATCGCCGGCGGTGTTTACTATTTTTATAAATAAAGCCGCATCGATTAGCGCTTCGTCTATTATTAAAAATAACAACAGCGCCGGCATATGTGCCTTCGAACTGTGTGAAGGTTGTGTAAGCAGACTGTGAAAAAAAATGGCCTGTTTGAACAGTAATCGCGAAAGAAGCTCCGAACGGCTCATTGATCTCTATAGAACGCATCTAACAAGCCCACGCTCGTGTAGTGCACAAGTATTACGTGTAAGTTAATCTTAATATGATTTAATTGCAGAATTTCGTGGTGAGACAATCGAGTCAGAGCGACACGATGGCGTTGTCGGTGCGGCTGCCGGCCGGCAAAGGACCTTACATCGAGCATTACCTTATCCAGGCGAACAAAGGAAAGTTGAGCTTGGAGACGAGCGAAAATAGGTTCGACAACATCCCCTCCCTCATCGCCCATTACTCGCAGTGTTGGTGAGTGGAAATTTTTATATGAAATACGTCTTCGCGTCGCTTCATTCACCGCGAACAATCAATCTTACAAATCAATCTTACAGTAACCTGGTTACCAAGAATCAACCCCACATCACTTGCGCGCCCATAAATAACCAGCGCGCAAAGTAAGCAGCAAAGAAAGCTCGAGCGCAGCTCTATACCCTAGTCTAAAAGTACCTTCAGCCAGAAAGTCCGCAAAAAAGACCTCACACGTACACAACGAATGCCCCGATGACACATCGGGCCTCGGCCTCATTAACCGCATCCTCGGCTCTTTCCGCGCTATATATCCGCGACCATTCTCTAGCTCGCCTGTTTTTTTTTTTTTCTATTCTTCCACGCGGCAGAGCTATATTCTATATATACGTATACATGTGTGTCTACTATTTTCTGATGCGAATTTTCCCATCCGTACAGCGACGAGCTGCCGGTGCAGCTGACACTGCCGAGGGCGATGCGCGAGGCTAAGAATAGGCAGCAGCTCTCGTCGCTCGCACTGCTCGGCCAAGAGTTCTGGAGGTATCCGATGGCGAATCCAAAGCCGCCTGAAAGCGGCGGCAGCAGCAACACCTCCAGCCTCAGCAGCTTTCATGCCGGTAATGATGGATATGTCACTCCCTTACTGTATTTATGTTTTTAGACTCTTTTATATAATCGCGGATTCAGTATAGGGTTTTGAAAATAGATTTCACACGAAATTTTTAATTGCGTAACAATGATTCGCAGGCAACAACAACAATAACAACATCAACAGCCTTGGCACGCCGACGACTGAGAGCATCATCCTGAATCTCACGCCAATCTCCGCAAAAGACTCTCGTAAGTATGCGTAGAATTGTTGAACTAAAGCTTGGTACACGAACGTTTACTGATATCGATTTCATCGTTACAGCAACCACGTCGCCAACGAACACGCTGACGACGTCGACCTTCACCACCTCGATGCCCCGTCAACCGAGACCGACACCACCAAATACTCTGAACCTCACCACCTTCAACGAACCTCTGGACTCGAAGGCCAACAACAAGCTCTCTCCAAACGACAAGCTCTCTCAGCGTCTCGTATCGCCGAATCTCGTGCAGAATCTCGTGAGGTCGCCTTCGCCGATCGTCCACAACGTGGAGGCCAACGTCCTGAGCCCGGCGATGAGCGATACCAAGTCGTCCTCCTGCGAATTCGTCAGAGGCAGTCAGTTCACCTCTAGCAACTGCTCCATGACCTCGAATTTTCATCGGAACATTGCTGGATTCAACGAATTGGCGATCAAATCGGCATCGCCAGATGTGGTTCAGACGCCGGGGCATTTGAAAAGCCCGCCACCGCCGCCGCCCAGGTGGGCCAAACCTGGACCGCCGGTTGGACAGAACAACTTTACGGTTACGACTACCGTGACGTTTAATGTTAACCAGGGTGGTGGCAGTACTGTCCAGGTGCGCTAAGTCTTTGTTTCATAATTTTCATCAAAGCATAGTTGAACAGTGAATAACGGATGATATTTTTGTTGCAGTCAACACCATCGGACTCGAACACACCGTCACTTCTAAGTCCCCAGAGCGCTTCCTCGAAATCCCTAGGCTCAAATCCCTCGTCAAACTCAAAATCCTCGTCGACCCACTCGTCCTCGGCTGCCCTGTCCCCAGCAACTCCCATCCTCTCGCCTACCTCGAAACTCGTCTCTAACGGCACCAGGACACCTCAGGTCCTCTCCCCGACAACCCCATCCGGTACAGGAAAGTCCTCCCGACGACGAAGGGATCGGGACAACAGGAAGAACTCCCAGCACTATCAGGAGTCCGACATCATGGAGTCTTACTACCGAAGCTCTCCCGCTGACAAGATCTCGGACTACGAAGACATCTGGAACACCACTGACCAATCCAACCCGTCAACCTGGTCTCCGAAAGAGAGTCTACTCGCCAGAGTGACGAACAACGAAGACGTGAGAAAGGAGAGGATATTGAGTCCCGTAGAGAAGCTCAACAGGCTGGAACAACACGTTCAGGTTGGCAGTGTGAATGACAAGCTCATCATTAGGAACGACAAGACAAGTGTCAGCGAGAAGATGAGCTACAAGGAGGTGACCAGTCCGGAGTTCACCAGTTTCAAGCCACTCCAGGACCCGAAGAGTCCTGAGAGCACACCCTCGCCGGACGAGATGGCACTGGGGAAGCGGCCTGACCTTCTGTCGAGAGTTTGTGAGTTATCCTACATCATAAGATTTTTATATTTAAAATAGTTTAATTAAAAGAATTTTTACTGATCAATTTTTTTTTAACAGGTAGCGCAAATTCACTCAACAGTCCAAACTCCATCACACCTCCCCGCAACAAGCTCGGACTGATCCTGACACAATCCGAGAGCAACAGTCCCATGACTCCAGAATCCAAACAAGGTAGTCCTTTCTACGCCGAACCGGCTGATGCTCTACCTCGAGCAAATCTGGCCCTCGTAGCTCGTCGAAGACCACGACCCATCAACACAGTGGCCAGCAAGTTCAGACACAGTGAGCCCGGTTGGCTCCAGGCACAGCTCAACGGAGGCTGTCATCTTGGTGGCAATGTCTTGCATCCGATCGACTGGGATGATTCTGAGGAGACTGAGGATAAGACACCGTTGATTTCGTCGTCGGTGGACAATCTGGCGAAGAGGCTGAGTGGTAAAGAACAGAAAAAGTGTCTGCCCTGTGCCGCCAAACCCGTGCAGCCACCCAAGATCAAACCGAAGATCTTCAGTGATACCTCGTGGGCTGTTGACTCGAGCTGGGAATTCATAGGTGCGTTGAATTGTAAAATAAGTAGATTTATCAAAAGCGTCTTACAAATTTGTAGTGTAAAAAATTGAAGGAAAACTACTGTCATGTTTGATCAATTTGGAAAAATAATTATGCAACAAGCAAAATACAAATTTCATTCGCGTTCGCTTCTTAAAAGCGATTTTTTTATACATTCTATTCTCACAAGAATACCTTTTGTAGCTCAAGCCTTGAAAGTATATGTTCACCGCAAATCTTATTAACCATTGTGATGTTAATAGGTAACGATGCGGACGATTGCGAACCCGATTATGACTGTGATGCAGATTACGATGTAGGTCGAAAGTTCCCCGACGAAGAACATGACAAGTACATTGTACGCAATACCTTGACGGCTCAAAGTATCATATTACAGAGGTAAGTCGATGGTATTATAAAAAAGAAAGTTTTATTGCTCTACATAGACCTTGAAACCACAGTAAACAAATATCGAGTCTGTTTCTCGTTTTCCTTTCTCAATGTAAAATCTTTATTTGTGCAAAATATCCTTCGTGAATTACATTGAAATATTTGCAACGCAAATAAAAATTCCATTTCTCCTTATATTGATTTTTACATTAATTTATCGATTGCATCATCAACGAAGACAATGATGATTCTTCGCTGTCAGATGACAAGCTTCGTTATCATCGAATTATTGCGATGAATTATGAAATAAAAGACTCGATCGATAAAAGCTAATTTTTCTCAAAGATATCCATCGCAGATACTGCAGGAGACAATAATCGATCGAAATACATGCACACACAATGCAAGACAATGATTTTTTCATTCAGCCAAATTACTCCAAACGCATAAAATTACACGAGTAATTTTCTTCCCCAGATATCCCGAGCTGCTGAAGCCTCCGGACACGACCGAGAGCCTCTACAGCGACCGCAACTCCTCTTACGACAATGTGGAGAGGCGGCATCTTCACAACCAGACCAACATGACGACGACGACAACTCAGAGCTCGACCAGCACAATGACGACGACTCTGACCATGGATCCGCATAATCACAGGCACAGCTACGAGCCATCCGAGTCCGAAACGATACTTGACAGCGACGACAGCGACGTCGAGCGCGTCAAGCGCAACCGGAGCTTCAAGGAACGCTTCGATCCGCTTTTATGTGAGTTTCTGCTTTTCTTTATCATCTCTTCGCTTACGAAAAGTTTCCGGGCTACGATTACTGCAGGGACTTGAGCCGCAGCCAAAACAAGAACATTAGTCTTGGAAGATTCGATGGGGTGGGGCTTCGTCGATCAGGAAATCAGGAAGAAAGGATTGAAGTTGTGTTTGTTGATGAGCTTGGAGTTATTTAGTGGTATGGTCTTTCTTGGAGGGTAGTTTACTCGTCTCTTTTAGAAACTTTGCTACGCGAAAAGTATTTGGAATTGATGGCATGTGCGCTTCGAATCGATCGATGCATCGTATATTGGAAACTATGCTGATATTGGATAGTGTATCGTCGATCACATTGCGCAAGTTGATATGCAATACAACACGTGCCCTTAGCGATAAGGAATAGCTACAGTCGACACTTGGAAAAATTGTGCAAGAGAGAAACGCTGCCGGCGATCATTTTTGAAAATATGCGCAGACGCAGTGAATGAACTTTGTTTGTGCATCGACCGAAACGTACTTATATGCAGATTATTCGTTAAGCCCATATGCACAAGGTGTACACGAGAATATTGAACTTAGTCTTTCAAGTATACTTATTAAACTTTTATGTCCCGTTGTAATTAATCGATACAAGCGACCCCGACGAATAATAAAGATGATACTCGAACGAGTCAACAATGCATTTCGACGATGCGATCCAGATAAAATTTTATTACCGATAAATCAAGAGCACATTATATTCAATTTACGATGCTGAATTACGTAAAACGACGCAGTTTATACTCCCACCGCATCCTGGTTCAACGAAAACCGAAGAGGAAAGAGTGTGCGCAGACACTTTTACAACGAATTATCATCGGCAACGATGATTTATTAAAAAAAGGCCGCATTAATCTCCTGCTCTAAAGAAACAAAAGTGCAATTCTGCCAATTCATCTCGGTGCACAGTATGTGCACGACGAAAAATCGATCGGCATCGAGACATGTACGAGCGCAGTGGTGTTTATTTTTATTCGGTAAAAAGCGGTTCTTATCTAACTCGGCGATGTATACTTGCAAATAAACAAAGATAAAATCGTGCCATCTTTTGTCGCGGATGATGCAAAAAATGATTGTACTCTGCAGCGATGGGACAATAATAGAAAGTTTGCGGTTGGGGTGACGACAAGATGAGACTACGAAAAATTGCTGCCTATCGGTGTTATACGAGGATAAGTAATCGATCGAGACATAGTCGCTCGCTGAAGAAATAATTGTAACTAATCTGAAGAATAGTATAATTATATGATCAAAATTGTAATTCAGAAAATTAATCGTCGACATTTACAGTATCAAAAAAAAAAAAAAACTCAAGCCCCATCGTGACCAGGAAAAGATCATTGCCCCGCAAAAATCCAGGTCTCCGAACAAAAAAAAAGAATCTTCTCGTCGCCTCCTTAAGTGTACACTGTGTTCCACATAGCCACGCGCTCGTCACGCCGCGTGTCTGCCACTCAATTGCTCCGATAAAGTAAACCGTCAGATAACAACCCTCTACACTTGTTTGCCTTGTGTGGCTCGCGGGAGATCGACAGTAATTAGCGATAAGTAGCTGTACAGGAGGGGAATCGCCGTAGACGGAATTTTCGGCCGCGCGCCGAGCTCAGATTAGAATGACTCGCGATTTTTAGAAGGCGACTCACTCGAGGGGTGTCAATTAAGGCTGGTTAGTTACGCTTCTTGGAAGAGCTAATCGGGATCGATTGATCCGGTGTGACGATGATCGGAGATAGTGTGCGTAGTTTCGGCTAGTAATCAGATACGATTTGTGACATTGAGGTGTACAGTTGTTTGGTAGTAAAATTCTATTATCAATTTTAAAAGCAAGCCGAGCTTTTTCCTAATCTATAAGTACACGTGCCCGGTTAATACCTTCATTCAACAATAGAGCTGCATCACTATCGCGCGCTTCGCGATAACCATCGATCGCACACTCGATCTCTTCCTTCGTATAATATTGAAAAAGAGGCAAATAAATAGATCTCTCGGCGATTCGCGAGCTGCTTTATTTAACTTAGATGCAAGAAGCGCAAATATCAAAATTAAAGTGCATCTAACCCGATAAGCTTATCTGTCTTTCCGCCAATGATTCTCGGTTTAATTATAGCAAACAAAAAAAAAGAAGATGACACATGAATGTAATGTGGACATGATTCTGATGAAGCATGTGTGTATCCAAAATCGTTTGATCAGCGATGAGCTCATACCGATCTACATACCGATTCCCTTAAGTAATCACAACATCTACAACGTGGAATATTGCCGAAAATTCAAATCATCGTCAACAACGCTGTACGTGAAAATATTTACTCGATCGAATCGATTGCTATACGTAAAAACAATCTATGATAAAAAAATTTCCTTTCGCTTCAGATATCTGAATGAACCCATTGCACTCTGGAATATCGAGACAGTAGAAATCCTGCAGAAAATATACAGCTATAAGCTAATTTAGCTAACCCCAGATAAGACACGCGCTAATACCCGCATATCCGATCGTATATACAGCGCTCGATAACGGCACCCCTTTTTTCATGCCTAAAGTGTGCGCGGCTCTCCGGAAAATATCGAGGCGGCCTAATCCACTTTTCTCTCGAGCCACTCGAGCCTATACTCACGTACTCACCTTTGAGATATTGCTGTGTATATAGAAAGAGAGAATTTCGCGAGATGGTGTTTTTTCGTTTTCATGAAGATTTAGAGTCGATCGAACCGTGTATGTACCGTAATGCGTGAGGGTATATAAAAATAACGAAGAATTATTACGAGTTTATTCTCGTAATCGGCGTAAACAAACGGATCACAAAACTGCGATCGAGAGTTGCACTATATGCCAATCAGTGCATTATTATTGTTACAATATTTACTACGAAATTGAAAAATTGTCAAGCGCCGATAATCAATTAATTTCAGTTATGCGTTTGATAAGAGATTAGAGTGCAGTTCAAAGGTTGAAGAATAATGTCTGTACAATACACGGCTGACCTTCCGCAAAGCTTAAGTCCCATCGAGACGATCTTGCGGGAATTTCGCGTGTCTAACTTTGAACTAATTTATCAAGAATATTCTCGTTCAAGTGGAGATACTGATATTGATTTTATCGATCGTAGCAATTGTGCTTTGATTTTTGTTACGGCAATTTTCTTCAAAACACGTAATAAAAATTAAAAAAATAAAATTAAAAATTCGTACACAGAGTTTTTGCGCAGTAGAAACATTCGCTCTATTTGCCAACAAAGCGCACAAGGCATAACAAAGTATAATCGTCAAAACAGAGAGTCTCCCACAGCACTGATGTATCGTGCATCATCATCAAAGTGAATCACGATGACGCTGACCCTGACCGACGTTTTTGTTGCCTAAAAGAACGAGGTCAACAGCAGCTTTTATTAAATATTACACCTGATATACTGATCAACTTTCTCGTTCAGATTAACTAAAGATAGTACCGACTATTTGAAAGACTGAAAAAATCAAAACGCATTATAATTCCGTATAAATAAACGGTGTTTACTAATTTTCAGTCATATGCGCGGAGAACGATCGAAGAAAAGCGAGATTAATTGCTCATGTAATCATGCGCGAGCGTACAAATTGAACTCTGAAGATAATATAACAAACTCCTCAAAAATTCTCGGCGAAGATGACGTTAAACGCGGCGTTGTTGCATTATATAATTTGGATGTTAAAATCGCACTGGCCTGTTAACGATAACTTCTTAATTAAGTATATATTTATATTCCATATACACACACATGGCCGTCAGATAATTAATTCTCGATCAAAAATTGGGACAATACACAGGGATAAAAATAGAGCTCGATCGACTTTGTCTTCCTGAAAAGGCCTGTTCGAGTGAGTAACTTGGTTTAAATTATAAACTAGGATTTTCGTTTGCCGTATCCCTGGTAGCAGCGTTCCCGAGAAAGTACCTGGAAACTACCGAGAGGTTTCAAATCTAGCAGGTTTCCAGGGTAGAATCTAGATGAAAACCCCGATAAATCAGACATGATTTCTGGAAGAAATCTCGGTAGAATTTTTTCTCCACTATGATTTGTTCATATAACCTTACTTTTCACACCAATGATCCTGCTCTTTATTGACATTGTTTGAAAATATTCATGAATTGATGAATATATATATACCCTATAAATTCATCTACAATGTCTTTTAAAGGGGAAACATGATTTTTAAGGTGCACATTAATAGTGGAAACCTAACCCTACACATGCATGCTCTCATACATGACAGTATGTACAGCAGCATTGTATAATGACTGACTTTGTATTATTCAAGTGCAATTACTGTGTGAAAAGTGTCATCGATGCTCAAATTCACCAATGATGAGGTTGGCATAGGTATTTCAATCTCATCAGTATGCGAGCGCAGTCACTGTCAACCACCAAATCTCTCATAATCATGCTAAATCCATAATATTGAAACTTGATGTCTGTTCTTTTGCATTAAGACTTGTTAAATTATTTAGAAACAGCCTGCCATCTTAGTTTTCACTTAACAGTCTTAGTTTGGCTATGCACCCTGAACCCTATGGCTTCGGCGTCAAAAAAATGCAGGTGGATCTATACATGAAAGTCGAATTCATATCAGCTAGAATGAATTCAACTCAATATATTGTTACAACATGCCAACACAAATTAAGTTGCAAAATTTCAGCCCTCTAGGTATGATAGTTTTCAAGTGAGAGCCAAAATAAAATAGTGAAAAAAAGTAATCAAAATCAATAAAATTTGATTTTGTTCTCACTTGAAAACTATCATACCTAGAGGGTTGAAATTTTGCAACTTAATTTGTGTTGGCATGTTGTAACAATATATTGAGTTGAATACATTCTAGCTGATATGAATTCGACTTTCATGTATAGACCCACCTGCATTTTTTTGACGCCGAAGCCATAGGGTTCAGGGTGCATAGCCAAACTAAGACTGTTAAGTGAAAAATAAGATGGATTATGAGAGATTTGATGGTTGACAGTGACTGCGCTCGCATACTGATGAGATTAAAATACCTGTGCGAACCTCATCATTAGTGACTTTGAGCATCGATGACACTTTTCACACAGTAATTGCACTTGAATAATACGAAGTCAGTCAGTATACAATGCTGTACATACTGTCACGTATGAGAGCATGCATGTGTAGGGTTAGGTTTTCACTATTGGTGTGCACCTTAAAAATCATGTTTCCCCTTTAAAAGACATTGTAGATGAATTTATAGGCTAAATATTCATCATTCAACATTGACTGAAACTGTGAAAACTGTAGTTCTGTTTGCTATGCTATTCTGCTGTATAATATAGCAGACAGCCTCTACAATACGCGTCGTATACTTCTAGTATGCCTGTGCCTGGCCTGAACCGTACGCGCATGCGCACAAAATTAAGAGAACTTTTGCTACTTGGGTTTCAGCGTAGAAACTACTCGTATTTCTCGACGGATTCTGGGTTTCATTTCTACCGAGTCGCTAAGGAACGGGCCAGAACTTATCGGCCATTTGCTACCAGGGATGGTAAAATATTTTGCTATGCATATAGTTTTCCTCACTTCGTAAACGAACATTAAGCAAACGATTTATTAGCCCATGAAGGTAAGATCCTTCGAATTTTCGATACAATAAAATCTCTGGAATAAGCAGTGCGCACGACGAAAACGACGAAATAATTAGCGCGGATTTCGTCCCCTCGACAGTCAGGGAAATACTGCACATTAAAAGTTCATACCAGGCCTACAGCTATTTAGAAAAGGTCGAGGGGACCGCCTAATCCCCCGTAAAGCCCTTAACCTGCGACGCAGTATAACGATGTAGTTTACTGTTTTGACCTGCTGAAATGCGGGGGGTCTAAATTGCACTGGATTTCCGAATTTTCGATGCGTTTCAAATTGCTTCGGTCGTATTGCTCGGATCTTTCGAGGATAGATACTCAATGGCTTCAGAGAAGGAAATCTTAAATTAAAAAAATTTAGTATTGCCGATAGTTTGTTATATTTTGACACTGAAATAGAGATCGAAAACTAGTACTGAAGTCATGGCCAGTAGTAGTAAGTGCGAGAACCCTTTGTTTTGATGCTGCCATTGTACTAATTCTGATTCACAAATTAATCACTGATTCGCTTTTATTAATTGTATTTCGACGACCGAGGAGTGATTCATTTTCGAGTTTTCTATTTTGTCGTGAACTAATTTTCCAATAAGAGCTCGTTTAATAAATTGGAATAAAAATCTTAATCGCGTCGCGACAGGATTTTCAATTAAATGTAGATTAATAAATAACGCCGGAAAAGTAATTGCGAAAAATGGCATTTTCTCACGATCGCTAAAGTATAAAGTATCAATTTATTGGCAAAGGCGACGAAGTAATTTCAATAACAGCATCATAAATCTCAACGGAATTGTATCCGTATCGGGAATGATGCAAAACCAAATGCAGTTTACATTTATTTCTCGGAACAATCGATAAATTAGGAAATTTCTCCGAAGAAAATCAAAACAATCCTTCGTCAATCAAATCTCGCCATATTCTCATCGGCTATACGTTATATCCTCAAACACAAGCGTATCGTTGTTTTCGCCTCAGCGAAATATTTTCGCGCTATATTTTACCAAAACAAATAAGAAACGGAAAAAAACTCGTGCTTAGGGCGAGAAACTCAGCCGAGAAGACGATGATGCAAACGACGGCGAGAATTACGTCGTCAACGCACAATCAGTGAAAATGCACTTCCTACGGGAATTTCGTAATGCGTAATCGTGTAGGCGTCACAGATCCAAACACACACACATACATATCAGTTGTCCAAACAGTCCGTCATAGAGCTTTTGAAATTTAGTCTGCGATCGAAGCTCATGCATAACAAACGATATAGGATCTTCTCGTTGACTCAAGATCATCCGATTGTGCACATGCGCTCTAAAACTATTGTATTTTCAAGAGGATTAGCCGCGAGAGATTATTTTTTCATTCTTCATACGCGAGAGAGATTACTTTTCTATTGTATGTCGAAGGTGATCTTACGTAAGGAATAGATAGCCGTACGAGATAAGAACGAGTTTTAAAACTATATCGAGATTAAAAAGCTCGAATTTTTAATCGCGAAGAAATTAATTTGACGTTAGATATAGGCGACACTTTTTTCCCCGTATCTCGAAGCCTTAAATCAATTAGAATCGACACGTCCCTGGTAGAAAATTAACGGTTCGAATTTGCTAAGACCTTTAGACTTAGGTAACTGTTTTAACAGTTGCCAAGCTAAAATTTAACAAAAAATGTGGCTTAGGAACCGCTAAGTTTCCAAGATGTCTGACGGAGGCTAATTTGAGGTTACGAGGTTAGGATAACCACCAGCTAAATGAATCAATTTAATTTTATTAATATTTCAATTTTTTACATTTAATATAGTCCTATTCTACTATCTGAACAAGGTTTGTATGATACGCATGCACTGCACTTCATTTCACTTGACCGTACCAAGTCATGAACTGTTATTTCATAATGTCATGCTGTCTGATCAAATAAAATAAATATAAATTGTTTGTATTAGCAAACTAAATAGTGCAAAATGCCTTATTCAACAAGACTAAACTAAAAAAGAACCCATTCAAATATTCATTGTGGTTTCGAGTACATAAGATAAGAATTTCACAAAATCAGTCAATTAAAGTAATAACACAATAAATATTATTGATGTGCACTCTTTTTGAAAATTCCAAGTGCTGATTAATAAGTTCAAGCAATCTTTATTGTATTATTACTTTAATTGACTATTTTGAGATTTTGGTCAAAAATCACAGATGCCAAGAAAAATGTGAAATTCTTACCTTATGTACTCGAAACCACAATGAATATTTGAATGGGTTCTTTTTTAATTTAGTCTTGTTGAACAAGGCATTTTGCACTATTTAGTTTGCTAATACAAACAATATCTATTTATTTTATTTGATCAGACAGCATGACATTATGAAATAACAGTTCATGACTTGGTACGGTCAAGTGAAATGAAGTGCAGTGCATGCGTATCATACAAACCTTGTTCAGATAGTAGAATAGGACTATATTAAATGTAAAAAATTGAAATATTAATAAAATTAAATTGATTCATTTAGCTGGTGGTTATCCTAACCTCTTAACCTATCTAGATACAACTTAAATATATTATCTAAAAATTGTTACATGTCCTTTGCATATCCTAACCTTTTTTCAATTATACTCAACCATATAGGTAAATTTATATTTATTAATAAAAGTTTTAACCTGACAATTGTATACGTATGGCTAGTAAACTGAATTTAAACAAATTAACTGCAAGGAGCTGTGCATAAGCTTCTATTACAGTAAGCGGTTATTTAGCGGTTTTCTAAGCGGTTCATTGACGTTATTGGTTAAATAAGCCATTGCTAAGCCATTGAACCGTTGACATTTCTACCAGGGGTCCACGTCCTAAATTTCAAGTTGAACAAACTCAAGTTGCTACTGAAAAATCTCACAGATACCTATCTTTCACGCGACTCTTGTCGATAGTCAAACCGATTCAACGTGAATCGACGTGCAGTACACATAGGGAAAAAATATCGAAGCTCATTTACGTCGATAAGTGCAACTGCACAAGCCCCCAACGATCCGAAAGGCAGAGCCGATCAATGCGACGATAGCATACGCATCCGGTCTCGAAACAAGCGTTCGATAAGATATACACAAGCATCAGGTAGACGATGCATGCAGCCAATGACACGCGAGTTTTCTGCAACGAGCCCCGCTTTTTCTTCTTCTCTTGAGTTCGTTGGCGCGCGTCTAGATACGAATTTGAATTTCCCGCTCGAACGCTCAGACGATCGATCAACGAGCGAAGTGCTCGCATTGTTTTTATTTATAAGGATTTTCTCCTTACATTAACTGACACATTCGATATTACGATAAAGCGCATCAGCTTCAACTCATACACGCATAGCGACAGACAATGTTTGCGGATCTACTACAAGCGTCTTCTTTTTTCACGGATCGTCGGCGTGTCTCGCGTCTTTGTCCGGTTCGCTTTTTGTATTGGCTGAGCTGCACAGATTAGATTGGAATTCCTCGCGATCGATGGACGAATCGTCCGTGAGCTCGCCTGTACGTGTAAGCGTGCGAGATATGGATGTGTGCGTTCGCTGGCGTTTAAAAGTGCAGTTGATCGATCTATGATGAATCGGTCGCGCGCGCGCGCTCTTTTATGTTTGCTCTTTTAAGCCGATGCGTAAATCTGTATGCGTAGGAGAGAAAGATAGAGAGAGAGAGAGAGAGAGAGGAGAGAGAGAGAGAGAGAGAGAGAGAGAGAGAGAGAGAGTAGCCTGAAGAGATAAGGACTTTTGCGCTCTGGGTTCTCGGAATCGGATGTTAATTGTTGGACGGATTATGGGATTTTGAGAATTTTCGCTTCGAGTAAAAAGTCGATAGAGAGTAAAGACTGGAAGAAAATTAAATCAAAATGATAGATTATTTTAACATCGAAAAGTTATTATTGGCAGCACATCGAGTTACGTTGAGATTAGATCGGTATCGGACTTTCGTTCGAAAATTTAATGTCGAGTCCTCGCGCTCGAACAGACGCGATCCGATCAAATCTTCTTTCTAATAGTTCTTTTGGGTTATGGAATGACAGATTTCCTGTTTCCTCTGAAAAACAAATCACAGAATTGTTATTTAGAGTACAAACTTTACCTGGAAATAAACCGCTATCTATTTCGACTCATAACGATGGAAATACCTGCTCGGAGCAAGTGCTGTTGATTCATCTTACCCATAATCCCATAATTACAAAATTTCGAAAAATAAGTACACGAGTAAAATAGTATAATTACCGATCTAAAATTACTATTTCATCGAGAGAGGCACTTCAATGCCAGTCGTAAAAATGTACCCGTTGAAAAATAAGTGGCCCATATCTGATGACCCGATCGTCTCTATAAAACTGGATCGCGATCTTAACGCGATTTTTCCTCGAAAACTCTAGAGCAGCGTTTAACACGCACTGATAATCGCGTTTAGCCAAATAGACCAGCGGATGTGCCGCTCAGTCTCCCTCTCGATGGTATAGTCATTCACGCGTGAATTGTACTTACAAAATTGTAATTGAATTACGTATTTTAATCAATATTTTTCTATTGGGCTACTGCGTTTTAAGCTATTTATCGAAAGTATAGACAGACAATAAAAAAATACACATAATCGTAATCTACTAGCTATCGTAGTTTCAATCTAAAAAAAATTACATGAACGTATAGTTATTAAATTCAAAATGGATTCCCCCGATAAATAAGAGACAATAAAAGAATACACACTTATCGATCAGAATTATTTTCTTCGAACTATAAAAAGCGTCATTTATTTTATTTTATTTTATGTATTATTATCATAATGCAACGCTACAACATCAAATTTGTAACAATTCGACACTCCAAAAGTAGTCTCGATTTTGACCAGGATAAACCGTTGGATGATTATCGAATCACACGCACACACATCGTAGATCTCACGATCGCAGATTATTTCGTCTTAGGTCAAGAATAGTTATCTCAACATCTCGTCAGCCTCAAAATGCAAAATTAAAAAAACCACGACGGTGAAGAAATCAACGAGCAAAAAGTACGCAGGGCTGAAAATAACGGAAACCGAAAAATCCTCGCAAGTACAGCCCACAGCCACCCCACCCCCCCCCCCCCCCCACCACTGCACAAAAGTCCGACACGAGCCGCCGAGTAAGTACCTCACAGACACTCAGGCATCGTAATCTCTCCGCTGTAGGCGTAACCCACACTCTCTCATCCGCACCGACGCGTACTTAGCGGCGTCGTTCGTCCGACGAGCGATCAGTTCGTATTCGCCTCTCCAGAGCGACGCATCTGGTAAATACACCGGCTTGTATACACCCAGTATACAAATTCAGTTGCGCGCAGTGTGTTATTATCCGCGTATCCCAGAGTTCGACTCTCGCAAAGGACGAACGTTATCGTAGATTTATCCAACGACAACGCAGATCTCAACAGGACGATTAATAATTCCGATTATTAAGACAGTCGATAGTGCGAGAAGTTATTATTGCCTGAGCAATAATATCGAAGCTGTACGACAGTGCGACGAGGAATCGACAAGCGCAGATCGGCTGCAAAAGAGAAAAAACGAGAGAGACAGCACCGGGAAATCGGCAGCTTTTGCATCCAAATCTCGCCACTTATGAAGGATCCTCGCTCTCTGGTCCAGGTAGCTGCGGAGCTGGCCGTAAAGCTGGCTAGACGCGACCTGTTGGGCACAGGAGCAGCCGGAATCATCAGGAGACCGGTACCGTCGATGGACCGAGCGCTCACCCACCAGCTGCAGAGGTTGTACGCGGCAGCCGCGCGATTCGTCCACTGCCTCCCTTAAACTCCGGACGTCGCTGTGCAAAAGGACATAGTACAGCCTATACTATCCTTTGGCCTACATCTGGTGTCGAGATTCGAGAGTGCTAGTGAAGGACCGACACGAGGAGAGAGATTCAAAGAAGACACAAAGAGACACATCGACGACCCTGTCGTTAGTTTTTTTTTTTTTTTCGGCGTCGAGGAAATTAAATTTTCGTACACTTACATCGACGCATAGCTTAGTATAATAGTAGTTGACAAGTTAGAGGGACGATTTCTCAACGGATGGATATCGAGCCGAGAGAGTTGGAGGCCAGCGTGATCATGATCACCAGCGGCAAAACTCTCAGCTGCTCGTGCGCCAACGAGTTCAGTGTCGAGCGCAAGAAGTTCTCCATCAAGACCCGCAGGATATTCCAGAAGATCAGCAAGTGGTTCCAGGAACTCTGCCAGAAGTTCCACAGGAAATGTAAGGAAAATTTCAACGACGAAAATTCATCGCAGCGATAGAGCGATAGTAGCGATGCGATAGAGTTTGCGATTTTATAATATTTGATAGGTTTTGAATTTTTTTTCTCGAACTCGTAACTAGCTTCGAATCCCTCATAATTTCGCAATTTTTTAACACAAAGCATGAATAATCAAACGCCTGATTTCGATTTCAGCACCACCTCGGCTGCAGGCACTGAGGAACCGCGAGAACGCGGGCAACTGCTCCGGTGCCGCCGGCGCGGCGATTCGCGCCTATGCGCTGCAACTCGCCGCCGACAAGACGACCACCTTCTCGCAGAACATCGAGAACTTCATCCAGTGCACCAAGGAGGGCAAGGAGGCCTCGCCTCACGTTGTCATGCGCAACATGCGCCAGTTCATGTCCGGCATGAAGAACTACTTGGTGAGTGCATGACTCCGTTAAAAAAAAAAATTATACAGGATCTCGTGTTGAAACAAGATCGATTTTCTGATTAAATTTCTCTCCGTTCCAAAGGTCAAGCACGGCGAGCGCGAGTTCGAGAAGGAAGTGGAGAAGGAACGACTGAAGCTCAAGGCCAACGAGTTTCTTAACCTCGACGCGATACTCGAGGGCGTGATGATGTGCCTGGTGGTGAGGCCACTCCGCGAACACGTCTACAGACTCTTTGTCGAGCACTACGCAGCCAACGGCTCCATCCAGACACTCGCCGACAGTATCCAGCTTGCCCAGCCCAAACACATTCAGGATCTCGGCGTTCGAGTAAGTTATCTTGTCGGCTCCATCGCGCATATTCAGTCGTGCAGATGTACCGTTCGATAGACGCACGTAGAACGATAAGCGAGCGCTTATAGGCGATGACATAAGAAGGACAAATTCCTCGTATGATAAGTCTGTAACGTAGCTAATGGTTTAATGTCTCTCCCTCTCTCTCTCTCTCTTGCAGCCAAAAATCATTCCACCGACGGACGCGAGCTTGGACCGCATCCTAAAGTACATCGAGCGACTGCAGAAGGCCGACTCGCCACTCGAGAAGCTGGAGAACCTCCTGGCTGCTATCTCTGCCATTTTCAATTCGGTGAGTCCATCCCCCTCGATCGCTGTCGGCTTATCGGAAATCTTTTCGCCCGCTCGTAAATCACCGCGAGCACGCGTAGGAAACAACAAAATGTCTGTTATTTACAATTATCTTATCGAAGCATCGGATGGAGAAAGCCAGTTGTTTTAATTCTGCTCGAATTCCTCGTTGAGTATATAAGCGACTTTGTGGGAAAATAAAATAACGATGTTTCACTTGCAGGTAAAGCATGCGAATTCAGGCAGACCAGTGACCTTGGGAGCTGACGATCTGCTGCCGCTTCTCGTCTGGGTCTTGGTACGAGGCAAAGTCGTCGACGCGGAAATCGAGGCCGAGTACATGTGGGGCCTGTTGCACCCCTCGCTGCTCACTGGCGAGGGTGGCTACTACCTCACGACCTTGTCCAGCGCCGTGCACGTCTTGAAGACTTTCAAGTCTAGTCAAGGGACCATGTCAACCGTGAACGTCAGTATCTCCGTGACAATAATATAAACTATACGTGTGGACTATATAAACTAATTTTTTCTTCGCCATTCCAGCAGGGATGCGGAACGCCGGACTGCTCGTCGGTCCTTCGCGTCCTGGTACCGGACGAGCTGCATGGTTCCCTCAATACCAGAACACTGCCAGTCCGACCGAACATGAATACCCGCGACGTTTGTCGGATTCTCGCGCACAAAATACGATGCACCAACCCGCAGGACTACGGCCTCTTCAAGCTGGTCCAGGGAGAAGGTAAGCGAGCGTTTCTCTCTCTCCTCTGCTTCGATGACGATTTTAGTTTTGCTGTACTAACGACGCAATTTTTGCTTTCCAGAAACGCTTCTCGGAGACCACGAGTGTCCTCAGGAGCTGTCGCACTGCCTGTTCGCGTTCAAGCGGATCGACGCGAAAATCGCTTGGCCCAAGACCACCGGCAGCTCGAACGCCGGCAGCAGCGCAACGAGCAACAACATCGGCGCCTCCTGATCGGCCGTTCTTCCGCGGCGCGCCGCGAAGATCCTGTCTATAAATCTGTATTAATTATATAGAGACTAAGATGGAGGTGGACACGTGGAAAAGTTATTGATAAGATGCGCGAGAATCCGTCGGCAGTGGGTATGAAGAATGTCGCTCCCCTGCCGTACTGATATTATGTTATAATTATTATATATAAATATATTAGACGATATAAACCAAACAAAAGTATATAAAATTAAAAAAAACAAAGGCCTTTCTTACTTCCTCCGACTTCATTTCTCCAGAACCGAGAACGGCTTTGTGTATTGAACGGGAGGCTCGCGGTGAATTTTATTGTTTCGAATAAAGTATGACTTATACTGTACCGGTCTGATTTTGATTGATTTTGTAGAATTATTATGAAAATTAAAATCCTCAAATATGTGATTTTTAAGCTGATATTTTCAATACATAAAATTGACTTGTCATCGTTACCTTATGTACTCAATATTAATGAAAGAAATCTCGAATTTCTTTTTTCATGTGTTTCAAGTCTAAAAATGTATAACTATCGAGAAGTAACTGTTCAATTTCGTACATGTGAATTATATCCTACCTTCAAAGAATTAAACTTTTTAAGGACGCAAATTGATCAAGTATTAGACGTGTGATAATGCGAGAACATATTGGTGTTCAATTAATAAGCCTCAACCTGTGTCTTTTCAAGACTTGCCTAAAGCTTTTTCTATGTCGTTTTATCGCGACAAATTTTAACAAAAAACACGAGGAGAATCACGATAATCACTTTCACGCGCATACAATTAGATAAAGATGAAATAAACCGATTTTTATATGGGAATAATCCCGTCGCGTGGACTTGCGAATGTGTTTCGGGAGATATTATTTTGAAAAAAGTCCTATACTAGCAATAAACGGTATTTTCGCAAGATAAAATTATAATGACGGCAGTTATGACTTTTATTTTACATCTCATCATTTTAGTCGCTAAGGTTTAGTAATCGCATTGTTCGTTTTTCAATAAAATATATTTCTGTATAAAATACGTAAAAATAATGTATACAGATTTCGTAAAATCATTAAAAATTATCAATTGTAGCAAAAGAAATCCCATATTTTAAGCTACTTACACTAAGTCGTAATAAATAAGGAAAACATAATCAAGTAATATTCTTCGATGTTTGTACTACCGATTTTCTAATATACTGTACTTCAAATATTTGTTCGGTATACTTTTGTTTAATACAAAATTTATACCAAAAACGTAATGCTTTCTTTCGAAAATTCTTCGCGCGCATTGATTTTTCAATAACAATAACAAACATTTCAGCGATTCTAATATGCAGTGTTGTCTGACAATCATTTAACCCATAGTAAATCGTTAGAGTATAAAATATGGCAGTTTCTGATTCTACTGCAAAACAATTGATTCTCACACGAGTAGAGAATCATCTTTCGTACGAGTGTCGAACATAATTTTTCAACGTTACGAGCATAAGGTCTGATTTTGTGTTCACTTTGGTGTGCGTAAAACTAGTACTTTAAGCAAAAATTGTTGAAAAGATTATGTAATGTCTAGTTTATACAGTATGTAAAATACAAAAAAAATCAATGATAACATTAAAATTATATGGACATTAAGATTTTAATTTGTGCATCATCATTTACAACAGTAGAATCATTTAAAGGAATCTCTTGTGTAGATTTATCATTGACTTTCTTGTAGAAAATTTTTTAACATAATTAAAAATATTTTATCCAAAAATTAAGCACTGTGTGGAAATTGTACGACGATGGTGTGCGTTTAAAAGTTGTTAAAAAATGGCGTTGTTAATTAACGGCGGTTTTTAACGCCATGCCATAAAGAACAACTTATGACACGCGTATCGAACATTATTCTATATCATTGACTAGCATAAATCCGCTTCCACACTGACACGTGGTATTCGATAGCTGTTCAATACTTATGACATGGATAGGCGTGACATAAATGCGGATTTATACCACGCAGTGCTATATAAATTATTACACAAGTATATGATTGAACAACTAACGAAATTTGACAGGCAATTGTATGCAGTGATCATTTGCTGTTTTCCTTTTAACATTTACATTTCTATTGCTGCATAAAATCTTTGTAATATCCTAGTCAAGTGGTAAATACAGCAATATCTACTACATTGTGAAATACTTTCTGTAATGCAATAAAAACGTAATTTAATTATTGTAACAGTGTATTATTTTCATCGTCAAATTATTCGTGTAATGTCATTGATATTTTTGTTTGAAAAAACTTGCATGTAAGAAAATATTTAATAATAAAAATTTTTGTACAATCTCTAATATATTACTTTAAATATCCTGTTGTATTCCTAATCTTCCTCAATTATTATTTCTCTTAAATTTTATTTTCATAACTAAAACTTTGCGATAGATTTTGTTTCGAATGAAAGATTTTTTCAATATATATCTTAAAAACTTTATAGGTTACACGTGATCTTTTAACGTTTAATCAAGGTTTATTCAAAACATATTATCGGCTAAAACTTAAAATAATATTGCCACAAAATTCGATGAAATAATTCAGAATGTTTGGAGATTTTAATATAGCACCAAATAACTGATTCAAAATAATATCGATCTGTATAAAAGATAATGATAAAAAATAATTTTGAGAAGATTTTCTACCTTTGCTTAGTTAAGAGAACTCAACTATTTTAAACAAATTTCGATGATAGAAAACTATTGATAAAAGGCAGTGTCTGAGTTGCTAAATTTTTCTTAACTAACAGCTTTAAACTAGAAAAAAATTTCCATCAATAATGTTAGAAACACTTGGCACTTATTTAAATAAAATGTTTACACTTTTAATTACAACTTTAAAATCAATATTTTGATAAACTATGAATGCCTTGAAAATAGCGTAAACACAAAGGATAACTGTACAAAATATTGTGAATGCGCATGGAACTTCTGATATTTAAAGTATTTTGATTGAAATTTTACAAACATTGTGATATCAAGCATCTAATGGTCAAATTAGTTAAAAATTTACAATAATCTTTGATTATTAATGAGGTTTAGAATATAAAAAGTTCTTGAATTTCCAGAATGTCTTAGGAAGAATTATAGATTTAAGTGCTGATAAATAAATAAATTATTCAAAATATTATTTCACGCATTTTATTATCGTACAATACGAAGCTTAAAATTATAAAACAATACAAATGTAACAATGAATAAAAACTTAACACTTATACACATACAAAATAGAAAGATAGTATAATTATCTCAGGGGATTTTCAAATGTTGACAGTACTATTTACATATAACTAAATATTACCTAAATCTAGCCTTATTCTAACATAAAATCCTTAAAAAATATATTTATAAACATAACACATAATTACAGCTGTCGGAAATATAAGTAATAAATTAAAAATCACATCTTATTAACTAATCCTAGATATTTTATAGTAAAAAGATGGATATCTCAGGTGATTTTCAAACATTGATATATCAGAATGCATTTTAACATAAAAAACAAGATATTCATCTTATCGTTTTTACAAAAATCTCTTCCCTAAATCACATATAAATGAGAAGACGAGAATACCGGTTATTTTAAATATTGGCAACTGCAATATACTACATTTATAAATTTTGGAGATACAATAAACCGAAACAATATAACTATAGGTAAATTGTAAACGTTGAGACGATACAAGCTGTCTTGACTTCTGATTCTGCTTGTGCCAGCTGCTATCCGGAATCTTCATCAATTATAATCTATAAAATAAAAAAAAACAATCAATATCTCAATGTATGCACATGTTAGTACAAATTAATGTCATAATGTATCAAATGTAAAAACTTATAATTTTTTGCCAGAATCGATCCATCGACATTAAAAATTAATTTTAGCTACTTGATAATAAATATGTAAGAGAATATCCTTTGTGTAATTTAAATTTTCTTGTTGAATATTTTACATGAAAGAAACCAACTTCATAAACTAATAACATGTTTCTGCTATTACCCTTTACATATGTATCGAACATCTATATATTTTGATTAAATTTTGTTTAAAACCTTAGATTGAATTATATTAGTAGTTAGCTTAAGATTATGTTAAAGTTATCAATAACTTTATCAATAGTTGAAAATCCCCTGAGACCATTATACTATCTCTTTATTATGCTCAATTTTAATATAATATTAAATAAAATATTACATTATTAACTTATTATTGTGTATAGGCATATTATTTTTATAAATAAATTATTAATAGTAATCAAATTTGATAAACTATTAAAAGCAGACAGCACATCTGTACATAGAGTACTGTACAAAACAGTTAAGGTTTAATTAAATTAATTTTTTTTTTTAATTTAATGGCTAATTAATTCAATATAATTTAATTTTGTTAGTTAATTTAGTTTGATTATTCCAGCAACGCCGGAAACGAAGAAAGTTGTAAAAGTTGAAACGCAAGATGCCGAACACGAAGAACATTCGAGAATAAAAAAGAAGCTAAAGAAAATTATAAAGTAAAAGAGAAGATTGAAATTCAAGTAGATGAAATGGAGAAGAAAGAATTTGCTATACCGGTGTTTGATAAAGAGGATTACAGCATGCAGAAGAAGAAAATTACGATGTTCTTAAAATTAAAAAGGGTCATGAACTGATAACTAGACAAAAAGTCGCAACGAAAGATAAAGAGCCAACTGAGGGAAAGTTAACCCCTTGGTCAACTCTCTTAATACCCCCAAAAGTTTAAATATTGCAATTAAGTACAATTGCTGTAATTTAGTTACAGTTAAGTAAACTTCTTTAAGGAACCTCCCCTGAGATTATTATACTTTCCTTGTAGAAAGTCAGTTAAATTTAAGTAAACTTCTTTTAAGAACCTCCCCTGAGATTGTTATACTATCTTTTACGAAAGTAAGTTAAAATTAAGTAAACTTCTTTGAAGAACCTCCCCTGAGATTTTTATACTTTTTTTTATGAAATTTATTTAAAGTTGAGTAAACTTCTTTTAAGAACCTCCCCTGAGATTTTTATACTTTCTTTTACGAAAGTAAGTTAAAATTAAGTAAACTTCTTTGAAGAACCTCCCCTGAGATTATTATACTTTCTTTTATATAATTGATTTAAAGTTAAGTAAACTTCTTTTAAGAACCTCCCCTGAGATTTTTATACTTTCTTGTACGAAAGTAAGTTAAAATTAAGTAAACTTCTTTGAAGAACCTCCTCTGAGATTATTATACTTTCTTTGTAGAAAGTCAGTTAAAGTTAAGTAAACTTCTTCTAAGAACCTCTCCTGAGATTTTTAAACTTTCTTTTACGAAAGTAAGTTAAAATTAAGTAAACTTCTTTGAAGAACCTCCCCTGAGATTATTATATTTTTTTTTATGAAATTTATTTAAAGTTGATTAAACTTCTTTGAAGAATGTACTATGAGATTATTATACTTTTTCATAGAAAGTCAAAACTTGCTATCCTTAAAATACGTTGATGTGCTTCGTAAATACTTTATAAGATTATAACAAAAATTATTGTTGTAATATTGAGTAAATATTATAATCTCGATTCATGATCAAAATAGCACTTGTCGCGCCATCTATTGATCGACGACGATTTTGTGCAACGAGACGAGCTCACGCAATACAAGAGCGACCACCCCGCGCATGCCTCGCGTCTACGCTCTAAGCGCTGATTATACTGTACACGCTGTTCTCCCTTTCTGCTGTTAGACTCCGATGTGAGCGGACGTATTAACCGAGGCTATTGCCGACACACAATTATTTACCTCAATATATATTATTAGTATTATTAACCTCAGTGTTATTATTTATCCACTATTCCAACAATTATAAATCAAAACATTAATGTTTCTGTAAATGCGCAAAATCTTGACAAGTATTTATTCTAAATCTATCTTCTTTTATTAAACATGAAGCGAAAGGACCTATTTAAACTGCTTTGCATAAGTTACATGTAAACATTTTTTTACAATGATAATCTAAGTATTTATTTGACGTACATTATCTTAATAGTATACATTTTTAAACATTATGAGTAAAAAGTAAAGAACTAAATGCGGTTTAGAATATTTGTAATATACAATTCCAAAGTGATTACTCATACTTTATGCTGTTAATCAATTAGCTTACAGCAATATCTAAATTTCGAAAAACTGTTCCAAATGACTAAATCAAATGTAACATTTGTTCCTATTTTCTATTAATTTAAGGTCCAGAACGTTTTGGTATATTCTAATATGATATTTTATTAATCTAATTTGAAAAATCGACTACAAAAACAATCGTCCAGAATGTAAAAATCTCAGTTGCATAAGAATACTCTAAACATTGCAATTCATAAAAGCTGTTATTTAGATTCATTAATTTTTGTTATTGAGTATGTGAAAGTTGGAACATAACTGCTTAGTTGGTTATCTTTGAGAGATTGCTTGTTACATTTTCTAACTATCCACAATCCTCAATTCGAAAGCTTCTTCATGAGCAGCGCAATAATAGATTATACATCTGCGAATACTTGCGGCTTATTTCTGGGAACATACGTATATGATAACAGAATACGATGCCCAATTTTATGATTTGGTAAAAATAAAATATCCTCTAGCAAGACAGATAAATGTCGAGCATTGTTCGGGAATAAACAACTTGCGTTCACAAACATTATTCCCAAAATATTTATATGAGTCGACGTGTGCATCTGTATTGGTTCTCAATATTAATATCTTGATTCAACTTGGTTGAAGATCTTTTAGTATAGCCAGCAAAACTTGCATATACTTATGAGTTGTCTGAAATATAATAGCTGATAGATGATCTATTACAATAAATGCATGTCTTGTAATCAGCATCTTGCCTTATTGCTGTTGACGCCGTAATTTCCATGACAAATTCCAGGCAGGGTGCAGTTATTTCAATTACTATTCATTTTCAAAAAAAAATTTAATGAATTAAACCCAATAGTTTTTATGAACTGCTTGAATTTAATGTAATGAATGAATATGTTGAATTAATCAAGAGTTTAACATTATGGACAATTGTATATCTTATAACAAATTTGCTTTTTCGCTTATATACAGATTTTAGATCTTAAATAAATATATACACTAAAATGTTTGATTGAATATTTTAACTTAAGCTGTCCTAACAAAACTTATCATACTTCATATAATATATCAACCGTTCATTTTAATCTTAACTCAATGGTCACTTTACTAATATTTTACGAAATTCAAATCGTAAAACTTACTCCTTTCTTAATTTTTTCTTTGATTTTTTTTAATTATATTCTTTTTATAGTTTATGTACTGTTTCACTATTCGTTTCTTTTTGTCTTATTTTGAAGGTCATTTTTTTAGAAATATTTTCATTTTTTATTACACTTCAAATTTTTGTAGGAGTAAAATCATAATACGACGCGTTAACATTTGACAATTATATCAAAGTATTTCTTCACTTTCACTTTATATAAAAAAGAAAGATTTATAAAGTAACAAAAAAATTGTTTTTAACGTGTGAATAATACCACTAAAAATGACTTAAATACTTTGATTTACATAGTATGAAGTTTACATATTCTGCATAGGCATAAATACGAATTTTGATCGTATTATTTTCACAGATTGAAATTCGATTGTGTGAATTTAACATAAATAGACATTAAACAATACATACTTTAACATAATCGATAAACGGTATTAATGTAACTTTTGCAAATAATAAAATAAATAGGTGAACTATTATTTGATTGAACTCTATTAAATTCAATAATAACGTATAAAAATAACTCTTTTTTATTATTTTAACGCATTTAATAGCAGCAGTTAATGTCGATAGTTTAATATAGGTTTGCAATACTGATTTACTAAACTTCGAGCAACCAACGTATTTTATAGGTTATGTTGAACCAATTTTAACCTGTTCTTTTGTCGCTAATTTAACGCATTTACGAGCTTTTTAGAATTTTATTTTAAAATCCAAGTCAACGATTTATATTAAAGGGTAATAGCGTCCACAATATTTTTTATAATTATAATAGTAATTCAAGTTACTTATCTGGCATTTAGTCTGGAGCTCTTAGAAGTCAGCAGCGAAAAATTACTTGCAGCATTTCCACTTCAAGTAAGTTCAACCATTTAGAAGTATACGAAGAAACACACTGCTTTCGCAATTTCCGAACGGACGACTGGACCATTGTGAAATTTCTATATAAAAAAATTGAACTAATTCACTTTGCCTTGTTAAAAAAGATGTTTTACATGACAAAAAAATTTTAAATTAACTTCTTACCTCTTATGAACTGTTGTTTGTTCACGTTGAATTATTGATGCCAGGAAGTTAAATTTTGAAGTGGATTCAGAAGCGTGCTGACCACGAGGACGGCTGGTGGTAGAGTAATGGCGACGGTTGTTGTGCGTCTTTGCTGCGTAGCTTTCTTCTCTCGCGCATACAGCCCAACCGTCGAATTCCCCTCTCCATCTGCACGACGATCTCGGGTTTGAATATTATCCCTACCTCCACGCTCTATACTTGACGGCGTCCCATAAGTTCTTTCTTTCTCCCTTCTCCTCCTTCGGGCTTCCCGCCAATTCAACACCAAAGTAACCGTCAAATTTTGAGCAAAACATGCCATGGGAAAATTCCAGATTGAATCGTGCAATGGCTGAAACAAAAATATTATTATTTTTTAATAAATTAGAAATCATAAATGATTATGATAAATATTTACGTTTTAACGGATACAAATATATATATATATATATATATATATATATATATATATATATATATATATATATATATATATATATATATATATATATATATATATGTATATAACAATAATATAAAGCAGAAAACAAAAAATAAAATATTCGCTATAATCACTTATGCAATATTTCTAATGCTCAATGAGAATTGCGGTGAGAATTGCTGATTGACGGATTGGTTCTTACAGATAGTCAGCGAAGTTTCGCATCACAGCACGGAAATCGATTATGCGTTTTGCTTTATAAAGCAATCTTTAATTTATAGGTATAATTGATTAGTTTATATCTAATTGTAATAAAGAAGCAACATTGATAAAAATATTTTTTTATTAATTATTCAATCAATATTTCTTCAAAGGCATTATAAATGTTTGTTAAATAGAGAGGAAACAGCAAACACGAATTCCAGATCTTCGGAAACGTATTTGATGTGACCTTGCTCAAACGCCCACCCACCCAAAAGTTTTAGAATTTCTTCGCAAAGACCGTTCAGATGGTCGGATAATACAATATAATAGAAAGTAGCATCTGCCAGGATTGTAGGCAGAAAGGAGCTTATGGCGAAAATCAGAGTTTAGTCCAGGTAGATACGCAGCAGTTTGGTTTGGTTCTATACGTGTATCCTAATTATTTATTGCAAGTTTTGGAAAATTCATAAAACTTTTCCGTTGTCTTTTTACTAATTAACGTGTTAATATGATAAACATGTGTAGCTTTTAGAGACTGCTACGATAGCAAGAAAAAAATTAATTTTATTTTGAACCATTTCACTCAATAAAATTCGCTATTGTCAAATGTAAATATCCTGCACTTAATTTATAGTTACTTACACTTCATAATTTAAGCACAGTCCAAGCGACGTACTCTCAATAAAAATGAACGTGTCGACTGGACAACGGCAATCACCCCCCTGTCACCCGAATATCCACGAAGCGTTACTTTCTCTCCCCATCCCTCTCTCTTTCGCCCAAGTTCAAAGTCGATGCTTACATACCTGACATCCTATCCATAGCTATTGCACATAAAAGAAGACGACTACCAAGCCTCTAGAGAAAGAAGAAGCGGCGGCAACTCGTTTCGCCCCTAGTGGTGGGGAAATCCCGGATCGTCTCTCGTTCTCCCTGCAGGGAAAAGGAGAGAGGGAGAGAGCGCGCGTGTAACATGGTGGAATTTGGTTGGAGTCCGAGCATGACTTAGCGATGAATAGCCATGCAGTTCGTTGTGCGTGAGCGACCCATAAACACTATCGGCCCTCCGGATGCTTCTGAGAGCAGCAAATTTTTGCGCAGTGTGCTCTAGACTTTGCTCAGTTTTTCGCTTTGATTTCTGGCTGTGACAACTGTGCATCAAAACGCGAGTGCATCATTCAGTTTTGAAAAACGTTAAGGATTGTTATTGTTGTTGTTTATACAAAGATGAAGATGAAGCGAACGAGTACTATAGTGTTCCTCGGCGTCGCGTGCTGCTGCCTTGCGCGCATTCAATTTGGTACGTTACACTTAAAATTTTACAATTATTTACAAACAACGGTGATCTTTAAAGAATGAAAATAAATTTAAAGAATTTAAAAATTGAAAGACGCACGTGTGTCTATGTTTGTATAGCATAGAAGTGACTTTAAAACGAGATATTCCAAAAACGATAAGACTCGGATAATATTACTTTTTTGGCGCGGTTTGAAAACGAAATTTTATTCACACCCCGAGAGATTCACGAATCGCGGCGCGAGAGCACGAAAATAACCGTTGCTTCCCCTTTTTTCCAGCGTCGTGCGACGAGAGCCCCGTTATAACCCACATTTCGAAGGAGAAAATCCAAGAGATCGGTGACGAGGTCGAATTTAACTGCACAGTGCAGAATCTCCAGGACTATCCTCTGCTCTGGATCAAGCTTCACAAAGACCGGCAAGACCGCTCGCCTCTGTCCAGCAACACAGCTCTTATTATCAGGGACAGCAGGTTTTCCGTGCACGTTGACAACGAGACTTCCACGAATTCGCTGAGGGTATGTATTTTTTATCGGCGGGTATTTCGCTGAGGATTTTATTCGAGGAATGCGTTTGCGTGATCTTATCGATTTTTTTTCAAACGTTATACACAACGCGATTCTTGTGCGACGCTATCAAGCAGCGCACTGAACCAATTCTTTATTCTTTGAAAGCAGAAACAATTACGTTACATCGACAATAACTGTTATTATCTGCCGTAAGATATTACCTAACGGTAGTTTCCAAACCCACGAACAATCTACGTACTTAAAAAAAAACATAACGACCGCAGCAAAACGAGGGTTTAATTTTTTTTCTCTTTGTTTCATTCGCTCACGAAGATCAAAGACCTGCAGGAGGCCGACACAGGCTTCTACCAGTGCCAGATCCTCATCTCGGTGGACAACAAAGTGACCGCCGAAGTGGAACTACAAATACGCCGACCACCGACCATCAGCTCGAACACGACGCGCTCGGTGAACGTGACCGAGGGCAAGCCGGTCGAGCTGCACTGCAACGCCGATGGCTTTCCTGTGCCACGCATATCCTGGAAAAGGGAAAATGACATTCTACTTCCGTCCGGTGGAGCCATTTACCAGTAAGTTTAACAATGAGATACGCCGCTTTTTTACTCTTTTGTTCGATCACCTTTCACCTTTCGATTGCTCACAAAAGGAATAGCGGTTATTCGTTAAATCGTGAACGCTAAGAACGCGTTATTTTTAAAGAAAAAAATTTTAATCAAATAACTAACTCCCGAATCTCTCTTACAGCGGCAGCGTGTTGAAGATCGAAAACATCCACCGGGACGACCGCGGCTTGTACCTGTGCATCGCGGAGAACGGAGTGGGCGAGGAAGCTCGTGCTAACGCCACGGTGCACGTGGCCTTTGCGCCGGTCGTAACGGCCATTCGACCAAGAGTCGGTCAAGCCCAGGGTTACACAGCCACGCTCGAATGCAAGGTCGAGGCTCACCCGAAGCCAGTTGTAAGTTGGCACAAAGCAGGCGCTGAGCTTAAGAAAGAAACAGCTAAAACCGACGACGACGATTTCGTAGACTCACTGCTGCGCTATTCTATTGGCGCCGCTGATTTCGGAGAGTATATTTGCCGAGCAGAGAATCAGTACGGAATTGCGGAGACTAAAGTCGAGCTGTTTGGTAAGTTATTGTTCTTGTTCTGCTTTATAGTGTTTTCGGTGAATCGGCTGGAAAGACGGTGTACAAGATCTGGGGCATTTATCCTTGAAGAAAGAATTCTAACCTATCTTTTGCGTGCAGCTTATATTATGTGATAAAAAAAAGTTCCAGTTTAAGGAGAGATGCTCTTATATTTTTTTCTAAAGATTTTTATTTTTTATATACTGTTTATTACGCATAAATATTTTAATGATTTTATAGAGTAAAGTTACCTCGATATGTGAATGTGCAATTTGTTTGATGTAGTGTTAAACGTTCAGAGATACATAAATAATACGCGTAGACCGTCGTCTAATTCGCTGAGGCATATATAAATGTAGAGTAAGATTGCGCTGTCTTGTAGTTCGAAAATTGATTGAATAATAAATAAAGATGCGCATTATATTTTACAGAAAAAGACCTCTTAGTACTTTTTAATTTAGTTTGAGCAATATCGATCTGTACCATCCATACCCGATTCATCGTACTTAAATTTTAAAGACCAAAGTCAACCGATTAAAACTCCGCTAATAATCGCCTTCTTTTTGCTTTCAGAAACTATCATACCAGTATGCGTGAATACCTGTGGTTAAAGAAGCTATTGTGCAACTGTAAATATACTCCATCTATAACGATACTCATAAGAACAGCGTCATTTCATCCATATTTTTACACTTCAACATCTAGACAGTAACTACTATAGTTGAAAAAATGCAATCCAACCATCTCAGAACGTCACTTTAAAGAATACAAAAATAAAATAAAATCAAAGACCAAACAAACTCATAAATTAATTACTCAGCCTTCTCTCTCCCTCTCCTTTATAGCTTTAACGAAACAGTCCGGCGGCAAGTGGCTCCGGCAATTGGCAGAGCAAGTATTTTTCTCCGCGTCAATTAACTTCTCTCGAGATCGCCGTGTCCCGCGGCTTCTCATGCACATATGAGAAACCCTGTGTATATACTGTAGTGTGTATACTTATATATACATAACATAAATGAGCGTTTAGCTGTAGCCCCCGGAATTCCATTCAAAGAGCGCGCCTCGGGAATATTATTTCTCTTTGGCGCGTCGGCGAATTACGCGTAATCGAGCGCGCGATCAACAGCTGCAAACCATTTGCTGAATGAAAGCGTCTTCTTATCCCACGCCGCGAGATGCGACTTTTACAATTTTCCTTCGTCATTCCAAATTGAACGCTTTGAGATACGGGCGAGGCCTGATTAGAGGATAGCGTTAAGAAATTTTGTTTTTCAAGTTAATTATCATGAGAATATTCGTGAACAAGTAAAACGTGTAGAGTTTAATTACAATATGTCATAGATGCTCCGTTTTAAAAACTTCTGTGCTTTAGTATGTATTGCGATATTATAATTGCGACGTCATCTAACACGCAAAAGCGCTATTGCATGATTTCTGGAAGTTGAAAATGCTTTTTTTTAAGTTTTAATCGCATATTGGCGTTTCTCCCTAGGAATTCAATTTCAGGTTACAGAGAGAATCACAAACAATTTTATAATCAAAAGGTAACTAGCTAGAGCCCAGATACAAATTATCAGAGCAGTATATCTATCCTAAAGCTACACTAATATTTCGAAATGACTTATGTGTACTTTACTCTCATATGAAATTCTATACCTCAAGAGGAACGATGAAAAAATAAAATTTGTTAATTAATTCTTTAAACCTTATATAAATGTTGAATAGTAGTCAAAACCAGAGTCATTGATAAAAATAAAATCTTTTCTTATGAGTTTTGATATTAATAATATGTTTGAATTATGATTGTCTAATACGCTTCTTTTTACTGCTTTGCTCTTCTCGAACAGAAAGAAAACAGTGACTTATCACAGATGTGGATGTATAACTATCAAAGTTTCTTTAGTTCTTTATATTATATCATTCTAACGATGATTGAAAAAAGTTTAACGTATGAAAACGGAATGCAGCCTAATTTAGTCGTGACATTACTTATATATTCACGAAAAGTAGGCTTTGTTTAACGACAAGTATTAAATGTTCGGAGGAAAAAACAAAAAATGCATGATGCAAAGCTCGAAGTACGAGTAATAAAATTCAATTAAAAAAAAAATTAAATAGATGTTTGGTTTAAAAATTGTCTGCGCTTAAAAAAACTAATATTAAAAAATCACGCTTGAACACTAGCGATTTTTTAAATTTCATCCACATTAATCTAAATTTTAAGACTTCGTATTTTTTTTTTTTTACATGGCATTTGGAACTCGAAAGTTCATCGCCTCATCTACGCAAGCCTTCCACGCTGCCCTATCATGTGTCAACCCCACCCAAGATGCACCTCTCCGATCGACACCCACCCGTCCTATTTCTACTAGATCCGCTTTTACGTTGTCCTCCCATCTACGTCTAGGTCTACCTAGAGGTCGCGTTACCATAGGCCTGCCCTTCATGACACGCGCTGCCGTACGGTCGTCTCCCATTCTCGCTACGTGCCCTGCCCATCCCAATCTGCGCGATTTTATTATTCTGTTAATATTTGGTGACGCGTACAGATTGTGTAACTCATCATTGTGTAGTCTCCTCCATTCCCCGGTTTCCTCATCTTTCTTCGGCCCGTATATTTTTCACAAGACTTTATTTTCAAACACCCGTACAGTACCACCGGCAGTATTATTGTCCTGTATATTCTTATTTTAACGTTTTTAGACAACAGCCTCGACTTAAGTAAATTACTCACGGCGTAGAAGCAAGCATTACCCGAATGGAGTCTCTTATTTATTTCGACATTAATCTCGTTTTTATCATTTATGGTCGTACCCAGATACCTGAATTCGCTAACCTTTTCAAAAGTAAAATTCCCAACTCTGAGATCTTCCTCCCCTCTGCAGATGCCTAGCTTATCCACAATCATGTACTTTGTTTTTGATTCACTTCACCGTGCAGTTAGCGCCCGAGGGTAGCGAGGGCTATCAGCACGGTGCAATAATGGACTATTTATGCCACGGATAGGCGTGACATAGATGCGGATTTATGCCACCCAGTGCTATAAACAAAATATTGGCATCATCATTTGATTATTATTAATCCTTCATATTTCTTAAGTTAAAATTTTTATAAAACCATTGTTCAATTTGCGAAGTACTAGAATTCAAACTGCTTGGACATTGCTTTAATTTTTATTGACATTTTAAACGCATACGCGCATACGATGTGAACACTTGAATCACATAACGTCTATTTTTGCTTCACATTATCCTGACTTTTATAAAGAGAGAAAAACAGTAGAAGTGCATTCGCACTAACCGTCTCTACTTCCTTCAGACGAACAATACGACCCGTAGCAGAGTTCGGCAAGACGCTCGACGTATTTAACGCAAATTACATTCAAAAGTCATCTTACGTAAAGCTGTCATTACACACGATGAAGTAGCGCCTAGAGTGCAATCACTCTATAATGCGTAATCTAAACTTCATTTTTTTACTTTACATAATCTTCCGCAACATCCTCTCCGATTCCTTGACAGTGAAAAAATGAACTCGAAAGATTAACCTTTAGTGCAAATACAGATCGAAAGAAACTGTGTTTTGCATATGGTTTTCATTAATTATTTTAGCAAAATCATTTTGTCAGCTGAGGCTTTTCTTTCAGGGAAAAGCGCGTGCAGACGCGCTCGAAAAGTCTGCGACGCAGTTTCGCTGTAAGCCAAGTCATTAGGGACAGGCGAGAAACCATATCTGGAAAATGCGACTCACCCAAAGATGTACAGATAGGCTCTAATCCCGGAGGACCTTTTGTAAGCATTGCCGCTTGAGAGCTGTATAGCGTATTTCGAGTTTTTATACCTCCCATTGTTTGCTAAATTCTCAAGGAAGAAGAATTTTCGGTAATGACCCCCTGTAAACCCAACTCCGGACGGCCATACAATCCGGGACTGCAGCTGTAAACATATCCCGTATACTGCGCACTTCGCTCGAAGGTCGGGTATTAAGAAAACGAACCATCTGTGAATATTGCCGCTCATAAATACGTTCGTGTACCGGGACGATTTTGAGGTTCAAATATTTTCGAATGTTTGTTTTTCTATATTGTTTAATTTCTTATAAATTCAAACCATTTTACTAGCGCTGATTTCCAAAAGAAATGAAGGCATAGCGATGTACTGTATCGATAAATTCGAGGTTAATTTATTTAACATTTTTTTTATCTTTAATATATTAAGGCAACTATTCTGAATAGAATAAATAAAGATATTTTATCATAATTATTTTTGTTCGGTAGTTGCGTCCAACTGAAATTGTATCACTATGACCAAATACGTCGTTATAGAGCCAAACACCTAATCAACAAACTAAATAAGTGATATATTATATAAGTTCATTGCCTCATAAAATAATAGTATATTGTGTACCAAGGGCGTAAAGTGGGCTTTTTTAGGACGAATGTGGATTTTGCAGTACGAGTCAAGGCGAGTTAGCCCGAGCCGAAGGCGAGGACGTTTACGAGCCGCAGACGAGTCTGCGTCCATGCTGTCTGCGGGCAATAATGGCCTTTATTGCCCGCAAAATTTCTTTTTGTAATTTAAAAAAAAAAGTTTATTTCGATAAATTTGAATTATTTATTTATTTTATATAATGTTTGAACAAGACAAGAGCACGGTTGCCGTGTCAAAAAATAGTCACATCAGTCCCTCTTAACACGTACGAAAAAATGCGAAAATACGTCCGAGCGTTACATAAAATATGGTGTGCACCAAGGGCTAAGTGGGCTTTTTGGTCTCGTGGATTTTGCAGTACTCGTCTGCGGCTCGTAAACGCCCTCGCCTTCGGCTCGGGCTAATTCGCCTTGACTCGTGCTGCAAAATCCACACTCGGCCTAAAAAAGCCCACTTTACGCCCTTGGTACACAATATACTATTACGCCCGCTACTCAATTCATTGGCGAATCTTCTAAACTCCGTGAAATTCAACAAGTGCAGTTTGAAACGTGAAAATCAGTAAATGCATTACAAAAAATATGGTGTGCACCAAGGGCTAAGCAGGCTTTTTGACCTCGGGTAGTTGCAGCACTCGCCTTCGGCTCGGGCTAACTCGCCTTGACTCGTACTGCAAACTCCACACTCGGCCAAAATAGGCCCACTTTACGTCCTTGGTACACAATATACTATTATAATTCTTAATATACTCACAGATTGCACTAAAGTGCAGTCCAAAGAAAATAAACCAGACGACGTAAATTGTACGTGAACGTGAGATAAATACGAGGAAAAATTATTCAACTAAAATCAATCCAAAATCAATAAATTAAATTCTTGTTAACACACGATACTTTAGTAAATAAGGTTTCGCACTTCTCTCAAAATGGCATTGTTCAATGAGTTCCTAATCAATTTATGTACTACAAGCCCAGGTTTATCAATCTGCAAAACAAGTGAGGCCACGAGTTGCATGTAGGTATATATAAATGATGATAATTAAGCAATATATTTTTTTTTTAAACAAACTTCGTTCATAGTCTTCGTAACGTATCTTGATAAGACAATAAAAGCAGACGAGAAGCATACGAGCCAATTAATCAAATGCACGTATTCTATGACGGTAAAACTTACTTTTCTTTCAATAACGAGAGCGACTAAGAAATACGAAAAAAACAGCAAACATATAAATATGTACGCGATACTAGCCAAAATGATCAGTTCGTAAAACTGGATAACATCCTGGCAAACTTCGACCAAGAACTGATGTAAATCGCGGGCTGACGATAACAACTCCAGTTTTTTCATGTGTACGTATAACTTAGTTATGTTCTTTGGATACACCCGATCCAAAAATATCGTTTTGGTCAGATATCTTACAGATCGATTAATTTTTTCGAACATGCGGTGCAATACCTTGACTACGAAGGAGTATTGCAAAAATAAGAAGGTAATTACGAAATTTCTCAATGCACCCGAAACTAATAAATGGAATTTATTGTACGCGATCAAAGTTGTTGATGCAAATCCGACTAAACTTAAGTGAAATAGTAAAAATGACGCGAAAAAAGAGTAGGACCGGTTTTTTTCTTCGCAATGACAGTTGAGTTGATCGATTATCGTGTAGAGTTTATAAATTTTCCTGGCCAAATTTAACGACTCTTCCTGGTAAAAATAATAAAATGCTAGAATTAGAATCGCAACGATTGTTCCAGCACCGATCTCAAAATAATCGATAATATGTAGCAAGCTCAGTGTCGTATACTCTTTCGTCAATAATGCAATAGCGTAGACGTTCATAATACCAATAAATGTGATAATTAGCAAATTATGAATCACACCGATTCGAGAACTCACGAATTCCAAGTTTATAGTATCACTGTTTATTTTTTTTAATTTACAATAAAATGTCGATACACCGAAAATAATGAAAATATACAATAATACTTTTATATATCTTAAGTTATTGAAGTCGCATACAGCCATTTTTTAACAATATAACAGTAACGTTTGATGTTACGGTATAAAAATTAAATGCGCATACTTTAGACTTGAGTAATACTAAAGTTTATTCATTTATCACATATGGTAATATCGACTAGAAAATTATTGCATCAGAGCAGTGACAAAAGATAAGCAGATCGAAACCACTTTGGAAATGAATTCGCATATAGTTTATCCGTAATTTCATAAAACACTCATTCATGTATATCTTTTGTAATTTTAAGTTTTTAATTAAGCTGTTTTTGCTTTTGACATTACATTTTGACGCAAGCCTAACGTGGCTATTCGGTAATTGAGCAAAGAAGATTGAAAAATGTATGACTATCAGTTATCAATAGTTAAATCAATAGTTAAATCGATTAAAATCTGTGGTGCCATACTTGTAATTACTATTTATAGTATATTTATAAAATGATTCGATCAAACGTATGCTGTCACCAAAAATATAGATTCGAAAAGTTACCAATAAAACTATTAGAAAATGAAAATATTTTAATTAAATAAATATTTTAATTAAATAATTGTTTTATAGAACTCTATGATTATTCGAATTGAAAAATTTAATCAATATCAAAACTTTGAAATGTTCAAACCGAATGTTTATTATGATGAACTAAAAAATCGCTTTATCAACCGCTTCAAAGTATCTGGTCATCCTTTTTTGAGAGAAAAAAACTAGCGACTTTATTTTCTGAATTTTCTTTATAGCACTGGATAGAATAAATCTGCGCTTATACTATACCTGTTCATAGTATAAGGCGCTAACTGCTTTGTGATAAAATGAGCTGCTAATGTCACGAATAGGCGTTACAAAATGTTTATACAAGTCAGTGCTATAAAATAGCGTATGATACTCGTATCATAAATAGTCTTTTGTGATACAGCGTATCACAAAGGTCCATTTACGTAGCTTGCATCTTAATACACTTTTTTTCATTAAAACTAGTTGTGTTTTTTTGAAGGTATAGTTTTCATAAGGCACTGAATAAGACAGATTACTTTTAAGCTAAAGTAGGAACATCATGAAAAAGTATTTGGAATTTCGTGATTTGCACGTAGAAATCTGTGGTTTAAAAACAAAGTACGTATACGTTACTTTGTATAAAAGCAAAAGCAGAAATTCCTTATCAAGTTTTTTTCTTTAATACGTTGGGTAGTCAAGTTATTTTATCAGCATCTTTTGTTCAAATTTAAAAAGGTATATCAAGATCTTTATTATCGTATAGTAGTATCCAACTGAAATTGTATTAGTATAACTAAATACATCGTTATAGAGCCAAAAATATACGCGACAATAAAACAGTAATAAAAATTTTCTTAATATTGTCGTATACTCACAGATTGTACTAAACTACAGTCCAAATTGAAAAATCCATACAACGTAAATTTCACGTGAACATGAGATAAATACGAGGAAAAATTTTTTAGCTAAAATTAATTGAAAATTGAGTTTTTGCTATTAATGACGACGAAACTCAAGTTACACTTATAATTTCCAACTATCTTGTAAAATAACAACATCTAACCACATCATGAATTAACAATAGTCGAAAATCATTTTTATTGTTAGAACATTTTAGTTCATATGTCTAATGAGATTCAGCATCCAATAATAAAAGTATAACTCGAGTTGTACCGTTAGTAGAAGCATCCTCCAGTTAATACATAAAATTACTCTTTATTACTATTTAGTAAACTGAAAGTTTCGCACCTCTTTCAATATGTCATTGTTTAATGAGTTCCTCATCAATTGATGTACTATCGATCCAGTCTTATCAATCTACAATGCAGATAATTTTAAGTAATAATAAAAATTGCATAAAGAAGTTGGAATGGATAATAGAAATTGAAACAAACTTCATCCATAGTTTTCGTAACGTACCTTGATAACGTAATGAAGGCGGACGAGAAGCATACAAGCCAATTAATCAAATGCACGTATTCTATAACGGTAAATACTAATTTTCTCTTAATAACGAGATCGAGTAAATAATTCGAAAAAACCACTAAACACACAAATATGTAGGCAATGTTAGCTAAAATTATCAGTTCGTAAAACTTGACAACCTCTTGTCAAACTTCGATTAAAGAGTAATGTAAGTCACGGGCTGATGATAACAAATGCATTTTTTTCGTATGCATATATCCTTAGTTATATTCTTTAGATACACCCGATCCAAAAATATATTTTCGGTCAGATTTCTTAAGGCTTCATTTGTTCGAAATACAGTGCAATACTTTTACTAGAAAAGAGTATTGCAAATATAACCAGATAATTACACTAACAATATAAATTGATTGTAATATATAATCGACGTGGTTATTAAGAATACAATAAGACTTAAGTGAAATATTAAAATCATTACGAAAAAAGAATAGCGCCATTTCCCCCCTTCTTTGCAGTGATAGTTTAATTGATTTATTAACGTATTAAGTATGTAAATTTTCATAGTCAATTTTAATGATTTTTCCTGATAAATACAATAGAATGTCAAAATTAGAGTAGCAACGATTGTTCCAGCGCTGACCTCAAAATAATCGATAATATGAAACAAGTTCAATAACTTGGCTAACTTGGTTCAATAACTAAGTTGGCTGTATTATTGTTCGTTTTTACCGGTTTTTTCACTTCGAGACATAAAGTTGAAACTCTAAACAAATTGAAAATACACACAAAAATTTTTAAATATATATAATGATTTGAGTCGCCAAAGACCATTTTTAAACAATGTACTTATATTAAAAAGTGGCCAGTAAACAGAGGCGCCGACTAATACTTTAAATACGGTATACATGAATAGTTATTTTTAAAATGACGCTAAACTTAAAAATTCTAACCTTAAAAAATGTTTAAATCCACTAAGCACGCATAAATGCTGTTACAATGCCGCTACCCTAAGCGGGTCTTGGGCGTTGTCGTCCAGATCGGACGGGTGGGTGCCTATCACCACTACACAGCGCGTCCTTAGGTTGCGGATAGAGGAACAGCCCCTGAGAAAGAGGTTAGCTGCGAATAAATTGAATAAGCAGCCGCGGACAGCCGATAGGAACAGGCGTGGGTGTGATGAGCCCACACTGTCGAACGCATTCATCTAGAAACACTACGCAAGCACCACAACAACAAAAACACTTCACATTATCTCTTATCTCTCAATCTATCTCTTTCATCACACATTACAAAAATGGGCAAAAATCCTGCTGCCGAGGAGGATGCGGGAGCGATGACAACTGCCTCGAAAGGGGATGTGTAGAATGATTCGTCACCTGGTCTTACGCGGTAACGATGCCAGCGAAGGCGCGCTGCCTTGCAGGGGGGCGTTAGGATGCGAGAATGAAACCGTAGTGTGTCTGACGACGAGTTGACACTGTCCTCGTCAAAGTCGGAAAGCTCTCATACTTAGTTCTAGAGAGATATGGGGGTTATCACCTCTAGAACGGTGGACTCACCTGCGATCGGAACAGGATCCGAAGCGCGCGGGTTTAACATAATATCACGGCTCAAAAAAATCAAATCCGAACCAAAAGGGACTTAAGGGTCGGAATTTGGAATGTTCGCAGTCTATACAGAGCAGGTGCGTTGAAAGAACTCGTAAAGGAAGCTGATAGGTACAATCTAGATTTGGTAGCAATACGGGAATCGTGGTGGCCAGATGGCGGAGTACTATCATCGGGTAACTTCACGTACCTGTATGTGGCCGGGAGTGGGGGATCTCTAGGCATCGGATTTCTCGTAAGCAAAAGCATCATACATTCGGTTAAAAGTTTCAAATCCGTCAATGATAGGCTCTCGTACATCATTATCGAAGGTGAATGGTATAGATATGTATTTATTAATGTACACTGTCCTACGGAGGACAAAGAAGAAGAAGCTAAGGATCTTTATTACGAAACTTTAGAGCAGGTAATCGACCAGTTCGCGTTTTACGACACAAGAATAGTATTAGGCGATTTCAATGCTAAAATAGGTAGGGAGGAAATGTTTAGGCCTACTATAGGGAAGGAAAGCCTGCACGAAGACAGCAATGATAACTGTATTAGGGTCATAAATTTCGCGGCGGCAAAAGATCTTATAATCAAAACTACGTGTTTTAAGCACAAGGACATACACAAGGCAACGTGGACATCGCCGGACGGGGCCACACAGAACCAAATTGATAATTTCCTCATTGAAAAAAGACGTCATACTAATGTTCTTGACGTAAGGGCTTACAGAGGGGCAGATAGCGACTCGGACCACTTCCTAGTAGTAGCCAAATTAAGAGCTAGACTATAGTAGCGAATCAAAATAGTAAGCGAGCAAACAAGATAGAAAGCTTCGATATTGAGAAGCTACGAGATAGAACAAAGCGAATTAGGTACCAGATAGAAATTAATAACAGGTTTCAGGCACTTGAAGAAGCAAACACATCGCCGGAGGGGAATGACGAACCGAATAGCTTATGGGGGGACATCCAAAAAACGGTAAAAGAGGCCGCGAACAGAGTACTGGGTAAAAAGAAAAAGCCAAAGAGCAAACCATGGTTTGACGAAGAGTGAGAACTCTGGTTTGAAAGGTGCAAAAAGCCTAAATTAGATAGCTTACAAAATAGAAGCAATAGGACCGTAGAAGAGTATTCTAACGTAAGGAAACAGACGAGCTCGATCTACAGAAATAAGAAGCGGGAGTATCAAAAGAATCTTATTAGGAGAATAGAAACTAACAGTAAGGAAAATAACCCCCGCGAAATGTACAGAGGGATTAACGCCATCAGAAAGGGTTTTAGGAGTAGAGCGCAATTGATGAAGGACGAAAACGGGGACCTCGTAACAAATGACAACGAATTACTGTCGCTGTGGAAAAATTATTTCGATAAATTATTAAACGTGCACGAAAATAGCGAAGAATTAGGGGACGAAATTCACACTGCTGAACCCCACATGGAGGAACCGAGCTACCAAGAAGTAGAGGCCGCGATTAAAAAACTAAAAAACAACAAAGCCGCGGGAAATGACTCTATACCAGCTGAGTTACTCAAATATGGGGGCGTCGAGCTCACTTTCAAAATCTATAAACTAGTATGTGCCATCTGGAAAAATGAAACAATACCCGAAAATTTGAAGGAATCTATCATTATACCGATTTTTAAAAAGGGGGATAAGACAGACTGCAATAACTATAGGGGTATTTCACTTTTAGCAACGTGCTACAAAGTTCTGTCAAACGTAATACAAGCTAGACTCACTCCATTCGCGGAAGATATAGTAGGAGATTATCAGTGCGGATTTCGGCGCAACAGATCGACGAGCGATCAAATGTTTACCATAAGACAGTTGTTAGAGAAAAAGTGGGAATTTTGCGAAACCATACACCAACTATTTATAGATTTTAAAAAAGCGTACGACACTATTAAGCGAAGCAAAATGTATCAAATTCTAGTACTTCTCGGTGTACCGAAAAAACTCGTGAGATTAATTCAAATATGTCTGAACGGAAGCACGGGAAAGGTCCGAGTAGGCGGTAATGTATCAGAACCCTTCATGATACGCGATGGTTTAAAACAAGGGGATGGGCTCTCTACGGTGCTGTTTAACTTGACGTTAGAGTATGCCGTTAGAAAAATGCAGGTTAGCCAGCTGGGCGCAACGCTTAATGGAACAACGCAGATACTAGGCTACGCAGATGATTTGGATATACTGGGGGATTGTAGGGAAACGTTAGCAAGAAACGCGGAAATCCTCATAAAAGCGGTGGAGTATACAGGGATAGAAGTGAGTGAATCAAAAACAAAGTACATGATTGTGGATAAGCTAGGCATCTGCAGAGGGGAGGAAGATCTCAGAGTTGGGAATTTTACTTTTGAAAAGGTTAGCGAATTCAGGTATCTGGATACGACCATAAATGATAGAAACGAGATTAATGTCGAAATAAATAAGAGACTCCATTCGGGTAATGCTTGCTTCTACGCCGTGAGTAATTTACTTAAGTCGAGGCTGTTGTCTAAAAACGTTAAAATAAGAATATACAGGACAATAATACTGCCGGTGGTTCTGTACGGGTGCGAAACGTGGGCTCTCACTAAGCAGGCGAACAACCGTTTTAGGGTATTTGAAAATAAAGTCTTGCGAAAAATATACAGGCCGAAGAAAGATGAGGAAACCGGGGAATGGAGGAGACTACACAATGATGAGTTACACAATCTGTACGCGTCACCAAATATTAACAGAATAGTAAAATCGCGCAGATTGGGATGGGCAGGGCACGTAGCGAGAATGGGAGACGACCGTACGGCAGCGCGTGTCATGAAGGGCAGGCCGATGGTAACGCGACCTCTAGGTAGACCTAGACGTAGATGGGAGGACAACGTAAAAGCGGATCTAGTAGAAATAGGACGGGTGGGTGTCGATCGGAGAGGTGCATCTTGGGTGGGATTGACACAAGATAGGGCAGTGTGGAAGGCTTGCGTAGATGAGGCGATGAACTTTCGAGTTCCAAATGCCATGTAAAAAAAAAGCATGCATAAATGCGCAAAGTAAGAAATACGTTTGATTTTTATTTAAACTACAAGTGCTGACTAAGATAAGCATACTTAAGCTGAAGAATAGCAATTTTTTTATCATGAATACTTTCATAGTATTTTTATCAAATATTTCTATCAAATTATTACATAGTAGTAATGACGAACGGTAAGTAAATTGAAACCACTTTAGTAATGAATTAACAATTCTTTGCCTGCAATTTAACATTATACGTGCATTTATTTTTAAATTGGACTTTAATATTTGATTATTGTTGTTTTAGTTACTTATATATGTACAAATAATTACGCATAGGTAATTTTTTGTTGCATATAAATAATTATTAATTTAACACTACTATGTGTAGAAAAACGGCTTTTTCAATCTAATTTCTATATCTGGTAGTAAAATAGTTTTCATTCTGGTACGGGTGTGATTGATGCGTAACAGTTATGTTTATAATTTTTATGAATGCATAATAAAATTTATATTTTTTTAGCTAAAAAGCGCCCATAAAATCAAACATGGAATTTTGTAAATACATTTACAAAAGTAATATTTACAAAGAATCCCCTTATGAACATTCGTTGCTTTGATAAGTCGGATCCATAATTTGATGTACAAGTTTGACTAAATGATACTATTTTCGTTCATTAGCATCTAACTGAAATTGTATCAGTATGACCAAATAGGTTGTAATAGAGCCAAACACTTATACAACAAAAAATTATTGGCAAACATAAATGCAGTCACAAAAAAAAACAATTGTATGATGTTCTTATACTTACAGATTGTATTATAAAGTACCATCCAAATTAAAAAATCCATACGACGTAAATTTCACGTTAACATGTGATAAATATAAGGAAAAATCTCTGAGCTAAAATTATTGCAAATTATTAAATTCAATTTCTAATCATGAGATTTTAGTAACTAAACTTTTGCACCTCTTTGAAATTGTCATTGTTCAATGAATTCCGTATCAATTGGTGTACTATTAGCCCAGTCTTATCTATCAGCAATACAGGCATTGCAAGTGATACTTAAGAGGTTGCATGTGAAAAGTAATAGAATGATTGAAAAAATGGATAATTTTGAACAAACTTCATCCATAATCTTCGTAACATATCTTGATAGGGTAACGAAAGCAGATCAGCCAATGCATTAATTGCACGTATTCTATGACGGTAAATGTAACTTTTCTCTCGATTACAAGATCCAGCAGAAAATATGAAAAGACCACTAAGCACACGAATATGTACGCAATACTTGCCAAAATGATCAATTCGTAGAACTTGACAACGTCTCCGCAAACTTCAAGCAAGGAATAATGTAAATCACGAATTGCTGACAACAAGTGCGGCTTCTTTGCGTGTACATTAGACCTTTTGATATTTTTTAAACACGATTCATCCAGTCATTATTTTTGTCAGATTTTTTGCCACCAACAAAATGAATTGATTGTAATATGCGATAGAAGAGGTTATTGAGAATACGAATAGGCATAAGTTAAATATTATAAGCATCGCGATAAAAGAGAAGGACCAGTCTTCTTCTTGGCAATAAAAATTTACTTGATCAACCATTGCATTGACTTCGTAAATCTTTGTAACTAATTTTAATGACTTTTTTTGATAGATACAGTAGAATATTAAAATCATGATCGCAACTGCCGTTCCAGTAACGTCATCAAAATAATCGATAATATGAAACAAATTTAGTATCTTGTACTTGTCGTTTAGTAATACGATAACATAGACGTTTATATTACAAGTGACTGCAATAGTCAACAAATTGTAAACAATCATAGAGTTATTACAGAGTAGTGACGAAATATGAGCAAATCGATCAAAACCACTTTTGTAATGAACGTTTACTTTCACACATTGAAGACTCGTAATTTAATAAAACGCTCGTTCGTCTGCTTAACTCCAATTTAAAATTTCAATCTAGTTATAATAAATACACTATAAATGATAAATTCTAAGACTTACGCTAGAAAATGGCATATACTTATTTGAATTTTGCGCAGAAACTTAAGTAAAATGAAAAATAACAGTAATTTCGCAGTTTGAAGAAGACAGAATGATAATATCAATGCTCTTCTTAAGCCAATAAATCTCCAGTCTGCGAATTAATTTACCGAGACTGAACGAGGTAATTTAGAAATACTAAGCTCACGATAAAGTAATAAATTCAAAATTTTTTTAATCTGTCTTTTTTATTAGTCCACGATAAAAAACTGATTATAATTTTAGCTAACGAGTAAAGTTTGTGTGCGACTACACCTGAAATTTCACAAAGTAGACGGATAACTCCAATCTTTTTGAAGTGAATGATTAAAATATAGAAATGCATTACTTTTTGCCAGCAATCAATTTATAAAATAGAAAATAGTAATTGCACAATGAATGATATGTAACAAAAATCATGACAGCCACTATTTATTGGGGTCAATCGAAAATTCGAATTTTGGGCCAAAATATAACAGTAGCTTATGCTAACACTAAATTTGCTTACAGTCGATTAAAACAAATTAAATAACTATAAACCGCAACATAGTTTTCTTTCGTTCTAAAAATATTTATCGTTTACTAAATTTCATTAAGTCTTTATATTTAAAATCCTCATGGCGCGATATATTTAAAAATATTCTTGCAAACTTCGTAAAATGATAGATAATAGTAATACGAAGAGCAATTAAGTCGTCGAACGTAATTTGGTTTTCATTACTTACATGAATAAATCAGCTTTTGTTTGAAATATGTATTGCGGCTTAGAATTTTTTAATTAATAAAAAAATCAATTGCATCATGTAAAAATTTGATTATATTTATTTAGACATTAAATAACGTAGTCCTATAGAATTCTAATTAATATGTAAGCGAAGACTGCATTTTGTTCTTTGATATTAGAGTCACATAACGAACTATTATGTGATTTGTTTCCTCATTACTTACGGTAACTCGCGAACATTAATTTGTCTGCATCCTGCGTATAAATGCGAAAAATTATCAAAACGAGCATTTATTCGTAAGACGTATCAGCAGCGAATGCGTCGCGCTTTTTGAATTTCAAGACTTGGAATTCACAAAATACAAAATGAGATTAACATTACAACTGATAACTCTAGTATCTTTAGTAGCCATTTTCAAAACTACCGAATCCGTAAGAAAACGCTTTTCAAAGTTTTTTTCCAATGTATTATATAAAAAACGTTTAAACTAACTAATCAATGACAATATCGTTCATAGAAAATGACCATGGACCAAATCAAAAATACTTTGAAACCATTCAAAAACTCATGTATTAAGAAAATTTCACCAGATGTAGGTGGGTAACATATAGAGATATATTTTTGTATAAGGTAATTTTGCCATACATAAATTGTTCATCATTAATTGTTACAGCAATGGTGGAAGCAACCAAATCTGGACAATTCCCCGAAGACGCGACCTTGATGTGCTTCTTAAAATGTGTTTTGTCAATGATGAAAGTGGTGAGTAACGAGCAACAATCAATATCGATTCACGTTAAAATGTATTTATTGTACATATACGACCGTTTTTTTTTAATTACTACTTTTTATAGATGAAAAATGGCGAAATCCTATTACCATCAATAATGCAACAAATAGATATTATGATGCCTGATGAATACGTCGAAACAATGAAAGAAATCTGTACCAATTGTTACGAGATGTGTAAGTCAATATAACTTTTTATTTTTAGTCAAACAAAAAAACTAAGAATTATTTGAACGTTATTTTGTGTAAATACGCTTGTAGCGCTGAAAGTTGATGATGCGTGTGAAAAGGCCTATGTTTTTGTCAAATGCTACTACAACACTAACAGCGAGGTACAGAATCGAAATACAAATCACGATGCATAACTTTTTAGCATAGAATATTAAAAGAAAATCTTTTTCAGCTGTACTTCTTCCCATAAAATTAATATCACCAGCAGCAGTGCGCGACTCTTTTGGAAAATGCGAAAAACAGTTTAATTGTACAAGTTGATTCCTATGTAAATAAATTAATTTTTATGTAAATTTCTTGTAAATTTTTATGTAAATTTTATGTAGTTTCCATGTTTTTACAATCTATAAATGCTTTATAACAGATTCTGTCACATACATTAATTATTTATTGAAATGAAAAATAGCAATACATGCTTTTTATTTGTGGGATGAATGAGATAGAATTTAAATCTTCAAAATCTGTATTTTTGATCACACAAGTATGATATGAGTAACACTGTATATGAGTTTGACAGGTTATTACAGATATAAAGTTTTATATAGATTATTCTCATCCATTTAAAGTGATTTCGATGGAATGAAAAATATTACACCTCTCTACATTCAGTTAAATACATGATTAAGAGGTCCTAGAGACAATTAGAAATTCAAAAATTTTCGCACTATGCGATATAGTAAACAAAAAAGCAACTTATTTGCTGTTATTTACTTTTAACGAATAATCAGAATCAAATCATGATAAACGATAGCATAGTTACCTGTTGTTATCATCTATCATTTTAATTATTTGTTAGAGTCAAAAAGTTGTTTAATTGTCCACTATATTGTGGCGCGCGAATTAAAATTTTTATTGACTTTCAAAGACCCATAAAATGAAAAAAAAATACAACGCAAAGGTCACAACAACAGGATATAATTTTGTAAATAATAGTTTTTGTCTACGAAAATATATTTGACAATAAACTGTTTTATTTTACCTTCGAGATAAAAAGAATGTTTCAGGGTAATTTTAAAAGGTTCAAAAGTAAAATTGTATCCATATATGTCTAATTTACATAGCTGCAGCTACAGGTATTATTTATAATATCTGCATAATGCTGCTTGACATAATTTGACTAATTTTTTTAAAAAGTCGCTGAACTGGCATAGTTTTTAAATGTTTAGGCAATGTAAATTTATACATCACAAATACATACCTATTTAGAAATAAAAATAAACTGCTTTCTTTTTTGATTTAGAAATAAAATAAATCAGCTTTCAATTCTCTAAACCCACGTCCCTTCGGAATTCCGAAAATTCATCTATAAAACGCATTAGTGTAAATAATGAATGCCACGAGCCAGCGTTTACCCGTGCAAATATTCACTTGTAAAACACACATCACGTCGCTGATCAATAATTAGCGCGCTCGGACTTTAGCTGACTCGCTAAATTTTCGTCGCGATATAAAAGCCTCGGCGGGACTTCGCGGGACCTATGTTTCGACACAAAAACGACGTGGACCATGCGTGATTAACAAAAAAAAGATAAATAAAAGGTATTTGAGATTGTAAGGGCCAGTTATTTCTCAAGGCTTTTTTATCACTGTCAAAATGAGGAGGAGTATTTTGATAACGTCGATTCTGATCATCCTTATTTCGCAGTACAAACTAGTCAAGTGTGTGAGTTGCCAAAAGCGTTAATATTGTTATATTACAAAAATAATAATAATAATCGTAATGTTTAATGCGTCCTCCTGGTTCGCAGAAAAAAATGAATCTGGACGAATTGAGGGATATGTTGCGGCCCATGAGCAAATCGTGCAAAAGCAAAACGGGAGTTTCCGATGGTTAGTATATCGTGTTATGTATATATAAATGCCCTTTATCTTGGCGTAAACACACAAAACTGATAAGAATTTCATTCCGGGAAACAGAAATGGTCGCGGCTACTCATCAAGGAATTTTTCCCAGAGAAAAACCGCTCATGTGTTACTTCAAGTGTCTCTCGGTCATGTTGAAAGTCGTAAGCGTTGTTTTTGAAAATTCGTTATAGGCATTCATGGAATCAAGCAAGTTTACAGAATTAAAAAAAATAATAATACGATCGCATTTTTTCCCAGATGAACAAACAAGGTGAAATTAAGCCGAAAGATGTCGAACGACAAATCGACCTTTTGGTGATTCCCGAGCTTGCGCCGACTCTTAAAAAGATCGGAACCGACTGTTACAATAAAGGTATTAGTAAAACGCGTCGGATTCTGTCTAAAACGGATTTTATATTTCTTATATTATTTAAATTCACAGTCGCACCAACTAATGACGCTTGTGCCTACGCTTTCGAAATTGTAATGTGCGGTTATCAGACGGATCCAAAGGTAAATAAAAATCATTGCTTTTTTGCAACAATAAATCAATATGGGCCAATTATATGGGAGTTAAATACTAACTTTTGTTTCAGTATTACTTTTTACCATAAAATCAAGATGATCATCTACAGCATGAACGAAAATGACAGGGTTCGAAATTTTATAAGAATATGATCGTATGCTCAACATTATCAGCTATACGAAGATTTTTTAAACGCCGTTATTAATATTTATTGTTGTTTTTTCAAATCCATTAATATTTGATTGTAAAATAAATGATTGATTCGTGTGAAGGGTTAGATTTTAAGTTTAACATACTTAAAAAGTCTGAAGCAACAATGTATAGATAGATCATAAGTTTGTATTAATGGAAATAAGAAAAAGCGCGTCTCTTGCAAGAGAAGCGATGCGTTCGCGTTAGTATAATGTCAATTTTTTCCTTATTTTCAAACTCTAACTGTAACCAAAATATCCCCCTCGATGTCATGACATTAAATTTTTTGTAATATACACTGCGTCATTTTTTATTTTCAATATTGCATACATATTTACATAAATATAAGTAAAAAATTACCTCTAGATCCCATTCGAGTTACATGGCAACACGAGCCGTTCTTTATCCGATGATGAACAATAGCGTCTCGGCGCTGTCAGCATGTCTGGACGCGTACACTATAGGTATGGATGAATTCTCACGTGTGTGAACGACATCATGAGAGTAAAGCTGTAAATACAAATGCTTTGTTAGAATTTCATCGAATTGCAGCATCCTTAAAATCACTGATTTTTTTCTTAATTTTAGATTTGAAATGTGAACAATAAAAATATGTTGAGTCATTATTTTATAAAAATTGAAGAGCATGTGAAAAATTTGAGAAAGCAATGCAAATATTGCTATAAAGTAATTGAGAAACTAACGAAAATTTTGAAGATCACAACACGTTCAAACGCACGTAAATAATACATATATTGATTATCATCACGAAGTAAAAATTGGAACGCTGGACGTAATCATCAGTGAACAAAGAAAAACGCGACACGCACGGACACGTGCTTGTGAAAATGTCATGGCTGATAACACAAGTTCATTGAGAACAAAGGGCTGCTGCGATGTAAATCGAAATATTTGCTTACCTATGTAACAAGATTCTTCCCAAATATCGCACAGCTTGTCAACGTATTTTCTCAATAACTTAATGAAAGATAATTAACAATAAGACACTCCGTAGTTGATCAAGCAAAAATGTTAAGGGCAAGCTCTAATTAAGAACACGTGCTCGCGCCGTTGGTCAGGACTAAAGTGATTGTGAACGAGTATTACGAATTCGAAATGAAATCAAGGCGCAAATAACGCAATACACGCGGCGACAGCAGCGCTAGGACCTCTTTACTGCGGCTGTTTTATCGACGCTTGGTACAGCCTGTGAAACAAATTTCGAATATAAGTGAAATGATTTCGTAACAAAATTCATCGTACTAGTAATATCAAATTGTTTTTATTCGTTGCAAAACAAATTAACAACAACGACATTCTAAATATATACATACACGCTATTTTCAAAATTTTCAAAACTTTCCTCACAAAGGTTTGAAAATATTATTTTGCAAAATTTTATTTACATATTGGCAGAAGAAAAATAGAAAGAAATTTTCCTAATTAGCAAGAAATAAAATAGAGTTATTGCGAATAACGCACTTTTGAAAATAAACCTTACTTCAATCTTTTTTCTTTGACAAACAGATCCAATTCGGCGGGATTGTATATTCTTGTGGTAAAAGCAAATCGTGACTCGTGGTATACGGCATGTGCCAATTGGCTTTGTTTTTTTGCGCAGAAATTTCAAAAGCTAGAGGTGGTATAAGTTTAACGAAATGACTCTTGTGCTCCTTAGTGAATTTGTACTGTCGAGAAAGTTGCCATCTCCTAAACATTATCTGAAGATTTACGTCATCAAGCTTGGCTTTGTGTTGTCTCATCAGATCACGAGATACAAAATACGTTTGAGGTCCACTTAGAAGTGTGACATGGAGCAGATAAGGGTCATCCTGAGATCTGTAATAAAAATCATCCATTGATTCCCGACTGGTTGGTTATTTGTAGAGCAATTGTTAATTATGATCAGAGTACTTACATATTTTTTGTTAAAAAGACATCTGCTTTCTCGTGTATAGCTTTCATAGTTTCATTCGACCACCAATTCATGTGTGCTCTACCCATAACTAGAACTCTTTTCCTTCCATTGTAGAAATAGTTAACAACGTTCAATACCTATAAATTAATTTCAGTGAATGATTAACACATATTCAGACATTTTTGGAATAACTTGAGCAATTCTAAGCAACTTACGCTCTGAAGAGAACCAGGTTCATTAGCTTTACGAGCACCATAAGCTACATTTAGTCCATCAATAACAACATCGTAGGGTTTCATTGTTTGAACAAAGAGCAAATATCTTTTTAATTCTTGTGGCGATGATGCACAGAACACGTTCTTTCCTACAATCAAATTACTTAAAACCGAAGTTGACAACAATTTAAAATCACTTTTGCTTAAAGTAGTTGCTTGTAGTACTTGACTGCAATGCGAGCATTCTCCTCTGTAAATTGTAAAACATTCATGTTAGCTCCAAAAGATACGTTCATTAGAAAAGTAACTTTAACGATATTACCTCTTTGAAATTGTAGTTGGTTTTGCAGTGTACCCGAAGGATTCATACAAATTTGTATACTTCATAATGACTTCTTCCGTTGGTTTAATATCATGCTGACCCCAGAAGAGAAACATCTTTTCTATTTCTTCATGTAACTTACTTTTGTCAACTTTATTCAAACAATGAGTCAGATAATCCTTGTAGACACGAGGCTCCAATGGATATCTTTCAGTCACTTCAGTCATTATTGTCCAGCCCATTGGTACCTCTTGGTTTCTAAATGCTGCACTAATGATGGCTGACATTACGGATTGGCCAGGATTGCTAGTAATTTTCATCATTTCTAATAATTCTAGCGTCTCCTTCCATCTTTTAGTGAGTGATAAGGCTAAAATACAGCTGCTGCATGTTTTCGCATCTAAAAGTGGATATTTTTTTCTCAAATTGTCATAAACTCGACAAATCTCTTCCTCTTCCTCAGCAGTAACTGTTTCGTTTCGAGTGTAGAACATCCTAAGATATTCTCCAGCGATGATCAAAGGAATTTTGTAATTGTTACGCTCCAAAAAATGAAAATAATGCATTGCCTCGTCAAGTCTGTTGTAGTACTGACATAGATCGTATATCTTTGAATCAACATTAGTCTCTGTTAAATTATAAGTTTCCAACAAATCTTTACGTGCTGCTGCCCATTGTTCATCTTGCATTATTTCATTGCTTTTCATTTTCTTGATGATGAGTGAATCAGATTCAACGATCGCATTGAAAACGTGTTGGTTGTTGATTCTCCTAGGATTCACTGGGTTTGCTATTACAGAACTCATTGCAACATTAGTGGAGAGCATACGCTTAGCACACTGCAGCATACACGTTGAAGAGCGAATAAAGAGCCCCATCGTTAAACTGTTGGACAGTTCAAAACAAATCTCAGTTACGTATGTACTTATAAAATGAAAAAAATTTAGTTAGTTGATTGAGTGTCTTTGCACAGTACTTACTTGCATTAAAAAACGTGAGCAACGAAACGTGAAAATTTCTTGTGATTGGTATCAAATTGTTGCAGATAATAGAGAGAAAACGATATTATTTGTTGGATGTCCGATTTAAATAAATCATTTTCTCGTAAATTGGTGGTTTCGTTTTCTCTTTTCACCGGATAGATTATAACCTCAATAAAAAGGATTCAAAAAACACACGACCCCGTCAGTACACTGCAGAACCGCGCATGTGTTTTCCTCTCTCGACTATAAGCCTGCAGGTCAGGTTAGTCTCGTATCTGGTGGGCTTTTTACAAACTAAACCTTCGCGTAATCGCGAAATGGCTACAGAAAATAATCGTTTGCATATTTACTCCTAAAAAAAGAGCATGCATAGACCCTGAACAATAATGTATTAAATAACTGGTTAATAAGAAAATAAAACTAACCGCAACGTTCCATTCCTCGCTTTCGAAAATTGAAATATCGTTCCTATCGAAACGTCAAAACGAAATCTGCGATAAAAAATCAACAAACAAATTCTCTTTCTCTTTCTATACAACGAGAAAGATCACACGCACGCGAGTAAGTCGTCGCTCCCTACGAAGAGTAGCACTGTTCAAATTTCCCGTCATAAGTAGCACAACGCATTTGACGCACGCTAAACTAGCACAACTCAAACTTTAAACAACGAATTTCTATAAAAATTTCCCGATTTTTGCGAAAATGTCCCTAACGAACATTTTTAAATGTTCACAATTTACAACTTTTTACCGAATTTAAAATTGTTTTCACAAATACAATAATTTTTTACAAGCATTTTTATAAATTCACTTTTTTTTAAAAAATTCGCGAGTTGTGCTAGTCTTCGCGGGAAATACGTGAGTTATGCTACTCTTGGCGGCATTTCTAAACTGTGCTACTCTTCGCGGCACATATATATCATATATAATAGCGAACGAGCGAAGCTCATGATCTTCTCCGCACGACAGCTGCTCTTATGTGCGCATCAGAGATACGACGTGCGATAAAAATAAAACTCGTCGGAGGCGCAGCTGATAAGCCCAAGTGTATACTTACGGCCGCACACTTTGCTCTTTCTCTCTTCGCTCGGAGTGCGTCAGTCTCTCGGCGGCATTTATCATGGGGGTCCGCTCCTCTTGACATCCATTGCACTCGTGCTTCGCGGGAGCGTGACTTTCGATCGGGCTTTTTCGAGGTGGTACACACGATTATAGACGTGCGTTTACGGACTATTGGTCGACGAGCAGAGCTGGAACAGCTGTGCGGTATACGTGATCGAGTGCTGGAGAGGACAAATCGAGTGAGTATCAATACAATATACAGAAGCTGGATGTGTACGGATGAATTGAATGGATGGTTCAATGGAGAAAGTTTGGATAGGAGTTTGACAGCTGAGACCTCGTGTGCGGTGATCGCAGCCGAATGGCCGTTTTGAACGAATGTGGAATTTTAGTACGGAATAGTCGAGGCTCGATGGTTTGTGTAATAACTTGACGGATTTTTTCGAAGAATAAATATTTTTGGGCTAGGTCAAAGATAACTGCGTGAGCTGAATGCATAGTGCTTGATAACAACGTGAAAAAATCTGGAATTCGAAATTTGCCGAGCGATATGAAAATGCAAGTTTTGTAATGCTGTAGGTTCAGACTTTCCCTTGACACTGATTTTGTAACTTTTCGCTATCTACTCTGTTCGTCTCTTTTATGTGAGGTCGATGTGAAAGTATTTTTCACGTATATTTCGTGCTGTTGAGTGATACATTTTTGAGTTTTTTCTTTCAATGTGCAAAATATCGCCTAAAAATAGGGACCTTACTACTTACTACACGCATTTACATCTCCAACTGTATCAATACAGACGAGTTTTTCCATCTCAAGAGTACGAACAATTTTTCCCCTATAAAATTACACAGCCGTAAATTATTTCAATTGAAAAAATTCCACACTATACTTCAAGTTGTCTATATTAGGCGTCAACACATTATCACATGTCGATCGTACAAAGAGTTTTGTTATTCCCGCCTTTTTGCAGTATCATTAATGTTTTATCGGTAAAACATGTTTCGCACTTTACATTCATTAATTCATAAAAAAATCGTGAAACATTGCGGCACAACTCGATGAGACGACAATTTTTTCCTCTATATCCGGCGAGAAGACCTTATCTCAACACTCGCTTATGGACACAAAATGAATATTTATTCGGGAAATGAGCTTGTCTCGTCAATTTCTCAGTTGAAATTAACGTTCAATTAGCCGGTATACATCGAACGAAGAGAACATTTTCACTACAGACACTATCGGGCTTCCTTAAGTCGGCACTGATATTATATGTTTATTTATCGATAAAAGTCTATGGAATAATACATCGAGTCGCGGCGTTTCGAAGCGAATTTTTGATAAGTTTCGAGACTGATTTATTTTAATATCTTGTTTACGCCTCGACTGAAGCGTTTTCGAGCTATTTGAGTTTTTTTTATAATCAACGCTAAATTACTAAGATTGGTTCTTTTGTGAACTGTACTGTCGTTTCTATACGATAAGTACTCAGTGCAAAGTGCAATTACCTTAGAAATTTTAATGCTGCGGAATTATACTATTTAGCCAGACGTCTGAGCATTATTAAATTTGCGTCGGCTATCTCTTAATCAGTTGAAAATCCCACAGTGTATTTTTATCTTATCGTATAATTGATTTCATTGTGTCATATTCATTCCAATTTTTTTCTTTATTTAGCTGCTAAAAGATATACGAATGAAAAATTGCTAAAAAACAATATGTATTCTGATACATGGGTATGAAAAACTCGACGATTATAAATTGTAACTAATCGAGCGATTTTTCTTTTTCCTACGTTTAATTATATATAATGCGCTGATTCCAGTGAGAACTTGTTTTGCAATAAGTGCAAACAACAGTGGCTAGTGAAATCTGATGATTAATCCCTGACGATCATCGTTACAAAGCAGTTTCTTTGACTCACCAAGAAAAGATTAAGCCTGTACTGAATAGTGAGTGTCGCAGAGAAAAACGTGCAAACTTCGTACAAACATCAAGGGTCAGTGAGATGCGAAATTCGGTGCGATAAGATAAGGCGGATTGTAGGAGATCAGTATTCAACAGCGTTTGTTCGTTTATTTTAGCAAGTTCTTTCGTTCTGATTTTTTTGTCTCGATTCCGAGGAAATCTGCAAAATCATAGTAGGGAGTATTTCGTTTGTTACACTTATTGACGCGCTAAAATATATACTCTTGATAGACTTTTGCATTCTAGGAACTGTGCGTATTGTGAATATTAGAAAGGCATTTTTGCTTCAACATTCAATAATTATTAATGTTTGGTTTGACGTGCTACAGCAATAAATCTTTCCCGCCAGATAAATATCAAGTGGCGCGGTAGCGCCACGAAGGCGAGTTTGAGAAGCAGACGAAGCCGCGGCGCCCGTGACACTATTCTATATTCTATATAAAAAAATGCTTATCGTTACTGTTCGTGAGTTTTTTTGGCTTGTCGGTATGTTTTCTGAGCTAAACTATGATGTCCAACAAAAATATTTGTAGAAGAGCCGTTTCGTTTCATAATAAGCGAGTTTATATATCACGAAAGCTCAAGTAGCAGCAGCAGTAGTAGTACTACTTGAGCATTCGTGATATATATATATACACACACACACACACACACACACACACACACACACACTAGTATTTCTACCTTTTTCTCCAGTGTGGTACGACCGTGAAGTTGTCCGCACAAGCTATTATGTGTAATACACTTGGGTATCGCTTTCCCACAGATTTCTATAAGCTGCGCAAAGTAAATGTGTTTATGCTTGAATTTAAGGTTATGTTTTTGAACAGCTGCTGCACTGTCACTGCACAAACTTTCTGAGTGTTCGGGGTCACTGATTACGGGGCCCAGGAAGTGAATTTCGTGACTTTCCGTGCATACATGCAAATATCGTTTCGCGGTAGCCGATCACGCTCGGTGTCTATAGGTGCCAAGGGTCTTCGATGACGAGGCTGTCGAAATATATTGCGCGCTGTAGACTTTAGTATCCACTTATCAATATCTGCCATGAATATGGTCTAGGGTGACCGATAACAAAGTCATGCAGTGCGCACCGTACTTCTAGTGCAAAAATGTTCAAATCAGTTATGTTTACTGCCCAGGTATATGCGGTCGACAATGTCGCGATCGAGGTAGGGCTCTCCGTAGCTTTCATTGTCTAAGTGTAAAAACTGATTCTAGATACCAAAAGCTATGGAGCGTATCACCAAGACCCTGTCATCGGCGACCTCATGCACCTGGATACAATACACGAGAGATATCGATATTCCCGTAAGAAAAATCCCAGTATCCTCGTAGGAAATTGAGGCTAATATGGCCACGATATGTCAAATTTTATGCCCAGTATAGCCAGATTCTGGGGCATATCGTGGCCATATGTCCCTGTTAACAGGCGACTGTAAGTGGGCATAATATGCCATACAATCATGGCAACCTAACCTTGCACATATTTATGCATATGTACATACAAACATGACCACGCTCAACGCTCACACTGAAATGTACACTTTTTATGTGAGTTTAGATATTAGAAACATTAAGTAAAATTTGTGTGTTCAAGATTATCAACGATGAAGTGTAAAAGTGATGATCCTGACAGATATTCTCTCCCCTGTTAAAAATAAATACATATTTTTTGTGTGTATCTTTCGTACGTACTAAAAACATGTAATTTGCCTGGTAATACGTATTAAAAATATGTACTGATTTGGGACTGACTATTTAAAATATATTAAATATAAATATAAGTATTTGATGTGGCCATAAATGGAAGTACCATAAGGATAATAACACCATTTATGGCCACATTAAATACTTATATTTATATTTAATATATTTTAAATAGTCAGTCCCAAATCAGCACATATTTTTAATACGTATTACCAGGCAAATTACATGTTTTTAGTACGTACTAAAGATACATATAAAAAATATGTATTTATTTTTAACAGGGTCAATTCAGTGTACGAGTCAGTCGCAGACAGCATCTATCATTATATTGCCTTATATGCAGTGTATTCATGCAAGATATTTAATTTGTGAGATTATCACTTTTACACTTCATCATTGATAAAATCTTGAACACACAAATTTGCCACGATATGCCACAGAATCTGGCTACTGGGCATAAAATTTGGTGGAGAGATCATGCTAGCATGTATCCGTGTCTCTCAAAAATGGAGAGGGATGTATTAAGCTTGCTTGCAACTTCTGTGCCAGTCGAGCGCCTTTTTTCTGAGGACGCTCTTGTGATGACAAATAGAAGGGCATGTTTAAAAGAGGACGCAATGCAAGCTTTAATATGCCTGAACTCATGGATGAGATGTTCTCTTCAGAAAGAGATTTGCGAGATTGATTTTTGAGTTCTACAATTGAGTTTTAGTTTAAGATATTCTAAAGTTTATAGAAAATTAAGTTATTTATTTTGATATTGTAATAAGTAATTAAGATTATAATGAATAATAAGAAAAGTTATAATACAATTAGTGCATATAACAATATAAAGCTTGTGTTATTTACTTTTAATATTTTAATAATAATAAAAAGACAAGACAAGATCAAGAATAGTCTTGAGATCTTGTGAAGTACTAGCACTACCTGAACCCTATCATTATGTATTTTATTTTTAGAACAAGTTTTAGGTATTTTAATAAGATCGCTCAAAAAGACATGAAATCTCTAAACTAAAAAAACTTGACCAAAGTAAAAAGGTTAGGCGCGTTTGATGTTTTGCGTATCATTGGCATGTCAATAATTTTGTTTATAGTGAAATTACATATTAAAAAAACAACTGAGATCAATTATAAAAAGTCAAGTTTACAATCATATTATTTTATTTATAATACGGAAAACAAAAAATCATTATGTTTAATTGAGGTCTGAGTCGAATGATTGGTAATTTAAACTTAAGTAATATATTGATCAATTACAAATAACTCAAAAGATATTTACTACGTAACTTGCCATGCCCCTCACATTTTGTTCATGGTACATACTTGTTCACGGAGTGGTCTTATTGTAAGTGTACCTTTCTGCATATTTTATTTGTGTATATAAATATAAAATTCTTATTTTAATAAAAGGAAATATTTTAAGTGTACAAGTATGTACCATGAACAAAATGTGAGGGGCATGGCAAGTTACGTAGTAAATATCTTTTGAGTTATTTGTAATTGATCAATATATTACTTAAGTTTAAATTACCAATCATTCGACTCAGACCTCAATTAAACATAATGATTTTTTGTTTTCCGTATTATAAATAAAATAATATGATTGTAAACTTGACTTTTTATAATTGATCTCAGTTGTTTTTTAATATGTAATTTCACTGTGAACAAAATTATTGAAATGCACGATAATACGCAAAAAATCAAATACGCCTAACCTTTTTACTTTGGCTAAGTTTTTTTTTTAGAGATTCTATATTCTCGATTTATCTTCTATATTCAACACGTATCTCATTGTGCTGACTCGAAAGATAAATACCGGTTAGCACCGGAGGAGCTCATTGAATTTATCACTGAAATCTTGATGTTTTGATTTGTTGATTTTTTTCTTTTCCGTACGCGATAAATTATGAAAGGAGTAGGTCTAAGAGCTTAAACACGTGCTTCATTACCTTCGTATTTCTTAGAGAGAAAAAACAACATTACGGAACGAATATACTCTCATAACGTTTTTGCTGCGTTCCTAAAAAATTCTCAACAAATTTACAATTATTTTCAGCTTTTTGCGAGATTCTCCGACAAAAATGGAAAGCTACACCTCGGATTCGAGTGACTCGGACTCCAGCGCCAAGACCCTGGACTTGTCCTATCTGATGCTGGACTCTCAGGTCCTTCACGAGCACTTCATGTGTACCCCAGCACCGGAGAACGTGGAAACCCTTTTGCTCCACCAGAATCGCGTGAGTCATCTGCCTGACAGTGTCATCCGTTTCACGAACCTGGCAACCCTCGATCTGTCCAACTGTGGCCTACAAAGGCTGCCGGATTTTCTGTCCCAACTCGGACAGCTGGTCAGTCTCTCGGCGAAGAACAACGGACTGACTAACGATGCCCTGCCCAAGAGTCTTGAAGGTCTGCCGGATTTGAGAGAGATCAATCTCAGCGGGAATAGGCTGACGGAGTTTCCTGAGCAGGTGCTGGATCTGCCTGGACTCAGGTACCTCTATCTCGGCGGTAATCAAATCAGCGAAATTACGAAGGATGTTTGGAAGATTCAGCGGTAAGCTTTTCATTCTTGCTGCTCAAACGTATTTTTTCTATTGAAAGTAGTTAAATTTCGTTGCTAAGAAAACATAAAATTTCAGAAAATATAAGCTATAGAGTTCTACAAAATTCCTTGTAGCAATATAATCCCAAGCTTTGCACTCATGTTTGGTAAAAAAAAAATAGAAAGGTTCAAATTTTAGTGCAATTTTTGTAGTAAATTAGTCAAAGTATTGAAAATTAATAATTTTAGAAGGTGATTAAACTTTTGCTAGTAAGTAAGCTTACTTTTAACTATTACATTATAAAAATTGTTCAAAATTACGATTTTTTTTACCAGAGTGCAATTTTGGGAAAATATTACAATGACATAATAGTATATTGTGCAACAGGGGAGGGAGAGATATTTCTAACGAGGGTGTGATTTGAGCACAAGTTGGAGTCGAGGGCGCCGAAGGCGCCCAAAACGAAGAGCACTGCTCAAATCTCACCCTAGGTAGAAATTGCCCTGTCCCCTTTGTTATACACTATATTTTTTTTTGACAAGTGCCTGTAAAGACCCGTTTTTATGCATATAGAGTGAATGGTAAGTTGCGCATTTTGAGACACGAATATTTTTGACACCGATATTTTATTATTTTACTACACTGAAAAACTCCACACAATCACAAATCTATTGTTAAATAATTTTTACAACAATAGGTTTTGTGATTGTGTAGAGTTTTGCAGTGTAGTATACTATATTATGACACTGTTGTGGGAGATGGTTTTCTACCTTGCTCGAGGTTTTTCGCATGAGCTTAGCTCGTGCGAAAATCGAGCAAGGTAGAAAAACACCTCCTACAACAGTCTCATACGATATTTCATAGCACGACCACCTCAAAATCGACAATAAATTTAGCATTTTGATGTTAGCGCGCTATAAAAATAATAAACAATAGGTGTAGAGAATACCTGTGTAGAATTTTTTCGTATAGAAAATAGTATATTACGATACGTGTGACTTAACGCCTATCTGTGACTAAAGAAGTCCTTTTTTGCACCGTGTTTATCACACCTCACGGTGCAAATAAGGACTACGTTAGTCACGAATAGGCGAGACTTGCGGACTTTAGCAGTCTGTGCTATAAAATTGTATACGATACTCGCTACGCACGGGTGCTAACTGCGCCGTGTAAAAAAGAACCATTTAAGTCACACGTATCGTAATGTACTATTATTATAGCACTGCGTGACCTAAGTCCGCGTTTATGTCAACCGGGCGCTAACCTCACAGTGCAGTACAGGACTGCTTATGTCACGGGTAGTTGTGACATAGCGGACTTAGGGCAGGCAGATGCTATAGAATAGTTATACGATGCTACAAAATTATGTTATTTACCAAAAACTTCAACCCAAAAACAGTTTTTTAGATTCTTTCTATGATTCTAATTCGAAAATGTTCCTACAAGATTTTCTGAAAAAGGCTTTGTTTTCGAGTAAAAGAGTACTAATATCCAATTCTCAATTTTATCAAACTTGATCAATTTTTTAATTAAAAAACAAAGCTTTTTTCAGAAAGTCTCATGAGAACATTTTCGATTTAGAATCATGTAAAGAATCTAAAAAAATGTTTTCTGGGTTGAAATAACATAATTTTGTTGAATATTAACAATTAATTTGTTAATAACAAATTACCTGACCACTTTTTGGCAATCCACCCTCGAAATTCGTGTTCAGGAGGCAAAAATACATAGAAATAACCTTGGTGATCTACGGGCCATTTAAGTCCGACGAAAGCGCTCAGCGCCTAGACTATACGTCACACGCATCGTAATGTACTATTGTGCAGGGTATTTATGTGTACAGTTTGTTCGGTATCCGAAACTGACGCCAAACAAACTGTAGACATAAAAACCCTACATTGATTTTTCACTATTTTACTACACTGTAAAATTCTACACAAGCGTATAACCTATTGTTGTAACAATTGTTTTGTTTTGAATACTTTTATGTGTTTTTATGTATACAGTTTGTTCAGTGTCACAAAAATAACCCTACACACTACACCAAATCATTCTACACATATATTTGTTACACAGATATGTACTACACACAAATATCCTACACGTATTTTTTACTACTCCGCAAAACTCTACACAAGCGTATAACCTATTGTTGTAAAAATGATCTAACAATAGTCAATAGGTCATGTTATTGTGTAGAGTTTTACGGTGTAATAAATTCTTCGAAAATGCGTGTAAGATATTTGTGTATAGTACATATCTGTGTAAAAATTTTCTGTGTAGCATTTTTATGTTTAGACTAATTTGGTGTATCGTGTATAGGGGTTATTTTTGTGTAGAGTTTGCTCAGGTCCTTGCAAGTTGCAATACAGGCAAAACATTCGGCCCTGATTTAACCCGTAAGGTTTGATTTTTATCGGAATGGAGCTCTTCTTATTTCTAGGAAGATTTTTTATTTTTGGAGTTAATTATCGGCCCAACTTTCGTCAGGCACACAAAAAATTAGTCGTTAGACTCATCAAGTGTTCCCCTCCACGGAAATCTTTAGTAAAAGGCGAAAGATTTATGCGTGTAATGAAGGGAAACCAGAGTGACGATACACTGGGTGCCACTCTATTATATGCCTTCCAAAACGCTATTTCTCTTGTGGGTATCAAAGACTGTCAGCCACCTAGTGGCCCAGTTATGGAACTAAGTGCATTTTGGCGCGACCGCGCGCGCATGATGGCGCGAAATTCAAATGTGTGGTTTTACAAGAGTTCAACTCACTACATTACATTGTTAATAACTTGAAATATAACGAACAATTTGTTTAAAACAATTTCGATAGATTATCCATTTAATTATATTATGCTTGTTAATAGTGTGTGTGTATGTATATATATATATATATATATATATATATATATATATATATATATATATATATATATATATATATATATATATATATATATATATATATATATATATATATATATATATATATATATATATATATATATAACTTGAAATATAACGAACAATTTGTTTATTGCAAAATATCGAATCAGCTGTAACTTTTTTTATCTAGCTTACAGGTCCTGTCAATGGGAGGCAACAGGTTGGCGGAGGTTCCGTCGACGCTAGGACAACTTACCGCTCTACAAGCCTTAATACTCTGTGATAACATGCTCGAGAGTCTTCCGAGTTCCATAGCTAACTTGAAGAACCTGAAATCCTTACTTTTACACAAAAACAGACTTCGAACACTGCCTACCGAAATCATAACTCTCAAGTGTCTGACTGAGGTATGTGCAACTTATATATGTGCATACTTATATAAACGAGACATTTTAATTTTACGTCAAACATAACTTGCAATAACTGTATTTTCAAATACGCAGCTGTCGTTGAGGGACAATCCTCTTGTTGTGAGATTCGTTTCGGACATGGCGCACAATACACCGAGTCTTTTGGAATTAGCCGCCCGAGTCGTCAAAACCAACGAGATCCCGTACAGAGAAGAAGACTTACCTAGAAACTTAATTGATTACCTCAACAGCGGTCATCGATGCGTCAACAATCGATGCAAAGGTAAAAAAAATGTTTTTGTTCAAAAATAAAATTGTCGGTCGATTTATCACGACACTTTATTAAGATAATCCAACGCGAGCATATGCAAGCTCACGTGACGAGACGTAGCTTGTTATTAGAGCAATTAGATAAGCCATAATATAAGTTGTTGAAAAATTCGCTTTATCTAGGCTATTATTGAAACGTATGGAAATCAAACCAACATACGCGAGCTCAAGTGTTACAAATAGCGAGATAATAAGCTCGCAATGGGACTAGTGGACGAAAGAATCGCCATAATATGTGCCAGTTAGCAATACACTTAATTTTCTTTCTTTTCCAGGCGTTTTCTTCGACAACAGAGTGGAGCACGTGAAATTCGTCGACTTCTGTGGCAAGTACAGACTGCCTCTGCTCCAGTACCTCTGCAGCAGCAAATGCATCGGTACTCGCGAGGGTGAGGAGGAGGCCGTCAGCGGAGCCATGATCCGCAAAGTCCTACTTGGTTGAACAAGCCAAGATACAGTCGCCAAGACTCAGTGATACTATTTATGTAACATTTGTCCGAAATTATTTCTTTTTTTTTCCAAGTGCAAATGAGATAACATTGCACCGATGTGTCGTTGTGGATCGAAAGTCCAACAGTATGTGACTCGATGCTGGAAGATACGTGTACCGAATAATTATTGTAAAATTTACATGCGACTCTTTGCGCTACAGACGAGTTTGCGTCGGATGATCTCAAGGGTTGTTTTTTAATGATTATTTAAGCACGAATAATAAAATGCTGCGTCGAAAAATCGACTACTGACTTTTCTTTCCGTCATTCCTGCTGATATAATTCAACGAAAATCTATAGGATTAAATGAAGCAACGCTCTTTCGTAATTAACGTTATTGTTAATATTTTTATTGTTAATTAAACCACAAAAATGTACAGTAATAACAGTGCGCGACATGTGAGACGCGACCGATCCTCGCATTAACACATTTAATAGTATGCTACAAATATGTTGTATCAATATATATATATATATATATATATATATATATATATATATATATATATATATATATAATGCGATCATTGTGTGTTTTGTCATTTTTTCCTTAATTTTTTTTACTGTTTGGTTGCTTGCTTATTTGTTACCATTTCTTCGCCTCTATTTTTATTTGTCGTTACGTCTTTGCCATTTTTTTTTTCTAATAAATTCGTCACTGTTTCTCAATTTTCAGGTAGTTCGCCATTATAATACTTGCCTCCGTAAAATTGAAGGAACTTCGAATAAAAGAAAAGAAAAACAAAACTCTTAGACACTATTATCAGCTCATCTTCAGAAGCTATATGGAAATTTGTCTTTATTTTCTTTTATTTTTTATCGAGTAAAATTGTTGCATGCGCTGTCCTCTCGCTACTTCTTTCGTTACTCTGGCTATCCCTCGTGAATTTTATAAACTATTTATTTGCAGGGTGCCTATCGCGATCATTGATAGCCTTGGTTCCCTCTGACTTTCTACTTTATGTATGCCACACATGTTCTATTTTATATTATGTATAGCTGATGGTAGGATATAGGAAAACATTGGAGCTGTTATTTTGTGTGGTGTTATCTTTTCTGTTTCTGTAATTACGAGAAAGACAGATTTTGAAAATTTATTGCATTTCTTCGTTAGTCTATTTCTATATTATGCACATCATATTAGCTCTTTCGAAAATTGTGTTTCACGATTTAGATGGTTTTAAAATAAAAACCGCGCTTAATTCGATACGTGTCGTTTGTTCTGATGCCTGATTTTATATTCGTTACAGCATTATACATTATGCACAAATTTGCGTATACAGACGATTGATGAGCATTATCAGCTTCGTGCATACGGCTTTAGTTTGATAAAAGCTTGTGTGCTCACGAGTCTATATGTAATTAAAGAGTATAGATCGCTATATATTCCTTTTTTTCAAGGAAGTAGTCGGGCCTAAACAGCATTCAGCATCATATATATTTAAAAGTTTGATAAATCATTTACTGAATTGACGTTTAACTGTTTCATCCTACGAATTCAAATGACAATTTCTCACTTAAAATTATGGTATATATGTACAGTATATAGAGTTATTTTTAAAAAATAACTTCAGATGCTCGGCAATAAAATGTAAGTTTTGAGATGCAGTCTCTCAAAGTTTGCTTCGAAGCGTGATTTTCATAGCCCTTTATTCAATATTCAAAATTTATTTCTCATATTTTTAGTATGAAAATTATCTCGTTTATGCGATAAGCTGCACGAATATAGAAAACAGAGACGAAATTTTTTTTATTCAAACAGTCCTACACAAGTTTTGGAAATTACTAAACATCGATAGCTGCTAGTTAAGATTTGCCTAATTGAGCGCACCGTTTAATAAAAAAAAAAGTTTCTATCCTATAACTTTCGTTTATATAAATGTGCGATTAAAAAAATTAAATATGAATTTTATTAAATGAAAGATTCTCAAGCGAAAATCAGTATCGTATAGGAAAGTGCAATAGTTAGTATACGTGATGTGATGGATAGGTTGCCTTTTTCTTACGACTTTAAAGATGCGAAAGTACAAAAAAGTACACACGATGTAGGTAATGCTAGCGCATTATGCTATAGTTACTATCATTTGTATGTTCTCTAAATATATACTACTGATTTATACCACAAGTCAGATTTCAGTATAGACAAGAAAAGTTTTTGAAATCCTTGAGGATTCGTTTCGAGAATCAAAATTATAGTGAGAATTACTGACCGGTCTTCGAGATCTAAATAAATAGTCAGCGAATTGAGTCTTCACAAAATATTTAATCATCTTAATAATAATATATTATAATACATGTTGTTCTTATATAACGAAAAGTTGTTTACATGAGAGATAAAAATAAAGAACACTTATAAAACAATTTCGATAGATTATCCATTTAATTATATTATGCTTGTTAATAGTGTGTGTGTATGTGTGTGTGTATATATATATATATATATATATATATATATATATATATATATATATATATATATATATATATATATATATATATATATATATATATATATATATATATATATATATAATAGGCATCATTAAAACTCAAAAAGTCGCAATTATACGTTACAAAAAATTAAAAAGGGAGAGACTCGGTCGAACGATATACATTGTAAAGACTCGGACACTCGACTGTTCATTCGAAGCAAGAGAACAGTTTTTTTTAAACCTTCTTACTTTTTTGTCTCATATAATCAGTGCAGTATTCGCTAAATTTTTGCATGCGGTGCACTAAACAATAAAATTGTCGCCGTCGTTTACATTTATCTACAAGTATATGCACCCATTTAACAAGCTTCACTTTCTTTCATTTCAATCCGTCATCAAGTTCTTCCCACACACTCACAAATTAAATTATACACATACGCAATATCGTCGTCGCTATTTTTTATCGTTATTGTAAATCGTTACTCGATAATTATACCCATATTGTAAACAATTATTACACTTATCGCCTTTCTTCACTGTCTCTAGGTGTGTGAGTGTATGCGCGCGTGTGGTTTGTGTGTGTTTGTGTGTGTTTGTATCGAAATATATGAAAGCAGAGCTTGAACATACGTAAACGGTTTTGAAAAATACAACTTCGATTCGTTCGCTGCTAAGTATACTCAGCTTGTGTATCAACTACGAATTCGACCTATGTCGTGCAAGGTTTTTGCCATTCAATAAGCTCTTGAACAATTGTGCCACTTTTTTTATTTACAAAAAAATTACTTCGTTATACTCAATTCAATTGCACAAATATAATCGTTCCCATTTACATTCTGTGTATAAACATTTGAATTGTTCCTCATTAAACACTTTATACATGCATACAGTACCACGAAATGGAACAATGTAAAACCAATGCTTCAGAAATCAAGAACATTCATGGAAAAACCGATATTATTGTAAAAGATATTATTGTAAAAGATATTATTGTATGTAAGCGAATGGAAGACGCACTTTTCAAAGCTCGCTTATCGTTTTGTTTAGCCAAACATGAAAATTATTATGGGAGGAGAGTGCGGATGACAAGTCGAGCGACTTTCTTTTTTAATTCACTCGCTCTATCATATAATTCTTTATTTTTTTTTTTAATAATGTACTCGTTTTCTTTGTTTTCTTTCACAATCGATCAACCTCATATGCAGAGAAGAAGAAGCAATGGGGAAGAAATGGTATTTGCGTGTGACTGTGTTTCGCAGTTAGCATATAACAAAGTTTTTTCAATTTCGATTTATCGTTAATATTATTATTATTTTTTGTTTACTTTATACTTCATGTATGTATATATACTTCAGTATAATCATTCCACTTTTTTCACAACAGCAGCAGCATTTCTGTCTTTATTTTGTTACCTATAGATAATCTTATAATTATTAAAATTAATCTGCATATATAATATCGTAATTCAGTATTTTATATATATATATATATATATATATATATATATATATATAATAATTTATACTTAGACTTTCGGTATTTTACACGGGTTTCCTTACCTCTAAAATAGGTTTACTTCCCATAGACAACACGCGTGGCTTCGAGACTCGCTCGGTTCATCGTTTTCTTAACTTCATTTCCTCGCCAATATCCAGAGGAGAAACTAGTACAAAAAAAAATTCATCGATCGAACGTATATTAGGAGCAGCTTCCCTCTGAATTACGCGCACAGTCGTAGCATTTGAGTTAGACAGATTATGTAGAATATCTCTCGTGATACTCTTTTTCGTTTCACTCAATTAATGAATCAATCGTCATATATCTCTCAAGAAAAACCAAGTACCAAGTCGACGACGCCTACGAACGTCGTCTGCGAAGCCGTTCTCCTCGAGATTTACAGAGCTAACACGCCTTAAAGAAGCTTACGTCGGAAGAAAAACAATAATGAACTTTGCTACGCTATACAAATCAGACACTGAATTTTCTTATATCTTAAGTTATTATTTTTTTTATCGTCTGTCTCATCCTCAAATAGGAAGGACATATACCACAACACCGAAGATTTATGTTTTGCTGGTTTATCTTAGAATCGCCGACGCACAATTTTTTTTTAACTTTTTATACTCTAAGTTCTCGTCTCGTTCGCACCCGATTTCCTCTCCCTTTTATCGTGCTGAGTCTACTCCTTTTCTTTTTTTTATACAATATATAAGGACGCAAAGCGGGCTATATAAAATCGATTGTGTACTCGGTTTTCTCATACGAGAGAACGACAATGTGTGTGTACTTGTTGTATTTTCTTTTTTAATATTTAGTATTAATTCATTTTTCTTAATACTACTATTTGCTAGATAAACGCTACGCAAAACTTCAGGCGCTTCTCAGCAAATATAGTCTGGCACTGCCCACATTCGCTAGTGAAGAAATATTTCCTATTATTTTTTCACCATTAATTTTCTCTAAGCAGAACTTACGTCCGTAAAGGTAAAGAGACATGAAATTTGAACTAATCGTCATAAATCAAAGATCGTTTTTTTCTTTTCTCTCATATATTTATTTATTCATTTCATTAATTATAGATATATTATAGGTGTTGCTGATGTTGTTGCTATACGGGTAAATCGTCATAAAAGGCGCTCATATACGATCAACAATTATTATTATTTCTTCCTCTCTCTCTCACGCACACACACACACACACACACACACACAAACATTCCAAACGCAGTATTCTTTTTCTTTTGCACAAATTTTTTTCCTTTTCCGTAGCGTAATCTTGTAATTGTCAAAATGTTTTTTTTTATATTTATTAATAATAATAGAAAGATTGACGGAATGTCGCTTTTTGTTATGAGAGATTAATTTTTTTTCTGTGATTTGCGTCAAAGCAAAGCGCAAGAACGACGCTCCGTCAATACGACGCACAATATATTTATTATATAATATATATGTATATATATACTCATGTATGCATACGTGTACTTATCGATTCGGCCGAGAGTAAAATAAATAACTTATAGCCATTACAACATCGGAGAGACGTATGTATACTTTTTTTTTATTTTCATTTGAAAAATCGATACCGTAGCAACGCATGCAGTCCTGCAAAGAGGCGGAAAGAAGCCCAACCTACCGGAGCTTGCAGAGACTTTTTATTTCATTGCGATCTTACAAGAATTTCATCGATGCGATCGAGGAATTCGATAGTGTTGCTTTACATTACGTTAAAAATACAGCTCATCTTCACTTCGAAAACAAATGTTTTAAGCTTTTTCACCGCTCAAAGCAATCTGTGCTTGGTTGTCGACAACCAGAAATAAATATTTTGTTAGTACCACCAAATTTTTCGTGTTTTCTTCATAGTCATGTTAGCCAAGTTGATTTGGTTATTATAACAAACATGCAATAATTTTAACGTGAAAGTTCAACTTAACTACTTCTATAATATATAATTTTGGTAACAGCCATCTATAACAATTTTTATTTCGGTTGATAAAACATTATAAGTGAAAAGAGAAGATAACTAAGATCAACACACAATAATCCGTAATAATGCGAAAGATGCAAGAAAGAATTTACAATTGACTTAATATTTCATAACAAGTTTATAATTATACACAAACAAATTATTTTATCAAAGGAATGATACACCGTATTTTTTACTTAAAACCCAAAATGATATAAGCAGCCAAAAACAAGAAATAAAGTATAAAAAAAAGTAAATTATCAAGACCTTCGATCGAATCCTTGAAAAACATTATACGCATTCTCGTACTTTCATGGAGTTTACAGAACAATAAAAAAAAGATGCGGAGCGACATTATTGTTTAGGTTGAAGACCTATTGTTATAATACAACGGTATTAACGTTGTTGAAAAGAAGTTCATTACAATTAGTAAAAACTTAATACGACATCGACAAAGATAAAATTCTAAAAAAATTAATAAGGTGGGCATCCAGACACACTTTTCTCGCAGCGCTTTATCTTCGTCATACACACGTATCTTTTGAAATTGATATTTTCTGTAAATAGCGCAAGTAGATACCTGCCCTACTTTGAAAGGAGGAACTCTATTTCGTTAATCTGTAGCAGCCACCGACGCATTTGTGATATGTAGGCGCGTGTCAGGCAGTCAACAGAGACAAAAGATTGTTCACTCGTACGATTATTGAGTTAATATTTTCTTTTTTTGGTGCACTTTTTCTTGCTTTTTGTTTTATATTTGAAAATGTACTTTATCACGCACTCGTTCGCACAAATTATTCAGTCATTCATACTTTTATTTTTCCCTACATAGCTGTTACTGCTGCAAGTCGGAGGTTCGCTTTGAAATTTAAAAGTTGGGATTACAGGGAAGGAAGAATATAACTCGTTGTCTATTTACAAGATAAGGCATATATATATATATATATATATATATATATATATATATATATATATAATATATATATATATATATATATATATATATATATATATATATATATATATATATATATATATATATATATATATATATATATATATATATAATATATATATATATATAATATATATATATATATACACTTAAACACACAAATTTCAAGTTCGCGACGCTAAAATTTTTTCTTTTTCAATCATATAGTTTTCTATTCAATTCGAATGGGAACTTGTGTAAGTTTTACTGATTGATTTTTTATTATAACTTTCATATTTTATAAAAAAATATTTGTTGACCAAACACTGTTTTATAAAAATACAAAATTGATAGTAAAAAATCATAAATCGGTCCCCTTGCACGTATGTATGTACGTACGTTATTTTCTATTTTCTCATATATTTGCAGTCGAGTAAACTTTGTAGTCTCGACTTCTCGTACCGAGTGTAGAGTAAAAATAATTACAACTATTTTAAAAGGTCTTTTTTATTACAATCAAATGATTCCAATTTAAAAAAAATATTCGCTTCCAAAAAAAGTAATAAAGAGACACACATGTATCGTGTACAACAAAATCCATTTACAGCCAGAACAAAAAATATTTATATATGTATATATTGCGTACAATCAACTTCGCTCTTATTTCTTACGCACTTTTAACTATTGAGACGAAGGAAGAAGAATATAATGTAAACATCTCTATGACCGGTACCAGACAATTATTAACTCCGAGCTTACTCAAGTCAAGATTTAAAGAATTAAAAAAATCACTCGCGTGAGTTTCGTCGTGTTAAAAAGTTTTTTTTTTCAAATCGCAAGCAAATGCACCTGATTCATCGATATTTTTATTTTCGCAATTTTTACTATCAAAAGCAAAGAGGTAGTAAGAAATAATTTGTTGCGTGACATACATTATTTCATAAAATTTTTATTCTCGTAAGGCAGGACTGTAGAGAACAAACCAATCAATTGAAATGCATCTCCTAGAATAATTAAACTATTGTTGAATTTGTTTAAATGGAATAAGTCTTGCAACAAGCATTTCAGAGCTCATTAGTTTGATCTTTTCATTAAAACCTTTATGAACATCAAAATGATAACAATCTTAGGCGAGAAATTACCTTATTAATACAAATATAATTTTCATTGATAAATTTCATCAGAACAAATTTTGATTACGCAAAGGATAAAAATACAAGCTAATATAAAATAGTTATTTAAAAAACAAGAGATCTGCGAAATCAAAAAGCCGATGAGACAGGACTCGGGCATTCACTTTTAAAGCTATTGTATGACCGCCAAAGGTGTGTAAGAGTTGGCTGCGGCTCTCAGCTGCGCCTTGGCCGTCACACAAAGGGATCATCTCTTATCGGAGAAAAAAGAAGAGAAGAACAAGGAAAAGCCTTTTCTGCTTCTTTTTAGTCAGCTTCGAGATTCTCGAGCTTCTGAGATGTTGGTTGGAGTTGGTTAGAAAAAAAGCTTCCCGAGTACAATGGCGTAACGAAACAAAGTCGCGCATTTTTCTTTCTTTTCATTTCCCTCTTTATCATTTTATTATTATTATTATTCGCGTTTGATCAAGTGAAGCGTAAGTGTATGTGTGTGTATGCATCGAAGGAAAAAAGGGACGAAAGAAGAGAAAAAATATGTCCGGAGGGCCCCCGAAAAATCCAAGGCCAAGCGCGAGCTTTTTCTACTAAACGTTATTACACAACTTCTCACACGTACACGCACATATAGAACACATGTCTCTCTCTCTCTCTCTCTCTCTCTCTCTCTCTCTCTCTCTCTCTCTCTCTCTCTCTCTCTCATACAATCATACCTATTAGCGTCGCTCTCCCCCTCGCGGCGTGGGCTTTTTTCCTCGTTCTCTCTTTTATCATATCATTATTTTTTATATATAATATATATACCGACATTAGAACTCCGTAGATTTAATTCTGCTTTCATATTACTTAACTTCCTTTCACAAATCATCGTTAGAGCGCATTCTTTATGTACAATTCAAAAGATCCGACCACACGCATGTCGACAACGAGCTTCGTTCAATTACTAGTGAATGTGTTTCACAAGGTTTGCTTTTCGTTAACCTATTGGAAGGGATTTTAAAGATGCCGTTTTTTAATGTTTCTGTCTTTTAATCGCAAACGTAATCGTCAAAATTTCACTCTATTACTCTCGACTGTGTACTTCTCTTCCGTTTGTTGTTTAGACGATGCCGTTGTCGCAGTCGTGGCTAGTATTCCATCGGTTACTGCCCGTGACACGCAGTTGCGTGCACTGTTTCATTATCTCTCTTCCACTTTTTATTTTCGTAAAAGCTTACGAACCATCTTTCTGTTCTTTGATTCTTCGTAAAAATCCCGTGGATGATGATGCGTATGACGTTGTCGAACCTCCGATATTGGGAAGGAAAGTGTTGTTGCAGATGAGTAATGCCAGTCTGGCAAAAGGTATATTAACGACGCCATAAACGTGCAGACTGACGCACAAGACGAGGCGAGTTTTTCACTCTCTCTCTCTTTCTCTTTCTCTCTCTCTCTCTCTCTCTCTCTCTCTCTGTAACTCTCTTTTTATCTCTATCTTCATCTTTCTTTCTCATTTTTCTCTCGCGCTGATTCTGTTTGTCGCTTAGCCTTACTTGCATTAGTTTGCTGTTTTTTTTTTTGTTTTAAAATGTAAATGAAACAAGAGTCAGGTAGAAAGAAAGATGAGAAAAAGAAGCCGATTCTCCTAAGGGTGCACACCTGCGAAATAAGGAAGATGAAATTAGTGCCAGCTAAAAGCCGCTTTCTCTTCGAATGAGTATAACGTTACAATGGATAAGGTGCTTATGATCTGATAAAGCGTATACGTATAACAAAAAAGTCGATTCGCCTACCTTCTTAAGCCATGCTCGACTGGCTGGGATCGGCGTTCTGGGCAGCCGCATTGGCCTGGCCCGCGGGGTTGCTTTGCTGGGCGTCACTGGACTCGGCCGTTCCGCTGGTCGCCTGGGTACCTGGCTGGGCCGCGGCCGATGCTTGGTTCGCACCATCAGCGGCCGCCACCGCGGGCTGCGAGCCATCAGACGGCTGCGTGTACTTGGGGATCAGCTGCGAGTTTAGGCTTGGCTGAATCCTCAGCTCGTGGTCGGTGAAGTTGAACAGAGGTGGCAGCTCCCTGCCGTTAGGCAGCCGCGTGCCCTGCTCGCGCAGCTCCTTGAAGAAGCTGTGGGCACAGGCCTCGAGCGGCGTCATGCGCAGCGACGGCGTATACTCGAGGAGTCGGGCCACCAGCTCCATCGCCTCATGTGGCGTGCGCGCCCTGAACACCTGTGTGATAATTTCGAAGGCAAGATTAGTCAAGGGCAAGTAGAGCTTATCGGCTGAACTGGGAGTGGGAGACTACGTTTTTACAGAATTTCATTGTCCTTTGGATGTACTTTATCTCTCCTCAGAAATGCTCTAGGCATTGTCTTGACTTTATTGCTTATTTCAAAATACTTGCGTTATTTGTATATATAGCAGGTACACAATGTAATGAAAAGAAAGACGTAGTTACTTTGATACTACTGCCCTTGCACAATCGATTCATCATACAAAAATAGATATCGTCTTCTTTTAAATAAAACATAAATAACCTTTAAATTTACATATAAAGAACATCTCGAACCACTTGCATTGTTATAAATTATTCTATTACTCTAGTTAGGGCCTAATACACACCAATTTTGGGAAAACTGTTTAGTACTAATATTTTGTATTTCTTTCTTTTTTTTTAAGTTACGTTATTCGTGAAAGTAGAATAGATAAAAAACTATGGCATGTACAGTAGACGACATTAAAAGTCAAGCCTTGTTTTAACGGAAACTTAACTTTTTCAACAATGATCGATAGTTATAAATGATATTTTTAGCTTAATTTCGATGCGATGCGATGCGATGATGTTATGATGGTGGAACATTTAATGTAGTCGAAAAAAGATGCTTGTAAAGCTCGTGAATCTCATGATCTTCATTAGGATCCTTTTTCGAAAATTATGTCTTCGTGCTACAAAGAGAAGGAGCACCGAAACATTAGAGTAAGTGATGTTCAAGACATTGGCAATGTTGGATTAACTAGGTTAGTGATGTTAGGTCTGCCGCAGATAGTCATAGATAGGATTCGCTTAAAGTGCTATTTTTAAATAAATTAAACAAGCTTTTTATAATACCCGTAGTAATTAATTCTAATTCTTTCTGGAATTGAAATTCTCAGCAACAAGATTTGTTTTCCTTTAGCATTATTTTTGTAACTAATTTTATACAAAGTACATCGATAAAAGGTAAATTTAATCTCGCTAATTATGAACTGAAACGCCGATATGTAAAAATACCCGTTTGCAGACAGACAATGTTATAAATGTTTATACCTTATTAATATTTGAACATTGAAGTTGATTCTACAAATATCAGATAATTTGCATACGAATATCCGCATTTGGCATGGATATCTTATTTTCATTGGTTACGTCAAACTGCGGAACGAAAGACCTATTTTTTAAGGTATCGCTGTAAAAACTGAGAAACATAACCGCGAATAAGATTGTAAATTTACCAAATGACGTCATTGAATCCCTTTCAATGACGTAATTCAGATGTGTATTCAGAAGAATTTAGTATACCCTTGTGCGCAAATTTGCTTGTTTCTGCTAAAATTACATCATTCGAAATTAGAAAATTAAGACAAATAGCTCTGCAAATAGCGATAACGAAGATAGAGCAACTTTTCAGAAATTATACCTATTCAACTAGCGATGCTATAAACAATATTTCACAGTGATAACAGCGAGCTTTCGGCTCGTTTTGCTTTGTTAGTGTCCGAGCTGGCAGATAGAAAGTAAAAAAAAAACACGTAGAAAAACGTATAGTATGGCAGCAACGTCAACACGTTCCAAAACTTTGTCACCACTTACTCTAATCTTTTGGTGCTCGGTGGAACATTTTGGTAAGCTCATTCGTTGAAGCATAAACTGCAAACCATGAGTAATACATGTCGTTGATACATATACAGAATGAGGTATGGCCTGTTATTTATTTTCGTACAGGTATGAATTTTCTTTTTCTGTTCTCGGTATCGCCCACAACTCTTTTTTCTGAGCTTTCGTCGAAAACTACGATTCATCCAATGCCAGCGAAAAATATCGTTCAAAACTAGGTCATAAATTCGAATAAAATTCTTGTTTTAAATTTTCAAAACCTCTTTAGATAATGCACTTTATATGTACAGTGTATATGGAGAAAAAAACTCGAAAACGCTATTTAGTCACACTGAAAAATCGAGCGAAACGAAATAAAATGTAAGTATACGTGTCGGAGTAAGAAAATGAAAACTGCTCGAGGCAATCTGTCGCAATGAGAGAGAGAGAGAGAGAGAGAGAGAGAGAGAGAGAGAGAGAGAGAGAGAGAGAGAGAGAGAGAGAGAGAGAGAGAGAGAGAGAGAGAGAGAGAGAGAGAGAGAGAGAGAGAGAGAGAGAAGAGAGAGAGAGAGAGAGAGAGAGAGAGAGAGAGAGAGAGAGAGAGAGAGAGAGAGAGAGAGAGAGAGAGAGAGAGAGAGAGAGAGAGAGAGAGAGAGAGAGAGAGAGAGAGAGAGGTACACGTGCACTCCTAAACGTTCTGTTTACCTTCTGCCAGGGATGAGACTTAATTTGCGGGAATTTGAATTCGGTGTAGTTGGGATTCATTTCACGGATTTGGTCACGCGTCGGTGTGCCGAGGACCTTAATGATCTCGACCAGCTGGTCGACTCCGCTGTCTCCAGGGAAGATGGGCTGGCCCAGCAGAAGTTCCGCCAGCACGCAACCGGCGCTCCACACATCTGCATCGAAAAATTCATCGAACGTTAGTTTAAAACTCCGTTTATTATTCTTTGTTCGATAAGAGATGACGGTCGTTATTTATTGCAAAAAGAATGACATCGGATTAAATTAATATCTGATATCACTGGCATTTACGATTGATAAACCAACTGCTCATTATCTATATACATTGAATAGCATACCGATTTTCGTGGTGTAGTCAATAGCACCGAAGATAAGCTCAGGGGCACGGTAGTAGCGGCTGCATATGTATGATACGTTAGGCTCGCCCTTGACGAGGTGCTTGGCCGAGCCGAAGTCACAGAGCTTGAGGATACCGGTCTCCGGGTCGAGCAATAGATTCTGCGGCTTTATATCCCTGTGGCAGATTCCTAACGAGTGGATGAACGCCAGCGAACGGAACAGCTGGTACATGTATAGCTGCAAGTGAAAATAAGAAAAAATTAATAAATCAACTTACTCGTTTAATAAAGAACATTGTACATCAATGATAAGACGTGCAAGTACCTTAATGAAACTGATCGGTATCGTCTGCTTGCTCTTGCTGTAGTGTCGGGCGACTTTGTACACGGTTTCGGGGATGTATTCCAGGACTAGATTGAGGTAAACCTCGTCCTTCTGTAATCACGCAATTATAGTGTCGTTAGTTCTGGCCTGGATAATGCTACCATGTACTGTATATACTGAGTGTGTGCATGTGTCTCGAAGGGTTAAATTAAGACTTATCTTCAGCGCGAGAGTCGTAAAAGTCGACCAGTTATGCGCTGATTAACATGTTATTTTATTAGTCGTGAAAATGAATTTTGAAACATCAAGTCCTACGAGTTGCGCAACGCATTGACGCGCTTGGTATGCATATAATAAACGTCGCCGAGGATAGCTTTTTCAAGGCGATGCGTTATTTGCCACTGTAGGACTGTAAATTCGTCAGAGATAAGTTTCAAAAAATATTGTGCGGTGTATTTCGGGACGCAAACACTGCTCTCAAAGTATACATTATAAAACGTATTCTATGTCTAGCCAAAGCAGCATTAGCTACTAGATTCGTAATCAGTACTTTTTTTGCGGAAAATCAATTGCTAGTAAAAATATTGTCCTTTTCTTTTTGTCATCTGCATGTGTGAACGATTAGTCATTTTCATTAGTAATTTTTTTTCGCCACTTGTCGCATTGCTTTTTTGCTCTGTTTTTTTTATTGGTCTACCGTACGAAGCGTGACTGCCTAAAGACTCGCCAGAGGATTATCTCACTTCAACTACTGGGTAACGCTTTAACTTACGTCCACGTGAAAAACTGGATTAGTCGCGTTTAAGACGTTCTACAAAATAACATAACAATGAGGCATGCATTAAACCAAAGCTAAAAAAGAAACACAATTGTTATGGGGATGACTTTTTTTCATTTACTTATTCAAGACTCTTCGATCAGATGGAGGAATTATTCATTTTTCGAGACGTTACTCTAAAAATCTTTGAGAAAATGGCAAAAGGGGGTTCACAGTAAAGTCTGATAAAACTAATAAAGGTATGTGTACTTATGTAAAAAGAGTGAACTAAAATATTTTAAACTATGGGTCAATGCATAATCAAAATTAAAGTTTTATCCAACACCCTATCGATCTACAGTTTCCGAAAACTATTTCTGCACTCCGTCATAACTATAACACGGTTATTAATATTCAAGTACAAAAAAGTTGAGTTAGATTTAAGAATTTGACGAATAACAACATTTACCTTATCACCACTAGAGTAAAAGAAATACTTTAGTTTGACGATGTTGCAGTGTTCGAGACGCCGCATAATCTGCAACTCTCTGTTCTGCAAATTCCAAAAAAACACGCATATTAGCAAAAAATCAATAGAAAATATGAAACGTAATAAAGCGCGTCGCTATATATTCACCTTAAATCGCTTGTCCTGCAAGACCTTCTTGATCGCGACCGTTTCATTGGTCTCGCACAGTTTGGCCTGGTAGACGACACCGAAGCTGCCGTTACCGATGACCTTGGTGTCGGTGTAGGCGATTTCCTGGGGGCGGTCCGGTCCGGCGCCGGGGGTCGCCACCACTGTCGTCACCTTGCTGCCATCTTTGCCTGGATTGTACATCGCACCGCCCATAGAAAAAAAGGAGAAAGCGAAAACGCTACAGTACAACGAATAGACTCGCTCAGGTGATATTATGACATTGTTATTATTATTTATTGTAGATTCGGATGAAAGAAAAAATTAACCGAGAACCCACTGCGTCCGAGTGATTATCATCGGATGGGTATGGGTGCAGATGGCAAAAAAGTCAATGCAAACGAACTACCATGCAAAACACAGAGAAGAAAAATTCGGAGCGCTTTTGTCCCCGTCCACTCGAGGCGGTGTAGCTTGAGGCCAATCTAGGCTAGAAATAAGAGAGGAGCTTCTTTAGCAGCTCTATTTTCTGCACCGGTGAGCAGACGTTGAAATAGTGTGCACGATGATTTTTCACCGAAAAGGGCGGGATGTAAAGTAGAGGATTGAGCTTTTTAAGCCCATATTCTTATGAACTTAATTTTCTCGAAGAATATTCTTTAAATTGAATTAGTATTTCACCCTTACAATTTAATTAACTGCGACGTGTACACGCGACTCTTCTCCCTCACATTTCTAAAAACGAGTCATACACACTCCTCACTATAGAATGTCAACGTCTACAATTACACATGACTGCGGGAAGACCCTAAAAAGAGTCTCGTCGCAATGCAGTCCGGCGCAGACTTAAAAAGATTCTCGCTTCCTTTTTCTCTTTGCTTTTCATACAAAATATACTTTCCAACGTCGAGGGGAAAAAAATTATATCTATAAAGAATAACATGCACCAGCTTTTTCCGATATTTGAAATTTCCGGGCTCTCTATGCACACCGTATAGCAGAAGGTTTTCGCGCGGCGAGGAGAATTTTTCCGAGCGAGCGAATGACAATGTGAAAAAGGAAGCATTAAATTTTCATTTTATCCAAAACGAAACGACGACAACGGCCTGCAACAATGCTCGCAGTGCACGTGCGGCGCGCATCCACCCCCGCGCGAGGTCTAGTATTACGCGAGCAGCTCCCGGAATTATTTCGGAGTCCAGATTTCCCACGCGAAGTAGCTTCGTATGGATAACAACGCGTCGTTCGTCATTCCCACTCTTTTATCATCGAGCTTGTTATTATATTTGTTTGAATCAAAAAGTGCAAAAATAGAATAAACACTGCCGTCAGTTGCAGCCGATGTGTGACGTAGAGATAAACGCAAAGCAAATCAAATTTTTCCCCTCCGTGGTGATATTTACGAGAAAAACACACACACAAACGCGTGAGAGACGAGGCGCGTGTATAAACAACGGGAACGAGGTGAAATTAAAATTCGCGCACCGATACGTCCGGCTGTTTTGAAAGTATAAAATCCATCCGCGACGCATTATAACGTGTATAAAATTGAATTCACGCGGCGCGCGCGTGCTGCAGCGCACAGCTCAGGTCGCCGGTATAAATAGATATTTATTCGCCGAAATAACACGTGTCGTCGTTGAGAGCGACGAAATTTATACGTCTAATTCCGAGGCATACGAGTACAGAGTGCACATGCAGCGAATATCTTATCGAGCAAAGAGGCTCTTATCTCTCCTTGCAATAATGTGTGCCAAGACGAAAAAATCGGTCGAGAGGGCTTTTTCGAAAATTAGGTGCGCACTCGAGGACAGCGGAGAATTTTTCCGATTTTATTATTCGCGAGAATTGCACACGTGCGCAATCGAGGTTGAAGATTGTACGAGTTCTGCGAGCTATCGGAACTTTTGTTTTCTTTTTATTTCCACATTCGTATGGACTTTATCTTCCTCTTTCAGTGTTATGGCTAAATTTAAAGACTCGTGTGGAATATTCCTCTCGAAATTTCCAAACGATCGACGTTTTTGACTATCATTCACAGCATCGTCGAATGCATTTTAGAGCTTGTTTTCACACGCACGAGGAATCACACGTTGTTTTGCTTGTGCGATGATAGCTTTAATCTATACCAATTTTGCAATAACCTCACGGCTCGTAAAACTTTCCTCGGAGAAAACGAGTGTCTTTGAGATGCACGTATGGTTATACACGCCGAATTGGTCCTGCGTTCTCGTCGTTTAAAAATAGACCAACCGGTTCGAGCTCGACTGAAAAAAACTCGATTCGTCGATCATTGCGATTATTCCAGTTTTTAATGCGCTGACTATATAACCTAAAATAACAAACTAACCCCTCCTACCGTAAGAAAAAAATCTACGAATCCTCGAGCGCGTCTTTAGCCTACCGCCAGCGAATTCGTCCTCACGTGTGGGAAATTTCCTGTCGCGTCGAGTAGCTCTTTCCATATAGGCGCCGGAGCTTCCGTCCTCGTCGTTTCTTTTTTCCTCACTCGCGACTAGAACCTTCTGATGGTGGCGGTATTTCGCGCGGGGGAAGTTTGGTTTTGATTTCAACGAGGTTGGAGACGAGCAGAGGCGTGTGAGTTGACAGTTGAATGGAGACGGGATGATACTGCGCGGTGTTGTTATTTTGGCGCGATATGCAGGGGAAAAAATTATTGATCGGAAATCGTGTATGTACCTAGGATTATTTTTAGTCGAAACTGATGTCGCTTTTATGTAACGTAATTTATGAATTTTTATAATGATAGTAATAAAAAAAAAAATCTCGCAGATACAGATCTTTTTTTCGATACCATCGGAAACACAACTCGCCGATGTATCTTATCAGAACATTCTGCCATACGAGCGACTCTCAAAAAGAAAAGACACACACGGCGACGCACACGCGTGATGCTTTATTAGTTTTCAAAGATACGCCAGCAGATTTCGCCGTCCCGTCATCGTTACGATAGCGATTGATAAGGAAACTCGCGAAAGGACGCGATTTCAATCGAGCAATTAAAACTGATCAAACAAGCCTTACGCTACACGCATCAGCGACGTTTACAAGCGGCTTAATCGCGCGCAACGGAGTAAATAGTCGCGCGTTTATTATATTCTCAGACCTTAGCTTTGATTGAAAACCCAAGAAGTAAACGAATCCTCCGGCAAATATACGAGGGAGTTTAAAAGAGAGCAAACGAAGGAGTCGAAAATAGGCGGAGAAAAAACGGTAGCTGTTACGCGTAATAATCCAACCGGCAAATACACGGAGGTTCAGGGGCTAACGTACCGAGCAACGCACGATAAACGGGTCTCCTTCTCTTTGCCGATCTGTAAATTTGTACAACAATCGCGAGTTTACACACGACTAAAGGAGAGCTTTTTTTGCGCGCGTGATTTATCGGCGCGCCTGATTGTTTTAGTTGCTATTTTTAAAGCCTCGCGAGATTGAGGATTTTCGAAATCGAAGCACGGAGTTGTTATTGCGCAACGAACAAATGCGGTAATCCTGAAAATTCATGAGCCGATATAGTCGCATAGCTCGCTCGGTGGTTGGGATTACGATTTTTTGAATGTAGAAAAAACCGCAAGCGCGCGCCAAGTTTTTATGATAATTCATGCGTCGTCGTAAAACATTAGCTACTATTTTTGCGACGCAGAGCGAACTACTCGAATAGAGGCTATTTGTTTCCAACATCGATGAAAACAAACTACTAGCCGAGTTTCCCCCTTTGTTTACAGACGAGCATAAAGCAGCCGTTTTCTCCGCGCCTCCGAAAATTTCCGCGCATTAGAGCCGGCGAAAAGTGCAAACGAGCCTAGAAATAGTCCGACGATCGAGAGCTTCCTTGTTTACTCCGGGATATATTGTTCGCGATACGGATCCGTATCGCGAGCATTGGCTCTCGATTGACATAGATATTTTCTTATTTACTGCCAGCAGAGAAGCATGTTTGCGCCTATCTCGGGTTGCCATGTTTTCGGATAGAATGGGTTAGTTATTTTTTGCGAGATATTGTCTAACCTCTGTTTGCTTGGCTTGGAAGCTTCTGGGAAACAGTGGCAGTAAGTGATGTCGTCGTTTGAAGATGAAAATTTAGAACGACTCTATTTCCGACGAAAGGAACACACAATGGATGCCGTTAAGCGAGTACTCATATATTCAATCGTTTCTTTTCAATACTCGGCATCTCGTCCGGAAAAAATTAGAATTTGATATCCTTTCCATGCGGTCACTCATAAAAATAAAAGCTATTATACAACTACTGAGCGCAAAGAGACAATTGCTCGATTTTTCATAAACGTCAAAGTTCGAACGCACACACAAAGTGTAATGATATGTCTCTCTGGCGGCGGTGAGCATATTTAATTGTTTCGCTATTCATCGTCGCAGCTAAGCTAAGCGCATTTATTAATATCAGCGCGTCGTCGCGTTGACTACTCGAAATTTGTCATAAACTTTTCCTCAATTTATGAATCATAATTCGAGCTTCGCGCGCAATAAAAGTCGCCGCTTTCTATACGCAAACTTCTCTGGACGTTTTACGGCAATAGCCTCAAAAGTGGCCGAGTCGTTGCCCTATTGTTCTACGCCTCCGAGAGAACGAGCTGAGAGTAATTATTGCGTTAGTGTCGTTGCGCAAGCCCCAATGCACTTCGCTAACGTTTTTATATACCATCTCCCGGGTTTTGACTCGAAATACATCGCGGTTTGCAGTGGATCTCTCGTTTGGGAGGCTTAGAAATAGAATTCGCTCTCTCTCTCTCTCTCTCTCTCTCTCTCTCTCTCACACACACACACACACACACAGCGCGATGAATCTTGTACCTTAGCAAGGACGACTTTGAATAATTTTAAGAGCACGATTTCCAATTGAAGATTTAGGCATTTATGGGGCACGGCTAAATTTAACCGCTAAATTTTTGATCGAATATTTTCGTCCACACGCAGGTAATGGCAGGAAGTTCAAATTTACGTCAAAACAGCGCACAAAGCAGCCGTCGTATAAACAAATCTCACCTCTGCCAGGAATTCCAAAATAACGAGCAAACAGCTCTGTGTACCAGAGCGAAAAAGAAAACAACGTCAGCATCGCGCGGGACGATATCGTTTCGAACGAACCCGCGCGGGATTATGCAACGATCGGCAGACACCTAACCTCAAAATCGCCCGGCTCTGACCTCCTTCTTCGTGAAACCTCAAAAACCGACGTGTGTACCGTTACACTTTCGAAAACTAAAAATACCTATGAATATCGAGCAGGTAGCCGTGTATATAGACTATATATTATACGCGCGAGATATTACAGAGAAATAGTCATCTTTCTTGCTCTCACATTTCTTGGACTTGAGCCGCCTGAGGAACTTGCAAATCTTCTTGTAGGCCGTGTCGGCCTCCTTCTCGTTGAGCTCGATAGTGCTCTGAGTCTTGACCTGCTGACGCATCCTCGTGTTGTTACCCTTGGGGTACCTCCACTGTTGCCGCGGTTCCGACCAGTCCAAAACACTTGCCGGCGCCATAGTCTCTCTCACTTATGAATATACGATATGCTATGCACGTCTCTTGCGAACTCTACGGGTTCTCGTACGGAAATACTGATTTCGATTATATCACTGGATCCTATAGCGTTACGAGATGGCACTCGGCGAGTCCTTAAGTACTCTTATGGCTATATTCGGTATCTCTCAGTCTTGGAAGCGTCAGTCTTATTCGTATGTACAATGCTTTTGCGTATGTATCGGTACAATAACGAAATATTCAATCCTTCTCCCTCACGACGCCGCAGCTTCTGAGACACTTCTGAAGGGTATGATAATTCCTCGATCCCGAGGCTTCATCGCACATAATAACGACTGTCGTACGAGAACGACTCGTCTCCAGGACGAGAAAGAAGAGCTAAAGCGTGTTTGCCGTTATCAGACGCAGCTCTGGCTTCGCGGCTGCTTGGCGCACGACTGACTGGTCTGCTGCTGCAGCCACGGCGAGACAGAGAGACTCTCTGCGCTGTGAAGAGGGAGAGGAGACGCGAAAAATGGAGGGAGAGTGGGGGAAGACGCGCCGATACTTCTGCTGCTGCTGCTGCTGCTAACATTTTTTGCTTCTTATAACTTTTTCTTCTTTTTCTACTTCATCGAGCTCGTCTCTCTTCACGTGTACCGGAGATGCTCCACGTGCTGATGAAGGATACTTCTCTTTTAGGGGCAGTCGAAGCGCGTGCCGAGGCGTTAGGTAAGAAATTGATTTTCAGAATACCTGTGCAGCGCAGCGTTTCCAGCGGAAAACGGACTCTTGCGATCGACTGCCAGGAGTAGAGAGCTATTTTGGGATCGTTTTTTCGACTCACGTGCTCGGAATCGTAACACGTGAGAGTTGTTAAGAACGCCGATAAATTTTAGTGTAGATTAGAATAGAATGTAGTTTTCAAGTTCAAACTATGCGCTTCATATTTTCGTTGGGTTTTGGGAAAAAAAATTGAACACAGGTGCACATTTTTGTTGAAAATCGACTGAATAGTTTATTTTTGTTAAAAACGCGATCGCTACGTAAATTATCGCTGATAAAGGCGAAGCAGATGATTTGTCGTCAATGATTATGTATCGTTCTAACAATAGAGACTTTGCAAGGTTGTCAAACGTAAGTAAGCAGGTACAACTAACTGGTTTCTGCGCAACAATAATCTGTCGGAGATTCGATTTTTTGTGCATTAAAATACGTATGACAGGTGCGCAGTAACAGGACACTCTGTGTTTAAAACATATCAAAATAAATACGATGACATTGAGAAGAAATGAGCCTCTATTTACGCCTATAACAGGTGGATCGATGTTTCGCGATATGGGTGGAGAAAAAATTGTCAATGACGAGAGGGAAAAAATATGAAAACAAGGCGCCATATTTATAACTCACCCTTACTTCGTATATAATAATACACTTGGTAATCTCGGTTAAGGTGTTACGCGAAAAGACAATGAGCTCATTTCTGTAATTGATTTTCGAACCATACTTTCTTGATATTATCGCTGGTTTTGCCAGCTTTTATCATTGTTAACCGGGTTACCGACGAGAAGCCATTTTAATCTGCGGTTATTTAAAAGATTATAATTATAAAAAAGTCGGAGAGCGAAGAAAGTAAGGTGGGACGAGAGCCTGTTCGCGAGTATCTCGCAGCCGATTAACTTTATATACGAGGTTTAATATAAAACGACATTACTTTTCAATCAAGAGATTAACATCGCGCTCTGCAGCCTTCGTTCTATATATCCCTCCAGAAAGAAACTTTCATTATCGAATCAGAGTGACCGTTTGCAGTGCACATTTTTATTTCTAATCCAGAGCTTCTAAAAAAATCTAATCCGCGCACGATTACTCAACGACTTTCCTCCATCTCGAAGATAAAACGTTTCGCGGCAATCACTCGTTGTTTCCGTGACAGGCAGCTAATTACCCCATCACTATCTAATCACGTATACGTCTTCATTATACATCCCGCAATCAGAGCTGTAAACATCTCCTCATGGCCCCATCCATCCCAATAAGGGAGTGACTGTAAAAAAGGAAGGAAGAAGGGACATCGCACGCATACACTCTCGCTTCGTATGTCAAATTCTGATGCAGACGACGCGAACGTATTTAATGCATCCCAAATTCTGACATACACGGAAGGTGTGAACTTCATCGCTAGGCCTGACCTTCGTTTTATCGTGATTTTCTCTTCTCACGATAGATAGATACGCCTTTATATTTATGGAGAGTTTATTTCAGTTTTAGACGTATTATGTTCTCGATTTTTATCGGCTGTATATTTCGCCGATATAATCAGTGGATGTGGCCCCCATCGATCGGAGCTTTAATTACGTTATACGTACACGAGTAGGGAGAGCGTGGGACGAAGCTTTTTCGAATCTATTTCAAACGAATGCACACATCGATGAGCGACACAATGAAGCCTCACAAATTAGTCCGATGTTGAGCAGGGTATACACTTTGTGTCGCCGATTGAAAATCTTTAGAATTAAAATATCCGAATCAGCCGGCCGCACGTGTGTGCCCGACTGTATGTTGTTATTGCGTAGCCCGGTCATGACGTCAAAATATCTAGGCAGACTACAGGCTCGATACTGATGCATGCGCGCGGAGCTGTGCACAGAGTATACACGTGCGCCGGACAATATTTTCGCGCGCTGACATCATCGGTACCATTCGCGATGCACTTCTTTGTCGCTCGTCGGGATTGATTTATTTCGAACGAGAGCTTTTTCGGCGGTCTTCGATAGACGATGAATCCAGTAAAGATGAAGTCTTCGTTTAAAGGGATCGTTTGTTATAGTGTTTTAGGATCAAAAAGCTTGGGTAACGTCGCAGCGCGTAAAATTCAACTGAAATGTCGCAAAAAAGTGTATCAGCCTAACAAAGAAGGTATATTTTTAGAAAAAGTTTGTAGCGTAATGACTATCACGGTTCTTTAAAATTTTCGAATCAAACTCACTCGTAAACAGGACATTGGATAACACGCCTCTGGCCATGAAGGCGACTGCACGTTTTCGTGATTATGAATGTTATTCGCGGACGGCGAATTTGTCACAAAATTCACAGAATATTCGTCGTCGTAGCTTGACAAGTTTTAATGTTGCGTTTCAAGAGCGCGCTTTGATTCGTCGTTATTTTGAGAAAAAGCAACAGGAAATTCATCCCTGATGCGAAAACGCGGAAATAGTGAGAAATCGAATTTTTTTTCTGATGTAAATAAAAACTGAAACGAGGCGGCGTGAATCCAATCAACGACAAAATTGATTTATTGGTGCAGGTATATATCCGAAATAAATCCAACAACGAAAAAACGTACCGAATGATTTTTCACCTGCAACTCGTGAACAATCACCACCGAATTAAATTTAAAAGAGTAAACAAAACGTCTAAAAATAGCACCTAGCCAAGCTTCTCTGAAAAATTGCTTCTCAGAACCGCATCGCCGTAAGAATAGACTAATCGCATCCGACCCAGTCCGACCATTATCTACTTAACAGTCCATTGTAAACCACTGCTAGTGATTCTTCTTCTCCACTTCAGTGCCAAAACTGGGGTCACATCCTCGACTTCGAATGCAAATCACGGAGCTCGTTGCATCTTGTAGATTCGATCCCACCGGCAAATATTTATCTCGTTCGTGTTTTCCTGAAGAAGTACAGCGAAAGAGAGGTGTGTTTGTTTGCCGCTGGAGGAGTGTGTTTTTCGGAGGCTCGTGCGACTGTTTATCCCGCGGCTCGAATTCAATCGGCGTGGATCGAGCCAAGGCCAAATTTTATTCGATTTTAATTGCGGATAGCTGGACCCCCGGATATCCGTTTGTTTTGCGCCGCGTCTACTCGGACTATCGTACGACTCTCTCGTGATGTGAGCGCTGCTGCAACTGTTATGTCTGGAGTACATTGATATTAAATTTATCGAAGTAATGGAGCTACACAGAAGCAAAAACTTCGGGATAACGATATCCCGATTTCCTGTATACCTCAAGGCATCTATTACGAATTTATTCATTTTCCTAGAAAGATTAAGTCTGATTTCGCTTTTTATTGCAGACGCTCGACAAAGGCCGGACACTCGATGATCCAATTAAAAACAAAATAGGCGAAGTATTTTATTAATCAAGTTATCGCGTAGGCATTATCGCACGAGAAACGACCCTGATACGCATCTATGTAATATATCAGCCTTGCTTTTGTATTTGTCCAGAAATTTACGCGTTTCGTCCATCGCAGCTTTTCCTCTAATCGCCGAGCACCGATATACGCGTAATCGACGTTCGGACGATTCGCTTTATTGTATTTACTCTAATAAGGATGTCAAGGCGCGCGAGCGACAATTTACGGGGTGTTTTTATTTCTAGGATTATTATTTACAAGACCGATTGTATGACTCATGTCTAGCATTTTACCAAATGGTTTGTTTATTATTACACAGCCAAAAAAAAACAAGAACAACAATTCAACATCAAAGCAAACCTGGTGCATAACTCAATGAAAAGAAGCCCAACTTTATAGAAAGCCTCCCCTGCTATCGTGTTATAGAAAACATTCTACCAACAACACAGCCGATGAATATTCACGAGGCGATGCTGTAACAAAGCACACGCAAAAGTCGTCGCGTCGAACGGAAAATTCGATTACGAGTACGAGACTGCGTGGCGTCGACTCGTCGGTTTTGTAACGAGAAACTTATGTCTGGAGAGACACGTTATTTATTATTAATTAAGCGTCGATGGCCAATTGGCAATCAACGGATGTGCGTTGCTTAATTTTCGGTTTGGTTTACTGACGTTTTTTAATTTATCCTCGACGGCGAGTATACACAGACATGTGAAGTACATCTGCAGTTTTAATGACATTCCAATATCTCGGTTATTATTATTGCGTCGGTGACGTATGAATTCAGTGTATTTATAGAAACGTCTGCTGTCGAGAAATAATTATTGAACAATCGACATTCGTCGGTTTAATTAAAACCTTCTTTTCGAACGTGACAGAAATCGAATTGCGATGTCAGAGAAATGCAGACGATTAAGTTTGTGTTATTTTAAATCTCGACACGACTTTGCGGTGGTCCGAATAATAATAAACAGGGAATTATCGAGTCGCAAACAAATATGTATTATCAAAGAGTGACTAAATGCAGCAGGAAGAGAAGAAAAAAAAAAGACTAGAAAGATCAATGTCGCGTGTCACAAAATTTCATTCATCGAATGCGTCAACTGACCGCCAAACATCGAACAAAAGGGTGGAGACGAAAGCGCATAACGGGATTTACTCGAGTGACTATAATGTTTACGATTTATTTCGGGAACATCCGAGTCTTTTTGTGGGACGGTTCGGGACTAAAAATACCCGGTTTTATTGTCCTCCCGTGTTTACGCCTGTATGTAATTATATACGTTTCCTCGATCGAGTGTTATATAAAACAATAAGTATGTTGGGAAGTTAATAAAGCTTTTCGTTACGGACGAATATTTAGTTTTACGAGGTGGACGGTGAAACTATTTTCGTTTGAGTATTCGAGCAAAGTACGCTGCTTTCGAAGTTTTTTCAAGCATGTATGAGGCGGTGGTCGTTGATCCTGCCCCACGTCTATTAGAACTCAATTTTTACACCTTTTATAGCTTTTACGATACTCTCTTCTAATTTTGTCACGTTAACTAAACTTTTCACGGCGATTGGCACCTTTTGAAAGGCAAAAACTATCGGGTAATTCATAGGACCACATATCCTGCGTCAGCATCGATTCTTACGTCTTGAACTGAACAACGTCTCTTTATTCCCAACCATCGATCAGCAAATGCGACGTCGCAAATACGATCGTTCAGCGGCGTGTAAAAAGTACGGTAATCACTAGATTTGCCCAGTGGGGTCGTTTACTTTCGGTATAAAAGAAGCTGGCTGCTTTCCAGGGCGTAGTTTGCAATTCGACTGTTCATCCAAACCCTTGAAAGATTCGCGAAGCTTAATTGGGACGCGATGAGTCCTAGAACGAGTCTTCCGTAAATTTAAGTGAAGTCTCTTGTATTTGAAGTTTCCGCAAAAGTGTGACAATGTGGCGGTCGGAAAGACCCGTTCGTCAAGCTTCGGGGAAATCTTAGAATTGTTAATCAGAGCGCATTCTTTTCGGGGAAGATGTAAAAATATTTTGATTTTTATTTCGATGATTCTGGGATGAAAATAAAATTCTTGCAAACATTGGAGAATCACTCGAGTTTTCAGCAGCGGTCGCGTAATGATGATTTCAAGTACTGATTCACTCTTTATTATTATCTCGGAAGGCGCCGACGACAAACAAACGGATCTGAAAAACCCAAATATCTAGTCTCTACGATTTTTCTTACACACTCGCTCACATAAATTCATACGTCAAACATGTACACTCCATGACAAGCATATCAGTCTAAAAAAAACCGCGATACTTCCTGCACACATGCGTCGCACAAAAGCCGCATTGATATAGCTCCCCCCGTGTACAAAAAGACACCATCACGCAAAAAAGCAGTTACGCAAGGCCCAAAAGACGTAAAATAAAATAAAGTTATCCGGCATCAAGGATACCAACATATGAACAACTCGGGCCTACGTGCCGAGATGTTATTTTTAGACTACTCGGGCTCGGAAGCAACAAGTAGAAAATCACTTTAGAGCCGATGCGAGAGCGCGATTGCCCACAACAATAAAATTAGAACGGTGTAACGGTTCCTCGACACTGCGCAGCACGAGCGCGTAGTCTATTAAAGTCACCCGTGGCGCTTCCGAGAAACAACGGGTGCAAAACCTCTCGCGGGACATTTGCCAAGGGAAGAGACGGGACGCGTGTGATAAGGTGCTGGTCTCGGTGGAGTTTTTCTTTTCCTCCCGAATGTTATCTTTATCTGATGCACCGCAATGTTGACGTTGGCGAGTTTAGATTCGTCGTGGGTGTAGTTATTTGCCATGTGGATTTTCGTGAATGTCGGGAAAACACACACGAATTCCTTATCTCGCGAAATCATCGAAAAATTATCGAGAAACGAGCTCACGAGGAAATCGCTAATTCGAAGGTAAATAAAAAAAAACAGCGATTGCGAGAAGAAACGCCGCGAGACACATGATCCGCGACGACAACACGTGACCTTCATTTGCATTTTCAGTTCGCGAATCGCTGAAGTGCTATATTGTTTTAACAAGTGTGAAATTTTCAATCTCCTTATAAGTTGAGCTAAATTTAGACGCAGGGGAGGTCTTGAGTTCGTATAATGTACTACTAGAAGAAGGAGGAAAACGACGTTGTAGAGTTTTATTACGAGAAATTATCGTATACATGGATAAATGTGCTGTTTTATATTTTATTTTCATATGTTCAACGGCTCAAGTATAAGTATAATATTGTTTTTCAATAATCGTGCTTATTCAATTAGCAATTTTTAATCAGCTGTGACATTCATTAGAAGTGACATCTCGTGTATTTTTACAATTCCTGTAATGGCAAAAATATTTGACCCAGTCCGAGTTAAAAAAGCTCAAAGTATAATGAGTTCAAGCGAGTTTACTCACAATCGTAATTTGATGACAAGAATGACAGGAATGCGGAGAGTCCACACCGCGCACATTTTTTGAATGAGTTTCTCAAAGCTAATATTTGTTAAACGCAAAAGTATAGTACTTCGTCAGAGAATCGCCTCATTTAGACTCATTGAGCTTATACAGTGTATGAATTATGAAATCGATATTTTATTAATAATTATATCGAAGGCTGATGAGAACTAGTCAATCACAGATAGGCTTTCTTCTGATAAACTTCGCAGTACAATATTTTCCATCAGACTCGATTACAAATTCAGTTGTTCCATGTTCAGAACGAAAATTTTAAAAATCAATACCGAAAAAGAAGTGCGAAGGGGAACACTTCTTATTCAGCGCAAGTCCTCGCCAATCTGCACCAGCCCGGCGATATCATCAGCGATTGGAAAACAAGAGCTCTATGGAAAAATCGACTCCGATAAAATCGACAAACAAGGCGCAGAGGAGCGTAAACGACTCTGCTTGTGTAGAACGCGGCACAGTGACTTCCACATGACGCTCTAAGAGAGAGAAAGAGGCTGACGTCGGCGATGACGTTTTTCGCGGCTTGCCGCGAAAAAAGCTCTTTCTCTCGTGCCGCTGCTGCGATGCTGGTCTTTGTTGAATATGCGCGGAAGCAGCGCCGGTACACTGTCGGAGAGAGAAACGGCCGCGACGAAAGAAGCATCTAATTAAAGGCCGCGTGATTGAGTGGAGAGCGTGATGCTATCTCATACTCGGGCTTCTGGAAAATTTCAGATTACAATTATGGTAGGTTTTGTATTCGCGCTTTTTTTGTTGTCGTGAATAAACATAACCTCGATTTCGCTGGCTTTTGCTCAGTTTCGTATTTCTCGATGAAATGACAATTTTGAGAATCTCGGAAAGTTTTGCATCCAAATATCATCCTCTAAAATCACAAAGATGTACAGCACAAACTTACACGAGCTACTCTGAAGAAAAAAGCATCTATCTTTTTTTCAAAAATACATCTCCAAATCTCGAAACTGGCGCAAGATATGATCAATGCTATTTTCGTTTGAACACGCTACGTCAATGCACACACGAAGCCGTGTCATTCCCTTTTTTCCGAAGCTCCGCGCCTGTTTGCTTTTTTGGCATTATTCGTCGCTTTTTGCCGCGTCTTTTGTCTGTCTAAAACGATTAACAGCGAAGCCGACTCGTTTCCCAGCGTCCCGATGATTTATTGGATTCTATTTTTAGCCCGTTTTTGTTCATCGGCACACACGACGTCTATGTCTGTGTCTGTACATGCGCGACTTCGACACACAACTGGTTTTTCTAGTCACCGATTATGTGCCACTCTCTGTAATCAATGCGAAATTTAAATTACCTTGAGAAGCGCGATTAATTATGTACAGGCACTTCAATTTTTTTCTTTCTTCTGTACTCATACTGTGTATGCGTGATCGTATCTTCGTTTCTGCGACTCTGTTTTAATATGGTTAAATGTTACAGGCTCTTTGTTTGCTCATGTTTATGCAACATTTTGTTTGCTTTTGGTGATTAATAAAGTTTTGAGAATCCTATGAATCACTTAGAGATAAGATAAAATGTACTACAATTTCGGCTGTCTATTGATTTAAAAAAAAAAAAAAAAAAAAAAAAAAACGAAGTTAGAAAACGTTACGTGTATTCAGAAGTATATCGAGTCTAGTGTTTTCCGATTCTATCGGAATATTTCGACAGGAAGAGATGTCAAATAGGTAATGACGAGTGAACTTTTGCGCGAGGCTGTTTATTATCGATCTCTAAATTCTTATTCCTCCAATTGCGTCAAACTATTTAGCAACTAATCCATCTTACGCGTAACAGATAAGAGACGGCTTACCGCATATACGCAGTAATTAACGATACTGATATATAGAAATATATGTATACTAATACGAACATAACCTCTCAAAATTTAAGGCCAAAAAATAGCATCCAACGATTCTTCAAAAAACAGATAACCGTTTAAATATCGTCTAAATAAAATAAAAATAGCCCAGTCGTTGCAATTTACTGAAATTATCATAATGAGGTTGTCCATACGCGACTCGGTCGTCGCGAACAGAAGGAGAAAAGTGATGCCGACGAAACGTACAGCAATATGCGTCAACGACTAATCACATATCCTGCGTTTTGCTGAATTTCTCTTCGTGGCGCTATTTTTCGGCCTAAAGGACGTTGGTCTGACGAGTCATGCTTTTATCCTCTGCGAGACTGTGATTCGACTGATAGACTGCCAATGTCATCTGTGTTATCGATTGTCGTACGTATTATTTTCACAAATTGATTTTCCCGTATGGGCGGCAAGATAAATAATTTGTTTATGCTGTTGGATTGTAATTTACCTGATCAATAAGTGTTGTCATAGTTACCATGAGCGAAAAACGTGTTCCAAACGTTTTCACCAGTGATTTCGTATTTATTATGATAAAATCTAAACATGTAGGCATATCTGATTACATTGCTGTCAATTTGAAATTCCGAGTGCCCGTCGTTTTTAAGTTCTTCAAATAACTCTGGATCATACAAGATAGCCTAAGTGCTACAAAAGTATTTTAGCTTAACACACAATTTCCTCATTAAAATATAATCAGAGTTTAAAAGATTGATGCACACACTGCAAGTTATAAATGAGTGGATAGTTCTAGAATCGCAATAGCGAGATAAAAGTTTCCGTGTTCAATGACAAGAATCGCTATACTTCTAAATCTCGGCACAGATTACGGTGCTTCCTCGGATGCTTCACATGAGTCTTATGACGTAAAATCACAAGTAACTATCGTGTTGGGATTATGCATTTTTACCAACGATATCGCTGATAATGCAGAAAAACTTCGATAGAATATCGTGAATCAACGAGCTTAAGCAGTTTTATCTACCAATGAAAGTTGATTTTTTAGACACTTATATCGAGACATGGCTATCTTAACGTTTTCATCAATCGATGGATTATTATCTTGATGGTTTCTCAAATTGTACCTGCCACGAGAAAAATAGACTTCAAATTCTTTGAAAACATTATATGATCAGTAGTTGATCAACAACAAAGACGACCAAACAATTATTTTTATCGATTTATGAACTCACCTCAACCTAATCTAAGCAAGAATAAGACAAGTCTACGGCAGCAGAGGCGGGTATAGTAGCAGCTGCTGCTCGCGTGCGCTGATGGGCAAAAAATAATAATGCCGCGATAACGCCATCAGTACTATTAATAGAACGGACCAGTTGTTTCCCCGCGGCAAAATCTGTGTACGCGAAAAGATTCAACGTCTTCTTCTTCTTCTTCTTCTTCTTCTACTATGTAAGAGAAATACCTCGAAGGAGCTGCGGAGCCTGTATTTTTGCTTCCATTTTTAGAATGAACTCTCTTTCTCGCAGGCTTGTATTTACTTCGCTTTTTTGCTCATTGGCACACATGTTATAAGTGGAAATAATGAGAAGAGCAAAAGAATTCTGAAGAAAGTAGATGAATAGTGCTTTATTGGTTGTTCTAGTTTTTTTTTTTTGACGTTGTTGTAGTATACGTTGTAATTGTAATTGTAAGTAATAAACTGAAATAAAATGGATCAAAGTATCAGCTGAGCGCTATCTAATTTAATCTTCGATTTTTGAAATGTTCTTCTATACCGTTGAACAAAAAATCATTACGATGTAAATGGCGATTAGGATGATACATCATATTTTTTGTGGCTGAGTTTCTTTTTATAGGTCGATCTTATCCCGAACATATTGCCTATTAGCTATAAAAACGTAGTTTAGTTTCAAATTCAATATCCTGGTAAAAACAACCATCAAAATGTCGGTACTGCGAACTCCACATCTTATCTCGCCTCAAAACTAAAAGACGCGCTTTTATCCACAGGTGCCAGTTGCCGATAAAACGGTGCTCTTCGTGACTAGCGAGGGGTTATTTTCGCCGAGAAGTCACATCAGCGAGCTCACAAACTGCGCAAAGAGGCTTTGCGAGTCTTACGTAAACTGACGCACGTGATACTTCTATTTTTAAAAGCAGCAGCAAGTGCGCGAGGGTCCAGTCGTTGATAATGGAGGAAACTTGCTGTGGGATGAGCAACAGCGGGAGATTGATAATCACGCGACGACGCCGCCTTGCGACGAGACTCTGAAGCCGATTGGCCTGTTGTAGTGTTTTTTAATAGGAATCTTCTTTGTTAACCTGCAGGATTTTTCAAAGCTGTTTTTATTGATTTATATTATTCGTATTCTTACAGCTCGAAATTCTTTGCGATATATTTGATGGACAATCTTAATGCACTTGGACCGGACAAATAATGCCATAACAAATGCACGTAATCTTTTGAAATAATCGTGATTTACGATTGTTTAGCAGTCATAACAGAGATCCATTAAATCATTGACATTATCTTATAAAAGAAAAATGATGTAACTTTTGTGGTAAATCACGTCATTGTATTATATTCGATAAGCATAATTTCAATTATGATAATAGCATGTCCGATGATCAGTTAATTGTCCAATATAAAAACATAAATCATTCGTGCTTAATTTTGTAATTTACACGGGACTGAACTTAGACTCGAAAGCAAAATTCGTTTTATCTCTTTTGCATATGTGGGCGCATAAAACAGTATAAACTTACATTTGGACCATTGGAGTAATTACTTTTAACGAGCCAATTAATGTCAACTGTACAAATACCAACTGATGCAAAATTAAATAAATTTAGAATTGATGATATTATGATCAGATTTGTGATGATGATTTCAGGCTTGCGCCGAAAGTACTTTTATTTTGAGGAAAAAATTGAAATAATCGTCAATCTTTATATAGTGCTTATCATTATTCAACGATTTTCGAAGTGACGTAGGCAGATAAAATCGAAAGTGTAAACAAAATTTATATCTCTCGATCAACATTTAATTCTGATACGCAAATTATGTTCTTCGGATAAAAAACTCGACTTTAAGATGATCGCGAATCGGATGACTTGCAAACTGCAAATTTTTCAGTTGACAAATTACGTTATAACGATTCACTTGGTTGGCTCAAATTAATAATGCGTGTTTTGTACTCTTTCATCCTCTAGCAGAACTTTGGCTCGTCCAAATCATTAACAGGCCAAAAATTCTCAAATAGATTATTTTCTGGCGGCTTTATACGTTTTTAACGGCAAACGTTCGGCAAAAACATGCAAAGCCCGACTATTAAAATTAACGATGCAATTTTTCTTAAATAAGACCAGTGTGCGAATTAACGCTTACTAAATTTAACACCTATTTTCTATTAAATGCCGACCGTGACACGCTAATAATTAGAACTTTTTATTGAATTTAAGCTCTGGGAAATGCCAAAAAATCCCAACTACACGGAATTCGAATTATAGTTTAGCTAACTATGTGGACACGAAATTATGAAACTTTTGGGTATAGCATTAAACGATGTCATTGAAAACTATAACATTGAACTATCTCAATCAGTACTTTCTCGTCTAGCAGTACCATGTACATAACCAAGCAATTTTCAACCCAATTTGAAGGAAAACGTTTCTAAAACATCCTCATCAGTTAATTATAGAAAACCCAACACAAGACTCCGAGCCCTTAGCTCGTCTTCCCTCTTGACTTGCGAGTACAAGGCTCTTTTTTAAAAAAGGGCGAGATGAAGAGTTCCTTTACTGAATAGAGGGTCGCAAAGCCACTCGAGCGTGCAACGACTTCCGCGGATAACGTAATATCGGCGGTGCGCTTGCATTGGAAATCCATCGACCGGAGCGAGTACCGTGACTAATCGGGCTGCAGTGCAAAAGCTGCGTCGGCCCTGCACAAAAACGTCACCGATGCTGCTTGTCTTACATGTCGGCAAACAGCCGAGTCGAGTTCATCGGCATCGTGTCAGCAAAAATGTTTATGGTGCGCTGTATACAGAGTTTGATACGTACGTTTTGGCGCGAAATTCAAAATTACAGCATTATGAAATATATTTTCACGTCAGGTATTACGAAAAGCTTTTGAGTTAAAAACTGCACGTGTCCACTCGTATAAAAGAGAACATCCAAGACCACAAGCTAACGCACTCGAGGATGAAAGCTCAAGCTTTCGCAGCAGCAGCACGTGTCGGTGTGTGCGTAGCGTCGCAGGTGTGTCTAGACGATTCGTCTCGCGAGTCTCGCTAGCTTTCGAGCTATTTTTTAAGCAGCTAATTATAAAGCGCCCCGTTTGAAATATGTATTTTTAAGCGCGCTTGCGCGTCGGAATATATATTTGCATTACCTTTTATTACACTTTCGAGGTTCCTGTGCGTAGGTCGCAGTTGGATAATATTTTTATGGATTTTCGCAGTAGAGAGAGCAATTTCGTTTTAATCTCGGAAAATCGTGGGCGTTAAATTTTCGATGTTGGATTTTTATGTTTTCGCAGCATACGTTACGTGGAAGCAGTAAAAAAACGAGTTTGATTAAGCTAAATCTGGATTGAGATAAAAACGCAAGACCCTGATGCTTTAAAGATAAAAACTAGCGTTGCACACTGCTCAAAATTATGCAGTATGACTTCAAGGTAAAAATATTGCCTGACGTTCTATTTTCAAGATATGACTTCGAGTAAAGCTCGAATTTCAGAAAAAAAGGACCCTGGTAGAAATTCGAACATTTAAAGTGGGCTGTAAACTATGAAATGGCTATGAGAAATAGCCTAGTCATAGCTTGTGATGAAACGCTTTTTCTCCCATTTCTTGAGCATTTGTTGGAATGAACATAACCTTAAATCTTTCGTATTGATATTATTCCTTGTGTCGTACACTAATTTCAAAGAGGCTTACGGATTTTAATCGATTTCCAAACGGTTTACACAATTAACAGTCAATTAGAGTTATATAAGCCCGACATACGAAGATATTCGTGATTTTCTTATTTTTTCACTTTTTTGACCCGACTTATTTTGCGTAGTACTTTCGTAGCCATCAACTAGCTATCACCTGTGCTTTGCTTTAGACAATGAAATCTATTTTTACAAGCTTGAAAATCCCTTGTAATACGGTATGACTCTATTCTTACTCCAATAAATAAAAAATGTCCGAAAAAGCGTTTCATCGGTGGTCGAAAAATGGACCTATTTTTCGCCCATCTCTAGTAATACGTGGTATGTTGTAGCTTTAAACTTATATCGATTTCTACCAGGGGACCTCGTTTCGCAAACAAACAGCTCTGTTTTGAGAGCAAGCTTTTAAAGAAAAATCACGCTCTTTTATTCAGAAGGCGAAAGTCGTCGCTTTATAAGCACGTGGTAAATTCAGTGTCGTCGATAGCTGCGTCACATCTAACGCGCGAGACCAAAAAATACTATAGGATGGCGCCACGCGAAGCTCGAATAAAATGGGAGTACCAACGTCGGCAACTTTTTTTTACTTGAATGAATAAACGGTCTGTTTTGATCGCTTTCGCGAATAATTCAACGAGGAAAAAACACTGCTACCCTGCTTTCAGTCCATCTATTTTCTGAAAAGTTTGAGTCAAACTCGGAGCACTAAACTCCATTACGAAGTATAAGCTTGTTCCGTAAGAAACGCATCAAGTAGGCGTCGTAAACCGCGCGTAAGATTGGTCGTCCCGCGCGATATCCTCCCCGAAATCCTTGAAAACAGTGGCTGAAGAGTTTAAAGTCCCGGGAGAAGTTTACGATCGCGTGACGTCGTTCTCTCGCGGTAAGTAGTAGACTAGAGGATGCTGAACTCATCTCTCTCGCGACGAGTCTCTGGTTCTTCGTTTAGGATGGAACAATTTCACCGCTCGCAATTCGTCCAATTCTCGATCCAGCGAGAATCACGCGTTAAATATTCCACAGCTTTTTCAAGCGAACTAAAAAGCTCTTACTAAGCCATCAGTTCTCCGCTCGGAGCGTGTGTGCGCATTAAAATCGCATATGAAATAGAAGCTTCCACATGATGCTCGTTTCGAAAAATGAAGAACTCGAGGAAAATTGAAGCGGTGGAGCGCACAAAAGAGGCGAAGAGAAAACAAAAAAATACACAGAGAGGGACCGCCCCACCGGTTGTACATAATTATATCGTGGCTATCTGCTGCTCTCTCATTCTGGAAAATCGCGAGAGCGTGCCAGCACACCGCGAATTACGAGTCTCGACCTAGAGAGGGAGATTCCGGGATCCAATTGCATTGGCAAATGAGAAGGGAGTATCGACCGGCCGGCCGGTGTTCGATGTTTACGTCTACTCACGTTTCGAAAAGCATCGGACTTTCGAGTGGAAAAACGAAAGGGAGGAAGAGAAAAGTGCTGGTGGGGAGGATGCGAATGTGTATAGTCGAGGCGAAAGGCATGTTGGTTTCGTTGATTATTTGTCATAGGCTAGCTACTGACCTACATTTCGCGAATCTGGTCGAAGCTTTTTTTTTCATGGGATACTGCCAATTTATATTAGCATCGTCGATCACAGCCGAGTCTCAATGAAGAGAGAGACGTCACCCTTATCTTCCGTGTGCGTGTAAAATGAAGCGAGCGATGAACGCGGAACAGCCTTTTGCGGGCGGCGATACGCGTGCGTGGCCTTCGCCCGGCTGCTTTTTACGATGTTGAGGTCACGGTTACGCACGCACACACCCTCACGATCGGCTTTTCGCTTAAACACTTTTCCGCCTGCAACATTCCTTCCTCTCTCGATCGATTTCTACGATTTGGGATTCATGCAGGGATCGAGGGTGTCGAAGTTGCCGATTGAAAGAGTGACAAGGGTTTACACATCGATGATCGTTACGTAATTCACATTACAAAGTGTCTAACTAACGCAATTGTAATAAGACTGTCAATCTCGTGTAAACAAACCATGACGAATCTCGAAGCTCGTGTAATACGCGCGGCCGACCCTGAAACGATTCCCGATGCCGAGCGCACGGTACTCGCTCAACGAAAATAGTTTTTGACAGGATAAGACGTAGTGCGATCGCCCGCTGCTCGAAGTATAAGTAATGCGAGCGTCAAAAGCCCTCGTCTATTCATAGCTATGCGATAATTGATACACGCATTGCACTTCCGACTGTGCACCGAACGCATCTCTTTTATCCTCTGTGCGTTAATCCCTTTCCAAGTTCAAGTGTATCGTTACGCGACGGAAAAACAAGTCAACAAGGAAGAACCTTCGAGAGACTTTACCACGGCTCTTCCTGCGAGCTGCCTAAAAATAAGACGCTGCCTCGATCAAAAAGCCGCATAAATTGCGCAATCGATCGGAGAAGCAATGAAAAAAAAGGTGATCCTTTACGTACGCAGTAGAGAATTCGTGAATCATCTTCGGCTTTATCAACACATCCAGACACAAGCACACAGAGGGACACAGAGAGAACAACACTAAACCAAACGTTATACGAACACTCAAAAAAAGTGGACCTGTCCAAATGCCGGACCAGAGGAACAGCACCTCCCTCGGCTCGTCCGAGCTCTTCTCCTCTTCAGCACTAGCTTCCATCCAGTCTAGGGGGATAGGGATGCCCCTGACAACGTCTTCGTTAACTTGTCGTCGCCGTCACGAGAAGAGAGACGCACACGCGATCGCCGCCGCGGAAGAGACACTCGCAGGTACTGAGAGAGAGAAGAGGAGGAAGAGATACGACGCGAGCGTGTGCTTGCGGGAAGAAGGGAAGGAGGCGAAAAATAAGAGCCACGCGGGCCAAGCTTCTCTCTCGCTCTGACGTAAGCCGAAAGAGAGAGAGAGAGAGAGAGAGAGAGAGAGAGAGAGAGAGAGAGAGAGAGAGAGAGAGAGAGCTTGCTAGGATATCTTGTCGTGGGCTGACTGAACATGCGCTTCTTTATTTCGAAGAGGGAGAGCTGATACGGAGGCCAAGTGCGTACAGGGTTTACGCGTTTGATGAACCTGCACGAGAGTGTATTAAGGGTTGAATCGAAGGTTCGTCGCGCGTTCTTTGTTCAGTATCTCTCGCGTTATTGAAAAGCTTTCGCTTGATTTCGATCCAAATTCAGAGCTCGAGCATGCTAGCCTTTTACCGAGAATATATGGGTCTGGCTCTCGCGGCTATCGTGAATTATTAACTGCTGAGAAATATTATTTCCACAATGGCTTGTAGCGATGACTTTTATTATAAATGAAGAAGCTATACCGCTGCATACACGTAGTACAGTCCTTCTCACTTTTGGCATGAATATTTTCCAAGAATATCCTCGGGGATGAAAGCTCGTCGTCGATCTCTCGAAAACCGGAAAAGATCGAAGTGAGCGCGCGCGCGAATACATATACAGGAAGATGATCTTGGGTGCATATGCGTGTCCAATTTATTTTCTATTTTTCGAGACGCTACCGCAGTAGCAGCGGCTGCCGCGGCGCGTGTTCGACACACGTGTGTCGCAATAACGCCACCGAAAATAGGCGGCACAGAGCGCATAGCGTGGGTGGCTGTGTGTAATTGTAAGTGTGTGTCTGGCGACGCTGAGAGCTTGTGCAGTACAGTTTTTGATAAGTCGCGCGGGCTGGAGGTGAGTTTTTCTCTCAGTGGCTCATAATTCTGCGGATCGCTTGTTATGTGTAAATCAGTGCTTTCCGTTGTTGAATATTCACGCGTCGCGTGTGCGGGTTTATAATCCGATTTACGAAATGTTTATGAAATTGCTTCAGCTGGCTTTATCAAATTTGTCCGCGCGTGAAATTGCGCAGTCGCGCGCGGTCAGTTCTCAAATTCGGCGGGGGAGTTTTTTATCAAGCGAGTATGTCTAAAACCTCCGCTAATCGTCACAACCTGACGTATTTAAATTATTGTGTTTTGCGTAATGAGCCGAGACTAAAACGGTAAGAGAGTGTGTGTACGTCTAATGGAGTTATTCGCTGCATCGACGCATCAATTATTATGCATGAGATTAAACGCTGAACGAACCGCGTTCATTAATGCATAAGGAAAATCCATAATATACCGTGGTGCTCTCGGAGCTTTCGCAAAAACGAGATCACATTATCGTTTAATGGACGTTGAATCTATACACTAAATCAACAAGTTGTCAGAGGTGTATAGTAAGTGCAAATTAATTCGCAAACATCGAATATCATAACAATATACAAAAAGTGAAAAGGTATTCGATTTTTATTTCATTCAAGTCGCGAGCCGTGCAGTTATCTGTCTTATCGGCGGCCAACGGCGACAGAAGCGACAGAGCGAAAAAATAGTGCGAGAACACTGCGCCAGAGCAATATCGCTGCCCCGACAAAGCAACCGGCGGCGCCCTCTTACACTCGTCCGCGACGATCACTCGATCGAGCTTGCGTCGATTGAAAAATGGAGGGAAATTCAAATTATTTTTATTCCGCTGTTCTACGTAACTTTATGTAAATGAAATTGTTTTATAAACTCGGTGTTATCTTTTAATCGCGTTAATTTAAATTTTCGAGAGAATGTTTTACGTAGAATTACACGGGGTTACCTTACAAGCAAAATTTATCACCGCCCAAAATTGCGATTCTACTTAAGCAAGCGATGTTCACATATTTCGTCGAAACTATATGGATTCCAGCAATACTCTCGCCGGAGAAAATAAATTTCTCATTCAAATTATGAAAGCGACGTTCGCCCGCGGGAAAATCGATTGCAGAGCTTCAAGAAGCAAACGTCCCGTCGCAAATCTCTCTCTCGCGCGCGCACTCACTATATATCCATGCACTTTATTAGCGACTCGGGAACAATCGATCTGACTCGCGGGATTTTAGGGCTATTAGACGGCGCGGGGGAAGGATATTTTTGGGATAGCAGAGGAGGCGGATATCGATCTCGTTCTCGAGGTGTCTTGGCTTGCGCTATTTCGTTGGTGGATTTTCCGAAATCAGGCTGTCAAGTAACGGGGTCAGCTTATTGGGCTCTTGATTGATAGCACGGCTGGATGACTTTTGATGCGACGCTCGCGTTTCTGCGTATTATTTGAGATGAAAATTACACGTTTTGACTTAGCGCTTCTTTCAAGAGCAAATACATGTATACACAGTCGCGCTTTATCGCACGCGCCTCTGCAGAAAAACTGCTGGCATTAGCCGAGGACGACTTTCTATGCAAATGAACGAATTAACGAGTAGTTTTTCAATTTCGGCGCTTATGCGCGGCTGCAAAATTTTTTTATCGCAGCCACGCACTTATAACACGTCCGGCGGCAATTTCCAGCACGCTATATAAAGCGCAGAAAAGCCGCTTAGTCATCGAAAAAATGCCTCTCTTGCCCTCGAAATATACCCGCGAAATGATTCAAATGTGCAGAGCACAGAGCTAGACGACGGAAGATCCATCCAGTGGTGCATGTCCGTCTCTGGCGCGCTGCTATTATTAACCCCCTTATATATTCCTGCATAAAACAGGTGGCCAAAAAAGAAAGAAGACGGAACGACGGCGGCAACTTTTCTTTTCGGACCGTGCCTCTCTCCGCCGCTACTGCGATAATTTATGAAAACAATTCGCGGCCACCGACGTCGCTGCAACACGTATACACACACGAGATAGAAAGAGCGTAAGTATTATACGTGGGTTTCCGAAGCCTACTTTTCACCATTTCCAAGGCGCTTTCGTTCGCGCCCTCAACCTTGTTCATGCGATCAATAGCCCACGGCGAGAGACCCGATGTGCTCTCTCTCTCTCTCTCTCTCTCTCTCTCTCTCTCTCTCTCTCTCTCTCTCTCTCTCTCTCTCTCTCCGCTCTTTCTCTGTCTTTCTCTCTCGGGCTCTCTTGCGGATACCGGTTACAGAGTGACTTTATTTCGCCGGAATTTCGTTTATCGAGCCGACGTCTCAAGCTTTCTGAAGCGTTTGTGTTTTTAAAAATACACACGACGCGGTTTATTCATTACTCGATTAATTCACTAGTGCGGGCGGTAAAAATAAGACGCGCGCACGCACAGACCTATAAAAAATTAGCTTGGAAATAGAGTTCACATTACGGGCACTTAAACAACGAGCGAGCTATACATGATGTTGATTTTTGATTTTATCGAAAAATCAATTTTTATTTTTATTTTCCCGGAGCATATACCCGCGCTGCTCTCCAGCAGCAGACGACAAACGGCTATTTATTTTACACAAACGAGTTTATTAAGAGCCGGCACACATGGTTTCAATGACTAAGTGCACTTTTAGCGCGAAAAGTTATAGAGCTTGATCGATTTTCGATAAAACCAATTTACGCTATTCAAAAGAGGAGGACATTTATCACGAATAGAATTATTTTTTGTTTATAATATATGGACAAAGTAACGAGATAAATTCGATAAAACATACTTTCTTCATATTTTGCTCGCAAAAACCTTTTCTCCGAATCCGATCTCGAGATAGCAGCGCATTTCCATATAACTTCTAGAAAAGCGACTATACGGAGGGTAAGAAAGCTCAGCGACAAGCAAAGCATTAAAAATCCTAAGACTTCCAAAAGCGCCGCCGGCAAGGAAGGCGTGAGCAGGGCATGAAATCGATCGTATGTTCGCCCGCAAGAGAGAGAGAGAGAGAGAGAGAGAGAGAGAGAGAGAGAGAGAGAGAGAGAGAGAGAGAGAGAGAGAGAGAGAGAGAGGATATTTCCCAGTCGCCCCGAGTCAAACAAGCTGAATTCGTTATGTTTTTATTGAATCGAGTCGTCGCACTATCTGTGATTGCGAACGTGTGCTTTTTTTATTGATGATATCCGTTGTAAACGTAATAAAAAGAAATTGCGTTTTTAAACTCACACGAAGCCCGGCATGCGGGTACATGAATTTATTTCAGCGACGCGTCAATTATTAATGCGTTCGCACGTTCCAAAGAAAACTTTTCCAAGTAGTGCCGGGACAAGCTCGTATATATAATCAGAGCTATACCGAGAAAGCGCAGTTCATATAGACCTCGTGCGTGCGGCTCGAGCTTCATTAACTATTGAGACACGACGTTTTGATAAGCCGAAATTACACGTTTCACTCGGAGTATATTCGGAAAGCTGATTTTGATATTTTCCAAAACGAAATTTTGATGATGAATTTCGTAACGAGTTATACGTGGATCGTTGAATATTCATTGATTGCAACGCGTCATACATTCGAAAATTGAAATCATCGCTTCTCTTGTATCATAGCGATGCTCGCGTAGCTCCTTTGATGTACAGAGGGCGTTGGCCTATGGGTATATGTCACGACCACTGATCATCCTCTGCAAAGTCGACCACAACCTAGATCCGATAGCTGTAACCGAATCTTCTTATGCAAAAAGATTTATCAGCTCAGCGATCGATGGAGGTTCAACCACCCGCAACGAGTATCCAATAGCGATTTTCCATCGAAAATATCGTAAGGCACAAACGAACAATAAGCGAACACAAATATAATCTAGTTACGAAACAAGCGTATAAAGTGAAGACGTTCTCCAGAATGGCAAAGCGAAAAACGAGTGCGTCAATCAATTATGCAAGCTCCTCCGCGAGATCGTGAATTTTTTCGCCTCCTGCATTATTCTAACGCACACGATCGTCACGACGAGTAACGTTGAAAAAAAAAGAATCTAATCGTACGTATCCTGACGTAATTAAGGCTCTAGCTTCCACGCGTACAATGGAAAGCGACACGTGCATAGCGTGCGAGAACTTCCTCTTTAACAAGGCGAATTCCATCAGGTGCGTTTGACACTTTGAACTCTCCGCTCTCTCTCTCTCTCTCTCTCTCTCTCTCTCTCTCTCTCTCTCTCTCTCTCTCTCTCTCTCTCTTGCGGTGCACGTGTGTCTATCGATGAGCTCGAATTTCGCGCGAAATGGCAGACCGACTGGTGCTTTTCGAGTGGCTGAAAAAACACCGACTGCACAAAGAGAGCCGGTTTATAGCGCCAAAAAGTTTATATTTAGCGCCGCCGCCGCCGCGTGAAAAAGAGAAAAAAAGCGTTTGTGTCGCGGCTTTTTGTAACCGTGACCCGAATCGCATCAGGCAAATTCGCAAACAGCGTATGTGTGTATGCAGCTACGCCGCTATTCACCGGAGCAGAGGGAAAGCAATCTATTTTCGCTATATATGTGTATAGCAACAGTCTACAGCGTGCGTATACGAACGTGTGTATCAAAACGAACTAATGCTGAAATATTACTGCATTCATATACGTCGCGCTAATTGCGTAGATCGATACGCACGGGGGAAAAATTTTTCCCCATTTGTCGTACGCGAGAGAAGAGAAGAGGAAGAGCGAGGAAAAACAATCGTGTACACAGAGGCCGGTTCAAGGTCACGTCCTCACCTGCAGCTCATCGCGTAGTAATATATAGTTACGTCAGTCGTACGACATACAGAGAGAGAGATACAATCCGTTATCCGCACTGATGCCAAGTGAGACACCGAATGGTTCCGTGAACTCGATCGAGAGGTCTTTGGTCTCGCAAATTTCACTTTTTGATACACACACGATGATATGCCAGCTGATTAGGAATATTCAAAATGCGCGCGCTACTCGTAAAGCTTGCTACTGAAATTTACATACTCCCACGAGGAATTCCTTTATTTGCACGAGCGCAATCTCCGCGCGAGCGTTTTACAATGACTGTAAAATCTTTTAGAGGCTCTGTAAACTCATATCCATAAAGTCGGAGAGCGACCGACATTCTATTTTTACTTTTCCGACGCAGTTCATTTCTTCATCTTGAGTATACTGGACGAGCCTGTATATTCTCTGCAGAAGCGATATCCGATCGAGAGTATAAGAAAAAAAAATAAATACCGATATGGACCGCGTGTCTTCTATATGCAATGAACTCTCTCCGTATAAAATAGTGAAATTTCACTGATTAATAACGCATATGCGCTAATTCATACAGTGAAAAGTATGCAACTGCCAAATAGTGATCATTCACTGAATGAATTAGTGAAATGGTCACTGCTTAAATCAGTGGAAATGTCGGATTTTAAGTCGATTAGAAATGTACACTGAGGAACAAAAAAATTAATTTCTTTCTTTGTTTATTTATTTTAGACTTAATAATATAAAATTTTATTAATTTAGTATGAAAATTATATTATTTAGAAACAAAGAAATTAAATTAAATTTTCGTCGGCGGCGGGAATTGATCCTGGGTCATCTGCGTGGTAGTCGTGCGTGCTATCCGTTTACCTAAACTGAACTATCACGTTCAACATTTCGTATCTTATATATTAAGTACTTCAACATGTACAAACTAAAATTAATAATAAATAACGGCAATCCATAAATAATAGCATAGTATATCTCGAGCATTGGTTTTTATGCACAGCGCATAGAAGGAAAGCAAGCGGAGGTGATAATTTTTCATCTAAAAACAAAACCTCAAATCCACCTACCCTATAAGCACCGAGAGCTCTTCAATTAGAGGTTATATTTTCGAACGATTGCTTCACGAATAAATAAATGCCTCAAGTATGCAGCTATCTAGTTTCATAGTTTTTCGTGTCTAGGTGTTCGGGGTTGCGATGACGAAAAAAAATTTAATTGACTACTCGAATCGAAAATCGATGTTCGAGCCCCATATATGGGGCGAAAATTTCGTCCGTTTTTCACGAAAAGCCTCCCTTTACGAGATATCGACGAAAAATGCATTTTTATATGCGGGCCCTGAATCCCGACATCGGCGACCCTCTGGACATCATCTATTTGCGATTCGTAATCTTACTTTCTCCTGGCCAGGGATCAGTTTCGAGAGAACTCCCTTAATATATATTATATTCTTGCCCTCGCTTTCCCCCAATGTTTAAACGTATTAACAAAAAAAAATTTCCTATTAAAACTTTGCTGCAGGGGTGAATGGGGTATGTGGGTTTAAGAGTTACAGTTTTAGGATCGCTCCTCTCATTTGTTCACTGTTAATAAGTGAATCAGATTCACTTATTCAAAAGTGAAATTTTCACTTGACAATAGTATTTATGTTAGCGTTTCACTGATTAGAATAGTCATATTTTCACTGTTCTAAAAGTTAAACCGAATTTTTGTGTCAAAATAGTGATTTTTTCACTATTTCAGCAGTGAAAAATGCGTTCACTACATAAATAGTGAAAATTTTCACTGTTTTACATGGAGAGAGAAGGAAGTTATCAACCTCATTGGCGATTTTAATAACGCCTCAGCACACTTGCGTCTCAAATTATTAGGCGACGACGAAACTTCAAAACACCTACTCTTTCCGACGATGCTTTATCCGAACGGGATCAAGTACGCAAGCTTTAAGTCTCTGACGCGACCCGCGCAATTTTAGTTTGATTTACAGTTTGCTCTCCCCGGTCGCGCATGAGCGCGCGTGTGTTTCGGGGTTGGGAAAGTTTCGGTCTCGAAATATTTTATAGTTGCCTGTTTCCGTTGTTTCGCAAGTTGAAAACTTGGTTTTCTGGTATGGATACCGCTGAAAATCGTCTAATAAACACTTTGACAGAGAAGTTTATGAACTGTTTAAACAATTTCTATTGTTGATAAAATTGCTGCAAGTGACGGCATACTCGTGCATCAATTTCACGTCGAAACTGTGTAACTGTTGCTTTTGACGCGGGCGAAGTGCAATCGAGGGACGCAAGTATTTATTCAACCTATCGAAAAACGATGATAATGGGTCCCTTTCAAGACCAAAGTGAGACTATTAATTCAAATCACATCTTTCTCGTTCACCTTAGTTATTTCTTTAAACTGGTGCGATAACACAGATCAGTGACATTATTATTATTCGTGAATTACAATACGTAAAACATTGAGTCGTTAAATTGGTTAACAATCATTCTAAAACTCTACAACAACATATAATGCAGCAAGTGTCAGTGAGGGATGAGCTTGATGATCAAATTTGTTCGTTGAAATTTAGTGTATAGACTACTTTGATTAAGGAACTCTAATGATTGTTGTTGAAGTGAGATTTTTTCTCTGGGTATAAATGAAGACAGTACTTTCCAAAAATCCACACAAAATAGATCTGAACTTTGATGGAACTGAAGAAATCATCATTTATACCCCTTTGAAAAAAAAAAAAACATGACAACATTTTGTCGATTGCCATATTGGTTGGTGATGATTTGCTTTTTTTAGTTCGATTGCGTTTATTCTGTTATGATCGTACTATTCAAAAGGTTATAATCATACCAATATATGGGGCAGATGGCTCGCTCTGTTTAACCTCCTCTTTAAGGGAGCTTTCCAAAGCATCTATAATATAAATACATTTACATGTTACAAAACATTATAATCACAATAAATGTAGCTGTTCTAATTATAATTAGTAGCTGCAGGTACATAATGCGTCATAGGGGCTTAAGTCTGCTGCTTATATATCAGCAGTGTTCAGCGTTAATTAATAATCCTCAGCAATGTAATCATCAAGTATCTCAATATATAAAATTTCATTAAAAAAATTTCCTTTAATTCCCAAAGCCAAAACAGCGGACGTACGTGTCACGCTCCTTACATTCTCTCGGCTGCATCACACACAATCTTCCGTCAGTAGAGGCACAGAGAGCATATATAGGAAAGAGGAAAGCCCATCCAACATAGAGTCGCGCAAACGATCGCCACCACCACCGCCGCCTGAACTTATTATCTCTCAAGGACGAGGCTCGCGCGACCTTGAAGGGGTCGATATACCAGACTACTGCCTCGCGAGCGAACAGCTGCTCTGTGAGTTTCGTTGTAATGCGATTACGCGCGATTTTCCACGAGCGATGATGCACTTTGCTTCTCGTTTATTTTTTTCCTCCCACAGTACTGAAGAAGCATCAGCTCTTGATGTTTACGCGATTAAATGCTTGGAGGCTATGGCGCGTGAATTTTTCCATTTTTTTCCGCGAGACTTACGGGTAATTTTTGATGGACGGAAAAAGAGGGTTTAATAATAAGTTAAATATTGCAGGTATTTTTATTTCAATCGAGAAATAGCGGTTTCTTTTCGTGCTATGGGAAGGTTTTATTTTTGTAAGTGCTTGAAACGTGTCCAGATCGAGTGGATTGCGCTGAATAAAAAATTTAGTTGAAACAGTAGACTGGAACCACCAGAATATTCTACTTTTCAGTTGAAACAAAAAAAATGTTCGTACAGAATGAAATATACAAATCTCAAATGTCTTCCGAATCCAGGTCTCAATCTGAAAAATTAATGGAGTATGCAATTGCGTGTGCTCAGCGGCAAATTCTGCTGTGTCAATCGAATTAGAGATTAAAGATTCACGCCCAAAACTGATGTTAAATTTTAATCGCAGTAGCAAATTAGGTTTCACCTTAGGAACAAGAAGCAGTGCAGCACAGAGAGCTCGATTTCGTAATGATTTTCGTTCAAGGCGGCCGCGGGACATTAAGATGCCACGATAACGGTCATTAATATGGGAATTCAGCGGCGGCGCGCGATCGATTTCGGCATGTCCTACATAATTCGCCTGCTAGCTCGAATCGTTAGACACGATCCTCGCCACCGCGCAAATCTCGAAAAGCGCTGTAATTTACTCGTGGAACTACCGCGATAAGTGGAAACTAAAGTAAATTAGAGGGTCGGAGGGTAATGTATTCTGAAGCTGTCTAATTTGGCCTAACATGGTGTTTACTTTGTAAAAAATTAAGCACGAGGTATTTTTGCTCGTTGCTGGATGAATTGTTGAGGAAAAAATGGATCCAAAATATCGCTGCGAACGCGGATGCAGATGACATAGCAACGAGGTATTCCAACGAAATGTCTGCGCATGGAAACAGTGTCCCCGCTTTATCGCCGGCGAGTTTCAGTTAAATATCGATCCGACAAACTACTTTCAGTATGCGAATTCGCTTATAAAACGACTTTTCCCTCTCAACTGAAGAGCCTGTCATCGCGAATTCTTTCGCTAAACAAACTTCTTCGAGAAGTTAATCGCTAAAAGTGAAACAGTTCAAGAGATACAACCTTCAATTTCGACACACGAAAGAAGAAGACAACCGACGCAACCTTGACCCCTAGACCCGCCCAAGTCCACACACAGCAGAGCAGCCCCTATGTATACACATCTGCGCAATAAAGTGCGAAAAGTCAGTCGCACCTGAGCTACTGTATAAGAAGGACAGACGAGGCTAGAGCGGGTCGCCACCGCGCACGTTTTAGCGATTACGGAACGCGGAACGCGCGCCGCGCAATCGATATCCCCTTCCCCTGCGGGACGAAACGGTATTACATCCCGTGACTCGTTGGGGAGGGATAGAGAAAGATCCTCATTTGCTCAGCGCCTGGCAACTGCTGCGAGATGTGTATGTGTATCGATATAATGCTAGAGCCGCGCGGTTGATTCATCGATCCTCTGGTTTTGGTGCAATTACCCGCTGCTGGTGGTCTGTGCGAATGTCAATGCTACATTGCTCCTGTTGCTGCAGCTACTGAGATTTGAGACATGGTTTCCGACGATCGGGATGTGGCTGAATTGAGCTTGAATTTTCGAGAAATACTTGCGCGCTTGTGAAAGATGGATAAGGCAAACTGCCACACATGGATGTGATTGCGCAACGATTTCGCGATGCACTTTAATTGTGCGATTGGTAAGTTAATTGCCGAAGGTCTCGCCGAGTATCGAGTTTCATCAATATGGGATCAGACTTTTATTGAGGCATTGCTGTATACGTACGTCGAGTTGATAAAGTAGTTAGTTTTTTAAGGTTTGTCATTTTTATCGCCAGTCCACAGTTTAAGTTCAGAATTGCATTAATTTTCTCATATAACGCATTGGAATGACGTTTATTAGAAATGACACTCTCGTGCGACGTATGAAATTCTTTATTCAATTTTTCGCGTTAGTCTTATAAATTTTCCCTTCATTGCAAATATTAAAACTTAATCCTCAGTTTGCAAATTTTAAATTCAACCGCTCGCTCTCGGTGAATATTCGGAGCTCGAAAATGAACTCCTTAGCGGAATAGGTATGAAGTCTGTTACAAAAAATTGTTCCTAAGCGAAGAAACAATGCTGCTGCGTGAAATTTCGAACTTGTGCAATATAACGATCGTCAAAGCGAGTTTGCGTGTGTAATGTACTTTTCAAAGACACGCGTAACAACGACACTACGTTTTTCACGTGTACAATCTCGCACGACGACGAACAACTTGACACCAACAACGACGACGACTCGATTAAAGATAGAGCTGCTACTCGTCGAGAAGGAACTTTAACCCAGTTCCGCAAACGCACGAAATACGTGAATTTATAACGTGATCGGATTACCCGCGATCGTATACGACCAGCCGAGTACAATACACGAGTCCTGTAACGACACGGTGGCGCGGGATGATGGACCGTTTCTTGCTTCGAAGTTGTGCGTAACACGGCTGAAACTGAATCCATTGAGGAATCACGCTATCATTGAGTCAAATATTTCATTACTTATTGTCGCGTTGGTCAGAGTTGAATGTTACATCACGTGGAAGTTAGTAAGAAAAGTGGCTTCTGAGATGATGAGATGCTTGAGAGGGAGTGTAACACGCATTTCTCCACGGACTCGGTTTTACGAAGGTCTTCAAACTTTTATTGGAAAAGTCTATTTCATGAGTGTTCCATTTTGCGAGGACTTATTACCGCCAAGAGATCAATCATGTATACACGTTAACGTTCCAATTACGAGAAATCCCATGACAATATCTGTCTTTGAAGATTCAATTAGTATCGAGTATCCAGCTAAGTAAACCAAAGTGAATCAATATTTTTCATTGTCTTCGCCAGTAAGTAGATCAGGCCGAGATTTGAGGATGACTAAAGAAAAGTGTCTCTCTAACATTAGAATTGTAAATTCATCGGCTCAGACATGCCTCTTCCTAATCGAAAACTAATCGCTATGCGTCACATCGACGACTCGGCAGAAAAATATAACGTCGAGTAATTTAACCGATAACCCGTTCTTTATCGCAACGCGGAACTTGCACGTTAAACAAAATTATACTTTTTTGCATAACAAGTATGCATACAACAAACATTTGCATGGTAATACTTAGCGGCATAATTAGCACCGAACGAGCCACGAAACAAAAGAAAAAAAAAATCAATTTTCGTCAAAGTGAAACCGCTCTCTACGCAGCAGTCATAACAAACGAAAGGTCCACCAATCGGAAAGCAGGTTAATAAATACACCTCGAGCGAATAAGAACAAAGGCAAAACGTTCCTCCTACTCTTCCCGTGCAGAGCTCGAAAGAAAAGGGCGACATCCGGAAGGAGGAAAAAGAGAGGCTCGGCTCGAGTCATTGACCCGCAAACCTTGTTCGGCTCTTGCGCGCGCGCGAGTCGATTAAGGAAGGAAAAGCAGCGACGCGACTTTTTCCCCTCTCTCTCCCCACCGATGGGTGTATTTCCATTTTCTGCAGCGCGGAGGAGACCTTTCGGCCCTGTATACAGACGACTACGCGCGTGACTCCGGAATATTGACCCAGTTCGTGTATTTTCGACTTTGGCCACCGATGCTTTCTTTTATGCGAAACGCGCTTTTTTCGCTTCGATATGGGGTCTGGATAAGGTTGGATGGCTGAAATTCTAGATGAAAAATTTAATATATTCGATTCTTTTTAGGTGGGTTCTAAGATAGGCCGAGGATTATACACGATGACAATCGAGACTGATACGGTAAAGAGTGTATGATGGTGTAAACAATATCTAGCGCGAAAAGCATTGCGAAACAGGGCTTATGAAAAATAGAGCCAGAGCTGAGTCGCATAGACGCGGAAAGTCTTCGATCATAAAAGCGCAGGCGCTCTCTAAAGCGAGAGCCTTCGAAAATAAGAGATTTATTTATAAATCGCGCCGCGTCGACTGACGTGCATTTACAACTCTCGCACACTCGAGGGAAAAGAGAGTATGGAGAGGAGGTGAGAAACGTTCGATGTTTTCGCGAGGGGCATATGCGTATGTGCAGAGGTATAAATATAGATTCATCGGCTCTAAGAGGAAACGCCGTATGGGGCAAGAGAGAGATGGAAAGAGAGTAATTCGTGCGTTATTACGAAACAAGGTCTCTGTCCAATTTTCGGGGAAGTAATCACAGGGAAATGAAATTTCATCGCTACGTTTGGGAAACCGAAGCGATTGGTTATTTCACGGAATTTTCACAAACGAGCGTAATCATGTACGCTTCTTGTTATAAAATTGATCGAATATATCTCGCAAAAAAAATGCAATTAGTTACGATTGATCGGTGAAACGCGAAATTTCGTAACAGCACATTGTATGATCTACCAACTGAGCATATTAGCAATTCAATTAACTCTACATCGGCGAGTCATTCATTTGGCAAAGCTCAATTACGCTTTTCCCAAAGATCCACAACAACAACAGCAAGAGAGCAACAGCGCAGCAGTAAAAGAAAATCCCACATATTCGCGCTTGGCTGAGCGCGTGCCGCTTTCGACAACGATTTTCTCGAGAGCGCGCAGAGAGTATCGACTGTACAACAACGACGACGACGACGCCCACGTGTATTATACACTCGCGTGAGCCCACATGCAGACAGACACAATATCTCGGCTCGTATATATATATAGAAAAAGCGACGGCGCAATGACACGCACCGCATTCCCGCGGCGTCATAATTAACGAGCGTTTAGTAGCTCTCTGCGCTTGTCGCCTTTTTTGTCATTCTTCTTTATACTTCTTCTTTTTCTTCTTCTTCTCCTCCCTTTTTTCTCTCTCTTTTTCTCCGAAAGAGGGCGAGAGATTGAGCGCGATTTTTCGAAGCTGATACACAACTGGTGTTCGCAATCCCAGCGGTCGATTGCATTAATCGCATACGCGGAGAAGTCACAACAAAGGAAAAGAGACGCGGAGATTATATTCTGTGGCTCTTGGGGAAAAATGGGTGACTAGTCGCCGCTGCCGCTGCTAAGGTGGTCCAATTATTTTTCGAAAGTGGACTGGTCTAAAAATAATTAGGTTTACTCAACTTGGAAGAAGGTCAATTTGGAGAGAGAGCATTTTTTTTCTTGAATGAATTAACGAAGATGCGAAGCTCGGAATATATTTTCTAAAAGTCGTCTGCGAGCTGTGCGATGCACGCGAAATGTATGATACTTATAGAGGAAATTCCTAACGAGATAAAAATTCTACTCTGCAGTAATTTTAATGCTGCGAAGTCTGCGACCTATAATTAGCAGCGAAAATATTATAATCCATGGTCGGTTTAATTTTAGTCGGAATTGTTGTTGTTTTGAATAGTAGCGATGTTTCTGGTGAAAATAAAATTCCCTATTAAAAATGTACGACACTTGGAACTCCCCCCTCCCCACACACACACAGACGCACAGACGACTCGCATGAATAAGTGATTGCAGCAAAGCATTGATAAAGGCGCGACACTTCCTCCACGCGCCGTTGAAGAAGATATCAAAGTGTCATGCAAGATTGGACAATGTTTTGAGCATATCTCAAGAAAAGTTCCTTATCGGCCTATTGTGTTCACAACAATCGAACTCGCGCTCTCGAACATGTGTCTCTCGATCCTAACAACAATAAAACTGTGCGTATAACTCGACGATTACACCACAATCGCTACCGTGCGAAACTCATACGTGCACAACAACAGAGAAGAAGCTCCAGAAGAAATCGATTAACCTTTGCCCGAACATAACCTCAAAGGTGACAAGTCCCCTCCTAGTAACTTGGTCGCGCTCGAAAAGGCCCCAAAACTCTTGAACACACCTTGTCCCCCCGCACTAAAGACGATTCAAAGTCGCTCAAGAGGAATCACCTGCGGCGCACGCCCTAGTCGAGGGAATCACTCTCTACCTCTACTCTTTCCGCCGCCTGTATGTATATATATATATATATATATGTTACACACTACGCGCGATATATAAGTTCTTCTCGGGTGTCAGGCAGGCAGTCGCGAGAGAGCTGCGCTCCCTCCGCGGCGACGCGAAAATGGCAGCCGGTGCGCGGCCTCCCGGAAAAACGGGGGATGGGCTCCTCTCTCACCTATACACCTCTCGCACTCGCTCACTCTTCGTCCTGTTAATATACTTTATTATGCGGCGATAATACTTTACGTCGAATTCGTTGAACGTGTATTTTTAATAATTGTCTTTTCTTGAATACTTTTTTAACAACGCTCGAAAACAGCTTTGTTTCCAAGCCGGCATGGGTCGCCGGCGCAGAAGCGGGAAATCGAAGAGGGGAGAGACAAGAGAGGAAATCGAAAAAAATCGTGCGCCCGGCTGATACACCCGGGGAATGTAGGTGAAGGGAGACGTGAATGAAAGGGCAGATGCCGACTTGCAAGTGGGGTGGTGTGATGGAGAGAGAGAGAGAGAGAGAGAGAAGAGAGGAGAGAGAGAGAGAGAGAGGAGGAGGAGAGAGAGAGAGAGAGAGAGAGAGAGAGAGAGAGAGAGAGAGAAGAGAGAGAGAGAGAGAGAGAGAGAGAGAGAGAGAGAGAGAGAGAGAGAGAGAGAGAGAGAGAGAGAGAGAGAGAGAGAGAGAGAGAGGAGAGAGAGAGAGAGAGAGAGAGAGAGAGAGAGAGAGAGAGAGAGAGAGAGAGAGAGAGAGAGAGAGAGAGAGGAGAGAGAGAGAGAGAGAGAGAGAAGAGAGAGAGAGAGAGAGAGAGAGAGAGAGAGAGAGAGAGAGAGAGAGAGAGAGAGAGAGAGAGAGAGAGAGAGAGAGAGAGAGAGAGAGAGAGAGAGAGAGAGAGAGAAGAGAGAGAGAGAGAGAGAGAGAAGAGAGAGAGAGAGAGAGAGAGAGAGAGAGAGAGAGAGAGAGAGAGAGAGGAGAGAGAGAGAGAGAGAGAGAGGAGAGAGAGAGAAGAGAGAGAGAGAGAGAGAGGAGAGAGAGAGAGAGAGAGAGAGAGAGAGAGAGAGAGAGAGAGAGAGAGAGAGAGAGAGAGAAGAGAGGAGAGAGAGAGAGAGAGAGAGAGAGAGAGGCGCAACAACGGGAAACTATAGCGAGGGCAGGATTTAAAAAGCAAAGAAGGCTACTACTTCGCCCACATGGATTTTTGTCCAGCTATGTTCGGAATTTTGTTGGCATTTCTACGATTCGTCAGATTTTACATCACGTTATCTTGAACGATTATTTACAGCGAGTTTTACATGTGAAGGAATTTTTCAAAATAATTTTCTTAATGGGGAGGACTTGAGAGGAAAAACGAGCGTGTCGTGGTCAGAGATAGAGAAAGAGCCGTGCATTCTACACGTGTATAACGTCAGAGAGCAGCTAGTGGAAAGAGGCTTTTCCTTTCCGCGACCCTTGAACTTCTCAAACAGCCTCGACCGAGTCGACATTCCCCGTTTACGGCTATGTGCGCTCATGGAGAGAAAAAATCTCGGAAAAACTCGAGTGAACTCGCGACAAATTGAAAGACGCAAGCCTTTGCCTGGAAACGAGGCTCCGGGCTTTTTTTCTCGTATGATTGCACCTGTTTGCTTAAATAATGGGGTTGTTCGGCAGATTGACAGGTCCGCGATAAAATAATTAAAGAAAAAGAGCTACTACTTTGGGGTGAGCTCCTATTGATTTCTGATCATCAATACGGAGGAGCAAAATTGGAATTTCCTTAGGGTTTTGGATGGAAAAGCAGCTATTTACAAGCTTATTTATACAAAAATCCAAGAAGCCTCGCAGGCGATGCTCACATCTTTAAGGTAAGATTGACTGATAGCCTAGGGTACATTGAAACTTTGAATATTTTGCTTGTGTTCAAGGTTGAGACACCGCTAAACGCTAAACTTGGATACATCATCATTGTCAGCTGCGTTTCAACAAGGAACTTCAAACTGGTCTTGTACGTAAGTAACTTTGAAACTCCACAGAGACCATTGTGAACTATACTTGATAATTGGAAATAGAACTGGCGCTGCATTTTTTGGGATTGCGCCGACTGATGTTATACGCTTAATTAACATGGGTATAACGGAAGATGTAGTTACAGTGTAACAGACACTGTGACATAACCTTAAAAGTGTGAGCATCGTGTAGATATGAAGTACTTTACAGATTTTGTAAATTAAATTAAACAAAATGTATGGTGACGCTGTTTTACTGAATTTCAAAGCAACTGGAGATTGAATTCTTTGGAAAAGTTTGAAAATTTTAGCTTTTCATGCTAAAAAGTTGATTGCTTAAAACACGGATAACTTTCTGAATTCAATATTCTCAAGTGAATTATTTGTACATAAGAAAAGGTGTGGGTTATTTAGGAAATCTTACTGGTTTTACACTAATAGAGTAGCTCGAATTCCATAGAAAATTCTGTTGTTTCAAGCTTTACATAGAATTCTTTAAGTCACTGTAAGGAGATCTTAAATTTTGCTTACTCCAAATACATTCCTGGAGCATTAACCTTTTTACAGAGCTAGACAGAGATTGATTCTGAAAGCATTTGTAATATTTTTACTTTCATAAGATGTTATTAAACACGTATTTTTGTGGTCAAATGAATTTTTGGACTTCATTTCGTCATACACTGATATTTAAATCTAGAAGTTTATCTTATAAATCACGTATTTTTTTTCTTATGTCTTTGTATGAATGACTCGCTTGTTACATTCATGAATGAGATCTAGTAAGCACTTACAAAACAAAAAATAATTTTGTAACACAAACAGGGCAGTTCTGTTAAAAAAAAGGTAACACATGACACACAGCCATGTCTAACTGGCAGTGATGTGTGTATTTCGAATTTTTTACAGCTGGAAAACAAGAGCCAAATCGGAAATCAAACTAACACTCAAGATATGTCTCAGCTCTGCTTTGTCTCTGATCAACAAAGATGTAGTACTCCAGATAACTCTCTGTGTTCCGAATCACAGTGCTCTGAATGAAACAAAGCTTAGGAGCAGATTTCGAACAAAGATCTCCATACAAACACCAGCTTTCAACACAATTCTGGCTCTTAGCAGATTTTTTGTTCAAAGTAAAGTACGCGCATATGCTTGGGAGAGAGATGCCCTGGAGTTGGAGCAAGCATTTCTCCCCATGAAACCCAGCAAAACAGAGGACAAATGAAAGATCTACTTTAACTGTATCTCATCTTATGGTACTCACTGCTTATCTTCATGCCACCAAGTTGTGGGTTGGCCGGGGGCTTGTTGCCCTCAGCAAATGAGGTGGTCCTAGGTCGGCCGCTCATCCTGCTTTCAGCTCCAGCACTGGTGGCCACTTGGGCCACACCGTAGCCTCCTCCTCGTCTCCTCCGATCCCCTTCTGGGCCTCAACTTCCTCGGCTTCTTCTGCCTGTCACTGTGTGCTCCTGCAGCTCCTCCGCTTGCTCTCTTACTGCTATCTCCCTGAGCTTCTCAGCCGTGGACTCAACAATAGCAGGCCTCTCCTGCTTTCCCTCGATTCTCTCTCTTTCTCAGAAGCTCCTCCGGCTATTATCCTGCACTGGCGACGGGCATAAGACTGGTCTTCAACGCGCACTGTATATATACATGCATATGCGTATATGTATGTGGTGTAGAATATAGGCCCGTCAGCCCTCGATCACATCTCGGCCGCGCGGTACCGTAACGACGCACTCGTGTCCCGGAGAGTCGATCACACAGCTCCGGAGCTGTCCCAGCAGCAGCGTATAGGAGAGCTCCGCCAGGAAGACGCTGCAGCGAGCGGAGGGGGCACGCGAGGGCGGCTCTACTCTCTCTTTCTCTCTCTCGCTCGCGCGCTCTCTTTCTCGCTCTCACTCGCTCTTCTTTCTCCCGTTTATCTCACTTGTGTGTTCTCTCTCTCGCACTGCGCATCAGCTAGGCACGGGGGCGAAATGCTGTGTGTAATACGCCCGGACGCAGGCGTCTTTCGTGGCCCGGGTGCTGCTGCTGCTGCGGTCGTGGCTCCTGCTACTCGTCGTCGACGTTGTCGTTGCTGCTGCTACCTCCTCCTCCTCTGCTGCTGCGCCGAGCCAACGTTTTCCGAACGGAGAGTACGGCCTCGTGCGCAGGAGCCGCGCACGCGCACTATGGCTTCTCGGCGAACTACGATCAGAGAACTCGCTTGTTCCACCTTATTACTTACTCCTTCGTCGTCGGGCTCTCTCTTCTCCTCTGCAGCGCCAGCGCCCCGAGAGCAGCTCTGCCGGGCGAAGCTTCTACTGCGCGAAGTTGCACGGCTTCTGTCCTGGAAAACGGAGAAACGTTGTTATTGGAATCATCTATACGCTGACGCTCGGGTTCTCGGAAAAGCGCGCACTTGAAAATCTAAATGCTTCAAAAGAGAGTGGTCTGAGCGAGAAAGGGAGACGACACCAAGGTTACGGCGATTTTCCACCGAGTTCCACGAAATCGAAGCGGATAGAGTGCAATGGCTCTCGTACGGTGTGCGCATGTGTGCGCTAACGCTCCGGAGCAGAAAGGTTCGAATCGTTACACGGAGAAAAACTGAAGATCCTCGAATCCCCCGTGATTTTTTGGTTAGAGTAGCTGTGGCGCTGAAAAAACTACCGAAGCCATACGGCGAGAGCGCGACGTCAAAAGCAAGCTCGGAAGTGTGCCATGAGTGCAAGTACAACTGGCAATTTGATAGTAAAGCCGCCTCTCCACGACTCCATATAGCGCTTCTATATAATGCGCACTTGGCACCGCGCGCGCGATAGAGTCGCCCCGATCAGGCTGCGCGATTTTTGTGTGTAGCAGAAGACGCGCGAGGAAGCTTTGTGTCGAACTACTTCCGTGTAAAGACGGCACCTTCTTGATTGCGAGCGATTCGCGGAAGAGCATCGGAGTCCCTGCGGAGCGCAGGGGCTTATGTACCAAGAAGGAGAGCTCCCGCACTACCGTCCCGCGCACCTAACCTTAACAGTACTCGTCTTCTGGGTAGATGCACGGGCTGCACTTGTCAGAGAAGAGGTTTGCAGCACATCACGGGTGGTATTAGGTGTAAAGCTTACTTATCGTCGGGACGGGAGGAAGAGGAGCTAGACACCACCGCCAGCAGCACAAACAGAGGGTAGCAGCTCCTTCGCGTAGGCAGGTACACCGTCGTTGTCGTCGTCCGGTCGTCTCTCTTTCTCTCTTGATCGTTCGCGCGCACATACAAAGTCACAAACACATTTACACACACACGGCACACACGACGACGAGAAACACAGAGTGTAGACTAGTGCCAGAGGTATAATACGTGAGCTGCTGCTGCTGCTGCGCCCGGACGACGCGCACTCGCGTGAGGTGTATACCCACTACTGCCTGGAAATAAGAGGGAGAGAGAGGAACGAGCTTTCGTGTGTATGTTCAAGACATGCTTTTCTTTATAAGGGAGCGCGCGCGAGCGGTTTTGCCGCGCGCTTATACACACTGAAAGAGAGCGACTGCTGATGCTACTGGGAGAGTTTGGCTTCGGTGGCCGCTATCACGTAGCCTGCTGGAGTAAGAGAGAGAGAGAGAGAGAGAGAGAGAGAGAGAGAGGGACGACGATGCGCATTAGGATTTAGGGCTATATAGGTATAGCTTTTGGATGTGCGTGCTCGTGGACGACGCGCCAGTGCGGATATAAAGCTACCGCTGGGAAGAGTTTTTCGGAATTAGGCGGTTTGTGGGATTCGATATCTTTTTGAAATTCGAATAAGCTTTCGAATACCGTGTTCGATTCATTCAAACTTGGCATTCTTTTGTTTTGTTTTGATCTATATTGAAGCAACCACTTAGGTTTAGGTTGTGATTTCATCTTTGTCAACACTTGGCATATAAGTAAATGTCGATTCGATTTCAAAAGGTCAACCGTTGAAAATACATGTACCAATAACGTATTTGTGTATTTTTCATATTCTCTATTCTATCGGTCTGTCTCGGCGCGCGTAAGCGAATTACGCACGCTTGCGTATGTGGAAGACTGAATATAGAGAACGAAATTTTTTACTTTCTCGATCGATGCGCTATTTACTCCTTATTCGCTCGGTGCGTTTTCAGATCCTCCTGAATTCTCGGAAGTTTGAGTTCTTAAATTGATATTTAGCTCGAGCATTATGCAACGCAAGCGAGGTGTCGCACACATTTACCAGGCATTAGCCGGTAAATTTATGAAAACAAACCAAGGTTCCAAGTTGATTCATCCGCACCCACTTGTGTAATAATTACATTCATAAAAATATACAAGTTTTTTCTATTTTTTAAAATTTTTACTCTACATACAGGAACTAGAAAACTTTCGAAGGATCGAGACGATCGGATATAGAGTTGCGGGTAACAGTTCTATTAAAAACGCTAATGTAACAGAGGAATCAAAGCATAATAAGTAACATAATCATAAGTCGCTGTACACGCACGTGGGCACTGCGAAATAAAAATCTCGTCGGAAATACAATACCAAAGACTTTACGGTTACGTAAGTGTCGTTGTTTTGCAGCAACTCGCTTTATTGCCCGATCAGTATAAGTAGTTTCACTCTGCACGGTTCTTCGTGATATGCAAAAAATTCTGTCTTTAACAGATGCAGAAAATGTTAGTCTATAATTTATAAGAAACTTTTTAATATAAAATTATGTACTACAGATGAATTTGAACGTATTTGACAGAGTCAAACGTTAGATTAGACATTATACGTTCGCATTCCATCAAATATATATGATTCAATAATGATCCGAAAAGGGGTATAAACTCAGCAATAACAAGTTTTGATTCAGAAATCGTTTTATGATCTGCAAATACATTCTATAGCTTTAAAGGATCGGCAGTCATCTGACTGGGGTGAAACTAAGGAGACTTCGCCATTATCGAACAGGCCGTCCTGCAAACGAAGAGTTTTACCGATCGCGATCGGCAAGAACGGCTTCTACGAACGTGAGCTGAAGGAGTGCTTTGTCAGGTGCATAGCTAGGTGAGGTCGTAGCCAACAATGTGTTTGCCATACAAGGTCAAAGTTTCGAGGACCAGCCTGATTGTTTATCATTCTATGAGATGGCCAAGAACGTCATCGAACTTTCGACGATCAACGTCATCAAACAAGTTCTGCTGTTTTACCTGCCAACGTTCGAAGAAGTACTAGACGTAGTTTTTTTTTTACAAGAGCACCGACACTTTATTTCAAGAAAACGTCATGGCCATCATCTTCAAGCAATGTCATCAGCAGAACGCATCCAATCCTTTAAGTGACTTCCTGGAGTACTGCATCGACTCTGTGTCCAATTCGTGGGCGGTAGGATCACCTACGAGAACCTAAAGCACATGACCTAGTTGGATCAGGTTATAAACGAGCTGTTGCGGACTTGTCATAACTGAGTACGGTTTGATACTGGTAACAGTTTGACCAGCTTTGATGGCATCACCTGTGAGCTTCAACCTGGTGACCCGATGTTCATATATCGATTTGCATCTGGATGAGAAGTACTGGCCCGATCCAGAGAGGTTCGACCTGGACAAATCCGCTACGGAAAACAAGGATTAGAGGAAGCGAATGCATTTTTTACAGTTCGAAGAAGAACTCATAGAATGTGCGTGAGTAAAATGGTGAAAAAGCTAAGAACTCGGTAGTTTTCTTTGGCAGTTCTTAGATCGAGCTGTTTTTGAAAAGTAATGCCCAAGATAGTTTTTTCAAATGACAACGTTTACTTGGCTCGGTTGGCTAAGGCGCGCGGCTATCCTTGTGCAGGGCTCGGGTTCGAGTCCCCGGTCGCTCGAAATTTTTCGGATGATTTTTCGCATGCAAATCATTATTCTATATACTTTAATTAAAAAAAAACTTGAATACAAGCCTGATAGTAATGATTTTCCAATTCTAACGTCGAATCGCCATTAACAATGCGCACTTGTGTCGTATTATTTCACCAACTATCTTTGGAAGAAAATAGTTAAGAATACTCAATCTAAAAACTGCCAAAGACCTAGGGTAAAAAGCGTTACATCTTGTAACAAAAATTGACAAAGAAAACTACCAAGTTCTGAGATTGACAACCTCAGAACTTCCAAATAACTTGGATACCGTTTCTACCAGGGTATACCCATGAATAAAATTTGGTAAACTTTGTTAAGTTTTTTTAAAATTTGCATCAATTTTATCGCAGCGTATAAGCATAACCCAGTAAACAACAAAGTGCAAAGTCAAACCGTTATTGTAAATTTTTATCTTTTAGTGCCTGCGCCCGTGCCTCAAGATCTATCTTATCACAATTCCGAAGAGGGACTCATCTGAAGTAGCAGATGGGAAATGATATACTTCTTGTCGATAATCTGAGAATGATGGTCTCCAAAAAGAACTTTTGTTGAGATTTGCACCTGATCTAACGGGCCAAGACCACGATCCATAGGATATCGAGAAGCTCTAAACTCTCCGTTAAGGATCATGCTGATGACGTAACATTCATCGGTATGTGATATCGAGCTAGGGCGATAAGAAACATCTTTGTAGTTTAGCTATTCGCTCTAGCGACAAACTCGATTCGTGCGAGAATCTCCAATTTTGAGAATACTCTTTTAACGTTAACCGCAAGATTATCGCAGTTATTGTCCCGCTTATGTTGATTTGCCTCCGGATGAGCGCCCTTTTGTCGGATTCGGAGATATCGATGCTGGGATGGATTGCATTTGTCGTCAAGCTGACCTCTGCTTGTACGTTACATGCAATTACTCGCTGGAAATTAATTTTTCATTCGACCAACAGCATTATTTTGCCATCGCTACTACCAGTTCGACGGCACATAAATATACTCGCAGTGAACCCCTACTGTAATATTACAAAATTGAAAGCTAATGATATCAACGAGCTTGTGCGCTCAGCCAAAGCCGCAGAGTGTAAGCCAGAGTTGGGAAACCCGGAGGGCACTGCAACCCTATTTGCGACGAAATTGTGTGTCTTGATCCTTTTTTAAGCCGCCACACTTATTAGGCGGGAAATTTTTGTTGATATTAGGCAATGCCTAACTTTATTAGATCATTTTTAGTTTTTGAATAAAATAACCAGATTTTTGTAAGATATATTTAACAATGTGAAGACTGTTCGTTTATCCAAATCCTGTACAGCTGCATTTCTTTTCCTGAACTTAAATTCAATCTACAGGCCTAAATTCAAAATACGATGAAAAAAGGCGCTTCACAAACCGTCACTAAAATTAGCCATTGCAACTGCATATACATATACATATATATTGGCCGCAGCCTCGCAATCATCCAATTCAAGCTACTCCCACTACAACTCGATCGATCCCGTTCTCTCGATTTCGATCTTCTGCAGATCATTGGGGCCCCACCCTAAACATCCAGAAGTTGTATTACGTACGCTATAGGTATAATATAGGCGCGCAGGGCATGTACGAGCGTCGGAGTGACGTAGGCGCGCCGACGCCCCACACTACTTGCGCGCGTTCGACCCGGTGTACTTTTACGTAAGTAGTTCGGCAAATATTCGAATTTATTTATTTCGTTTTATTTGTTTAACTCGTCGTGCTTTTTAAAATACGTTTTAAAGTTTTATAAATACACAGTTAATAAAATTAAAAAACGTTCGATTTGTTCATGTTAATATTTATACTGTTATAGACCTGTTGCACGAGAGAACATTCGGCGCCGTTATTGCAAGTTCCAATAATTTCTAACGAAGCAGTGATTTTAATACCCTAAGAAGACGCAAGCATGGCAAGCTGCCACTTTGTTCGATGTACAGTCTTCAAAACGTGTGCCACTTTGCATTTTTTCTCGCACACTCGAAGCTGCGCAAGGGAGACGTTATAACGCAGTAGGACGATCCTGGCAGCTGTCCAGCATCTCATGAAAATTATGTTTTCGCTCGTATATTCCTTGACGTCATTGTCGGAAATGGTAATGACGCAGTACGTTATAAAGCTTCGAGCGACTGTAAACTTAAATAGAAACATACACTACTAGAGAGTATTTTTTACGATCGCGAGAATTGAAGATTTCAAATTCTCCCGCCTTTCAGATCGACTCATCGAATCAACCATGCGATGTCCGCATCGATTGTCGACCTAACTTCTCGACTCCGATAGTTCCTTAAACAACCACCGGCTGTGGCGCTGAAATCGCAATGATCGTCGCCCACCGCCGCGGAGCGAAAAAATACGTCGTCGTCGCCGTGGAATCCCTGTGGAGTCGGCGCCTCGATTATCATTTTCGTTTTGATGATTTAAATCGTTTCCAGCCAGTGGGTGTGCGAAGACAGGCCGTAAGTAAACAATCGTCGAGTCTCTTTCTTATCAGCTCGCGGAGGTAAAAAGAGGGAAATACGATAGTGCGGGCGTTCGAAACGAGCCTTCTAGCCGGCCGGTACTAGCGTCGCGAATTTTCGTGTATACGTGGTCAGCTCCGCTTTTGCGGAGATTGTTTTTTTTTTTGATGGGGTTATAGACGCAGTGCGCTGAATATTAAGCGGCGAGCTTCGTCGAACGTTACAACTTAAAGGTTTTACTTTGTGCTATAAATAGTTTTTGTTTTTTGGGGAAGGTGTTTGGAACAAGATTTTTTTAACAACGATTATTCTGACTTGTTTTTGTTCTTGACACTGTAAACAATGTAGATTGACTGGATGTGGGCGGTTTTGATAGAGCAATGCAAAAATACTGGCTGATAGTTTTTTTTTTCACGTTTGATATTGATTGGAGTATTAAGTGTCATTGTGTAAAATATAACTGTAATCAATTCTATTTTTTTAACAAAGGTTAATCATGGGGGTCCTTCTGAGAGCCAAAGGACTTCGTATGTCTGCACAAAAGCAGGAGACACTTCTGAAATTGACTGTCTTATCTTTCGCAGCAATTTTGTGTGAGTCATTGTTCTTTTGTTAAATATATTTGTAATAATACAATAAATTGAACTTGTAATTTTATTCAAATGTATATTTTTCAGCTTTTGCTACGCGTTTATTTTCTGTGTTGAGATTTGAGAGCGTCATCCATGAATTTGATCCTTACTTCAACTACAGGACCACAAAATTTTTGGCAGAGGAAGGCTTTTATAATTTTTTGAATTGGTTTGATGACAGAGTATGGTATCCATTAGGCAGAATCATTGGAGGTATTAATAGATGAAAAGTAGAATAAAGCTTAAAACAGTTGAATTTGATTTTACAAAAATTATTTTTCTTGGAATACAGGAACAATCTACCCTGGGTTGATGGTTACCTCAGCTGCATTCTATCATTTAGCACAACTGTTGAACATCAGTATAGACATTAGGAATGTCTGTGTCTTCCTTGCACCCCTGTTTTCTAGCTTTACAACTATTATAACATATTTGCTTACAAAGGAATTGAAAGTAAGCTAAAGCAGTTTTTAGAATTTAAAAATATTAAAAAATACCCTCTCTAATAATGAAAATACGTTTTTTGCAGGATTCAGCATCTGGACTGTTTGCGGCATCAATGATTGCCATTGTGCCTGGATACATCTCTAGATCTGTTGCAGGATCATACGATAATGAAGGCATAGCCATTTTCTGCATGCTCTTTACTTACTACATGTGGATTAAAGCTGTTAAAACTGGAACTATTTTCTGGTCAACGTGTACAGTCCTTTCCTACTTTTACATGGTCTCTTCATGGGGAGGCTACGTTTTCCTAATCAACCTCATACCTCTGCATGTTTTGACATTGATGGTCACCGGCAGATTTTCTCATAGGATCTACGTTGCCTACAGCATCTTGTATTGTTTAGGAACGATATTCTCAATGCAGATACCATTTGTAGGATTCCAGCCTGTCCAAAGTTCTGAACACATGCTTGTGAGTTGGAAAAATTATATTCAAAGCAAGACTAATGAGCTACATAAACCAAAGTGATTTATCCTCATGCATTTGATTGCAGGCAATAGTAGTTTTTGGACTGTGTCAAATTCACGCTTTAGTCGACTACCTCCGCAGTAAATTGTCGCAACAAGACTTTGAAGTGCTCTTCCAAGGACTGATCATTTCAACACTCATCGTATCATTCGTAACAGGAACTATTTTAACGTTGACTGGAAAGATTTCGCCATGGACAGGAAGATTCTACTCTCTGTTGGATCCGTCATATGCAAAAAATCATATCCCGATCATCGCGTCCGTTTCAGAGCATCAACCGACTTCTTGGAGCTCTTTCTACTTTGATCTGCAAATTTTAGTTTTCCTGTTCCCAGCAGGTCTATACTTCTGCTTCTCGAAACTCACAGACTCAAACATCTTTTTGATCTTGTATGGTGCTACTAGTCTTTACTTTGCTGTAAGTTAAATTTAAGTCAATCCGATCTCTACAGCCTTCAGTACATATTCAAACATTGATTTCATATTTTAGGGAGTCATGGTGCGACTAATGTTGGTGCTAGCGCCTGTGATGTGCATCTTAGGTGGAATTGGTGCTTCTTCTTTGCTCTTGAAATACATGAAAGAAATTGATAGTGGAAAGGTTACTGACAAAAAGTCAAAAAAGTTCGAGAGCAACTACGTTTTGAGAAGCGAGGTAAAACCACGCAATATTTATGAAGAGAATGTACCCTATTAAAAAGGTACAGTTGATTTCAATTACTCGACTTTTTTGTTACGTAGATCGCAACATTGTTCATCGCTGTGATGGGCGTATTATTCATTTCGTACACTTTCCATTGTACGTGGGTTACGGTAGAAGCTTACAGCTCACCAAGCATTGTCTTATCTGCCCGTTCTCCGGATGGCGGTAGAATGATATTCGACGATTTCAGGGAGGCTTACTATTGGTTACGAATGAATACACCAGAGGTTCGTATTTAGCTATACTTTGTTTCATTTGATGTAATGTCTATAAAATTAATTCACTAAATAAATGATTTGCAGGATGCTAAAGTTATGTCTTGGTGGGATTACGGTTATCAAATAACGGCAATGGCCAATCGGACAATTTTAGTCGACAATAATACGTGGAACAACACGCACATATCGAGAGTCGGTCAAGCTATGGCAAGCACGGAAGAGAAATCTTATGAGATCATGAGGGAGCTTGACGTTAACTACGTTCTCGTTATCTTTGGAGGATTAACTGGTTACTCATCGGACGGTATGCTTCATTTTGAAAGAAATATCCTTTGCAGATAAATTCAACACGTTATTTACATATCTGCATTACTTTGTGCAGATCTTAATAAGTTCCTGTGGATGGTGAGAATCGCCGGAAGTACGGAAAAGGGAAAGTCGATATCTGAATGGGATTATTACAATCCCGCTGGAGAATTCCGAGTCGACAAAGAGGGAACTCCCACGTTACTTAATTGTCTGATGTACAAAATGTGCTACTATAGATTCGGCCAAGTTTACACTGAAGGAGGTGAGGGCAATTTTAATACAATTCTTTTTTCACACGGGATACAATTTTAGACTTCACAGACGTGTAACGAAATACGTTTTAATTTAGGCAAGCCGTCCGGTTACGATCGAGTGAGAAACATGGAAATCGGCAACAAGGACTTTGAACTTACAACTCTCGAGGAGGCCTACACGACTGAGCACTGGCTTGTTCGCATCTACAAAGTGAAAGACTTGAGAAACCGAGGAAACTGACAAGATACGAAGAGTTCCTTGTATTAGTAAGATAAAGCGTGTTTGGACTACCAGTGACAAAAACAAACTTAAAGTTTCTATTGTATTTTTTTTATAAATACGAAAGTGATTTCTCCTTCTTCCGCTGTCCATCGCACCGTAACGCATGACAAGTGTGCTGTAAGTTATGAAATAAGATTTTTTTAACGATTATAAATATAACTTTTTCAACAGTTTTTTGAAAATCTCAAGACTTATATTTATTATACACCTTACAAACTATCATATAATTCCATTTTCACAATTAAACGCACATATTTTATTATTATTTTATTTATTAATGTTTTTTTATTAATCAAGGGTGTTTATTTATTCAGTTTTAAATTAAAAAATAACTCGTTTGACTTAAAACATTCGCTATGTATTCTGAATAAAATATTTTTCTTAGTCGACTCGAAAGTGAGAAGGGAGTCAACGCTTGCCACTGTTCTCCATTGACATGGCACACTAGTCTTCTTTTTTCTTTATATGTTCATTATGAATTACAAAAATACGATTAACAATTTACATCTAATATTTTACAATTTCTCTCCTTAACTCGTAAAAATTATCAAGTATTCAATAGCTTACGTCGACTTTAAAAAGAACTCAATAGAGGTGATAAAAAAAAGTGAAAAGAACAAGGTAGAGGCAGAGAAGGGGCTGAAGTACGAGAATGCATCATCATTAAAAAAAAATGGAGTATTCATGTAGTACATTAACAATATACAAGTTTTATAGGTACAAATTACGGGGCGAGAGAGAGAGAGAGAGAGAGAGAGAGAGAGAGAGAGAGAGAGAGAGAGAGAGAGAGAGAGAGAGGGGAAGAAAGAAGGAAAGGGAAAGAAAGAGACGAATTTTTTCTTGCTTATACACTAATCCCACTCGCCAATGAACATAGCGCGAGGAGCTGGTGGTATCATGCCTCTCGTTGGGATGGGTAACCTTCCGTAAATGTGATTGTATGGAGAGTCGATTCTGTCGTCCGAATCTGCGAATCAGGGATAAATCAGCATAAGCATCATTTCCATCCAGAAAGAATCAACTTAACAAGAGAAATTCAACCAACCGAGTCCACTTTCAAAGCTTCTCGCGTGATACATGATCGGCGGTCGCTTCGCCGGCGCCGGAACGACGTGGTGTCCGTAGATCTGAGACGTCTGACTGTGCACTACGGGGTAGTTCTGCTGAGCTCCATAAGCCGCCGCTGCGGCGTGATGGTGATGGTGGTGTTGCTGAGAGACACGGGCTGCGGTGTGACCGTAGATGGCGGTGGAATTCTTGCTCGAGGCTACCGGCACCGAAGCTGGGGCCACCGCTGCCGCAGCGACAGACGGATGCGACTGGCCGTTGCTCTTCGCCATCTTCACGAAGTTCGGTACGCGGGCTCGGAGACCGCAGTAGTAGGGGTCGTCTGGAAGAAATTTTCGTTCAGAAGTGTTTACATGATTTTTCGTGATGAAATTCACTCGGTGACTAATTTTGCCCACGAAATATCCGATTACCATAATTTTTCTCCGCGCTTAAATCAAACGAAATCCCAAGTAGTCATTTGTCACTGGCCGGTCGGATTTCGTTTTGAAGTATTTATGATACGCGAGTTTTGGCATTGTAACGTCGGGCTTTCGAAATCGTCGGCGCGCGTAATGGGAAACGATCGAGAAGGGCCGAATCTGATTTGAAGAATTTCGGATGCAGATATTCCTTTCGAATAAAAGAGTTTTAGAAATTGAAATTCCATGCTACTTTCACTTGCGCAGCCAAATACGCATACAATCTCGAGTTCTAAATAAGCCCTCTTGACTCTATCTCAAGAGACGTACGAGTATCACTCGTGGAGCGCGTGCGCGTCTGCTCTCTGTGTTTTTTTCCACGTGAAAATTACACTTGAAAAAGTACTTGACATTATTTTCACCGGCGGAGTAAAAGTTTTCGGGGGCTCAAATGACTTTTTAATACGCGCCTTTAAGAAACGTCGAAAAAGTAAAGCGTCTCACCGTATTTCTTATTGTTTTCCTTTTTACTCTTCTTCTCCTCGACGACAGGTGCTCTCACGGAACTCGATACGTAGTCGTCCTCGATGTCATCGTAGTCCGGCTGCAATCAAAAGACACGTCCATGAGCAAACGCGTAGTCTAGAAATTTCTCACATTTCTCTGCTCTACAAAACGCAGAGTAGAGATAAATAATCGAGGCAGGTTACAGTCAGCAACATTACAATCGTGAACATACAAGTCATGGAACAAACGGTGCTATTATTATTATTATTCTAATTATTATATGAACTTCCGCAAAACTTTTTTTCATCATGCGATCCAAACATTCCTGGTATATTGTTAAACAAATGTTGTGTGCATGTATTATATCGGCTAGTCCGGAAGCTCGAAACGAGGGGAAAATCGCTCGAGCGTCGTATATATACTATGTGCAACAATGAGAGTGTAAATAATTGCAGTTTGGAGAGAGAAAAAATTGAAGAACGTACCTTCACGTAAACCTGCCTCGGCATCTTAAAATACAACAGATAATACGATTACAAGACTAGATAATGCTCGTGGCTGGTAGTATTAAACTAAGCTTATATCGGATAGTGCGTAAATTTCGCGTGGCGTCGCGTACCATAATATATATGCGTAGAGGAATAACGAGTATGCAAAGGAGAGAACGACATCGTAAGTTTTCGCTGAAAATTTAGAAACGAGTGTAGATCAATGGGTACAAAATTCCGAATGGACACTTTCGTCTTAGAATCTGTATACTCTGCTTTGGTGTAATTACAGGGATGTTGGTTTTAATTATGCATTGATTTTAAGCACTGGAATTAGCGCGTCGGTTTTTTCGGTGGGTTACTTAAATATTGTGAGAGAATATCGAATGACCCTATTGTCTCGAGTAATGAATGACGTTTTTCTCAATTTCAGCGGATAACGACGCATTGTTTGATGTAATCGTAACGCACTACCTGCCTCCTTCATTAAAGTAATATTCAATCAACGTCATTCTATCTTAAACGTCGGAATGCGCGACCTAAAATTATCTGAATTTGATCTTCTAATGGGATGTGGGAGCTATTAAAAACACTGTTTTTCTGGTCTACGAAACTTTTTAAACAAAGAGTATAATGCAAAACCAAGACTAGAGCGCAATAGTGTTTTATTTAAAGAATCATTCTACCGGAAGAAATTGTCAATTGGACTTTAATAAGTTTTTCATCAAGTTTTGAAATATGAATATTCATACGCGATCTCAGCGCTAACCTCAAAAGCAAGCAGTACCTTAATTTTGCCAATAAACTATTCATTACTTTGATTTCCATCAATATAAACAGTACAGCGCCATACTATGATGCTTAATGAATACCTTTAGTTTTTTTGCATTTGAAATAATACGAAATATCTCGTGGCGTAATTGGGAAGCTTCAGCTCGCACATCCCCTTGATCAAACTTTGATTTTCAGCGATAGAAATTTCGCAAAAAAGAAACTCATCGGATTCCGCACAAGATGCGCGCAATAAGCTCAAACAATCGTCATAAATCCAGCTCACCTTGGGTATATCATGCCCATAAGCGTTCTCCCTAGGCGGTAGCTTGGGCGGTCTCTCGCCGCGTCTGTGTCCCTGTGGTGGCGCACCGGCGACCATGCTCTGCCTGCCATGTGGTTCCCTGGCATCTCTGTGCTCCCTCTGCTCGCGATGCTGCTGATACGCGGCGTAGATCTGCTGCTCCCGGCCGAGACTCGGCTCGGTCGAGGACGACGAGACTCCGGCGACGCTGTAAGGGTCCTCGTCCGGGATGGGGATTCGCGGTCGGTTCTTTATGTCCACCGGCCTCTGCAGAGCCAGCACTGGAAACGAGGAGAAGTAGAGAAATGGCGGCCGAGGCGAATTGCGGGCTTGGCGTAGGAAATTAGAGGGAAGAGAGAAGCACGAGCGGCCTGGTTGCCGAGAATCGGCTCCGCACGAATGTCAGACTGATTAAGGACTCGTGGCGATGGAAGTCGTGTGATCGTAGGGGAAAAAAGTAGGCTAATAATGATTGGCCGCAGAAAAATGTCATACCTGGCGGAAGCTTCGACTTGAGCATATCAAGCCCAACGACGTTGACGATGAGGACCCACACAGGACACTGCAGTATGTCGGCCTCGGTGCGCACGAAGACGATCGCGCTCAGGCATTGTGTCTCGAGTCTCCGTCTGTCTGGATAAGCTCGCCTCGTCTCCCGTGACAAATTCGTTTGAAATTTGTTCATGTCGAAGAGCTGTAAGTGCGCATATGCAACAACAACGATTTCACTCGATTAATGTCCCGTAGCTTCTTACATCGCAGACACGCAAGCGGTAGGTATTATTCGGACGATTACTCATGTGCGTGCGCGCAGCAGAGTCTTTCGACATACGCGCATAAGCGGCGACGATGATTTTTCTCTTTTTGGAAAGCGCGCGCGCGCACACGGGGATTCCCCCGACTACTCGCTTGCGGGTTCTATAGAGATTCTGATCGCCTGAAAAATCGATACTATCGATCTTCGCTTATTATTACGGCTTATATACCTTTCCAGGTTTCTCGTGCTCGAGGGCGCCCTGAGAGTTGCGTACGATTTCCGGGCCGATCGCGTTGTCCTCCTGGTTCATCGTCTTCACGTAGACGTTGCTCTTGCACAACCTCTTGATTAGGATGTTGCCCTGCTCGTCCATCTTTATCTTCACGCCTTGATTGATGTGTCGCTTCGCCTCCTCCGTCTTGGCGTCTCGCATCGGGTTGTCGAAGCCGCACAGTCCTATCCTGCAAATTTCGCAAGATATCGACGAACCTGTTTTAGTGTCTTTTTTTGCGTGGACGTGATCGATCGGCTAATTGAAATTGTCCTGAATTTTTTCCCCGAGATTTCTGCTGATAAATATTAATGCTATACTGGGATTCCCGAATTTGATTTTTGGACGATGAACCCATCGATCCAAAATTTAAAAAACATTATTTTTTCCTCAAAAAAAAGCTGCCCCACGAAATGACAATGATCATCGCGTCGTCTCTCAACGAGCCAGGCCATGCACGCGCGCGTCCTACAATGCCTCTCTCTGAGGAACGTGAGTCTCGGACGAATCGGGACGTGACCGGCTCGGCAGCAGCACTTCTCTGCTCAGTGATAATCCCCGGCTCGAATAATTATAGAAATCGGGACGCCGCGGCTTCCACACTGTGTTATACGTGTGAGATAAAAACGATGCAGCGGTATATAGCTCTCTTCTCTACTTTCGATGATTCGAGCGTGTGCACGAGTTTCTCCGGTGGCGCGGCTGCGAAAATCCATATGGGAAACGCTGTGTTTTTCGGCGGCTTTAGAAAGCGGGAGATTCAAAAAACTCTTTGTCAAACGCTGATGCTTTCCTTTTTTTTTTCGGGAGCCAGGCATTTTATCTCAGTAGGCGCGCTCGAGGTTTTGTAATTAGCATAAGGATTGTTTGGACTGCGAAAGAGGTGTGCGCGTGTGTTTTTACGATGCTCGTATAATGGTGCGAAAACGAGTTTAGAGCGCGGTAATTACGGTTTTCGGGAAGACCGTGGGTCCGAGGAGAGACGGTGTGATTGGCTGTTTAGAGTATCATTAGACGGGCGATAAAAGCGCCGAATTCGCGAAAAAAGTGGGTCGCGTACGCGCGAATGTGATGAGTTCTAGAAAGTGAGCATGAACGTGAATAAATCACTTAATTCCCGATTAAAGTCGATAGTAAATACGCTTCATAATCGTCGCAAAAAAGTCTACGGTTATGATACGAGCTGTAAGACATTCGGGAATTTTTTTCAGCTAATACTTTGGAATTCTCGCCTTTTTAAATCCGATATGCAGCGGGAATATCAAGGCTTGGCAGGAATCCCTGCATTTTTGCATAAAATCGTTTTGAAATCGGCGACGACGAAAAATTATCACCCGAAGCGAATTCCTTCAAGAACAACGAATTATTATGGTAGTCAAATTTTAACGAATCCACGTTACAAATACACAAACTCGAAACGAGCGGATAAACAATTAAAATTTTTCACGCGAACAAACAGCAGCTTACGTAAGATTATCTATCTCCGCGCACATTTGACAGTAATCATAATTGCATCCGTACGTTCAACTCGTCGTCGTAAAATCGTGATTTCTCTCGCGGCGCACGACGACGACGGCATTCCGCGAAATTCTCGATTTTTCCGAGTATGGCACTTTTATTGCGGACAGTCGATAATGATGATGACGGGTCTCGGGAATGTTATTGGCCGATCCCTGGGCGGAAGCCCGGACAGAAGTCATCGGCTCTCTGCGCCTTTTACGAGAAATGCGATTTTTATTGTAATGATAAACTCGACTTTTTTCCTTGTGAATATTAGTGTTCCGCAGAAATTTAAAGTTTTCCTCGCCAGATAAGGCGTAGGTATGAGCTATTGGCTCATGAGAAAAGTACGACCCGAAGCAAAAGGAGAAGATAAAAAAAAGAACAGAGTCGTGACGGGTTAACGGGAAAAAATGATGTATAGGCAGTTGCACAGCGAGTAGCTTTTAAATGTGCGTTTGATACATACGCGTTTTTTTGTTGAGCCTTTCGGACGCTGATACACGTATGGTCCGTTATTTTAAACGATGTAAAATAGATCGCGGTATTATGCAGTCGATTTAATGCAAATCGTCGTCGCTTTTCGAGTATTACGACCCGCGTATTTTTCCTGGTTAATTAATGAAGCAAAAAAAAATATTAACCGTGTAAGGGGATACGATTCACACGTGCGCCGGACAGTTATCGTCGGCGTCCACAAGATCGGTTACGCGCTAAATATTTCCCCGGTTGATTATAAACGAAGCATTGAGTTTTATACACGTTCTAAAATCGGCTATACATAGCGATTTCTAAAGGCGGATAAACAAAAACCGCATTTTTCGAAAGTCCGTTGCGTAAAAGAGTTAACATCGTTTCTTAATTAATGCCTTCGCGCGCGAGCCCGTGTGTGTATTCGTAAATACATTTCCGGATCGTGTATTGATTAGAAAGGCGACTTATTCTTCTTCTCCTTCGTGAATAATCCATAACCTTTGGCATCTTCCTTCAGAGTCAAGCGAGAGAGATAACGAAATACCTTAGAATGTATTATGCGCGGTGGAAAAAGAGCGAAAAAGTGTCCGCGCGGTGAAAGTGGAATAAGACTGATCGGTTCCGTTAACATTTTATAATCAAAGAAAGCAGTGAACTTTGTGCCCGTATTCGAAAAGCGTCTCTAATCGACGGATTTGAATCCCTGGAAAAATTTGATTTCTCCTGCAGGGGAAGGAAGATTGCCGCGAGAAAGAGCTTCAATATAGGCTCTTACTTTCTTTATAAATTTTGTGGTTATGCTCGCACAAACCGATCTCGGTTCGAAATTCGATTTTTCTCCAAACAATTGTTAACAAGCTCAAGGAAGTCGACACCCCGATTTATCTATCTCTCAAAGCTCGTCACCCGATATCACCCACAAGGTGCGAAGCAAGAGTACAATACCCAGCAACGCCCGGAAGCCGATTTCTCTCTCGCAAGCGATCGAAAGATTGAAAATCGGCGCATTATACATGCGCGCCAACACACTGCCTGGCGCAGCAGGTCGAGAAGGAAAAAAGATCGGCAGCCATGGAAATCGGTTGCGCTCGAATTATAATATACGGGCTCTACTCCGCTTCCTCGTGCATATTACAGCCAGGGCGTTAAAGAATTATTATGAAACGCGCGCGCGAGTTGCATTTTTCGGAGCGTGTGCGCACTTACGTAAGCTGCACCGGTCGCTATATCGTCCGTTTAATTATGCGCGAGCGCGGCGCGTAAAAAATTCGGCGACTATTTGTTTAGCTTTTTGCGATGTTTGGTGGCGAGAATTTACTGCGCCGTATAAATCTGCGCGCCATCAGAGGATGTAATAATAACGGCCTGCGAAATATCAAACGCCGAATAATATTCGCGAGCGAGAGAGGATTTACGGTGAGCCGTTAAGAGGCTTTTGTCGGGTAGTTTCTGGTGTGTAATTTATTGCAGCAGGCGTTGTTAGGTAAGAGCGTTTGCATGATGTTTCCCTGCACTGGTTTTATAAGATATGAAAAACATATAGATACCTAAATCCATCGAAGCCGTCGTTGGACCCATTGACAGTGAGTACGGGGGCTCTTGCGTATGCCTTAGCGACGCGTCTGTTCCTCTCGAAGACGATGACCTTCGCCCAGATCTCGTCGTCGATTTGATTCCACTTGTCCAGAACTTCCTGTATGTGGTCCTAAAAAGCCGGAGAGAAAAAGAGAAAACTCGTCATTATACACAGTCGATGCGATCGCTCCTCGATGCTCGCTTAGAAAGTAACGGATCACGCGTATACATACATATATACGTTGTGCAAGATCCGACTCGTAAAATTAAACGCCGAGCGGCGCGCGCGCGTGCAGTCAAGTGATGTGTGTGTGCGCTGCGCCTAATAACCGGCAATTACCGGCAGATGCCTTTTCACGGCTGCTCTCGGCCGAGAGTGAGTGAGATGGCTTTCTTCGGACGCTGTATACCGCGTGTACAAGGCATGTAACGTCTTGGTTTCCCATAACGATTTTTTTTATCGATAAATTTCAAACGATTCGGTTCGCAGGGAAATTAGGGGGAAAGAAGCGAACTACGGAGAGAATAAAACCCGGGGGGAAATCTTGCGAAGTAGGCTAATAAATATTTACTAAACTAGGAGTTCTATAAACGCGCGCGCACACGCGGAGAGCAGCGTCCTTGCGGTTTAGTGTCTTCATAAAGCCGTATACGCGAGGCGGACAACGCACTGCTGTAAAAGCTTTTCTATTATTTCTATACCTCTCCGTGGCGCGTGGAAAATTGCCCGCTGCGCGATTGATAATAACGCGGTTTTAAGCGCAGCAACGTTGGAAATTAATTTTTCTTTCCTTCGGCGTAAAACCTATGTATACACTCTTTTTTCATCGATAAAATCGGCAAACGATTTACACGGTCGCGGCCGGAAGTCCGAGAAATCAGAGCCAAACGATATGTACTTGGAAACGCCGCCTCCGGACTCATCGCGCGCTTTACGATTTTCCGCGCGGAGGTGTGCTCTCCGCGCGCATATAGAAAGCGAATTTTACGGCTGGACAGGGCGGAGTATAGACTCTTCCGGCATCAGCGACAGAATATCGTCGTCGCGAGGGAAATGAAAGCGTGTGCTCGACGATCTTCTCGAGATTCCCCCCCCCCCCCCAAATAATTCAGCGAGAGTTAATTTTCTACGTAAGGTTTGTAAACGTTCGGTTTGGATTTTGCAAAAGGTGCGTTGCACACACGCCTACGCCTAGTGCGTGCGTTTTCTCCAAGATTCCAGGATGTATTAAGCGACGTTTCTATTGTAATCTCTCTCGGCGTTTTTTGCAGGCAGACATACGGCGTCATTTATATGGAAATGGCTGAGAATTAAAAAGTTATTATGACGCAAGAGCGTTTTTGCATGCTGACATCATAATGACACGGTTTTTACGTGCAGACGACGCGCCTCGCTGTATATTAGTGCTTCCTTTACTTAAAAATTTATCAAATTAGCATTAGCCCTCGGTGGCGCACCAACCGCAGAGACGAATATAAACACGCGTCTCTCCCGCGAACCGAAATAAAAAGGGCGTGTACTTTCCGCATTCCCCTGGTGTCGGAGAACCTTCAATCAACGCGGGCACGACGACAACGCCCTGGAGGCACTCGAATATCCTCTCGTATACGAAATTAAGATCCTCGGAACCGGATCCGTCTTTATTTTCGCAATCCACTGCTTCGACGAATCCGTCTCTAATGCATTTCTAAAAATCGCTCGAAAACATCCCGTCATTATTGTTATAAATTTTCACGAGCACTCGCGGAAACGCAAAGCGACTGTATTTACCCTGTAGCGGAGCGCAGCTGTCCGCGACCTTAACTGACGTCTCATTATTACCCGATCATCCTTCATCGAAGCGATTCCTCTCCACGGGCTAACTTCGTCATCGCTCTCGCGCTTGATTCTTCAAACGTGTAAGTGTGTGCGTGCGTCGCGCGTATTTATATAATGAGTAGCCCGAATTCGGGTTGAAGTTACACAACGAGAGAGAGATGCGATACTCGGCGCAATCAAGCGACGTGAAATTACAAGGTGCGCGCATCTTTAAAAATGACTCTGCAAATTGCAAAGTGCCCGTGTTACCCCCCTTTCGCACGAGAGACGCTTATCCGATCCACTTTTTTGCGAAAATTCGAGGTCGTCGACCCGCGACGCTCGTTTTACAAATTGGAAAACGTTTTGTTCCGCGGAGACGACTTCCAAGCCGGCGTGTCGGTGAGATAGGAAAAAAAACAAAAGAGAGAGAGAGAGAGAGAGAGAGAGAGAGAGAGAGAGAGAGAGAGAGAGAGAGAGAGAGACTGGTTTCACGGCGTTTGTGTAATTGTCCGGCGGAGATTAGTAACATAGCGGCTTGTCGTTGTTTTGATGTTCGCGAATCGGTCAGACGTGTCGGCGGCGGCGAGGAAGTAGCCAAGCACGACGTGTACCGCGCGAAAGTCGTCTCTCTCTCTCTCTCTCTCTTGCATCCGATCCGATCTTTTTGCCGATTTTACGGAGGAAAAATCGGTAATTGCCTTTTCGAGTAGATTGAATATTTAAATTTCGCAGCCGCTTTCCAATCGCCGAAAAAGCGAGCGACGATGAAAAATTGTAAAAAAAAACTAAAGGTATACCTTATATAATTTGTCGACATTGTACCAGACGTCCTCCTCCTCCTGCTCCTCGTACTGCGCATCCGCGAGATTGTCCCGCGAGCGCGAAAGTATTTTTCGCCTCGACACCATCCCGGGCCGCTATGCTTTTTTTTATATCTGAAAAATACGAAATAAAGTCTCGTTAGTGGACAGTACATAATACGGATGAAGAGACAAGTATAAATTTCATATATTTCTGTGAGAGAATATCCCACTTTCTCCGCAGGCGCTTATAAAGTGGCTAGGAGAACAATTAAATGTAACGCTGACGTAAAAGCCCCCCCTCCCCGAAATCCAATTAATAACACAGCAAACATCAGAGACAAAAGCCAGTCGGTCAGTCATTCGGTTTCACTTTTATTAAATTACGTAAAAAAAATTTTGATTTCGGAATCCTACGCCTATGAGACACAAGGAGGCGAATTTTCGCCGCCGATCAAGCGCGCAACAATGACACATTTCTTTTTATCCCCGCGCGCGAGATTTCTCGTTTCACCGAAATAATTATACGGCCTATACTACTAGGATCTCTCTCAAGGAGAGAGAAGAAAACGGTTTACGGTGTTGAAAGCCGCCGTTGCCGCGGACGGTCATCGCTTTTATTACGGGGCCTCACCCCTTTTTTCGGGGGCAATTAAAAGCCGTAATTGCAGAAAAGGATTTAATGGTCCCAGGTCCGACTGTCTATGTGTGTATACACGTCTTATATGGCGTATAGTGTAAAAGTTGAAAAGTTGAGGTGAACAAGGACGCGGTGAGTATCACATCGCTCGTGGATATGTATCTGCATTTTTATTGCACAGAGAAGTAAGATGCATCAGAAACGAAATTGTATAAAAATACTAGAAAAAAGGGGCCACAAGGAAATGGGCGAAAAAAGCTCGCAACAATGAACGCACAGCATCCCCCTTGATTCCCACGATGACGCTGTGGTCCTTGGCACTCGAGAGAAAAATATCGGCATCGCGCGAAACTGCACATTGCGTAACTGCATCAGAGAGCTGAGAGCCGCCCGCGCGCGCTTGCTGGGCCTTCTTTTTTCGGCCAGTATATAACGGTCCTTGTTCGTCGCTGCAGCTGCCGGCGAGCATTATCTAATTGCGCGCGAGCGCGCGAGCGCGCGAGGCTCTTGCGTAAGAGATACACCCGCTGATCCTTGCGGGATACCGAGATATTTTCGGTGGGAGCCGCCTTTGTTGTTCCTGCGAGCTTTTGTACTTTACTTTTTTTTTCTTTCTGGAAGGAAAAGTGAATGTCTCATGCGGTGTGTCGTGGATTTATTTTTGCGCGTTCAATGACGGAGAATTTCGATCACTTATCTCGAATACTGCGATATGCCTCGGTGTCATTAGCATGAATCGGTAGTTTGGAAATTAAGCGACGCTGACCCTGAGTGGATCCCAAATTGATGACTATACGTATATGATTTCGGAGGTTATTGTGCAACGCTGCATCTCGGACATAGGCGACGTGCCGGATTAAATTTAGCGTTTTTTTAAGGAGCGTCCTAGACTCTTTACGACGAGGCGAGAGGAGAGAATTTTTCCGAGAGATGATGAGCCTGCTCGTGAAATCTTCTTGATTTATCGCATGAATATTATAAGCTTCGAGCGCGAAATTCAAAAAATAATTCTCCTTACGCAGTTTTTCACTATCTCAAGTCTTCCTTCCACTTCATCCGTGCACACTGACACGATTTCGCCCACTAAAGCGATGTTCACTCACAGCCACGAACACCCGCACTCGATCCACGCACGACTAGTCGCCCACCACACTCGAAAGTACACAAAACAATCAGCTCCGATTGACACATTTACGAAGCCTAGTTGTCCACGATTATCTACGCGCAGTTGGCCACATTATACACGCAGCGCAGTGAAATCACCGAAAAGCCTTTTCTACTCGGCTCTTCCCGTCGACGAAAGTATAAAGAGGCTGCGACCGCTCGAGCGCGACGCCAGCGGCCCACTGGATCCTTCTCCTTCACTTTTTTCCCGCCTCAGTGTATAATCGCGCGCGCACGCGTGTATACGCGTGCGCCGCCGGCGGCGACGGTAAAACAAACGTTTGTTTTCGGTGGTGGGGACAAAAAGACAGTGAGAGAGAAATGGGAGAAACGAAAGGCGATGTCGCCGCGCGCGACAAATTGATTTTTTCAAGGTTCATTTCGGTCTAGTTAGGATGACGTTTTTATCGCGCTCGGTCGAGCTTTGTAAAAAGACGGCTGTTAGTAGGGAAAGTACATTTTTATCGCTGCCGTGCGCTCTTTCACGGGGATATAATGCTTTTCTAATTTCGTGGGATCCGGAGCTGAGATTCCAGTTGGAATTTGAAAAAAAAAACAACAGTTATTCCAACAAAATTGAGTCTCTCGAAAATTATCCCATCTGCGATTCAATGCAGATCCCAAGCAGACACACACGTACCAACCCACTTCTCGTGTGTTATACCGTTAGAACTGGTTGACGGCTCAATTCGCCCTCGCGTATGCGAGTGTATACCGTTTGAAGGCCGCGAATTACACGGAATAAGCCGCTTCTCGTTACAAGTATAAGCGCCGATCCGCGAATCCAGAGGAGGAAGAAACAGGAGCCGCCGCTCTGCTTTGGAATAGAGTATGGACTATAGACGAGTCACGTTCGATCGAAAGTGTTCCCGTTTGCGCGGGATTGAAGCTTCCGTGGAATGATGATTTTTGCAATTGTTCTTCTATATAGGAGGAATATATTATTGTTAATTTGATTCAGGATTAATGGGATATGAGTTGCGTAACGAGGAGAACGAGGAAATGATATTCGAAGCTGTGCAGCAGAGTATATATGGAATTAAAGGAGAAATACGATTCGGTTTTGCGCAACGCGAAAATCCAACACTCGAATGCACGCGACTACACAAGGCCAACAATATAAAATACACGCATATATGAACACCTTAAAATCGTGACAGTTTGCAAACGAGCTCGAAGCACATCAGAAAATAGACGCCTATATATACACCTTTCACACGTCACTATGGCATTCTCGCGCCGACACAAAAGCCAGCCGCGGGACAAAGAAATGGCCATCGGCTTAGACACGCGTCGGAAGGGGTTGAGAGTCGCGACTATCGTTGCGAGATACGTCTGGAGGTATAGGTACTTGTATACACAACGCACGACTCGCTAAATAATACGGATATAGCCGCGCGCGGCGGGAAAAGTAGGCCAGTCTCCGCCGGCCGATTGGATATTAGATCCGAGCGAGACCTTCGCCTATCCCGGATATAATACCTGGACGGTGTGTGTATAACATTGCCTTCGCTTACGAAAGCAGTATTGGAGCTGTTACCACTGGATTTTCGGATGCTGACCATCAGTGCGTCATAGTCGTACTCCGAAGCGTCCCACTGATACACATCCCCTCGCGCAAGGATTCGAAAGCGAAAGCGAAGCGAAAAAAAAGAAGCCTCACCGCAAAACAAAGCCGTAAGACGCAGAGGCTCGTAAAAAGCGGCGTAAAATACCCCGTAAAAAGGAGTCATCGACGCGCAGCCGGTTCATGAATCAAAAGGAACGAGCGCTATATAGATCCGTAGGCGCGCGACTCCCGCGCTTCTAATTTTAGAAAAAGAGAGCCGCGCGCGCGTCATCCCGTAACGAGTCCTGTGCATAGCGCGCGTTAAAGTCGCCCCGAAGATTTACGCGGATAGCCCCGAGGCTGTGTGTGTTGTGTGCGCGAGCGCGAGAGTTGGACGCGGTTATGCATGGGATGAGAGGAGAAGTGAACTAGGAATGTGGATCGGCCGAGGGGAAGGGGTTTGTTTATTTTGCAATTGGCTCTTGAGAACTGGATGATGAAGACCGTGATGCGATATGATGAGCTGGTGTGTTGAAAGAGTGGATGGTGTGGAAGGGTTTATGCTATTGTGTTTTGTGTTTTATGGTTTAGCAGTGCAGTATTATGCAAAATAATAAAAATATAGATGCACTGCGAAAAGGAAATCTTAATTTAAGATCACCTGGTTTGAAGTTTGTTGCATTTAAAGGTCAAATTTTATTGTGTTTTAAAATAAAAAGAATGACACGTTTAAAAATATTTCTACGAGTACATACAAACATTTTTGAAAAATGCAACAAGTTTCAGATGAGGTGATCTTAAATTAAGATTTCATTTTTGTAGTGTGAATATTTATTAAACAAAGTACAAAATACTCGAGAAATCCCGAACCGAGAATAACCACAATTAGTCACCGCAAAAGTCAAACGTCCCAAGAAAGTTTATAAATAAATCAACGTGTTCGAGCAACCAATATTGACGCAAACAAACTTTGAAATTCATTCAACGTCAGCGCGTATAGCTGGCAATCGATGAAATGGTTACTCCATACGCACACACAGGCCGCGAGAAATTATTACAAAACCTCAGCAATGCGTCGTATGAATCACTTTTTCTAAAATTAGAAGCCGAACGTCTACGAGTCTCGAGTGAATGAATGACGCGAAGCTCCGGCGTTTGATTCATGAACTTGGGCTTTTCTCCATCCGCGCACACACGCGGCTACTCGTCGCTGATGAGTTGTTTGCTTACGCGAGTTACGCCGGCTTTTGTTCGCAGCTCTTACATTATAACTGTTATAATGGCTATTTACCACGGCGTCGATGCGTCAATTCGACGCGCAGCCTTACACTAAAAGTTTCTTGTAATTTTTCACTCCGCGCGCAAACGTTTTTATTTATCGGTGCCGATCGTTGTTGTCGAGGAGGCTATACATCGCGTGCGTTAGCAGCTCTGGTGTTGAGCAATCGAAAGCGTATAAACGCGTGTTTTGATTAATCAAAGAGGTGTTTACGGGTATCTCTCTTATCGATTCGAACTTTCTCGAGTAGGAGAAAGCGCGAATTTCGAATTTCGAATATCGCGTAAATTTTTCAATGTCGAACGTTTATAGATACGCATAGCTTTCCCACGAAAATCACTGAGATTTGTACAAACTCCTTAAGGGGTCAAGCCTCGGTTAAATCCTGCACAAAAACAAAAAGATATTCTTCTTACCAAAAATTTTTTGATTTGATGTAATTTGAAAAAAAAATTCTATTGAAAATATATAAAATATACACCATTTTTATCGAAAAAAAAAACATGTATATACCTTGTAAAATCATTGACCAAAATGCATGACATTTCACTATATAAATAAGAGTTTTCAGTCACTTGCCACGGCTTTTTGAAAGATCCGGACCGTCTTCTTTACTCTATCCGGGCTTAAAACGTACCTTATGCATGCCCCCTCGGACCGATCGAGAGACATTGCTAAAAAATATAAATCAAATACTGCTAGCAACAAATTTTGTTGCTAGCAATGTTTAATTGATATTTTTTAGATAACAAAATTTTGTTTTTGTTTTTTTGCAGGATTTAACCCAAGCTTGACCCCTTAATAACGATTATGTAAATGAGCAGCGATAAGGCTTAGCGCGTGTATAATTATATAATTTTTCGGCTAAATTAACTGCCCTTTAAAGGAGCGGGTATAACAGCTCCCAAATGTGTAGCTTTACACGGTGTCAAGTTACGCGCCACCAGGACTTTCAGATTTTTATCATGAAAACTCATGCCTTCTAAAATTACACCGTGCCGCTACCAAACATTAATTTCGCGACTTGCGAACCCAATTCCTCAACGTCCTTATAATTTTTCTTCTACAAAAACAAACAATACGTTAGAAACGAACGCATACATCGAATTCTCGAAAAACAATACGAAGCTCGAAACTCGCTCGAAACTTACTAGTCCGAGAGTCTGTACCGATGGAAATACTGCAGCCGAGCTGCAGATCCGGCTGCAACTTTTCTCTCTCTTTCGTTATTCGCTTCGAACCACGGCGTCCTCGGCGCGAGCCATGCACATACGCACGACTACAGCGGAGCGTTCGAACGTAATTGAGGACTTTTTTTTCTTTCATTCGGCGGAGAATTAAAGGTGAGTCAGTGCCGGGTGTCGGCTTTTAAACGCAGCCCGCTATATACATATACGAAGGTGGAATATTTTATTCAAGTCGTTTGATTTTTGACGACATTGTTAGCAAGATATCGAGAGGGAGGGAAGCTTCTTGTGGACTGAACGTCTATTTTCAATCTAAAAAGCCAAAAAGTAAAATAAATTCATCGGGGCTTACAAACTTGTGGTTATATAGGCTTTGGAATAAATGAAAATTAAAAATTAACCTTTTTTCTCAATCAAAAACAGAATCAAGTAACAGAAGCAGTATACACAGATCAGCATCGCGTCGAAGGTATATTCTTCCTGGCGTCCTTGGCGAATCAGCGACAAGTCGTGAGAAAGGACGGGAGTAGCTGCAGCTCGGGCTAAAAATCAGCGGCTTCTCCCCCTTATATACCTCACTCGAGGTTGGCTCTTCGCGAGTGCACTCGTCCTTTTCACAGCCGCGTGTATATTATAGCCTCGCGCACGGATTGGATTGCACTCTTACTTTTCGATCTTCCTCTAGACTTATTAGACGGAGTTTTTCTCTTTGCTTTTATGCGGGGCTTCTCGTCCGATATACCAACTGGATTTCGCTATATTATACACGTTATGAAGACGTCGTCTCGGCGAACTCGTCCTTTTTCCACTTAACGCGCGCGCACGTATAAGAGAAACGGAGCCTTGGATCAGTTCTAGTTGGATTTTTCTGGACTCTGGCGAGGAGAGCGTAATTTTCCTACGCAAATAGCCTCGTAGTCGTTCTCCGAGTATATGCAAGTATAGTCGCGCAGGAGAAAAAAGGCTCATCAAGCTAATCCCCGAAAATAAAAGTTACGCAATTGACGATGCGAAATTCGAAAAAGTTGCGCAAACCGCGCGCACTCCGCAGCGTCTAAATCTCGCGCCAAGCGCGAATTTCAACACACCGTCGCCTCTTGCTTCGCTTCATCAGGAGCCATGACTCTCTCGGCTTCATTCATGGCTGTATGTATATATATGCACTAAGATGTTGTACATTCGCCTCGCAGACATAATCGAGGCCGGAAAAATTAGCCGCTTCTTTTTCTTTTCGGCGCGTTTCGAATTTTCGTAACGATCGCCGCGTCCTTGCCTTGTGTGTGTGTGTGTGTATGCCAAAAGTTGCAATTTGTACACACGCGGGAAAGTAATTATATCGCGCGGATATCGGCGCAGATTGACGCGCCCGATAATACGCCGCGCGACGTGTTTTAAATTTATAGATGCTTATCTGCGCATAATATGCTGTCACATCTTCGATCCCCCTGTGTGTTTTGTTTGCGTACACTCGGCTCATTAAAGTATCCGTTGCGACACACACTGCTGCTTTTGCGTAGTGGATTTTCGGTAATCGGGCTATTACCTCTTAATAATGGTACTATAAATTCGGATCCATAACTAATCCTTGACCGCTTATATTACAGAGTACAGCGTTAGAGAATTAGCGGGACAAAAATTCGTAAATTTTTTACGAGTTCATTCACATGCATAACGGCCTCTCTCGCGCGACGTAATTCCCGACACGTAATTCGCGGGTGAATTTTTATCGGGCACTACACACTGTATACTCCTAGCTACACGCAGAGACACGCAGAACCGCCATAACTAGAATGCAAAAACTTCCGAACAGTACACCTTTTAACAGTCCCCGACGATAAACCCGTTACGTAAACGTCCTGGGTTATAACGCGCACGCGTAGATAACTCCAGCACACCCGGCCGCGTTCTACTCTTCCGTGTCTGTCTCCCTCTTGAAATCTCGATCGGCCCAAGAATTTCGCAGCGAAGCGCGTTTAAAAAGCCATAAAGCGCAAAAGAAACAACTGTTCCTCCGCTCATTTCCAGTAGTTGCATGTGTAAGGCAACACGAGACTACTCGAGTCTTTAAGTGTAACACACAGCGGAGACGTGTAACAAGCGCTTTCTCACGTTTTCTCCTGCGAGTAGAATCGAATCCGAGAAAAAAGCGAGGAAAGCAAACACCCGGAGACCTCTCTCTTAGAAGAATTAAGAAGAAAAAGACACTGCGCAGTAGTGTATGTTTATTTCTCTCGGTGGGGTATAAAGGGGAGCGACAGAGATATCAAAATGGAATCGGGCACCGATCGCATCTCGGTATCCTGTTAACGAGCGCAGCCATTGAACTGTCGCGAGCTCACGACGCTGGTATTGTGAGGGACTTGGAAACGCGCCTCGGTCCATCGATCTATCCAAGAGAGAGGAGAGCTTTTCGGTTTTCCAAGTGTGTGAGCTGCATACAGGTGCCGATAAAATATGAGCGGGAAAATCGAGCCGGTGATGTATGGCTGGGGAGAGGCATTTATTGATGCCTCTGTGGTTTCGCAATGGGAGAATGAAAGTAGGAATGCGTCGCGTCTCTGGAATACACAAAATCGAAATTACCGACCGTCGGTAATTATGCGCGCGGCGAGGAAGACAACGGATAATCTTTTTAAAAACCGAATATAAACGAAAAGCATTTGAAAAACGCTGCCTTTCGAATATACTGTTGTCAGATCTCTATCTGCGCGGTATGTATTTTTGCGTGACCCCTTATATGCTCCGCCGATGCCAGTAGCGAAAATTTCGATTTTGCCGCGTGTACACGCGCGTACAGGATTAATGCGCAGTATCGTAGACACCTCGCGTGCGCGAGTAAAAGTAACGAGTGTGTGTGTCTACTATAGGTCGGGGGAAAAATTCCGCGTCTGGTATCTGGATGGAAAGGTATTTATCGGCGGAGTCTTGTGCAAAGCCGCTATGTTTTGTAACTATTCAAATAAACGATCCATTTTAACGCCTTTTTTTGTTGTTTTCTTTTCTCGATATAATATATCTCAGGTATAATTATAAGGAAAAGCGCGCAGGAAAGATTAGTCTATCTCGGCGTGGTATTTATCAACGAAACGCAAATATTTCAGCGAGGTTAGTTTCCGACTGCAAGAGTCTATTGTGTAAAGACCGAGACAATGTACCTAAAACTTTCATTATCACACAGGCGCGTTAGCGCATTAATTGAAACAAAACAAATCGCGCGTTCCCGATCTTATCTCTCGCACATTATGTACCAAGGGTCTATCCAGCGAAGATTTGCGCCTACTCGCGGTCGATAATTTATTCGAATCTTGATATACCTATACCCGAAGCTGCGCTCGAATTCGTTCCCCGAAAAAAATCGCGAGGCAAGAATTTCTGGGGACTGGAATTTATCGACGCGTGTGTGTGTACTTTGCGCAATAACGATTGATTTTGGGCTCGTTTTTCCGAAATTTCGCAAGTATAAACGTTGTATTATATTTCGCGGGTGGATACACACGCGCAGGGATTCCTCGTCGGCGCTTCCTCGTCAGCAGCGTCACGCGGCGTTTACCGCTACGTTACATGCTTTCGTCACGGCTATCAAACGCGCCGAGAGAGTCTCCTTTATGTATGTAAGTACGTACAGCATCCGAATATATCAAGGAGAAAGTGCGCCTGCGTGGATTGATTTTCGCGTGCGTGGAACTAATTCGGTGGAATTGGCCCATTGTTAGGCCTGTTAAAAAATAATCTTGCGTATTTATTTCAATTTCCTATACGCACGTATACTCGTGGATTACACGCCGCTTCCGACTTGATGATGCTACGAATGGATAACTGATAGAATGTAACATGCGCAGCATCTCGCGGTTGGATTTGAATACATAAAACCGTATTTTCCACGAGTCTAATCCCGAGTGTGTATAGCTGTAGACATCATGTACACGCGAATTTCTTTCTCTCGAGGACCCGAGGATGCGTCGCCGGCGTGTGTCCCCTCTATACACACTCCCTCGGCCTCGCATTCCGTCACGTTTCCATACTGTGGGTATATAACGTATTCGTGTATACGGCCACGTGCGTACGTATGTGGGCAAATCCCACGTAAATTGGTAACAACTATGGCACGAATGGGCCAGAAAGAGGCAGAAATTTTTTGAAGAAGCACACCTACCGGTTCGCGTTGTCATCGAGTTTTTTCAACGAAACAAAAAATGATCCTTGTAAAATGAAGCTTGAACTTTTTTTCCACAATAATAATTTTCTAAAAAACATTGCAGAGTATCCAATGCGCAAAAACAGCAGGCATAATAAAGCACAAAGCACTCTCAATCCGCAGCAATTACACGTACGAATATCGCTCGCGCGTTTATCTCTCGGAAAACTCCCTCGCACTCCAGCTCGTAAACCTCGCGCTCGACTCCAGTCCATATATATACACACGCTAACACACGCTAACACACGATAACGCTCGATTTACAATCCGGCTCTCGCGCGCGCCGCCGAGTCAAGGCAAAATGAAAAGCGAAAAGTCCGCCCGGCTGCACTTGCTGCGTTACGCAATACACGTGTATATATGTATATAGCTGCGTACGCGGTATTTTCAAAAAATGAAATGGTTATGTAGCTCCTGCCGCTGCTACTTTCCTTTTTCGCGGACTTTACATGGTAAAGTGTCGCGCGTGTTTCGTTGGATCGATCGAATGTGCTTTTTGCGGGAGATATTGTCTGTGTGTGTATATTCTGGTGTTGCGCAATTCGGTGCAGTGTATAATTGAGCGAATTAGAACTCGATTCTCGCGATCTATATGGTGCAACGCATCTATACCGATTTATAAAAATCTATAATACAAGTAGTAAGTACAGACTCGCGATACTAACGGTTATAAACACGGTGAATCACACGCGCCCGCTGACAAATTACGATCCACAATCAGCCATCAGACGCGTATAATTAAGACGTAATCTTCCGCACTCTCATATAGCGTTGTAAATCACGGGTATAAAGTCTCGAAGGAAAATTAATTTTCCCGATCATCGAACTTCTCAACATAAACTACCTATATACAGCCTCAGTATAGAAACAAAAATATCATCCTCGATACCGATCACCGATCGTAAAGCTCGCTTTTCATCGTACAATCGAGAAATTCCGTGCAAGGCTCAAGGGTCTATAGTCTATACACACACGGAGAGGCCACCCCGTGACATAACGGCCCGGCGGCGACTTTCGCCAGCTCACGATCGGCAGCAGCAGCTGCGCGCGAGCGCAGTCGGTAGCGGCGTGTAGGAACAATTAACGAGCTCTATATAGCTGCTATCTATAGAAAAGCCGTCTGCTGCTATGTATACTCTTCTTAATTGTTTTTTCGGTAGATATCGGCGAGTTTTAACACTTTCCTGACGGTGACACGACTCGTACGCCAGTGCAGCTGTTCGAGGAAACGAGAATCTAATGTATACAGTATAGGACAGCATAAGAACCGTTTCATATAATTGAATATGCTCGGCTGATCCGGCAATTTTCACCCGCGCGCGTCGATTCCACTTGCGACACACTCGCGCGCATTCGGCAAAACGTTTCGCTCTGAGAGAGTTTTTCAAGCTCTACACACCGCAAGAAAGAGCGACACAGTCGCGTTTGCACAACTCTATAGACATGAAATTGAAATCCGTTAAAAGTCGCGATCATTGGCATATACGCGCTCGCGTTTTTTTCCTCGCGAAGCATTTGCATATTCGAAAGCGTGTATATCGCGGAGAGCCGTTATTGTTTATCTTTTTGCGCGAATGTAAGCGCGCGGAGCAAGTGCGAATTAAATTTACATGCTCGCGTCGCTCTCGAGCTATGGCGTATAATCACGGCAGCGAGTTGAGTTCCAGAAGAAGTCATTAAGAGAGAGAGAGCGAATTCCTCTCGCGAATGACCTGTCATTAAAAGTATCAATTATGCGCGTAGAGAATACAAGTGATTTGACGTCGGGGAATGCAAACGCGAGCTGGTTATTTATAACGCGACTGTTGTGTACGTTTGCGGAGAAAAATCTCAAACTCCGAACGCAAAATTTTGACGGTATAATCCTGCCTCCGAAACAATGCCACCGTACGTGTAATACAACACCTCGGCTCCCGGTTTACTCCCTCGTGTATACGCCTCTCTCTCTCTCTCTCTCTCTCTCTCTCTTTCTCTCTCTCTCGTCGCAGATTCTCTCTCTTCTCTCTTTACGCGGGGGGTGGCACTAGCCAAGGCCGCCGAGAAAATAAAGGCGCTGGCGCAGCTCTCGGCGCTGCTCTCTCGAGAAAGGTCAAATACCACGTCCCTCTCTCTCTCTCTCTCTCTCTCTCTCTCTCTCTCTCTCTCTCTCTCTGTCTCTCTCGCGTGTAATGCGTCCCTTTAACGAGGAAGATTTATTCGCCCGAAGGATGGCTGCCGCTGACCGTGTCGCCTACCATTCTCTCTCTCCGAGAGTCTATTTCTTCTTCCTCTCTCTCTCTCTTCGCTTGTCGTCGCCTTTTAATGCTCTTGTTTGTGGCTTCAAGCGCAGAGAGACTAGGCGACGTTTTCTCGCTGTACGACACGAGCCGGCGGATGTCGCGTTTGTGTGGGGGGCCCAGGGTGACGAGGATGGCATTTTTCGATGCCTCAGCATAGATATGAGACGATCTGCTTTTTCTTCTTCGACTCCGCGCGCTCGTATCTCACCTGCGCATAACGCGCGAAAATGACTCTTCGAAATTCCGAGAAACGACGCTGCGGCGGCGGATTGAATAAACAAAGGGCTTATCCTCGCTCGAGCACACGCCCGCGATGTAAGTGGTAATTAATGACTCGCGCGACGCAGTCACGCTTATAAGTAAAGGAATTATGAAACGGAATAAACATTCGGCGCATGATTAATTTCGCGATATTTCGCGGCTCATTGTGCGGCCTGAGGTGTTATTAATCGCTTCTCTCTCTTCTCTCTCCGGCTTTTCGCGATATTGCGATATAGTTTGCTGCGAAGCCTCGCATTCCGTTGTCGCGCCTATTCCATTATTGCATGAATTATTAACGAGGATAATCTAATAAGGTGTCATCGACGCGGCCCCAAGGGTATCGATGATGCGCGAAAATATTTTAAGACGCAAAAAAGAGGCGATTATATGAATTTTAGGGCCGCGCGGGTCGTATTGCAAACAAACTCATTTTTTTAACGATTCATAAAGCCGAAAGCGAGCGAGTTATCAATCACTTTCACGAAGCAGCTCGTTAAACGTCTTTATGCTTTTTGCTCACTGGCTGTTCTCTTGCCGCGAGGCGGGGTTAAGCAGATTTACTTCTGCAGCTCGTTTTTTTTCCCGCGTAAATTTGTTAATAAATTTCGACGCGCAACTGTTTCGCCAAAGTCTTCTTTTCTCCGAGTGCGCACGTTTATTAGGCAGATTGTAAATCAGAGACGAAAAGCATGATGCTCGGATATAGGCGAGGAAAAAGTGGAACGAGTCGAAAAAAAATGAAACGGTCGGGCCAGTGGAAATGGACGAGTACGGTTAGGCTTGCGATGACGACTGAAGAAACGTAATAAGCCAACGGGAAATAACGCCGTGGATGCAGCTTTTTTTTTTCTTCCGACGAATCGAACAATCCGATTGCACAATTGTCGCGTATAAATGAAAAACATCGTTGCGCAAGGATATCGAGAGTGTTATTGGCATAAAAATTCGCGGAATTCATTAAAAACTGATTTATTGCACAACTATCTATCCGAAGTCATCGTATATAACTGCAGGGAAATATTGCTTTCTCCGCATTCAATTCTTCCACACAGCTGCGGCGCTTATAATGAATCTCCGCAGAAAGCCCAAACAAGCGTTTTTCTCAATGGAGGCGGCAAAAAGTCGTACAGAGGTTAGAGTGTAAACGGCTATACGTGTAATATACAGAAAAAGGATTTATTGATTTATGGCTTGCAGCCGTGTTTAACATCGACTACAGCGGTACTCATGCGGAAATAATAAAGTTAACATTACGCCGAAGTAGGCTCGACTTTTTACGGTAGAATACTTACCACTCGAACAAGTTGCTCTGATAACTTTATCTCCGGCTCGGAAAAGTTTCCTATTATGCGTACCTAGATATCTTCCGGAGGCAATAAATAACGAAAATCGTTGAGCAGCGAAAGTATAGTAAAGACGCTTTAACGCCGGCCGTTAAGAGGAACACCCAATGATACAGCAGCCCCTGCAGCCGCGCAATATAACGAGGAGTTAATTAGCGCATAAAGCGCGGAAAATAAGGAAGCCACCCCAAGCGGCCCATAAGGCAAAAGGACAACCCCCAGTAACTGCGTAATATAATAAAGACGCAAAACGAACAAGCGGCCGCGAAGAGATAATTAGAAAAGCCGAGGGAGCCGTAATAAACGAGAGAGACAAAGGAGGGGATATTAAGACAGGCGCGATTTCTGCAATCGAGTTCCTCCGGCATATTTTATATAGGTAGCCGCCTAAAACGTAGCTCCGAACACGCGGCTGCGGCATAGGCGACTTTCACTTCTAATAAAATGCGAAGGCCTGGCTCTCTTAGCGGCGCTGCAGCTATAGACAGAGAGAGAGAGAGAGAGAGAGAGAGAGAGAGAGAGAGAGAGAGAGAGAGAGAGAGAGAGAGAAGCGGAGGCTTGGTAACCTCGAGGGTCTTTTCCAGCGGACACTTTCGGAGGTGAGTGTACCGGAGAATTGTACCTGTTTATAACTTTAGGTAGCTCGATTTTTTTAAATATTCCAATAAGTTTTCAACTGATGAAAGCACAGCGCTCGAACAGTCGAAAAACACGAGGAATTACGATACTCCGACTCTCAGCAGTGCAAAGTATCTGAGCAGGCTGCAATTACCGCGTCCGGATAGTAGGTCACGCGGAAAACTGACCGTTCAGAATTTTGCCGTATTTAGCCGAACGTAAAGAGCAATCACCGCTTCATTTCAATATATATACACGGCATATAGCAGGGATCCGTATAAAAAATATCATTTCGACCAATTTCATAGCCGCAGCTCTCTCGCGGCCTCGAAAATCGTTCCCTTTTCTTTTCATCGTAAATCATTTAGAGAGCCGAGCGAAGACAGAGGTTTTACTTACGCTTCTCTATAATGCATCGCGGATACACGTTATATAGCCGTGGGTTTGAAATTTAATTACGATATTTAGTGCTTTCAGAGTTTCACGTGCAGGGAAAAAGTATATTTTGTGAGAGTTTCCGCGGAAAGCGCGTCCCGAGCGAAATCGCCGGACGATGAGCGCGCTGTACTTTTTATAATAGAAAATTTTTTGCCCCTCGTTACGCAAATCGTGTCTACGTTTTTTACTCTCGCGGCGGAGCTTTGATTATTAAAATTCTAATTATGACGTCCCGAGGCCATTAAAATGCCTGGATAAATATTTGTGCGTTATACGCCTTCTGCCTAATTGCACCGACCATCAGCCGCTTATGCGTAAATCCTTGGCGATCGAGGAGCCAGATGGGTGCGACTGCTGCCCTACTTCCACTGGACTCCGGCGGAAATGAACTTCTGTGTAAAAAGCGCATGACCCTGTTCGCGCCGCTGCAGTGTGTGTTAGGAATCGAAACTCTATTAAAACGTTTCAGAGTTATTAATCGGAGCCGTTTTATTACGCTGACACACGCAGCTCTCGATATCTATTTCGAAGTGAAACCTTGTGTGCACGGCTGAATCGAAATAATTAATAACCTCGCCCACGCACATCCTTCCTTCCGTTCTTTTAGCCGACAAAGGCGACACGATTTGGCAATTGCGGTGCATATCTACGCGAGCATCGCGGAAGGAAGTCTGTCCCGACGCGCATCGCCTGTGTGTGACGTCTATTCATCGAAGTCTCCGGGAGACTTTGACGCCTGGATACAAGGGACTTTTCAACTATACCAATATGATGTTTTAATCCAACTTTGATTTCGACACGAGTAACAATCGTACCAGTTATACGGGTGGTCTCTATACACATTCACCTGAAGAAGAGAAAAATAATACAGACTAACGCTTTCACTGTGTATAGAATTTATTAAAGTCAATGGGTTCTCTCAAAGGAGATTGACAGCGTTTTCTTTTCGGAGTGTAATGTCAGGGATTGGTGTCAGTGCATGACTCACACCTCTGTTTACTCCGATATAGAGCTGCTTATTCAGAAACAAATCGCTTTTCTTTACGGCGCATTTACGGTCCATCATAGAGGACTGGCATCGAAAATTAGAAATTTCGGAAAACTGTTTCGTCTGCGCTTGATAAAGCAGTTGGTCCGGCGGGTATTGTACTGTTATACTAAAAGCACCGCAATGGCCAGCAGTAAACATCCATTTTAACGCGCGTCAAACACTGACGTGCGGGAGCGCATCTTCGCGGCGGTCGATCATTAACGACTCCTGCATACATTATTCATCCTCGAGTGATGCTATCGGGACGTGTAATAATTTTTCTCAGCCGCTGCTTTTCGCTGTTATTTTGGAGACTGACGTGGATCGTAATAGGAATGTTGGGGTCTAAGTTGGGATCTGCACTGCTTTGATCGATTTTTTGGACGATGATTCGGTGATCGGCATAACTGTACGCGTACCCGTGTACCGGGCATAATGAGCCAGAGAGGCCAATTAACACTTGTAATGATGATGCGCCTTCGATCGGAATCCGCTACTCGACTTGTTTTATTTTCCGACTGTCTTTTCGGGTATGATGGATGCGCTCGAATATTCCTCCTCTTGTTCGGTCAAAATAAGAGGATTACGAAACGAAACGACGCCGACTTCCAGTTTTCGTGGGAAATTGGGTCAGTCGAGAATTTTCGAAACGCTTTCGTCCTTCTTCAGCCGACACGCACTGAATGACAGCTACGGAATCAATTAAAAGAGCGGCATACGTCGATTAGGATCGATTACGCCGAGACAAAAAGGCTTACACAAACGGTACACGTGTTCGAAGCTGTGTCTCATCAGAGCCATCAACCGGCGCCGATCGGAGGACCGATAGATTCATATTTCAATTTGTCACGATGGGCAAACAAAAAGCTCATTCTCTTGCTATCAGAGTTTAATTACCATATCCCAGTGACAAGTTCACACTTAATAGACGCATCTCCACACACAGGTTCGATAACATTCAGGGCATCGATCCGCAAAGCATAGGTATACACGCAACCGTGTAATCTGCGATCGACGCCGCAATGTATACGTAAATCGTCAAATTAATGCCTCAATTTGTCAATGGAGAAACAAAAAGCCGGAGGAGCTAATCGCGCCGAGCCATCATCGCTCGCAACTTTACCGATGATAGCATCGGCTACTCTCTCTTTCGCTTATTCGCCGATGTCCGAAGACTGCTGCGTGTGTGTACGGCGAGAGCTGTTTCTTTTTGTTTCGGGAGATGTACGTTGTTATGGCGCTTGTTTCTGAATTTCTTCATCCAACTGCGAGAGTCACACCTGTAGACACTAGTCGAGATCTGACAGTAGAGCTGAGTATTTTTTTTTTAAGCTCACATCACCTTTCACCAAATCTTCACTGCAAAAAAAAATCAATACATCCAATCATTCAAAGCCAACAACACAGCGTCGTTATCAACGTGTCCCGTGCAGCAGCAGAACCTTTTTCCTCGCGTAAAACTGCCATCTCTCTCTCTCTCTTCTGGTATACTACAATGAGCCTCGCCGCCGCGATATTTCACAAGACACGACTCCCTCTCTCTCTCTCTCTCTCTCTCTCTCTCTCTCTCTTTGTTGTGCAGCATAACGCCGGAGCGAGAGATTTCTTGCCGCCCATTGTACACGCGGCCGCGGCGCTACTCGCTCTTATCTATTTTCTATCGCGCGCGGCGCGGCTTCTAATTTTCCAGCCTGGAATGTTGTGTGCGCGGGATTACTAATTTTTCGTGGATCTATGCATGTACACGCCGGCAGCTGATTGTTTGGCAATAGGCTTCTTTTTTTCTTCATGTAGACTGTGTTGTTATATTGTCGTGTGCGTTGGAATTTCGAAATTCAGTTATTTTCGATACAACTCAATTCGCAAATCACAGTACCGAATCCAATGGTCTCGATTAATTATTGAACCAAAAAAGATCCACATTCCAGTCCACGCACTGTCGCACCACCCGCAGCGCGAGTCTTTCATTTTCACCGCTTGCTCAGCTCAGAGAGAACTGTATATGATACATGGACGAGGATAAACGTCTCTCGCTTCTCTCTCTCTCTCTCTCTATGTACCTACTCCCACGAGTCGCGCAGCAGAGAGACGTATACGCGCGTAAATCGCGCTGTTGCTGCAGCTGTGGTTTTGCGCGACACGCGAGAGGGATTTAGATACTGACGGTTTAAGGCTCTTGTTCTTTCTCTCTCTCTCTCTCTCTCTCTCTCTCTCTCTCTCTCTCTCTCTCTCTCTCTCTCTCTCGCTGGCGAGCAAGAGAGCTCTCGGTAGTTTTCTAAAACTATATTTCAGGGTTATCCGCTGAGGTATCTGTGGCAGAAGCCCTTTGTGAGCAGAGCTGTGAAATACGCTTCTGAATGCTCTTATAGCCCCGAGAAGGCGATTGATTTGGAATAGGCTGTGTAAATATGCTGGTGTATTTAACAGGATATGCTATAGAACAATGTACAGCATTTATGTTTTATTAATCAAAGCTGGCGATTTCTCAAAAGCGCCGTATTCCCATGAGCTTATGCGTCGTCGCATAAACCCGCCGACGAGTCCCGTCGTCCTCTTCTCCTTTAAATGCTAATGCGGCTAGGAAACCACCCCGTCGATTTATGGATACCGATCGGGAATGAATTCCGCGCAGTATGCCTATGCGCGAGCTTCGGTTATGACGCCGATTATTTAGCGATATTAGCCCGACCGTTTGTGCGTAGACCGAAGGAAGTCGTTTATAATACGCGGAAGAAGAGCATCGGCGGATATTGTTCGCGCAGAGAGTATACAGGGGCATTTAATGGTGGCGATATTTCGATGTCGTTATCGTTGCTTACGTTTGTTAGTTTTGCGCGGGGCTATTTTAATTCGCGCGCGTGGGACGACGCGGCTTCTTGGCTATCGTTAGTTTTGCACTTTCAATTTGAAAATCAATTACGCACAGCCGAAACTAATCGCTCGATCTCGGCACGTAATCCGTTCTTGCGTAACAGGCAATTTGCAAATCTCATCGGGCCATTAATCAGACCTCGGAAATTCGATACTATGTAGCCCGAAAAACAAAAGAGAAACGCATATGGAAGAAAAAGGAGAACAAGAGACACTCCCGAGCGGCTGTTTGATTTACGCGAGCTCATCACAGCTTCTTCCTTCGTCGAAGAGGGTTACGCGCTTGGAGAATTGATTTTCGGAGAGTCTGCGTGGTGTGAGAACATGCTAATTTTATTTGCACATTCGAGAGCCATAACGGACGATAATGGCTAGGCGCAGTAATTATCCCATAAAATTCCAGCCTAATTTACTCCCCTCGTCGATCGTAGCTCCTCTCTCGCAACAACGTGTCTCCCATACAATCATCCGCGAATAAGCCCGACACTTTACGCTCGGCTCGACCCATAACCCACACGTCACATCGGCATATCTCTCTAGGATCTTCTCTAGCTTCTCTCTCTCCCTCGACCCCACACGCCGTCGCGTTTTTCAAATTTCATCTCCGTAAATCTCCGAGCTTTACTGCAGGCCTCCACGCCCGGCTTTTCTCTAGCCTTTCCGAAGCCGCGTACGAAAATTTCGAAGGAAATTCGTCGCTTGAAAGTCGATAGCACAGGAGAGCCGAGTTTTACGAGAGAGACGCGCTGTAAAGCGCACTCTCTCTCTCTCTCTCTTACTCGGCGTGGGAGTTGGATTTACACTTGCGAATCGTAATTTATTTCCTGGTTTATTGTCGCGCGCGCTCACGCGAGGGCTTACAAGCTCGTAAAGTCCGTGTGTCCGCGGCATGCCGATTTTTTCCCTCTTGGAAAACCAACGTTATCCGTTATACGCGCACTTCCTGGCGACCGGAAGCTTTCCTCTCTCGGAGGGCAATGAATTCCTAAGCGGCTTCTAAGTCAGCGCGATGCATTGTGCGACTCGACGACGAATGCCAGACACGCCCGAGGCGGCGACAGAAGCGCTTGAAAGGTTTCGGGACGTGCGGTATCGATGACAGGATGAATTACAATGCGTTGGGCGACTCTTTCTCTTTTCGTCGCGCGAGTCTTTCTTTTTCTAACAGCGGCGTCCTCTATCTGACGGCTTGGTTAATCTAATTTTTCTTTTTCACCGAGTCTAGTAGTATCTCGCTTTGATTATCGGTGCACTATTTTCTCGACTATACTTACGACAGTCGCGGCTAATTGGCTTCGCCGGCGAGGAGAACGTTTCTGAAATAATATTCTCGGTAAATAAAGAAACGCTTAAAGTCTTCATAAAGCCTGAAAATTATTTGGCAGCGCGAGCTCCGCCGAGAGGATTTACCGTCCCTTAAATACTCGAAATTGAAAAGTCGGCGATGAGTCAGGCCGACCTTCACCCGATGAGCGCAAATTGCGTTTTCGGATTTTTATACGTGGCGCTTGATGTTGTAATTATACCCTGAACTTCCAATTTTGCATTGTAACGCGCAGCTCGTCGCGAGTAAATATAAATCGTCGTTTATCGCGGTGGGTCGATAAAAATAAACGAACGTTATAAATCTCGAGCGTTTATGTTTTATATGCGCTGCCGATTCGGCGATAAATTTACCGATACACAACTCAATTTGCCTTTATATCGGGCGCTTAATTTACGATACGGTTCTATTTTATCAGAGCTGTCTTAATACGGCGCATTCTCTTATAATATTTCAAGACGCCTTCCACGCGTAATCAAATTAGACGAATCGATACAGCCGCGCGATACAAAACATCCTAATTCAATGAAGCTCTCTCCCGAACGGTAAATTTTTTCCTGAAAAATTGCCCTTGCATCCGAGACACACAGAAAGACGAGCAACGGTCCGCCAATTAAGCTTCATTACGCGTCCGTAATAAGCCCCCGAAAACGCGGGTGTAACATTCAATTACCTTTTTTTCTCTCCTCTGCCTTCCGTTACCAAAGCGTCCACCCGCTGGGCGAGGCGCAGCGTGAAATTTTGTTATGCGCGGCCGTGAAAGGAAAAGGCTGCTGTCCCGCTACATTATATACACTTACGGCGAGTGTGACCCATTGGGTAACTCGCTCCATTCCTAATTCCGGCCGTGATCCTATAGCGGGATCGCGTGTAAGCGGCAGTACACACTGTGGGATCGCTCGAATTAGAGGCACTTCGGCTGCTACCGGTTTGCTCTGCCCTGCTACGCATTTTTGATCGGTGTGAAGTTTGACAGCAGCAGCAACCCCGACCGAGAGGTTTTCCGAAATTGCCCAATCCCGCCGATAAGCTAAGCTTCCGTTCGCACACACAGAGAACACGTCCATAGGCCACTCCCCCCTACGGCGCACGTCTTTCTCTCGCGAAAATCGGCAACAATCGTAACCGATCCCACGGCCGCGGTTAACCTCGGCACCGAATCGTAACATCGCTCGCGCGCCGCGGGGGAGCTCTCTATATCCACACTTCTTTCTCTATCTCTCGCGTCTCCTGTGTCTATGGGAAAGACAGACGTACACACAAGAGCTGTACTTACGGCTCGCCTAAATTGCGATCGACGTCAATTACCGGGGGCCGCGCTAACGATCGGCTTTTTGCTCCCGTGCCTGGCTTTATCGGGATAATTAGCTCCGGCTCTCTCGTCATATCGGTATATAGTGATTAGAAGTCGCGGCTTATCTCGGGGCACGCGCGGCGGAGGAGTCGTGTGGCGGATCGGTTGTTACCGATTTCTCCCTCGAAAAACACATCGCGGGTCTCTCGTGTTTACGATTTTCGCGGCGATTATGACTGTCGCTATTCTATATGTGTATTATTATGGGACAGTACGGAAGAGTAACGATGCAGATTCTCCGGGATCGTAAACGACACAAGTGCCCGGAGATCTCGATCTTTACTGCGCTGAACGAATTTATCCGTCCCAGATTCCGCGATTTTTTTCTCCTCCTGAGGGAGAAATCGTAAATATAAAATATGTGTTCTCACACGATTGTCGATCGCAGCCTCTAATTGAAGTCGACCGATATGTTCGACGCTCGACTTATTGCGATCATAAAGTCCCTTATGTGCCCGCGGCCTTATAAGGCGAAAAGTAATTAGTAATCCTCCTATCCGCGAGGAAATATTAATGACGACAATGTGTCTTTATGTGGAAATGATGACGGTATTACCAATCTCTCGGAGCATTCTTTCGTTTTTTCAGCCAATTCGATCGCAGACTGATCTCTCCCGCGCGTGAGAAAACCCCAGCGTTGCTCCTTTCGGACAGTTCATAACGAGGACAATGTCACGACGCGAAAAATATACAAAAGTGAGCCTTATCTCGGCGAACAAAAAACGTTGAAACGTCCAGACGAAAAACTACCAATTAACAATCGCTCGGGGCCGCTAACAACCTCGAGCGACGCTATAATACACAGACACATCAATTATGTGCCAAGAGCTAATCAGACTTTGTTTTTCCATCGACGAAACATTGTCTTCGCCATCGGACAGCGCAGTCATTACCGTCGCGCGCATTCTTATTTCGAAAATATCACATATCATTTCGAGATCAGCTCTCTCGGGTTTCCCAACGCAGGACTGCTCTGATCTCGCGAAAAGAAAATCCTTCGCGATTTTTCCATCGAAGCGACCCATCGATTCCAGCTGTATATGTTTCAGTGCAAGCGCGGATCTAATGCCGCGCGCTATATTTCAAAATCCCAGTGCTGCATCCGAGACTTTCTTTCGCAAGCGCATACGCGTCTATGTAGGCGAGTAACGCGATGCAAAGTGGAGCAGCAGTGTACGTGTGCAGCAGTTTTTGCTCCTTATGCACTGACGGCGTTGTGTTGCAGGAGATGAATTAAGCGAGTTGTAATGAGGATGAGCCGTTTAGAAACGCGTCGGCTGAGCAATTAGGCTGTTTTTTTTCGGAAAAGCTTGAGTGCGGGGAGATGCAATTTCGGCGGCGCTGGGGTAATTGAGCGGTGGAGAAGTTGGACGATGCGCTTTACTTTTCGCGAAACGATACATTTTCGATCTCCACACGGGGAAAGCGTAATCGGATTAGTTTCGCGTGTATAATCGGAGGATACTCGGATTTTGCAATTCGAAGAAAGAGAAAATAAGAAAGCGCGTGGAGAGGAAGCAGACTGAGACGAATCGTGATCCTTATTGTTATTCGGCAGTTTTTAACGGAGATATAGTCATCGTAAGCTCCAATCGGAGGATTTACAAAACATACGATTTATGCCCTCCGAAAAATAAAAGAGTACATATAACCTGAGTGAAAATTCGGGAGAGAAAAGAGATGTGCTTTCGAAACGATTAGACGCGATCGTCGTAGTTGCGGCATCGATACATACACGCATTCACGTGCACGCATATAAAGTCTCATTAAGGTTTCTCCTCTTGCGCGTGAAGTGCGCACACGCGAGAGCTCGCGGAAGAAACAATATATGCCCCGGCGTGTGCGTTGACCAACTTTGCGGTAGCTGCAGCGATTTATCATCGCGTCGAAAGTGCGATTAGGCATCAATCTTGAAAATTCCTGGCGAAATTTCACCGCGAGCTTCGCTCGATTATCGAGAGGAGAGTACATAGTCGGTGGTCCATTATGCACAGAGTGCATATAATTGGGCCGATTCCGTAGCGATAATGCCGAGAGATTTCGTAGGGCTGCGCTTTGCATTCCGAGAAATTTTCGAGTCTATTAGAGGATCAGGCCCATAGCGCTCCGGATATCGCGATCGGCTGTGTGGAGAGAGGAGAAACTCGTCGGGCTGTGTTTATTGATTACAATGGGACTCGTGCGACCCCTTCGGGGATAGAGATTATCGTTATATATAGAACTCTGCTCTCTTTGTCTGTCTGGGCGAATTCAGCGGGCTCTTCGCGGATCGGCGATCGGTATCGGCGGGTGTATTTGGATATGCCGCTGTATTGTTCCGTCTCTTTATAACGGGCAGTCAATTAAAGAAACAGTGCGGTACATAAGACTATATCTCCGATGTTAATTGACAAGGGACAGAAGGCACACTGCACAGAACCGCGAAATTTAATACAAGCCTCGCACTTCCTCGAAGTTTCTCCCCGCGCGGCATATCGAAAAAGCGATGGAGCCAATCCGTCAACGCGTTGTCGCCGCCGCAACAATGGTCTCTCTCTTTCTGCCACAACCGCATACAGTATATTATAGCGAGTGGCCACAAGTATATCGGCGGCGAACCGCGAATCATACACGGTCCCGCGCGTGTAACAAAGAGAAATCGCGGAAACGATCGGTTGTAAAAAGTTACGAGCCGTCGATATAGGAAGTAGTGCTCGATGAACGCGGGAGATCGCTTCATTACGGCTGTAACGAGCCGGACTTTTCGATTTTTCCTCGGCTGGACTCACCTTCGCTGCTACGTGTATAATAGGGAAAATTGTAAGCCAAGGTAGAGGACCAACCTGAAACAGAGAGAAAAGAGAAGGTATAAATCCGAGGAAACAAAATCATTGGGATAAGATAGCCATCCTCGAACACGAGAGCCCTCGATGATTCACGCGCGGTCCGGCAATTACACAAACGAGGCCGATAATGGCTCCAGGAGCGAAGCTGGAAAGATCCTCCGCTCAGATATAAGCCGGTCGCGCATCTCCCGCCGGAGTATGTAAATATTATGCAGCTATGCGAAAAGGACCATCCTCGTCGTCGTCGTTTTTTATTTCTGATCGTCCACCTCCCTCTCGACGTACGTGTGCGTATAGGAACACTACACGGTTCAAGGGTATCCGCGCGGCTTGTAAATTATCGATAATCGATCCCGGAAACGATCGATCATACGCGCGACTTCCGACTTCCTCGGATTACACTGCAGCTCCGCGTTCTCGTGTCTCTTTTTCTCGTTCTCCGAAGTTACGAGGATTGCCGGCACGCAGATGGAGGAGGTGTGCGTGTAACTCGTAAATCGGCGAATTATTTGCCGCGATTTACAGCCGCCGAGATCTCTCTCTCTCTCTCTCTCTCTCTCTCTCTCTCTCTCTCTCTCTCTCTCTCTCTCTCTCTCTCTTTTCAGGGTGGTGAAAGTGAATATTATACTCGACTCGACGCTAGGGGGCAGCACGGCGAGATCCTTTTGTTCGCGGCTTTGTAACATCTCGAAAACAGCTGTGTAAACGCTCGTCCGATCGGTATCGGCGGGAAAGAGAACATCGAGGGGGAGACGAGAAGATTGTGGAATCGTGACACTCCTCCTTCTCGGCTCGAAGCGCAGTAAGGGTTATAACAACGCAACGCTGGACTGGAGGTGTGAAAGTCCATGCAGCGATCCGGTAGGCAGTGATAAGAATAGAGGCGGCTGTTTCGAAAAATCTTAATTTCGCTTTCACCTCGCATTGTTTACTACACTATATACTGATATACAGGTATGAGCTGCGCTGAGAGATGAGAGTCGCTGTATACTTTCCGGAGATTTGCATAGCCCGCGTTCGAAGCAACGTTTGCTTTATTAGTGGGACAGAGACATTTTAGAGTTATTTGCGGCTTCCTCTGCACACACAAGGTAAAAGCCACACGTAACGATTATTATTATCCCGAGAAACTCGTTTGGTCTCGCGCTGCACCTGTACGCGACACCCCCAGCGTACTGTATTTCGAGGCGTCTCGCTCAAACGCGCTCGCGGATCGACTTCTAATCAGATACACAGAGACACTCGCTTACGGCAAGTGTAATAGAAGCAACGAAGCCGCTATCGGCTTACAGGGATATACGAAAAGCGATATATCCCTCGCGGCTCTGTAAAACATAATACACCGTCCTCGATTCCTCGCGTCGTTGTAAAAAAGACAGAACAACGCGTCAGGGCTGCTGTCTATCTTATCCATAGCTCCGCGGCTGGTTTTTCGGCCTGAAAAAAGGCATAATTCGCGAGGCGAGGTTGTGGCACATTGTGCGGCTATTTACGGGCCCATTCAGCCCTATCGCCAAGGCTTATCGAGGTGTACGCGGAGTTGGCTTTGGCACCGACACCGGCGCCGCCTTTTCCCCCGACGAGATTTCGTATATCTCGTGTCGCTGAGAGGTTTACTGCTATTGTACGCGACGACGGACGAGATAGCCCGCGTGTCAGCGGGGGGTTTATATTTAGAAGTATGTGTACGTATAAATACTCTCAAAAACCGCAACTTTCTATACACGAGAGAGAGAGAGAGAGAGAGAGAGAGAGAGAGAGAGAAAAAATGCGATTCGACCGTAAACAACGTCAGCGCTCTCGACTCTGGGCATCGTCATCGTCGCAGAAAAGGAGGACACAACCTGCGTCGCGTGCACTTTTCCCTTTTCGCGACCTCGATTTCCCTTTCTCCACACACCTTCTCGTGTATCCCACTAATCAGTAAACTGGCACACACACGCGCGCGAGAGCCGATTGTCACTCTCTAGGATGCGTATAAGTTCAAGGTCGTCGATCGCGCGCGGATTTCACCGACGGAGACTCGAGGAGCTGCGCGAGGAGCGGCTGCAGCCCATGGACTTTCACCGGATTCGCACGAGATCCAGGCAAATTGCCAGACGTTGCGCCTAGAGTATGTATGTACGTGTGCTGGAGAGGTGTGGCGTCGTGCGCACGGCCACAGCAGAGAGAACAAGCAGGCCAAAGTCGAGCGCTGTGTGATGTTGTATAGTGTGTTTGGAGAGGAGTAGATGGACACGCTGAGGTGCAGATGCTCTGTTATGAGGATGGAGGATGCGGTGTTTGATGGCGTTGTTGCGTCGTGTAGTTTTTATTTTAAAAGGTTGAGCAATTTTCAACTTTTGCTATTTTAAAGAAGATATCAAGTTTTACTATTTTACGTTGAATACATTTTCCATCGGTAAACGGGTGAACGTTCTTGTACAATTTTTTATCCACATTATTTCATGCGCGAATATTGAAACGTTGATGTTCCGGTATAAAACGTCGAATATTGATACCGGCGAAAGTTCGCATTACCTCTAAAACTAGCAATAAAAAACTCGAAACGATATTTACATCGCCGGTGCATTCAATCACACGGCCTCTTCCGATCCGGAAAAAGAAAACCGTAGCTGCGATCTCCGCACAGCTGATCCGATAATTGTAACCTCTACTTCTCCGTAGTTTTCTCTCCCGCTGCAGCCTCGACTTCCTCTACTCTCATCTCGACGTATACCCAACCCCGTCGTGCACTTTGCCGGAAAAAATTTGCAAAAACACAACCATCCCACTTCCTTATCTCGCGAGCCACCCTTATCTCGCTCCGTATCCAAGATCGAGCATGGCACAACGGTCGCATGTCGGATGTATCTTTCTCTCTCTCTCTCTCTCTCTCTCTCTCTCTCTCTCTCTCTCTCTTTTCGCCCACGTGTATATCCGCGAGATAAGCCTGTGGTTCGTTCGGGATTTATTATGTATACGCGTGTGTACGCGTACGCTTGCGGGAGACCGAATTAAGAGCGCGCGATACACTTTCTAAAATACGCCAAATACGGCGAGTGTGCAGCGGTGAAATTGATGAAAAATTATTGATCTATGGCTCGTATGCTTAATGACTAGCTGAGCTGGTATATGTATTATAGGTATACGCGGAGTCGGCAAAGTCGAGCGAACTTTAAGGGCGCCAGCGGAATACTTCGTCGTCGGCCGACTTAATTTCCAGTTATTCATTCTTCGACGTCGCTCTCGCTTTCGAAAATCCCGAATACAAGCTTTTCGAATAGTGTCTTACATTCACCGCAGTAGAGCGACTGCGCTTATCTCCAAGTTATTACCAAATGTAATAAGCTCTCGGGAGCGCATAAAACTCGCCATACCCACACACACACACGTAAAACACTGTGTACAGCCGAAAAAGTCAGCCTTTCGCGATTAAACTCCAACCCATAATTTAATTTACTATCGCGCTCTCATAATTTAATTTCTAGCGCTCGATTTACCGACGGTCGGTAAAAAAATCGTTAAAGCGTATAACCGGCTGTATCTGAGCGCAGGCATCGCTGGCGCGCTGAATTTTTAAGACGCGATCAAAATATACCTGGAAAATGTAATTCTCCTTATAACCCCGTGGATATACAATACGCTATCTCTTTCGCGCGCGAAACAGACGCGGCTTACATAACCTATACGTATATAAGCTCCCGCGGAAGGATAATAAAAGATCTGCGCGCGATGAACCGAACAGTATATTCTTATACCTATATTATTACACAGCTGGTAGCTTTCGTCAACCGGAGGGCAATTAAATCGCGGCCGAGCATTAAAGCCCACGTTATACGATCAAACTCGCGTATTATCGAAAATGCGCGCGGCGGCGCGCTGTTATTGGTAATCGTAAATACACACACCCGCGCAAACATTATATTTCGCTAAACACACGGAAAACCGGAGAGATTTTCGCAACGTCCGTGCGCGGATATCAGTCGACGTGTTATTACCGGCGTTTATTGTTCCTTCCGCGATATGTATTTCGGACGCGATTACTTTGAATGTTATTATGCGCGGTTGTGGCGCGTGTCTGTTATTTATTCGATCCCGTTGCTCGTTTTTGTCGTGATCGGCTTGTTCGATCGAGAGGCGAGTTACCGGAAAATTGTATGTCTGTGTGCGTGTATTTGGACTGGGTTGCGTAGACACGTTTCAATTAACGATGATAATTCGTTACGTAAATTGTAATAATCGGTTTTGATTGTTTATAATATAGTATACGTTAGAGAGTGGAGGAAACGCCATTTTGGAGTAGCTGGATGGAGATGTATTTTGCGATAATTTTAATGAGTATTTCGGAGAATCGCAGGATGTACGCCTGTGTGTGTTTATCTCTGAATTCACGCAGATTGTCTGCTGAAAGTTGGGCTGATTTATTTGTGTAATGCTGCTTTCTCGTGTTCTTTTATGATTCACTGGAAGTAGTTGTTTATATACGTGCCAAAAACCTTCAACGACAAAATCAAATCCAGTCAAGACAATTGCATACCTGGATTCTGGTTTACAAAGTCCAAAACAATTGCTCCTAAAACCCACAAACAAACGCGTACAACAGCTCCCACATGCTAGTAAAACCCGCCCATTTCGAAATTCCGCGCGCTGTAAACTCGATCCTTTTCCGTCTTCCACATTCAGCTGACTATTATACACATCACACACACAGAGTCTACATAACGAGATAGCGGATAGAGCGACCTCAGCTCGGATTCTTTCCCATGGCTGCTGGCATATATATACACGCGACTAATGGGAGAGACTCGAGCCCATGGGCGACGCTTTGCGCATTTATATATGTAGGCATGTGCGCGCGAGCTTATGGAACGTATTCGGGATTTCTGCTATATAGACTAGACCGCTGCGGTGTATGGCTTTAATTGCCCGTATGCGAGTATAGTCGGTATATAAGTACACTGACTTGCTTTTGCGCTCTGTTCGGTGGTGTAGCATTGTTTTCTTTTTTGCCTTGAGCCGATATGTAGTTCAGTGGGGAAACGGTGTTTTGGCTTTCCGTACTCGGTTTCTCATTATCTCTGAGAACAATTTTTAGTATAAAAACAACTGTAAATGTACTAAAACATCTAGTTATAATTTTTGGTCCATTTAAGGGGGTCTCAAAGTCCATTAAAAATTCGAATTTCGCGCCAAAAAATAGCAGACCAGAAAAACAATTAATTTACTTGTAACAATTAAAAGAAGCAAAATTACGAAAAACCAAAAGTTAGTTGCCCTGCGTTATGTAATTATCCATCATTGTGCAAAGTTTCTAGTTATTATGACAATATATGTCGACGAAAGAACATTGAAAAATATAAAAAACTCGCGTTTTTCAAGGTTTTCTCGGCAACATTTTTTTATAATAACTTGAAACTTTGCACAATGATGGATAATTACATAACGGAGGGCAACTAACTTTTGGTTTTTCGTAATTTTGCTTCATTTAATTGTTATAAGTAAATTAATTTTTTTTCGTAGAATGGCTCATATAGATACATATGTGTGGAGCGATAGAGCGATATCAGATACCAAAACAAAGCAGTTTTGGATTGGCTTTTTTGTCACCGCCTAAACTCTCAGTGCTTGTGTCAGGCAACAATAGGTGGCGCATGGGCACTTTTCCATTTCCCTCATGAAGAATACACGTGTCGAGTCTATAGATATAGTGGTGTGCCAGCAATGCTCAAACTGCCTTGTTTGGCCTGCTGCTTCAGATGCTCATGCATTACCTTGGGCGAATAAGCGTTTGTAAGCCGCTATCGCAAAATTGTTCGAGTTTTGTGATTATCGTGCGATAGTTTTTGTAGTTTTTGATGGAATAGTTATCTATTCACACAGAGAAGTATCGCTATATCTTCATACAAAACACCCGTTACAAGATTAACTATAAATCCATTTGTTAAAGAAAGAATTTCTGAGTGGGTTGATTTTGCTTAAATTAAACTCAAATCCATTAACAATTTAATTTTACTATAAAAAAACATTCAAGCCTATTTACGAAGACATTTAGCGATCTCTAACCCGCTTTTTCGGCGTAACGCTGAGTATACAATAAGACGCTTATACGATAATTATATTCCACGTCGCACTGCATATTGTCAATAAAAACTATCAACTCAAAACCAAATCGCATCGCGACACGCTGCAGCATTATAAAATACCACGAGTTGAACGTCCGCACACAGCGCCGCATATCAGCGCAAATACATATAACACGGAAGGAAGTATGGTATACACATCCCGCGACGCATTAAACACTCACTCCCGCGCGCAGGCTTACATTATCTCTTGCGGCCGCGCGCGCACGCGCGGCTGATATACTGTTATACGCGAGCGCATCAGCGAGTTTAGTATGCCGACGGGGATGCGCTTTATTTCGATAACGGTTCGTCATATTTTTCTTTCCTCTCATGTGCCGCCCACCAAAGCCCAGCGCCGACTCGTGCGGCACTCTCTGCTCTTTCGGGGTTATATGCTCGAGCGTTCCGCGAGGATTTTTACGGGGAGGTTACGATTTTCGGTGCTGAGACCTGAAGCCTGGTGTGTGCTTTGCGGTGAGTTACGTTCTCAAGACGCTTTATGACGATGCGCGATGACGCTGTGTAAATCATTTTTGAAGATCGTATGTACCTATGTTGGACTATACTCGCGCTAATGTGTAAGCGACTGCGATATTGCGTTAAGCGAACGGGTTGTAGAATTCGAGCTTGTTTTCAATAAAAATCGACCGAATGAAATACACACCGAGTGTGTCTGAAAAGGAATGAAGAAACTGGCGGGAAAAAAACTTTATCTCTCTTCGCTTGCACCAACCGAACCTGCAATTCTCGCGAAATAGCAAGCCGACCGGTAACGATTTTTCCGTCCACTCGCTACTCTGTTTCGGTTTTCGATTTGGCAACTATCACATACCTTTTATTCTTTCACACCTCCGCGTTTATCGGTCAGCTGGCTTTCGGCTGAAATTCTTTTTGAATTCGACGCACGAAACCTACCTCCTATCTCGATCGCATTTGCATCTCGTTCCCATAACCGAAAAAACAATACCTCGTCTCTGAAACTGAAAAAAGACCAACGCCCATATTCTACAAAAAAAAAAGAAAAGAAAGAGAAGCAGCAGCACACAATGAGCTACAATTAACCCGAACAATCGCAACATCATCGCCCGCAACGATTGATGCAAAACGAAACCACATCCATGCATTAGCCCAGTGTATATCACGACGTACACAGCATTATATACAGCTTCTAGTTCAGGCTCGCGCTGCCGTATACGTATATAATTCTGAGTTTCTCATTCCCATTAGAATATGCGCGCGCGCGCCAATTTTCCTCGCTAGCCGAAATTAAACCGAGCGCCGAGCGAAATTTACGGCGGCGTTTACGAGTAGCCTTTCTCCGTCGCTACTGCGCCGTGTGTCGTAAGGTGAGGCAAAAATTGGCAAACGACGAAAGAGAGAGAAGAAAGTTTTACTTATGCTCTTCGCGCGGAAGGGCTACTTATGTGTATATAAGTATAATCGAATTTAGAGTTTTCGACTGCTGCTGCTGTTATATTGGGAAACGAGGTATGATGGATTTCTCGCGCTTCGAGTGTGAGTATAGTACAATACACATGTAACAGTTTTGAATTTTTTCAGTCATGTGCCTTTTGCTCTCGTTGAGCGAACTTTTACTTTATACATCGCGGTGGCTCTCACGAAGAAAGCGCGGTAAATCATTCATGCTTCACGGCGAGGAAATTGCCGGCCGTTTTTTTCTCATTAAAAAAAAAAATGTTATATCCTCCGTGTACATAAATACGCGCTTTTTAGACTAGTAACTTTTCCAACATCTCAATGAGCGAAAAAAAGAAAGACGCGAGATTTTCTGCGAAACCGAGAGACCGACGACCCCTGGAGAGCACCAGCGGCAAGGGCTTGAGCAAATCTACTGTGCCGCGCATCTTCCCTCGCCGTGTGTGCTCTCGGAGGAAAAAAAGAGGAGGAACGTCATCGTGAAGGAATGATCTCTTCTTTCTCTTGCTCGCTTGGGCTCTTCTTTCATCGTCGAACACTTTTTTCGTCGGCGGTCAGGACTAGCACACACGTGAAATTTGAATTTTAAAAGAATATCACGAGCGCTGACGCGAAGAGGATCGTTCAAGCCTGCGGCCTCGTTAACTCCAGAGAAAGAGAGACAATGAGTGCTTTATCAAGCTTCTTCTCCTCCAGTTTAGAATCTCCTTATTTTTCAAATAATTCCTCTTTTTTTAAGCGCTAAGGTTATCACTTTCGACTTTGCACGTAACGACGAAATTACAGTCTCTCGGCCGAATGTCAAAGCAGCGGGGTGTATGCTCACACAGAGTGACGAGGAACTTTCTTCTGGGTGTAGCAAAAAAAAGGAACACAAAGCTCGCTCGACAATGGCCGTATAAAGCCGAGCGTCACGTGCGAATTTCCCGACATCTGCAGCGCAGCGCGCGATGAATGATAATCCTATGAGAATGGAATATTTTACATAATTCGGTGCGATTAAGGAGAAGAAAAAAATTATACCACTTTTTATCAAGTCCGCGTGCGAGGCAGTGAAAGTATACAATTTAATTTGCGAAAGAGTCGTAGCGTTTATAATTGTACCGCGGGCGCATAAGCGGAGAGTGAAATGAGGCGAAATTATTGTTGTGCTAAATGCGAATTTAATTAGATTATATAAATAGGAGGAGAGTATACGTTTGAAGGCGAAACCATCCTCGTCGTAAACAACCAGCAGCGATTTTTAATATATCCTATATAACAAGTCCTCGCTGCACACGTGCGCATCTCAGCTCGTTAATCAGCCACTCGGCGCTTCGCCGAAACTGCCCAGCGCAGCGTCGATAATTCGCTCTGTTGAAATTCCCCGCGGTTTTTAAAATCCTAATACAAACTACCGCGCGGTCCCTCTCACTCGAAATTCCTGACTGGTCGAGTGGTCGACAGGGTCCTCGACACCGGGTTCGCGAAAGTTCCAAAAGAAAAAAACGAGGAGGATAGCTTTCGGGGTGAATCTCCGCGGAAACACGCGATCGTGTTTGTTATGCGCGCTGTAGCGAGCTGCGCATGACTGAAGGCTCCGTTGCGTGCGCGAATTGGATTTTCGGCGTTACCGATGCACGCGGACGGTTAATGAAGCGATTAAAAGTGCGGAGGAGCTGTCGCGTGAGTTTCGGGACACGGCGGATGAGGAAACGCGCGCGGATGGACTTTTTTGGCGCTGAAATGCATGACGCGAATAATGTGGTGGAGTTGGTGCACATTATGTGCGTGAAGTAATTCTTTACACACGCTTTATATAAATACACTTTATGCTGAGGTCGTTTTCGCAATATAGTTGATGCAGTGCAGGATTGTCGAGACTTCTTTTTGAAGTGCCCAAACTGATGGCGATAGTCAGTTTGAGTTTTTCAACGATGATAATAGAAGTGAGATTGTGGAATTATCTGTACTATATGATACAAGAGCTGCAGAGAGCTGGTTATGCACATTCTAAGCTAATGTTATAATTTTTGTTGCAGGCGCGGCTATGCAAGTATTTTAAATGGAATACAATCCGATGATTTTTTTGTTCAATTTCTTAATTAAAGATACACCTTCAATTCAACTGAAAAATTCATCAATTTTATTTTAGGATAAATAAAACAATAAAAAATTCAATTAACAAAACTTACGAAACCTCAGTTTTATTCTTAACAAAATCTTCGTCTCTAACACATTTCACCAAAATACCCACGGTAGCAGATTTCAATTTCATGTCAACCTCATGATAAGAGCCACATGCAATCTGAGCGCAATACTCCTTCGCTTCGTTCTCAAACAACTGAAGGCCCACTTTCTTACTATCACAATTCAGTTCAAACCCGGTCTGAATAGTGCCCACGACTTTTCCGTCAGCGTCGACTTTCGTCCATTGGTACTTGTGCGGAAAGACCGACCTCATATTTTTGGCACTGGGGTATGCGAACAATAAGAATCCACCATTGGCCAAATTGCGAAAGGCCAGTTTATCATCCACATACGGTAGAGACCTCTTTAACTTGAGCTTACCCTCCTGATCGAACTGCAAAACGTCGACGCTATCGCCGAATTTTTTTATAGCAATGCCTATCGTCTGGTGGGCAGTTGATACTAACTTTCTAGAAATAATGATCCAGTCACTAAATTCTGTTAATAGTGAGACCAATCCTGTAGGATCAAATTTCGATTATGTGAGATGTTTTGTCAAGAGGTTTATATCAACGTAAAATATTTAGCGACGACTTACCATCGGGTTTTATCAATGTTATCCGATCCTCGGCGAAGTGCAGATAAGCTTTGGATTTCGAATCCATTACAACTGCTCGAAGACTAAAAGCAGCTATAGAGTACCTGGATGGATTGACATACCACGGAACAGATGCGGAAATGACGTTGCCCTTCATGTCGACGTGAAATTTGTCGTAGGCGTTGCCCCCGCAATTAGAATTTATCACCATTTCAAAAGAATCGTCGTAGGCAACAAAATGCACAAAGTCGACGATATGCTCACTTTTCCCCAGAATCACATCTTTGCTTATGCAAGTGGGGAAATCCAAGATGATGCATTTTAAGTAGTCGTTATCAACCCAAACGATTGCAGCCTTTGTCGAGCTGACGGGAAAAATCACCATCATATCAGCGAGGTATCTTTTGGCTTTGTCCGATTTTAATGTCACTGGACATTTCTTTTCCAGCTGTGTATGCTGTACGGCTGTGCAGTTTCTCTCGAATATGGGCAATAGTTCGTCGGCATAGTCTTCGCACACGACGTAAGTCAGGTTGTAGTATCCATCGCTTTCTTGGTAATAGTCGTCGTTGAAAAATAGTCTTGATCCAGGTGGTAAGGTCCAGTGCTTTTGGTACGCAATTCTCTCCTCTGCGTCAATGGTGTTAAAGGTGAAGCAGAGGATCGCGAGTGATGTTAATTTTTTTAGTGTCCACATGATGGTGAGCGATTCAAAATTTTACTTGAAAATGGATGCTGCGAAGGTCTTGTCTCACTGGTTGACGTTGCACTAATGTCGAGATGTCTTTTCGACTTACTGAAAGTGGCGATAGTCTGTCCTCTTTCAATGATGATAAAGAAAGTATGATTAAGACGGCGACGGCGTGACTCAATCATATACAAGAGTTCGATACGGAAGATGATAGGCTAATCTGTAGAAAGCTATACTTTTTCCATGTTACTAACAGAAGATTGTGTCAAACGGTTTTTCAAGTTACACATTTCAAATTTGGATGTCGTTTTTGCAATTGGCTTTTCCCATCCAAAAATGTTTGCTGTTTACATCAATATATTATACGATTTCAACTTATTAAACTATAATGTAGTTAAAAGTTCGTTTCAGTGTCACTTGTGCAGTTTCTTTAAAAAATTCCAGTATTTTGTAAACAAAGATTGATAAGTAAAATTTAACTTATCTCCCTGGCAACAAAAAGTACTATTTTTACCCAAATTTACGACGATTATACACACTTATCCCGTCAAATCGGCAACTTTCCAAAACAGTCGTGCACCACACCTCACCCCGAAGACAGACTATAAACATACGTCCGGAGAAAAAGACGGCACGACCCATTTCGCGATGTCCTCATTAGCATAGGAGCGAGCGTCGACATTCCATTTACGCGCCGCGGCGTGGCTCATTTGAATTCGCGGCGAAATCGAGGTAAGGCCGTCCGACACCTGTAGATCTATATGTGCCACCGCTGCCGCGTTTTCATTTCTGCACACAGGCGAGAGAGGGACAGAGAAGAAGAGAAGCTATATGTATACGGGGGAAATTCGGGGTCGATGTGTGCGCCGGTGCGTGAACGGATGCGCCGTAGCGTGCTTTGATTCGCTGAGAGGAGTGGATTCGCTTTGCATTTAAATTTATACTTTGCTTATATAGTATATAGTTACTTATAATAAAGAGAAAATTCATTTTAAAATTTTGAATTTCGAATCTTCAACTACTGAAAAATCTCATTCGAATCAAGACAAACTTGAATCGAAAGGCTAAAAAGACCCATTCAACGTTAATGCGCCCATAAAACAACACCTCGGTCGTGCACTTTCCAGCGATTACTCCTCGGCAGCACCTTTTCCAAAGGTAATTGATAAATTAAGTCTCGCTCTCTCTCTCTCTCTCTCTTTCTCTCCCTGGGCTCTAAACTCGCTCGCGCGAGAGGATCTCTATGCAAATGACGCTCGTGCCGTCATCAGCCTAAATAAAGCCTTTCGCGTCGGCGCCGGATACTGCTGCAGTGTGGAAGCAAGACAGCTGCAGTCGTTCTCTTAATTCCCCGATAAATCGAAGATCTATTTCTGGCGCTGGTATATTCTCTGTTTACTGGAAAACAGGATCGACGCCTTAATGACCTGCTCTTGTTATTTTTTTTCCTCCGAAATAAGATTTCGATTTTTTCCCCGCAGCAGCTCCTTTCGACTCGGAAGAGTTAGTGTTACGAGGTGTTTTCGCGGGAAACACGACGGCGGCTATAAAATTAATTGTCTCTGCACCTATTGAATCGCCTACTGAAATTCACACAGGAAAAATCGACCAATTATCCTAACTACACTACCGATGGAGTTTCACCTCGCCGTGTTACGTAATCATCGAAAACCCTTTCCTCCGTCCCTTAAATGGAACATGTAAGTGCCATCAGTGCACATCTCTGTCTTAGGCGAGAGAGAGAGAGAGAGAGAGAGAGAGAGAGAGAGAGAGAGAGAGAGAGAGAGAGAGAGAGAGAGAGAGAGAGAGAGAGAGAGAGATAGAGAGAGAAACCCGTTTTCCCAAGCGTGGGTGTGATCGCGTCGCGCATAATTATGCGGCTGCTTTATGCAGGCCACTGCGTATCGCCGGGCATCGGGAAGAATGGGACCGCGCGCGTGCGAGGGTGAAACGTGGGGATGAATTTTAAGCAGGGGGAGGCGGAAAAAGTGCCTTCTGTACTGTTAGAGGCGCTGAAGACGCTTGCGGAAAGGACTTACGGTTCGCTGGGATTTTTCTTGAATTTCGCATTCGTTCGGATAAAAAGAGCTGCGACGAACTGGTTCGATATTTAGTTTGTAATAATAAAATAATTCTAAAATGGTATTTTCTCATGCGATAAGTTGTTGGACTGAAAATTTCAACATCTTCGGTAGGAAATTAACCATTTTTGTTGGTTAACGTGTTAATCAAATAAAAGCCTTTTCGGTCATAATTAATATCAAAACTTTGGTTAATGCATCTATAATTTTATAACCATGTATTCAATTATGTTGATATTAAAATGAGTTTGTGTATTATCAAAAAATTCCTATCTTCATTTTTAACTCCAAAATTAACCAACGACTAGCTAAAACATCGTTGACATTTTTACTAGGGTGCATAGGTCAATAGCTTGTTTTTTTTTTAAACATCAATGAAAAAACAAGAAAAGATTTGGTCAATAACATTCTTTAGGAAATCAATAAAAGTCCATGGGAAAGACACACAATTATAGTACACACGCAGATATTTGCATGACAATGAAGCAACGGTATACACTAAAGCAACTTTGTAAACATGTTTATCCAATTTTCACCGACAAGCTCCGACACGACGTCGAGAAAAACGCAATAAAGGAAACGTGTTCAGTAGTATCAGTCAGAGCCTAACCAGACGCGACAAGCTCGCTTCTCCCTGTTTACAAATTCCTCGCGAATTCCAGTCGAAAAATACGAAAATTCCTCTCATATCCTCCAATAAAACATCTCTTCGTACCCACAAACGAACACGGCTCACCACAAAAATAAAAGACTCGCCGATACGCTTTATCCTCCGAAACTCGCGCGCACGTGTGCACCAGCAAGCGAATTCCGCCAGATTTAGGGAAAGGCCCTCGATTTTATCGCCTAAAAATAAAAGCTGCGCACCGCTGAAAAGCCGCATAAACGAGAGGAAATAAAAGGATCGAATCGGCGCGCGGACGTTTCCAGCGCCGAAAAAATCCGGTTCTCACGTCGCGCCCGTTTCCACGCTCTGCGCAAGAGCATTATCTCGCCGCGCATTCTCCATATGCACGTACACACGTCGTGCATCGAAAGGCAATTATCAGCCGGGGTTATAAATAGCGGCGCGGGCCCTTCCCTTTTATTCGTTCGGCTCGATTTTTTCCTTGAGAGAAGCTTTGTGTACATACTCTTTTCGACGGCCGCGGAATTTTTAAGTTTCGAGCTTGCCGCGAGAGTTGTGATTATGCTATCGGCTTGTTTGCTCTAAGAGTTACTCTGGTTAGCTCTAATTGCTATCGCCAGGAGGGCTGATACATTCTGAACAGCTGTAGAGCTTGTTGCGAGCATCTGTTGGAATCTGCATTAATTGTCTTGGCAATCGGTTAAGGAAACCTGCTGGGGATACGAGACAATAGAGGCCGATCGACTGTGTAGTTTATCAACGTTGATTATTTCGTTATTTACACACTATTAAAAAGTAATCGACCCTTCATATTCGGATTTTCTCCAGGTTTTTGGTAAACAAAGCCATCATCAAGCCTATACCATCCTTCAGCTCTCGAACTATAATTTTCGTCCCATATCCTAACATCTCCATAATTCTCGGGTCCTCCAACGTTCGTTGCTCCCCAAAAAACCGCACGTATAGCCAAACGACGAAAAAAAAGGGACGATTCACTTCTGAGTCACGGGGAGAATCGAATACGAAATCGCTCGCGGTTTAATGAATTTTAATACCACACACACGCACGCACGCAACTGGATTCCTCGAGACTGTGTAAAGCTCGCTGCTTTAGAGCGAATAATTTACCGAGATTTTTCGGAATATCGCTGCAGCGGGAGGTTCCTGAACTTTGGAAGACCACGAGAGCGTTATAATCGTGAGTAACAGGTGCCCTGAGTCACTCTTTCTCTCTCTGCTGGACAACGTATAAATAGTAGCTGGTTTTCGCATCGAAATTTCGAGGCGCCTTTGATTATTCTCCTCCTATCCCTGCAACAGTCCCGCGGCCCTTCTTCTTCTTCTTTTTCGCTCGAATAAAGTCGATCGCTCTCAGCTTTGATATAATAAGACTGTTACTCATTCGTAATCATCGTCTGCATTTTTCATGAGGCCACTTTGTGTGTGTTTTTATAATTTGCATGGGCAGCCGATTGCATAATGAATCTACGGAGAAGACCCTACTTTTTTTGCTCAATCGTGGCGAATAATTTTCGTCGCGATTATTGGGACGATAATACAGTGCCGTAAAGGGCCCGGCATTGAATATTAATTTCGAAACGATTGATAAAACCTGCTCCGTATAAACACGCCGCGGGTAATTACTCCGAGAAATCTTAAGTGCGTCGCGCGCAAAAGCAAGCGTTTCAAAATTTTAAAATAGGGACAGTGTCGTTCGCGCGTAATGTGAAAATTCCGTAAGAGGTTAATACCCCCTCGAGTTTTCGTAAGCTCGTTAAGATATGCGCGAGCGAGAGGCTAATTTTTCGATCGGGTGATTAAAATATTCTCCGCGCCGTCAATGTTAAAGAAGAACACATTGCGAAAGTAATATAACGGCTGCTCGTCTAAATACTTTTGGAGGTTTTTTTCCGAATAATTATCTTCGCGTGTCCCATCGTGACGCATTAAAGCCCAAAAGTGGCCGGAGAGTTGCGACAGCGGAGTATAATTCAAGTACGAAGGAAAGTGAGATAATAAAAGCGCGGGGAAGGTCGCCTTAAAAAGCGAAAAGACGCACGAAAAATCGGCCGGTTGTACGAAGGAAGCGACAAATTCATCTCCGGGAATTTTTGCCGATTTATCGGCTCAATACATCGGTACATCGGCTGTAAAAGTGAAGCCTCTTCTTTTGTGTGGGGAAAAACAGATGTGATAAATATGGACGATAAACTCGCGGCGTTTGTATGCAAAATGTCGAGGAAAAAGTCTTGACCGAGCGGCGAGCGCCGATTTATGATACCTTAAAGGTAGGCTTCACGAAAACGGGAAAGACTGTGCGAAAGTGAAGGAAATATTGTAGAGTAAAGAAAGAGCAGTGCGCGTAAAAGCCCTTGAGAATTTTTTCCCTCGTTTTTGGAAAAAATTCGGCAACGACCTGCGACTCGTCGAGTCTACAAGGTAACAGCTGCCATTGAAAAATACAAAATCCCGATGTTTATTTACTACAAGCCTAAATTTTCGTCCCCAGCTTACGCAACGTCGAACCGACTCTAATAGAGATCGGTAAAAGTAAAAACCGATCGGTATCGATACATATCGCCGATCTGACAAGCGCCGCCTGATGGACAGTTATGTACACGGTCACCGGTCATTTTCGATCGATTTTGTCCCAAGCGTTTCACCGTTCACTCGCGCCTTTGTGAAACGCGTACACGTTGGGTAATTACGTCGCGGCGCGTAAGAACATGGAATTCTTCAAACCTATCGGCTATACATAAGGCGCGGGCTTTCGACAGCCGGAATTTCGCTCTCGAATAAAAAGCGTTCCATAATCCAAATCGAGATTATAAACGCTGTAAGGATAATTTAGTAAATAGACGCAATTAAAAAGGCCGCGAGCTAAAATTTAAATTACATTCCGCATCAATTCAGCATCTCCAATTACCCGGCAAAAGGAGCACCGCACGGCGATCTCCGCCTCGCCGCCAACAAATCCCTCGATCCAATCTAAAAATACAGTTCCCCATCCCCCGACACTTGCACCTCTCCCGTACACTAGTAGCCCCAGCGCAACAACGACCGCATCTCTCGCCCGCCCATACTCAAAACGAGCACCAGGAGCGTATGCACACTCGGCTGCTGAAGCATAGAGAAACGCGCGTCGAGGGATAAAGGAGTAAAAGGAAGAAAAAAGCAAGACTGACCTTCGTCGGCCTTGCCGCAGCTCTCCTCGCTCTTTCTCTTTCTCTCTAGGTATATATATATATATATATATATATATATATATATATATATATATATATATACACACACACACACACACACACACGTCCCACAAGGATTTCCCCTTCATTATGTAGCCCCGCTCGCGCGCGTATGGAAGATACGTCCGCGCAGAAGCTGTGCGCGTCATTTTTTCCCGATCCTCTCCGCACCGGACTGCCTGATTTACGAGGGTCATTATTTCCCGCGACGACAAAAGTCCTCTCTCTGAGCTATTTTCGGAGCGGCGAGAGTTAATTAGTCATAAAGCGGCCCGAATCATTGTAATTTCGTGTGTCTCGGAAAAATCCCCGTATTCGCGTGTAAAATATGCACGCCATACAGTAAGGAGTAGCTTTTACGCTCCTCTCTCGTTCTTTCCTTCGCGGCTTCTCTTTTAATGGGCCTATACTCCGTTAACCTAGTGCTCGGCATTTCGCGCGGACAAGCCCTTTTTTCCGTCTCGGGAATGCGGCGCGTATATTACTATACGGCCAGTAGGCTTTGTTTTCGGGTAATGGATTTTCCGTATTTATGGACTGGGAGAGAAGCTACGGAGGAGATTTTGCGATTTTGCATGTAAGGCTTTGAGACGCGCCGACAAGTTCGTAATTCGCGGCTTTTATCACAGATGTGCGCCGGAGTGGTAAGTTAGTTTAATGAAAATTAAGGGACTGCAGTGTATGCGGGAATGAAGACTCACAGTATAGAGATGCGCAGCTGCAGCGAGACACTCACCTGGAACAAAGAAAAGCGCAAAGTGTGTTACTATCTTCCTTGAAATATGTACAACGTATAAGCTGAAGCAAATTGTAATGTAATGCAAATGAAGGAGAAACTCGACTGTACGAAATAATTGCTTTTAATTGTAAGAATCCCGCCGGAGAAAAACAACATCTCTCGGCCGAAAGAGAGGAATCCTCGTCGCCCTCGTTATCAGCGAGCGTGTAAAAACCCGCTTTTATCGGCCACGGCGATCGGCTGTGTTCTCCTCCCCCCTCCACCGTTTACGATCGCGCGCATGATTGATGATAATCGCCCTTACCGTTAATTTTTGCACAGCAGGTTGATTATGCCGTGTACGCACGTCGTCGGCGGATTTTTACGGGACGACTCCGCAGCGCGAGAGACAGTTTCGTAACTCCCGGCGTTTAACGTTTTAATCTGACCGAATTTTCGGCTCGAGACACTGTTACGCGAAGCGGTAACTCACGATTTATGTGACCCGATTCGAACGAATCGAGAACTCGAAATATCGTGGAAGAGGAGGAGGAGTCATTCTCACGCGCGTCACGAGCTGTAACGATTAGCGACGTTAGGGTACAATAGTCGCTAATTGTAACGATTTACTGCCCGTCGTTAATTCGCTGTAAATTAGAGGCTGATGGATACGTTTTCGCACATCGGATTCCGACGATCTCGTTTATTAATATTGATGAATCAATTACGAATCTGCATAATTGAGGCCTGCGACCAGTTCGACAAAAAAGTGCCTTAAATATAAAACCCAATTATCGCATTACCAGCTGCTCGACTCGCTCCCATCAATATTAATCGTCGATTATTCGCCGACAAAAACAAACCAGTTCTAGTTTGATTTCGTCATCGTAGGCTCCCGAAAAAGGCAGAACCTGCACATTCTTCTCTATGAAACAACGCGAGAAGGAAACTATGGCAAAAATGTAACCGTAAACCCAATGTACGAGAGCGACTATAATCGTGATTTTAAAAAAAGGAGAACATCGGCAGCAATACACGGATGAATCGCCCGGGGGTACGATCGGTGCAAAAATGCGCTCGCGCAATGCGCGGGACTCTGACTCGCGCCGATCGGCATTTTTGCCGCTCGCGTTTCCGGTTAGTCCGGTTCTTTCCCTCGGCGCTTCTCTCTCTCCTGATGCGAGAGGAGAGTCTGTGCGCGTGTAGGTACACGACTGCTCGCTATTGCGCGGGCATATCGCGCGGTAATGGGTCGAGCATCCGGAAGCGGAGAAGTGTAGCAGAGTGTGGAGATTGTGTTGTGTAGTGCGCAATGTTTGCGCACGGGAAGGACGAGCGAGCGAGTGCGTGTTCCGTTGCGTAAACTACATTTGAATTTCCCGCCAAATCTTTGCTTTTCTCGAAGGTTCTCGGTTTTATTTTATTGTAGGTGCACCATCAATTTGAGTCAAGAGCCCTCAAGCGTCTTTTTTGTAACCAGTGTCACGAAACACGCGATCTTGAGCATAAATACAATACAAACCCTAATCCAAGAACTTCCTTCAATTTCCGAGACTTCCAAGTACGTGCGTCTATGCGCGGCCGGCTCGGCGAACCGATTTCGAATTCCAGAGCTTGGCGCGCGCAATATCGGGCGCGAAATCTCCCTCTACTTTATGCACTCCCGCGCGCGAGCTGCGACGATAGAACCGACTCCTCTTCTCGTATAATGCGCGCACGTGCGCAGCCCGCAATAATGTGCGCTTTTGTCGCCATCTCCGACACTTATGCGTTCGTCCTTTTTTTCTAGGTTAGGTACGTTATTGTCGCGCGTGCGCGAGAGAGATAGTAGTCGGCGAGGGTGTATAACGAGCGGCGATTGTTCGAGGAAGAGCTTATATTTATCGAGACTATACACTTTAACGGTTGTAAGTAATAGGATTAGTGCAACCGATTTTTCATACCGATTTCTGCGTTGCCAGCTTTTGATCCTAGAAATTGGTGCGGCTATTTATAGGGTCGGTTAGACACGCGTTGCGTAACGCTGTATCAGAAGTGCGCCCAGAGTAGATTACTACCGGCTTCTCTCGCGAGTGGCTTTAAAAATCGTGTGGTTTCCATGGTTAATGAACGCAACCATTGAACGCTCATAATCGGCGAGTGGACAAAAGTTATTACTTTCGTTTGCGGTATAGTTCTCTGCGGTGACCACTTATGAAAGATACCGTTTTAATAGATTAGTCGGGTGGAATTGCGTTTACATACACGGTTAATATCGTTTTGAAATGGATTGTTGTACTTTGTGCCGATTTTTCCTATATGATGTATATAATTTCAAAATAAATAATTTGAAAAAAATTGGAAATATACGACCTGGCAATAGTTTTCTTGATTCGACGCGTGAGTCAGGATTTACTAGTTCCACACGGGACTATCTTAGAACAGAAATAAAATGTTTGATAGTAAGGGCTATTTTGCAATAATTTCATCACGACTATACGCATACTATCTATCTGGACCAGAGACGTTTGTGCGACTTCGCATTTTGCAGTTCAGTGAACATTGGTGTCTTGAATAGTTAACAGCTATTATTTTTAAACAAACTGTATCATGTCAACTCACAGAAGACTATTGGATTCGGAAATTTTCTTCGTCGGCAAATTATTCCTCAAAAGCGACAGTTTCAGCCATTTGACTTATCTACTGTGCGACAAGAACGTCACCAAGAAGAATTGCGAAATCGTCCAAGATACTCAGCCTCGGAAATCTTGTCCCGTAACTTTAAAAGCTGTTGATCAGAGACACAACACCGTTGACTACTATGTGAATGTCGTACCATTCAGTAGCACGAAAGTTGCCATCATATGCTGATGTGGAGCGGTCTAATGCATACGACATCAAAACTATTGTTGATTTTACTACTTGTGAACTGAGCACTGATTTTGATTTAGTTTTTTTATGATCGGCCCAATTTTATATCTTTGGCTGACTAATAAAGAAAACAAATTTTATGAGAAATTCCGAAAGTTTGTAATTGATGCTAAGAGTACTTTCATTCACTATTCGGGTGTAGGATTGAATTATAATTTCACTGATAAATATACAGGGTTTCTTCCGATTATGGCCAACTCGGGCCACGTAGTTCTTGAGCAGGTATTCAACGTCACCCAGTATGTTCCTGTACGAATTTCTCATAACACTGCTGATCGACTGCTTATAATCAAGACTGATTATGGTAAGTAAATAGTCAATTCATTATTAAATTCGTATCCATCGATGACATGTACCACTGATAACTGTTATATAACTTTATTTCACTGTAGAAAAAAAGTTACATGATAGTTATGTTAAAATTAATCAAAAATTGATAAAAAAATCAGTAATATGCATATAAAACTTTTTCTATGAAATTTAAACCAAATCCCCTCATTCATGCCATTACTAATGTACTTTTAAACAATATCCTAGAGTTAGAGCTCATTTGGGCTATTTGTTCCTTTGGAATCTTACGGTCAGTGAATTATGGACTCCCTACTATACGTAGGTGTATTATAGAGGTATATAGAAGGTCTAAACCCATCAAAATAAAGGTAATTATGTCTAAGAATAGCAAACAAAATTTGGTTCATTTATATAAGTATTTATAAAATTTTAATGAAAATTTTTGATTTTGATTTCAAAGGGCGAAGGTGTTTTTATAGGGATAGCAAAGGCCAATCACTACGTAATCGAAGTGGCTCGATTTGATCAGGATGGTATAATCTCAAAATAAACGCGACGATGAAACAACAAGTAGATGCCTCCGTAGTGAGTCTTTACAATCCCGCTGGTGGTGGGTGTCTTATAGCGGTTGGAAGTTAAAATGCCCCGAACAACGGTACGGACTTGTATCACGTGTTGAAGGTCAGCGATAAGGGAGAATTCGCTGGAACTGTGCGAATCGAGCGATCCCCATCTTGCAAGGAAACTTCGGCTTTGAAGGTGTTCGAAGACGAGAGAAACGAGTACTGCTTGGCTATTGCGTGCAGCTTGAATCAAGGTCTGAGTGATTCGCGAGTGGAAAACCCGCAGTTCATAGACCTCGTAATCAAATGCTTCACCGATAACGACTTTACAATCACCAAACCGTTGGCTTGATCGTCTTTGGTCTTGTATTATGACAGGATATAACTGTACCTATGCAACAAACAGTTTCAATCATTTACACCTTAGTTCTCCAAATACTTCTAAACCAGTAATCCAGCTGATACCTCTGACCTTTTCATCTAAGGGTCAGAACAAATTTCAATCTCTTCTTACAACGAAGCAAAAATTTCCTCATCGCACACGACCAATCCTCGATATTTTTCCAGTGAACGAAATTCCCATATCCCATCATCAGCTATAAGCAGTAGTAGCCGCAGCATCATGTGAACCACCGCCACCACACTCTCATTCCGCACATCCCGTGCAATCCAAGAACAACAGCAGCAGCGGCAGCAACATCACCCACACCGCGGAGTGCATTGCAGCGATCGATTGCCCGGCGCATGAGTTACAAATTGCACCATAAACGTAAAAGCCGCCTCTCGTTTAATCGGCTCTCCTCCTCCGACACTCTCGCGTAACCCCATAACCGCGGCCGTCTCTAACCCACTTCTCGTCCTTGATTTCGCAACACTGCAGCCGAGCTTAGCGCACGACTCGAGCCACATCCCATTTTTCCGACTCTTCGAGAGAAACAATGCACGACACGAGAGTTTATATGCTAGCTAGCTATATTCTCAGCTCATGAGAGAGCCGATTTTTCGGATATTATACCGATTTGTGTATTTACGTGTACACACAAAGCTTTCTTGGAACGAGAACGACTCGAGAGCGTAATTGCACGTCGAATAATTGTTTTACGCTTTGATGCTAAGTAGTCGTTTATGCAAACTGCGTTTTTCCATTCCCCCGTTTCTTCTCCTCTGATACACGCAGAAGTACTGGAATGCGAGACGAGGCGATTAATGACAAATTTTATTGGCATTGTTATATGCCTACGGTAGCCTATGGTATAATTCAAAGTGACCTCAGCAGTCGTATAACGAGGGAAAACGCACCAGCTTACGCTTGTAATCCAACAGTTCGTATATCTCTCTTTCTCGATCCGTAAAATTTATACATCTTCGCGGCCGAGGGAACGAAGCCCTATACACCGCAGCGCCGTCTCCCGCACGATAATTCGAAATTATGCAAATAATGTCTCGGTAGCCGCCGGTAGAGCGGCGTATATTGATATGCATCTGGATCACGAGGAAAAATTCCCTCTCTTTCTCCCGTCAGAAAAAGGGCGGAATAATTATCGCGTGCGAACAATACTTACGCGCTTTCGCGCTGAGGTGTCGTGACCGCGCGATTTTTTCTCGACGCCGCCGCGCGTTTCGTCGGCTGATGAAAAACTCCTTTCGTATTTTCACCGCTCAATTACGAGAGAGGCAGTAGCGCTCGCGCGAGCGCGGGCCTTTATGTAACTCGAGCGCCGACTGCCGTGTGAGAAAGAGAGAAAGGACGCGAGAGACAGAGAGAGAAAGAGTTTCATAACCCGTGTGCGGTTGTGTCTAGCCGTCCAGGGTTACGATACTGCTGCTGCTGCTGCTGCTGCTGCTTTTTTGCGTCTTCTTTTCTTTGGCGAATTACTTCTTTTTTTTTCGAGAAACTTTTTTCGACACTGTATCTTTGTATAGTGTCGTTGTACGAGCGATGAACCGGTATAACTGTACATGTATAGAGAGGCGCGAGGAGAAGAAAAAGTCTTACACGGCGTCAATATTCATCAAAGATAACCCGGAGAGTGAGAGTCGAGACTCTCGATTTTTAATAGCCGAGCGAATCTTCTTCTTCCCGGCGAGTCAGGTGTCAGCATCGCAGGATTATACTTTGCGAAATCCTCTCGCCGCGGCGAATTTTATAATGGCGATGAATAAGCGAGTGCGCGATTAATATGATTAAAATTTCGATCCGCTGATCGGATTAAATGAGAGAAGTCGAACTTCCCGCGGGATCCTAACGGTATTTCGTACGCGTCACGTCTGGGATTAATCCAATTTTCGTCGAATGCTTATTCTTAGATGGAGAAAATGAAGTTAGTTTTTTTTTAGACTCATTATCGAGATCAAATACTAGATGAGTGGAAAAGAGCACAACTCGTAGAATCACCTTACAGACGAGCGTGAAATGATGAATTGGTTATGGATTACGATAAAGGCTAATTATTACGGTTCGATTTCACTCGATCTAATAAAGGCTACACTATCCCGTTCCACGAAGTGAGAGGCATAACCGATTTTCCGTTTTTAACGCGCGTGTGCCATTACATTCCTCTCTGGGCCATCGAATTAGAACTAATTCCTCCGACGATGATTTTTTCCCCGAACAGCAGTAAAAAGCGCGCGCAAATCTATACCAAAATTGCCGCTTGTACGTATATACATGCGCCTACTCTCGATTTCGTCAACGTTTCCAGCCGAAGAAAGCGACCGTAAAGCAAACGTCTCCGAAAGAGGCAAAAGAAAAAAAATAACAATTCCCAAAGTCACGCGCACGACAAGCGCGATTGATCGATTGTGCGAGTATAAGTGTGTGCGTATGTGTGTTCGGGTATACGCAGGAGTGCGGATGTGTATCGGCATTTCGTAACGGCGTTCTGGTTATGCTCACCGAGAGAGCAATTCGTGGGATTACTCTTTGCGATATAGAAATTGAGCGAACGCCGCGCGAGAGTGACTATTATTGGTGGATTGAGGTCGAGTGTGCGCCGGCGAAATTCTTTTTCTCTCGGGGCTATAGAGGAAAAATCCCGATGGTGCAATGCAGCACAACTACGTGTATGATTCGTCCGTATGACTGTGCGCGCGAGTGTGAGAGAATTGCGCCGAGCTGTATGGCTTTTGTGCGGAAAAATCGGGCCTTGATTGCGCCGAATGGGTTATCGGTTGCGCGAAGATGTGTGTGTGTAATATTCAACGTATACCGATTTCCAAGGAAGCGTTACTCCTCGAGAAAATCGGCTTCCCATTGAGAGATCGGTAAAAAATCGGCGAAAGTCGTCCCGTCTAAAAATAGCCTGGCATATCATCCCCGAAGAATCCGAATAATCGCTGCAGCAGCCCAACGACCGCAGAGAACGAAACGGAAAGCCAGCATCGAGTAATCGAGTCCAATCCGCTCTTCACCGCAACGACATACCACCAGACGCTTGTATGTTCCGCGAAAGAGGCTAGCCAACGACACTGGCTATTCCCCCGCGTGATTCAACGTCGCCGCACGTCCACTATACTCGAGATCCCCATTGACGCGTTTATTGCATCGATTCTTCCCGTCCGCGCGCGGATATGCAGCCAAGCGCTGTCCCTCTTTCTCTCCAACGGCTCTGACTAATGCCGGGAGGACGCTTGCGCGCAGCGACACGCGATTGTGCAAGGGATTCGCCGCCGCTCGGTCGCAAGGTCTCGGTTATATTGCGTGCGCGGAGCACGCAGGGACTGCTGACGAAAGGCTGATCGACGATTTATTTTTGCTGACGATCGCGTCGTTGAGCAAGGGAGGAAGCTGGCTTTTTTGCGCGCGATCGATCGCACGCGTAAGTCATGGCTTACCGATCTCGGAGTGCGTAGAGAAACGAGATCGGCGCGGCTACGCAATTTGTTTTTAGAAAGCGTAAGCGCGAAATTTGCATCTCTCGGTATAATCCTATCGCAGCCCAGGATCGTTCATTATAACTCAATCAGGCCGAACCGATGGCTTTGTTTACGAGACGACGACAACGATATATCGATTTCACCGCGGTGTACGTATAGAAGAGCCGATTTTCACTTGCGCAGAACACAGAGATAACGAGGCGACGATCCAATTAAAATTGCGAATTCGTAGTCGACGGAGAAATTCGATTTGAATTCGCGCTTTTTCGTCGCTTGTCTACAGGGTCATCTTTTCTCAGACCTATTTTCCCTTCTGCATGTGTAGCTATTGGCGCGAACGAGTATCGACGGCGCCGATCGCGATTATCCGCATGCGGATGTCGTACCAGGCCGTGGAAATGATTTTTGCTTCTGACCTTTTTGCGCGTCTGTGTTACGTGATACACTACTCAGATAATATAACCGAATTTCGAACGCGATCCAGTTCACGAGATTTGCCATTCGCACACGGCTTTGCGGAAGAAAAATCGGTGTACGTCTTTATGCAACCCATATACCACTAGTGTACCGAAGAATGATTAAATTAACCGTTGTATGACTTACGTCGATCGATCAGAAGCAATATGGTCATTATCCTCCATACCGATCATTAATCTCGCGACAAAAGTCAGCATTATGTGACGCGGAAGGAAACGCGATCGCGCATCCGCTCCTGCAAAAAAAATCACAATGCCGATTCAATCAGAAATCGACAGCTCATCTTCGTGCGCTGAGCGAAGAGCGATAATGTCCCAATTAGCGCGGGTGCGAAGAGTTTCTTTTTTATCCCTCTCTCTTGCGCGATTTCACTTTGAAAAATATCGAGCGCCGAAAGCGAGAAATAATTAATCCGTCGATTATAATATTTGGTTTATACAATCTAATTCGAAGGTATTAATTATTCAAAGTCTGAAAATGTAAAAGAACACGCGGCGCTTATAGTCTGTGTGTAAACTTTCAAATCCCGAGTCCAAATATATTTATAAAAATTCAATTAAAAATCCACCTGTTGAGAGAAACACAAGTCACACAACTCGCGGCGCATCCATCAAAACTCTACGACCCAGTTACCTCTTCCTACATAATAACATATAAACTCGGACAAGTCTAGCGATGCGGTAGGCAAAAGCAGGCGCCATAACGGAACGAGAAGACGTCGGAGCACGCGTAGCGAGCGTCATTAAAAGCGGCGTGGAATGCGACGGTTTTTCGCCGCGTGCCTCAGTCCGCACTTTGCGACACTGACCGCCAAGCGGATTTTCTTTTGTACTTACGAGCGAACGACAATGTAAATAGCGGAAGCCAGTTGCGTGAGTTCCACTTTTTCTCTCTGGAACGTGCGAGTATCGATTATTAAAAATTCTTGCTGCCTCTCGTGCGGAAAAATTAGTAGGGGAGCCTATCGACACTTTCTAAATGAATAAGCGCGCGAAATTCAAAATCGGCGAAATTTCAACCGATCCTGCACCTTGAGCTCCGGAGATCGACGCTCTCGATACTGCAGTCGCGCGGCGATTGCAGCGCCACCACACGTGTGTGCAGTACGCGAGAGAAGGACGGCGCCGCACACACGGAAAAAGGAGAGTGCGAGTATTATAGTTAGTTACGGCGCACGTATGTGTGCACTGTGCTCGACTTTCTTCGCAGGAACGCGCGACGACGTGCGTGCGATTTATACTTGCGTGCATGCGCGCAAGTTACTCGAGTAGCGAAATGAAATCGGCCGGTGCCGAGTTTTGAAACGTAGCGGCGCGAATTTCGAACCGATTTTTAGAGCGTGTATAGCTTTGGAAAATTTAACCGACCGGATATACTGTCCTTGCGAAATGGTATTTTTATATGGATGTGTGTTGAGGAGGAAATCGGGTGACGCTCGAACGTGATCAGCTCCACGCCGCGAGGAATACATTTGTTTTTCTGGGCCAAAGCTGGCGACATTGATTTTCAAAAGTTGCGCCGGTCGTGTCGGATATGGAAAGTTTACAGTCGCTATGTTTCTTCCTTATGAAAAAGTATAGAACGTTTTTAATGATACCTGGAGAACAAATTATTGCGTCAAATTGGTTAAAAGAAGACGTCCGTCACTCTAATTCGATCGATTTTTTTCATCGAACCTCCAGCGCTCGGGGCTATATAAAATAATACCACTACCAAAAATCGATTTTTCTCCGCCGAGATCATCTAATATGCGCAAGGTAAAAGTTACGTGGGCTACGCGTACTCTAACGCGCGCATCGCGCGCTCGGCTGTACGCATAATGCGCCATTCACCGGGCCATTTTTTCCCGAATATTCATAACGAAAAGTGAAAATCTGTAATTATCCGAAGCGAAAAATGGTTCGATCGTTGTCATATCGCTTTGCATAATTAACCCACCGACGACGACGACGAACATTTGCATACACACATCATACTCGTCCATAGTGCATAAATCCTTCCTCGCCACACACACAGACACACACATGCAGAGATAAATTCGTCTCCTCTTTTCGATCACGAAATCGAGTCGTGAATGAGGAAAGAGCGACGTGTATATAACCCACAGAGAGCCGAGAACGCAATGTGAGAGACAGCGCAGGATAGAGGAGAGTGGCAACGGAGGCCGCCGCCGCGTTTTTTTCCGATCCCGCGCACTCGCGAGCAAGCGAGCGAGCGAGAGAGAGGATCACGCCGAGAGACTTTCCCTTTTGGCTCAGCGCGGCTGTGTATGTGTGTATGTGTGTACACGCTCGTGAAGTCGGCTCTGTGCGCATACGCGCGTGTCGTTACACGGAAAAACGCGCGCGGAACCGATGTCGATATTTTGGAGTATCGGTAATCGGCTCGCTCCGATTTTTCGCCCGAATTTCTTATCTCAGACAGGTTTACGCTATATACAGATATGATATAGCGTTTAACGAGTTGTCGATACGACCGGAAAATAAATCGGCAGTAAACAGGCAATAATCGAATCGCGGCGCGCATGTATCCGCGGCTGTCTGCATTATACTTTCCCTTTTAAATCAAGTGCAACTAACCGAGACAGAATCGGAATCTTCGGGCTCTCGAAGAAAGAGAGCATCATCGCCGCAGACAAAGCGAGGAGGGAGCTGAGAAACAAACGAGAATAGGGTATTTAATTTACCGTAAATACGATCGCGGGACGGAAAAAATCGGCAAAGTCGTTACGATGCCCGTATCATACGACTATATGCTGTGTGCCTCGCAACCGCGAGTGTATAATGCGAAGATAGGCCGAGGGATCCGCGCTTTATGATTGCTCGTAAACCGAATATATTTTTCGCTCGTCTGCGAGAAATTACTCGATGATTTAGCGTCGGATGGAAAATCGGTAAAGCGTATCATCGATTTTTACGTATATCGAATAGACACAAAGTAGCACATATCCGAGCTTCAATTTCTCGGTCGGAAAAGAATACACCCATACGTGCAGCGTAAGAAGAGGAGAAAACGAGAGACGGCCACTCCTCGCTGCATTTTCACCACGGGGCGCAAGCGCATAACGACTGCTCCACATTGCACGCGTGCATGCATGCACGTATGGCCTTATCTCGGCGGCGATATCGAAAAATAGGCGAGGTCCCGCTTACTCGCGCGCCGCCGAGGCGAAAGGAAGGTCGTCTCGTTCTCCCTCCCCCCCCCCCCCCTGATTGCTCACGCCTGTGATGTATATTATATTCTCGGCGATTTTCGGTCAGGTCGACCGGTGTGTACGTATGGGATGCTTCTTTTTCACGATCTTACTTTTTCGATAATTTCGTCCGGACTTGCGCAATATCGAGAGATGTGACTCGCCGGCGACATTGAAAGAGTTTTTTTCCGGAGGAATGAGAAAGCGAATCGTTATTTGTCCGGAATTTTAACGAATAATAAAATATATTTTAACGAGTGAAATTACGTCACGGAGATGAAATTCCCACGTCCTAGTTCTTTCTCGCGACGACGTCTGCCAATTTGCAAAAAGCCTAATTCAATAATGCACAATAAAGAGCTGCGGATACACCTCATCGCGTTTCTTTGTGCATCGTTGGGTAATAAGCGTCATAGCACAGAGAGCAGCGGAGAAATTGATCCCAAGCGATAAGCCGTCTGACTACCAGTTTTTCTGGCCTCCATCGCGCGCGCAGATATATGTGTTTGCTTTTCTTTTACAAGCTAGCCGGTAAAATCTATTAATGCCAGATCGGCGAATTTATCGCTCCAGCGTTGTTCCCATCCCACACCTCGTATTCACAGTAGTACAGTGTATATAATATTCCAATTCGAGAGCGTTTCCTTGATACAGCTTATATACAGGGGAAAAGAAATGTAACAAGTCATCCGAAAGCGAGAGTCTTTTTCCGCTTGGAAAAATTTCGAGTGTGAGAGACAGAGACCGGCGGTGGAATGATGATTCGCGATTGATATAAATGCCCCATTGTCATGATAATGGCTCTTCTTTTTCTCGTGTACGCATATACGAGAGTGTGATTGATAGAGATTTTATGGAGGCGACGCGAGCGCATAAATTTGAATCGAACTGCGTACGGTGTTTTTCGTGCGCTACGCGCGAAACGATGATAATTAATTGTGAATAGTAGGCGAGAAAGTGATTCGATCCGTGAGCTGTATTTGCATAAAACAGAACAGCGGAGAGTGTGTTATATATAAAGGAGGAGCTGAGAGCTCGGGACGAATTTCACCTAATTCACGCTGCAATCGCGCTTTTGTTTTAAAACGACAGAGTCATCCTGATAAATTGGACGGTTAAGGTTTGGGCTGAATTAATTCGAGCTTTTTGGTGGCCCCCTCGAGTGATGGCTTTTGTTTTAGCACTGCTTGATAAATAATTATTGTTTTTGCTGATTACGTGAGGTAGGCTTGAGTTTCGACGCACTTGAATAATTTTGATAGGTTATTGATAGAAAAAAAATTGTCGCAGTGAAATCATAGTAATGCAAATACCTTTACAAATAAAGAAATCCATAATTTTGTGATAGTATAAAAGCGAATCAAGCAGCATTAGTAAGCAGTCGGAAACCTGAAATCCAGAAAATTGTTCAAAAATAACCACACAGTTCTGCGAAATAGACCAGCTAAACAACTCGTGCAAGATCGGAAAAAAAATCAGCACAACCCCGAGGGTAGCGAACCCACGTCATCGTCGCACACACGTCAGCGATGACGACGTCGCTTTTCGTGCAGATATCCACTCACACACACACATTCGCTCCCAGAATTTCCCTGAAACCGCTGGCTTTCACTTCGCTAAGAATGCGAAGGCTGTTTGTTGCTGCACACGGCTACACCTTCACGCTGCACTATATATGTATATATACATACACCAGCTCTTTAATTTTCGCTGCTACCGCTTGACTTATCAAAGTGTATACGCGACCGAATTCGATCATGGATGTACTCGTTAATTAAGAATAGGAGAAAAATTGCAGCTCATTGTGTCTTATGTGCGCAGGGATCTCTCTCTCGGGAGAGACGAAACGACGCCGGCTCTAACGAGACAAATTGAGGCTGGTAGCGCGAGGGGAAAAGGCTTCTCCTAAAATTGATAAGATAGCATCGACGACGTTACTTTATTCGCTTCGCCGCGAGTAATTACGCCGCTTGCGTAACGTGTAAATATACTTACTCGAAACAGCTGTTTTCTTTCGTTGCATAATTAGACGGCTATGTTTATACACACAAACACACTTACGCTAACTCGCGCATTTCTGGCTATTATTCTTTTTTCGCCGCGGATTTTTCGTATATCCCCTAATTGGCATATGAATATTTCGCAATAAAATTTCTCTCGACGCTCTCGGCTCTCTAACGATTCTTTTCTCACGATCTCGACCCAAGCGCACCTAATTAGACGGACACACATCACGTCCGACCGGACACACAGCGTTGAGGTCGATCGTTGAACTCAGGACGGTCGAAGCTTCGCGCAATACAGTTAATAATCAAACACTGCAGCGGTAACGGTCGATTGATTAGACGAGTATAAATCGCGATGTGATTAGAAAGTCGTGGGGTGTGTAAGGGGTTACGCAAGCCGAAAAGCTACTTGGGAAGTTCTCACAGGCTTTTTTTCGGGGCGAGGGATATTGAGCAACGCCCGCGGAGAGGATTTATCGAATTTTTGAGTTCGCGAGGTGCGTAAATCTTCGCGGCTAATAGATCTTGTCCGTAAAGGCTGAATTGCACCGGTCGATAAACATCTTGACTACTGCTGATGCTGCTCTGCTGGTATACTATATAGATGAGTTTTTCATCGGTCGTAAAATAACGTACTCGTTTCCAATTGAATACGAAATAAACGCGAGAGAGTTAATAAACGCGTGAATCTTTGTATCGTCGAATTTTTAAAACTAATAACGCAAGCGTTTTGAGTTATGACTCGCTGATAGTTTTGTAATTATGTATAATGTCCATATAAGTGGTCTCCGGTTGAAAAAGAGGTAATGAGTGGGTCGGCTCATCTCCTAAACAAATTTCGTTAATATGAAATTGCCGTGCATCGCGTGTAAAAAAAGGAATATTAGTGAACGCACTCGATTGGTACTTTCTAATATCCCACACATCGCCAGTGTCAAGTGACACGATATAAACCCATCTGATTAACCGTCTTCATCTACTTCGGAATTATTTTTCCTTCAATCATGCCCGACGAAAAAAAAATCAGCTCGAAGGCCGTGCGGCATTCACTCTCGTCGGCGAGTTGAACGCCAGCAGCGTAGGTGCGCTCGAAATCCCTACTCCCTCCCCGTATAGTGTCTTTCGCTGCGAAAAGGCCTATTACGATCGGCGATACGTCGTGGCGGCGGCGGCATTGTGTCTACGCGCCACCCACGAATTTCCCTCCTTTCTCCGCTGCCGCCACAAGATTTGCGCAATGTGACGCGCGAAAAAGGTGCGACGACGATGAGCGACGAAGAAAATTCTTGTATATCGACAATTGCGATGAGCGGTGTGGTGATGAGTAAGGCTGCTGGGTAGCTTTGGATTTTCGGGGAGCTATGCTGGTCAAATTTTAACGAGAAGTTGGCCAATTTATAGTTAAGGTGTCTTTCAGGTTCTGACATAAAGATCCGATAAGATTTTTGTGCATCGAATTTGCTTCATTTGTTGCATAATTATTATTGATGTGATGCTGACCATAAATTAGCTAGATCATGGTTAGTGTTTTTTGAAAGGTTTACTAACGATAAATTGGCTAACTTATGGTCAAGATTCCACCGTAGATTGTTTCGTAAGTTGTGATGCAAATTTGAAAAAAAATTGTACAAAAACTTGGTTCATCATCGATGCCATCGTTCAGATCTACTGAAACATGTCGATTTTGCGTAACTCGATGTTAATCCGCGAGAGACACTTTAATGCATAAATTATTTCATACGCGTGTATAGTCAGGAAGTAGAATAAAATTATTACTCAACACGTTATCTCTAGTCATGAATAAATACGCCGAAGTCGATAACTGCGAACTAGGCTACTTTTCATCCATCGCAGCTTTACAGGATAAAATTCGAAACGCGCGCTAGCGAACATTCAAAACTCGTTAAACTATTGCTCGTGAAAGTTATATTCCAGGCTGTAACTTGGAACAATCCTTTACGCAACGGATTTCCTCAATCAAAATCGCCGCCAGGAAATTTCGAACCGATATATTCGAAAAATTCATGCGGTCCTCCCGCCCAAGCGCAAAGAAGCGATTACGAGCCCTAATTAAAACGGGATTAAAATAATCAATCAAGGCGCGTAATTCGAGAGAATCCGGATTTTTGCAATGTAAGAAATCGCCTCTAATAACCTCACACGAATTTCGCAACTGTTCGTAAAATCTTACGCAACCGAGAGAGAGACGCGAAATCCTCTCGCGCGGATCGCGCGGAAAATCGATCGGGAAACAGGTTTGCCGATTTCGCCATCTTGTTAATTTTTCCGCAGGAATTTTTCAGCTTAAAAATCTCCTCCGAGAAAGTCGTCTGCGCCGACTAGGCGAAAAAAAGAGGAGAAGAGAGAGAGAGAGAGAGAGAGAGAGAGAGAGAGAGAAAACTGGTTTAGAGCATTATTTCCATATTAATGGATATAACCCAGTAGTTTTGGTCTCCGCGTAAAAGGAGCCAGAGATGTGGGATTCTTTCTTCCTGATACGGAGAATAACTGTACATTTTCTGTCCGTGGATCATTTTTGCCGACTCTCCGACACGCTCTCTTGCGTGCTGCGCGACGGAGCTAGGGACAAAAAATTAAACCGCCGACTTATATTTCAAATAATTTATCGACGTATATTATACATATTTTTTTGCAAATCAACGCACACGCAATCCTCCGATTAATGCACGAAGATGAAATAAAGAAAAATTTCTACATAAATCCGAGTCCGGCTGATTAACCGAGTAACCCACAGAGGAATGCGCAGCTCCTCTCTGATTATAGCCGTGTGTATCCCTCTCCTTTTTCTCTATAAGCTTGGACTCGTCTCGCCGCGTGTACTTACACGCGTACCCGGCGTGTAGTCGCCTTTCTCTCGATCGATCTCTCGTCAAAGCTTTTTTTCGCGCGATGCAGTGTGTGTAAGCGGCCGACTCGGTAATAGAGTTATGTACGCTGTCTAGTCGTCCTATCAGCATGTGCACACCGGCTATCTTTCGCGCGATATCAAAAATTAGCTTTTTCGTCGTTGTTTTTGACAAAAATAAAATTAAAAAATAATTGACACTAGCAATCCCCCCGAGTGAGAGGGACACGCGGTGGGCGTGAAATCAGCGGGCATTCAAGATTCCAATTATCATTCTCGTCGCCTCTCGCGCCTAGATAAAGGGCCCTCGCCGACGCGACCGAAGCTATTGATCATAATGAAGGTACACAGGCCGATGCGGTCGCGCGAAATATTAACTCGCGCCGCACGTCGAGCTCGTATAATGTATGCTAACGCACAAGTAAAAAATCTCATGCCGTCAGGCTGATCCAGTACAGTCCGATCAGCTTCGCGAACGAGAGAATTAAAACGATTTCTAATGCTTCGTCTAACCCTCGAGGTATAGGCTCAGCAGAACTGCTCGTCGTATTTCCCTACTGTCCATACAGCTATGTGTGTTTTTGACAAAGGTGTATTGTGGGGAGAGAATAAATGCGTTATACACGCGAGGCTAATACGCGGCATAATGAAGCGCGGCCGACACTTGCGTCACGTGATTCGTCATGCGAGTGAAGAGACAGACGCGTGCGGATGTCCGTCTGCTGCTGAGAGATCATGTCGCGTAAAAGAGAGAGAGAAGTAAGTAGTTAAGGCTTGTTGGTTTTACACGTTTTTATGGGAGAGCTTGCAGGTGTAGGTATAGAACTTTGTGCTTTTATGCGTGTTTGCTTCTAGTTTGTTTTTATTGTTGATACTGTAGAATTCAGTTGAAGTTTTGTACCCGAATGGAAGAATTTTCGAACGATCTGCTTTGGCAACAGAACACATTCTTATCTTGAAGTATAAGATTTTTATTGATAAAATTTAGTAAATAAACGCATTAAAATTTTTTATTGCTCAAATCAAAAGCCAAATGCACACACTGCATCCTTGTGATAGTTCTCGGTTCACCACCGCGCTGCATTCCGCAATTAAAAGAGCCCGTCTCGAAAATCCCGCAACAAAAGAAAATCCTTTAAAAATCGACACTCCAGCAATTCTCACGATACTGATGCACCGCACCGAGCGGTCGCTAATGAAAAAAGAAGAAAAACCTCCCGCAACACTCTTCTTCTCTCGGCGCGCACATCTACTTGCGCCAAACGCCCGGAGAATTCAATTAAAAACGAAGAGCGCGAATCCGACAGGCGCGCCAAACTCCTCTCTCTCTCTCTCTCCTCCTCCATAGCGTACCTCCCCAGAGAGTAAATACCGCGAGAGTTATACGGTCACGGCGGCTCGCATTGTGCAAGACTCCTCTCTCTCTCTCTCTCTCTCTCTCTCTCTCTCTCTCTCTCTCTCTCTCTCTCTCTCGGCAAAAAGATACCGCGAGCCTACGCGCGGCTAAAAATTCGTACGCCAGCTGTCACGGCGAAAAATTTTCGTTGTCGCGCGCAGAGAGAGAGAAAGAAAGAGAATGATTTATTCGAAGCGTCATGCAGCGGAGGAGGAGCGGAAAAATCGATTGCGATGCAATTTGCTGTGCCTTGGGTGTGTGTGTGTGTGTGTTTGGTGACACGGACGAAGGGATCGATGGCTTGATTTTTCCGTAAGCGATGATGAACGCGCGCACGCGCGCTGGCGGCGATTAACGGCCGGTAGACCAAGGTAGAAAGTGAAATTCGTTGCCCGAACTCCAAAATTTTAGAAAGTGAGAGCGCGACGTTCGTACTCCTGCTTCTTCTTCTTCGAGAGGAAAAAACTTGAGGACAGTCGACTCGTCTCCTATTCTCTTCGAATGAATCAGACGATAAATCCAGCTTAATTGTCACCGTCAGCGTCGTAAAGTTTACTTCTCTCCAAGTGAAATGAAGTCGCGAGACGCATCGGGAGCTTATGTTTATTTCATCCCGCGCACGACCGACCCGATCCAGGGGTTCTCCATTTCGTACACATCCTGCACTCGATATTATCCTCAGCCTCGTGTCTCTCTCTTCCGAACTTTCTCGACGTAAGAGTTTCATAACGATCGATCGGTGAAGAAGAAGGAAAAAACCGATCGGCAAGTCGCGCGCACTTCCCCCGGAACTTTCCCCGCGAAAAAAATATAGATATACACGCGGCTGACAATAAATCGACGCACCTGTCGCTCCTTCGTTGTATTCTCTGCCGTACCAAAAAGCAGCAGCGGCGACGGCGGCGAGACAGCGTAGTGTACACGAGAGGCAGGTACAATGAGTATCACGAACTGCACAAAATATACATCTACAACAACTCAACAGGTCTCAACACAACTGGTCCATAACGGCGGCTTCCTCACTGTCATCTGACTCTGGCACTCGTCGACGCACCGACGATTATCACCGATTTTCTTCAGCGATATCACTCGTATACGTGAGACAATCCGAACTTCACAGTGTACGTCCGTGCGTGTCTGCGTATCCCAGTCAAGAGCGAACAAAACTAAAAAATCGGCAAGCGATCGGTACACGAGCAGCAACTCGAGCGCGCGGCGAAAGAGAGTAAGAGTGAAAGAAGAGGAAGAAGAAGAAGAAGACGGGAGCTATACGGTCGGGCAGCTCCGCGGCTCGCTGCGGCTGGAGGCGAACTGAGGAGTCGAGATCGAGTCGCTGCTTCGGCTCAGGAGACACACCGAGAGAGAGAGAGAGAGAGAGAGAGAGAGAGAGAGAGAGAGAGAGAGAGAGAGAGAGAGAGAGAGTACGTATGTGTGCGTCGAGTGGAAGGGAGAGAGAGTTGGAGAACAGCCTTGTAACTCTCTCGCGCGGCGTTCGCCAAGATGGTGAACGTGAGTGCACACGAACGCGCTGGCGCATGCGCGTTACCGGCTGCGCGGGTGGCTGGGAGTAGGATAATGATATATGGGACAGCAGTGTTTTTGGGGGTCGATTGCCGATTTTTTTTTAAAGGAGGAAGTCAACCGCGCGAAAGGATTGACGTCAGTGCGAGCGATCTGATAATTTTAAGGTTGAGTGCACTTGTAGTTCGTATACAGTAATGAGAAGTAGAAAAAGGAAGTGTTGGTAAGACGCGGCGGGCTCATCCAGGGTCCGAATAAGTATGACGTATCGATTGCAAAGTAGCTAAACACGGCATAAATCAAGCGCCGGCCTTAATTGCGAACGATCAAAAAGTCTCCCCCAGCTTATTATGTCAGCCGCGCATGAAATATACTCTCCGTGTAATTGAGGGCGAAAAAAAATGATAACGCGCCCAAACAAAAGCACCGAGTCGTCTGTTCCCTCGAATGTAAGCTGAGGAGGAGGAGAAGCTGCGAAAAAAGGAACTAGAAAGTGTATAAAAGCAAACGAAAGAGAGACGGCATCCGATCGAAGATAGAGAGAGAGAGAGAGAAGGAAAAAGGATCAAGGGGCCGAAGGAGGAGAGGAATCGAAAAGCAAAGAGAAGACGCAGCGGCGGCGGCACACGAGGAGACCGAGAGTTGGCAAAGAGAGAAAACCGAGGAGGTGGACCGGCCACTGACACTGCGCAGCTATACGGCCCTCGGGAACTCTTGCGTTTCGGCAGCTCGACTCTCTCCGACGCACGTGCGGCTCTAGTAACGGATATAGGCGAGAAATTTTCGCTCAAATCGAGGCTTTCAAGGAAGAAAAAACCACAGCGCAATTCAGGCTCACTAATTGAGCGTCCACGCGCCGAGCTGATATACCCTGACGCCTCGAAAATAGCCGGTTGCGCATCGCTCTCGCCTGTAATAAAATCGGCCGAGGTTAATGCCGCCACCGCCGGATTTGCATTATGCAATCCACGTCAAAAGTCGCTTTATCAAAGCGCTGATGGAGAGGACGAGAGAAGGAGGAGGATGATTTACCGGTGAACCGTGTCGGGATTTCCTCCAGGATTTTCGATTCGCTCGGTTTGGAATTCCTCAGAGGAGGTTCCGAGTGTGAGTGATGTGTTTTATATAGATGGGAGAGAATTTGAATGCTTGGAATCGCATTGTGATTGTAAAATTAGCCGGGAAATCGTTATTTAAGGTGGAGCTCTGGTGTTTTTTTGGAAAACTTTTTTATTTTACCGATTTTTACCGAGCAGAGCATGATAAATAATTTTGAGCACTTTAGAGTGTAAAATGTCACCAACCTGTATTAATTTTTAATGAAGATAAGCAAATTGGAATCAAAATAAAATTGCAATAACGAATTGTACGTTTTAAATGCTTAGAAACTTATGGAATCGATCGACAGCGAAAAGTAAAAAATCGGTTTCTTTGTCATCCGGAATAAGGCAGTTAATTTCGAATCTAAAAATATACTATGATTCAAACGAGCATACATAGTTGTTATCAGGTATTAGTTGAATAATTGCTACGAGGATAACAAGCTGATTACACTATGTAATTGTTTTCTAATACACCGACCATCAATCGCCTTGTACATAATACAACAATTAATCCTCCACCACCTTATAATTAGCGATTCCATTCTCCGTTGCAAGCAAACCGGCTCAGCTCACCACAATTGATTCAAGAACATCATCTTCCACCAAACATATCACACCAACATAATCCAACAGCCTCGTAATATCAACACGTTCGAAGACACCGAACAAAATTGAATAACTTCATTCCCAGACTATAGATCCGCATAGCCTCACGCGCATCGCGGATCGCAGAGGCTCATCTAAATAAACAGCTGATCTCATATAACAGAATTTCGCTATTCTCCTCGCGTACACGTATAGAGCGAAGAATCTATGCATGCGCGGCGCATATAGAAAGACGAGCTCGCTGCTGCATCTCCGCGGCGGAAAAATAAGACCGTCACCTTTCCCCGCTCTCGAGCTCTCGCATAATACCCTTCCCTTCCAACATCCCTTTCGCGTTCGCTAGCCGTGTAGCCGCGCGCAACAAGCATTTCGACTGCGAACGCTATAAGTATAGCTGCGATCAAGTTTGATCTACTGCGGGAGTGATTTTGAGAACGTTTATTTACGCTTCTTCGATTAATCTCCTGAAATTTCGTCATTCCGCGCGTTTTCTTTATCCGCAAAGATATTTTCGAAAAGCAGTATACAAACTGTACTCGATATCCGATCAAAATAGCGAAACCCACACACGTACTACGAAAAAGAAAAAAAAAGAAAGAAAACGTTCAAACAAAGCTCACCGACGTGGAAACAGCCGTAGTGTGCTAAGCGTAGGAGAGCGGGCGCGCGAATATAAAGGAGGCTCGCGTATGCCAATTATTTAGTGCGCTGGGTCGCGTCCTTTCACTATCTTATGCACCGACCTCCTTGCACCCCTCCACCTCGTGTTTACGGATCGCAAGCGCAACAACGCGTACAGCAATAGGCATATATAATATACCTGTATATACGTGTGGGTATATATTCATGTAGGTGCACGGGAGTAGCGCATCATCGATTGCGAGCGGCTTTCTGATATAAGCGCCGTGTGTGCGCAGGAGGAGAAGGATTATGGAAAATTATTGCTCAGCGATCGTTCCTCGAGCCGTGTGCTTTAGTTTCATATCGAATGCACGCTCGGATTCGTTACGCGACATTTACTGGTTTGGATGTTTTCTTTTGTTGCAAATGCATAAATAGCAAGTTTTATACCAGAGTTAGTTTACGAGTTTATGCGAATTCGACTGAAATGATAATAAAAAGAGTAATTCTTACAATCACGCCCGACCGAATCATCACAAAACTGCGACGATAATCCATTAGTCATGTCGCGCCTCATCTCCACTACGCTCAACGCCTTGATTCTCGTTCTTTGCCCCCCACTCGGAGCTTATTTGCGACCTGCGCTCGGCCCAATTTCCGAAAGAACATCGCGTATAGCTTCTTTTTTTCTCAGTCTTGAGCTTGACACGCTTTCGGAATATTTATGAACTCGGAGCGCGAGTGAAGTTTTCCCGCCTTTTTTTCTTTTTTAGATTTTGACCATGTTTTCGAATGTCGAATTTAAAAATATTTTTCTCTTTTTCAAATCAAGGCTTTTCTTTCTAAAGTCATCCTTTAATTCATTTTGTTGATTACAGGAAATAATATTAATAGATCGATAATTTAGTTCGGAGGATAGAACACGTGTCCGACTAAAAAAAAAACATTCTATCTTCCAGACAAAGCCCTCTCTCGGTTCCGAACTGAAATCAATCATCCGATCTCCTCACCGCGTGGAACACGATGATTTACACACAAAACCGCGACGCTGCGGTACACCCGCATAGAGAGACGACATCGTTGCGCCGTGTAATTTTCCCGCGTTTTTTTTTTCATTCTGCAACACACCGTACTACCTCGATCGACGTGTGGCAAGTGCAACTTCGGGATCGACCGAATTCCTTTGCTTTCGACAGAAACCAGAGGCTGACCCATGGCTCTCTCGCCATTGTTTCGACAGAGCTTATGGCTGAAAGATGGATGGGCTCGTCGATGTTATTACGGCAATGCAACGTGTCGAAAATTCTTTTTCAGCTTTTTACGGCTATACGAGCTTTCGATTAATACATCGAAAGCGTTGAAATTCATTCTTCGCTTCGCGAGCCAGAGAAAAAGGGAGTAACGAGGATAAAACGTGCGTCTCGAAATTCTAATTTGATTCTCTCGCACCTACATACCCTCGATCTAGCATAACGAGTCCCTCTCTCTCTCTCTCTCTCTCTCTTTCTCTCTCTCTCTCTCTCTCTCTCTCTCTCTCTCTCTCTCTCTCTCTCTCTCTCTCTCTCTGACACCGAAACATTGCAAAATGCCCGTCCGAAAATAGCCAAGCGCAATAAATAAACCAGTCCCCTCCCCTCCGCTTCCAAAGCCTCACCTAATATAGCTCGACTTCCGCATGAGCATATCCCATAAGCCTGTCGGTACATACCCGACAATCGTCGAACGACAAAAGAAGCTCTCGGGCAAAAAAGCTCGTATACGCGCCGCGTACTTCGTTCCAGCGTCTGCGTGTAGTAGTGACCAGGAGAGCACACACCTATATATTTATAGCCGGGCCACGAATATACTGGCCCTCGGCCAACGGTCTGCGCGGCTACCGCGAGAGGAGCGACCGAAATCTTCGCTCAGTACAACGGCGGCGACGAGCTCGCGAGCACTGTAGTCTGGAGAACGATGGAGATCGTGACCTACAGGCGCAAGTGGTGGTGCCGCAGGGACGTCGACTCGATATAACCCGCCGAGTGCGTTAAATTTTTTTTTCACAATTAAAATCATCATAGTTGAGGTGCAACCAAAAAAAAAATTAATCGAATCGGCGAAGATAGAGACAATTGTACTGAGAGATCAGCCCGGCAGCTCGCGGGATAAATTTAATCCAAGCGGTGTCGATCGGACTGGCTCTGCATTTGGGTTAGCGACCGATCTGAGAGAGACGAAGAGAAAAAGTGATTGCGTAAGACTCGCGCGCCGTTTTCCGCCGGGAAATCGGGTCGAGGTAGTGCGTCGGTCTTGTGAGAAATGGAGGTGTAGTGTTGTACGTACGTACGTGCGTGTTAGTACAGTGATGTTGTAGTGCCTACGGTGTAATAGAGACGTATGCTCGACTGAGTCGAGGTATGGAGGGTTGTCTTGTCGTGCAGGGGAGAGGCTTTGCGAAAGGACTGGACTGATGAAGAAGATGCATCACTTGTATCCGACCTCCACGGGGGACCCTTTGTGTCCCCTGGGATTCCATCCGCAGGTGCGGTGGCCCACGAGGTGCAAGAGGTGCTTTAGGTGAGCCGATTTTTCTTTGTTGTTCGATGGTGAACGTTTCGCGTGAAGTTAAAAGAACCGCTTCGTTTGGAACCTATTCTCGGTGTGTACATGAATAGCGCCGCCGAAGGTCCGAACCGTAAAGTATAAATAATACGCCGAAATTTACGGACTACAACAAAAGCTCGCTGGCAGACTCCGGCTTTGAAGCGTCGCTTTTTAGGGCTCGTTATAACGACTCGCGAGCAATTAGTGTCTATGCGAAGCACTTTTATTCTCAAAATATCTCAATAAAAATCTCCACCGCGAGCTTTTTATAGAAACAATCAAAAGGTTGTGAGCATAAGCCGTATGTAAAGCATGCCATCGGGGCACTCGCGACATGTGTTTTGAAATATTTATGCCGCGCGTGCCAATCGTTACGTATAAGCGTTGTGTTCGTTCGAAGGAAATACTCGAGCCTAAAAGGCCTAACGCTGAATTCGATTCGCGCGCGAATTTTGGTTAAAATAGATATGGAAATATCAACGTTACATCGTATTATTCAATGAGGCTTACTTAAGCGCCGAAAATTTAATTGCGCAATAATAGCTTTTATCTGCCTCCGTTCGTATTATCTTTGAAAATCGCTCTATATAGGAGAAGAGAATATCTCGGAAAGACAATTTTGGCTTCGCAGGAAAGCAAACAGATTCGACGCTACTTAGTTCAGTGACGTCTTTCGCTTACTTTCATCCGCTCTGGTGCAGCAGGAAGTCGTCGGTGACATTGTGCGAATTTTATTTTTCGCGTCGACGCATATAGCTCTGCATTACGTTCATTAAACGCGTGTAAAACAGCGAGTTTCAGAGAGGATAGAAATAAGACTCGGTATGTTCGTTTATTCGGGAGCCACTTCCTCGACTCCTGTACTATTTATTTTCTAGGCTCGAATAGATACTTTTGGGTAAACGTTTGCTTAACATTCCTTGGCGGATTTCATCCACGACTGTGGCCTATTTATACTTTACGACCGGTACTAGTTCCTGGAGCTAAAATTGAACGAGTCAGCCCTGAAAGAGGCTTATCAAATCGAAGACCGCGCTCGATACGAAACTTTTATTCGCCCAATCGAAAAGCTCGCGTGCGTCTGACCACACTCGTTTTATATCTACTTCGAGTTCGCTATACATCGCTCTCTAATCGGCCCTATTATCGACAAATCCTCCTCTTATCGTCCAACACGAGCTGCAGCCGAGTAAAAATCTTCGAGTCTATATTTACAATCCTCCGTGCGAATTAATCTCGACGATAGACACAGCTCGGAGCCGATAACCAGCTGGAGCTTGGAAGTCAGTCGCGTGAATGAAGCTATTGGGAAGTATAGTCGCGCCCACGCGCGAGCCCACGTGCGTAAGTATACAGCCGACTATTTTCGGCGCGGCCGTATACGCGCGAAGGAAGAGGTGGCCGCCGAGATAACAGGGCTCTCGAGGTGAGAAAAACAGCGCGCGGCTCGATTATAATCCGGAGGAAAAGATGTGGCGCAAGTTCAAGGTCGGAATCGCGTTGCTGGCTGATATTGGGATTTCGATAGATTTCAAAAGTTCTTTTTTCGCTTACGGCGTTTGCTCGGTTCTCTGGGATTAAAATTTGAAAATTGCAGAGATTACAAAGATCACAAGGATCATGGAGGAAAGAAGACCACAAAGGACACCACGGCTTCGTCTCCAAGTCTCTCGATATGGGAACCGACGAACGGGCGGTAATGATATTTGCAATTACGGTACATTTGATGATAGAAAACTGTAAACATCACTGAGTTCGATCAACCACATAGCAGGTCATCGGTCGACAACGGCGAGAGCAAGCGCAGCTGGGCGTCGACCTCGAACCTGGCCAAGGATGACCCCACGTCAACCTCCAACAGCTTTCACAAGGTCGAAAGCTCGATCGGCTGGAGCTCGGCCATGGACCTGAGCAGCGTCAGCCTCAGCGACCTAAAGGCCTCCAGTGCCGAACCCATGTCCACCAGCGTCACCGTCAAGCCGCCCAGACCGAAGACCTACGCCGGATCAACCTCGGACAGCTTCAACTTCAGGAGGTACTCCGTTGACGAGAGCATCACCGACCGTGAGAAGAACGCGATGAATCATTCGACCAGCAGCACGACGACGAGTCAACCACCCCAGCACAAGCTGCAGATAAAGGGGGTCATCGACAAGTCAAACGGCACCACTTCCGACAACGACGCTGAGTTTATCATTCAGGTAAAGGAGTCGTGGAGCTGGAGGGGCTGTTGATGTTGATGTATTACTATTACTATATGGTCATCGTTATTGTGTTGGTGATATACATTGCAACTTATTTTTTGATAATTTTTTCCTGTGTATACAATCAGTTTGTGTGCCAGTTGTCGCTTTGTCCTTGGAGATTTTATTTATATATTGTATCTGTACACTCATTGCTATTGCGATGGCTGAACATCGTAGTTGACTAATTCAATGTTGAATCTCGATCGAATATTACTATTCCATTGGTCATTTCATAAGTGTAAAACGTATACTGATTCTGCTTGGATCACAAATTATTTCTATGACATATTATATACGAAACTAATGGTTATACGTTTCGTCGACACATTTCAACGCACCTCGAAAACTCACGACCAAATCACATTTTCCTGATATTTAAAATTTTTAATACTATAGACATGTTTTTGAATACGATATTTCACATACATGTGCCAGACGAAAATAAGTTGTAATTGTACACGAAGTCGAGAAATCTTTATATATCTTTTTTTCTCTATTGTCCTGTGTATTAACCTTATTAATATTTTCTATTTTCCTGTCGTCATTCACATTATAATCGACAATGAAGGTAAGGAAATCGCGAATCATCGAGCGAAACGGAGCGAAAACCGACTGGTCCGAAAAAGAAAAGGCTGGAAAGGCCGAAAAAGTAATTTTGACTTTCTGTCTGCAACTAAAGATTCACCTTTTTCTATTAAAGAGGATGTTCCCGTCACCTCTGTGATACCACCGAACAAGCCGAAAGTTACACAATATTCAACGAACACAAATCGAATTTTAGAGGAAAATTGTTCGGTGGTACGATTTCCCAGTAGAGTAGCACACCAACCAGACAACCAGTAGTTAAAACCGCGTCACATCCAAATAGGACGAGTGCATGTGACGAGTTAGTCCCAGCAAGTGATTGCAACATCCTCTTGGGCTCGGGCCGCGAAGCCAGAAAATTAACCTGTCGATTCGATTGTAGCAAGAGGTAGAGAAACTCAGGACGCAACTGAGCGACATGAGAGCCAGGTGCGAAAGGGTCGAGAAGGAGAAGGCCGACATCCTGCTTCGGCGGATCGGCACCATAGACTCGTCGAAGCCCAGCACCGACGTGCTGAAGCTTCAGAAGACCGTCAAGGACCTGCAGGTCAAGAACGACGGTACGAAATTTAAGTTAAATTTAAAAAATAAAAGAAATCACACGATAAAGACGTCGAGATCATTGAAACGTCCCTCATAAAAGCAACCCATAACTCGGGCCAAAAATACCCCATAAATCCCTTAACTTACAACATTCCCGCAAAACAAAGTCTCTGGAAACAAAAGCCGTCGCGGCCCGCACGACAATTAGCCCAGTTCAATAGCCAATGATTTAACCCGCCTTAAATCTGTCCTCTGCCCACCAACAACAACGACAACAACAGCTCTGACGGAGGAGCGCTCGAGTCTGGCCACGAAGATAAAGAGCCTGGAGAAAGAGCTGAACCTGAAAACCCACAAGAGCGAACGCGAGCGCGCCAACGAGGAGTTGCGCTCGAAGCTCAAGGCCGCGGAGACTCTTTGCGAGAGTCTGATGGACGAGAACGAGGACATGAAGAAAGAGATCCGCGAACTCGAGGAGGAGATATACGAGATGCAGGACAACTTCAGGTAAGAGGGAGGGTCGAGAGGTCGATTAGAAGTCAGTTGCGCGGGACGGCTTTAGTGTAGATGAGCTTTTAGATGAGCGATTATCTAATCCGCTTGAGTTATAATCATTGGCTCTCGGTGAGCGCGCAGGCGCTGCAATTGTGTCTATGCGTTATTGTAGGCTACCGAAAGGCCATAAAGCGACCTGTTTTCGAATGAATTTTCAGAGAGGAACAGGCCGACGAGTACACGACGATACGGAAGAATCTGGAGCAGTCCAACAAGAACTGTCGCATATTGTCTTTCAAGCTGAGGAAAATCGAGCGTAAGGCCGAGCAACTCGAAGCCGACAAGACGGACCTCGAAAAGAAATACGAACAGGTGATTACATAATATCGATACATTTACGAGTAAAATTAAAGAAACGACGACTTTGAATCGAAAATCCATTTCAGATCAAAAGGATAGAGGACATCCTGAAGAAAGTCGGAACGGAGTACAAGAATCGCTCGTCCCAGAAGAAGCCCACGGAGTTCAACCAAAAAATGCAACTGAAGAAGCTGGTCGACGGAATGGAAAAGGACATAGGTATGAGCAAACACAGGCGAGAGCATTTCTTTTTAAAATTCACCAAACTTTGACGGACTGGCGCGTCGTTACAGGTGACGTGATTAACGTGATGGTGAACATGATTGACGGGCGCGATCTGGGCATTCCGACTTCCAACTTCAAGTATGACAAATTGTCCAAGGAGCACGAGCTGCTCAAAGAAAAACTCGACAAGACCCTCAAGGAGCTCGAGCTGGAGAAGCAGACGAAAAAGACCAAGACGACGACTAGCGTGGACGATTCGAAGAGCGAGGAACGTAAGGGACAAATATTTCCGCTTCTGCTTTGCCTCCTCTTTTTTGCCGCGGGGACTCGAGTCACTGACCACCAAAGTTGATGATAGAATGAAAAGTAGCGTGTTTTTTTTTGTTCATAAAAAAAACTAAAAATTTTAAATTGGGCAAATTCAGCTTCCTCGCTTGCACTTCAAATATTTATTACGGCGAAGGAATCCGACACCCCAGCGTATTCTCCTCGAAAATACACCTCATCCTTTCCTCCGCGCACGTATAGTCGACAGGCGCACGCGGAAGCGGTATGGGCCCTCGGTAATTGACGAGCAAATTCCTCGAAGCATAAAATACACACGCCTCGACAAGCTGCATATCCGACCTTTAAACCCTCGACTAACTAATCCAGTCTATACTGCTTCTCTCTTCTCCTCCGCGTAACATACAGTGAAGAAGAAATTGGAGGAAAGCCAGGCGTCGCGCGAGCTCGAGCGCAAGTCGTGGGACGCCGAGAAGGTCAAGCTCCAGGAGGAAAAAGAGAAGCTCAAGTCGAAATTGCTCTCGCTCTCGGCCGATAAACTCAAGGTCTACAACGAAGTCGTCCAGCTGAAAAAGGATCTCGGTAATTTTGCCCTGGCTTCTTTATCGGCCACTTTCTCTTTTGTTCTCTGAAAATTAAAACGAAGAAGCGGTTCGTTTAATTTTTATTTTCTTCGTTGGCCAGAGGCTGCCACGTCGTCGAAGAAGGACACGGCTAAGATGGAGTCGGTACTCGCGGACTTGAAGAAGGAGCTGCAGCAGGAGAGGGATAGGTGTAAAAAGCTCCACGACGATCTGGTGACCATCGGCGAGAAGGAGACGAGACTCGCCAGGACGTTGACTACGGTTGGTATTGTTGTTTCGATTGCTAAAGCTGCGGAGGAAAAGTTCTCATCGTTTCTCGTCGACTCGACAGACCGAGACAGCGAAAATACAGTTGGAGAATGACCTGAAGCAGACCAAGTTGGAGCTGGAAAACGCGAAGAACTCGACCTCCACGAAAATCGCAGAAGTGACGGCAGAGCTTTCGGCCCTGAAGAAGGAGAAAGAAAAGCTCAAGAGTCAGTTGGAGAAGGAAAAGCTGAGCAAAGACGCGGAAATAGCTTCGCTGAAGAAGAAAAATCTCATGCTGGAAAAGGCTGGACTCAACTCCAAGAAAATGGAGGACCTCAAGCAGACCTACGATGAGAAAATCTCGAGTAAGCTTTACTCCTCACATATGTGTAATTATCATATTAACTGGAAAATGAAAACGTTAAATCCACGCTGTCGTTTCTCAAGATCTTGAAAACGAACTGAAAAAGACGACTCGCAAGTACGAGGAGCTTAACAGCAAACACGAGCGGCTGTCCGATTCGAAGCTGCAGCTTGAGAAGGAGAACCAGCTTCTGAATGGGTATGATTAAATGTAGTGTATAAACTCGATTACTTATTCCGATTCGCTATAATCCGATTTTTTTGTCAGGCAACTGATAGACCACAAGCAGGACTACATAACGCTACAGGCGGAACTGCAGGAGGTCCGACAGTTCTACAAAACCAAGGAGTCCGAGTGGTCGGCGCAAAAGTCCAAGCTCGAAGTAATTATAATCTGAAGTGCAAGGGGTTTTTCACACTGTTGAGTCTTAGAATGATTAGATTTATTTGCATACCCGTTTTCAGTGTGAAACTGATGCATATTATACGCATATTATGAAACTGATATAACAATCTGATAGATTGTTATATAGAATTTAGTGCTGTTACTATATTGTAGGAACGAATCTGCAGAATCGCGTAATCCACCACGTAAACTCTTGTATAGAGCTATAGAAGAGTGGAGCTACAGATTTTTTGTATAAAGATTAATTTAATAAAATCGATAAGTATAAAAACCTGGTTAAAATTAATTCGAATTTGTTCTGCTTATTAGGATCAGACGTAGTCGCTTACAAAATGTTTGGCAGTAGTTCCCGCATACGCTTACGAAAATCCAGCTTTTCAATTCACCAGCAAATTTATAGCGAAAATAAAAGATCGACAGTGTGAAATCACCCTTAGCCCGTAACATCTTTGTCTCTTACTCTCTTTAGCGAAGCAAACTCTCATTTATTTTTCTCGAACACTCGCAGGAACAATTACGCGAATACGAGAAGACGGCGAACACGCTGTCGCAAGATGATCTGCGGGAGGAGAATCTCAGGCTGAAGAAGGAAAGCAGCTCGTTGACGCAACAGATCGAGGACCTGAAGAGAGTCGTAAGTCTCGAGAGCGACTCTGTTTTGGGGATTGTGAATTCGTCTGATGAAAAGCCGCGCGCTACGAGTTCTTTGCTTTTTTCCTCGGCTTATCCTGTATCGCTAGATCCGATGGCAGAATAATTGCAGCGGGATAAATCAATTCACCGACGGCGAGGAGGCTTTTCATTTTTGAATTGCTTTTTATTTAATTATTTTATTTTCAAGCACTTAACAAAAATTCCCTTCAACAGAACGACGACCTGAGCAGCAAACTACAGGACTACACGCACGTAGCAAAGATCCAGCGCAACTTTTCCGCGGACAGCTCGGCCCTCGAGTCAGAGCTGCGAAAAGCCAAGAATGCCGTGGCCAACGCAGAAAAAGCTCGCAAGGCTGATCTTGCCCAGTGCAAGATGCGCTACGAGCAACGAATCACTGCCATCACCGACGAGATCAAGTCCATTCAGGCCCAGCTGTCGAGGTACAAGCGGGAAAGGGACACGTACAAGCAGATGCTGGAGGGGGCTCAGAAGACCATCGCGGAGCTCAAGACTGTGAGGCCAAGGAGGCAGTCTACCAATTCTACTGGAAAGTCTACAGATGATGTGAGCTTCATTACTTTGAATGATGTTCCAGATGTATTACGGATGATGTAAATTGAACGAAGCTTTTGTTTTTTAAAGGATGAAGAAGTGACGGGGGCGAGTCGAGCTCTCCTGGAGAAGCAGATAATAAGCTTGGAAGACGAGCTTTCCGAGGCAAAGCTCGAAGCTTCGAAGTACAAAACCGAACTGGTGTCCGAGAAGTCCGCTTGGGAAATCAAGCTTTCGGAAATGCAGTCCCGCATCAACGAGGTATGCAGAAAAATCTTTTATTTAGTGTAATTAAAAATTCCACGCTGTTAAAATTACAAAAAAAATAACAATAAAAACAATTTTATCTTCGGCCTTTTACACGAAACTTGAAATTTTACGTGACGACAGAAAAAACTCGTGCAATAATCAGTTATCGAATTTGAAGCAGAGGTAGATTTCGCTTAAAAAATGTTGAGCAACTAAAATAAACAAACATATTTTATGGGAGTTTATTCTGCCTCGCTACCTTTGAATATCTACTTATTGAACGTCATAAAACGCATCACTTCGCATGATAATCTCTAAACGAAATGAAAATCAAATATAGCTGGAGGAGGAAAGACTGTTGGCGAGCGGCCGAACAAAAATGCCAGGATTGAAAGTACGAATGGAACTGGCCTGGCAGAAGGAGCGGGAGGACCAGCAGCGACTATTACAGGAGACTGCAACGCTCGCTCGCGACCTCCGTCAGACGCTCTTCGAGGTGTGATTCAATAATATTAGTTATCGAGATTTAGCCTCTGCAAAATATTTTAATAAAATGAAAACAACGCAGGAATTAAATTTTCTTTTCTAATCTGAAGTGTAATTATACGCATGAGAATTTACTAATAATTAGTAAATTCTTACATTATTTTACGTTTGTTTGCACCTTCTTACGTTGAAAATTAATTATTTTTTGGAAAATACAAGCAGACTTTTAATATCCTGGATCTGGCGTTTCAGGTGGAAAGAGAGCGAGACAAGGAGCGACTGGAGAACAAGAGGAAGCAGGACCAGCTGAAGAAGATCTTCGACGAGGAGAAGGACGAGAACAAGAAGAAGCTCGTCGAGGCAAGTTGTCAATCCTTCCATTGTTTAACAGTACACCATAAATAAAACATTCATAGTGTCTATCCCGCATTTAACTGTACACATATATTTGCTTACAATAGCTCCATAATTACACCCGTCAACGATTTTCCAACAACTCGAAAAAAAATGTATTTTTCCACCTGCAGCTTCAATGCGACCTGTTGGAACTCCGCGACGCCCACGCGAAGCTGCGAACGAGCAACGAAAAAATGCGCCGCGAGAAGGAGCGTCACGAGCGCGAACGAGAGGACCTGCGCAGTCTCATCGCCAGCAAGCGTCGCCTCGAACAAACCGAAGCCAGAAATTTGAATATTCTGCTGCAGCAGGTGGACGATCTCATGAGGCTCTTTCCGGAGATGAACGGGGGAATCGAGGCTCAGGCAGACGGAAAACTACCGCCGGAAACGTACACGCCGACGCCGCCCAGGAGGACGAAGGTTTGTGGGAAATATTGAATTTCCACGCGACATGATAATTTTCTAACGTATTCACCTTTTTAGGGACCAAAATCGAGAGAATCTTCCCCGATGCTGGATTCGAGGGACGAAAGTCGGGGTACGAGTGTTTTTTGCTAAAAGTTTTACTTTATAAAATGATGTACACAAAGTCCGATAACCGGGTCGTAAATTTCCAGCGTCGTCGGTGGTTCCGACCGGAAAAACCGAGAAGCTCGAGTACACCATCAAGAAGCTGATGGAAGTAGCCAAGGAACTGCAGGAATCGAAGAAAGCCGCGGACGAGAGTGCGAGCCGATCGAAGAAAATGGGAAAACGGTAAGGCAACGCGTTTCTCCGCGCGAGAAATCGTAAATCAATGGGAACATTATGTTTATTCGCAGGTCGTCATCGATAGACAACGACGCCGGAAAGGCAACAGCGCCGAGTCGCTCGAAGCCGAGCTTGAAGAGGAAGAGCCTGTCGTTGGAGCAAACGACGGGAAGAGGAAGCGATCAGGTGGGTCATAAATAATAATATTCCTCCGCGACTGCAATTTAACGTTTGCCTTCGTTTTCGCAGTCTATTTGGGGTAACAACAGCAACGTCTCGAGTCTCCAGTCCCTGAACGGCTCGGACGTGGGCGACAGTCGCCACTACAGTTTGCAACGGGACTCCAGCATCGAAAGGTATGGATGAGCAGCTCAATTTCCCAACTCGAGTTCGAAGTACAATATGATTTTCTTTTCTCGAAACAGTCACTTATCCAGCGAATCTACCAAAAGCGAGATTCTCCGACACGAAAAGAAACACAGCAAAGGAATCATCCGGAAGATCACGACGAAGCTCACCAAATCCGCGAGTGTCGACGATCCCAACAGCTCGTTCGAGTCGTCACTTCAGGTAAGAGCAGACGAGGCTGTCTGTACCGTGAGAGCATTCTGTAACACGCTTTTATGCATTCCATTGTTTTTGTGCTTTCAGTCGATACGACTGTTGCGCTTTTTGGAATAAGTGGCTAGAGGATGGCTTATAGCTTCGACTAATAAACTGCAATTATTTTTTCTTTTTGTAAACAATCGAAATAAATCGAGATACGCTCATGTCATCCGTATAAATTGTTCTATATGATTACATATATATTGTCGTAAAGTATCGCTCATTCGACATTACCGCACACTTTTTCAATCGATTTTAAACGAACTTTCTAAAAATCCGGCTAAAATTTCGAATATACCAGCGAAGCTTAGAGATCGTTGCTTCTGAAAACGCTGCCAAGTCCACGTGGATGATTAGCTGATGGGAAAATTTTGAGGATCAAGCTTGAGGCATATGTACGTTACTGTATAGGTAAAATATGTGTCGAGACGATGCGTGCGTCCTGTTTCATTTTCAGTGGAAAAAAGCTGTACATAATCACGTGGTTTTGACTAAAGATTATTGTAACTATATAATTTGAAAAACCGACGCCCTGAAAAATCGTCGACGTTGTACACGACTCGCACGAATTAACACACTTAACAACTATTACGCTGCACTTTCCAAAAACCAGAAATTTTAATGAAAAAAGGTCGAAACCCCCCCCCCCCCCCCCCAGCTAGCGTGATTAAAATTTACCTCCCCAAACATAACAAAAAGCCCATATCGAAAATCGCCACCTGCGCCACAGATTCACGTATAAACTGACTCGAACGTTTGGGTTTTGCAGGCATCGGGCTCGGAGGCGAGCATCACCGACACGATGAAAAAGGAGAAGAAGAATCTGAAGAAAAAGTTGTCGAACATGTTCAAGCGCGGCTCCAAGAGCAACGGGTACGTATACTCTGCACACGAAAATCTTTCCTTTGACTTGAGCCGCGAAGTGACAGGGCTAAATGGGCCTTAATGAGGAGGATACCGGCGACGCCGACGTTTGTTTTTGTAATTCATACGTGTGCACTTCTCGTTGATAAGAGACTGTGTGGTGCTATGTGTATCCTGCGAGACCGTTGTGTCAATGTGTTACGAATGACATTCGTAAACCGTAACTCTGACCTACAAAAATTCTTTATGCAAAACACCGTAATCTCGAAATTACGCGATATCGGGTGACTTCATCAGTGAAAGAATGCATAAGGAAATTCTCGAATTCTTCTCGTTCTAGAACAGTTTTTTAAGTTTTGATATGAATTAAAATAATCATCGAACCATTTAAATTTATATTGCAATTCATTTTAAAAATTCAAAGATGGACAAGAATAATTGTTAATTCTATATTAATTCATTGGTTAATATAAGGGAGTCTTATTACCTGATTATTCTTTATGCTCTACCTATTATGTAGAGCACCCGTAATAAATAAACTGAAAATAATTCTTTTAGCTAATAAAAGCACATATTTTCTTACAGTTTGGACAAGGACTCAAAGGACAGCAGGCCATCCTCGAGGACATCGGTAGCCTCAGCGAGACCCTAAAACTTCGTTATTTTCTCGAATTAATATACGCATCGCAACTTTCATTATTTCTCACTCGTTAAATAATTCATAAGTGCAAAGAACGAGATCCTACCAGTTGGGCATTTTACGTGCAGAAACATATGACGCGCGCGCATCTTTGCAACGTGTACATAAGTTCGCCAAGTCTGTTCAGGAAACGGACGATGTTTCAAAGTGCCTTATTAACAATTCGAAGTTCTTTTTTTTAATTATTTTTTAATCTAAAGCTCTGGCTTCAGCCGAGAATATAATATTATTTACTGTATACGCTGATTATCAATTAAGAAACTACAAGTGTTCCCCGATGACGTGAAGAGAGGATTAAACAAAAAATTCCGATACAAATTACATTAGACGTCAATCAAGTCAGTGTTGTAAGCCACTATTTATATATTATGTAAATATTGTTACGTTAATTAAACAAGTTGATGAATTGATTCAACAGCACGTGTTTCCATAAAGTATTCAATGCCGCGAGATAAAGGAAAATTAATAGCTCCGAAAATTCCAGACCCAAAACCCGTTAAATCCTTGCTTATACACACTCCCAAATAAAAAACAAGAAGAAAAATATCCCGGCCGAGTAAGCAGATAAAGGGACACTCGAGGAATTCAATTTATCGCGGGTTTACTGAACCTGCACCGAAATTCGAGAGCCGGTGCAGAAGCGCCCGCGACAATAAAGTGCGAGATGCTCTTCCGGCAGTTTCATTCATTTTTTTTTCTTTCTCCTTATACTTTTGCCGTTGCGCATTTGCGGCCTTTTATCCCGTATCGAAGATTCGCCGGACAACGGTTTCTCTTTTTTTTCGGCTGTATTCGGACGCTAAAACGGGTCTTTGTTTTTGATGATACCCGGCGACGATGAGAGCTAAATTTAGAGATTATGTCACGATCGTCAACGAAATTTTGGTGAAATGCGAATAAAAAAGATGGTAAATTTGTAAACTGGGTATAGGTTGAAAGGAGACGATTAGAGGGTAAAAATGAAGAGACGACAGAAGTAAACGCAGCAATTAGTATCCGTATGAAAAATGTTTTATTAAAAAATGTTTTCCATGCTACAACATCGGAGTACCATCGTCATCTATGATTATAGCTGACGCCGTAACAGTAGAAAAATGGCATTTTTACAAGATGTCCAAGCTTACGTGACTAAAGTATTCCAATTAGCAACCGGATTCTCTTTGCTTCAGCCTTTTTCTTTTTTTTTCCATTTTTATTTTAAAAAGCTCTCATTTTCCTCGTCTTTCCGCATCTCCTTCACTTTTTCGTCGAAAAAGCGGCTGCACAGAAACAACGCTGTATGACGATCCCATCGTCGAGTTTTATACCTTTAAATTGCCTAAAACTTTGCTAGTCCCCGTTACGAAATCTTCTCGTTCTTTTCTATCTACCTGTTTTACTCTTACCTTACCTCCCCCGTGACACGAGGACAGCTGCTAAACGGCGATGTTGCGGTTCGCACAAACTTTTCGCTGCTTTCGACATTCGCGTTTCTTTCATTCAAAAAACTTTCGCTATTCGTTGAATCACGAAGTTAGTATAATATCCCATTTTATTCTTTTCATTTTTTAGAAAAATTTTCAAGCTCGTGGTTACATATCGGTAAAGACGTAAATTCACGAAAATATATTAGGATATATTCTGTCTGTGTGTTTGTGTGTGGCGCAAAAACGAGGTTTGTATTATTTTCTTTATTTTACACAGTGTTCGAAAAAGTTTCGATGAAACAACAATATCGCGCGTTTTCGAGGTGGTGCATCTGCATCGTTTTTTATCTCCTCTTAACAAGTGCATGTTCACGTATTATTGTGATGCTTTCTTTTTCATTCCTGCGCCGCAGTTTTCTCATTTCATTAGAAATATAGCAGACAAATTGCTAGAACACTACAGTCGTGGCAATAAGAAAAAGAAGACAGATGCACGACCTCGTCGGTCAGTCGCTTTTTCTCGTCTACTAAACTGCACGAGAGATGACGGCCATAAGGAATATCCCCGACAACATCGTATGCGTGTACTCCTTAAATCCGAGTTTATCAAAGTGTTTCTCTCAGCTTGCATATCTTTTTCTTTTCTCGTATTTTCCTCCTCGAGCTGCCAAGCTACATAATAATTATAAGTACGTATACTCAGATAAAAACGATCGTCGCTAAGCGTTAGCGCTCGCGCGCGCTAATATTACATTACAAAGAAAACACGAAAAACAACCCTCTACGCAGACAACACTGGGAAATCGCGAGTCTTTCTTCTTTATGCTACGCAATGGCAAAATGCACATAAGTAGAATGTGTTGGTGTGAGCTTTGCTTTTTGGTTGTTTGGTTTTGTGTTGTTGTTGTTGTTGTGACTTTGTACGACAAAAAAGAGAAAAAGTGGGAAAAAACGAAAAGTTTACGTGAACACAATTTTATTTTTACTGCGGCACTTCTTCGGCGAACGACTATATGAGAGGACTCGGTGCGTATGCTTGCAACCGATGATTTACAAAAAAAATTATTTTTAATATTGCGTTTATGGATAGTACAGATGATCTACGTCGAGTTGGTTACAACTTTCGCTCCCGAGTCCACCTCATGTATGAAGTACAAAACCGTGCTTAAAGTCTCGCCGAGGAAATGAAGGTATGAAGTGGTGGCGATAACCGGAAACCTCCATCAAGGAGGCTCGTGAATAAAAATTCATTTAATTTTTTTTTCTTCAATCGTTTTTTTAGTTTATTCGCTTTGCTCGTTTAGGCCCCGCCTTGGACAAAGTGGATTTGATCATTGGGTTCATTATATGCACAATCGTATTATGTTTCTCGAAAGAAATTCGAGCTGGCAAATGTTACATCGTTTCGAAAGATTGATGCCTCTTATTTTTTTCCGCACGTGCTGAGAAAGCTCGCTTTCTTTTGCCAATACACATATAATTAAACAAATATAAAAGTATAGCTTAAGAGTAATCGAATAATAATAATCTAAAATTACATGCTTACATCGTGCCTTTTTTCGTTACAAAAATTTCGATTCACTGGCAATTGCATAATTTTGGAAAAAGGCGCGCAAGTCTTAAAAAATATATACTTCGTAGCAGTCAAAAATTACACCACCGGTTGTTTTTTGCACATAAAAAGTTCAGCCTGTCCCGTTACTTTTCTCACTTGTGGCCAAATACCCACGAAATGTCATTTTCAAATATTTACAATTCACTTTCAAATTTTTTCTCGCGAGAAAATCAGTCCTTTCCATAATTTTAACATATTCGACTATAAATGATGAACATCGCCAATTGCTCCCGAGAGAACTGCGTTTAAGTATAGCGTTTGCACGAAACCAGGCATGAACAAACTAAAAGCTACGTTTTGGCGACGTTCAGCAATCCTACAACATATACAAATGCCGTTACTTGTCAAAGTCTTTGAATTCTCGAACAAACAAGGAAAGAAAACAAAATAAAGAGTTGTTATTGAAAATCAGTCGAGCAACATAAATAGCGCAGTACATAAGTCAGCTTTCGATTGGAAAGGTTCATTACACGCAGAAAAATCAATCTTTCAAAACAACAGAGTCGACTGCCTCTCGATCTTGTTCTCAGAAAAAAGAAACAATCATAGAAATCGAAACCGTAAAATCATTATTCGTGCTCGTGCGAACTGTATGGTTTTATGGACCTAAGTTAATTAGACATACAATAAAAGTGTAATGCAACGTATAATTATATATCATAAACGACTACCTATTTACGTGACATATTACAAAAATGTATCGATTGACTAGCTTTTGATAAAATTATCCTCCCTGGAGTTCACAATGTTAGACAGTGCTCATTGAAATATTGCCCGACACGCCGAGACTCGACACGTGTTTTCTCTACTTTTCGTATAAAAGTACCAATGAGAGAGAACGTATTCATTGTGCAAAGTCAAGTCAGATGTATAAAATATATATTTTGTAAATAGTTCTTCAATATTTTTCTTTGCAATCTAATAGAAACATGATTCGTATGAAAATATTATCTTCAAAAATATAAAGTACTCAAAGTACAATTTAGTTCTTCGGGTTTTTAACAATTTTCACAGAAAATCAAGAAAATTCAGACATAACCACGAGCGAGCCTAGGCGATCAATTAAACCGTATGATTGTTTACTGGGTGTAAAGTGTGTCGTGTGTCTATATGTGTGTACATTAATAAACCTATCGATGAGGCGAACACTGCTCGAAGCCAGTCATCGAAGGGTCATCTTTTGCTTTCTTACATAATCGGCCTTTGCCACGCATTTTCTCATGTAGTCTTCTTACATCAATTAATCACCTAATACAATGTGTTTTTTTCTTTAGCGCTATGCATATAATCGTTACAATCTTGTTTATTTTACGCGTAAAACCTTATCGTACTACAAAGTACTTGCGCTATATTCGATACATCGCTTTTCTATAAAGTTCATTATTATTTTTTTTTCATCGAGCGTGCTCGAAAGCACGCTCTTACTCCCCTTTACATCTCTCGCTCTTTTTCTCTTTACCCTTCTGTCTCTTTTGCTCTTGCTATCTCTCTCTCTCTCTCTCTCTCTCGCTCTCTCTCTCTCTCTCTCTCTCTCTCTCTCTCTCTCTCTCTCTCTCTCTCTCTCTCTCTCGATTTCTTTCCGCTATTTAATTTTCTCCTTTCTCTTTTTTTCCTTTTTTTCTGCAGTCTTCCAATTGTTGCATTCACGCGCACGCAGAACGCACCTTAACAAAAGTGGCCGGCGACGGATGCGCGATTGCGGGTGGAAACGTAATTTTCGCGAACCGTCGCCTCCTACGTTCGCCTGTTAACTTTATTTTTGTTTGCTTGGGTTCTCTCGTTGGAACGCGTGAAATTGTCAGTCTTTCATTATTTATACGTTAATTAAAAGTAATTAATTTTAGTCTTACAGTTAGTAGGGTTCTTAACAGTTCGAAAGGCGCTTTTGACTTTTTTTCAACTCCTCTTGTCATTTTTTTCAATTTACTTTTCCACGTGTTTCTTTCCCTAATTCTCCGTTTAAAGCGCTATAGCTCGTGAGAAAAAGTCCACCAGAGAAATGTATGCTTTTATATAATCCTAAGACACAGATTTCGATGTCTTCTTCGACCAATAAAAAAATGCAGGTTTTCTCAAAAAGCGAACACATCATCCCGCATTGCTTTTCGTTACATCATTTATTCAAGCATCTTAGACGATTCAATCTGGACGTTTGTTTAAAACAAAAACATTCAACAACGCTATATAAAATTACGAGATCATCTGAAGACACTTTAAAAATTTGCTTTCGTAACTTGAAGATGTGATATTCTCCGATCACTTTACAATAGATTTAAGTTAATAAAATGTACGTTCATAAGTTCGTAATACTCGGCAACAGTTAAGAAAAACATATGTACAATTTAATATTTCGATTCGCCGATTCGCGAATCGTCTGGAGATTCGTGCGAAAGATGTGATGCTGATATGGCGTGAACATGGATTAAAAAATCGGCAATGATTTGGTATTAAATAATAAATCGGCATTAAATAATGGTAAGTCGCGAAATCTGTGCAGAAACTACAAAGCATACATGTACAATGCGATTGATCATGACGTTCTTTTTTTTCCTTACTTTTTCTTTCAGACGTTTACAACTTACGTTTTCTATATATAATATAATCCAGCGACGGAGCTCCAATGAAAAATATACAATTACGAGAATAAACACGCAACGCGCGCGCCGTGTGCCGCTGGTGATGTATTTCATCAGCACGTAAATATATATGAATCACAGACCTGCGCTCGCGCGCTTAGCTCGATCCGATCGCGACGCGATGAACTCGGGGAAGACATAATAGATATACACGCTAGTCTTTCTTTCTCTTTTATCGTTATACAATTATTCGCTGCGTGCAACGCAGGCATAATCTTCTTTCTATTCGTTTTTCACTTTTTTCTTTTTAAACTTTTGCATACTATTTCGTATATTGAGACTGTGAAAATTGACGGTTCTTTGATTCAAGTTCCGCTTCGATGGCTATCGTCCGTTTTCACACGCCTATATGATGATCTTTCGCTGCACGGTTTCAGAATTGTTTAATTCATTTAGCTAATTTCTTTAAGTAGATCGTAGGTACGACGATAGATATCGAGGCTATTCAACCCTCGTTTAATTGTTACTAGAAGTACTTGTCGCCTTGGGCGAAAGTTCCTCGTGAATCATTCAAGAATCCATACCGATCGATTGGCGTTTCACACAAAACAGTACCCAAAACATTGCACTAGTTCCTTTCCCCAAGCTATCCGCAGCACGATGTACATCAAGTACGCAAATACGTATGTGCAGACGAAAATGAACAAGAAGCAAAACAATTGACCAAAGCGAATACACACTCTAAATATGCATTATCGATTTTCGTCTTTATCGTATTTTCGGTCAATCGAACTAAGCTAGGCGCACAAACGAGGTCACGAACTCTTTTACATCGGAAATGACAAAAGGGTACATATCGTCGACCTTTGAGAGAATCTCGACAGATAGAGCAATGCAAGTATATAATCGTGTGTTTACAATTGCGAAGTTATTAAAAAAAAAAGTAATCAATTCAGTCCATTCGTTTACAAAAAAGGGAAAAATAATAATAAACGAAATTACATAATATTAGAGTATGATGCTTGAGAGCGTAAAATCAGAAAAATTCCATTTCCTGAAATGGATAACACAAAAACAATATTGCAAGTATATCGCATGGTTTGCCCTTCTTTTCTTTCTTTTAGAACACATACACACCAAATGAATCCTCACGCGTACAGTCTCTCTCAATCACAATCTCTCCTCGCCTGATGCGATTCTTAAAAAGTCTTCTAATAATATGTGTATATATAATATATTCGTGTATATAATATATTTTATGAATATTACTGATTAAGTAAATACTAAAGGAAAGAATCTATCTTCCTAGTAGCATTTGGCTTGCCAAATTCTGTCAGTTCAATATAAATAGCGTTAAACGATTATTAGCACTCAGGACTCAGGGGATCGTTGTCGTCTTCATTCTATGATTGAATACCTTCTCAGCTGAGATCCAAAGTTACTCTATGTCTAATCTTTTGTATTGCTCGGCTGCTTGAGACGTACGATATTCGTCTGTGACAACAATCGCCCGAGAGTCCTAGCGATAGATAAAGTCCTTTATTAAAGACATAAGCACTATAACCTTAGCGAAAAAGCAAGAGTAAACTTTATCATGTTCTGCCTCATATTGTTTGCTTTTGCACGTTTTTACGTTAAAAAGTTTCCGATCGTTGATCCATGAGAAAATTTACTCTCGTAGTCCCCCTCTGTAAGATTTATCTTGTTCAAAGGGCTTGTAGCTTATATTTTTAATTGTAGACGTGTTATAGCCTATAATCTTTACTTAAATCAAAGTTAAACTTTATAAATTATGAGAATATGATTCATTTTTTTTGTCTCTTCGACCGGGACGCACCAACCAATCGAAAACCTCGATAGTACGTGTGCTAATTAGATGCTTGAGGGCTTATGCACATGGACAAAATAAATAAGAGCGACGCATAAGCGTGAATAAATCAAGCGATCTCCATGAGTGACTAAAAAAGTATTAAAATAAGAGGCGTGTTTTCGATTGTTCGGCATCGGATCTTTGCGCTCATAGCTTATAGTCCTGCGTCAGAATCATTCTTTTTTTCTTTTTTTTTCCAACTTTGAACCACTGTCCTTTCTTGTATTTTTCTTAAAAATTATTAATTATCCTCTAACGCACACAATCTATTATATTACACATTTTTTGTCTCTAATTCCGGACAGTTGAGTTTATATGAGAATACATATGATGCGTTGTTTGCTCCGTCATTTATCTTTTTTAGCTCTCTCTCCTCAGATTGTTTATTCTGTCGTCGAAAAATTATAAAAATAGCGCTAACCTGCTGCTGCTTTAAAAGTTTTGGGTTCCGTCGACAAGACGAATGCGGTGCCATTAATTATTGTAATCATTGAGCAAAATTAAATTTTTAGGCCTCGCCAAAGCCGCCGATGGCTTGTTCAGTCATGCGCAAGCACAGCGACTCCAAACGAGAATTTATCTCCGGCTCCGTCGTCTCAATTGCGCTGCTCGAGTGCCCGAGGAAGTTGTCTCTGGGTGCGCTATAAGTGCGTTGCAGAGTTCTCTGCAGCTGCTGTAAATTTTCACATGGGTTTCGGGTGAGATTATACAATTTTTGCATGGGATGATGAACTTTATGAAAATTTGAATGGTATCCACGAACAGAATGATCTTGAGATACAAAGGTGATTCCCGCCCAAACAAAATATTCAGGCGATGAAAAATAATATAAAAATAAACACAAATTTTTACGACGACATGGTGAATTCAATGGAAAATTTGTCGAAGGCTCAAGGTAATGGCCTTAAAATTATGATCGTGATTCCCGCCCAAATAAAGCATTCAAATGATAAAATAAAACAATAAAAAATTAATATAATAATATGGATGAAGTTGAATAATATCGCATAAACAAATGATAATGAAGACAATTTACCTCTAGACTTGTCTCTTGTAAACTGGGCCGCTTCTCAGGAGCCTGAACTGGTTGGAGATTGGTCTGGTTAGGTGACTGGCTGGAGCTCGACTGCAGATACGGCGTCGATATGCTGTTCCTGTGGGGTGTCACCATAAAGGTGGTCGAGGACTTGGCACTTCCCATGTGTCCCAAATTCAAGCTGGGTTTTCGGTTATGTGTCTGCGAGTTGCAGTATCGGCGGTTAAAGAACGCGTGATTATGCTGCCATCTAAAAAAAATTAAACACAACAATAAAATCACCCAGTAATAGCTAACATTACAAGACATTGTTCCTGGTATGAATGATTATTTACTTAGGAGTGGGTCTAGGATTTCCCAGACGGCTACGCCACTGTTGAACTTTCTCCTTCTGACTTGGAGTAAAGCAATCGTGCTGCAATACCTTCTCGAGAATGCTAATGCACGAGCACAAAACTGCATCATCTATGTTTTCCAAAGCCAGGCGGCTGCACACTAGACAATTAAAATACAAGTTTTTTAAAACTCACTCGCAAGCATACATTTGGGATTGTCTGCAATGTAATTAACTTACGTTTGCCAAGAACTTTGGTGAACTGCGTCGGTATGTCTTGTGCGTCGTTCTCCTGGCTGGGCTTTAGCGGTGTGGCCAAAATAGCCTTGAGCTCGTCCAGAGCTCCGACCAGCAGTGGCTTCTGGGCAAACGAGGCCGATTGATTGGTCTCCCGCTGTGGCTGCACCAGATCTTTTTCGAGATTGAGCAGTGTCTGATAGCGCTGTTGCAACTTGGCGATCGACAGTGCAAGCTTGTGTCGCGCGCCCTTGGTCACTCCCTGTTCAGCTAGACGATCTTCGGTCAGCTCGAGCATCTCCTCGTAGGTCAGCGTAGTAAATAGATAGCTGTACTTGTGGAGACGTAGCGTTTTAAGCCATGACGGCACGTCTCGCATTCCAGTGGTCAGAGGTCGAGCCGACGCTTCGTCCAAGCGACCCTCGCTGCCGCTGCTTGCACAAGAGCTCTGAGGGCTCAGTGGACCCAAACCAATGAGAGCAGCTGTTTAAAATGAAATTAGCTCGAGATTTTCACTTACTTTTAAACGTCAGATTCAAGTAGACAAATGATTCGACTTACTGGAATGATCTCCGGAAACGCTGAAGCTTCGAGCCTTGTGCCTCATTGAAATATTGGTGTTTCCACTGCGTTCGATCACCTCAGGTTGGTGCGACGAAGCCACGGGAGGAGTCAGGCTGTTTGATCGACGCTGACGAGTGCACGGGAGTTGAAATTGGAAATTGAAAGGTGCTCCTGTTGTACCATAAGCTTGGCTTATTTGGTCATTTTGCTTAACATTCTTTTGCCATGTCGTGTCCCACCTTATAGATGAAAGAAAATATTGTCAATTATCCGGGTTGTAAGCAAAATTAAAAAATAAATTTTTATGGATGAATGATCCACTGATCCGTCCCAGAAACTCACCTTAAAGGTGTATTATTAGAGTAATCCTCAACATTGGGTATCGATGGTGGATTGCTAATTCTATCTTCGACCTGTCTAAGCCATTGGGTTAGCGTACGTCTGTCCTGACTAGTAATGGCGGGATGAATGAGAGTATAGCTGAGAAGCTGCTGCGTTTGCTCTGTATACTGACGTGTGGTCAGGCAATGACTGATAAGTTCAGGTATGACCAGCAAGTAGCACTGTTTGCATTCAACATTTCCTGGTCTAAGAAGCGGAAGATGAGTAAGCAGCTGGTTAATGGCAACTTCAGTTGTCTCCGACAACAATGAATTGATGAAAGCTGGAAAATTTGCATTGTTAATGATGGAGTTAAATAAATTTTCAATGTTAACAAATACAATGATGCTATTTTGTCATTAATGTATTTAGATTTATTTATGTCGACCTCGTTGTTCTTATCTTTACTTAAGAACCAGGCTTGCATTGTAATTTCTATGTAACCCACCTGGATTGTTAGCGTTTAGCTCCTGCGAGTCCAGCTCTGAAACTGAGTGCAGTGAGTGCTGGACAGCTTGTGCAAGAAATCGAGCCTGAACTGCTGGAACTCGTCTAAGTAGAGCATACAGTACAACTGTCTGCTCGCATTCGTTCCATTGAGAAAAGACTCTTGTCAGTTCGCTCACCTGCTCACAGAACAGAATTCCCGGAGACCACTTCATGTTGCACAGCACACCTGTAATACCAAAAGCATAAGACTTAATTTCTTCTCCTTCGTTCAATTTTTCAGAATAGTCACCAGGTGGTTACGTAAGTCTTATAAATACAAACAATTGAAACTTCTTGTAAAGTATTGAGAATATTCCAAATTTAGCTTTGATTTAAAAGTGGTATGGAAAATATTTTCTCAATTTATGTATCTAATGAACTTGTGCATATTGATTAGCATGTGTGTAAGAGGAACATCAGAAATAGAAGCTAATTAGAATGGCTTATCACTAATGCTAATAAGCAACGCAAATAGAGACACAATTATCATCCTGTGACATAAGACACCAATCACGATAAAAGTAACTAATCCAAGAGAGTCCACAATTAACATCTATAGCTGCGTAGAGAAGTTAAATTTGGAATGGTCAATCCACTGTGGGCATTCGATAAGCATTCCACTTTTCCCATAAAACTTCAACCACAAAAACAAGTTTTCAAATCGCACAATCCTCAATCGTCCCGATTGCATAAACAGATCCTCAGCAAAACAACCCACAGGTCTCTTCCGCAAAGACCTACCTCACAAAATCCTCTCAAGCTTTATCCTCCTACAGATCATTTTTACCCATCCACTGCAGCAGGGGAAAAGAGCAAGAGAAGGAGAGAGAGAGAGAGAGAGAGAGAGAGAGAGAGAGAGAGAGAGAGAGAGAGAGAGAGAGAGAGAGAGAGAGAGAGAGAGAATTGCACACACAGCTAAGCAAACGAGTTTTCACCGATTCCAATAAAAGCCAAGGAAACGCGCTCTGCAGCCGTCCCCACGAGGAAAGCCATAACGAGAGAGACGAGAGAGTCCAGTACGTATATATGTATATACTTACACCTGTGTGTGCAGACTACACTGCAGTCGTCGCTTTCTTGGTTCTCGGCGATATTATACAAGCTATATAGCGAGAGCGAAAGAGAAGAAAGACACGCCTCGTTCGTTTACCTGCAGCAGCCTATGGCCTCGCTCGTCTCGTCGTGGGACAGAGGAAAAAAAGGGCTGCGCGCTACTCTCAAAATACGGAGCAGCATCGAGTCTCGCATACACCTACGATATCCTCCTACGTGCGTGTGATGTTTTCGCCGGAGCAGCGGCGGCGCAAGCGCGCTTTTGTTGTCTTTCTTTGTGCACAGCCTTCTCCCTTTTGGAGCTGGAGAATGTATAGACATATAAGTATACACATGCGTCGAGCTGGTACTGCATGTGTGTACTCGGGGTTGTTTTTGAGAGAGAAGGAGAGAGAGATAAGTGACGGTCGTCGGACGGTCATGAGACGGCGCCTCGAAAAGCGCGCGAAATTTTGAAAGCGAGTAATTGTTACGAACATATTAGGGCGTGTTCAGACGGATTGTTTGAAATTCGGAGGCGGTTAAATTGTTATTCGACTTTCTTCGTTACACGATGTGCGATCATAGCTGATAATGCGTCGAGAGAGCGATAAGAGAGGAACAAGCCTCTAATCCGGAAAGATTGATAAATCTAAGTATAAATCTTACGTCACAACGTCGCTTGATAAAATTATCTGGAAGACGCTTAATTCGATAGGAATTCAATGAGCATCAGAACTCTGAGGGAAAAAACTCGGTTGTTTGTAAACTTTCAATATTTTTTGGCTGGAGCGGATGCTCCAATTTCGGAGCGCAAAAAAGAAAACAGCGGCTATACTAAAGATAGCAATGTAACATTGGCCAACGAAGTCATGAAATTATCAAGATAAAAGCGTCGCCCAGTAGTAATGGCCGACCAGTCAGAAGACTACGTAACGCACGAGAAACAGGCCATTTTTATCGACCCCCCCAAAGGAAGCAAGACAAAAGGACCTCGTCAAAAGTCCAAACCTGCCTCAACCCGACGCTCGATCGAACGCTATTACGTCAAAGCCCTCTCTCTCATGGCGAAAGCTTCGTCACCAGCCCACCGCCACAACCAGCGATCCCGAAGTGCGCGCGCACCCACCGCCACTCGCGTCTCTTGACCAGCGCAACGAGCCCCGCATCCGGCAGGGTCAAGTTTGTTTACGGAAAATCGCGCGCGCGCGAATTCCATGAATTTCCCGCCGAATTTTTTCCAAATTTACAATCTTTCGGAGCAGCCTTGAAACGCACCGCGACTCTTGACGAGAGATTCACAAGACTTTGGGGATAATTGCGCGCTTGCGGGAAGAGGGGGAGCGTCGAGCTTGCGGGAGAGTGAGACGACGCTGCGCGTATACTGTATACGCGATATATACCTATCTGTGTACGGAGTGCACGCGGCCGAGAAAGACAGCTCTATATGATACGCAGCGAGCGCCGACTTCGTGTATATAGATATACCGGCCAGGCGTCTCGAGGACGTTTACCTCTGCGCGCTCGGCGCGGGAGCCCCATGCGTGAGAGAGACAGGGAGCGAGGGGGACGAAAGAGACGCTTCGCGAGAAGGGGGATACATACAACGCGCGTACATAGACACTTTGTTTACATGCCGAGGCTTCGCGGGAAATAATAATACCTCGTTCTGGAAATATAATAATACATACGATTAGTCGTTAAATTTTTGAACGCGAGATATCGCTCCCCGCGTATACGTACAAGATAATATTTCTTTTTTCACGCGAGAGCGACATCCTGAGGGACAGGGAATACGAAGGGAATCGACATTTAGCACAGGATGCATTGCTTCTACAGGATAGGAATGAAAGAATTAGCAGCAACAATAACGCCTACCTGTGGAGGCCGTGTGCGGAGGTACGCCTCCTTATATATTCGAGAAAGAGAGTGAAAAACACTGCTCGACGACAACAACACAAAACTCGGCTCCAAGAGAGAGAGAGAGAGAGAAAAACAGAGACTTGCTGCTGCAGCCGCGGTGCGCAGTGTATCTGTCGGCGGCGTCGGCCGGGACTCTGTGTCTACTCTCTCGCTCTCTCACTCGCGCGCGCGCGAGTTGTCGGAGGGAGGCTGGCCGACGACGACGACCGAGTAGTAGGGGGCCTCGAAAGGGCAATGAAACCATCGCCGCGCGACTGGCTCCGTCCTTGTCGCTGGATAGAGAGAGAGAGAGAGAGAGAGAGAGAGAGAGAGAGAGAGAGAGAGAGAGAGAGAGAGAGAGAGAGAGAGAGAGAGAGAGCGAGAGAGAGAGAGAGAGCTGTATATGCAGCACAGTGTATATATAGATATACCCGTGCATGTTACAGCGGCGTTTTCGACGCGCGATTTTGGTCTTTTTTTAGACACACGCATACATAGCAGCTGCCGGGTTGTTGTTGTCGTATAGCCGCCACTGTTACAAGGCTGTAAGCAGGTTGCTTCCTTCGGATTTTGAATTTCCCGCCGGTTTTTCGAGTAGTAAACAATCGACGACTGAACCAGGTTTACGATTATATCTCGACTTAATCGGAGCGTCCTGTTTTGCATAGTCCCGATTTCCGGAGCGCAACAACAAAACGACACCTACCTCCCGGGACCGCTCGTTTATTTTCGTCAGGCGAGATTCCGCGCGTTTCCCGGTTTTTCTATATACCTGCATGCATCTCGCAAACATCGCATCACCGACAGTTAAGCAATATATTACTTAGATCTCTCGGGAATTCAAAAATTTCTTTCAACAAAAAGCACGTGGAAGCAAAGTCTCCCCGGAAGGAGAAGTTGGTACGAGAGAGAGAAGAGCTGCTGCGGCCATTTGCGCCGTAGCGGCGGACACATAACAAACACGCGAGCGACGACTTCCTGCGGCAGAAAGACAGCCTGCTTTTCTCCGTGCTTATATCGAGGATTCAAAATCCGCGCACTTGCAAGATTTAATATACTCAAAGGGCTTACCTGCTGTTGAACAATGCGACTCAGGGTGAAAAGCGACGCGCAGCGGCGTTGTTATTGTTGTGCTCGCACACGTCTCGCGCCGGGGCCACAGATGATACACTACGACGAGAATAGCATCTTTCACGCTACAGCTTCTCTGCTGTCTTTTTGCTATGGCTTCTCGTAGGTATATCGCGAGAGAGATTAGTATTAAAAATGTCGAGACGATGGAGCTGAAAAACGGCGCGGCTCGCACACGAGAGTCCGAGGAGAGTGACTGCTGCGCTGTGGGGCGGCGAGAATTTTTCTCGGCCCCCTGATTGTGTACGTGTGTCTGTCTGTGTTCGTTGTCGCGGACGCGAGTGGGTTTACGTGACTAATAGAGTGAGAGGGAGGACACCTCGCGGTTCATTCGCCCGGCCCGTCTCTCTCTCTCTCTCTCTCTCTCTCTCTCTCTCTCTCTCTCTCTCTCTCTCTCTCTCTCTCGCGCCTGCGAGACCGCGAGTTTATGCGGACATTGAAGTGCGTTCTCTCTATGCTACTATATATATGTGGGAAATTGAAGAGAAAGTGACGGGCAGTGACAAGAGATTGTAACCGTAAAATATACGAGGCGTTCGCGCGAAAAGTTTGAATAGAGATATGAAAAGGTTGTTCTTTCGTTAATAACGGTGATAATGGGTTGTATTTTTTTTATTTTTGAACGTTATTTAATAGTTTTATGTTTTAACAGAGATAATTTTATTGTTGGTACAGGATATTGTGTAGAGAAATAGAACAAAGTTTTATAGGTTGTCAAAAAATTATATATATTGCTCAGGGAGATATGATAATGTGATGCACGTTATTGCGTAACTTGATTGCTACGAAATTAAGGACGAACACACATTTGTCAAAAAATCTTATTTTCTTTATGATGTTTGGCGCATTCTTTTCTTTACATCAATCACTGCGTTTTCATATAGTTACCAGCATATATTTGTCCGGGTATATAAACAACAATGCGCCAATATGCTATGCCGAATGAGGATTAAATATAATGTTTCTCCGCACTAAACATTTTCGGAAAACATTCCTATTTAAAAAATATATTTAATAAACAAATGTGCAAATTGTTTTTCTGTAAATTTAAATTAAATACAGTAAAAAGGTTAAACATATTTGAAACTGGCGCCTTCATCTACACACTCATGGCTGACGCATGCGCGTATCGCATCGATGCGACGCTTACCGCTAGCGACCGCTAGGTGGCTGACGAGAACCCCAAAGTGAAATAGCGTTCTGAAAGTGTTATAAGCGAACGAAAATGATGAATTGGTATCGCTTCTCGGCCTATTGGCTAAGATCAAAGTGTAGTATCTGTTCTTATCAGCTTGATATCTGATACGCTCCTCATTGAGGAGCCAGAATATCGAACTGATTTTTGGAATATGGCGGAGTGTCTGGGGCTTGCTCCGACTCCGCCACGGGTCGACCTTGCATTGCAGTACCGCAAGGAACGGCCCACACAATTAATTCAAACAAAATCTTCTCTAATTAATACAGAAACAGGCAACTCACGGACAGCGGTTACACCGTAACGGTAGAGGCCTTTGTAGTGGGCTCCCTCGGCGCGTGGGACCCGCGAAATGAACGGGTCCTGGCCTCCTCAGCATTAGTCCCCAGATAACAGCGTGCTCTGAAAATGCCAAAGCGCGGCTCGATGCAGGGGTTCGTGCGGGCATAATGCGAGCACTTTTCCGGCAAATCCGGAAATGCGTGCTCGCATTTACTGGAGGCCGAGCCTCGCAAATAAATGATCGAGACAGATGAGGATTGTAGGTAATTAATATGTATGATTTATTAAAACATTAATATAAATAAATAAATACAATTGAAACAATAAAACTATAGCGCAGTACAAATATAAAAATATAACAATGATATCGAATAAAATATACATAACAATTTTTGAGCTTTGATCAATCTAATATAATGATAACAAGAATAATAATAATATTAATAAACGAACAATATTAAATAATAATAAAGCAGTTGAAAATTGGACGACTCCTGGAGGCGAGGAGAACAATCGGCACACTTCCTTGTTATTATTGTTGACTTTGCTGCTGCCGCTGCAAATAAATATAAAACAGATTTAAATTTGTAATTGAATAAATTATAAACGCTAGATAATATACTTATCTATAAAGATAATCCTAATTTTGACGTATATTCCTGGCTGCGCTTCTGATGGTGCTTAAATTTAAAAATAAAAATAATGATTAATATTTTTGGGTGAGAGGGGCCCCGACCATCGCTTCTCGGCCTATTGGCTAAGATCAAAGTGTAGTACCATTCCTTCGTACGGGTTTTCGTGCCGGCATAGCCGGGTGGGAGACTCGCGCGGGGGAGGTCATATCTCACCACCATCTTCGAGTTTTTTTGCTGCACCTGATCCGGGCTAACTGGCCGAGAAGTTAAATGTATTACTGTTAATTTATGTACTCATGGAGCAACAACCACACACCAAAGCGATCCGGGAGGGGGACTTCATCGTGATACTCCTCCCGCAGAGTGACGACGAGACACTTTGCTGTCCACTCTGCGTGGGACGCGGACGGTACTCCGGCAAGACGCGGGTTGAGTGTCTCAATAGACATGTCAAAGAGGTGCACCCAGACCTAACCACCACCTTTAGGTGCTGGGGGTGCGGGTTCGCGGCTCCCGGGGATAAGAAATATCCCCGGAAGATCGTGACCCAGCACTGCGCCACCTGCGTCCCCGAGGTTTCGTCCGCGCCCTCAGGCAGAGTGGACGGAGAGAGGAGAGTTAACACCCGCCGTCGGTTGGGTATTGCCGCGGCAACCGAGGCCAGTCCCGTGAGACGTACTCGTCGTAACGGCCTGGCCTCACCTCCAGTCGAGCAGGACATCAGCCAAAGCGCGGCTCCTCCGGAACCCGCAAGGGTGCCACAACATCCGGAGATAGTTGCGCTGGGAGAGTCAGCGGATGACGAAGTATTTCGATCTCCGGTGAACTCCCCCCCAAGAGACTGGAGGGCTGCGGCGCCCCAACAGGCGGCTTCCTCCTCTCCTCCGGCAGTACCCGGTATCACTGCTGCAACCCCGTCCAACACCACCAGGACAGGGAATGGCTCGGCAAACTCCATCCTAGCCGAGCACCCGATACCTACACCTCCGCCAACCAACACCACGGAGGCGAATGGTCGTGCCGACATACCCCGTTCTGGGCGGACTCCGCCGCCCGGTCAACAAGCCGCCCGTAGAAGGGCTCCCACGACAGAACAACGTCGCATTGTGGGACTCCTCGAGGCGGCCACTGGTCGGGAGCAACTTGAGGAGGCAACGACTCAAGCTATGCTATTCCTGGCCAGATTGACCGGGCGGCGGCCTGAACCCCGGAACGCCATTCGGCCGGGACCGCGGCAACGTCATCCAGCTCAGGAGGATGTCCAAGCGCAGGCGCCTGATCGGATTCAGGAGGCCAAGAAACTCCAGCGTCTCTACCGAACATCCAAGAAGCGGGCAGTACAGAAGATTTTGGCAGGTCCTAATATGAACTGCCAAATCGACAAGAATACCATCACAGCCCACTTTGTGGAGCTGGCTGCCCGCAGAGACGGTGGAGAGGATTGGCCCGATGTCTTCGATCGGGAAGAGCCCACGGCGGCGAGCGGCGAGGCCCTTTGTACCCCTATCACAAGGGAGGAAGTGTTTCGACGGCTCAAGGGAGGAACAACACCTCACCTGGGCCGGACGGAATCACCTACAGGGACCTCGCCAAGGCCGATCCAGGGGCCCATGTACTCGCCGCCCTCTATAACAGCATTTGGCGCATTGAGGCGACGCCTGCCTTGTGGGGGGTGTCCAACACCACCCTGATATACAAGAAGGGCGACGCCATGGACATCTCCAACTGGAGACCGATCTCCTTGGGAGATACGGTCCCTAAGCTATTTGCCGCGATCCTAGCCGATAGAATCAAAAGGTGGGCGGTGGCCAACGGACGCTACAGTGCCTCCCAGAAGGGCTTCTTGGAGTTCGAGGGATGCTATGAACATAACTTCGTGCTCCAGGAGGCCATTCGGGAGGCAAAAGGCGGGAGAAAGGAGTTGGTGGTGGCCTGGCTGGACTTAGCCAGTGCCTTTACATCCGTGCCCCACTCCTCTATCCTGCAGGCGCTCGAGGGACATGGCCTACCAAGCAAAGCGAGAAACATTATCTCCTCGCTCTACACAGGCATGACCACCCGCTTCCACACGGCGGAGGGACCCACCGACCCTATTCTCATCCAGTCGGGGGTCAGACAGGGTTGCCCATTAAGCCCCGACGTGTTCAACCTTACCCTGGAAGTTGTCCTACGGGAAATACAACGGACGGGGGAGGGCTACACGATCGAGGGCAGGCGTATTTCCCATATCGCCTACGCCGATGATGTCGCGATCCTGGCTGACTCCCCGGCTGGAATGAGGAGGCTGCTTTTTGCAGCAGAACGGGGAGCTCGGGCGGTCGGCCTCACCTTCAACCCAGCGAAGTGCGCTACACTGCACATAGCGGGACGAGGGGAGGAGGCAGTTAGACCGACTGAGTTCTCCGTTCAAGGGACACCTGTCCGTGCCCTTGCTTCCGAGGAGGCCTACGAACATCTTGGCATCCCCACAGGCTACCAAGTCAGGCAGACCCCAATCAACACCTTGCGGGATCTTCTTGCTGACATCGGCTCCATCGACCGGTCCTTACTGGCGCCCTGGCAGAAGCTGGATGCAGTGGGAACTTTCCTACTGCCCCGGCTTGATTTCATCATGCAGGGCGCCCATGTCGACAAAGGCTTCTTGACCGAGGCAGACAAGATCATTAAAAAAGCTGCAAAATCTTGGCTAAGCCTTCCTCAGCGAGCGAGCGCGGAGCTCGTGTTTCTACCTCCCTCGCAAGGGGGAGGGGGTTTGCTCCCGCTCGCGGACCTCTATGATATGCTCACGGTCGCTCACAGCTATAAAATGCTGTACTCGAGCGATGTCACCGTGAGCACCATAGCGGGATCCACACTGAGGAGGACCGTTTCGGAGAGGCTTAAAAAGCGGGCGTCTAACATCGATATCGCCCGCTTCCTCTCCGGAGATCTTGATCTGCCCCGGTCGACGAGCCCGTCGACATTCTGGACCAAGGTTCGGAGCGCGGCCCTGAGAATTAAGACCAAACTCGGGCTGCGCTGGAGCTGGTGTCAGGAGGGGGAAGTACTCCTGATGGCCTGTGGGGATCCACGTGCCCCCGGAACAAGAGTCTCGCCGCAGACAAAACATCTTGTCACCACGAGTCTGCGGCGCTGCCTGAATCGGCACTATGCGGAGAGTCTCCTTGCCAAAAAAGATCAAGGCAAGGTCTTTGAGGTTACCCGGAGGAGCGGACAATCCAACCACTTCCTCCGGAGTGGCAGCTTCACTCGCTTCTGCGACTGGCGCTTTATCCACCGCGCCCGTCTCGACGTTCTCCCCCTCAATGCTGCTAAACGGTGGCAACGAGGGATGGACAAGAGATGTCGCAGATGCGGGTCAGACCTGGAGACTCTCCCGCATGTGCTGAGTCACTGCGGCCCGCACTCGGCGGCGAGACAAAAGAGGCACAACAACATCCAGGACAGGTTGGTGAAGGCAGCCTCGAGATGTCCGGGGACCATTAGTGTCAACCAGACCGTTGTGGGCGTCCGCGGCCCCGACGCGGCATTAAGACCTGACATTGTCGTTCGCGACGATGTCAACCGCCGCGTCACCATCGTCGATGTGGCCGTGCCGTTCGAAAACCGCCTCGAGGCGTTCGACGGCGTTCGGGAGGCCAAGATTGCCAAATATACACCTTTGGCCAGGCAACTCACGGACAGCGGTTACACCGTAACGGTGGAGGCCTTTGTAGTGGGCGCCCTCGGCGCGTGGGACCCGCGAAATGAACGGGTCCTGAGCCTCCTCAGCATTAGTCGTTATTATGCGATACTGATGAGGAGGCTCATGGTTAGTGACACAATTCGCTGGTCCCGGGACATCTACGTGGAACATGTGTCGGGCATTCGGCAGTACCGGGAATAGTGGGGCCATAACACCTAGGCCCCACAGTGTGGCGATGTCCATGTGTGTCGTCCTTATTTATTTATTTATTTGTCCTGTCGAGCTGTTTAATCTATTCATATGTATGTGTTGTGTGTGTCGTCCCTCGTAGCAGTTTTATTCCGTCCAACCAGAGGTCGACCAATATTAAAATAAGCATGGCTTGAAGCAGGCCAAGCGCCGTGTTCTAACCCCGTTTTAGGGGAAGTTACTTAACCTAAAAATACAACTTTTCCTCTGTTCTTATCAGCTTGATATCTGATACGCTCCTCATTGAGGAGCCAGAATATCGAACTGATTTTTGGAATATGGCGGAGTGTCTGGGGCTTGCTCCGACTCCGCCACGGGTCGACCTTGCATTGCAGTACCGCAAGGAACGGCCCACACAATTAATTCAAACAAAATCTTCTCTAATTAATACAGAAACAGGCAACTCACGGACAGCGGTTACACCGTAACGGTAGAGGCCTTTGTAGTGGGCTCCCTCGGCGCGTGGGACCCGCGAAATGAACGGGTCCTGGCCTCCTCAGCATTAGTCCCCAGATAACAGCGTGCTCTGAAAATGCCAAAGCGCGGCTCGATGCAGGGGTTCGTGCGGGCATAATGCGAGCACTTTTCCGGCAAATCCGGAAATGCGTGCTCGCATTTACTGGAGGCCGAGCCTCGCAAATAAATGATCGAGACAGATGAGGATTGTAGGTAATTAATATGTATGATTTATTAAAACATTAATATAAATAAATAAATACAATTGAAACAATAAAACTATAGCGCAGTACAAATATAAAAATATAACAATGATATCGAATAAAATATACATAACAATTTTTGAGCTTTGATCAATCTAATATAATGATAACAAGAATAATAATAATATTAATAAACGAACAATATTAAATAATAATAAAGCAGTTGAAAATTGGACGACTCCTGGAGGCGAGGAGAACAATCGGCACACTTCCTTGTTATTATTGTTGACTTTGCTGCTGCCGCTGCAAATAAATATAAAACAGATTTAAATTTGTAATTGAATAAATTATAAACGCTAGATAATATACTTATCTATAAAGATAATCCTAATTTTGACGTATATTCCTGGCTGCGCTTCTGATGGTGCTTAAATTTAAAAATAAAAATAATGATTAATATTTTTGGGTGAGAGGGGCCCCGACCACCGCCCCTCTCCGTGAAGCTCGACCACAGCATCAGCTCCTCCGACGCTCCCTGATCTTTTTTGATTTAAAAATATACAAAAATAATAAAGCACTAAATAAATAAATAAATAAATAGAGATATAGAAATATTAACAATATCTATACATCTTTGAAAAGTAAATCAACACCTTGCGGGATCTTCTTGCTGACATCGGCTCCATCGACCGGTCCTTACTGGCGCCCTGGCAGAAGCTGGATGCAGTGGGAACTTTCCTACTGCCCCGGCTTGATTTCATCATGCAGGGCGCCCATATCGACAAAGGCTTCTTGACCGAGGCGGACAAGATCATTAAAAAATCTGCAAAATCTTGGCTAAGCCTTCCTCAGCGAGCGAGCGCGGAGCTCGTGTTTCTACCTCCCTCGCAAGGGGGAGGGGGTTTGCTCCCGCTCGCGGACCTCTATGATCTGCTCACGGTCGCACACAGCTATAAAATGCTGTACTCGAGCGATGTCACCGTGAGCACCATAGCGGGATCCACACTGAGGAGGACCGTTTCGGAGAGGCTTAAAAAGCGGGCGTCTAACATCGATATCGCCCGCTTCCTCTCCGGAGATCTTGATCTGCCCCGGTCGACGAGCCCGTCGACATTCTGGACCAAGGTTCGGAGCGCGGCCCTGAGAATTAAGACCAAACTCGGGCTGCGCTGGAGCTGGTGTCAGGAGGGGGAAGTACTCCTGATGGCCTGTGGGGATCCACATGCCCCCGGAACAAGAGTCTCGCCGCAGACAAAACATCTTGTCACCACGAGTCTGCGGCGCTGCCTGAATCGGCACTATGCGGAGAGTCTCCTTGCCAAAAAAGATCAAGGCAAGGTCTTTGAGGTTACCCGGAGGAGCGGACAATCCAACCACTTCCTCCGGAGTGGCAGCTTCACTCGCTTCTGCGACTGGCGCTTTATCCACCGCGCCCGTCTCGACGTTCTCCCCCTCAATGCTGCCAAACGGTGGCAACGAGGGATGGACAAGAGATGTCGCAGATGCGGGTCAGACCTGGAGACTCTCCCGCATGTGCTGAGTCACTGCGGCCCGCACTCGGCGGCGAGACAAAAGAGGCACAACAACATCCAGGACAGGTTGGTGAAGGCAGCCTCGAGATGTCCGGGGACCATTAGTGTCAACCAGACCGTTGTGGGCGTCCGTGGCCCCGACGCGGCATTAAGACCTGACATTGTCGTTCGCGACGATGTCAACCGCCGCGTCACCATCGTCGATGTAGCCGTGCCGTTCGAAAACCGCCTCGAGGCGTTCGACGGCGTTCGTGAGGCCAAGATTGCCAAATATACACCTTTGGCCAGGCAACTCACGGACAGCGGTTACACCGTAACGGTGGAGGCCTTTGTAGTGGGCGCCCTCGGCGCGTGGGACCCGCGAAATGAACGGGTCCTGAGCCTCCTCAGCATTAGTCGTTATTATGCGATACTGATGAGGAGGCTCATGGTTAGTGACACAATTCGCTGGTCCCGGGACATCTACGTGGAACATGTGTCGGGCATTCGGCAGTACCGGGAATAGTGGGGCCATAACACCTAGGCCCCACAGTGTGGCGATGTCCATGTGTGTCGTCCTTATTTATTTATTTATTTGTCCTGTCGAGCTGTTTAATTTATTCATATGTATGTGTTGTGTGTGTCGTCCCTCGTAGCATTTTTCCTTTCAACCAGAGGTCGACCAAAAAATAAAATAAGCATGGCTTGTAGCAGGCCAAGCGCCGTGTTCACACCCCGTTTTAGGGGAAGTTACTTAACATAAAAATACCTAATTTCCTCTGTTCTTATCAGCTTGATATCCTCATTGAGGAGCCAGAATATCGAACTGATTTTTGGAATATGGCGGAGTGTCTGGGGCTTGCTCCGACTCCGCCACGGGTCGACCTTGCATTGCAGTACCGCAAGGAACGGCCCACACAATTAATTCAAACAAAATCTTCTCTAATTAATACAGAAACAGGCAACTCACGGACAGCGGTTACACCGTAACGGTAGAGGCCTTTGTAGTGGGCTCCCTCGGCGCGTGGGACCCGCGAAATGAACGGGTCCTGGCCTCCTTAGCATTAGTCCCCAGATAACAGCGTGCTCTGAAAATGCCAAAGCGCGGCTCGATGCAGGGGTTCGTGCGGGCATAATGCGAGCACTTTTCCGGCAAATCCGGAAATGCGTGCTCGCATTTACTGGAGGCCGAGCCTCGCAAATAAATGATTGAGACAGATGAGGATTGTAGGTAATTAATATGTATGATTTATTAAAACATTAATATAAATAAATAAATACAATTGAAACAATAAAACTATAGCGCAGTACAAATATAAAAATATAACAATGATATCGAATAAAATATACATAACAATTTTTGAGCTTTGATCAATCTAATATAATGATAACAAGAATAATAATAATATTAATAAACGAACAATATTAAATAATAATAAAGCAGTTGAAAATTGGACGACTCCTGGAGGCGAGGAGAACAATCGGCACACTTCCTTGTTATTATTGTTGACTTTGCTGCTGCCGCTGCAAATAAATATAAAACAGATTTAAATTTGTAATTGAATAAATTATAAACGCTAGATAATATACTTATCTATAAAGATAATCCTAATTTTGACGCATATTCCTGGCTGCGCTTCTGATGGTGCTTAAATTTAAAAATAAAAATAATGATTAATATTTTTGGGTGAGAGGGGCCCCGACCACCGCCCCTCTCCGTGAAGCTCGACCACAGCATCAGCTCCTCCGACGCTCCCTGATCTTTTTTGATTTAAAAATATACAAAAATAATAAAGCACTAAATAAATAAATAAATAAATAGAGATATAGAAATATTAACAATATCTATACATCTTTGAAAAGTAAAAGATCAGAGAGCGTTCAATAATATTTGTAAATAGATTATTAAAATCATTTAGAACAAAAAGTCCCTGAAGCATTTTTGTTCCCAAGTCACTGGATTTTGAAAAAAATTACTCTATACCAATCACATGTTTATACCATCATCTTTCTCTATCTCAAGATCTATTGACTTTAGAAGAAAAATACTTGAGGGACTTTTTATTCTAAATCATTGAAATAATCTATTCGAAAATTTAAAATGATTCTAGACCTCAAATTAAAAAAGTTCAAAATGGCTGCCAATTGCCGATGAATGAAGTTTTTCAAAAAATGACATTTTCAATAATTCTAAGAGTACTTATAGGTTGATATTGTTATTCTAAACAAAAAAGACCTCTTTCAATTTTGCTCTACATTGAATAGATTTAGAGATAAGTTCACTTTTTGTATCTCAGTTATAGTCATTAGCGTAGAGTCACTTTTATCTAAATACGAGTATGGATCTCTAGGCAAAGACTAAAAAATAACAGAGTTAATCGAATATATATGATTTATCTTGTTGTACATGATTTATCTAATATATGTTCAGAATTGAAACACAATGGTTTATCAAAATCAAGAAACCCGGGTGCTGCCTTTCTGGTAAACATGTATTCAAGATGCATTGAAATAAAATGTGGCACGGTAATAAGTTGTGTAATTACATTTGAAAACTGTGTACAAAATTTGATATCTCTATTTCAAAAATTAATGACTTTTTACTGACATCATGTCTGCCCAGAGATCATTATTGTCAATAAAAAGTCAATGATTACTAAAATAGAGATGTGTAAATTTGCATACATGTTTTAAAAGCAATTTTACAACTAATTACCATGATACATTTTATTTTAATGCAATCTACATATATGCTTACCTGAAAAGCCACACCCGGCTTTTTTCTTTTTGACAATAAATTGAAACATGATATATCATATGAAGTCTTATATCAACTTTTGAACTGTACAATGTAATAAAATGTTATAAAGAAAGTCTCAGATGTTAAGATATCTTGTATAACACTATATCTTACAATTCCTTGTCGAAAAGGCAAAAGCCGGGTGTGGCTATTCAGGTAAGAATATACATAGAATTCATTGAAATACAATGTGGCACGGTAATAAGTTGTGTAATTACATTTAAAAACTGTCTACACAATTTGACATCTCTATTTAAAAATCAATCACTTTGTATTGGCAATATGTCTCTCCAGAGATCATTATTGTCCAAAAACCATCTATTATTATTAAAATAAATATTTATAATTTTCTACTGATACTTTAACAGTACTTTGAAAAGTAATTACTGTGACACATTTTATTTAAATGCATTCAGAGCAGATGTTTATCTGACAAGCTACACCCGGGTTCGACCTATCAGACTTAGACTTTGAAAATGTTTTATCACTAAAACTCTCTTACTAGCTGGGACTTTGATAAAGAGAAGTTACTTGATTTTAGTAAATAAATAAACATCCTAGCTTACTTTTTGCTATTCCAACTATATTGGTGAGTACGGTGAGCTGAACCTGTCGAAGTACCTCAGAAGCAAGCTGCAATTCTTATCTTCCGCTGAGTGGCTGTTGTTGTCTGTGGTTTTTTTTCAGCTAACTATAAACACAATTTTATATTAGAAAAAGTATTTGGAAGACGGTTGAGAAGAATAAATAGGAAATGTTTATAGGAAATCATTGAGTGAATTAGGAAATGTTGCAGGGACAGGTTTAAAATAAATAAAGAATTATACAATTAAATATTAAATTAATAATTAAACAGAAATTTGGATTTATCCTGCTTACCTTTATATAATATTCTAGGAACCGCAGGTGCTGTGGTGTGGTAGATGGTCCAGACGATGGTGTGGTTGACAATATTAGGCTCGAAAATAGAAAGTATAAGAAAGAATGAGTAAAGTCTATATGAACTATTGTTGTAATGAGAAATAATGAAAGAAAAGTAATCAAGTTGCAGGATGGAGTGTATGAAACAGAAAATATATGTAGTGTAAGCTGCCTGACAAACTCAATGTCCAGGTGCAGTCGAAGAAGACGAGGCTTCCAGGACCTGTTGAGCAGCCCCTCTCTAGCTGGAGATGGACGCAAGCGAGGGTCGACGATCAACAGCTTCCTTAGGAAATGCGGCAAGATTCTTCGACTATCCGGGTCTGATAAAAAAAAGCAAATGAATGTACCAAAATTTTGTTGCTGAACTAATAATTATTGAAAGAATGGTACATGTAGCCATAATGACTGTAAAATATTTGCACAAAAGTTGCATTAATAAGGCATTGACAAAGAAATCGTCTCTGCGAACGATTTTTCTAACCTCACTTTTACCGCACGACAATTACTTGATTAATAAATAACAAAATTATAGCTCTAACTTACCTAATTGAGTTGATTAAGCAATAACACAAGTGATTATCCAAGTTTGCAGAAACAATTGTTGATATTCAACGATTATTCAGCGAACGAAGTTTTTTGCTGTTAACGAGGGAAATCATCAAAGCAAAAAGTAATATACTTTGTTGCGTTTCCCGCTTAATTAACTATAGTACAATGACAGAGACAACGGAAAATCACATATATAGTGCACGTATCGCGCGGCGCGAATTCAAACGTACTATTCAAACTTTTGAAAACGATTACAATTAAATTATTTAATTATTAGGTAGTTGTATTGACACATGCAAAGAAAACTATAGCATTGTGCATAATAAATAATAACGTTGATATAAATAAATAAATAAAAATCGAATTGTATGCAGTGCATTAATGCGATATATAATAATGAATATACGTATTCACATACGTGGTAAACAATTAATGCATAAGCAAATAAATTTACATTAAGTTTTAGATAAACAAATAATAATGTGAATCGTTTACTTTCATAATAACTATTATGCGTATATAATGCAATGGGTAGATCGCATATATATATATATATATATATATATAATTTATCGAGTTGCATTATTGTTAGGAGTGTATATATATGTACAAAAATACATATAAACACTGATATTTGTAGTTGCATTGCAAACAATGTTTTTTTATACTATTTTAATGGCCCAAATTAACCTGTAAAATCATTGAAAATGGAACATTTAAAACTTTGGCACATGTGCCGAGGATGTGTTACATTAATCAAATTTTAATTGTGAAAATAGTAATTTTTAAACTGATGTACGTTTGAGCAATCATCTATCATAGGGTACAACTCGTAATTAAATCATTCGAGTCAAATTTTGTAGACAGTTTTCAAATGTAATTACACAACTTATTACCGTGCCACATTTTATTTCAATGCATCTTGAATACATGTTTACCAGAAAGGCAGCACCCGGGTTTCTTGATTTTGATAAACCATTGTGTTTCAATTCTGAACATATATTAGATAAATCATGTACAACAAGATAAATCATATATATTCGATTAACTCTGTTATTTTTTAGTCTTTGCCTAGAGATCCATACTCGTATTTAGATAAAAGTGACTCTACGCTAATGACTATAACTGAGATACAAAAAGTGAACTTATCTCTAAATCTATTCAATATAGAGCAAAATTGAAAGAGGTCTTTTTTGTTTAGAATAACAATATCAACCTATAAGTACTCTTAGAATTATTGAAAATGTCATTTTTTGAAAAACTTCATTCATCGGCAATTGGCAGCCATTTTGAACTTTTTTAATTTGAGGTCTAGAATCATTTTAAATTTTCGAATAGATTATTTCAATGATTTAGAATAAAAAGTCCCTCAAGTATTTTTCTTCTAAAGTCAATAGATCTTGAGATAGAGAAAGATGATGGTATAAACATGTGATTGGTATAGAGTAATTTTTTTCAAAATCCAGTGACTTGGGAACAAAAATGCTTCAGGGACTTTTTGTTCTAAATGATTTTAATAATCTATTTACAAATATTATTGAACGCTCTCTGATCTTTTACTTTTCAAAGATGTATAGATATTGTTAATATTTCTATATCTCTATTTATTTATTTATTTATTTAGTGCTTTATTATTTTTGTATATTTTTAAATCAAAAAAGATCAGGGAGCGTCGGAGGAGCTGATGCTGTGGTCGAGCTTCACGGAGAGGGGCGGTGGTCGGGGCCCCTCTCACCCAAAAATATTAATCATTATTTTTATTTTTAAATTTAAGCACCATCAGAAGCGCAGCCAGGAATATGCGTCAAAATTAGGATTATCTTTATAGATAAGTATATTATCTAGCGTTTATAATTTATTCAATTACAAATTTAAATCTGTTTTATATTTATTTGCAGCGGCAGCAGCAAAGTCAACAATAATAACAAGGAAGTGTGCCGATTGTTCTCCTCGCCTCCAGGAGTCGTCCAATTTTCAACTGCTTTATTATTATTTAATATTGTTCGTTTATTAATATTATTATTATTCTTGTTATCATTATATTAGATTGATCAAAGCTAAAAAATTGTTATGTATATTTTATTCGATATCATTGTTATATTTTTATATTTGTACTGCGCTATAGTTTTATTGTTTCAATTGTATTTATTTATTTATATTAATGTGTTAATAAATCATACATATTAATTACCTACAATCCTCATCTGTCTCGATCATTTATTTGCGAGGCTCGGCCTCCAGTAAATGCGAGCACGCATTTCCGGATTTATTCCAGAAAAGTGCTCGCATTATGCCCGCACGAACCCCTGCATATGCCTGCATACGAGGAGAATGCCGTGCCGTGCGAAAAATACGCGTCCACGAAATCGGGAACATGCGCGCAAAATGCCTGCATACGAACGGCATTATGCTCGCATTTTATCGGCACCCGTGCTGGACAGATCCACCACGGAAGCAAGCAAAATGCTCGGTCATATGCTCGTCATATGACTTTCATGTGCGGATGCAAGTGGACCGTCATGCGTGCCCATTTCATGCCGGCACGTTTTCAGCATTTTCAGAGCACGCTGTTATCTGGGTGATGGGTATGCGATACTGATGAGGAGGCTCATGGTTAGTGACACAATTCGCTGGTCCCAGGACATCTACGTGGAACATGTGTCGGGCATTCGGCAGTACCGGGAATAGTGGGGCCATAACACCTAGGCCCCACAGTGTGGCGATGTCCATGTGTGTCGTCCTTATTTATTTGGCTTTTTGTTTTGTCCTGTCTAGCTGTTTAATTTATTCCCTTGTATGTGTTGTGTGTGTCGTCCCTCGTAGCATTTTTCCTTTCAACCAGAGGTCGACCAAAAAATAAAATAAGCATGGCTTGTAGCAGGCCAAGCGCCGTGTTCACACCCCGTTTTAGGGGAAGTTACCAACATAAAAAAACTGAAATGCGAAATGAACGGGTCCTGAGCCTGCTCAGCATTAGTCGTTATTATGCGATACTGATGAGGAGGCTCATGGTTAGTGACACAATTCGCTGGTCCCGGGACATCTATGTGGAACATGTGTCGGGCATTCGGCAGTACCGGGAATAGTGGGGCCATAACACCTAGGCCCCACAGTGTGGCGATGTCCATGTGTCGTCCTTATTTATTTATTTGTCCTGTCTAGCTGTTTAATTTATTCATATGTATGTGTTGTGTGTGTCGTCCCTCGTAGCAGTTTTATTTCATCCAACCAGAGGTCGACCAATATTAAAATAAGCATGGCTTGAAGCAGGCCAAGCGCCGTGTTCACACCCCGTTTTAGGGGAAGTTACTTAACATAAAAATACCTAATTTCCTCTGTTCTTATCAGCTTGATATCTGATACGCTCCTCATTGAGGAGCCAGAATATCGAACTGATTTTTGGAATATGGCGGAGTGTCTGGGGCTTGCTCCGACTCCGCCACGGGTCGACCTTGCATTGCAGTACCGCAAGGAACGGCCCACACAATTAATTCAAACAAAATCTTCTCTACTTAATACAGAAACAGTATTAAATTTGAAACATCAATATTCTGAAATGTTTCCCTGGTATACACGTTAGTCAAAGTTATGTGCGAATACTCGTTCTTATCGCTTCTCGGCCTATTGGCTAAGATCAAAGTGTAGTAGGGTTTTCGTGCCGGCATAGCCGGGTCGGAGACTCGCGCGGGGGAGATCATATCTCACCACCATCTTCGAAGTGACGACGAGACACTTTGCTGTCCGCTCTGCGTGGGACGCGGACGGTACTCCGGCAAGACGCGGGTTGAGTGTCTTAATAGACATGTCAAAGAGGTGCACCCAGACCTAACCACCACCTTTAGGTGCTGGGGGGTGCGGGTTCGCGGCTCCCGGGGATAAGAAATATCCCCGGAAGATCGTGACTCAGCGCGGCTCCTCCGGAACCCGCAAGGGTGCCACAACATCCGGAGATAGTTGCGCTGGGAGAGTCAGCGGATGACGAAGTATTTCGATCTCCGGTGAACTCTCCCCCAAGACTGGAGGGCTGCGGCGCCCCAACAGGCGGCTTCCTCCTCTCCTCCGGCAGTGTCCGGTACCACTGCTGCAACCCCGTCCAACACCACCACGACAGGGAATGGCTCGGCAAACTCCATCCTAGCCGAGCACCCGATACCTACACCTCCGCCAACCAACACCACGGAGGCGAATGGTCGTGCCGACATACCCCGTTCTGGGCGGACTCCGCCGCCCGGTCAACAAGCCGCCCGTAGAAGGGCTCCCACGACAGAACAACGTCGCATTGTGGGACTCCTGGAGGCGGCCACTGGTCGGGAGCAACTTGAGGAGGCAACGACTCAAGCTATGCTATTCCTGGCCAGATTGACCGGGCGGCGGCCTGAACCCCGGAACGCCATTCGGCCGGGACCGCGGCAACATCATCCAGCTCAGGAGGATGTCCAAGCGCAGGCGCCTGATCGGATTCAGGAGGCCAAGTAACTCCAGCGTCTCTACCGAACATCCAAGAAGCGGGCAGTACAGAAGATTTTGGCAGGTCCTAATATGAACTGCCAAATCGACAAGAATACCATCACAGCCCACTTTGTGGAGCTGGCTGCCCGCAGAGACGGTGGAGAGGATTGGCCCGATGTCTTCGATCGGGAAGAGCCCACGGCGGCGAGCGGCGAGGCCCTTTGTACCCCTATCACAAGGGAGGAAGTGTTTCGACGGCTCAAGGGGAGGAACAACACCTCACCTGGGCCGGACGGAATCACTTACAGGGACCTCGCCAAGGCCGATCCAGGGGCCCATGTACTCGCCGCCCTCTATAACAGCATTTGGCGCATTGAGACGACGCCTGCCTTGTGGGGGGTGTCCAACACCACCCTGATATACAAGAAAGGCGACGCCATGGACATCTCCAACTGGAGACCGATCTCCTTGGGAGATACGGTCCCTAAGCTATTTGCCGCGATCCTAGCCGATAGAATCAAAAGGTGGGCGGTGGCCAACGGGCGCTACAGTGCCTCCCAGAAGGGCTTCTTGGAGTTCGAAGGATGCTATGAACATAACTTCGTGCTCCAGGAGGCCATTCGGGAGGCAAAAGGCGGGAGAAAGGAGTTGGTGGTGGCCTGGCTGGACTTAGCCAGTGCCTTTACATCCGTGCCCCACTCCTCTATCCTGCAGGCGCTCAAGAGACATGGCCTACCAAGCAAAGCGAGAAATATTATCTCCTCGCTCTACATAGGCATGACCACCCGCTTCCACACGGCGGAGGGACCCACCGACCCTATTCTCATCCAGTCGGGGGTCAGACAGGGTTGCCCATTAAGCCCCGACGTGTTCAACCTTACCCTGGAAGTTGTCCTACGGGAAATACAACGGACGGGGGAGGGCTACACGATCGAGGGCAGGCGTATTTCCCATATCGCCTACGCCGATGATGTCGCGATCCTGGCTGACTCCCCGGCTGGAATGAGGAGGCTGCTTTTTGCGGCAGAGCGGGGAGCTCGGGCGGTCGGCCTCACCTTCAACCCAGCGAAGTGCGCTACACTGCACATAGCGGGACGAGGGGAGGAGGCAGTTAGACCGACTGAGTTCTCCGTTCAAGGGACACCTGTCCGTGCCCTTGCTTCCGGGGAGGCCTACGAACATCTTGGCATCCCCACAGGCTACCAAGTCACGCAGACCCCAATCAACACCTTGCGGGATCTCCTTGCTGACATCGGCTCCATCGACCGGTCCTTACTAGCGCCCTGGCAGAAGCTGGATGCAGTGGGAACCTTCCTACTGCCCCGGCTTGATTTTATCATGCAGGGCGCCCATATCGACAAGAGCTTCTTGACCGAGGCGGACAAGATCATCAAAAAAGCTGCAAAATCTTGGCTAAGTCTTCCTCAGCGAGCGAGCGCGGAGCTCGTGTTTCTACCTCCCTCGTTCGCGACGATGTCAACCGCCGCGTCACCATCGTCGATGTAGCCGTGCCGTTCGAAAACCGCCTCGAGGCATTCGACGGCGTTCGTGAGGCCAAGATTGCCAAACATACACCTCTGGTTAATATACACTTTAATCTTAGCCAGAATGCCGAAATGCTGATTCGATAAGATGCATATCGTATAAGTTGATATACACTCCGATCTTGGCCAGAATGCCGGAAAGCTGATCAGATGAGATGCATCTCATATAAGTTTATATACAGTCCGATCTTAGCCAGAATGCCGAGAAGCTGATCAAATAAGATGCTTATCGTGTAAGTTATTATACTTTCCGATCTTAGCCAGAATGCCGAGATGCTGATCAGATGGGATGCTTATCGTATAAGTTGATATACTTTCCGATCTTAGCTTGAATGCCGAGGAACTAACAAGATAAGATGCATAAGTTAATATACACTTTGATCTTAGCCAATAGGCCGAGAAGCTGATAAGATGAGATGCAGCTTATCTGCGATAATATGTGTACTGTCCCACAACTGCAGGGTTATCAGCCCGTGGTAGTTCTTGACTCATGAAGCTTCGATTTTTGCTTGTCCTACGGCCCATGACTCATACTATCTAGATCTAGGTGTCGGACATTGCAGCCACAGGGTTGCTATATTTGGGTTGGTGGAGCGATGCCTCCATCTTCGATCTGTGCAGTACGCGCTAGCGTGATCGTGAGACTACACTCTGATCTTAGCCAATAAGATGAGAAGCTTAAAAAGCTAATAAGATGAGATGCAATTATTCTAAAATTATATTCATTTTGATCTTAGCTAGAGTGCCGAGAAGCTGATAAGATGAGATGCTACTTTCATAAGATAGAGTATAATAAGATAATATTCACTCTGATCTCAGACAATAGCCAAGACGCTGATAAGATGAGATGTTATTCTTATAAGATAATATACATTCCAATCCTAGCCTATCGGCCGAGGAGCTGATAAGACGAGATGCCACTCTTCTAAGATAATATACACTCTGATCTTAACCAGTAGGCCGAGGAGCTGGTATGACGAGTTGCCACTTTTCCTAAATTTAGAAAAATTATGTCGTTTCTTATATTTAGTAACTCCGCTTGGCCTGCTATCAGTCATGCTTATTTAAATATTGGTCGAGGGACGGCACACACAACATTTACAGGTAAATAAATTAGACGGCTAGACAGGACAACATTAAGATAAATGGACGACACCAGGAGCTTGCAAGATGAGATGCAACTCTTCTAAGATATACACTCTGATCGTAGCTTATAGGTTGAGAAGCTAATTAGATCAAAAATAAAAAGCTGCAATACGTGTAAAATAATATACACTTTTGATTTAATTCAATATGCTGAGAAGCCTATAAGATGAGATGCAACTCTTCTAAGATATTTAAGGCAATTACAAATATCTACCTCTTAAACGGAGTGAAAACACGGTGCTTGGCCTGCTGGGCCATGCTTATTTCGAGCAGTCGACCTCTGTATGTTAAAATAAAAAGATACTGCTACAGATGCTTGACGGGGATTTTAACAGAATTGGAGGGTGCATTTGATGCGAGTTTTGCGTGTTGGTCCGCTAGTTTATGGCCTTGAATTTCATTGTGCACCGAAATCCAGAATAATTTCCTGAAATTATTTTCTGTAGCTTTTGAAGAGTATTCATGTAATTTGTTTCTGATAATATAGATGTAAGGGCACGTTTTGATATCGTTTTTATTGTTTTTAAAGTAGGTCATAATTCTTATTGAGTCTGAAAAAATTTGAATCTTGCGGATTGGATAGTTCGGGGCAATGTCTAGGGCGTTTATTACAGCTATACACTCTCCTGTAAAGATTCTTGCTTCTTTGTTTATACTTTTTGTGGTTACAACTTCTAAGTTTAAAAATATACACGCGCAGCCTACCGAAATTGAATTTTCTGACTTGCTTTTGTCTGTATAAATAACAATAGCTTTGTTGTTATTAATTAGTTTTTCGACAATTTTGTTAGGTTGTTTATTTGATTGGAGTGATTTTTCGAATACAATATTTAATGAATTTTATACATGTGTACATACATATTCTAGTTAAGGTTTGTAAATAATATACTATTAAGGTTTTCTTTTGAGTTTTCGATACAGTGAATAATTAAACAATTGCTTTTTTAGTCACTAGAATAAAATTTTTGTGTGGGTTTCTTATTATTTTGTTTGTGAGTAGCCCTGTTTTAGAAAATATACTATTTAGATAAGAGACGCATAAATATTAAGTTCGTTCCCTTATAGTCCATAGTTTTGATTCTGATAACAGGATGATGGTCCGTGTACTCATGCGGTAACCGAGTGCCAGTCTTATTGCGGAATATTGAATTTTTTCTATGGATTTTCTTAGTTTATTTGAGTGGGACAGTAAATAAAGCAACCATGGTCTATTATAGAACGGACGAAGCTTTATTTATTAATTATTGTCACAGAATCGTGGTCGGCTTCCCATCAGGTAACTCTTAAGAATATTTTAATATTGAGTAAACGGGCGCATTTTTTTCGATTATTAATGTGGTATTTGAATATTAGCTTGTGGTCAAACCGGATTCCTAGAAATCATGTCTTTTTGCTAGATTTTATCGTTGGATTTTTTATATTGATTTCGGATTTTCCTGGCTGTATGTTGTTTTTGTTAATCTGTAGGTATACTGTTTTTTGCGGGGCTAATTCAAGTCTAATAGTATACACGTTGTTTTACACAATATCAATCGCTTTTTCTAACAGTTGTCTGCATTTTGTTGATGTCGATCTGTTGCAGTATAACGCTATGTCATCAGCGAATTGTGAAGCTTGTACGCTTTTCTGTATATTATGGAGTATGTTAGATACATACATGCAGTGTAATATTGGGCTGAGCACTCCTCCTTGAGGGACTTTTATGCACACTTTACGGTTCGAGTTTTCATTATCGTTAATGTGAACGAAAGTTTTTCAGCCAATAATCGATGCCTTCGGGAAAGTGCACATATTTTGTATTCATTCCGTTCTATCGTTGATAACCATTCCGTGTGCATTATTCTTGTTACCAGAAACCAAAGGTAAAACATTTCAACAAATTCAGAATGACATGATAAAATGAGAAAACTTGCGTCCTGTATAATTATCCAAATAAGATTTATTTGGATACAATAAATAAGGAAGATAATTAGTAGACTTTAGCGAACATCTAAATTTTTGTAATTTTTTTTATAGAAAGTTAGTAAAATTAAATTGTGCGTAATATTTTTATGAAAATAGGCTTGTATTAAATATTTTTATGAAAATTAATGCTGTTCATTTATAAGATTGAAAATGAACCTCATATACAATATGATTCCTGTTAATTTTTTTTTTAATTGAATCATGCCCTTATGCAGCAGGTAAGTAAAGGACAGATATTTAGTTATAATTAAGAGCCACAGTGACATATTTTTATAGACAATGCATAATAAGAAGACATTATTGCTAGTCAACAATATTTTCATTAAAATTATCTGTCAAAATTAGTTTTTAAGCACGAATAATTACAAAAGATTCAACATGACGGCTTTGTGATATTGCGTACTTTGTATAAAAGTCCCATTCGAATCCTGACAATCGAGTTAAAACCCCATCCAGATAACACCATTTTCATTTTGTTGACGCGTTTTTGTTTTAAAGCCCATTTTTAATTTAGGAATTTCGAATGATAAAAGTAAATCAATTAATGTGCACCTAAAAGTGAATAAAATTACCTATTTGACAACCACACGGATAATTTAGATTATTGGAAAAAAAATCATGGTGATTAACAATGATAAGAACTACTTATTGTATAAATATCAAGTTATTTCACTGATTATTTTTTTGAGACCATAGGGGAAATGCGCTCAGTACGGACACACTTAGCGTTTTATGCTACATCTTTCGATAGCGAGCCTAGAATTGTTTTAATAAAATGGCAAATCACTTATTTTTATACAAGTATTTAAAGCACAACAGTTTGTTTCCTTAAATTTATTAATACAGCCTGATGATTTACAAAACAAAAAACCTCACTTTTTAGACTGCTATATAGCTAAATCCAACGCACTCTTCGGCGACCAATTTTCTTGAGTTTAGCAATTTAAAATCGTAACTATATATTTACCGGATATTTGTTTCTCAACCAATCAAATCGCTTTAATAATGGCTTCAAAACATCCGGTTATCGCTTTTTTTGTAAAGAAATATTGAAAAAACGTCGCCCTGTTATCGAATGCTATTGTTATTTAAAAAAGGTTTATGACACGTATAAATTGTTAATGACTAGAAAGTATTGAATTTTGTTAGCTTTATTATTTAAAAAAGTTTTGCTTCAGACGATTCGCATATTTTCAAAATTCACAAAGATTAACAAACAAATGTTCTTTTATAGTAACCATACCCGTTTGCGAGTCTCAGAATCAAACACCAAATAATCAGCATGGCAATTCCATGTTGAAAAACATGTGATATGGCAAAATATGATGCAAGATATTTCGCTAATTCTGGACTTTTTTAAAAGTTTGAACTTTAAACTGAGCTTCTATGAAAGTAAAACTCATTGAACTAGCCTGTGTTCAAACTACCAAGAACCTAATTTTTTTGGCCAGCAATGAAAAATAAAAATTAAATCTTTTCAAACTCACTACATTTTTCGCAAACCCGGTGTCATGAGTAAAATTTCCTCGAAAAAATCGGATCCCGATAATGGAATTCGAACCCACGAACATGAGACAGGTGGTTTACCACGGTGCCATCGCTGCTCTATTATACTATTGCTATTGCTTAATTATATTGCTCAAAATTTACAACTTTTTTTTCTGTTGAATATATATGAAAAATTTGAGAAAATATGACTATTGACTATGATATAAAAAATTGGAAAATTTAGTAAATTCGATAGAACGTTACCTTAATCCAAGTACTAAAATATTTATGCCAAATTCTGGCTCTAACTATAATTATATTAGTTCCGCTGGTGTATCCATGTGTAAGCCTGTACTGTGCATGCTCGCGGTTGCGCTAGATCTACGTATGGTAAGGCACATGCTCTACCTTAACCGCAAAAAGGGGTTAGATTTCTACCTATTATTACCATTATCTTAAGAATAACTAGTGAAACGACTAATGACATTTTCTTTTTTTTATAAATGCATAATTGGCAGAAAATGACAAGGTGTTATTTTATTCTCCATGAAAGTGGTATTACGAACAAATTATCATTTTGCATTATGAATAAAAAATTAGCATCTAAAATACAGCAGCCGTCAGCAACATATGTTGTCATGATATTTTCATAGAAGTAACTCCATTTGACGATGAAAGATGGATATTTGCGACCGTTATACGTTAATGTTAATCAAAAATTCTTATTTTTTGTTGGGATTTGGCCGTATGAAGAAAAGAAAAAAATTTATTCGTATATTTTTTGAAATGATATTTTATATTGTAGTACAAGTTAAACATTAATAGTTATTGTATATAGTATTTTAATGATAATATGCGTCTTACTGATCTTTCTCCGATAAAAAAGAAGTCTCTGATAATATATTTTTAGTTAGCTTATGAATTCTCATTCCACGAAAAATTGTCGTGTTATTCAGATGATAGATTTTCATTATTATTAAGGTGTATTTTTTGCCAAAAAAAGTGTTTTTGTATGAATTTCATAGGAATGTATATGAGTGTGCGTACGTTCGTACAATATGTTTGTATCTCAGCTTCTACCTAAAGTGAAGTTGAATCTGCCAAGGCTCGCTTTGTTTGTTTCACTGTAAACACGGTAAAAAGTCAATTTTTCATTTGCTGGTGCATTTTTATATTATAGCGATTTTTCAATTTTAGGATTTTAGTTTTTTTGTGATAATTTTATAGAAAGAAGTTGATACAAATAAATCAATGAATACCTCATGTACATACCTAAAAGTAAATAAAATTATTACCTTTTTTCGACCACGGATAATTTAGATTATCATCTGTAGTACTTTTAACGCATTAAAAAGTGAAATTTTGTAAATTGTTATATTAGTATCTAAACTGTGGAACTTTATAAAAAAATAATAAAAAATAATGGGGATAAATAGTAAATTATGCAACTATAGAGTAAATAGAAAAGCCAGTCCGAAGCACGTGTAAATTGCTACCAAAGCCGTAGACGAGGTAACACGTGCTTTGGGGTGGCCTCTTTTCTCCCGTAGTGACTATTTTTCGCCACACCAAGCGTAGAATGTGCTCGCTAAAGTACGCACTTTTCATGGGGTATGGCAAAAACTATTACAGTGTAAATAACAATTTATTTTACTATAATTATTTTCTGAGAAAAAATGTTATTACTAAAAACAATTTTTTTTACAAACCGCAATAACTAAAGTTTACACGCATGAATCGTATCAAAAATTTGGACTACCGTTATAACTCTATTACTAAACTAAAAAAATTTAAGAAAATCATGGTGGTTAAGAATAATTAAAACTATTATCAATATATTTATTGTGTAAATATCAAGTTATTACAGTTCACGTCTCTCTAAAATTTCTAACATCTATTATATGAGTTTCGTTCGGAGTTGCGCTATGCTTTTGTTCCTTCACAATCGTCAGTTTTGTTATTTTGTAAAATTTAACTGGAAGTTTGTAAATCATAATAATATCAACATACATTACAACAAAAGTATTTCTATGACATTTTTTTCATAGTTTTGCTTAATTTCTTGTTTAACACCTTTTATAGCATCTAGTACGTTTGTTTGAAAACCATAAGAAAAAATCATTTGAAATGCCTGACTCTAAAATTAACACGCAAGATCAGTGTAATTTGGACATATTCGAAACAAGTGATTATAAAACGTACAAAGATGGTATGAAATTGATCGGTTTATGGCCTTTTGAAAATTCAACGAAAAGGACATTGAAAAGAGCTTTCGTATTAATTAGTATGATCACGACATTGATATTTATGGTAAGTATTAAAATACTAATTTATCATACTTTTAAGTTGTGAGAGCTCTAATAACTCTAACATAAATTTTACGCTTTGTCCTAAGTTATCGATTAATTAATTATCTATGATATATTAGCTATAGAAAGTCGATTTTTGATATAAATTAGAGGTAATTCCTAGCTTAATTGTCGAATACATTGCATATACATTTTTTTACAAGAATTATAATATAATACTGTCTTAATTGTCGAATACATTGCATATACATTTTTTTACAAGAATTATATATAATTACTGAGTACACTTAACAAATTTCTTTTTTTACATTTTTTTAGCAAGTACGATTTGTAGAAGAGCTTAATCATAATATTGACGTGGTCTTACAATCCGCTGGAAGCATCATTTTAAGTATAGGTTGTATAGCTAAATTTATTACAACATTTAGAGCAGAAGACAACGTATGTACTTTTATAATTTATATTTAAAAACAAAATATTATCATGAGTTTATTATAGGCGGTAACATTTTTAATTTTTATTTCTTCTACCTCATCAATTCCGTACTGCTCTACTAGAGTTTTATACTTATTTTGAAGCTGAAAATCTAGCGATTTACGTGTCTGGTGTATGCTGGCTTTGTGGAGTTTGAGGGCTCATAGCCACAAGCTTCATAAGCGATTTTTGAGTATCGGAAAGAAAAATTCAACAATTAAAGGGAGAAAAGTTTAGCAGTGAAGAATAGTAGATTCATTATGCAACAAGAGAGTATGAAATCGTAAATTATTTCTGTAGGTGGGTTTAGTAATTACCTGAGAAAATAATCGACTTTTATTCAACACACCCCGACGACCGAAAAGCTCCTTTTCGCCTCTAGAGAAATAGGTGTAAAGATAGCATATTTTTCAGCGAACTCCATTCAACAGACGAAAGTAAATTTTGTGATGCGAAAGTAAAGTTTACAGGGCGAAAATAAAATTTGCAGGAAGAATGTAAATTTTGTGGTCGACGCCAGTTTATTAACCTGCAAAGCGGGACTTTATGTGAAATGACTGAAAAGTGGCTTTTTATTCCCTCTCGTATTTTACTCCGTCATTTACACAAATAAGGGAATAAAAAACTTTAATTTTTCTAAATTTTAAATAACTTTCTAAACTTTTGCAATCACAAAGCAATCATTTAATAGATGTATGGGGACAATAGTTCCACTTTTCAAGTCAACAAAGTAGCTACACAGTTAACTCGCGGATAAACTGCTATATGCAATACTATGGTGAACCTACCCGCGAAAATAATCTACCAATTTACTCTCTTGTCGCATAAGGTATTATTTTTAAATAAAAATGTATTTTTTTCAACCCAAGTGCAATTAAAAATTTGGAAAAGAATTTTGCACGACTCAATATGCTCAGATAGCACAAAAGGTTTTTGAAAAGTTTTAAAAACGTGTAGTTCGTAAACGTTGATACGTTTGTGACTTATGGTTTAAGAAACATTTTATTTACGTTTTAAAAATATTAAAATTGTATGCTTTTCGATTTATAATAAGCGATTCTTTCATAAAACATTAATGTCACGTTTTAAAAGCGGTTAAATAACATTTTTAAACCCTTTTTAAAAAGTTTGTATGACGTTTATTTTAAGTTTTATAATAGTTTTAAAAAATGCATAAAATGTATGTGAAACGTTTTTAAAAATTTTAATAAAAATTTCCCAAACAATTCATATAAAATGTTTAAATAAGACAAATGTAAAATAGTTTCCAAAATTAGAAGTACCATCCGGATGGTAATCCCAATTCTCGTTTGGATGCTATTTAAACATTTTATACACGTTTTCAAAACTATTATAAAACGTCGTATAAACGTCATATAAACTCTTTACAAAAGGTTTTAAAAATGTTATTTAACCGTTTTCAAAGCGCCACATAAATGTTTAATGAAAGGGTTAATTGCTTATTATAAATCGAAAAGGAGACGTTAAAAACGTTTTGTGCTGTCACGGCAGTACTCTATATATTACATAAAAAAAGCCTTTACCTGCACTTGTCCAAAAATACAGTATTTAAAAAAGAAAGAAAGTAGCTTTTTCAGACTCGGATGATGTTTTAAAGCTCGTGTTCAAAGATCATTTTTTCTAGAAAAAGCCAATTTATCAACTTAGCTGCGCAATATAATATTCTATAATCAAATCTATACTTTATCTATAACCTTTAACTTAATTTGTTTCAGATAAAACTTTTATTCTCTCGAATAGCTAAACAGTGGGCTAGTATTACTGATAAAACCGAGTGTAAAATACTTGCTGATAATATTAAAGTCTGCCATCCGTTATGTACTTTTTATAAAGGTAATATATAATAGGTTATCATTATTGGTTTGTTGCACGAATGAAATTTGAAATTTTAAAAATTATACTTGTTGTAAGCTTTGTCTTCCGAGTTGTTTGTCTTGGGCACGCAGTATGCACTCGCGATCGGCAAACTTCACACTCGGGATAGAAAGATTTATTCAGTACATTTACATCTGATATTTAAATAAAAAGTAATAAATTAATTTACATTAGTTATAGCATTTTTTGCTCTTGTAACATATGCATGTTTGCCGAGTTTTGGCCCAGTTATCATGAACATCTTATCACCACTGAATGAGACTCGTCGCAAGCGTTTACCTGCTCCTGCTGAATATTTTGTAGACGAGGAAAAATATTTTTATGTATTATTCTCACATGGCATGATATGCTATATGTTAGTCTGTGCTCTTTATGTAATCATTGATTGTATGTATTCATGCATTGTGCATCATACTGTGGGACTTGTTGGAATTGTAACGTAAGTTTGATTTTTTTAGCTCCAGTATTATAAGTTTATGAAAGATAAAAGTTATTATTACTCGAATGGAAATTCAAATCGTACGTGTTTGTTATATTACGGGACGCTGCTGTAGATTTGTGTACGATGCCGTATGTTCACATACGTTCGCGTACGTTTTGGTTAAGATTTGAACATTTTGTACAGCATTATACAGAAACTTAAGCGAACGTACGCAGGCGTAGGTAAACTTGTAAAAATGTTTAAACTAAGAAAAATAATGATCGTTACAGACCCGCTCCTAGGTGGCGTCCAGTTTTTTCTTCTCGCAAGCTCTAAGGCTTCTATATAAGACCGATCGAGTTACTGCTAAATAAGTTCATTATAATAGCGTTAACTGAAGGTTAAGTGTATGTTGAAGATTTCTGCAAATAATCCGTAAAATGTTGGGTTTCAAATATTTATTTCATTGATCCATTCGCGTATGTTCACGTATATTTCCGTACGCTGCTACAAAATGTTCGAATCCCAAAACAAACCGTACGTAAACATATACAAACGTACGTGAATGTAGTAAAGTGCAACGAATTTTACGTTTAGTTGCCTTATCATGCTAATGAATTTTTCCATTCGGGTACCAATTTTAATATATATGGTGGCTCATTATTCTAATCTCCGATCCTAATTATCTTCTTGGCAAGACATGACGAAGTTTCCTACTAAAGTTTAGAAGTTTTCTCTGGCAATCTAATGGTAATCTCGACCATGCCCACGACCACATATGCTTTAAGGTCATTTTATCACCTTTTTCTCTGCCATGCTTTAGCAACAATATGATTAGGATTGAAGACTTGAATTAACCACCGTGTACATTTGTATGAATGAACAATAAATGCATTAATTGTATACTATTTGTATTCAAATATACTATCGTGGTACTGCATTTCACTAAAATTTTAATTAACATTACATTAAAGATACCGCTTGCAAAATATTATTGATTTAAAAGTTACATCGAACCAAGAGTATCAGGCCAACAACTCAGAAATCAGAAGACGATTAAGAAGAGCCATTTCTTTGCACAAGGAATCCTTAGAGTTTTGTCATTTATTTATTAATACTAATTTTCACAATGTTTTATTCTAGTTATAAAATATGAATTTCACAATTTCATTTGCAGGTTTGCTCAAAAGATAGAAACAACATACAATTTGTGTTTTATAATAGTGATGTCTGTGAACTTACTTACGATGATTTTTACTGCAGCATGCGTACAGGATTTAAAATATTTTTTAATTGCATTTTTATTTTGTATAAGCATTATAGCGTTTGATTTTATTTTAGGCAATTAGAACACTGTATTACGATAAGGTCGAGTCATTTCGATGGTTCATATTATATGGAAGTATAATTTTTCATCTATTCTTTAATAGTAACCCAGGGCAAAACTTATACGATAAAAGTAATGAAATTATAAATACGTTGTAAGAAACATTAATACTTAATATTATAATTGCGTGGATATATATGGCATAAATGATGAGTTTAATTGAAACTTTTCTAAAACATAATTTAGGTATTTTACTGAGTGGTATACCTTAGGCATTTCAAGAAGTAATAAAAGAACTATGCTAATTATGATGATAAGATGTCTACGACCTTGTCAACTGACTGCAGGTGGTTTACTGGTATTAAACATGATAAATTTCGGAGCGGTGAGTTCATCGCGAAAACTTCATTGACACCTCATACGAAAATCCATTGCGCATTTTAAGTCATAAGTAATCTGAATTTGTAATGTTCCAATCAAATAAACCTTTTTATAGCACTCGTGGCATAAATCCGCATTTATGTAACGCCTATCCGAGGCATAAGTAGTCCTTTATTGCACCGTACATATCATAGCTAACCTCACGGTGCAAAACAGGACTGCCAATGCCACGGATAAGCGTGACAGCGGATTTATGCTAGTCAGTGCTATAAAATATCGTACGATACACGTGTCATAAGTCTATCTTCATGGCACGCTCGCTACGCGCGAGTGTTTATACACGCCACACGGTGTGAACAAATTTTGTTTTTGTATTAAAACCTAATATCTCACGTTTGAGTGAACGGAATTGGATGACATTTGGTTAGAGTATAGTTTGGGTTATGTGGAATAAGAGAAAAATATTGGGAAGGCCCACAATAGTTTTCGGGGGCCCCAAAATTCAAGGAAAAAAGGCCCATTTTGCGATTTTGGCGATAAAATCTTTGCCTTTTTCAATATTTATAATATTTTTTGGAAAAAACTATGCGACTTACATATTTTTGTCTACTGAACTTAAACCTATAGAGAAAAGTTGTCTTAGCTTTTTCAGTTTTCAAGAGAATCTTAAATATGATGAATCGTGTATTTTTGATAAAAAAAAAAAATTACACCCCTGGTAGAATCAGTAACCCAGTTAATGGCCAGTTCTTGGGATGGAATCTAAGAAGTGGGCAGTTTTCTTTGCCATTTCTTAGGTAGAATCTAACGCTTTTTCACATTGTTACTGGCCAGTTTTTGTATCCATTATTTCTACCCAATTACTAAGCATTAATTTCCCAAGAGAATTGGGTGTATAAAAAGATCAAGCTATGCTCAATCTAATAAAAGTAGCCAAGAAATACCAATCTAAAGTTGAGTAAATTAACTTAAATTTAAATATACTATGAATTCCAGCGGATATTAGAAATCTTGATTTTTTAATTGATTTTAATATATAAGAGCAATAAATATTTAGAAATGGATTATTGTTTAAGAAAATATTTATTTATTTTATTTAGAAAACCTTACAGTGAGATACAATAAATAAATTTAAATAATATTGCATGCAAATATTTAAAACATTGTGAAATGTAAGTACATAGTATTTTTTTTACAATCCTACATTCAATTTAGAAAGATAATCCTCGTCAAATTCGTCATCAAACTCTTCCTCATCCTCTTCTACATTTGCAAATTCAAATTACATTGGAGTAAAAACTGTATTTGGATCATTTAAATCTTTCTGTGCAGTAGGCTCTATGGCAACTACTTGTACTGATGCAGTCGATGCTGCAGTATTCTTGGAAACTTTAGATTTTTGTGCAGGACTCGTTGACTTGGTAGCATTTTCAGATAAAGATTTTCTTGGCACGTACCATTGGCTTGCATTCGACAGGACAGGACTTAAGGAACTTGTGGTCTCCAGATTAGCCATCAATCTGTGTTCTTTTATAACAACTGAAATTATAAAAATTGTTAAAATTCATTGTACGATGGATATAGAAGTACTCAATGAATAAAATAATATTTGAAAAATATACAGCAATTACCTGTTACGCACTGAAGAAAAGGTGTATCTCTTATTTGGAACTCTATCTGAAAGTTGTATACTGCGTAGCTTTCTGATTTGATAAAAGTCGACAAGACACATGAAATAGAAGGAAATGTTTATACAATTCTTTGTTCAGCACTTTTTTCAAAACCCCAGGTCTACAATACAAAACAAAAAATCTGTGTTCAGCTGCTTTATAATTGGCGTAGTCACTTGTAGGTCTAATTTTTCTATTAAATTCTTTTGGAATATCTTTTTTCAACATATTAACTCTTCTGTCCAATTCTTTTTTTTGTTCAGCACTTATTTTCACTGGTTTATCACCGGTCATCCAATTTTCGAATAACCTTAACATTAGTCCCAAATATAACAAATGCATGGAGTCGAGTATGAACTGATCCACTAGATTAACTTTAGGCTCAATAGCTAATAATGGTGATGCGCCAGTGTGGTGCTGCACATCAGTAAAAGATCTAAAGTCCTCATCTGTTCTTTTACGACCAAATTCCTTGTACACTGTAGTATGATCAACTTTATATGCAGTCACATCACACCGTTCACAGCCATTGAAGCTCATGTGTGCTTTAGTACATTTTACTTGAGATCTTGCCGGTGTATTCCTTTTTCTTGTAGAGAGTTTACTTCATAAACAAAATCTTCCAAAAATTTGTTTTGATCCATAGGTTTTCCATTGCCATAAAACATTGCAACTGGGAATGGCTTATAAGCTGTTGGCCTTGGCTTATAAAATATTCTACATAGAATAGGCCACATTGATTTAGAACTTGACCTCTTGATTTTTACTCCGTCAATGTTATAATCCAGTCTAAGAATTTGGTCATTACTCATTGTGTAAAAGTGGATTGACACATGCACGCAGTCCTTGAGTTATACCCAGGTAACAGAACTCGCCTGATGAATTGGAAGAGTCTATCATTGTTTGGATGTTATATTTTGCATCCGAGGTGCGTAAGAAACTCTTGGAACATGATGGTATGCTCGGTAGAAGTCTTTTCTTCAAAATCTTCAGCAAAGAGTCCAAATGATTTTTTGGAATTCCATAGTCTACAGCCCATATCCTCAATAAGTTCACTTCTGGTTCTTCATTTGTCATGTTAAATGTTTGTTCACTATCCTTTTCACTATGAGCTAATGCCTGTTGATCATGCTCATTAGAATTCACACTGTCCTCAGAATAGTCTGAGAAATCATCGCTATCAAAATAATTGTCACCATCCTCACTATCAATACTTCTTTTAACTTATTTACTAATTTTTTGTTTAAGCGATGATCGCGTACACGTTTAGCACTGCTCATTTTTCTAAATTAACTGTTAACTATGTGAAAAACAGTAATAAAAAATTAACAAACGCATTTTTGGAGCAGCTACGAGGTTATGTCCTTGTTCAAATATACGAATCATGCTTGTATATATAGTACTACACCTGTATATTTACTTCTTGATATAGAATAGATACTATGAATGCAGCGCGCGCGCCTTTAAAAAATTTAAATGATGAATATATTCATTAATTGAAATCTCTAAAAAAAATAACTTTTAAAAAAGTAAAAAGTTAGGCAAGTTTAATATATTTCGCAACAAAATTACAGATTGAAAAGTACTAAGATCAATCAAACAAAGTCAAGTTTATTATATTTAATCGTGATGAAGCAAGGAACAACTCTCAAGATAAGTATTACGTAACTTGCCATGCCCGTTTAATTTTGTTTATTGGTGAACAACTAAAATTTCCTTTTATGTATTAGAACGTCATACAAACACCATAAGTACAATGAAACGGGCATGGCAAGTTACGTAGTAATTATCTTGAGAGTTGTTCCTTGCTTCATCACGATTAAATATAATAAACTTGACTTTGTTTGATTGATCTTAGTACTTTTCAATCTGTAATTTTGTTGCGAAATATATTAAACTTGCCTAACTTTTTACTTTTTTAAAAGTTATTTTTTTTAGAGATTTCAATCCTTTTTAGTAAAATTTTTTGAGTATCTCATATTCGACGTCGTAGAAATAAAATATAAGCATATTTAGCACCTTTAGATCAAAGCTTTTTTGTAACATTTTTATCACTAACATGAGATCACTGATTGTTGATATACACCACCCTTGAATTATTTCTACGCCAAGACACCAAAACCCACGGCGCGAACTATCCAGACCTCGTTATCGGACACCCTGTACACCTAGACGCCGTCATCGTATGATTTATTTACCTAGACACCAAAAACCACGAAGCGCACGACCTAGACCTCGTCATCGGCCACCCTGTACACCTGGACACCGCGTTCAAGTGATTTTTACACCTAGACACCAAAAACCACGGAGCAAACTACCTAGACCTCGTCATCGGCCACCCTGTACACCTAGACACCGCCCTCGAATTATTTCAACACCAAAAGCCACGGAGCGCACGACCTAGACCTCGTCATCGGCCACCCTGTACACCTGGACACCGCGTTCAAATGATTTTTACACCTAGACACCAAAAACCACGGAGCGAACTACCTAGAACTCGTCATCGGCCACCCTGTACACCTAGACACCGCCCTCGAATTATTTCAACACCAAAAACCACGGTGCGAACTACCTAGACCTCGCCATCGGCCGCCCTGTACACCTAGATGCCGTCCTCGTATGATTTATTTATCTAAACACCAAAAATCACGGAGCGCACCACCTAGACGTCGTCATCAGCTACCCTATTTATCTAGACACCTTCCTTGAAAGATTTTTACACCAAAACACCGAATACTACGGAGCACACATTTATAATTCAAGCAGAGGAGCAGACAATGTAGGCTCAATAGCTTGTGCGGCCAACTTCACAGTCTAACCACTCGGTCAAACTGCACGCAGCTAACTTAACGATCTTACCACTTTTTGGGCTGAAGAAAAATTAAGCAAGTGATTTCAGCATTTTTGTTCACCTGCATACTTGTTTATTATGTTAAAGCTGGTTTATTGCTGATATTTTGGTTTAAAATCATAGTTTGGCATACCAGTATAAACATTTATCAAAATTAGCTGGTTACATGAATGATAAATAATTTATTTCCTTAATTGAAAATTCGAGAGACCAATATAGAAGTAAATAGTGTCACGGGCGCCGCGGCGTCGTCTGCTTCTCAAACTCGCCTTCGTGGCGCTCCCGCGCCACTTGATAATATTTTAATAATTATAAGATACGCATATATATACATATATATATATATATATATATATATATATATATATGCGCGCACTGTTTTAATTGATACCATTTTTAAGCATAACTAGTGGCTAAGAAGTGCCAAGTTTTTAAGCATGTTTCATGGGTATTTATAATTGGTAGGTATTGGCTATTTTTAATGGGTCATACAAAGTTATTTCCCTCACATTAAAAATGCGCAAGAAATCGCTACTTTTTGTACAGTAAAATGTCAATAGTTTTCTACATTTTACTTTGCCAGTTTCTGCCTTAACGACCATTATAACTGGGCACTTTTCTACCAGGGACGATTCGTCATATTTAAGTGGATTCTCTTGAAAACTGAAAAAGCTAAGACAACTTTTCTCGATAGATTTAAGTTCATTAGAGAAAAATTTGTAAGTCGCAGTTTTTTTCTCAAAAATATGATAAATATTGAAAAAGGCAAAGCTTTTATCGCCTAAATCGCAAAATGACAAAAAAATTTTTTTTACACCATGCGCCGTGCCATAAAGTACGACTTATGCCACTAGTATCGTAATATACTATTGCGAAATTTGCCTAAATTTTCTACATCATTAATTTTTTGATTAATGTACGCTTATAATTATTATCAATTGTAACTTAAATATCGTATATAAATCTTGTAGATTGTGAAAACTTCATTTTCCTACATTACAATGCTAATTTCACTAGGATAATTTAAAAAACCGAAAAATTAAGATGAAGATAGTCTAGTTTGCAGTATTTTGAGTTTGATGAGGGGTCAAAGCTCGATAAAACTAACTGCTGTGTTTACAGAATGTATTTATAAAAATGAAAGGAAAACTTGAAAAATGTAGCACCCATACATCTAATAAAAGTTAAATTTAATAATATGTCATATGTGCTTTTTTACTATTGTAGTTTAATTTATTTTGAAAATTATTGAGACATTATAACTTGATATAAGAATAAAAAAAATTTCACGTTATTATTAAACTTTAATTTTACATCGGAGGGTGCGACATCACCGCGCTGGCGAGTAAAAGTATGTACAAAGTATACGACATGATTACGGCGTGGAATGGACGGCGTATAAATAATTTTTTTTTCATGAATTACCCTATAAGCACATTAGTTTTGCCTTGCGAATCAAACTTTATCTCAGTATAGTAGCAGAAAACTAATCATTAAAGATGTGCGAATTATTTTAATTAAAACATCTATATATCGCGAACTGCTTTTCAGTCAATCTTTTGCTTCCTCCTAGAGGAAGCTTTGGAATAGCAAATTTATCAGTTTCGCTAAAACTTCGTAGGAACGCATTTGGAGGTGTTTAGACTTCGAATCATGCTTTTTTAGAGAATGTCCGTGCGGATGGCTGTGTGTATGGGTGTGTGTATGTACGTATACTGTGCTCACTTTCTTTCACATTCTTTTTTTTTTTTAAGTGGCATTTGGAACGCGAAAGTTCATCGCCTCATCTACGCAAGCCTTTTACGCTGCCCTATCTTGTGTCAACCCCACCCAAGATGCACCTCTCCGATTGACACCCACCCATCCTATTTCTACTAGATCCGCTTTTACGTTGTCCTCCCATCTACGTCTAGGTCTACCTAGAGGTCGCATTACCATCGGCCTGCCCTTCATGACACGCGCTGCCATACGGTCGTCTCCCATTCTCGCTACGTGCCCTGCCCATCCCAATCTGCGCGATTCTATTATTCTGTTAATATCTTTCACATTCTTAAAATACTAAAAACTAATAAGATTAGTTATTATAAAGTAAATCCATCGATACCCTTCCTACTAGAATGCAGTGTATATTAAGATAAAAAAAAATTAACTTTTAAAAAAGTAAAAAGTTAGGCAAGTTTGATATATTTCGCAACAAAATTACAGATTGAAAAGTACTAAGATCAATCAAACAAAGTCAAGTTTATTATATTTAATCGTGATGAAGCAAGGAACAACTCTCAAGATAATTACTACGTAACTTGCCATGCCCGTTTAATTTTGTTTATTAGTGAACAACTAAAATTTCCTTTTATGTATTAGAACGTCATACAAACACCATAAGTACAATGAAACGGGCATGGCAAGTTACGTAGTAATTATCTTGAGAGTTGTTCCTTGCTTCATCACGATTAAATATAATAAACTTGACTTTGTTTGATTGATCTTAGTACTTTTCAATCTGTAATTTTGTTGCGAAATATATCAAACTTGCCTAACTTTTTACTTTTTTAAAAGTTAATTTTTTTTTAGAGATTTCAATCCTTTTTAGTAAATTTTTTTGAGTATTTCATATTCGACGTCGTAGAAATAAAATATAAGCATATTTAGCACCTTTAGATCAAAGCTTTTTTGTAACATTTTTATCACTAACATGAGATCACTGATTGTTCTGATATACACCACCCTCGAATTATTTCTACGCCTAGACACCAAAAACCACGGCGCGAACTACCCAGACCTCGTTATCGGCCACCCTGTACACCTAGACGCCGTCATCGTATGATTTATTTACCTAGACACCAAAAACCACGGAGCGCACCACCTAGACGTTGTCATCAACCACCCTATTTATCTAGACACCTTCCTTGAAAGATTTTTACACCAAAACACCGAATACTACGGAGCACACATTTATAATTCAAGCAGAGTAGCAGACAATGTATGCTGAATAGCTTGTGCGGCCAACTTCACAGTCTAACCACTCGGTCAAACTGCACGCAGCTAACTTAACGGTCTTACCACTTTTTGGACTGAAGAAAAATTAAGCAAGTGATTTCAGCATTTTTGTTCACCTGCATACTTGTTTATTATGTTAAAGCTGGTTTATTGCTGATATTTTGGTTTAAAATCATAGTTTGGCATACCAGTATAAACATTTATCAAAATTAGCTGGGTACATGAATGATAAATAATTTATTTCCTTAATTGAAAATTCGAGAGACCAATATAGAAGTAAATAGTGTCACGGGCGCCGCGGCGTCGTCTGCTTCTCAAACTCGCCTTCGTGGCGCTCCCGCGCCACTTGATATAGCAAACTCGACAAATTTAATATTTAATCGAATTAATAAGAATAAGGAACGACAACGTAAGGCGAAGTAAGCATAAAAACATAATTAAACTCGAAGTAAAATCAGTTAGGAAAATCAATAATAATAGTAAATTCACGTAAAATAATAAAGATAAAATAGAACACCGAGATGTATACACACAGTACGACTCTACGGCAAGAGGCGAAGCGAAGCACACCGATACGCACGCACACATTGCGGTTCTATAGCAGAAGCAACCAAGCGAAGCACACCGATATGCACGCACACACCACGACTCTAGGGCAAGAGACCAAGCGAAGCACACCGATACGCACGCACACATTACGACTCTACGGCAGGAGACTAAGCAGAACACACCGATACTAATACCGAGCCACTACAAAATATAACGAATACAGCACAGCACAAGCAGAAGAAAAAAACAAGAAGCCTACTGTACATCGTGGAACGCGCAGACCCGAAAGCGATGCACGTGCAATGAAGGGGAATCCCACGGAGCGTGCAGCGCTATGGCAAGTGACATATAAGTCACGCACTCTGGAAGCTCGAGAAGCCGCCAAAGAGGACACCGCGCAAGTCGGATCAAAATGCATAGAAGAAGCTTCTATGAGCCTGCAGATAAGGAAGGTAAATCAGAGGCAAGTCTGACAGGAGAAGAGCATGAGGGGACTCGATGTACTAGAGGAGAGGACTTTTACTCTGGTTTTCTGATTGGCCCTCCCTGCAACGTCACATGCATTAAACGCTCCCAATAAGGCAAGAAGCTGCATCTAGGCCTCCTAATTGGCCAAACACCCACCCTGCCGAGGAGACGAAAATCGGAGATCGCCTCTCCTACGAGAGCATAAAAGAGCCCAGCAACAGGTCCTCACGTCGTCAGTCTGCTTCAAAAATCGTTGCCACGCGAAAGCTCTGCCCTAGCCCGGTCCGGTATAACATCTTAGAACTTAGAATATTTTTGACCGTTCGGGACTTAGAATCATTTTTACAACACGGGACTTAGGGAAATTCAGATCCGGGACTTATAATATTTCAACTAGCAAAAAGACTTCGAAAACTTCTATCATTTAAATTTAAATAATTTGCAGTCGTAGAACATTTACATTGTGGTTCCTTGTTTTCGATAAATAATTCAAAAGTTTTTGATAGTTGCGAGCGAGCGTTATCTAATTTCTGTGGCAAATTGAATAAACTGCATTAAAATTTAAATCGCGAGTGAATAATTAACCCGAAACCTCCTGATTCCTGTCGCCCCGTTCAAATCGAAACCATCCGCTTTCTCTCTCATAATTAGTGGTTTAAGTAGCATTATATTGCGATAAAGACCTCACGGTTAGGGTTACGTCTATTCAGCGAGTTATTCGAAAAATAGCAGAATCCGAATTAAGAAACTTAAATTAAATTTGTATGTGTCGTGAAATTAATGCGGTTTTAAAAGACTTTCCAGCGGCTACCGGAGGCCGTTCTATTAAATAGATCGCGAAAGTAGTCAAGCACCGACGGCGCTCAGCTTCGCGCTCCGAAGCTTTGTCCCCGTCCGTGTTTAGGGAAGCAGAATAACCCGTAGAGTTACTGTCCGGCGACAGTTTTCAATAGCTTAGGACATAACAACTGTTATGATTCTAGAACCACGCGACCGATCGTAATAAAATTTGACGTGCATATGTTTTCTAATTCTAAATTCGGGAAATTTTTTTTCATGATTCTGACCATTTTATGATTGTATTACAGCCATTTTTGGATTTTTGAAAAAATGTTTTTGCTTTTTATCTTTTAAGATATGGTTTATACAATATATTTAACAATTGTGTATCTAAAAGAGAATAAAATTGCCTACTTTTTCCCGCAAGATTTTTCAGATTAACCATTCCGTTCAATTGTTATGATAAAAAAGGTGATTTAAAAAAAAATTCAATATCTCCAAAACTAAATTGTCAAACGTCTTGAAAAAATGTATGACAATTAAAAACGATAATATCTTTTTGCTGTACAAATTTTAAGCCAATTTAGCGACTAGTTTTTTGAGCTAAAAATTGAAAAGAAGAAAAAAAAATGGGTTTTTGATGTCGTACGATTAAGAGAGTAAAAAGGCTTTATTTAAGTTGAAATTTTGGGAAATATCGATCTTTTGATCACCTCCGCTAGGTTCTTTTTGCAGCTTATGAAACCATTTAGTTTAAAAGATATTATGATTCAAATTCTTTGTCTTTCACCCTGTATAACTGATAATTACTATTTTCGTTAAACCTTATAACTCACTAAGTGAAGTTCAGAATGTTTTAAGAAAATTCATGATTTTGTGTGGTTATGAGGGCCCTATGGTATTTAAAATATTGAGGTTTAAATTTTTACATGAAAATTATATGATTTGATATTGAGACGAGTGCTCCTTCAGTAAAATAATAATGATTAAAAGTATTTTAAAAATCATTAATATACTGTATATTTGAACAATATTGTATCTATTGGAATTATACATTTTGTTGGAGGAAGCTACGTATAAAATACTACGTAAAAGATACACCAAAGCCCTGGTAGAAACGTTCGCGAACCATTCACCAACGGTTGGCCAATTTTATGAAGTTTGGCCAACAGTTCCGCCAACCATTGGCCAACAGACGCGCTTGTTTCGTCACGCTTTTACACTATCCATTGGCCAACGGTTGGCCAATTTTAAAACTCGCACAAAAAGATAATAAATCATCAATGCCTGCTCAAATAATTTATTAATATGACACTATTATTAATAATCAAGCATTAGATCTAACAATAATATGGTTTTAACACCGTAGAAATAGATTTTAAGTGAGTATAAACTTTCATTAAATTTTGGGGTTATGTGAAAAGGTGTACGCCCGAGTCGCCACGAGTGACTATAGTGCGCATGCGCGGCATCAGCTGCAGAGCGCATGTTTGCTAATACACACAGAGCAGGCTTCTAATAAATAAATTTGGTTGGGCAACGGTTGGCCAGCGCCGTGGGCCAACCGTTGGTGAACAGGACATCCTGGTTAGTTTGTTTTCTACCAGGGAGGCGCTGCGTAAAATTTGCTTAAGAATAAAAAAAATTTGCAGACTCCTCTGTTTTTTTATTATAGAATACGAACACTGTCGTCAATTTTTTTCACAGAAATTTACGCATATTTATATGTGTTTCTAACCAACCTAACCATCATAAAACAACAGGCTATTCATTAGATAGGTTGCTCGCGCAATTTTCGAGAAAACGATTTTTACATTTTAGCTCTTTACTTCAAAACCGCTCGACGAAATCGTTTAAAATTTTAGTAGCAGATAGATTTTTTTATGGTGAATTACCAAATAAAATTTTGAAGCATTTGACTACATTGTTTTAGAGATATAAGGAATACAAAAATTAAAACCTTGATATCTTACGAACCATAGGGGTTTGAAAGCTGTGCAATGAACTTAGCCAAAACACATGAAATATATTATTATTATTATTATTATTAATATTACTATGAAGGGGGGACCGGACAAAGAAGAAGAAGCTAAGGATCTCTATTACGAAACTTTAGAGCAGGTAATCGAACAGTTCGCGTCTTACGACACAAGAATAGTATTAGGCGATTTCAATGCTAAAATAGGTAGGGAGGAAATGTTTAGGCCTACTATAGGTAAGGAAAGCCTGCACGAAGCCAGCAATGATAATGGTATTAGGGTCATAAATTTCGCGGCGGCAAAAGATCTTATAATCAAAACTACGTGTTTTAAGCACAAGAACATACACAAGGCAACGTGGACATCGCCGGACGGGGCCACACAGAACCAAATTGATCATTTCCTCATTGAAAAAAGACGTCATACTAATGTTCTTGACGTAAGGGCTTACAGAGGGGCAGATAGCGACTCGGACCACTTCCTAGTAGTAGACAAATTAAGAGCTAGACTAGTAGCGAATCAAAATAGTAAGCGAGCAAACAAGGTAGAAAGCTTCGATATTGAGAAACTACGAGATAGAACAGAGCGAATTAGGTACCAGATAGAAATTAATAATAGGTTTCAGGCACTTGAAGAAGCAAACACATCGCCGGAGGGGAATGACGAACCGAATAGCTTATGGGGGGACATCGAAAAAACGGTAAAAGAGGCCGCGAACAAAGTAATGGGTAAAAAGAAAAAGACAAAGAGCAAACCATGGTTTGACGAAGAGTGCGAACTCTGGTTTGAAAGGCGCAAAAAGGCTAAATTAGATAGCTTACAAAATAGAAGCGATAGGACCGTAGAAGAGTATTCTAATGTAAGGAAACAGACGAGCGCGATCTACAGAAATAAGAAGCGGGAGAATCAAAAGAATCTTATTAGGAGAATAGAAACTAACAGTAAGGAAAATAACCCCCGCGAAATGTACAGAGGGATTAACGCTATCAGAAAGGGTTTTAGGAGTAGAGTGCAATTGATGAAGGACGAAAACGGGGACCTCGTAACAAATGACAACGAATTACTGTCGCTGTGGAAAAATTATTTCGATAAATTATTAAACGTGCACGAAAATAGCGAAGAATTAGGGGACGAAATTCACACTGCTGAACCCCACGTGGAGGAACCGAGCTACCAAGAAGTAGAGGCCGCGATTAAAAAACTAAAAAACAACAAAGCCGCGGGAAATGACTCTATACCAGCTGAGTTACTCAAATATGGGGGCGTCGAGCTCACTTTCAAAATCTATAAACTAGTATGTGCCATCTGGAAAAATGAAACAATACCCGAAAATTGGAAGGAATCTATCATTATACCGATTTTTAAAAAGGAGGATAAGACAAACTGCAATAACTATAGGGGTATTTCACTTTTAGCAACGTGCTACAAAGTTCTGTCAAACGTAATACAAGCTAGACTCACTCCATTCGCGGAAGATATAGTAGGAGATTATCAGTGCGGATTTCGGCGCAACAGATCGACGAGCGATCAAATGTTTACCATAAGACAGTTGTTAGAGAAAAAGTGGGAATTTTGCGAAACCATACACCAACTATTTATAGATTTTAAAAAAGCGTACGACTCTATTAAGCGAAGCAAAATGTATCAAATTCTAGTACTTCTCGGTGTACCGAAAATACTCGTGAGATTAATTCAAATATGTCTGAACGGAAGCACGGGAAAGGTCCGAGTAGGCGGTAATGTATCACAACCCTTCATGATACGCGATGGTTTAAAACAAGGGGATGGACTCTCTACGGTGCTGTTCAACTTAACGTTAGAGTATGCCGTTAGAAAAATGCTGGTTAGCCAGATGGGCGCAACGCTTAATGGAACAACGCAGATACTAGGCTATGCAGATGATTTGGATATACTGGGGGATTGTAGGGAAACGGTAGCAAGAAACGCGGAAATCCTCATAAAAGCGGTGGAGTATACAGGGTTAGAAGTGAGTGAATCTAAAACAAAGTACATGATTGTGGATAAGCTAGGCATCTGCAGAGGGGAGGAAGATCTCAGAGTTGGGAATTTTACTTTTGAAAAGGTTAGCGAATTCAGGTATCTGGGTACGACCCATAAATGATAAAAACGAGATTAATGTCGAAATAAATAAGAGACTCCATTCGGGTAATGCTTGCTTCTACGCCGTGAGTAATTTACTTAAGTCGAGGCTGTTGTCTAAAAACGTTAAAATAAGAATATACAGGACAATAATACTGCCGGTGGTTCTGTACGGGTGCGAAACGTGGGCTCTCACTAAGCAGGCGGACAACCGTTTTAGGGTATTTGAAAATAAAGTCTTGCGAAAAATATACGGGCCGAAGAAAGATGAGGAAACCGGGGAATGGAGGAGACTACACAATGATGAGTTACACAATCTGTATGCGTCACCAAATGTTAACAGAATAGTAAAATCGCGCAGATTGAGATGGGCAGGGCACGTAGCGAGAATGGGAGACGACCGTACGGCAGCGCGTGTCATGAAGGGCAGGCCGATGGTAACGCGACCTCTAGGTAGACCTAGACGTAGATGGGAGGACAACGTAAAAGCGGATCTAGTAGAAATAGGACGGGTGGGTGTCGATCGGAGAGGTGCATCTTGGGTGGGGTTGACACAAGATAGGGCAGCGTGGAAGGCTTGCGTAGATGAGGCGATGAACTTTCGAGTTCCAAATGCCATGTAAAAAAAAAAAATGAAGGGGGGACCACCAAGATCCCTGGCACTTAGGCTGTAAACCCATTGTACCACCCTTCATCATGGCATCCCCTACGCAGGTAAGCCTGCCCTTCTCCAGAAGGTCAATATGTCTCCCGCGTCGAGTGCCCTAATCTCTTCATACGTGGGGAAAAGCTCCCCCAAGCACTGATGTGTGAGCTGCGCAAATTTTGGGCAAAGTCAGTACATGGGTAGGTGTTTCTTCCGCCCCCTCGCACCACCTGCATATACCCATAGGCTCCTTCCTCATCTTCAGACCGTGATACCTTAAGCGGATGTGCCCGGCCACTATCTGTGTCAGGAGTCGGGAGTTATTTCTGCTGCCTCCTACGATGCACTTGGTAGCCGACATTGGTGTCCTGTTCCATTACCGCTTTGGCTTGTCTGCATCCTTGAGTTCCTTGCAATTCCTTAGTATGCTCCCTCTCAACCCAGCCCCGGATTTTGCCCGTTAGCAGGCACCTTGCGGCACCTGTGTAGGGCTCCGGCCCGATTGGAGGGTGTTTAGCTCCCAAAGCTGCAAGTCTATCTGCTATTTCGTTACCCCTGATCCCGGTGTGCCCTGGGACCCAGAGCAGCCTGACCTTGTTGTTGTGAGCGGTCAGCTGATTTACAACCACTTTGCATTCCCAGAACAGTCTGGAGGTCGTCCTATGAGGCTTAAGTGCTCTAAGTGCCGCCTGACTGTCTGAGCTAATGGTGATAATTCTATCCCTTGCGCCGAGTTCAATGTTCCTCTGAGCGCAGGTCAGTATAGCGTATATCTCGGTCTGAAAGACCGTAGCATACCGCCCCAGAGAAAAGAAGGTTCCCCTTCCATCCCTTTGGCAGTAGTACCCCGAACCAGTGCCAGTCCCTGCCCTAGAGCCATCTGTGTACCAGACGTCCCCAGTTCCTGGTAGACTGTCCCTGCGGGCCTTCCATTCTTCTCTTGTCGGTATCACGACCCCGTATCTTCTTCCAAAGAAGTAGCGCGGGATCATCGTATCAGTTTTGATGGAAAATTCCGACAAGAGACCCACCCTACGAGGGAGCCGGGTGTGCCTCGTACACATGAAATATATACTTTTTCCCAAAATCTCAAGTGCACTTTACGTCCGTAATCAAGGCACAAAAAAAAACTCATTTTTTTCAGTTTTTGATTTATTACTAAAAAAATAAGTGGTCAAATCACTTGAAATTTTAATGGGATATAGTTTGACATGTGTTATATCCTAAACTATTGAAAGTTGTCACCGGACAGTAACTCTACGGGTTGGTTTGCTTTACGAGCACGGAGGATGACAAAGCTTTGAACGCAGAGTCTTAGCGCCCTCGGTGCCTGACTACCTTCGCGATCTAAGAAAGAACAGCCTCCAGTAGCCACCGGAAAGTTTTTTGAAACTAATATCGCCCTTGTATATTTTTAATTGGAATCCCGCACTGAGGTAAATAATTTAAATTAATCCTCTCTTGACAGTTGGCTAAATAAGACTCCTATCGTTATGGTATATCGCGGACTAATATTTCGCTACGCTTTTGAGTGGTGCGCTTAACTTCTTATGAAACGCAAAGAGAAAGAGAGAAAGAGAGAAGTGATACGCAATAGAGGTGTGCAGCCTGTTTAATAATGTGTTACCTACCTTTCTTTATTTTCTGCGCTGATCTGCTCTGCTCCGAGCACGTCCTCTCAGTGGCGTCGATTTGGCTTCCAAAGCGGATGGGTTTCGATTTCGAATAGGTACGTCAGGGATTAGGAGTTTTAAGGTTAAATGTGCACTCGCGATTTAACTTGAATAAAATTTATTCAATTGCCACACGATTTGGAATTAACGCTCGCTTGCAACGAAGTTCAAATCAAATGTTTTTAAAAAATGTCCGTATGGATGCGTGTGTGTGTGGATGTGGATGTGTGCGCGCGTGTGTGGATGTATGTGTGGGTGTGCGTGCGTGTGTGCGTGCGTTTGAGCGTGTGTGTGTATACCGTAATATTTCTGAAACTACTCCATCAATATCAATAAAATTTGACATGCATATCTATTTTTGGATTCTGAATTCGGGAAAACAGTTATTTTTTATTTACTCAACTATTCATTTTTTTTTGCCATTTTTTGATTTTTGAAAAACATTATTATGCGTTTTTTTTAATCATCCTATTATTACAAATAATGTAGCTAAAATGCATTTTAATGAGAATGTAATTACCTACTTTTCCTCGTTTGGTCCTCGAGATCGACCGCTTTGTTCGGCAGATAAAATGAAAAAGGTAATTTTTTTTTTAGAAATTCATATTTCTGAAACTAAACATCATAACCTCACGAAAAAAAATCATGTCGATGGGTCACGTGCCAAACTATATCCCATTAATAATTTTTTTTAATATTCCCATTATAAATTTCAAGTGATTTGACCACTTATTTTTTTAGTAATAAATCAAAAACTGAAAAAATGAGTTTTTTTTGTGCCTCGATTACGGACGTAAAAATATCTTATTACACTTGAGATTTTGTGAAAAAGTAAATATTTTATGTGTTTTGGCTAAGTTTATTGCACAGCTTTTAAACCCCTATGGTTCTTAAGATATCAAGGTTTCAATTTTTTTTTGAAAAATTTTTGATTCCATATATCTTTAATACAATGTAGTCTAATGCTTCAAAATTTTATTTGGTGATTTAGCATAAAAAAAGCTATCTGTTGGTGAAATTTTAAATGATTTTGTCAAGCAGTTCTCAAGTAAAGAGCTAAAATGTGAAAACCGATTTTTCTCAAAACTTTTGCTTCCTCTTATAGGGGTGTCGTTGCACGTCGTTGTTCCCTCTCTATGAATTCATGTCATACCGAGATACATAAAAAACAGGGGGTCTGCAAACTTTTGGACAATGAACCATCCAAAACTTATATATTAAATTATGTATCAAAAACCACCTCATACATTAGCAGGCAGATTATACTGTATATTAAAACAATATTTTATTCATTCCAGTGTCAGAGCCACAGTCAGGATACTGACAGCAAAGTACGCCTGGCCTGGCATTCGCAAGGACGCCAACTCCTGGGCTCAATCTTGCGACTCGTGCCAGCGTTCCAAGGTGCCCTTCCGTCCAACAAGCAAGAAACGAAGACATTTCTGTTTCAGATCCGTCCCCAGACTCCAAGGGCTCTTCCGCACGCAAGAGCGTTTCGTTCTCTTCCCAAGGGAAGATCACTAAGGGGGGAGTACTTGTGGTGGTTGCTCCATCCCGACAGCTGGCGCCACCTCGCGGGCGCCGCAAACAAACACTCGTCCCACGGGAGATCTTCTGGGGAGCGCTGCCCTCCCTGTCAGCGCCTCGCGTCTGAGCGTAATTCGCCGTTCGCTCTCTCGCCGATCGACCCCGTCACGCTGCACATCGTCAACCGCCATCGTCTTGAAACTCAACACTACAAGATCTCTTCGAACCAAAATTGTATCCACCACGCGATCTCTAAGTGAATAAATCTAGAAACGTAAAGTGAGAAATTGTTAATTTTATTGCGCGCCAAATCCCTGATACACGATTACCGCTAAACATATAAATATAGCATAGCGCAATGAGGACAATTCGTTTAATATTAAATTACTAATTGATATACTAATCTACAATAGTTTACATATATAATATAAGACGCTGTACAAATTCATCTAAATTATGTCCAGAAAATCTCTACACTTGAAAATTACATCGCATTTGAAATTGCGAGATTTTTGCTTAGTCCGTACCTTTCCGCCATAAGTAGCGTGTTCTTCTTGAGCACATGGATAAGTAGAGAATCATTATTTTGTTCTCCTTCTTCTTGGTCTTCTCGTTCAGTGTCTCTTCTATCTTGGTTTCCTACGGGCCTTTTCTGATTTTATAATGTTCCAAGCTCAGTTCCCTTTTGGCGAACACTTTTAACAGCCCCGATAACGGTTCGTTGCGATTTTTTTTTTTGACTAAGTCGAATACTGTACAAGACTTAGTCCTAGCTTTGTCGACAAGAGCTCCGTTACTCAGAAGCAGAAGCACTATTTCAATAGAGTTAACTTCAACGGCTAAAAACAACGGAGTCTTTAATTCTGGTGTCTTTCTGCTTGGGTTAACCACGGTTCCGTGTTTGAGCAATAGCTGAACCATCCTATAAGATTTGTTCTTTATTGCTGCATGCAGAAGGGTCATATCGTCTTCTGAACGCTGGTTTACTTTGGACTTTTCTTGAAGTAAGGCCTCTGCAGTTTCGTAGTCGTCGTCTTTCACGGCCTTGTGCAACGGTACGCATACATTCGTTGACTGTATGGCGGGAGAATTCGCAGTGCTCTTGTTTGCGTCATTACTGGTGGTTTCACGCCAAGACGCTGCCAGCAAATACGACTTTTCAAATTTTCTCATACACAGGTAACGAAACATGATGTGACAGTGTACTTGGTACTTCGTTGGAACCGTGACAGGGAGTCAGATGTTACAAGGTCGAGAACTAACTGTAATATGGTCTACAATAGATCTGACTGAGCTATTTATATGTTCCGAGTTCAATTAGATTGGGGATAATCGAGCGTCTTGAGCGCCATCTCTCTCCCACCCCACCCCACTCCCTCACTCCTACTTCCGATTTCTGCTTGTCTTAGCTCCACCCACTTTCGAGCACGGAAAAATAAGTTAGTTGTTCATATCTCTATGCATGTAAATTTTCACGAATTTTATAAATAATACATCTATGAAAAGATGAGTATACGTGTACATACATGTTGAGTGTAAACGAGCAGACTTCGGCCCGCCGGAGACTCCATGCGTGCAAGGCATGATGGGACTGCGCTCTCCCCCTCTTACCGGCCTCGCCGGCCAGCGCCGACGCCGCGGCTGCTATTTGTGTTTTATATAAGCTGGATCTTTGTAATAACATACTCTGTTTATAACAGATCGAAGGTAAGCTCGATGTAAATAAAGAAGTGTCATTTGCCATAAAAGTGTGTTAGTTATTTTCCCAAGACACGCCGGGTCGATTAATTCTCAACAGGTTATGGGCCCAGCACGCTTCCACTGCGCTGCTTAAGGCTTTGCTAGACCTGTGTGTGTACTTGGTGAAAATATCTCGATTGAAGTGCTGAAAAATACGGGTTTTCCCTTTAAGTGAAAAGTTTGACGATCAAAGTTCGACGCTCTGCATTCCAGCTTCGACGTGCACCGCTCGACCTGTGGAGGACAGGACAAGCTACAGGCATCTCAGCGTGGTTTTGCTGCGGAGACGACCGGTGACTCTTTTGGGACTACTTCAGCTCGATTTGTGCAACGATGTCCGATCAGACAAAAAGAGTATCTGTTAATATGCCCAAGACAAGGGGTAAGTCACCGTCTTTCTCTTTGGTAAAGTGCGCGAGTGAAATTTTGCGGGAAGACGGTAAAATCTTCCAACGAGCATGAGGCAAAATTTGTAGCGCGGCACGTGAGGCAGGCGATTCTTAGAATCAGCGCGAAGCCGGACAACGTGTTCGAGCATGCCCGCGCGCGTGTTTCGAGCGCTCGGGACAAAGACGCAGCGAAACAAAATGGCGACGCGTGGCAACGCGGGAAAGAAAAGCCGTTGGCGCGTTCGAGCGCGAGCGCCATCTTACTCTCAATGCACATGAGAGCGACGAGACGAGCTAGTTACTCGTGCGCGCAATCGATGGCGCTAGTTTCGCGACTCGAAGCTTGACTGCAGTATACGTTTACAAATACCGATGCTTGATGACACAATAGTGTAAATTAAAGATGATAGTTCGATTTTTAATTTAAAATTATTCAAGTTTGAGTCTTAAACTATGTTACGGCACGCTGATCGAATCGGGAAGCAGAAACGTTTATCAAAATTAAACTCACGTTCGACCAAAATTAATTAAAATTACAATTTTTTAAGTTCGACTAAAATTTCATAAAAACAGTTAACTGATTTGCTTGAATTAAACAGACCAGAAAAATCTGCAGTTGTTCTTGCTGCTCCAAGACCAGGAGCTGGGCATCTTGGAAAAATACCCTGATGATTCTATTTATCCAGAAATGGACGAAGAGGGAAACATCAACATACTGACGTCAAGTGGTGTAAAATATGAGATAGGTGAAGCTTGAATTTTTGATATAAGCTCGAAAATTAAAATAAAAAAAAACTCGTATTTCCACAACAAAATATGTACATATTAAATCTAAATAGCATGCTGTTCAGTTCCAAACTAAAGCGTTGGCCAGTACATGCAGGGTAGTGTATGTTGTTGCTGCTACACTGTATGTGCTGTAAAATCACAGGTTTATTTTTTTTTATCTCTTTATATAAAAATCAGACAATTAGCACTGCTTCTTTGATTGTCGTTCGTCAACTAAGCATATGCTTAATAAATTGCTACATGTGATAGAGTGCTAATTTTGATTGTTGTTCGTCAAAACAAGCAACTCATTTGTAAAATGTTCCTATTCGATAATGTTCGATAATTCTCAAATCGAAGAACGGATACTGGAATCCTTGAAAAAGGAAATCGAAAGGAATCAAACCGAAGAGGTGGCTTCGGCTACGCAGGCTGACTCAGGCCAACATGGGAATACTTTGTCCTCAAAGCTGGATTGTAACGAAGTGATAATTGACGGCAGGCCGGCCAATATGCTTGATGAAAGGGAAAGTGAAACGTCCAAATCGATGGATGATAACAGCTGGAAAAATAAGTTTGAAGCAAACATGCTAGGTAAATCCACCCCAGTTATTAAATCAAATCAGTTTATACAACTGGGTTTGGGACTGAACAATTTCCGTCATGATTTGAGGACATCTAAGCTCGGACAGTTTTCTTTGAATAATACTGACAAAAATCTTGAAATTTCAGAAATAACGGCTAAGCTGGATAAGTTGGAAAAGGAGAATGCAGATCTCAATAAGACAATCGAAACGGAGTGCAATAGAGTGCATGACGATGTGGTCACGGAACTGCTCAGACATAAATGGGCAATTAAAGAAAATTACAGCTGGATAGAAGATAAGGTACAGTTTTGGGCTGAACAGGATTGTCTGTGCGATGAAGCACAAGACGAATCAGCTGGACTTTCGGCAGATGCAGAAAATGCACAAATCAACAATCAACCGTCGAATCAGACCATCTCAAATAAAGTAACATCAAATGCTCATGTAAGTAGAGATTATATAGCAAAACTAGTTCAAGATGAAGTTAATAAGATAGATTCAAATAAAAGTATTGGAAATATACAAGACAAAATTCAGATCGAAGTAACAAATAGAGATAGTACTTTTCGTAGAGAATATAAATTAGACTTTTTAAATTCAGAATTGACTCTTGCTGATTTATTGTACGTGATTGATTCGACGGTTAAGCCGACACGTGTACTCGATGAGACAAAGCTGGAAAAAGATAAAGTTCGAGTTCGCGATATTATCATAAATAGAATTGATATATCTTATTATGAAAAGGTATCTGATATTCGGGATCCTATTAAATTGCTGGATGAAATCAAACGTATTAAAGAAAACGAATTAAACGTGACTACAAGAAGTGTAAGAAAAGAGTTACACAGTATTATATATAACCCACATAAAGAGAGAGCATCTGCTTTCTGGGTTAGGTTTGATAGAATAGTTCGATTATATAATAAATTGCCTGATACGCCTCCTTTGTCTGAAGTTGAGATAAACGATGCATTCTATGAAGCCATCGTTGTACATTTACCTCAAGTTAAAGAGACCGAGTTTTTGAATAAAAATACAACGGGCAAAGTTTTAAATTTAAAACAACTTAAGGATTATATTGTACAACAGGAATCAGCTCGAATTGGATCAAACGGGTCAGCTGGACAGAAAGCAGAAGCTGGAGCAAAAGCCTACCTTGTAACTAATCCTGGGGTCCTTTGCTACAACTGTGGCAACAAGGGTCACTATAAAGATGAGTGCACAAGAAAAGGCAAGATGTGCTTCAGATGCAAAAGGTACGAAGGTCATGTTCGTGCAGACTGCCCATACTCGGATAATCAGCTGGAAAAGGTTCTACAAGAAAATGAGAATCAAAGAAGGTATGAATCTTCAAATTCTTATCGGGGTGGTAAACGCGGTGGATACAGTCGTGGTGGAAAACGACGTAATCCTGAAGCACCTAAGGGTAGCGACCCTAAGAAAATTAAGTCCGATAGAGGCCATGTCCGAGGCAGATCACGAGGAAAAGGTAGACAGAACAAGCAAAACAACAATAAATCTACTAAAGCCTCCGAATCTGGTGAGTGCATAAGTCTATATGTAGACACTAAGTTCCCCAACGCGGTAGAAAGCGATAAAAATCAATTGATTAGATTTCTGGCGGACTCGGGTGCTACAGAACATATGACTAACTCTAAATTAATTTTTAAAACGTTCGGTAATACTAAAAGACTTGATATTAAATGCGCAAATGATAATGACTCAGCAATCATAAAATCGGAGGGAGTAGGTAACATTGCGGGTTACACCAAAAATGACGATTTTTTAAGCTTGAATAATGTGATTTATTAAATTTAAAGGTTGTTGCATATATAAATATATATAAATAATAGTTGCAATACGAAGAGTGAGTCTGAGATTAAAGAGACAACTCGTGAACAAGACAAGCTTGAAAGTACTGAAATTAGTGAAGATAGTAAGCTTGATGAACCAATACAAATTGATAATGAAGTAAATGTAGAAGTAAATTCAGACAACAACAAGCTATGCTCTAGTTATTCAAATTTCGAAAACACTTTAAATGATAGAAAAATATGTAATTTAGATGAATCAGTTGCCTTAGAAAAATTAGATTGTGAATCTAACATCAGTAAAATCAATAATTTGTTTTACACCAATAAAGCCATGCTATGGCATGTCAGATTAGGACACGCTTTATTGAAAAAGTTGAAAGAATTTCAGAAAAAGTTTCCAAACTTGAAAAACTTAAAGGAAATTAAGTTCGATGATTCTGTGATGGATTGCGAAGTTTGTATTGTGTCGAAATTTAATAAGTTACCCTTCAGTTCGACTAGACAGAGAGCGACTAAACCTCTGCAAATTGTTCACGCAGACACAATGGGACCGATTAGTCCAGCAACACATCCCAAGAAATACAGATTCATATCTGTATTTATCGATGATTATTCACGACTTGCAATAGCGTATCCAATGAAACACAAGAGTGAAACGGGTCACTGCCTTGAATCTTTCATTAAAAGCTCGAGAAATTTATTAGGATATGACGTTAAATTCTGTTATCTTAGATGTGACCAAGGTACAGAATTCACAGGAGGATATACACAAGAAGTTCTCGATAAGTTTGAAGCAGAGCTAAAGTTAGCTAGCCCAGATACACCTGAGCATAACGGAGTGGCTGAACGATTTAATCAGACCATCCAAAAATTAACGAGAGCTTTAATGTATGATACACGCCTACCTGAGAATATGTGGGACCTTGCCCTGAATGCAGCAGTCTATTACTATAATAGAACGCCTCACAGCTCGAACGAAATGATACCACCCTTGCAAATGTTTAAACCAGATTTTAAACTCAATCTGGAACAATTAAAGCGTTTTGGTTGTATCGCTTATATCAAAGTACAAAGAAAGACAGGACCTAAGTTCGATCAGCTGGGAAAAAGAGTAGTACTAATAGGCTACAAACCAACTGGATATCTATTCTTGAAATCAGAAGAAGGTAAATACTACGAAAGCAGAGATGTTCGATTCAACGAAAAGCTTGTATTTGGAGACAAATACAATAAACAGAGCATCAAAGACTGGTCTAATCCAATGGAAGATATAAATAAGGAGACGTGGCTTGTTAAGTTTGATGAAGAGGATGAAATTTTGATCTCTGAAACGGAGGGAGAAAGACGGCGAAGAGGTCGCCCAAGAAAAGAAAAAGGAGTCGAACTCCCATCAGAATCACATACACTTGAATCCGACTTAAACCTGCTGGAAAGCGATGAACTGAATGCGTTCATTGCAACTGTAGAAAACGATCCAAATTCTTACGGAGAAGCCATTAGTACTAAAAATAAGCTTGATTGTCAAGGAGCCATTAAAAGCGAATTAGACTCAATGGAGAAAAATAAAGTCTGGACAATTGTCGACAGACCTATGATTCAAGGAGGAAAAAGACCTAATATCATTGACTCAAGGTGGGTCTTAAAAACAAAAGTTGGTTTGAGTAATGAAAGCAAGTATAAAGCTCGACTTGTGATAAGGGGTTTCAAAGATCAAAATAAATACAAATTAATGGAAACATATGCACCTGTTTCCCGGCTTCCTCTAATCAGATCAGTACTAGTCATAATAAACAAGTTCAATCTTGAAGTAAGACAGCTCGACGTTAAAACAGCTTTTCTGAATGGAACAATCGACAACGAAATTTATATGGAAATACCTGAGGGTATTGACTGCTCACCAGTAACCAGACGAGATAAAGTCTGCAAAATTCAACGTGCTTTGTACGGTTTGAAAATAAGTCCGAAAAAGTGGTATGAAAAATTCACAAAAGTTGTAATAAAACTAGGATTAGAGTCTCACGATTCAGAGCCGTGTCTCTTTACTTGGTGAAACAACGAGAAATATCTGATAATGTTGTTGTATGTTGATGACATACTGATAACCAGTAATGACACACATAAGCTAGATGAAATCACGTCAAAACTTAAGTTGGAATTTGAAATGTCTGACATGGGAGAGCCTAAGAGCTTTCTTGGCATTGAAATAAACAGAGACAGGCAAAATCGAACGATTACTCTGACTCTAGAAAATTACATAGACAAAATGTTAAAACGTTTTGGATATAGTGAAATGCATCCTCAAAGAACGCCAATGGTGACAAATCAAGTAGCAAATCGTGAAAGGCGAGAAAGAGAGGAAAGCGAAAATCAGCTCGAAAATACACTGAACAAAACAAACGGTCCTTATAGAGAAATAGTTGGTTCTCTTTTGTATCTTGCCAACACTGTACGTCCCGACATAACGTATGCGGTGAACGTGTTAAGTAGACACCAAATTAATCCCACTGATGAGGAGTGGAAAATGGTGAAACGAGTTTGTCGGTATCTGAAACACACCAGAAGTCTGGGTCTTAAGTTTGAAGGAAAGCTCGATAACTTGCAAGGTTTTTCAGATGCCAGTTTTGCTGACTGCAAAGGCTCGATTACAACGAGTGGATTTGTAATCAAACTGTACGGTGACACTGTAGCGTGGAAAACCCACAAGCAGTCCTACGTAGCCTTGTCGACATGTCAGGCTGAGTACGTAGCAATGAGCGAAGCTTATCAGGAAATGGTATCTTTGCAAAATTCATTAAGTTTGATTTTGAAAAACTCCTTCTCACCCATGACTCTTTGGTGCGATAACAGAGCTGCTGAGGCTAGTACTCAAGTAAGCAACACGAATAAACTCAGGCACATGACCGAAGTTCGAGAACATTATGTCCGAGAGTGTGTAGCCAGAAATCTAGTCAAAATCAGTTGGATTGCTTCTAAGCAACAAATAGCAGATATATTCACAAAGGCGTTGCCTTTTGAATTACATGCTAAACTAACAAAATTGCTCTTAAACTATGATTTAGAATATTAATGTTTGCTTGTTTCATTTCAGACGCTAAACCATAATGCTGGATGACTTTGTTAGAAATCTGCTCGGGAGGGAGTGTTGAGTGTAAGCGAGCAGACTTCGTCCCGCCGGAGACTCCATGCGTGCAAGGCATGATGGGACTGCGCTCTCCCCCTCTTACCGGCCTCGCCGGCCAGCGCCGACGCCGCGGCTGCGGCGGCGGCGCTCACTTCTCTCTGAGCTCTCGAGACAGAAAGACGTGTTCGCATTCTTATACGTTTTGAATATACTTATTTGTGTTTTATATAAGCTGGATCTTTGTAATAACATACTCTGTTTATAACAGATCGAAGGTAAGCTCGATGTGAATAAAGAATTGTCATTTGCCATAAAAGTGTGTTAGTTATTTTCCCAAGACACGCCGGGTCGATTAATTCTCAACAATATACCGTTAATTAAAATTTTGATTTCCAGAAATTTCCGTCAGCGCCCGCCACTTGTTAACTGGCGCTGACGCGCATGCGCTCTGTATGAGAGCGGCTCCACATGCGTACAGCGCATGTGCTCTGTATGAGAGCGGCTCCACACGCGTACAGCGCCTGCGGGTCGGCTCCAAATATCTCCAATTAACCTGCGGCGAGTGTTGGTGGAAATTCCCAGAATTCAAAGTTTCTATTAGCGATGAGTGTACATTAAAACATTTGGTAGAAAAACATCAAAGTATTTAATTTACAATGAAAAAACCGCTGCCAAATCATTGGCACATAGCTTCCTCCAACTTAATTTATAGGTCTAATAAATAAAATATTGTTTTAATATACAGTAATATAATATAATCTACCTGCTAATACATGAGGCGGTTTTTGATACATAATTTAATATATGAGTTTTGGATGATTGATTGTCCAAAAGTCTGCAGACTCCTCTGTTTTGCTTTCTCGTAGAGGCAGTTTTGTAATAGTAAAATTTTAAGTTTCGTCAAAACTTCTAGAAAATACTTTTTGGTGCGTGAGAAGTTCAAATCAAGTATTTTAAAAAAATGTCCGTATGGATGTGTATGTGTGTGTGTGTAACAGACGCACACGTCTGCAACGCGAGCTGCGAGACGAGTCAGCGATAAGGCTGCGTCCACAATTGAGCGTATACGTTAGGGTTTACAAGGGGTTTACGGTAAAACATAACGTTTTGGGCAGTACTGCCAATCCACTGTAGCAGACTGCAGTTGAAACGAAGGAACACACCTGCTCAAAATTTAACCTATAAAAATGTTTAAATTTTAATGGTATGGTAAAAAATTGTAAAATTCTTTTTTCAAATAAAATTATAAAATTTTGTAAGAGAATGTATTATAATAAATTAGTTTCTGATTAAAAAAAAAGGTCTACCACTGTCTCAAAAAAGGAAAGGAGAATAAAAAATAACGCACATTTCCAAATGAAAATTTTATTATGATTGTATGATTATGTTTAGATTAGAGCATGTTTTATACAACTTAGCCCAAAGTTTTTATCATCAAGAATATCGAATAGTAAAGTCATAGAGAACAATTAAACAAAACTGCCCATCGATACTTATTTGCAAGACATCAATTCAAAATGGCTTTTCTGAAGATTGAAGCAATATATTGTAAACCAAATTTAATGTCAAAACTATGTTCAATTAATTATAAACTATATGCTGGACAAAATTTTAGCATGCGCAAAATATCAAATTATTTTAAAATAAAATACGTATGATTCGTCTTTCAGGTTGAAGCTATTAATCGCTTACTTATACAATGAAGAAGATAATCATACAATCATTGCCTATACTATTTAACTAATTATAATAATAAAATTTTCATTTGGAAATGTGCGTTATTTTTTATTCTCCTTTCCTTTTTTGAGAGAGTGGTAGACCTTTTTTTTTTTAATCAGAAACTAATTTATTATAATACATTCTCTTACAAAATTTTATAATTTTATTTGAAAAAAGAATTTTACAATTTATTACCATACAATTAAAATTTAAACATTTTTATAGGTTAAATTTTGAGCAGGTGTGTTCCTTCGTTTCAACTGCAGTCTGCTACAGTGGATTGGCAGTACTGCCCAAAACGTTATGTTCTACGTAAACCCTAACGTATACGCTCAATTGTGGACGCAGCCTAAGAGTCCGCAGAGCCGTACTACCCCACACAGCATGAAAGATTTCAATGAAATATTTCGAAATATTTCAGTGAAATATATCCACGGAATATTTCTGAAACCTTCCAGTAATATTCCATAGAAGAGCTATCAACCGACTCAATGGAAATATTTCGTGAAATATTTCAGAAATATTCCATAAATATTTTGTTGGAATCTATGAAATTCCTTTTTAAATATTTCAATATGTTCTTTAGGAAATCTTACATAAATATTTCATAAAATATTGCTCAGAATTATTTACTTAATAATACACTGAAATATTTTGCGGAAGATTTTTGGAATCTTTTTTAAACATTTCTTTGGAACTTTTGTAACGAATTTTTAAACATTTATCAAAAAATTTATGAAATATTCCATAGATATATCTTGTAAACTTTTACATAATTATTTCTTCATTATTACAATGGAATATTTCTTAAAATATTTATGAAATAATTCTTTAATTCTTTATTGGAACTCTTAAAATAAATTTTAACTCTAGCTGCCTGCGCATTAATTCACACTGAATCAATTATGTGTTTGTACCTGTTGTCAAACTATGGAGTTATTCTTTATATTCAAAAACAAAAGGGGTTCGACTTAACGAATTAACAGTTTATCCGCTTACATGATTTCAATTATTTTTCGTATAATTTGATCCAAAAGTTTAATCTTACTAACATTAACTAGTTTACGAAAGCCGATGGCGTAAAAGCAAAGATACAAACTGTTTGTGTATTTACTATAATTATATATATAAAATAAGATATATTCACGGTGTCGTGGTACAGTCGCCGGACACAATAACTTTGCTTTACGCGTCACAACATGGCGGCGGGTCTCTTGTTGATTGGGCTTTCAGAACAAGGTGGCGGATCGGCTTCGCAGTCGCATAGACAGCGAACCACGGCCATAAAAAAAAGAAGAAGAAGAAGGTTAAGACGGTCATGACGTCAGATATCGCTTTCCTGACAGTCATGACCGATCTAAGGAGTCCAATTAATAAGAGACCCGCCGCCATGTTGTGGCGCGTAAAGCAAAGTTATTGTGTCCGGTGACTGTACCTTCAAGCAATTCTTGAATATTTTTGAATTATTTCAGGTGAAATATTTTATTAAATTTTTCAGAAATATTTCTGAATCATCATTTCACTAGTAACTTATAGTGATTATTAAACTTAGAAACATTTCAGAAGTATTTCTCAAATCTAGGAAAGAAATATTTTATGAAAGCTTTCTTGAATGTTCCGGAATTATTTTACTGCAAATTTTCCTGTAAATATTAAACACAGAAATAATTCAGAAATAAATCAGAAATATTTTAAAGAAATATGTTACGGAAGCTTGCTTAAATATTCCAGAATTATTTCAACTACAAATCCCAGGAGACTGCGTGCCACAAAATAATTTAGAAACATTTCAGAAATATTTCAAGGAAATATTTCATGAGAGATTTGCAAGGCGGGGCATTTTATGAAATGATATTATTGCAGTAATATTTCTGAAATACTTCGTGAAAAATTTCAGAAATATTTCTGAATTCTTTAAAAAAATATTTCAATATAGGAATTCGAGGGACATAACATTATTTCAGAAATATTTCATCGAAAGATTCCTGGAAGATTTCAAATATTTCGTTCCAATATTTCCGAAATATTTAATGCTGTGTGGGACGATGCATAGCATGCGCTTGTATCGTAGACGTTAGCTCAGTGGTAGAGCTCCCGCATATTAATCTCGGGGTTCGCGGTTCAAGCCCGCGTCTACTTTTTTTCCGACTCGTCTCCTCTCCGTCCGTTACGTGTGTGTGTGTGTGCATACCGTAATATTTCTGGAACTACTCCATCAATATCAATAAAATTTGACATGCATATCTATTTTTGGATTCTGAATTCGGGAATACAGTTATTTTTTATTTACTTAAGTATTAATTTTTTTTGCCATTTTTTGATTTCTGAAAAACACTATTATGCGTTTTTTTCAATCATCCTATTATTACAAACAATGTAGCTAAAATGCATTTTAATGAGAATGTAATTACCTACTTTTCCTCGTTTGGTCCTCGGGATCGACCGCTCCAATCTTCTTAATAGACATAACGCGTTTCGCAATAATATCGATCTGACTTGAACGCTCGATAATAATTTAATATTTTTACTAATGACAAGATTTTTCACATGCTTGTTTAATCATCTTTTTTCGTACACGAATGTGCAATCGAAAGGTTTCCAAAAAAGCCACCCTACGGTAGAATTTCTAAAGGTGCGGCCCTGATATAGAAATTCTACCATAGGGTGGCTTATTTGGAGACCATTCGACTGGCATAACTTAAAAAAAAAATATTTTTCATCGATTAATTCGTTATAAATTAAGCTAGGGGTGCGTCCCTGAATTAAAGAGCTTGTAATATTGATGCTCACGAAATAATATTCTATTTAGACCTCCGAATCTCCTGGAAAAATTGTGCAAAGCGGTTGATTTCGCCAATACTTTTATTATGGTCATTTTTGAGAAATTCCATAATTAATGTTTTTCGCTGTGTTAAGGGTGCGGCCCTAAAATAGAAATTGTATGAAAGGGTGTCTTTTTGTGACCTTTCGATTGGCATAACTTAAAATAAAAATAAATTGTGCAAAGGTTGTCAAATTTTAAAAAAACCTTATGGGATGTAATATTTTTCATAAATAAAGTCAATTTTACACCTGAATAGGGGTGCGGCCCTGAATTGGAAAGGGTACCATTTTATTTTTTACGAAATTACCTTTCATGTTAGTCCTTAAATGTTCAAAACTAATTGTGCAAAGCATGATTTTTATGTAACATTTGAATTTTTAAGTGATAAAAGGGATAAAAACTTGATTACTGAATCCTCAGCTTCCCCAGAGGTACGGGGGTTAATTTTTTTTAAAATGCATGTTTTTTTTTGTGCTCTACACGATGACACAGGTTTCCTAGGTTACCTGAAGGGGGCACGGAATCATCTATACTCGTGGGCATCCTCCTTTAACTGTCACATTAACTTTGAAGTGTGTTTAACTGTTTACTGCGATAAATATTTATTTAAATGTACATTTTCGAAAATGATTTATATTGATGTGATTTTTAGTATTAAATACAATTAGAATTGTACATAATAATTTTACATTAAATATTTTTATATTTTAACAATAAAATATGTATATATTTATATATAAGAAAGGCTCTAACATTATTTACAGTTTATGAATAATACTTTTCAAACATTTCAAAATTTTTATCAATTATTTATTGATTAATTTCCGATTTACTTACTTAAGGAGGCGTATTTTTGGGAATGAAGTGTACTTATAGCCGGAGACTACCAGACACATTTTAATATAATAGAGGAAGAGGATGCTACTGCGTTATAGAGATTTGAATGAATAATAATAATGAGAGACTAATATCGACATATTTTAAGTCATTTTCTCTATCGGGTGTAAAACGATTTTTCTGCTTAAATTATTATGTGGGGCGTCAACCCTAAAAAGGCTAACATTATGCTTTACATAACAAGGCGCATAGGTACTTAGGATTGGCGGACACTTTTCACGATGTACAATTTTCCCAAAACCCGATCGCTCTAATAATAAGAATATTCATGTTTATAATGAATATATGTTAATGAAAATTGTTTTGCTCATTTCAAAATTGTCAGTTAACCAAGTTAGCAAAATTATAAAATTGTTGCATTTTGAAATTCTCCGTAATGTCGACTATATAGTTAATAAAATCAAAAAAAGTTCGTTTATTACACGTGGGTATTTATTTATATTATAAACATTCAAGCCCGAAAAGCCATGCTGCCTTCAACTTCTCGCTATTGTACAGAATTATTACAAATATGTAAATATGATATTTTGTAACAATGATATTTTGACATGTTAAAAAAATGTAGGCTATTATATAAAATTATAATATAAATAAATTCTTGGTAAATAATCTTATTTGTCGCTGCATATATTTTTGGGGAAAGTTTATTCGCTGCGAGCATAGACAGTAGCGCCCCCGAAATCGTTTCTCTTTCACGTTAAATCTTATGGGGAAAAAATAGTTCTAGCGGCCACCGTGGTCATAAATTATTTCTCTCTCCATAAGACTATAGGTATACCTGTTAAAATTGACATCAGCGCCAGCCCTCCCCTCCAACGAGGCATACACAGCGAATATTGGGAAAAGTGTCCCATACACTGAAAAAAAAACACAGCCATTTTAACTGAACTCGCACCAGTAATCCGTCATTGTACGAAGACTCGCCAAAATTACCGTAGAGTTCAGCAGTTTTAAAGAATCAGTTCGGTCGTTTTTGCAGGTGTCCCGCATAAGCGACCAATTTTACGAGTCGCGACTCGCCAAAACTACCAGTGGCACACCGTTGTTCTTACTGAACAGTCGTTACGGTGGCAGAACGGTTAAAACTACCGGACTTTATAACAGAAACGACTGTGTTTTTTTTCAGTCTACCGTACTTTTATTACCCAAAAGGCGTGTCGGGTCTTGAATTACAGTACTGCGTCGCTAATCCTATAATTGACTTGTTCCGCTTTGGTACCAGCTGCTTAGACCACTCATGCATACCTGCTGCTTAGGCAGCTCATGCCTACCTGCTGCAGGTAGTCAATCCATAATTCAAAGAATTCTACTCCATCATACACGAATCGATAGTTCGAAACGCTGTACAACAACCATATGCAGCGCGCGTCATGCTTTATATCGTTGCTAGTTTTTATCATCTGTAAAGCGTACTCGTCCTCTAAAATTAATATATTCATACAAAACTGCGGTTGTAACCCAATCAGGCGACGATATCCGCATGTGACCTATATATTTCCGGCAAAAAATAATGTGTATGATAAACAAAAATCGTTACTTACTCCAAGAAGAATCAATCTCACTATAACTTGAAGGTGAAAATCTGCTTTGTGTTTCATGATTTTCTCACATCTGATCTGAATGTTATAAAACTAATCCAAATCACCTTGTGCAAAAAAATGAGCAAAATCATAAATATAAAAAAATCAAGTGAGTTCGTCCTAAGTTAGAAGAATCATTTAAACACAAAGCGGATTTTCATCTTATATAAAAAACTATCGCGCCGCACGCGGCCTGATGGCCGCGGTGGCTTGCCGCCTTGCATCGTTTCCGCGAGCGCGAGCTTCAGGCAGTCAATTAAAGCTTTCGGTCCATATAGGGCGTGTCACACTGAAATTGTTATTCAATTATATGTACCAAAAATTGTTTCTAGGGTTGTTGTTTATGTATAAGCGTTTTGAAAAAATGTTTGTCACGGTAAAAATGAGTGTTTTCAAAATATCTACAACTTTTATATTTAAGGTTTTTATGTGAAATGTATAGGCTCAAAGTTTTATGATAAATACTGGTTTATTGCTATAAAAAAATCGATTTTGACCTGTTAACTTGAATTAAAAGCATTTTCACGCTTAACTGTTGATGGGAAAAGTTGTATTTCTTCGAGATCTACAACTTTTCTCTTAAACTTTTTTTTTTGTAGAATGTATACTATTACGAGGGGAGTTCGCACACAAATTTTTAGCCCGATTAATAAAAGTCTCTCAGAGATAATCGTGTAACACCAAAATTTTTATCCAAAAAACACGCAAAAATTGAACAAATTATGCCCGCATTTTAAAAAAACGTAGACAATCGGGATAAAAAAAATTAATTTTTAGGTTTGTGCGAGAGGAGATTTCTCCCAAAATGTCAGCCTGATTGGTCGAAAATTGCGTGAGATATCGCATCTAACACATTTGTCAATGACAAAACTATAAGGCACTTCCGTGTCGCGGTCATGCCTAATAAGATGGTTGTACTTTTCAAAATTATTCTTCAAATGCTTACTTGCCGTCCCGTTGTCCTATAGTCTACGATGTGTATAGAGTAAATAATATGCATACTTACTAAAAACAACTTATTGAATCCTTAACGATCAATACCCACATAAATATGAACATTTATCGCCTTTTCAATCGAAACAGATCTTAAAGCAAAATTATCAAAGTAAAATGTACTATTTTTTATACGATGAAAATCCGCTTTGTGTTTAAATGATTCTTCTATACATACGTAGGAGGAATTTCGGCAAAAACTTTCAAAATGTTCCAAATGTTCCAAATGTTCCAAATTTTCCAAATTTTCCAAAATTCCAAAATTTTGAAAATTTTACAACCTTTTTATTTGTTAAATTTTAAGATTTACCGAATGTGCACACATGTTTATGTTCATAATGGTGCAGTTAGCACCCGAGCGTAACAAGGGAGCTAAGCGCCGTGTAAAACTGAACCATTTAAATCACAAGTATCGTATACAATTTTATATGGCAGATTGCTAAAGTCCGCAAGTCTTGCCTATTCGTGACTAAAGTAGAGTGTGATAAACACGGTGCAAAAAAGGACTGCCATATGTTAACTATTAACATACAGCTATTTGGCATAAAACATAGCTACGTTAACTATTAACATACGTATTATTGGCTTAAATCGTACATGCCTACGTTAACAGTTAAGATATATGTTTGCTGCAATGTTTCTTTTCTCTCGGTGAACCGAATGGAAAAATGCCTCTGTGACACTATGCGCGCGCATGCTTCGGAGAGAGCGCGCTGCGAACGAGGCAGCGCGCAGCACAAAAACTGGTGCCAAAACAGCACCGGGTCTGCAGTGCAGCATCGGCTTCGCTCAGACCGCTCTTATTCGGCACGATTGTTTGCCCTAATGCCACGCGTATGCGCTGTATCGGCATAATTCAGCTTTCCTGATTCTGCACACGAGTGCCGGTGTCCTCCCAGGCTCACTTTATTTTCCGTGTAAGTGTGTATGTGTGGGTGTGCATATATATATATATATATATATATATATATATATATACAGCGGGCAAAAAAGACTATTTCATTATACGTGCGCGAAAAGGGCCACTTTCCATGCATGTAAAATGAATGGAAAATCGAGTTTTTCTTGGCAGCAGGAAAAAACTACTCCCTTGGGAGGAAAAAGTTTTTTCCTCCCAAGGGAGTAGTTTTTTCTCACTCTGCAGCTTATCCGATAAATGTGTGTGTCTATATAAGTATTTTGAAAATTTCGAAAATTATATATATGTGTGTGTGCGTCTGTGTATCTTATTTGATCGCTACACATTCATTTTGGATACCGAAATTTGAATAACCAAAAAATATATATTTGTTATACTTTGAGAAGTCCTCGGATTTCCCATTCCTTTTATATGCTCGATAAGTGTCCTATTCATGCACTTATCAAAAAAAGTACGGTGTACAACAAGGGAGGAGTGGCTTTTTCATTACCCTCGCTAGAAAAAGCCAATTTTCCCCCCTAGTTGCACAATATACTATTTTTGCCCGCCGGTCTAAAAAGAGTCACTATAGTTCCTATTAATAGGTACGAAAAACGCGAAAATCGTGCTTGTGTTACAAAAAAAACTTTTTTTGCCCGTTTATTGAAAATGCTCAAATCTTCTAAAATCGCGTGAAATTCAACAAGTGCAGTTTGAAACGCGAAAATGAGTACACGCGTTACAAAAAATATGGTGTGCACCAAGGGCTAAGCGGGCTTTTTGGCCTCATGTGGTTGCAGACCTTTTTTAGGCCGTGTGTGCTCCACACTCGGCCTAAAAAAGTCCACTTTACGCCCTTGGTACACAATATACTATTTTAGAATAAATTTTTTTTCGATTATGTCTATAAAGGCTTGTCGCACACTTACGGTAAAAGAATTATTGCACACGGCACGTAAAGTGCGTACTCCGGGCGGAAATCTGCAAATACGCATTTCATGCTTCTCTAACAAAAAAGTGGTATATGTACCACGGGAGTAAGTAAAGAATGCCCCAGGTCGTATATTTGTAATTATATGCGATCTGCGGCATTCTTTACTTTTACTCCCTACGTGCAAAATCTACTAGTTCGTTACACGTGCGTAAAGTTCAACTTTACGAACTTTTTACAAACACTATTATTGTTTTATTGTATTAAATTTCATTTTTTGTTAAATCATACATGCATGAGTACGATAAGCAACATAAATAACAAAAAGAAATGTACATTTTCGAATAAGACGCAGCAATAGCACTATAGTATATAATATAAACATAGATCTAAATCCCTCTCTTTAAGTGCGCTTTATCGAGCCCTATCCAAATCAGTTTAAGATGATACTTATTTAATAATTATTTTATTTATTATTATAAAAAAGTATCGGGAGGTTCGTACCTTCTTGTGACACAGTATATATCGAGTATGCTTTGATGCGCCTTCTTTCCGAAATTGCACATTTTTTATCATAATTCTATGAAGAATTAGATATAAATAAGCAAACTGCATAAATATAATTTCTATACATTTGTGAATGTTAATTACTTTGAAAAATATTTCCAAGATATTAACTATCGATTTTGTAGTATGTCTTCGCTTATTTACCATCAATAATTTATAATCTTTATTACAATTAAACTATTAAAATCGTACACCATTCTTAATAGCTATTAAGCATGACTATAACAGGAAAATAAATGTCCAATTACATGTTTCTGTGTCTAATTTTCTCAATTACTGCTTTTGTTTACATACCTGTACTATTTTTACATTTCTCGTGTACATAAAATTATCTTTTCAGTAATCGTCTTCGGCCTGCTATAAGCAATCGCTTTCATTAATTACCTCCAATTCGGTCATGCAATCTATTTTTTGCCCTTATTATTTGTATTTATAAATCAATATATCCTTATAATATAGAAGGTACTAATGCAAGCATAAAAAGGTACATTTTAAGTCAGTGTCTCTTATCGTACGTATAAAAAACACAGAAAAATGTATATGCATGCGTCAAAAGAAAATGGATTGTAGCAAAGACAAGGTCCCTCTTTCCCTCACTCAGCTGTTCATATACATATAATTAGAATTATAAATGTATGAAACATTGTACGAAATTTTTAACATAAAGTAACTTACGTTTTAGGTAATCTTTTTCAAAAGCAAGGGAGGTAGCGATTGCCGCAAGTTAATATTTAACTGTATGATAGCTGCAATAACAAATGAAGTGGCGAATCAGTACAGCTTTATAGAGCGCAAAGCGCCAAGAAAATCTTTCAAAGACCTCCGGCTATGCACTTGCCTGTATCGTAAGTTTGTTTTTTTTTCAAAGGAGAGAATACACTCAAATTTTAAACCTTTTTGCAATTTTAAGAGCCTCTGTCGTTCATAACGGAATTTCCTAAGATGGAAAGTAAATGTAATTATATTATATATTTTGGTAATGCTTTTTGTTATATAACTTAAAATGAATTTTTTCTAAATTATACCAATAGAATTCAAATTCCATTTTATTTTTTTGCTGTTTAATTATTTTTTTTATTCTTTTCACTTAAAAGTAATTGAGCGGGCTTACTTGATCATTATATTTTACCTAGTTTACATATAAATTTTTAAATGAAACTCATAATCTTTAAGCGTCTAAACCATTCTATCGAATTATGAAATCATGGATTTTTAATTATTAACAGTTTTGATGAACAAAATAATTTTAACTGTTGCTAATGTACACTTTATACATAAATATTTTTTTTTATTGTTTAGAAGCTGTCAAACTTGCATTTCCAAATGCAAATGACGATGACATTAAAGATGGCATAAGTGCTTGGCAGGATACTGCAAACACGCGGCTAAAGAGAGAAGCAAGGTAAATATTTTAATGAATTGATTATTTTTGCCTTCTATAAAACAAGCGATTGAGTAGTCTTTTTTGTTTTCAAAAAATCAATCATAAACAAATTCATTTACGTTTATTATACGCATTTTTATTAAAATCATAGCTTATTCTGTTTTTTATCAGATTCTAAAGTTTTTTGCCATAGTAAATATTACCATTCTAAAGCTATTTTGCATTATTTTTATATGACTACTTTTTTCAGTGGAAAAGGTCCAAAAAGGGCGCCATTCCAGCCAATAGTTATTGACGAAACCCTGAACAGTGGTGAAGAATCCGATCCATAATTATTTACTTATTTTATTCAGCATTCGTAAATACTTATTTTAATTCTAATCTTATCCAGTAATTATTAATAAATAAAGTAGAGATCAGTAATTTAATGAAAACACAAGCTTAATTTGTAATTGATACATTTTTTCAATAAATAAAGGTATGTAATCATTCGATTTGAAGGTTTCTTTGAGCTAATATCAACTAATTTTGAGGGGAGTGTAACTTACATTTTGACAAAGGAGACTTCAAAACATAATCTTTTGCTTCAAAACTTATTGCTTATTTCCATTTTTCATTAAAGTACATTTAAATTCAAATATACTCTATTCGCATATCTCCTTTTAATAAATAAAATATTTATCATCCATATTTATTACTTTGAAATTACAAAAAGGTAAGTACATTTAAAAAATGTGGTATTCTTCGCTGTCCGAAACCTTCGACATTCCGGAGATGCCAACCTTGGGGCTCTGAGAGGTTCAAAGTGTGCAAAACAACGATAAAAATAAATGCAATGAACTGTTATGAGATACTAGCAGGTTACTTTTTGAGGTTAGAAATTCAAACATACACAGAATCGCGCACGAAAACGAATAGCCAATCGGAGATCACATAGAATATGTTACACAATGGCGCCATGCATTTTTTAAGTCGGATAGTCCGTATTTCGAATCGAAAGATCAATTAAAGAAGTATTAAATAATACTTCTGTATATTCTAATTAATCTTGAAAATTAATGAAAAGATTTTCCGAATCTTTAAGAAAGAATATTTGGATTCTTTCTTGATTTTCTATCTGATCTTTTTTTTAAATATTTCAAAAGATTAGATGAAAGGAAACTGAAATTATCGCCTAATTTTTCGAAATACCAAAAATGTATTATGTTAAGCTTTCGCCAAGGTTAGTGTAACGCTTTAACGAATATACCAGTAACGAGGTTATTGAAATACTCGATGAAACGTTACACTAACCTTGGTGAAAGCTTACCATAATAAAGTTTTGGTATTTCGAACTATTTTGACAAAAGTTTCAGTTACCTTACATATAATCTTTGGAAAGATTTCAAAAAAGATTCAATAAAGCATCAATATGGCATTTAGAAAAGATTCCACAAATTGTTTCTGAAAGATTAAAAAGAAATCTTTCTGAAAGATTAAAAAGAAATCTTTCTGAAAGATTAAAAAGAAATCTTTCTGAAAGATTAAAAAGACATCTTTCTGACAGATTAAAAAGAAATCTTTCTGAAAGATTAAAAAGACATCTTTCTGTAAGATTAAAGAGACATCTTTATTAAAGTTTCAAAAAATCGTTTATAAAAGATTCCACAAAATATTTCAAAAATATTCCAATAATCTTTCTGAAAGATTACAGCAACATATCTGCAAGCTTCCATAATTCTTTCTGAGACCTTCATAGAAGGTTACCAGAAATTTCGAACATTATTTAGATATATTGGAAACTTACTGGAATCTTCCAAAAGCCTTCATTATTATTTTCAGAAGCTTTCGAGAAAGCTTTCAAACATATTTCACGAAACGACCCGGTAATGTTGTAATCATTTTTGAAGTTTCACTAATTCTTTCCAAAATATTCCAAAAATCTTTCTGAAATCTTAACAGAAGGTTACCTGAAATTTTCAACCAATTTTAAAATATATTGGAAACTTACTGGAATCTTCCAGAAGCTTTCATCAACGTTTTTACAATCTTCCAAGAAAGCTTACAAACATATTCCACGGAACCAAACAGCAATGTTGTTGGAAAGCTTTCTGACGTGGATTTGAAGCGGACATTCTCAGCTTTCGGGAAGATTACACGGAAGCTTCTTTTAAGATACCAACACTTTCAAGTAAGCTTCCTTAAAGCTTTCAACAAGCTTTCATGCTGTGTGGGATCTGCAAAGTGTGTTTTTGAACCACTGGCGACTTTGAACTGTTGATTTAATTTGTTAACTTATTTTTTACGTTATAATACATGAAAACTTATTCCCTGGTAGAAATGTTCACCATCGGTTGGGCAATTAATGGAGAATTCTCAAAGTTAAAACGCCACACTACGTTTATTTCCGAAAAACGATTAACTAAATAGGTAAGTATTGGTATAGATAGTTGTAAATTAAATTTAATTGTTCATTTTAAGTAAGAATGGCCCCATTTGATTAACACGTTCAGCAAAAAAAAAAATGGTGAAATTCCTATTAGGGTTATTTTTATAAATTGTTTGCAATTTTAAATTTTTGTTCTTTGGAGTAAAAATAATAATAATGAAAATCGTAATTCATTTTTCATTTTTTTTTTTTTTACATGGCATTTGGAACTCGAAAGTTCATCGCCTCATCTACGCAAGCCTTCCACGCTGCCCTATCTTGTGTCAACCCCACCCAAGATGCACCTCTCCGATCGACACCCACCCGTCCTATTTCTACTAGATCCGCTTTTACGTTGTCCTCCCATCTACGTCTAGGTCTACCTAGAGGTCGCGTTACCATCGGCCTGCCCTTCATGACACGCGCTGCCGTACGGTCGTCTCCCATTCTCGCTACGTGCCCTGCCCATCCCAATCTGCGCGATTTTATTATTCTGTTAATATTTGGTGACGCGTACAGATTGTGTAGCTCATCATTGTGTAGTCTCCTCCATTCCCCGGTTTCCTCATCTTTCTGCGGCCCGTATATTTTTCGCAAGACTTTATTTTCAAATACCCTAAAACGGTTGTCCGCCTGCTTAGTGAGGGCCCACGTTTCGCACCCGTACAGAACCACCGGCAGTATTATTGTCCTGTATATTCTTATTTTAACGTTTTTAGACAACAGCCTCGACTTAAGTAAATTACTCACGGCGTAGAAGCAAGCATTACCCGAATGGAGTCTCTTATTTATTTCGACATTAATCTCGTTTCTATCATTTATGGTCGTACCCAGATACCTGAATTCGCTAACCTTTTCAAAAGTAAAATTCCCAACTCTGAGATCTTCCTCCCCTCTGCAGATCCCTAGCTTATCCACAATCATGTACTTTGTTTTTGATTCACTCACTTCTAACCCTGTATACTCCACCGCTTTTATGAGGATTTCCGCGTTTCTTGCTACCGTTTCCCACAATCCCCCAGTATATCCAAATCATCTGCGTAGCCTAGTATCTGCGTTGTTCCATTAAGCGTTGCGCCCATCTGGCTAACCTGCATTTTTCTAACGGCATATTCTAACGTTAAGTTGAACAGCACCGTAGAGAGTCCATCCCCTTGTTTTAAACCATCGCGTATCATGAAGGGTTCTGTATACATTACCGCCTACTCGGACCTTTCCCGTGCTTCCGTTCAGACATATTTGAATTAATCTCACGAGTTTTTTCGGTACACCGAGAAGTACTAGAATTTGATACATTTTGCTTCGCTTAATAGAGTCGTACGCTTTTTTAAAATCTATAAATAGTTGGTGTATGGTTTCGCAAAATTCCCACTTTTTCTCTAACAACTGTTTTATGGTAAACATTTGATCGCTCGTCGATCTGTTGCGCCGAAATCCGCACTGATAATCTCCTACTATATCTTCCGCGAATGGAGTGAGTCTAGCTTGTATTACGTTTGACAGAACTTTGTAGCGCGTTGCTAAAAGTGAAATACCCCTATAGTAATTGCAGTCTGTCTTATCCCCCTTTTTAAAAATCGGTATAATTATAGATTCCTTCCAATTTTCGGGTATTGTTTCATTTTTCCAGATGGCACATACTAGTTTATAGATTTTGAAAGTGAGCTCGACGCCCCCATATTTGAGTAACTCAGCTGGTATAGAGTCATTTCCCGCGGCTTTGTTGTTTTTTAGTTTTTTAATCGCGGCCTCTACTTCTTGGTAGCTCGGTTCCTCCACGTGGGGTTCAGCAGTGTGAATTTCGTCCCCTAATTCTTCGCTATTTTCGTGCACGTTTAATAATTTATTGAAATAATTTTTCCACAGCGACAGTAATTCGTTGTCATTTGTTACGAGGTCCCCGTTTTCGTCCTTCATCAATTGCGCTCTACTCCTAAAACCCTTTCTGATAGCGTTAATCCCTCTGTACATTTCGCGGGGGTTATTTTCCTTACTGTTAGTTTCTATTCTCCTAATAAGATTCTTTTGATACTCCCGCTTCTTATTTCTGTAGATCGCGCGTCATTCGGTTCGTCATTCCCCTCCGGCGATGTGTTTGCTTCAAGTGCCTGAAACCTGTTATTAATTTCTATCTGGTACCTAATTCGCGCTGTTCTATCTCGTAGTTTCTCAATATCGAAGCTTTCTACCTTGTTTGCTCGCTTACTATTTTGATTCGCTACTAGTCTAGCTCTTAATTTGGCTACTACTAGGAAGTGGTCCGAGTCGCTATCTGCCCCTCTGTAAGCCCTTACGTCAAGAACATTAGTATGACGTCTTTTTTCAATGAGGAAATGATCAATTTGGTTCTGTGTGGCCCCGTCCGGCGATGTCCACATTGCCTTGTGTATGTTCTTGCGCTTAAAACACGTAGTTTTGATTATAAGATCTTTTGCCGCCGCGAAATTTATGACCCTAATACCGTTATCATTGCTGGCTTCGTGCAGGCTTTCCTTACCTATAGTAGGCCTAAACATTTCCTCCCTACCTATTTTAGCATTGAAATCGCCTAATACTATTCTTGTGTCGTAAGACGCGAACTGGTCGATTACCTGCTCTAAAGTTTCGTAATAGAGATCCTTAGCTTCTTCTTCTTTGTCCTCCGTAGGACAGTGTACATTAATAAATACATATCTATACCATTCACCTTCGATAATGATGTACGAGAGCCTATCATTGACGGATTTGAAACTTTTAACCGAATGTATGATGCTTTTGCTTACGAGAAATCCGGTGCCTAGAGATCCCCCACTCCCGGCCCCATACAGGTACGTGAAGTTACCCGATGCTAGTACTCCGCCATCTGGCCACCGCGATTCCTGTATTGCTACCAAATCTAGATTGTACCTATCAGCTTCCTTTACGAGTTCTTTAAACGCACCTGCTCTGTATAGACTGCGAACATTCCAAGTTCCGACCCTTAAGTCTCTTTTGGTTCGGATTTGATTTTTTTGAGCCATGATGTTATGTTAAACCCGCGCGCTTCGGATCCTGTTCCGATCGCAGGTGAGTCCACCGTTCTAGAGGTGATAACCCCCATACCTCTCTAGAACTAAGTATGAGAGCTTTCCGACTTTGACGAGGACAGTGTCAATTCGTCGTCAGACACACTACGGTTTCATTCTCGCATCCTAACGCCCCCCTGCAAGGCAGCGCGCCTTCGCTGGCATCGTTACCGCGTAAGACCAGGTGACGAATCATTCTACACATCCCCTTTCGGGGCAGTTGTCATCGCTCCCGCATCCTCCTCGGCAGCAGGATTTTGGCCCATTTTTGTAATGTGTGATGAAAGAGATAGATTGAGAGATAAGAGATAATGTGAAGTGTTTTTGTTGTTGTGGTGCTTGCGTAGTGTTTCTAGATGAATGCGTTCGACAGTGTGGGCTCATCACACCCACGCCTGTTCCTATCGGCTGTCCGCGGCTGCTTATTCAATTTATTCGCAGCTAACCTCTTTCTCAGGGGCTGTTCCTCTATCCGCAACCTAAGGACGCGCTGTGTAGTGGTGATAGGCACCCACCCGTCCGATATGGACGACAACGCCCAAGACCCGCTTAGGGTAGCGGCATTGTAACAGAATTCATTTTTCATAGTAGTGAAAAATGTTTTTCAAAATTTTTGAATCGCGCTATCAAAATTTTTCATAGTGCGATCATTTTTGATTTCTGTTAATTTTAAATGAAATAAGTTTTTATAATCATTACCATATTACGTCTAAAAATTTTCCTATCAAGATCAGTCTTAAAATTTCTGAAAATTACCCACTGTCCTCTGATTATAGAGTTGAGAGCGAATTTACCGATAAAACTTTAGATTAGTTTGAGTCACCGATGGACAAACACGCCCGAATTCATCGTCGAAACCAACGTCTCAGAAGTTTTTATAAAACGAGGAAGTTAACCAAAGAAACTCAATTGAAAAGTTATTCAAAATTACAACATTGTTAAATCTGTCTTCAATACCCTTACGAAAATAATGTGTAGAGATCTGTGCATAGATCTCTGTAGTGTTTTTTTTTAATTATTACAAAATAAAAAGTTTTGAGTTCCAACCAGAGTTTTAGTGTTATTATTCGGATAATAACAACAATGAAGGCACTTATTGATATAATTAGGTATTTCGGAGGGCGAGTGAAATAAACGAGCCAGTAGTTTATTTTCTAAATACATATAATAGGTTTATTACTTATAACAGTTGAGATGAGAGGGCGAGAGCAAACTGTACTAGTCTTGATCGCGGTGTGAACTCAAGTCAACGAGTCAGCTAGTTTCTGGTACTTTATAAGTTGCCTAGAAGATTCTAGTATGATCCGAGAGACTACGCTAGTCTATTATAAGTGTATAAGCGCGCGACCATTTAAATGATTAATTGACTCTAATATCACAACACTTATTAAATTTTATTCTTGCTTTATAGAATTGTCTGGAAATTAAAAGGAGACGGTCGTAATTTTGTGCAGATATTTAGGCACAGATCTCTCCACATTATTTTTGTAAGGGTATCTAATTATTTTTTTAAAAAACACATAATCTTGGTTTCACAAGTTGTTTTTATAAATATTAAATTTGATTTCTCAAATTTTTGCAACACAGATAAATTAACAACAGAATTTTTTGTTTTATTTTAAGCATTCATGGAATATCAGATATCAAAGCTAAAATCAGCCCTGGTTGTATGCTTCATATTATGTAGCTTAAACAGCGAAATCTCTGCCTTGAGATTGACAACTCAATGGGAGCATGCTTATAAGTCTGCGCCGCACGTCAAACAAACAAAAGATGGTTTCCTTATCGTCGGACTGAAAAATAATACTCTCTCCGTGAGCAACGTCTCGATCAACGGCAGCCATGAAAGCAAGACCTGTAGTATCTCACCTGAATCCGGAGAAGACTTGACACTTTTGTCCAACCCGATCACCCTTCTCGGCAATGGCAAAATTATCATGTACACACTAGCGTACCTGAACGGCGAGAGGCAGTCTGAAACGTATGTCATTGTCGATCCGCTCGACTGTGCTAACGTTAAGACCTTTAGGGTGTCTGGCACCAACCTTCGAGACACTTTTCTAGTGCAGTACCATGACAGCTTCGATATGTTTTTCGCGCGTTGGTCTAAGATACACGCGGACGATCACTTCAATAAAATGCCTTTGCGATTTAATGATCAGGCTGAAAGACTCGAGACTGACGCCTCCTTTATCTTTCAGAAGATCAATTACTATATGGTTGAGAGTTTTCATCTTCAGACAGTCAAGCCCTTCGATTCTTCCGAGGGTTATTTTGGTAGCATTACCACAACGAATAGCGAGGACTCTATAGCTCAAAGTCACAAGTTGTTGCACTTGAACTCGCGATTCGAGTTTGTCAAAGAAATACCCGTTACAGAAGATTGGATCGTAAAGGCGGCAGTCATTTTCAGAGATCGTATTACGCTTTGCGATGACAAAATTCGCAACCAGACCTGCAAGATTTTGGACCATCATCTGAATGTTAAACATCGAGTCGTGGTACCGGAACCATTTCCAGAACCTATCAAGCCCAGATAAAATATACTGCCGTGGTGAACTGGCCAGAGGATGGATTCGTCGTTGCTCACTTCATAGAAAACTACGATATGGATAAATTAGATGTCTACGTGAAGGATGTTAACTTGAAAGGAAATACAGATGTAATGCAAATAACAACCCAGTCTTATCTCTGGTTTGCAGAAAAGAAATTTGTTTTCGACGTTGGCACGTTTTGTTTTACTTTAGAGAAAAACGTTGATATTACGAATAAAGATTTTTTCACGACTATTCTCAAAGTGTATTGTATTCAAAGAAATCAGCAAACGCAGTGAACTTGTATGTAACTATAAATCAATAAAGTTATATTGAATAACAATTTTTGCCGTTCCTCTTATAATAAGCATATAATGATACAATATAGTTACTTATTTTTAACCCTAATGAAAGTCTCTTTCTTCTATTTTGATTATTGCACGTTGGCGCTCTACTAATATAGGAAAAACTTATAACTACAGTGCCTTCTATAAGTATGCGTAAAAATAACTAAATTTTAAAAAGTGACGAAAAAGAGCCTTTTTTATAGAACATGTACGGAAAGCTAGAAAAAATGTGCCTTTAAACAATGGCTACTCTGAGCATAATTTTTATGATTTACAAACCGGTATCCAGAGACCTACTTTACAAAATCGAGTGGAGCGGTAGCGCCACGAAGGCGAGTTTGAGAATCAGACAAAGCCGCGGCGCCCGTGACATTATTTACTTCTATATTGGACTTCGGATTTTTCATTATACAAACAAAATACTTAATACTTAAAATACAAAATACTTTAAATCATTACTGTTGGTAAGGTTTTTTGGCTTATTAGAATGTTTTCTAAGCTGAACAATGATTTCCAACAAAAATATTAATGAAAAGGCTGCTTATTTTTATAATATGTAAGTGTATAATCCACAAATGCTAAAATCACGCTTTTCTTCTTCAGCCCAAAATGTGTTAGGATCGTTAAGTTAGCCGCAAAAAGTGTTAGGACCGTGAAGTTGGCCGCACAGCTATATACAGATGGGAATTGCCTTCTCAAGAAAATATAATAATATATTACAATATTTAGAATTAAGAGGTTGCCGGTGCATACTCTGCGTTCCGGAGCAGTAACTAGCTTGCCAGGGTAGCCGATGACAAGGTTCAGGTTGTTTTCGATATCTTGGTATAAAAATCATTCAAGTACGGTGTCTAGGTGTACAGGATGGCCGATGACGACGTCTAGGTGGTGCGCTCCATGGTTTTTGGTGTCTAGGTAAATAAATCATACGAGGGCGGTGTCTAGGTGTACAGGGTGGCCGATGACGAGGTCTAGGTGGCGCGCTCCGTCGTTTTATATATCTAGGTGTAAAAATCATTCGAGGAAGGTGTCTAGAGGTACAGGGTGGCCGATGACGAGGTCTAGGTGGTGCGCTCCGTGGTTTTTGGTGTCTAGGTGTAAAAATAATTCGAGGCTGGTGTATATTAGAACAATCAGTGATTTTATGTTAGTGATAAAAATGTTACAAAAAAGCTGTGGTCGAAAGATGCTAAAGATGCTTGTATTTTATTTTTACGACATCGAATATGAAATACTCAAAAAAATTTACTAAATAGGATTAAAATCTCTTAAAAAAATTAACTTTTAAAAAAGTAAAAGGTTAGGCGAGTTTGATATATTCTGCAACGAAATCACAGATAGAAAAGAACTGAGATCAATCAAACAAAGTCAAGTTTATTATATTCAATCGTAATAAAGCGAGGAACAACTCTCAAGATAATTACTACGTAACTTGCCATGTCCGTTTCATTGTACTCGGTGTTTTTGTATGACGTTCTTATACATAAAAAGAAAATTTCAGTTGTTCACCAATAAACCAAATGAAACGGGCATGGCAACCTTTTACTTTTTTAAAAGTTAATTTTTTTAGAGATTATTATTTTTCTAGTGTTTTGAATGTACTGTAAAACAAGAATACAGCGATTCCAGAGTTGTACAGCATACATTTTTTTCTAATCCATCTGAATGCGCTAACTGAATGTTTTTCTTGATTTTCTCATATGCTTACCATTTGGATTTCTATTCAACGGTAAATGGTTTAAAGTCTAAGAAATATTTTGACGATATAAATGTATTAAGCGACGATAAAATCGTGGAGACATCTAAAAGCACACGAGCTTCGATCGTCGAACCTGTTTATAGGGTTTGAATATTATATTATAATATCGCATCCACTGTGATATAGTTCGAGATATCCTTTTGCCATAAGGATAATAATTTTGGCACAAAAATGCCTTCGAAAAATGTAAGCATAAAAATAATATCATTGCATATTGTGTTATTATTGGATGATAAATACTATATCTTTATTTCTTGTATAGAGATGATTCTTATCCCTGGGTAAGACCCAAATGTTAAATGATTACCGCAATGTCCAGATACATTGTGGGAATTAAGTGATAAAAATGTTAGCAAAGAGTCTGTAGTTTCCTATTCAAGTGGGTTAATCATTGACAACTTATGATTTTGAGTTCAAAAGTCAATAAAACGCGATGATCAGAATGAAATAATCGAGACAAATGTCACCAGGGTAATAACTTCTACCATAAAATTATAATTTCTATCTTTCGACTTTATGACTGCTAAACAACACGATTCGCCTGGTTATAGTTAACAGGCTTTGTTAAAAATAATAAAGATTTATTTATTTACCTTGCGTATCATATCATCGTTAATAACTAGCTAGATTCAGAGCGTTATTACGCTACATTATACAACTATGGGGTGAAAATGGACTTTTCCAAGCAAGGATATCTGAGCATGACAGACCTGAGATCTCCACTCCAGTTCTTTGTCGCAAGGTGAATCTGACACTACTCTAGTTTCGGTGTTTTTTGACAATTCCCCTCCTCGACCTATAAAAAAAATCTCGAGACTGTAAACTTAGGGCTCCAGTCCCGAGAGGAGCTCCGGTACTTCTCACACAGGATTTATCCACGTCGCCTGGCGAATCTCTTGCTAGCCTGCGCATCTCTAGTTCGTCGCTCCCTACTATTAAGACTAGCACAGTTTAAATTTTCCAACGAAAACTACACAACTCGCGACTTTATATTACTTAAAATTTTACGTATTTATTGGGTTATTGGGTTGGTTAAGTTCATGAAAACCTTGGACAAAGGCAGACAAACCTCAAAGTTTTAAAAAATTTCGGAAATTTCTAAAAAAAGTGACAATTTAAAAAAATGTTTGTAAAAAACTATTGTATCTGTAACAATTTTAAATTTGGTAAAAAGTTGTAAATTATAAATATTTAAAAATGTTTATCAGGAATAGTTTCGCAAAAATCGAGAAATTATTATAGAAATTGGTTGTTTAAAGTTTGAGTTGTGCTAGTTTTCGCGGCAACTGCGCGAGTTGTGCTAGTCTTTGCGGGAAATTTTGAGTTGTGCTAGCCTTTGCGGGAAATTTTGAGTTGTGCTAGTCTAGGCTGCACGTTCTAAGTTGTGCTAGTCTTGACGGCGGATCTGAGCTGAGCTAGTCTTCGTAGGAGGCGACGAGTTGATGTCTGTTTAACCGGAACCACCACATTCACCCAACACAAATTAAACTATTCCATAATTTGTCGCTTATTTGTTACTTAAGTGTTACTCAAAAAATGGATTTGGTTGTTCTAGTTTCTTTTATTTCTACGTTTGAAAATATCAAAAAATTTCATAACTTTGGATCCGAGCAGTCATTTAAAAAAATGACCGTTCGTTAGAGTTAACCATTTTTAACCCACCAGCCATCAAATTAAAGCTCTCTTCTTATACTTCGATCCTAGAAATATATTTTTGGATTGCGCCTCCAGATATTAAGCGCAAAAAGTTGAATCGTGGCTTATTTTCGTTTATTTTTACCATGTTAAATTGACACCATAAGAATTTAAACTATTTGGCAAGCGATCAAGCGAGCAACACTTTTACGCATTTAATGATTGAAGGAACCAACAAAAAATTTGTCTGGTAGGTGTGCCCCTCAATCTAAATTTTCTACTTCCAACAGCCAAGTTGTTTCTACTCGGTCGTGGATTTGCGCATATATGTATTGCGAAAGACAAGAATTTTATCATCAACAGTGAGCGATAAAATTTCAGATCTGCTATAACCGCCTACAAAGGAAGATGTCTCTTATACAACTTTGAAACATTGTTTTTGGCGAACTTTATAAAAGTAATTTATTAAAAAAAGATTAATAAAATCAAAAGACGATTACTTAGTTGGTGAAAATATGTGCGTGTTTTATAATTTTTAAACTATCTTTTCACATATTTATAACTAGAATTTTTGAACAAAATCTCATTAAAACATGTTTCCCGCCGGCCATGTCCTCGATTTTTATGTAAAATATGTTTTAATATTAGTTGCTATTTTTTTTTTTTAACTAACGAACATTATGGTTAGTTTACTCAAATGTGTGTGTTCAAGTTGTTGTTTATCGATCAAAAAGTTCACATATATTTACTTGTCGCTAAAGCGCATTATAATAGTATCTAGTACTTTTTTTTGTCTTCTTATATTGAAATTTTGATTTGTTGTCAAGTGTTTTGTCCATAAAATTATATACAATTTATATTTTTCAGAAATCGTCGTACTACGTAGAACGATGTCGAAAATAAAATTATCCCATTTCATTTGTTTTGCATTATGCATCGTAACTATGAGAATCAGCTCTCTTAGATTATCACATTAATGACAAGACAGTTACTCAACGTGCAGTAAAAATTGAAGATAGAGTTGTCACAGTTGCCTTTAAACCACTTGATTGCTCGAGCGTCAAAACGTTTAAAGTACAAACATTTTCCGTGTTCTCCTTCGAAATCGGAAGACGAGCTTTGTAATTTTGCTTTGATACCTTATTACGATGACTTTGACTTGTTTTATCCGTATTGGACCAAAGAGCAGGCTGATAATACCAACATGGTGTCTTTACGGTATGACGATCAGGGTAACAAGCTTCAGACCAACGTTTCCATTTCCTTCTTCAAAATAAAGACTTTAATTATCCGATTTACTTCGCTTATCTTCAGACCGCAAAGCCGTTTCACTCATCCGAGGGTTACTTTGGCTACTTTCAGGGACCGTTTCGAAACAATACGAAATATTTTATTTAGTTTCGTTATGTTATCCAAAATAATAACTTAATTATTGGCAATTTTGTTTTGGTTTGCACAAACGAAAACAAAACTAAAACGATTTTTCAAAAACGTTATTAAGAATCGTTATTTAATGTTTAGTTTCGTTTAGTTTCATTTTTCCACTAAAAACATAATTATGGTCTTGTTTTTGTTACGTTTTTAAAATCTAAAACTAATAAAGTTTGCATTTACATTTTGTTTTTAAACAAAATCTTAAAACATAAAGAATTTGATAATCGTTTTGATTTGATGTGACTCGAAGAATTGAAAACTTTTAGGAATGAAGCACGTACTTTTATAGCTGCTTCAAGGGCCACCCCTTCATTCTACATGACACCTATCCCTTTTATTTGATGGCACACGGAGAAAAAAAATTAGTAATGATTACTATGCGTCCTAGTAAGGTGTCCTATGATGTATAGTAATTCAAAACCAATAAGAGTGCTGCTGAGACCTATACATGTATCGTAATGAGTTTCTTCTTAAAAATTGAAAAAGAGCATGCAATTAATAGCCTTTCAATTTTTTGTACATAAAAAAGTCGTAATATCTTAGAAAAATCCCTTGGTTGGTTGATATTTTTACGTCAAAATGTTTGTGAGAATATTAGATTGGCCCAAAGTCGCAAATACTTTGTGCACCCAAAACTAAGTTATGTTTTTTGACCTTGTGTGAAAACTGCAGTATTCGTTTTCGGCTTCTAAACGCACTCGCCTTCTAATCGTACTGCAATTTTTACAGTCAGTTTAAAAAAGCCCACTATGCGCCCTTAGTATACAATATATTATCCACTACTATAAAACTCACATATTTTTAATACGGGAAACAATAATTATGAAATCATTGCTAATATATATTTTGATTTATTATTAAAAAATGTTAAATGAAAATATAAATATACAAAATATCTTTTTGATTTTCTTTTATTCAAACTCGAAGATAGGCAGTGTTTGCATTTTTTTAAAGAACATGCGTTGTCCTTCATTTACCATATAAGGTGAAATTTTTAATAATTTTTGTGTCTCGATGAACCAATATTTAATCTGACGTAAATTCGCATTAATTCCACTCCTGAAATAAAACACATTATTAAGTTTCATTAAGTGTATAAAAAATTATATATTATTTATCATGTATATCGAAGACTCGGGATACGAGTTTAGTAGCTTGTGCATTGTATCAATATATAGAAGAGAGTCGTCTACTACCGTACACCTGCATTTTAAATGGATAATTGGGTTGAAATAAACAAATAATATAAAAAGCAATAAAAACCATGTGAAATTATATTAAAAATTATATTTCAAAAAGATAATTAATATTATGGAGTTTCGCAGAGGGATATATTTTAATGCAGCGTGTGTTCGGCACTGAACGACATACAGTTTAAATTAAAAATGCTGCGAGGTTGATATTGGCTTATATGAACCTAATCTTTGAGAAAAAAATAGTATCAACACATAAACTTATTTGGCGAAAAAGAAATGAGCTCTGGAAAGTTATTTAGGTAACTATAAAAATCACTAAAATCGCACATTCGGCTATAACTTTTGGAACAGTAAATAAAAATGAATAGCCTCGGATTATGCTTTTTATATCAATTTTATGCAACTAATCCGTGTGGTGTAGGGACGCTACCCAATGATGGAAGCGAAAAAAGCCGGGTGTGCGGTACTGGATGCCGTACGGTACTAGACGACTCTTTCCTATTCGCTCTGTGCCTTGACGTATTTTACATATGAAGTGGTATAGCCACCGTCCGAACTAAACGATTGCAAGAAGTATTTTTATTAATGAGAAACGTTTTTCATAAATTAAAAAATATTTATTAAAAAAAGGATTAAACAAACTCTTTAATGTGACTACTATTATGTGATAAAATATTATTTAAATTATTATTATTTTTAAATTCTAACATCACTTACTCGCTTACAATAAGAAATATGATGTCGTTATTTTCAATACTGTATGTTTTTAAGATAATTATTTGCAATAGAAAAAAGAAAAATGTACTCACGACATTGAAAATTTGTATAATTCTCTTTGACCAAAAGTTTTTTGTGATCTTCACAAAAAGTTCGATTGCCCTCTGTCCTTTTATTTCTCCAACATGCACGCCAACAGTTGCATAATTTTGTACTTCTTCTTTAATTGCAGAAATCATTTGAACTTGAATTGTGAATAATTCACGTCTTGTCAGCGGCACACTACACATTTTCCAGAAAACTTGGCAGCATTTTTGAGAATATTGCTTTAATAAACTGATAGTTTGCTGCAAAACAGAATATATATATATATATATATATATATATACACATATACACACACACACACATACGTATACCCCAACACTAGATCAATCTGCAGTTATTATTATTCTCTACATCTTATATGCTCAGAGCATTCTAACTGATCCATCGTTTTCAAAATTATAAGCAGAAAACGACTAAAATCATGATTTTGTTGCATTAAATTATTTATAGCAAAAAAAGGACCAGAGTTTACCTACTGGCCTATAGGGCCGTTACAACTAAAAAGGAATAGCACAACACACAAGAGTTGCATTGGTTAGTATATCTATAGATAGAAAGCACAAGATCTTGTGTGTTATGTGTTCGAGCTATATAGATATACTAACCAATGCTAATCTTGTGTGCTGTGCTCTATGCCTTTTTAGCTGTCACGGCCCATATACATATAACTTATACAATCATTTACATAAATATGTATATTACGAAATCCGATTTAAAATTGCACTTTTTGCAACGAATCCCTAATCTATCTTTGTTTTTAAAAAACGATATGTAGTAGTTCAATTTGAAGTTGTTTGTGTATTATGTTGCTGGTGGTCATTTTGCCGTCATTCGATAGACTATAACGATTGACAATTTTAATTTTGAAATTTAGACATTCTCTAACCATGAAAAAGAAATCTAGTAAAAGAAATTACATACGTCTATTACAAAAAAATAACAGCTTACCTTTCTTGGTGAGTTATAATATTTCGATGTTTCTTACACAATATTTGCACAAATAACAAACATTGCTCGGAAAATTAAGCATATATTATCAATGAGTATATTGCAAGGTAAAGTGCGATCATAAGCACGGTCGAAAACTAAATGACCAAATATTTCTTCATAGTTTATAAGAGTATTCCTGACTGAAAGTCACACATTCACCTTTATGGATGTTATGATGTTCTCGAAAACAAACCGATAGTGACGGAAAGTCAAAGCTAGGTTAAATCGCGAACTGTTGCTCCTAATATGAGTTATATTATAATGTCTAGAGACTTTTATTCGGTGCGTAGTAAACCATGAATTTTCGGGGACTCAAGATTTTTGGTCTCTCGCGGCTATCGTTGCTATGTGGCCGTTAATGTCTGTTACGCTTTCGGTGAAGTTTTCGTATTGCTATATGGAATGTATAGTATCTGCTGGAAGGCTGCTGTCGTCTGCTCCATGGCGAGGACTCTTCTCTCGCTGACCTCACAAAAGCTAAGTAGCATTAAAACAAATAAATTATCTGGTGCCGTTCAGGTGATATATACAACATTCAATATGAGCTGATAATCCTGTAAAGTAACTGAATTGCTATTTATTGTTATTTTTATCTTAAGTTTTGTAACACAAATTCTCATGCCTTGGTATAATTTTTTACTATTACGTAATGTTTTAAGATCTGAAAAGGAACAGTGACCATATTGTAATTCGACGTTAGTGTATTCAAAATTTAGATAATCGCAAATAACATTACTACGAAGAATACTTCTCGACGAAAAATCGGAAATAAGAACAGTGTTACCGCCATATATTAATAGAGGCCTCATTTCTGTACACAAAGGTATTGGTTCAGGGAAAAGACGTCAAAACAACCGCATCGCTGCTTCGCGACACTGTCAAAGGCGCGATGCCGCGAACGTCATTGTATTAGGCACCTTCGTGATAGAAAGACACTTCAAAGTTATCCGCTGCTGTCCCTTTTCCTGTTACAGAAAATGTTACTGAGCTATTATTGATTGTTACATTTCAGCGTACGACTCTGAGATTTATAATTAAGAGTTTCTGCTGCAGTATAACTTGATGAGCTACTTAAAATTTTTCGTGTGAGTTTTTTATATGAAATAATATTAAGCATAGCATATTTATATATTTCGAATTACTTTTCAGTAAGCTATTTTCTCAGAAAGTTCTGGAGTCTGTACTTCGCGAGATATTTACAGACAAAATTTACGTTTTATTCAACTAAAATAATTAATTGATTAAAAAATGATTACAATATACCGCTATTGTTTTTTATAAGTAATTGTGTCGAAGAATGAGCGCGTGTAGACTAAGTGCTCGGGTTAGAAACCTATTATCCCTTTTTTTAAGACCGATTATTGTTACTGGTAGTATAACAAATAATTACAGCAAGTTTGGTTAAAATCGAAGGTGAGGGACCTTATCTAGAGGGCGCTCGACGAGCTGAAAATCGCGGATTTCGAAATTTGACGACTAAGTCTCGGGATAGAAACCTATTATCCCTTTTTTTAAGACGGACTATTGTTACTGGTAGTACAACAATTAATTACAGCAAGGTTGGTTAAAATCGAAGGTAAGGAACCTTATCTAGAGGGCGCTCGAAGAGGTGAAAATCGCGGATTTCGAACTTTGTCGACTAAGTGCTCGGGATACAAACCTATTATCCCTTTTTTAAGACGGACTATTGTTACTGGTAGTACAACAATTAATTACAGCAAGTTTTGTTAAAATCGAAGGTGAGGAACCTTATCTAGAGGGCGCTCGAAGAGGTGAAAATCGCGGATTTCGAAATTTGTTGACTAAGTGCTCGGGATAGAAACCTATTATCCCTTTTTTTAAGACGGATTATTGTTACTGGTAGTACAACAATTAATTACAGCAAGTTTTGTTAAAATCGAAAGTGAGGAACCTTATCTAGAGGGCGCTCGAAGAGGTGAAAATCGCGTATTTCAATATTTGTCGACTAAGTGCTCGGGATATAAACCTATTATCCCTTTTTTTAAGACGGACTATTGTTACTGGTAGTATAACAAATAATTACAGCAAGTTTTGTTAAAATCGAAGGTGAGGAACCTTATCTAGAGGGCGCTCGAAGAGGTGAAAATCGCGTATTTCAAAATTTGTCGACTAAGTGCTCGGGATAGAAACCTATTATCCCTTTTTTTAAGACGGACTATTGTTACTGGTAGTATAACAAATAATTACAGCAAGTTTTGTTAAAATCGAAAGTGAGGAACCTTATCTAGAGGGCGCTCGAAGAGGTGAAAATCGCGTATTTCAATATTTGTCGACTAAGTGCTCGGGATAGAAACCTATTATCCCTTTTTTTAAGACGGACTATTGTTACTGGTAGTATAACAAATAATTACAGCAAGTTTTGTTAAAATCGAAAGTGAGGAACCTTATCTAGAGGGCGCTCGAAGAGGTGAAAATCGCGTATTTCGAACTTTGTCGACTAAGTGCTCGGGATAGAAACCTATTATCCCTTTTTTTAAGACGGATTATTGTTACTCGTAGTACAACAAGTAATTACAGCAAGTTTGGTTAAAATCGAAGGTGAGGAACCTTAAGCAGAGGCCGCTCGAAGAGGTGAAAATCGCGGATTTCGAAATTTGTCGACTAAGTGCTCGGGATAGAAACCTATTATCCCTTTTTTTAAGACGGATTATTGTTACAGGTAGTATAACAAATAATCACAGCAAGTTTGGTTAAAATCGAACGTGAGGGACCTTATCTAGAGGGCGCTCGAAGAGGTGAAAATGGCGTATTTCAAACTTTGTCGACTAAGTTCTCTGCTTACACACCTATTATCCCTTTTTTTAAGACGGATTATTGTTACTGATAGTATAACAAATAATTACAGCAAGTTTGGTTAAAATCGAAGTTGAGGAACCTTAAGCAGAGGCCGCTCGACGAGCTGAAAATCGCGGATTTCGAACTTTGTCGACTATACGCTTGGGTTAGAAACATATTATCCCTTTTTTTAAGACGGATTATTGTTACTGGAAGTATAACAAATAATTACAGCAAGTTTGGTTAAAATCGAAGGTGAGGAACCTTATCTAGAGGGCGCTCGAAGAGGTGAAAATGGCGTATTTCGAACTTTGTCGTCTAAGTTCTCTGCTTACACACCTATTATCCCTTTGTTAAGACGGATTATTGTTACTGGTAGTATAACAAATAATTACAGCAAGTTTGGTTAAAATCGAAGGTGAGGGACCTTATCTAGAGGGCGCTCGACGAACTGAAAATCGCGGATTTCGAACTTTGTCGATTAAGTGCTCGGGATACAAACCTATTATCCCTTTTTTAAGACGGATTATTGTTACTGATAATATAACAAATAGTTACAGCAAGTTTGGTTAAAATCGAAGGTGAGGAACCTTGTCTAGAGGGCGCTCGAAGAGGTGAATATCGCAGATTTCGAACTTTGTCGACTATATGCTCGGGTTAGAAACCTATTATCCCTTTTCTTAAGCCGGATTATTGTTACTCGTAGTACAACAAGTAATTACAGCAAGTTTGGTTAAAATCGAAGGTGAGGAACCTTAAGCAGAGGCCGCTCGAAGAGGTGAAAATCGCGGATTTCGAAATTTGTCGACTAAGTGCTCGGGATAGAAACCTATTATCCCTTTTTTTAAGACGGATTATTGTTACAGGTAGTATAACAAATAATCACAGCAAGTTTGGTTAAAATCGAACGTGAGGGACCTTATCTAGAGGGCGCTTGACGAGCTGAAAATCGCGGATTTCGAACTTTGTCGACTAAGTGCTCGGGTTAGAAACCTATTATCCCTTTTTTTATGACGTATTGTTACAGGTAGTATAACAAATAATCACAGCAAGTTTGGTTAAAATCGAACGTGAGGGACCTTATCTAGAGGGCGCTCGAAGAGGTGAAAATGGCGTATTTCAAACTTTGTCGACTAAGTGCTCGGGTTAGAAACCTATTATCCCTTTTTTTAAGACGGATTATTGTTACTGGTAGTATAACAAATAATTACAGCAAGTTTGGTTAAAATCGAAGTTGAGGAACCTTAAGCAGAGGGCGCTCGACGAGCTGAAAATCGCGGATTTCGAACTTTGTCGACTAAGTGCTCGGGATAGAAACCTATTATCCCTTGTTTTAAGACGGATTATTGTTACTGGTAGTATAACAAATAATTACAGCAAGTTTGGTTAAAATCGAAGGTGAGAGACCTTATCTAGAGGGCGCTCGACGAGCTGAAAATCGCGGATTTCGAACTTTGTCGACTAAGTGCTCGGGTTAGAAACCTATTATCCCTATTTTAAGACGGATTATTGTTAGTGGTAGTATAACAAATAATTACAGCAAGGTTGGTTAAAATCGAAGGTGAGGAACCTTATCTAGAGGGCGCTCGAAGAGCTGAAAATCGCGAATTTCGAACTTTGTCGACTAAGTGTTCGACTTACACACCTATTATCCCTTTTTTTGTGCGATGGATTATTGTTTTTAGCATTTTTGTTAGAATCATTATTTATGGTTCTTTTGAGATTACTGTTACTTGTCTCAATATTTATCTATATATCATTATCTCTACTAGGAATATTTTGTATTCTCAATGCAGAAAATTTGTGTTTAATTGACTTTTAGTTTTGCTAAAACGATTTTTGAACCCAACACTACGCTGATTGGATTGTTATATTAATTTCAATTTTTCTATTTTCAAGAATGTATCTTTGTTAAATAAAAATATTTGGAGGTAATGTTTGTAGTCATTGAAACATTCACTTGTATTATTGTCGAATGATTTATTGAATTTACCACTACGCCAGTCTTCTATTCGTTATTTACTGTAAGTTTTATTGAGAAAACTATATTTAGTAAAATGCCGCGTTATTAGATTAGCCACCCTTCTAAAGAGTTTACATAATTTACTGATAATTGGGAATCTATTGGTTGAAAGAAAATTGTTTGTCTCTTGTTCTTTTATAGGGGCTTAATGGGTAATGGCGATCTTATCATTTTCATCTTAAGGCTTCTATACATTTACCGTAATGATTTTATTGAAATATAACCGCTCAACAAAATGTTAATTTTTTGTTTTATAGATGTTTTTAATTTATATAGTTGCTTAGTCTGGAAGTGAAAAACGCGCAGGTTCTATTGTCTTACAACATGTATTTAATTGTATGCGATTGTTTTACCGTTTTTGGGGTGTATGGTTATATTGCTTGTATAATATTGTATATTTTTAGGGCCGTTTAATAGTACATTACGATACGAGTGAGTTAAATGGTTTTTGCCCTAGGGCCATTTTCGCTCCTCTTGATTTATTTTTTTTTGGATCCACTTAATTTCCGATTCTCAAATTATTGTAGGCTCGTTGTACCTTATAGGAATCGAAAATGGATTAATTCATACATGTATTGTGATCAGGGACTTTCGTTCTACTTTTTGTGTGACGCTCGGAATACCCCATTTTCGGCCCAGTTTATAGGCGCCGAAAATGGTCTTTTTTATGCACATGTTATAAAAAAATATTTTTATAACACGTACATAAAAAAATATTTTTATAACACGTACATAAAAAAATATTTTTATAACACGTACATAAAAAAATATTTTTATAACACGTACATAAAAAAAAACATTTTCGGCGCCTATAAAGTGGACCGAAAATAAGGTTTTCCGAGCGTCAGACAAAATGTAGGGCAAGAGTCGCTGATCACAAAACATGTATCAATTAATCCATGTTCGCCCCCTATATAGGTAGAGCGAGCCTACAATAATCGGAGAATCGGAAATCGAGCGGACCGAACATGGTCGTTTTCGCCTCTAGAGGCGATTTTTTTGTTCATCTCCTTACTAAAGCTTTAAATCGTTAAAAACTATTGAAACAATTTCCAAAATATCAAATTTTTCAAATTTTCAAAATTTTCAAATTTTCAAAATTTTCAAATTTTCAAAATTTTCAAATTTTCAAAATTTTCTAATTTTCAAAATTTTCAAATTTTCAAAATTTTCAAAATTTTCTCACCGTAGTGGACGACTCGAAAAACTCCATTCTTGATCCATTTCATAGGCGACCCAAATGATCTTCCTTATACACTTGTTATAAAAAGCACGGTGAACAACGAGAGGCGAATGTGCTTTTCCAGACTCGGATGATGTTTGAACATCATTCTCGCTTGGAAAATCCCATTTTCACCCCTTGTTGTACAATCTCAATTATTTAACTAAAAGAGCAATGTTATTTGCAAAAGACTGTGGTAAACAGAAAGATTCGATCAAAATTTTTGAAAAAGGAAAAGAGTGACACTTAAAGAGGTGCCGAAACTAACAGTTTACGAACAATATTTTTATTATTAAGATTACAAGTTCTCATAATTTAAAAAGTAATCTTTAAAAATAATTTAAAAAATAATATTGAATAGCACAAAATTTAATGAGCAAAAAAATATTATTTATTTCTAAATACAAAAATAAATGCAAGTAGAATATCACCAATATTAAGTAAATAGTAACAAACATTTTGTGATACACGCGTGAGTGCGCTGAATCTGAAAATTTTTATATAACTAATTTTTCAGTATAAGAAAGCACCGTGCTTATATGACAGACTTGCAGCTTTTTTCGATTTCTTGTTTATTTATAATGTTCTACAACCACTTTTTGTTCAGTTCTTAACTACAGTAAACAAATAGTATACATGACGATACCGGTGATGTAACTGCCACTTTATTACTCTGTACGAACTTAGCGATACTGACCCTGCGTAGCAGTACGCTACCAACACGTATAAGTGCGCTTCACTCTGTGCCATGTAAATAACGTCTTATGGCACATGTATCGTTCATTATTTCTTGACATAGTTTTATAATCTACTAGTGAAATCGGCGATGAAAATGGCTAAATAAGTATAGAAGCGTACAATTAATTAGTAAAAACAGTATTAACTATAGCGCGCAGCCTTACGGCCGCGGTGGAAGCAACGCGATGAAAGGCATATAAAATATTGTACGATACTCAAGTCGTGTGTTCACTTTGAGGGACGGCGTAAGCACCCTCGCTACGCTCGGGCGCTTAACCTTTCCGTACCACGCTGTGCCTTATACGACACTTGTACCGTAATGTAACGTAAGAGATACAGGCGTGTATGGACGCGCGCGCACACACACACATATATATTACGCATCCATTATGATTTTTACAGGGCATTCTATTAATAACCGTCCGACGCTTGAATTTAAATGAGCACAGATGTCGAAGGCCTGATAATATTTTCTGCGTAGTACGTTTCTATGTGTTTCGCATATAGGAACAACAACTGCCTAATGCTTTTTTCAAATTGCCGGGTTTGTTTTTTGCCGTGTGCGTTTGATTGCAAAACAATCACATTTTTTCAATTTTTCTAATTCTAGGAGCCGGAGCGAAATTCCATGCGCATGCGACTGTAATTGTTGCGCGCGAAGGAAAAAGTTAACAGTTTTAATAAAGAAGCGAGCTCTTGCGGTAGCGTATTCCGTGCGTTTTGCAGGTTCCTCACCTTCGATTTTAACCAAACTTGCTGTAAAATTCGAAATCCGCAATTTTCACCTCTTCGAGCGCCCTCTGCTTAAGGTTCCTCACCTTCGATTTTAACCAAACTTGCTGTAATTATTTGTTATACTACCAGTAACAATAATCCGTCTTAAAAAAAGGGATAATAGGTTTCTATCCCGAGCACTTAGTCGACAAAGTTCGAAATCCGCGATTTTCACCTCTTCGTGCGCCCTCTGCTTAAGGTTCCTCACCTTCGATTTTAACCAAACTTGCTGTAATTAATTGTTGTACTACCAGTAACAATAATCCGTCTTAAAAAAAGGGATAATAGGTTTCTAACCCGAGCACTTAGTCGAGAAAGTTCGAAATCCGCGATTTTCACCTCTTCGAGCGCCCTCTGCTTAAGGTTCCTCACCTTCGATTTTAAGCAAACTTGCTGTAATTATTTGTTATACTACCAGTAACAATAATCCGTCTTAAAAAAGGGATAATACGTTTCTATCCCGAGCACTTAGTCGACAAAGTTCGAAATCCGCGATTTTCACCTCTTCGAGCGCCCTCTGCTTAAGGTTCCTCACCTTCGATTTTAAGCAAACTTGCTGTAATTATTTGTTATACTACCAGTAACAATAATCCGTCTTAAAAAAGGGATAATACGTTTCTATCCCGAGCACTTAGTCGACAAAGTTCGAAATCCGCGATTTTCACCTCTTTGAGCGCCATCTAGATAAGGTTCCTCACCTTCGATTTTAACCAAACTTGCTGTAATTATTTGGTATACTACCAGTAACAATAGTCCGTCTTAAAAAAAGGGATAATAGGTTTCTAACCCGAGCACTTAGTCGACAAAGTTCGAAATCCGCGATTTTCAGCTCGTCGAGCGCCCTCTAGATAAGGTCTCTCACCTTCGATTTTAACCAAACTTGCTGTAATTATTTGTTATACTACCAGTAACAATAATCCGTCTTAAAAAAAGGGATAATAGGTTTGTATCACGAGCACTTAGTCGAGAAAGTTCGAAATCCGCGATATTCACCTCTTCGAGCGCCCTCTAGATAAGGTCTCTCACCTTCGATTTTAACCAAACTTGCTGTAATTATTTGTTATACTACCAGTAACAATAATCCGTCTTAAAAAAAGGGATAATAGGTTTGTATCACGAGCACTTAGTCGAGAAAGTTCGAAATCCGCGATTTTCACCTCTTCGAGCGCCCTCTGCTTAAGGTTCCTCACCTTCGATTTTAAGCAAACTTGCTATAATTATTTGTTATACTACCAGTAACAATAATCCGTCTTAAAAAAAGGGATAATAGGTTTCTATCCCGAGCACTTAGTCGACAAAGTTCGAAATCCGCGATTTTCACCTCATCGAGCGCCCTCTTGATAAGGTTCCTCACCTTCGATTTTAACCAAACTTGCTGTAATTATTTGGTATACTACCAGTAACAATAGTCCGTCTTAAAAAAAGGGATAATAGGTTTCTAACCCGAGCACTTAGTCGACAAAGTTCGAAATCCGCGATTTTCACCTCTTCGTGCGCCCTCTGCTTAAGGTTCCTCACCTTCGATTTTAACCAAACTTGCTGTAATTAATTGTTGTACTACCAGTAACAATAATCCGTCTTAAAAAAAGGGATAATAGGTTTCTAACCCGAGCACTTAGTCGAGAAAGTTCGAAATCCGCGATTTTCACCTCTTCGAGCGCCCTCTGCTTAAGGTTCCTCACCTTCGATTTTAACCAAACTTGCTGTAATTATTTGTTATTATACCAGTAACAATAATCCGTCTTAAAAAAAGGGATAATAGGTTTCTAACCCGAGCACTTAGTCGACAAAGTTCGAAATCCGCGATTTTCAGCTCGTCGAGCGCCCTCTAGATAAGGTCTCTCACCTTCGATTTTAACCAAACTTGTTGTAATTATTTGTTATACTACCAGTAACAATAATCCGTCTTAAAAAAAGGGATAATAGGTTTGTATCACGAGCACTTAGTCGACAAAGTTCGAAATCCGCGATTTTCAGCTCGTCGAGCGCCCTCTAGATAAGGTCTCTCACCTTCGATTTTAACCAAACTTGCTGTAATTATTTGTTATACTACCAGTAACAATAATCCGTCTTAAAAAAAGGGATAATAGGTTTGTATCACGAGCACTTAGTCGAGAAAGTTCGAAATCCGCGATTTTCACCTCTTCGAGCGCCCTCTGCTTAAGGTTCCTCACCTTCGATTTTAAGCAAACTTGCTGTAATTATTTGTTATACTACCAGTAACAATAATCCGTCTTAAAAAAAGGGATAATAGGTTTGTATCACGAGCACTTAGTCGAGAAAGTTCGAAATCCGCGATTTTCACCTCTTCGAGCGCCCTCTGCTTAAGGTTCCTCACCTTCGATTTTAACCAAACTTGCTGTAATTAATTGTTGTACTACCAGTAACAATAATCCGTCTTAAAAAAAGGGATAATAGGTTTCTAACCCGAGCACTTAGTCGAGAAAGTTCGAAATCCGCGATTTTCACCTCTTCGAGCGCCCTCTGCTTAAGGTTCCTCACCTTCGATTTTAACCAAACTTGCTGTAATTAATTGTTGTACTACCAGTAACAATAATCCGTCTTAAAAAAAGGGATAATAGGTTTGTATCACGAGCACTTAGTCGAGAAAGTTCGAAATCCGCGATTTTCACCTCTTCGAGCGCCCTCTGCTTAAGGTTCCTCACCTTCGATTTTAAGCAAACTTGCTATAATTATTTGTTATACTACCAGTAACAATAATCCGTCTTAAAAAAAGGGATAATAGGTTTCTATCCCGAGCACTTAGTCGACAAAGTTCGAAATCCGCGATTTTCACCTCTTTGAGCGCCCTCTAGATAAGGTTCCTCACCTTCGATTTTAACCAAACTTGCTGTAATTATTTGGTATACTACCAGTAACAATAGTCCGTCTTAAAAAAAGGGATAATAGGTTTCTAACCCGAGCACTTAGTCGACAAAGTTCGAAATCCGCGATTTTCACCTCTTCGTGCGCCCTCTGCTTAAGGTTCCTCACCTTCGATTTTAATCAAACTTGCTGTAATTATTTGGTATACTACCAGTAACAATAGTCCGTCTTAAAAAAAGGGATAATAGGTTTCTAACCCGAGCACTTAGTCGAGAAAGTTCGAAATCCGCGATTTTCACCTCTTCGAGCGCCCTCTAGATAAGGTCTCTCACCTTCGATTTTAACCAAACTTGCTGTAATTATTTGTTATACTACCAGTAACAATAATCCGTCTTAAAAAAAGGGATAATAGGTTTGTATCACGAGCACTTAGTCGAGAAAGTTCGAAATCCGCGATTTTCACCTCTTCGAGCGCCCTCTTGATAAGGTTCCTCACCTTCGATTTTAACCAAACTTGCTGTAATTATTTGGTATACTACCAGTAACAATAGTCCGTCTTAAAAAAAGGGATAATAGGTTTCTAACCCGAGCACTTAGTCGACAAAGTTCGAAATCCGCGATTTTCACCTCTTCGTGCGCCCTCTGCTTAAGGTTCCTCACCTTCGATTTTAACCAAACTTGCTGTAATTAATTGTTGTACTACCAGTAACAATAATCCGTCTTAAAAAAAGGGATAATAGGTTTCTAACCCGAGCACTTAGTCGACAAAGTTCGAAATCCGCGATTTTCACCTCTTTGAGCGCCCTCTAGATAAGGTTCCTCACCTTCGATTTTAATCAAACTTGCTGTAATTATTTGGTATACTACCAGTAACAATAGTCCGTCTTAAAAAAAGGGATAATAGGTTTCTAACCCGAGCACTTAGTCGACAAAGTTCGAAATCCGCGATTTTCACCTCTTCGAGCGCCCTCCAGATAAGGTCTCTCACCTTCGATTTTAACCAAACTTGCTGTAATTATTTGTTATACTACCAGTAACAATAATCCGTCTTAAAAAAAGGGATAATAGGTTTGTATCACGAGCACTTAGTCGAGAAAGTTCGAAATCCGCGATTTTCACCTCTTCGAGCGCCCTCTGCTTAAGGTTCCTCACCTTCGATTTTAAGCAAACTTGCTATAATTATTTGTTATACTACCAGTAACAATAATCCGTCTTAAAAAAAGGGATAATAGGTTTCTATCCCGAGCACTTAGTCGACAAAGTTCGAAATCCGCGATTTTCACCTCATCGAGCGCCCTCTTGATAAGGTTCCTCACCTTCGATTTTAACCAAACTTGCTGTAATTATTTGGTATACTACCAGTAACAATAGTCCGTCTTAAAAAAAGGGATAATAGGTTTCTAACCCGAGCACTTAGTCGACAAAGTTCAAAATCCGCGATTTTCACCTCTTCGTGCGCCCTCTGCTTAAGGTTCCTCACCTTCGATTTTAACCAAACTTGCTGTAATTAATTGTTGTACTACCAGTAACAATAATCCGTCTTAAAAAAAGGGATAATAGGTTTCTAACCCGAGCACTTAGTCGAGAAAGTTCGAAATCCGCGATTTTCACCTCTTCGAGCGCCCTCTGCTTAAAGTTCCTCACCTTCGATTTTAACCAAACTTGCTGTAATTAATTGTTGTACTACCAGTAACAATAATCCGTCTTAAAAAAAGGGATAATAGGTTTGTATCACGAGCACTTAGTCGAGAAAGTTCGAAATCCGCGATTTTCACCTCTTCGAGCGCCCTCTGCTTAAGGTTCCTCACCTTCGATTTTAAGCAAACTTGCTATAATTATTTGTTATACTACCAGTAACAATAATCCGTCTTAAAAAAAGGGATAATAGGTTTCTATCCCGAGCACTTAGTCGACAAAGTTCGAAATCCGCGATTTTCACCTCTTTGAGCGCCCTCTAGATAAGGTTCCTCACCTTCGATTTTAACCAAACTTGCTGTAATTATTTGGTATACTACCAGTAACAATAGTCCGTCTTAAAAAAAGGGATAATAGGTTTCTAACCCGAGCACTTAGTCGACAAAGTTCGAAATCCGCGATTTTCACCTCTTCGTGCGCCCTCTGCTTAAGGTTCCTCACCTTCGATTTTAATCAAACTTGCTGTAATTATTTGGTATACTACCAGTAACAATAGTCCGTCTTAAAAAAAGGGATAATAGGTTTCTAACCCGAGCACTTAGTCGAGAAAGTTCGAAATCCGCGATTTTCACCTCTTCGAGCGCCCTCTGCTTAAGGTTCCTCACCTTCGATTTTAACCAAACTTGCTGTAATTATTTGTTATTATACCAGTAACAATAATCCGTCTTAAAAAAAGGGATAATAGGTTTCTAACCCGAGCACTTAGTCGACAAAGTTCGAAATCCGCGATTTTCACCTCTTCGTGCGCCCTCTGCTTAAGGTTCCTCACCTTCGATTTTAACCAAACTTGCTGTAATTAATTGTTGTACTACCAGTAACAATAATCCGTCTTAAAAAAAGGGATAATAGGTTTCTAACCCGAGCACTTAGTCGAGAAAGTTCGAAATCCGCGATTTTCACCTCTTCGAGCGCCCTCTGCTTAAGGTTCCTCACCTTCGATTTTAATCAAACTTGCTGTAATTATTTGGTATACTACCAGTAACAATAGTCCGTCTTAAAAAAAGGGATAATAGGTTTCTAACCCGAGCACTTAGTCGACAAAGTTCGAAATCCGCGATTTTCACCTCTTCGTGCGCCCTCTGCTTAAGGTTCCTCACCTTCGATTTTAACCAAACTTGCTGTAATTAATTGTTGTACTACCAGTAACAATAATCCGTCTTAAAAAAAGGGATAATAGGTTTCTAACCCGAGCACTTAGTCGAGAAAGTTCGAAATCCGCGATTTTCACCTCTTCGAGCGCCCTCTGCTTAAGGTTCCTCACCTTCGATTTTAAGCAAACTGGCTATAATTATTTGTTATACTACCAGTAACATTAATCCGTCTTAAAAAAAGGGATAATAGGTTTCTATCCCGAGCACTTAGTCGACAAAGTTCGAAATCCGCGATTTTCACCTCATCGAGCGCCCTCTTGATAAGGTTCCTCACCTTCGATTTTAACCAAACTTGCTGTAATTATTTGGTATACTACCAGTAACAATAGTCCGTCTTAAAAAAAGGGATAATAGGTTTCTAACCCGAGCACTTAGTCGACAAAGTTCGAAATCCGCGATTTTCACCTCTTCGTGCGCCCTCTGCTTAAGGTTCCTCACCTTCGATTTTAACCAAACTTGCTGTAATTAATTGTTGTACTACCAGTAACAATAATCCGTCTTAAAAAAAGGGATAATAGGTTTCTAACCCGAGCACTTAGTCGAGAAAGTTCGAAATCCGCGATTTTCACCTCTTCGAGCGCCCTCTGCTTAAGGTTCCTCACCTTCGATTTTAACCAAACTTGCTGTAATTATTTGTTATACTACCAGTAACAATAATCCGTCTTAAAAAAAGGGATAATAGGTTTCTATCCCGAGCACTTAGTCGACAAAGTTCGAAATCCGCGATTTTCATCTCTTCGAGCGCCCTCTAGATAAGGTTCCTCACCTTCTATTTTAACCAAACTTGCTGTAATTATTTGGTATACTACCAGTAACAATAGTCCGTCTTAAAAAAAGGGATAATAGGTTTCTAACCCGAGCACTTAGTCGACAAAGTTCGAAATCCGCGATTTTCACCTCTTCGTGCGCCCTCTGCTTAAGGTTCCTCACCTTCGATTTTAACCAAACTTGCTGTAATTAATTGTTGTACTACCAGTAACAATAATCCGTCTTAAAAAAAGGGATAATAGGTTTCTAACCCGAGCACTTAGTCGACAAAGTTCGAAATCCGCGATTTTCACCTCTTTGAGCGCCCTCTAGATAAGGTTCCTCACCTTCGATTTTAATCAAACTTGCTGTAATTATTTGGTATACTACCAGTAACAATAGTCCGTCTTAAAAAAAGGGATAATAGGTTTCTAACCCGAGCACTTAGTCGACAAAGTTCGAAATCCGCGATTTTCAGCTCGTCGAGCGCCCTCTAGATAAGGTCTCTCACCTTCGATTTTAACTAAACTTGCTGTAATTATTTGTTATACTACCAGTAACAATAATCCGTCTTAAAAAAAGGGATAATAGGTTTGTATCACGAGCACTTAGTGGAGAAAGTTCGAAATCCGCGATTTTCACCTCTTCGAGCGCCCTCTAGATAAGGTCTCTCACCTTCGATTTTAACCAAACTTGCTGTAATTATTTGTTATACTACCAGTAACAATAATCCGTCTTAAAAAAAGGGATAATAGGTTTGTATCACGAGCACTTAGTCGAGAAAGTTCGAAATCCGCGATTTTCACCTCTTCGAGCGCCCTCTGCTTAAGGTTCCTCACCTTCGATTTTAACCAAACTTGCTGTAATTATTTGTTATACTACCAGTAACAATAATCCGTCTTAAAAAAAGGGATAATAGGTTTCTATCCCGAGCACTTAGTCGACAAAGTTCGAAATCCGCGATTTTCACCTCTTCGAGCGCCCTCTGATAAGGTTCCTCACCTTCATTTTAACCAAACTTGCTGTAATTATTTGGTATACTACCAGTAACAATAGTCCGTCTTAAAAAAAGGGATAATAGGTTTCTAACCCGAGCACTTAGTCGACAAAGTTCGAAATCCGCGATTTTCACCTCTTCGTGCGCCCTCTGCTTAAGGTTCCTCACCTTCGATTTTAACCAAACTTGCTGTAATTAATTGTTGTACTACCAGTAACAATAATCCGTCTTAAAAAAAGGGATAATAGGTTTCTAACCCGAGCACTTAGTCGACAAAGTTCGAAATCCGCGATTTTCACCTCTTTGAGCGCCCTCTAGATAAGGTTCCTCACCTTCGATTTTAATCAAACTTGCTGTAATTATTTGGTATACTACCAGTAACAATAGTCCGTCTTAAAAAAAGGGATAATAGGTTTCTAACCCGAGCACTTAGTCGACAAAGTTCGAAATCCGCGATTTTCACCTCGTCGAGCGCCCTCTAGATAAGGTTCTCACCTTCGATTTTAACAAACTTGCTGTAATTATTTGTTATACTACCAGTAACAATAATCCGTCTTAAAAAAAGGGATAATAGGTTTTAACCGAGCACTTAGTCGAGAAAGTTCGAAATCCGCGATTTTCACCTCTTCGAGCGCCCTCTGATAAGGTTCTCACCTTCGATTTTAACCAAACTTGCTGTAATTATTTGTTATACTACCAGTAACAATAATCCGTCTTAAAAAAAGGGATAATAGGTTTTATCCGAGCACTTAGTCGAGAAAGTTCGAAATCCGCGATTTTCACCTCTTCGAGCGCCCTCTGCTTAAGGTTCCTCACCTTCGATTTTAACCATCGTAACTGTAATTATTTGTTATACTACCAGTAACAATAATCCGTCTTAAAAAAAGGGATAATAGGTTTCTATCCCGAGCACTTAGTCGACAAAGTTCGAAATCCGCGATTTTCACCTCTTCGAGCGCCCTCTGATAAGGTTCCTCACCTTCGATTTTAACCAAACTTGCTGTAATTATTTGTATACTACCAGTAACAATAGTCCGTCTTAAAAAAAGGGATAATAGGTTTCTAACCCGAGCACTTAGTCGACAAAGTTCGAAATCCGCGATTTTCACCTCTTCGTGCGCCCTCTGCTTAAGGTTCCTCACCTTCGATTTTAACCAAACTTGCTGTAATTAATTGTTGTACTACCAGTAACAATAATCCGTCTTAAAAAAAGGGATAATAGGTTTCTAACCCGAGCACTTAGTCGAGAAAGTTCGAAATCCGCGATTTTCACCTCTTCGAGCGCCCTCTGCTTAAGGTTCCTCACCTTCGATTTTAAGCAAACTTGCTATAATTATTTGTTATACTACCAGTAACATTAATCCGTCTTAAAAAAAGGGATAATAGGTTTCTATCCCGAGCACTTAGTCGACAAAGTTCGAAATCCGCGATTTTCACCTCATCGAGCGCCCTCTTGATAAGGTTCCTCACCTTCGATTTTAACCAAACTTGCTGTAATTATTTGGTATACTACCAGTAACAATAATCCGTCTTAAAAAAAGGGATAATAGGTTTCTAACCCGAGCACTTAGTCGACAAAGTTCGAAATCCGCGATTTTCACCTCTTCGTGCGCCCTCTGCTTAAGGTTCCTCACCTTCGATTTTAACCAAACTTGCTGTAATTATTGTTGTACTACCAGTAACAATAATCCGTCTTAAAAAAAGGGATAATAGGTTTCTAACCCGAGCACTTAGTCGAAAAGTTCGAAATCCGCGATTTTCACCTCTTCGAGCGCCCTCTGCTTAAGGTTCCTCACCTTCGATTTTAACCAAACTTGCTGTAATTATTTGTATACTACCAGTAACAATAGTCCGTCTTAAAAAAAGGGATAATAGGTTTCTAACCCGAGCACTTAGTCGACAAAGTTCGAAATCCGCGATTTTCACCTCTTCGAGCGCCCTCTGATAAGGTTCCTCACCTTCGATTTTAACCAAACTTGCTGTAATTATTTGTTATACTACCAGTAACAATAATCCGTCTTAAAAAAAGGGATAATAGGTTTCTAACCGAGCACTTAGTCGAGAAAGTTCGAAATCCGCGATTTTCACCTCTTCGAGCGCCCTCTGCTTAAGGTTCCTCACCTTCGATTTTAACCAAACTTGCTGTAATTATTTGTTATACTACCAGTAACAATAATCCGTCTTAAAAAAAGGGATAATAGGTTTCTAACCCGAGCACTTAGTCGACAAAGTTCGAAATCCGCGATTTTCACCTCTTCGAGCGCCCTCTGTTAAGGTTCCTCACCTTCGATTTTAACCAAACTTGCTGTAATTATTTGTATACTACCAGTAACAATATCCGTCTTAAAAAAAGGGATAATAGGTTTCTAACCCGAGCACTTAGTCGACAAAGTTCGAAATCCGCGATTTTCACCTCTTCGAGCGCCCTCTGATAAGGTTCCTCACCTTCGATTTTAACCAAACTTGCTGTAATTATTTGTTATACTACCAGTAACAATAATCCGTCTTAAAAAAAGGGATAATAGGTTTCTAACCCGAGCACTTAGTCGAGAAAGTTCGAAATCCGCGATTTTCACCTCTTCGAGCGCCCTCTGATAAGGTTCCTCACCTTCGATTTTAACCAAACTTGCTGTAATTATTTGTTATACTACCAGTAACAATAATCCGTCTTAAAAAAAGGGATAATAGGTTTCTATCCCGAGCACTTAGTCGACAAAGTTCGAAATCCGCGATTTTCACCTCTTCGAGCGCCCTCTGATAAGGTTCCTCACCTTCGATTTTAACCAAACTTGCTGTAATTATTTGTTATACTACCAGTAACAATAATCCGTCTTAAAAAAAGGGATAATAGGTTTCTATCCCGAGCACTTAGTCGACAAAGTTCGAAATCCGCGATTTTCACCTCTTCGAGCGCCCTCTGTTAAGGTTCCTCACCTTCGATTTTAACCAAACTTGCTGTAATTATTTGTTATACTACCAGTAACAATAATCCGTCTTAAAAAAAGGGATAATAGGTTTCTAACCCGAGCACTTAGTCGACAAAGTTCGAAATCCGCGATTTTCACCTCTTCGAGCGCCCTCTGTTAAGGTTCCTCACCTTCGATTTTAACCAAACTTGCTGTAATTATTTGTATACTACCAGTAACAATAATCCGTCTTAAAAAAAGGGATAATAGGTTACTAACCCGAGCACTTAGTCGACAAAGTTCGAAATCCGCGATTTTCACCTCTTCGAGCGCCCTCTGCTTAAGGTTCCTCACCTTCGATTTTAACCAAACTTGCTGTAATTAATTGTTGTACTACCAGTAACAATAATCCGTCTTAAAAAAAGGGATAATAGGTTTCTAACCCGAGCACTTAGTCGACAAAGTTCGAAATCCGCGATTTTCACCTCTTCGAGCGCCCTCTAGATAAGGTTCCTCACCTTCGATTTTAATCAAACTTGCTGTAATTATTTGTTATACTACCAGTAACAATAATCCGTCTTAAAAAAAGGGATAATAGGTTTCTATCCCGAGCACTTAGTCGACAAAGTTCGAAATCCGCGATTTTCACCTCTTCGAGCGCCCTCTAGATAAGGTTCCTCACCTTCGATTTTAACCAAACTTGCTGTAATTATTTGTTATACTACCAGTAACAATAATCCGTCTTAAAAAAAGGGATAATAGGTTTGTATCACGAGCACTTAGTCGAGAAAGTTCGAAATCCGCGATTTTCACCTCTTCGAGCGCCCTCTGCTTAAGGTTCCTCACCTTCGATTTTAAGCAAACTTGCTATAATTATTTGTTATACTACCAGTAACAATAATCCGTCTTAAAAAAAGGGATAATAGGTTTCTATCCCGAGCACTTAGTCGACAAAGTTCGAAATCCGCGATTTTCACCTCATCGAGCGCCCTCTGATTAAGGTTCCTCACCTTCGATTTTAACCAAACTTGCTGTAATTATTTGGTATACTACCAGTAACAATAGTCCGTCTTAAAAAAAGGGATAATAGGTTTCTAACCCGAGCACTTAGTCGACAAAGTTCGAAATCCGCGATTTTCACCTCTTCGTGCGCCCTCTGCTTAAGGTTCCTCACCTTCGATTTTAACCAAACTTGCTGTAATTAATTGTTGTACTACCAGTAACAATAATCCGTCTTAAAAAAAGGGATAATAGGTTTCTAACCCGAGCACTTAGTCGAGAAAGTTCGAAATCCGCGATTTTCACCTCTTCGAGCGCCCTCTGCTTAAGGTTCCTCACCTTCGATTTTAAGCAAACTTGCTATAATTATTTGTTATACTACCAGTAACATAATCCGTCTTAAAAAAAGGGATAATAGGTTTCTATCCCGAGCACTTAGTCGACAAAGTTCGAAATCCGCGATTTTCACCTCATCGAGCGCCCTCTTGATAAGGTTCCTCACCTTCGATTTTAACCAAACTTGCTGTAATTATTTGGTATACTACCAGTAACAATAGTCCGTCTTAAAAAAAGGGATAATAGGTTTCTAACCCGAGCACTTAGTCGACAAAGTTCGAAATCCGCGATTTTCACCTCTTCGTGCGCCCTCTGCTTAAGGTTCCTCACCTTCGATTTTAACCAAACTTGCTGTAATTAATTGTTGTACTACCAGTAACAATAATCCGTCTTAAAAAAAGGGATAATAGGTTTCTAACCCGAGCACTTAGTCGAGAAAGTTCGAAATCCGCGATTTTCACCTCTTCGAGCGCCCTCTGCTTAAGGTTCCTCACCTTCGATTTTAACCAAACTTGCTGTAATTATTTGTATTACTACCAGTAACAATAATCCGTCTTAAAAAAAGGGATAATAGGTTTCTAACCCGAGCACTTAGTCGACAAAGTTCGAAATCCGCGATTTTCACCTCTTCGAGCGCCCTCTAGATAAGGTCTCTCACCTTCGATTTTAACCAAACTTGCTGTAATTATTTGTTATACTACCAGTAACAATAATCCGTCTTAAAAAAAGGGATAATAGGTTTGTATCACGAGCACTTAGTCGAGAAAGTTCGAAATCCGCGATTTTCACCTCTTCGAGCGCCCTCTGCTTAAGGTTCCTCACCTTCGATTTTAACCAAACTTGCTGTAATTATTTGTTATACTACCAGTAACAATAATCCGTCTTAAAAAAAGGGATAATAGGTTTCTATCCCGAGCACTTAGTCGACAAAGTTCGAAATCCGCGATTTTCACCTCTTCGAGCGCCCTCTTGATAAGGTTCCTCACCTTCGATTTTAACCAAACTTGCTGTAATTATTTGGTATACTACCAGTAACAATAGTCCGTCTTAAAAAAAGGGATAATAGGTTTCTAACCCGAGCACTTAGTCGACAAAGTTCGAAATCCGCGATTTTCACCTCTTCGTGCGCCCTCTGCTTAAGGTTCCTCACCTTCGATTTTAACCAAACTTGCTGTAATTAATTGTTGTACTACCAGTAACAATAATCCGTCTTAAAAAAAGGGATAATAGGTTTCTAACCCGAGCACTTAGTCGACAAAGTTCGAAATCCGCGATTTTCACCTCTTTGAGCGCCCTCTAGATAAGGTTCCTCACCTTCGATTTTAATCAAACTTGCTGTAATTATTTGGTATACTACCAGTAACAATAGTCCGTCTTAAAAAAAGGGATAATAGGTTTCTAACCCGAGCACTTAGTCGACAAAGTTCGAAATCCGCGATTTTCACCTCTTCGAGCGCCCTCCAGATAAGGTCTCTCACCTTCGATTTTAACCAAACTTGCTGTAATTATTTGTTATACTACCAGTAACAATAATCCGTCTTAAAAAAAGGGATAATAGGTTTGTATCACGAGCACTTAGTCGAGAAAGTTCGAAATCCGCGATTTTCACCTCTTCGAGCGCCCTCTGCTTAAGGTTCCTCACCTTCGATTTTAAGCAAACTTGCTATAATTATTTGTTATACTACCAGTAACAATAATCCGTCTTAAAAAAAGGGATAATAGGTTTCTATCCCGAGCACTTAGTCGACAAAGTTCGAAATCCGCGATTTTCACCTCATCGAGCGCCCTCTTGATAAGGTTCCTCACCTTCGATTTTAACCAAACTTGCTGTAATTATTTGGTATACTACCAGTAACAATAGTCCGTCTTAAAAAAAGGGATAATAGGTTTCTAACCCGAGCACTTAGTCGACAAAGTTCAAAATCCGCGATTTTCACCTCTTCGTGCGCCCTCTGCTTAAGGTTCCTCACCTTCGATTTTAACCAAACTTGCTGTAATTAATTGTTGTACTACCAGTAACAATAATCCGTCTTAAAAAAAGGGATAATAGGTTTCTAACCCGAGCACTTAGTCGAGAAAGTTCGAAATCCGCGATTTTCACCTCTTCGAGCGCCCTCTGCTTAAAGTTCCTCACCTTCGATTTTAACCAAACTTGCTGTAATTAATTGTTGTACTACCAGTAACAATAATCCGTCTTAAAAAAAGGGATAATAGGTTTGTATCACGAGCACTTAGTCGAGAAAGTTCGAAATCCGCGATTTTCACCTCTTCGAGCGCCCTCTGCTTAAGGTTCCTCACCTTCGATTTTAAGCAAACTTGCTATAATTATTTGTTATACTACCAGTAACAATAATCCGTCTTAAAAAAAGGGATAATAGGTTTCTATCCCGAGCACTTAGTCGACAAAGTTCGAAATCCGCGATTTTCACCTCTTTGAGCGCCCTCTAGATAAGGTTCCTCACCTTCGATTTTAACCAAACTTGCTGTAATTATTTGGTATACTACCAGTAACAATAGTCCGTCTTAAAAAAAGGGATAATAGGTTTCTAACCCGAGCACTTAGTCGACAAAGTTCGAAATCCGCGATTTTCACCTCTTCGTGCGCCCTCTGCTTAAGGTTCCTCACCTTCGATTTTAATCAAACTTGCTGTAATTATTTGGTATACTACCAGTAACAATAGTCCGTCTTAAAAAAAGGGATAATAGGTTTCTAACCCGAGCACTTAGTCGAGAAAGTTCGAAATCCGCGATTTTCACCTCTTCGAGCGCCCTCTGCTTAAGGTTCCTCACCTTCGATTTTAACCAAACTTGCTGTAATTATTTGTTATTATACCAGTAACAATAATCCGTCTTAAAAAAAGGGATAATAGGTTTCTAACCCGAGCACTTAGTCGACAAAGTTCGAAATCCGCGATTTTCACCTCTTCGTGCGCCCTCTGCTTAAGGTTCCTCACCTTCGATTTTAACCAAACTTGCTGTAATTAATTGTTGTACTACCAGTAACAATAATCCGTCTTAAAAAAAGGGATAATAGGTTTCTAACCCGAGCACTTAGTCGAGAAAGTTCGAAATCCGCGATTTTCACCTCTTCGAGCGCCCTCTGCTTAAGGTTCCTCACCTTCGATTTTAATCAAACTTGCTGTAATTATTTGGTATACTACCAGTAACAATAGTCCGTCTTAAAAAAAGGGATAATAGGTTTCTAACCCGAGCACTTAGTCGACAAAGTTCGAAATCCGCGATTTTCACCTCTTCGTGCGCCCTCTGCTTAAGGTTCCTCACCTTCGATTTTAACCAAACTTGCTGTAATTAATTGTTGTACTACCAGTAACAATAATCCGTCTTAAAAAAAGGGATAATAGGTTTCTAACCCGAGCACTTAGTCGAGAAAGTTCGAAATCCGCGATTTTCACCTCTTCGAGCGCCCTCTGCTTAAGGTTCCTCACCTTCGATTTTAAGCAAACTGGCTATAATTATTTGTTATACTACCAGTAACATTAATCCGTCTTAAAAAAAGGGATAATAGGTTTCTATCCCGAGCACTTAGTCGACAAAGTTCGAAATCCGCGATTTTCACCTCATCGAGCGCCCTCTTGATAAGGTTCCTCACCTTCGATTTTAACCAAACTTGCTGTAATTATTTGGTATACTACCAGTAACAATAGTCCGTCTTAAAAAAAGGGATAATAGGTTTCTAACCCGAGCACTTAGTCGACAAAGTTCGAAATCCGCGATTTTCACCTCTTCGTGCGCCCTCTGCTTAAGGTTCCTCACCTTCGATTTTAACCAAACTTGCTGTAATTAATTGTTGTACTACCAGTAACAATAATCCGTCTTAAAAAAAGGGATAATAGGTTTCTAACCCGAGCACTTAGTCGAGAAAGTTCGAAATCCGCGATTTTCACCTCTTCGAGCGCCCTCTGCTTAAGGTTCCTCACCTTCGATTTTAACCAAACTTGCTGTAATTATTTGTTATACTACCAGTAACAATAATCCGTCTTAAAAAAAGGGATAATAGGTTTCTATCCCGAGCACTTAGTCGACAAAGTTCGAAATCCGCGATTTTCATCTCTTCGAGCGCCCTCTAGATAAGGTTCCTCACCTTCTATTTTAACCAAACTTGCTGTAATTATTTGGTATACTACCAGTAACAATAGTCCGTCTTAAAAAAAGGGATAATAGGTTTCTAACCCGAGCACTTAGTCGACAAAGTTCGAAATCCGCGATTTTCACCTCTTCGTGCGCCCTCTGCTTAAGGTTCCTCACCTTCGATTTTAACCAAACTTGCTGTAATTAATTGTTGTACTACCAGTAACAATAATCCGTCTTAAAAAAAGGGATAATAGGTTTCTAACCCGAGCACTTAGTCGACAAAGTTCGAAATCCGCGATTTTCACCTCTTTGAGCGCCCTCTAGATAAGGTTCCTCACCTTCGATTTTAATCAAACTTGCTGTAATTATTTGGTATACTACCAGTAACAATAGTCCGTCTTAAAAAAAGGGATAATAGGTTTCTAACCCGAGCACTTAGTCGACAAAGTTCGAAATCCGCGATTTTCAGCTCGTCGAGCGCCCTCTAGATAAGGTCTCTCACCTTCGATTTTAACTAAACTTGCTGTAATTATTTGTTATACTACCAGTAACAATAATCCGTCTTAAAAAAAGGGATAATAGGTTTGTATCACGAGCACTTAGTGGAGAAAGTTCGAAATCCGCGATTTTCACCTCTTCGAGCGCCCTCTAGATAAGGTCTCTCACCTTCGATTTTAACCAAACTTGCTGTAATTATTTGTTATACTACCAGTAACAATAATCCGTCTTAAAAAAAGGGATAATAGGTTTGTATCACGAGCACTTAGTCGAGAAAGTTCGAAATCCGCGATTTTCACCTCTTCGAGCGCCCTCTGCTTAAGGTTCCTCACCTTCGATTTTAAGCAAACTTGCTATAATTATTTGTTATACTACCAGTAACAATAATCCGTCTTAAAAAAAGGGATAATAGGTTTCTATCCCGAGCACTTAGTCGACAAAGTTCGAAATCCGCGATTTTCACCTCATCGAGCGCCCTCTTGATAAGGTTCCTCACCTTCGATTTTAACCAAACTTGCTGTAATTATTTGGTATACTACCAGTAACAATAGTCCGTCTTAAAAAAAGGGATAATAGGTTTCTAACCCGAGCACTTAGTCGACAAAGTTCGAAATCCGCGATTTTCACCTCTTCGTGCGCCCTCTGCTTAAGGTTCCTCACCTTCGATTTTAACCAAACTTGCTGTAATTAATTGTTGTACTACCAGTAACAATAATCCGTCTTAAAAAAAGGGATAATAGGTTTCTAACCCGAGCACTTAGTCGAGAAAGTTCGAAATCCGCGATTTTCACCTCTTCGAGCGCCCTCTGCTTAAGGTTCCTCACCTTCGATTTTAAGCAAACTTGCTATAATTATTTGTTATACTACCAGTAACATTAATCCGTCTTAAAAAAAGGGATAATAGGTTTCTATCCCGAGCACTTAGTCGACAAAGTTCGAAATCCGCGATTTTCATCTCTTCGAGCGCCCTCTAGATAAGGTTCCTCACCTTCTATTTTAACCAAACTTGCTGTAATTATTTGGTATACTACCAGTAACAATAGTCCGTCTTAAAAAAAGGGATAATAGGTTTCTAACCCGAGCACTTAGTCGACAAAGTTCGAAATCCGCGATTTTCACCTCTTCGTGCGCCCTCTGCTTAAGGTTCCTCACCTTCGATTTTAACCAAACTTGCTGTAATTAATTGTTGTACTACCAGTAACAATAATCCGTCTTAAAAAAAGGGATAATAGGTTTCTAACCCGAGCACTTAGTCGACAAAGTTCGAAATCCGCGATTTTCACCTCTTTGAGCGCCCTCTAGATAAGGTTCCTCACCTTCGATTTTAATCAAACTTGCTGTAATTATTTGGTATACTACCAGTAACAATAGTCCGTCTTAAAAAAAGGGATAATAGGTTTCTAACCCGAGCACTTAGTCGACAAAGTTCGAAATCCGCGATTTTCAGCTCGTCGAGCGCCCTCTAGATAAGGTCTCTCACCTTCGATTTTAACTAAACTTGCTGTAATTATTTGTTATACTACCAGTAACAATAATCCGTCTTAAAAAAAGGGATAATAGGTTTGTATCACGAGCACTTAGTGGAGAAAGTTCGAAATCCGCGATTTTCACCTCTTCGAGCGCCCTCTAGATAAGGTCTCTCACCTTCGATTTTAACCAAACTTGCTGTAATTATTTGTTATACTACCAGTAACAATAATCCGTCTTAAAAAAAGGGATAATAGGTTTGTATCACGAGCACTTAGTCGAGAAAGTTCGAAATCCGCGATTTTCACCTCTTCGAGCGCCCTCTGCTTAAGGTTCCTCACCTTCGATTTTAAGCAAACTTGCTATAATTATTTGTTATACTACCAGTAACAATAATCCGTCTTAAAAAAAGGGATAATAGGTTTCTATCCCGAGCACTTAGTCGACAAAGTTCGAAATCCGCGATTTTCACCTCATCGAGCGCCCTCTTGATAAGGTTCCTCACCTTCGATTTTAACCAAACTTGCTGTAATTATTTGGTATACTACCAGTAACAATAGTCCGTCTTAAAAAAAGGGATAATAGGTTTCTAACCCGAGCACTTAGTCGACAAAGTTCGAAATCCGCGATTTTCACCTCTTCGTGCGCCCTCTGCTTAAGGTTCCTCACCTTCGATTTTAACCAAACTTGCTGTAATTAATTGTTGTACTACCAGTAACAATAATCCGTCTTAAAAAAAGGGATAATAGGTTTCTAACCCGAGCACTTAGTCGAGAAAGTTCGAAATCCGCGATTTTCACCTCTTCGAGCGCCCTCTGCTTAAGGTTCCTCACCTTCGATTTTAAGCAAACTTGCTATAATTATTTGTTATACTACCAGTAACATTAATCCGTCTTAAAAAAAGGGATAATAGGTTTCTATCCCGAGCACTTAGTCGACAAAGTTCGAAATCCGCGATTTTCACCTCATCGAGCGCCCTCTTGATAAGGTTCCTCACCTTCGATTTTAACCAAACTTGCTGTAATTATTTGGTATACTACCAGTAACAATAGTCCGTCTTAAAAAAAGGGATAATAGGTTTCTAACCCGAGCACTTAGTCGACAAAGTTCGAAATCCGCGATTTTCACCTCTTCGTGCGCCCTCTGCTTAAGGTTCCTCACCTTCGATTTTAACCAAACTTGCTGTAATTAATTGTTGTACTACCAGTAACAATAATCCGTCTTAAAAAAAGGGATAATAGGTTTCTAACCCGAGCACTTAGTCGAGAAAGTTCGAAATCCGCGATTTTCACCTCTTCGAGCGCCCTCTGCTTAAGGTTCCTCACCTTCGATTTTAACCAAACTTGCTGTAATTATTTGTTATTATACCAGTAACAATAATCCGTCTTAAAAAAAGGGATAATAGGTTTCTAACCCGAGCACTTAGTCGACAAAGTTCGAAATCCGCGATTTTCAGCTCGTCGAGCGCCCTCTAGATAAGGTCTCTCACCTTCGATTTTAACCAAACTTGTTGTAATTATTTGTTATACTACCAGTAACAATAATCCATCTTAAAAAAAGGGATAATAGGTTTGTATCACGAGCACTTAGTCGAGAAAGTTCGAAATCCGCGATTTTCACCTCTTCGAGCGCCCTCTGCTTAAGGTTCCTCACCTTCGATTTTAAGCAAACTTGCTATAATTATTTGTTATACTACCAGTAACAATAATCCGTCTTAAAAAAAGGGATAATAGGTTTCTATCCCGAGCACTTAGTCGACAAAGTTCGAAATCCGCGATTTTCACCTCATCGAGCGCCCTCTTGATAAGGTTCCTCACCTTCGATTTTAACCAAACTTGCTGTAATTATTTGGTATACTACCAGTAACAATAGTCCGTCTTAAAAAAAGGGATAATAGGTTTCTAACCCGAGCACTTAGTCGACAAAGTTCGAAATCCGCGATTTTCACCTCTTCGTGCGCCCTCTGCTTAAGGTTCCTCACCTTCGATTTTAACCAAACTTGCTGTAATTAATTGTTGTACTACCAGTAACAATAATCCGTCTTAAAAAAAGGGATAATAGGTTTCTAACCCGAGCACTTAGTCGACAAAGTTCGAAATCCGCGATTTTCACCTCTTTGAGCGCCCTCTAGATAAGGTTCCTCACCTTCGATTTTAATCAAACTTGCTGTAATTATTTGGTATACTACCAGTAACAATAGTCCGTCTTAAAAAAAGGGATAATAGGTTTCTATCCCGAGCACTTAGTCGACAAAGTTCGAAATCCGCGATTTTCACCTCATCGAGCGCCCTCTTGATAAGGTCTCTCACCTTCGATTTTAACCAAACTTGCTGTAATTATTTGTTATACTACCAGTAACAATAATCCGTCTTAAAAAAAGGGATAATAGGTTTGTATCACGAGCACTTAGTCGAGAAAGTTCGAAATCCGCGATTTTCACCTCTTCGAGCGCCCTCTGCTTAAGGTTCCTCACCTTCGATTTTAAGCAAACTTGCTATAATTATTTGTTATACTACCAGTAACAATAATCCGTCTTAAAAAAAGGGATAATAGGTTTCTATCCCGAGCACTTAGTCGACAAAGTTCGAAATCCGCGATTTTCACCTCATCGAGCGCCCTCTTGATAAGGTTCCTCACCTTCGATTTTAACCAAACTTGCTGTAATTATTTGGTATACTACCAGTAACAATAGTCCGTCTTAAAAAAGGGGATAATAGGTTTCTAACCCGAGCACTTAGTCGACAAAGTTCGAAATCCGCGATTTTCACCTCTTCGTGCGCCCTCTGCTTAAGGTTCCTCACCTTCGATTTTAACCAAACTTGCTGTAATTAATTGTTGTACTACCAGTAACAATAATCCGTCTTAAAAAAAGGGATAATAGGTTTCTAACCCGAGCACTTAGTCGAGAAAGTTCGAAATCCGCGATTTTCACCTCTTCGAGCGCCCTCTGCTTAAGGTTCCTCACCTTCGATTTTAAGCAAACTTGCTATAATTATTTGTTATACTACCAGTAACATTAATCCGTCTTAAAAAAAGGGATAATAGGTTTCTATCCCGAGCACTTAGTCGACAAAGTTCGAAATCCGCGATTTTCACCTCATCGAGCGCCCTCTTGATAAGGTTCCTCACCTTCGATTTTAACCAAACTTGCTGTAATTATTTGGTATACTACCAGTAACAATAGTCCGTCTTAAAAAAAGGGATAATAGGTTTCTAACCCGAGCACTTAGTCGACAAAGTTCGAAATCCGCGATTTTCACCTCTTCGTGCGCCCTCTGCTTAAGGTTCCTCACCTTCGATTTTAACCAAACTTGCTGTAATTAATTGTTGTACTACCAGTAACAATAATCCGTCTTAAAAAAAGGGATAATAGGTTTCTAACCCGAGCACTTAGTCGAGAAAGTTCGAAATCCGCGATTTTCACCTCTTCGAGCGCCCTCTGCTTAAGGTTCCTCACCTTCGATTTTAACCAAACTTGCTGTAATTATTTGTTATTATACCAGTAACAATAATCCGTCTTAAAAAAAGGGATAATAGGTTTCTAACCCGAGCACTTAGTCGACAAAGTTCGAAATCCGCGATTTTCAGCTCGTCGAGCGCCCTCTAGATAAGGTCTCTCACCTTCGATTTTAACCAAACTTGTTGTAATTATTTGTTATACTACCAGTAACAATAATCCATCTTAAAAAAAGGGATAATAGGTTTGTATCACGAGCACTTAGTCGAGAAAGTTCGAAATCCGCGATTTTCACCTCTTCGAGCGCCCTCTGCTTAAGGTTCCTCACCTTCGATTTTAAGCAAACTTGCTATAATTATTTGTTATACTACCAGTAACAATAATCCGTCTTAAAAAAAGGGATAATAGGTTTCTATCCCGAGCACTTAGTCGACAAAGTTCGAAATCCGCGATTTTCACCTCATCGAGCGCCCTCTTGATAAGGTTCCTCACCTTCGATTTTAACCAAACTTGCTGTAATTATTTGGTATACTACCAGTAACAATAGTCCGTCTTAAAAAAAGGGATAATAGGTTTCTAACCCGAGCACTTAGTCGACAAAGTTCGAAATCCGCGATTTTCACCTCTTCGTGCGCCCTCTGCTTAAGGTTCCTCACCTTCGATTTTAACCAAACTTGCTGTAATTAATTGTTGTACTACCAGTAACAATAATCCGTCTTAAAAAAAGGGATAATAGGTTTCTAACCCGAGCACTTAGTCGACAAAGTTCGAAATCCGCGATTTTCACCTCTTTGAGCGCCCTCTAGATAAGGTTCCTCACCTTCGATTTTAATCAAACTTGCTGTAATTATTTGGTATACTACCAGTAACAATAGTCCGTCTTAAAAAAAGGGATAATAGGTTTCTAACCCGAGCACTTAGTCGACAAAGTTCGAAATCCGCGATTTTCACCTCTTCGAGCGCCCTCCAGATAAGGTCTCTCACCTTCGATTTTAACCAAACTTGCTGTAATTATTTGTTATACTACCAGTAACAATAATCCGTCTTAAAAAAAGGGATAATAGGTTTGTATCACGAGCACTTAGTCGAGAAAGTTCGAAATCCGCGATTTTCACCTCTTCGAGCGCCCTCTGCTTAAGGTTCCTCACCTTCGATTTTAAGCAAACTTGCTATAATTATTTGTTATACTACCAGTAACAATAATCCGTCTTAAAAAAAGGGATAATAGGTTTCTATCCCGAGCACTTAGTCGACAAAGTTCGAAATCCGCGATTTTCACCTCATCGAGCGCCCTCTTGATAAGGTTCCTCACCTTCGATTTTAACCAAACTTGCTGTAATTATTTGGTATACTACCAGTAACAATAGTCCGTCTTAAAAAAAGGGATAATAGGTTTCTAACCCGAGCACTTAGTCGACAAAGTTCGAAATCCGCGATTTTCACCTCTTCGTGCGCCCTCTGCTTAAGGTTCCTCACCTTCGATTTTAACCAAACTTGCTGTAATTAATTGTTGTACTACCAGTAACAATAATCCGTCTTAAAAAAAGGGATAATAGGTTTCTAACCCGAGCACTTAGTCGAGAAAGTTCGAAATCCGCGATTTTCACCTCTTCGAGCGCCCTCTGCTTAAGGTTCCTCACCTTCGATTTTAAGCAAACTTGCTGTAATTATTTGTTATTATACCAGTAACAATAATCCGTCTTAAAAAAAGGGATAATAGGTTTCTAACCCGAGCACTGAGTCAACAAAGTTTGAAATTTCTCGTTTTGGGGATCGGACTTCGGCAGCGTCCTCTAAATCGAGTTCCTCATCAGGGATGATCGCCAAAACTGACATTTAACCATTTTTTAAGCAAAATAATCATTACCCATTATTAAAAAGTGACCAACTAAAAAAAATTTTTCGTTGCTAGAAACGTTGCGAACTTCAACTACATAAGTATGTCTGCCTTCGGTCCGCTCCGTTTCGCGAATAGACACTCTGCGATTGCGATTATTGTGTGCGAGGGTTGCGAGGTCAACCGAACCGAGGACAATCCGTCCGAGACCATCTTCGCGTGGGTTAGAACGGCCATGCCGGCCACGTACATCTGTAAGTACTAGTTCTTATCAACTCTCGCTTACTCGGGCGACTTTAAGCCTCCTCTCTCTCTCACCTCGACTACATGCTGGTAGCTGGCATGCGCCCGTCTGGCGCGCTTGTGTAAGCCAAGCACCAATAAACAGTTAGTCTAAGTTTTACAATAATCCGCGAATGTTCATTGACTTTTCCTCCTTTTGAATCCACGTCCTGAGTACTACTATCACCGCGTGTTCATACGTATTTACGTCCATGCGCGGATAGATTATAGTCAGTAGAATCTAGTGCCTTCTGCATAGCCGACGGAAACGGTGAATAGTAGCATAAACAACAAACAATTTAAAATAATAATGACGGCCGAGCTACCGTCATAATATATATGCATATATAAATCGGTTAATTTGAAAACTATTAGGCGGAGCAGAATAAGTAGTTGTCTTATGACCCCTAGTGGAAAAAAATGTAATTAATTGTAATAAATTGTAATAAAATCTAAAAAAAAATGTAAGAAACTGTACCTTTTTGTTGGATTTCTGATCTTTTTTCTCATACGTTTTTGTACACTTTCTTACATTTTCAGATTTATTAACTTTTTTTTACATTTTATTACATTTTATTACATATGTTTTTTTACCGCCTAATATAGTCAATATATTTTTTTAATTATTAATTTTATAATAAAATGTAACAATGCATAAGAAATTGTAAGAAAAATTAAAAGTACGTAAGTAGACGTAAGAAAATAAAAAAGTCGCCATTTTCTTATATTTATTACACTTTATTACATTTTTTTATTTTCACTAGGGACCTACTGATGTTTATAATGTAAGCTACGTGATCGCAAGCTTTCATCAGTTTGATAGCTTCCTTCGAGCAGTACAAAGTTCCAATGAGATTGACGTTTATGGTATCTTCGAGCTCTTCGATAGCAGCCTCTAAAAAAGCGCCATTCAATAAATAGGACTTTTTTTAATTCAAAGAGTACATATTGTATTATCACAGTTACTATGTACCTTCAATAGATTTTATTTTAGCAACTCCTGCATTGTTATAACGAGTACAATTCTCATTTAAGATTCTCATGTGATTTTTTAAAAATTGAAATATTGCTCAAAATGGTTCAAGATATGTATTTTTGAATTTATCTAGGAAGTTCACTACCTAGAAGGTAACTTTTAATTATAATAAACTGAATTATAGTTATTTAAGAAATTTTAGCAACCAGTTGGTCAGAATCTCAGGTGAGATCTCATCTAAGATTGTTCAGTATAGGAGCATTGACACGGTTCAAAAATTATACCCAAAAAGCCATTTCTTTTGTATTTTATTTAAACAATGACCGAGACCGAAATCGTGGCCGCATTTATATAACATAACATACTGGCACCTTCCCTAAGAACTTTCTGCAGAGAAACTACTGGCTGCCTCTTAACGTGTTTTTCTTTTAGTAACTTTTTATTCTAATCCGAGTGGGCAACATGAATTGTCGCGCGCGAAATATTCTGAGGCGAATATTCCCGCTTTTTACGTGTGTGTTCGAGTTCGCAAGGAGTGAGGTGTGGGAGAAATAAAGAAGTCGATTGAGCGAAAATCGAGAGTATTTAATCGTGCTCAAATTGAGAGGGGAGAGCCGTGAGGCATAAAACCCCTCTCGAAGATTTTACAAGCTGCGAAGAAAAAGAAGAATGTGTGTCGTGTTCGTGTGTGTGTCGTGTTCGTGCGATTCTCAGAGAGAATCTTCGTTTCGTGTCAGTGGCGCAGTTCCACAGACTCAAGTCGGTAGCGCAGTTCTACCGACTTGCACGTTTCGACGCGCGCGAGATACGATTCGCGGAACCGGGCGCGAGCCGAACGCGAGTAGCAGGCAGCGAAAGAGACAAAGGAGAGAGATTTAGAGAGAATGAGAGAGAGAGATAGAGAGAGAGAGAGAGAGAGAGAGAGTAGCACAAGCACCAGCACCAGAAACACTCGATGGACGTACGGACGGATTCGTAAGAGCCAAAGTGTCGTTCGATCGTTCGCTAGCTTGACTGCACGAGCTGTCAAGCTTGGCGTCTTATCGTCAACTGACTCGGCGCTCGTCCGGCCGCGCGCGACACGAGGCCGGCGGCGCTGCCGGCGAGCGCGGCAAGTCGCGACTCCGCTTGTTCAACTCGAGCACGGGAGATGGAGCCACATGCTCTACGTCGACCTCGCTGAGTTCGCTCGACACCGTTTTCACGGCGGAACTTACACCTCGGGTCTCGACGGAACACAACAGCAAAGAATGTGTAACTCTGAGTTCGTTAAAACTATTTATGTAGAATTCGATAAATGGCATATCATGAGATTATTCGAAAAGATTTGAGTGTAGTTGAGCGAGCACATAACGCTGCAACGTATTGAATCCAGACGGAATCAAGCATAAACGATATCGAAGCGAAATTTGATAATTTAATATATTATCATTTTTAGTTGTGTCAGCCAACTTTCACATTCGATAACGATACGTCTTGCTTTACAGCCCATGCGGCCCATACGATGTTATGTCATGTATTATTATCAACGACTAAGCGACACAACGAGGATCTCTGATCCAAAAGGACAAAATATGCATCCAAAAAAAGTTACTACTTGATAATATAAGAACACGAAATTAAAACTATAAAATCGTTCAAGATTTTAGTAAAATTTAATTTTGGTAACACTTTTTTCTATAAAAATCTTAAAACGCTTGTTTCGAAATTTAGTCATATCTTCATATTATATATATCTTTTAATGCCTAATATAAATGCATATTTTTTGCAAACTTACATTTTACATCGGCATGTGGCCTCTCCATAAATTTGAACGAGTCTAAGAATTTTAAATTGGAATTAGGAACTATATAGAAAAATAATAATGAGAAGAACAAAACTACAAATAGATAGCTTTTTATTTATCAAACACGTTATAACAATAAAACGAACATAATAATCGATTAGCTATTAACAATAAAAATATAAATAACAAAATGCGCATTTTCGTTAGATCCTAATATCGATATTTGACCAAATGTTCATCGCGTCTGTCGTCTTGCCTGCGTTCCGAGCTACGATTTCTACGCCGACCATCGAGTTTGTCGATAATAGCGTAAGCTTTCGCTAAGTATACGAATAATTTTTCTTTCTCTCCCTTGAACTTGCTCGCATCTTCTTGAAAAATATATCGTACGTTGGACTCGGCTATTTCCAATTGAAGACTGAAACGGGCGTCGGACAATTTTTCTGCATACCTAACTCGGACTTTAAGTTCGTGGTACTTTTCTGGTTTGTAACTCTCTTCCGACCAGTTGTCAACAAAATCGTAGAAACATTGCTTTTCTTCTTCTATCATAGAAATTTTGGAACGTATGGATTCCAGTTTCTCACTTATGCTGCTCATTGTTTATTAACTGCAAAATAACATATATTTTATGTACAAAATACGATTGCGAAAAATCAATGATGCTTCTGTGACAGTTATCATTAAACGAAATTTTGTGAGTTGTTTGTGTTTACAATCACTGTGACTGAGAATACAATTATCACAAGGGATTTTGTTTTCAAAAATGAACAATCGATATGTAATATCTTTTACATTTAAAACACGATGGAAATACTAAATCATCATTTTTTGTGAATATGACAGACTTACGATTGAATACAATGATGTCTCGACAAGAGCTCGTTTACAACTAAGAGCTATTTACTACATTTTGAAACAATTGTATCGCTCCGAAAGTGCTGCCGCTTAGCGACTAAATGAAGTATTACTACTTATGCGGCGATAAACTGAGCCAGAAATCACAGAAATTTTGCTTATGAAAAAATCGATGAGATAAATAGTCACTAAGTATTGTTTTATATTTTATTTTATGTTTCGATTTCTTTATAAAAATTAAATTATGTATCTTACGTATAATATATCGAATAAAATTTACATAATTGTACATTAAAAGGCGAGTTTCGACGCTGACGTTGTCAATATCTTATCGACTAATTCAATTCTTTCTTCTAACAGTTCCATTTTCTTATCGGACATTGCATTCTTCTTAATATTCTTGAGAAGGAAGTAATTAATGAAGAGTCTTAGTCCTTCTCTGAATTGATGTAGCTGCGTTGATGCCGATATTTTCTCGAAAACTTGAAGGCACGTTTCTGTATTTTCATAAAGTAAAATGTCCAGCATAATTTTCTTGAAGAGCTTCATCGTTGCTGCGTCCAACTCTCCAAGTTGTATCACCTGATAAGCATACGAGTTTATTAAAAAGTTGTAAATAAATAAATAGATGCACATTTTTTGGACTAAATAAAATTTTAAAAGATTACCTTCAAAATTGATAAGGGCAAAGCTTTTTGAATAAACAGGTACGACATCATTTTTGCCATATTTATCACCTGTTTACTTTTGAAACTATCCAACATTTTCAACTTATCCCATAACGTATACTGTATTGTCATCTGAAAACAGTTTAGAATGTAAGTACATATATATATATATATATATATATATATATATATATATATATATATATATATATACACATGCACAATTATCAATGAAAGTGAATCACCTACTTGATATTTTCTATCATATTCACAGAATTTTTGTAACAAGACAGCATAATAGGGATTGAATGCCTGCTCTTGCAGACAACAATTCAATATTACATAAATAATTTCTCTCTCCTGGCGATCTTTCAGTCCTAAATGATGCAATTTTTCGAATGCATCCAAATAGTCTTCAGCTGTCATTAAAATACAAAAAATGTTTTTTCTTACATCTGTGTTCATTCTTTGGGCTCGAGCCAAAGCAAGAATTTTTTGACTATAGACTGGCTTATTATCGGTAGATTTTTTGGACTTATCATTTGGCAAAGCTTTGCCTGACCAAGCTGAACCTATAATCCACCATTTTCCCCTTTCATCAGCTAAAACGAAAAATGTCAATTTATAAATAATTTGATTTCGAAATAAAATAACTTTTTGATGCTGGTACCTACCATTTAACAAATCTTCAAGGGAGAGATTTAGTTGTGAAACAGTATTTCCTTTTCTGATTAAAGTTTTTATGATCTTCTTTAAATGTTCAACATAACTTTGATCGTACTGTGGAATCTTGTTCATATTATTGTTTTTTATTGCCAATAATACTTCAAGCATAAATTGAATTCTTGAGCTACGAAAGAATTCAGCTAGATTTGCATTTTTTTCAATTAAATTAAAAAAATAAACAATTAATGTGTGTATGAAAGTCTTACTTTGAAGATTTTACTGCAGCTGCTTTTTGTTGCAAATTTAAAATTAATGCCTTTAAAGCAAGAGGATCATCTTTCCTCATTCTAAATCCAGCAGTTTTTAAAACCAACAGAATAATTTCGATTTCTTTTTCAGTAAACTTCTCTGTCATTTTGTCTAGAATTTGATACATAAGCTGGGATCCAAAGACCTGGAGAAAATGCAAATATAACTTGAGTAAGTTTTTTCTAAATTTCAAATATTAGTTTTACATTTCATATTATATAGTATTCAATAAAAAATACCTTGAAATTGTACAAATGAGATATCATTAAAATCAAATTATCAAGTTCTTTGTTTTCAACATTCTGAGGTTGTTGAATCATTTCATGGAACTTCTTTACAAGAACCATGATAAAATTGGCTCCAACTTGTGTACCGATATTTGCATGTAGTATAGCAATGCACATCATATGTTCTGTTACAAGCCGTTCTGCTGTCAGTACAGGAGCAATAATAGACTCCAGCATTAGATTAGTAATTGTTTCATTCATATCATTTCTACTGTTAGACATGTACAATTCATCCAACTGAAAAATAATTATTTAATATGATTAATACTACATCACATAACAAACATTACATGTATATATTTACCTGAGAAACAATAGCATGCATATTACTTTCCGCCAACCTATTCAAAAGACCTTTGACTTGTCTTCTCAATGCAATTAATTTTTCGCTCTTTTCAAGATTATTTTCCATTTGCTTTGATCGTAAAGATGGGGGAACATATTTTTGTTTATTTTCTTCTACAACAGAACCATCTTTATTTCTTTTCCTGCCATAAATATCTTCCCACACCTCTTCCTCCTTTTCTGAACCCTCTTGTTCATCAGATTTGATGTCAGAATCAACGTTGGATTCTTCTTCAGAAAAATTAAATAGTTCATCATCATTGTCGGACCCAAAGTTTTCTTCTTCATCAAGTGATTCGTCAGCAACCTTCTTATCTTTATTAGATTTAACTGCATTCTTATTATTTTTAGAATTTGTCTTCTGTTTCACATTTTTACTCTTTTTTACCGGTTTCATTATTTCAGCAGGTTCATCACTAATATCATCATTACTTTCTAATTCAGAATCAAATTCATAACTTTTTAAGATCTTTGTTTTTTTCTGTCCATGATTATTTTTCTTATTTTTACTAACTTCGATATCGCTGTCACTAATATCATCAAAATCGTCATGGTCCAATTCAGAATCTAATTCCGAGAAAGATTGCTTACGCTTTTTCACTTTCAACTCAGCTTCATTTTGCTTACTAGAACTTACTTTTTGCTTCTTAGCAGGCTTTGTTTTTGAACCTATATTACTATCGCTGTCAAAGACATCCGATTCATCATCTGATTGCAACACCAACCTTCTTTCACTTTCTGCAGCAATTTTTCTCGTTTCTTCATCACAAATATCCAAAAGATCTATACTTTTGTTAAGAAATACATACCTTTTTCAAAACTATATTATAAAATTCTAACAAGACAAGTATAAACATTTTTAACATTCTTTTAAAAGGATACAGTCCAGTCCATCTGAAACAAAAGCTTTTGGTAAATGCTTTTTTGTTTGCTTTGCTTTCGTTTTTCGGTTGAACTTTAACTTCTTTTCCAAGCTTTTTATTACTTTGTCTTCCTGTAGATTATCTTTTTTCAAATTCGCTTTACGCTTTTTAGCGAAAAATCTCGCACCCTTACTCATTTTGAAATGCGAGGATTCATACGTTTTAAATATTTACAATGATATAATAATTTGTTTATGAGTAACTCAAATATTTAACTCTGGACTCTCAACTCACATGTTTTGGATGTGACAAGGAACAACCATTATTTTTGAGGTTATGTTTGATCATGTTTAACTATATATGAGTTTTATACGGCTCATATGGTAAACTAAACTTATGTCGGTAACATATATATGTATGTAGCAGTTACACAAAAACTACCGCACTTTTATTTAAAACTTATTTAAAATTTACACAAAAGAAAAATTTTAAAAATTATTATTTTTAATTATTTTTATTTTTATGTTTGACGCAACAAGTACAAGCAGTAGAAACATAAATTATTTTATGCTGATTCAAGTTAAATGTATAAATTACATATTTATTATCATACAACATGCTAAAGTACGTAATATTGTATAAATAATATTTGTAAACATTAAACATCAACGACTTTCTAGATACACATATTGGTACACCTCGTCTTATATTTATGAGAATTATATTTGAGTTACATTAAAGAAATTGAAAACTATTTTAAATCAATAAATAACTTTGGTTTTTTAAGAAATAATACACATTTGTTCAATTTATAAACGATTAAAAACTTCAAAAAAAGCATGGATTATAGTTTGGATATTATATACTAGGAGAACAACCTTTCGTCTCAGAAATATTACTTCTGACGCAAAGCCGATCTGACGGCCAACTTTATACCAGCGATTTCGTGAGCAGAGGTATTTATTAAAGTATTAGTCACATCTTCACTTTTTTCAAAATTAATAAAAGCATATGCCTCGTTACATGGACGGTAGACAGAGATGACGTTACCAAATCTGTAAAAAGAATATATAAATTATTAGATAACACCTTTCTATGAACGGTTGAGAAACGTTATAACTTATTGTATGTAAAACTTACTGCTTAAATTTCTTTTTCAACATTTGCTCAGTAATATCATTTGTCAAGCTACCAACCCATATTGCTTTATCATTAGCAGATTTGTTAGTTGGAACGAATTTTCTTTTTGGTTTCAGGTTAATATGTAGTTTATTATCTTTGTCACAATTGCTAAATCCTCCTAAAAGTCTAACAAAGGCAAAAAACATTAATTATCAAACATATATTAGAACACAACAGTAATAACAGTAGAGAAATGTACAGACTCAGATTTTACTGGTTTAGCCACAAGATGCAGAATTTTTACTTTGCCAGGCTGATAGTTTAACATCCTATTAAATGTTTCAAAATTCTCAGATTCTTCTTCGTCACCTGATGAAAACACCATATCATCACAATTATAATCGCGAATGTCAAAGTTATTGTTAAACTTGGAAATACTTGAATTCTTCTGAGATTTATTTAAATAACTAATAGCTTCCTAAAGATAAAGTTTTATTTACAGAATTGTATACAAAAAGAAAAATTGAATTCAAATTTCATAGTTATTATTACCAGTACGGAAGGATACTTTTGTAATGCCATTAAAGCATCTTTCTCATTGAATCCAAGGCTTATAATGTGTGAAATTTTTACACGAAGCAATTCTCTTTGAGCATGGTAATTTTCTGGATCCATACGAGTAGCTTCTTTTAAAAAATACTCAGCTTGCTTGTAATCCTAGGAAATAAAAAATTTGTGAAATATACCTCTTATACTTTCATAGGTTTAAATTACTAATATAGATTTTTATACCTGAAGAGCATAGGCAGCTTGTCCAGCTCTTAAATTTGCTATAAATAGATGTCCAATATTAGTGCACAAACGAATTACGTATTGAGCATCTGCTAAAGCGCTATAATTAAAAAAATTAAAAATTATTCTATTTGCTATCCATTATTCACATAAAAATATATACTTACAATACAGGTTGCTTCATTCTTAAAAAACAATAACAACGATTTAAATAATGTCTGTAGTCAGACTGATTATAGTCGATAGCTGCAGTAATACATTGTAGTGCTCCCATGAGATTGTTATCAAGGATCAGTTTAGCACCTTGTTCTGCATATTTTTCACTATAGATTATACAATCTTTATTATCAGAAATTGGCAAGTGTTGACGTTTTCTCTGCAAAAGGGAAGTGTATGAATATTCATCACGAAATATAAATAATACATGTATTTCTTAGATTTAAAAAATTTATTAATTCTTACCGTAATAACAGTAGTAAACTCTTGTTCATTATAAATTTTTAATTTTTCTTGCTCATTATTCTTTTTACTGTTATTTTTTGTTTGTGTTTCAGTTACTGGCTTTGTTTTGGCTTGTTTTTTTTTTTTTTGCGCTTAATAATGTCAGCAATAAATGTTGGCATATGTTTTGTATCTGTTAATAAATCCAGATTATCATTACTGATGCTATTCATTTCCTCAATTTCAAATTCTTCTGTATCTTGTTCTGAATGTTCGAGTTCAATGAGTTTCTTATTTTTAGTCTTGTCTTTGTCTGTATTATTAAGTTCCTTTTTCTTAGCCTTAGCAGCTTCCTCTTTAACATTTTTATTTGAATTATTTTTTGACTTTTTATCATCAAATGACTTAGAACTAGACATGGATAAATCTCTTGAATTGGAAGTTGATATGTCTTTAACATTTGCCCCTAAATTCTTTTCCTTTTGACGCATTTTTTTCTTTTGCTTCTTAGAAAGCTTTTTATTTGATTGCAAATTTTTATCATTTGCAGATTTTTCTTTTTCATTTCTGTTAGATGAAGGTATGATTTTATTTGAATTAGGTATTATAAATTCAATCACCTCTAATTTTAACTTTTTATTTAAATTGTTATTTAAAGTTTCACTTTCTACATCAGATTCCACATTTAAATTGATAGATTCATCTTTTACAATTTTGTTTTCTGTATTAGATTTTGAATTTAGCTCAACTAAATTAGTTTTTTCTCTATTTTCTGTATTAATTTTTGCTTCTGATTTTACTAAATTATCAACTTTTACAGTCTTATCTTCTGCACTAGATTTCATATTTGATATACCTGAATTAGAGTTTTCACTCTTAACTTTTGAAATAGATTTTGTATACGACTGTGTGCTTAGATTAATTTTTGCAATCTTCATTTCTTCTTTGGATTCTTCTTTTGGTAAACATGAATCTGCAATAGTTTTCTTTTTATTTTCTTCATTCTTTTTAATTTTATTTTCAACAACAGCTTTGACAGGAGTTTTTATTGTATCAACCTTCACAGAATTATTTCGATTATTTGATTTTTTATTTGATATATTTGAAATATTATTTGTACTATTATTTTCTATAATAGGCTGAATGCTTGTTAATGCATTTGAATTAGAGTTTACAGTTTTACCTGTATTGGGTTTTAAGTTGTCTTTAATTATGTGTGGTTTGACAGATTGAGTTAATTTGTCTGAAAGTTTTGGTTCATTCTTTGGATTTTTATTTTCATTACTAGTAGTATTTTTTGTAGCCCCTTTTAAAATTGATTCGTTTGCTTTCTTTATTTTGGTATCTTTGTTATTATTTTTATTTATTTGAGCTTGGGGTAGTTTTTCATGTACTTGCTTCACTACTGGTTGTACTATTTTATGAGATTTATCAGCAACAACAGATTGTTGAGAATTATTTGCTGGAGAATCAGCAGATAATTTGTTCTGCATCAAATGAGTAGGCTTTTTTAATTTCTTTTTATGACTATATTTGTCTTTTTTAACTTCAGTTAGTTCATTATCAATGCATTTTAAAGGTACTTGTCCTAATAATGGCATGTCTACTTTAACATCAGCCCAAATCTTTTTTATATTATTAACATTTTTCAATGGTAATTTTTGATACTGTTCACGATAATTCTTTATCTCAACAGTATCACTTATAAGATTTTTATTTCTTTGAGTCTTGTTATTAAAAATAGATATAAATATAGTTTTCTTGTTATCTATAGAAAATGATTCCTCAGATTCAGTGTCATCACAGTCTGTATAAGAATCATCCAAACAATTTGCAGCACCACATTTACAAGTACATTTAAATGGCCAGTTCTTAATTTTGTTACTATCACTGTCACTATCGCTACCACTCATTTTTTAATTTATTCTTTTTCTAGACTCAAGCAAAATTATATCCTAAAAGGAAAACAATAATTTATTAGTTATTTAATCTGTTTTTTATTTATACACTGACTTTGTTAGAGATATCACTAAATATTTACAATTTTAAAATTTCATGTGATTTTTATAGGTTTTAATAACGTTTTAAAACTGTTTATCAAACATTTAAAAATTGATGTCAATAATGTATATACAATCAAACTTGTATAACTAATTATGCATGAAGTTGTGGCAGTTTTATGTTGGCTGTATGTTAAATATTAAAAATTGTTTCAATTTTTAACTACTACAAACTTTTGATAAGATAATTTTATTTCCTACAGCTCACAGCAGAAATATTAAGCCAGATCTTCTATCAATATTAATTTGCTTATGATAAACAAAAGGCGAATTTTCATTTAGAGTTAAGATATACTTATATTATTTATCGGAGCTGTTATAGTTACGACAGATCATTGTATGAATGCTATTTTCTATGTATGTTATATGAACTATGGTTGATTGAATCTGTCCCGTTCCGCGTTTCTATTTCTTTGAGTAGCACAATATGCGACGTCATGAAGCAGTTTTAAGTTGGCAACAGTTTGCGTACCCCGCGCCGTTTTCGTCGTATATTTCAGTTTGCTTTTTACCTATTCCGAGAAAAGCTCTGCGCCTCTCTGGTCTGAGCGCGGTGCGAGCACGTTGAAGATACCCACTACCGTATCAGTTGCTGTCCGAACGTGGTTAGTGTCGCATACTACTGAATCAGTATCACTGCATTGTGTATTGAATTGATGGTTATTAAGTGGACGTTTTACTGTCATTGTTGTTACTGTCAATGATTTGAAGACATTAATTAAACTGACTCGATAAGATAGAAGTAAGTGCGAGTGGCAGATCGAAAAGCACATGTCAGATTGCATCAACAGCTCGCGTAGACGAGTCTGCATTTTTTTCTATAAAGAAATAACTACAGATTATCAAGTCGAGGCAACAGTGTTTTGTACGAGTATCCGGCAAGAGTTCGCGTATATGAGTTTGCATTGTTTTCCCAGAGGCGAGCGTTCGCGTCAGCAACTTGTCGAGACTAGTGTATGTTTGTTCTGTCGACGACAAATATAGCCGATTTCCCCTTGAAGGCGGTGGTGAACGTGTTACTCGTTCTGCATTGTTTAGGCGCAGTGTAATTTCAATCATCGTACGTACATAATGTCTGACGATAGCGATTTGGACGACAGTCTGAGGGAATTTACTGCCGATTCCAAGAAAAGTTACAAAGAAAGAGAGAAGGGAAGTCAGAGTCAGACTTCTCAGTCTCAAGAAAAATGGTCAGATCAAAAAATAAGGAGGAAATTATTTTTTTCTGAGACGAAAGTAGATCTGTTCAAAAAACAGTTGGAAAAATCGACGAATCAATGTTATCGACGACGCGACGGTAAAAGCAAGTTTGACCTTAAAAATGAAAGTCGCACATCGAGGAATCCACTCATCAAGTTTCGGCATATTCGTTTGGAATGCATCTACGCGAAGGAGTCGGTCCCATTACCACTATCCGAAAAGAAGCGAAAAACATAGTAAGTTGATTTATGAAATAAAAATGTTAATAAAATCTATACGTTCTTAATTGTAAATTATTTTATTGATATTGTTGTAGCACTTCTTCCCTTGGATGTAATGGTCAAATAAAATTGAAATTGTCTGAAGATGGGAGCTGTTACTGTGTTTCAGAAATCGTCCCGCATGACAAACATCCACAAGCAAATGTGAGTAATTAACTTGTTTTTACTGTCAGTTGAATTTTTTTTTTATGATTCATTATGAACAACATTGTATTTCGTAGGCTGCAACTTGTAAACTTTTACCGCAATCTCGTAAATTGAATGCTGAACAAAAAAAATTGGTTAAAGAGACTTTGAAAGTTGATGGAAACAAATTGAAATTAGTTACTAAGTTGAACGAGGAAGGCACCAAAGTAACTTTAAGAGACATTCACAACGTTCGTGCTGAAATGTCTGAAGACCGTCTGGGAAATTCTGTTTCTGCTGTTACCGATGTTTTAACGCAGTTTCGTGAGTCCCTAATGTTATAATAATAATTTTGTTTCTGTTTTTTATTTCCATATCGCATGTTTCAATGCATACAATAATTATGTTATTAATTCAAATTGAAACGTATTTTTCAGACGCTGATTATGAATTTCATGTCAACCAGCACAATGAATTTCAAGTTCTGTACTTTGCCACACCTAATATGAATGCCGTTTTTGAAGCTTGGCCAGAGTTTATCATGACGGATACTAATGTACAACTAATGTACATAATGTTGATGAGGCTGTTACCAGTTCTACTAGTGAAGTGAAAGCGAATTCTAAAAGTAATTATTTTGTTTCTCCTCTCAAATGTATTGAAAACATTAGTAATGCCAATGTTGACAATCGTACTATCGCTAATGTATCCGATATTATCATAAGTAAAAATGAACGAAAGCGAGGTAGACCGAAAAAGAAGGCCCTCACTGCCATTGGTTTGCCTAGCAAAAAATCGAAGCAAGTTAATTGTAAAAGTTATCTGGAATTATCAGACAAAGAGAAAGCGATCATAATCTTTCAGTGGATTGTATCACCGGCTATTTTAAAAAAAATCGATATTTCAGTTGTCAAAATTGATGTTGATACCTTAAAGTTAAAAAATGTACCGTGTTGGTTATACAATGAAGAAATCGATATTACGATTCTCCAATCTTACATGACAAACGAAGCATTTAATCTGTTGCAAAATGCAATTACAGCTAATATTGAAAAAGTTAAGTGGATTTGTTTTCTTTGCAAAAGAGATCTAGATGAGAGTCAGAGGAAAGATAGACAGCCAAGCAAATCAACGAATTGCGACCACTGTTTAAAGTGGTATCATTATGAATGCTTGAAGGTACCACCTCTTGATAACGATGACAATTCGACTTATTTTTGCGACAAATGTAGAAATTTATAATATTTTCCTTTTCTTTAATTTTTACTTTTTGTTTTGAAGTGTATTTCATTTACATTATTCAATTTCATTCACATTATCTAATTTTTATTCAAAATAAAGTTTTGAATATTTCAATGACATTTTTGTTTTATGCCCAATTGAACCTCCCCCCTAATCCAACCCTGGTTTTAGTGCGACTGTATTATTCCTTCCCCCCGTTCAACCCTCGTTTTATGTTTAATTCCCCCCCCCCCTCCAACCCTGGTTTAATGTGAAACTTAATTATTCCTTCCCCCCGCTCAAGCCTGGTTTTATGTTTAATTGCCCCCCCCCCTCCAACCCTGGTTTAATGTGCAACTTAATTATTCCTTCCCCCCGCACAAGCCTGGTTTTATGTTTAATTGCCCCCCCCCCTCCAACCCTGGTTTAATGTGCAACTTAATTATTCCTTCCCCCCGCTCAAGCCTGGTTTTATGTTTAATTGCCCCCCCCCTCCAACCCTGGTTTAATGTGAAACTTAATTATTCCTTCCCCCCGCTCAAGCCTGGTTTTATGTTTAATTGCCCCCCCCCCCCTCCAACCCTGGTTTAATGTGAAACTTAATTATTCCTTCCCCCCGCTCAAGCCTGGTTTTATGTTTAATTGCCCCCCCCCCCCTCCTATCCTGGTTTAATGTGCAACATGGGATGGGAGGACTAAGTGAGAGTGCTACCATTTACGCACCCAGCGGATAGTAAATATCTTATTGTATACTTCAGTGCTACACAATAACTTAACCTATACGTTATACAGTGTTATATGTTCCTACTATTCATTTATTGATTGATAGGTATTAATGTTGTAAACGATGTCAGATTGGTGGTATGACATGAAATTTTATTCATTAAAATTCATGTTGGAGAAATATGGGCAATTTAGTAACAAATTTGGAATGCTGTGTATAGCTCGAGAAGAAAATGTTACCGGAAAAAGAGTTTACTTCATTGCCAGTTTGAATAAGTTTTTGTATCATTATCCAATTATGTCTAACCGGCATTATTACGAGGTATTACTATCATTAATATTTACACCCCTGGAAAAACAATATACTTAAAATCATCAATTTTATTACGTTTTAGATAATTACAGACAAATCTACGATTTACTTCGATCTCGAGTATAATCGATCAGATTCTTTTTTTATCAACGACGAGAAAGGATTCACTCTTTTCATAGAATTATTGAAACAATTTCTTCTGGCTAAGTTTCCTAACATTCAAGCAAATGAAATTTATTATCTAACGCTGGACGCTTCTAATCATAAGAAATTTAGTCGACACGTTATAGTTCGATTAATTAGTAAAAATACGGAATATATACACAATAACAATTTCGATGCCTTGCGTGCTCTTATGCTAGAATTCAGAGACTTTATCATTGGGTTCGTGTTTGGTATAAATTACGATGCAAGTATGTATCGAAATATTGACATTTCAAATGGAAAATATTTACGAAAGTATCAAAAAAACGTCGACATATCAGAGCAAGATCTTTGCTATGATAAATTCGCTTCGGAATATTCAACTAAGAATGCCAAAGAAATTGTAATATTCTTAGCTGATGGTAAGATTATACATGATTAAAATACCTTAGTACATATTCATTCATTATTTTTCTGCATAGTTACTTTGATTTTCATTATTCATTTTTCAGGTTTATTTATTGATTACAAAGTCTATGACAGGAACAGAAACTTTCGGTTGATGGATTCTTCCAAAAAGAATGACGAATCCAGAATATTAAAATTCAAGCCGAATCTGTCAGTTTTACCGTTCAAGAACTTAAAGTCTGATAATGTTTTGCGATTCTCTTTTATATCAAAACCATTTTGCAGTAATAGAAAGTTCATTCGATCAGATATGAAAAATAATAACGCTGATCTCAATGATACTACAATCGTTGCTGTCAAAAAAGCATCATTGTTGAAATTTGTTCCAGATGAATTAACTATTGATCAAACATTAAATTTGCAGAAGGCCTGTAAAACAATTGAATCACTTTCATTTTCAATTACTCAAATATCTAGAGTTTATCATGATATATTTTGTATCAATGTTTTCGAACGTTTTTGTATAATTGAAAAGAAGTTAAACCGAAAAAACCGTGTATATTTTATATACAATATAAATAGTTCCGTTATACGATTTAAGTGTTTTGATTGTGGCAAATCAAAATTTTCAGATATTCCAGTTTCAGAATTGTGAATAGTTTTTAATAAAAGTGATGGGCACTTAATCAAAATAAGCTTTTCAATTGATTCTTTATTACCAACTCAAAAACATCAAAATTCCACATTCCTATTCTACAATCAATTTACTTGATGTACTCGCCCCCTACCGTCGAACGACGGTCGTCGCGAATTTCGTTATCCGGCGACTTTCTACGTTCTTCAACGTGCTCTTAACCTCTCGTACGACAGATTTGTCTGCTATTTTTTTTATTTATACTTGTTTCTCATATTAAACGTTAAAATTCCCGTGTTTTGAGGACAGATTAAATTTTCTTGTATTTTTTACTTGCAATATGCACATATTTTGATAAATTTTACGACAGATTACTATTTTTAATCATCTGTCGTAAGTATAACAAGGGCCATTATTTATACTCTTCATAAAATGTTTCGTACACTTATTTCGTGCCCAATACCCTAAACACGTAAATCAACGTTAGATTACATTCGAAAAATATATTACTATCAATTCTGGAAGAACAAAGAAAAAACCTCAATTAATAATCTCGCAACAACAGCGTTATCTATCCATCAAATATCAAAAGCGAACAAATGACCGAATGACCGAAAACCTCCTAACAAGAACTTTTCACTTCAAACTATTCATCGGAATCCTAACAGGTCAAAAGCGCAACGATATCAATAACAAATAAAGTCGAAAAATAAAACACATTTTACTTACGATAAACTTGTTAAACATACAAAAAACTTAAATCAAGATGCCAGCAGAGCTTGAATCCGATCGCGAACTGTCACATCCCGCAGTTACTTGTCATCATATCAGAGTTTAACCATTAACGTTCAACAGCAAAACAAAGCGAAAGCTAAAGCTTTGTGTCCTTTTAACCGGCGCGGTTTACGGCAAAAACACGACCTAACCTGTTCTGATCCGTAAATTTGAAGAAAGCAAAACGCGCGGTTGCACGCCAGAAGTCCGCCATTTTTCTTTCAAAGAGCATGAAATGCTTGTGTTGTGATTGTATATATATATATATATATATATATAATATATATGTATATCATATAATGACTTGTTGGTAATTCGAGGAGAAAAATAATCGCTGATTGAACTTTAATTAGATTGAGCCGTGTACCGATTAAAAAAATTTGGGATAGTTAAAAAAGTGAATTGTGTAAGTATTTGAACGCTTTTTGTATTGTATGGTCTTAAAAATTTCAAATTTCTATTTTTGATATTAGAGAAACAGCTTATATTAGTGGTAAAAAGATCTTTCAATGCAATTTTGAATATATTAAGCGTGAAAAGCGAACGTTTGATAAAGTTTTTTATGTGATATAGTCACGTTTTTGTATTTAATTCAACCTGAATAAAGATTGTTTTGAGAAATCAGTGACTTCATTTTGAGGTTATTTCCAAAGTAAACAAACGATTGATAACATATAGAAATAAATCGTAATCTATTTAGATTCAGAAATAAAGTTCGATGTTAAACGTTAAAATCTAAATTCTATTCTCGTTAAGAAATTAAAAATTTTTGTATAAAATATTCTTAACTCATGAATTTGATTTCTAGGACTGTATCAACATGGAGAAAATAATCATAGAAGGTACCGAAATCGAGAGGAGTGAGATGCACCCAGAGGAGAGTCTAATTAGCCTAGAGAAGCTGGACAGAGCATCACCGGACTTGTGGCCAGAACAGAGCATCACGAAATTTGTAGCTCAGAACTCAACGCAGAACGAGGTTCCAGTCTGGGCAACAAATTTAACTGCAGAGGATACGAGTCAGTTATATCAGCTTAGTAATATGTCTGTAGACGACATAGTTCTTGAAGTGAAAAAACTTCTTGATGCCTCGTATAAACTTGGCTTGGAAGAAGCTAAAGAAATGACAAGAGGAAAGTATTTGAATATATTCAAGCAAAAGTAACTAATTAAGGATTTCAAGATAAATTTCTTATTTGTACCTATCAGTACTAAGTATGAATTGAGAATTCATAATTTTATGAAAAACGAAAAGTTGTGGAATAATGTTAGGTATTTATATCTATCCATATATTTAAATATTTGAAATTAATGAACCTAATTAAAAGCCTAAGTCAATAGTTTTATTATTTTCTCTCTTTACTGTGGTAAAAATATTTTTGAAATAAATGTATGAAGAGGATTTAAATAATTTCACGATATATTATTATATAGTATAGTACTGTGTAAATATTAGTGTAATAAATTTTTTGTATAAAAAATATATTTTGCTTTTCTGTATCAAAATTATTTCATTCCAGAAGAGGTTATATTAAAATAAGTAGAAATAGTTTTATGAATTCTTTATTTGTTTATACAATTTGTATTTTTATAAAAAATGAGCTTAATTCTAACTTAACGCGAAGATTCACTCTAAAACTATGTTTATTTTAAATCCAAATCTTAAATTAAAATTTTCTCAAATCAGTAAATTATTAACATAAGGACTAATGTCATTATCAGGATCGTCTCAGATTTCTCGAATCTCACATTACACAACAACTATTACATGCATTGAAATTCGAAACATCGAGTACAATTTGTCTACTTAAAGGACCCTAATGTGGACTGCTTTTCAATGTGATTGGATTGCTTAACTAATCATTATCATTACAAATAAGATCAGTGTAACTAATCTTTTTAATAATATTAGAAATAGAAATTGTGTATCGTCTACCTATGTTGAATATTATTTTCATCAGTTTTACCATTGGCATAATTTCTAATCATCTTGTGCACTAATTAGGAAAACTATTTCTACCAAATTTCCAAAATATTTCTTTTGCTATCCTTAATCTATGTATGTTACAAATACGACAGAATTTCTAAAATATAAAGCACGTAAATGCATAGTATTATGTACAATTAAGTCGGACACCTAAATTACTTCAGATGTGTAATCGTCTTTTTCTGTCGCTTAGTTTGTATATAGTATAATAATTAAATTAGGTGTCATACGTAATTACCTCTATTATATACAAAATCGAATGTCACCTAATTCACATTGAAAACTAACACTTGTACCAAAATCTTCACTGTCTTCTAAAATTTTACTTCTACAAAGTAGTCCACACAAGGGCCCTTTGCCTATCTCTCGTTACAATATCGACAATCGTTCAGAAATAAAAAGAGTTATTCAGTCTTTCCGTTGAGTATATGCGGCAACCGCATAAGATTTAATAATTCATCGAGTTCGAGGACAGTTTCGCTCGTCGCTGCCGTCGCTGCACTCAAGAAACCCGTTGCAGAGTCGTGATTTGGGAAGACACTCTCCGAGCGGACATCGATGGCCTTTGCAGCTGGTAACTGTCGAGGGTATGTCGGTGCGTGACGTTACTCTCTCGATCCAGTCCAGATAGTAATGCACCTTTGTGTAGACACCCGGTCGACCTTTCCTGCCACAACCGTGTCCGTTCGACGTTATACCTGGAATTAATGGATATTTTTATTATTTTTAGGAAAATTTGAGAAACAATGAAATTTTTTGTAAAATTGTATACCATTGAGGGTGTATTTATTATCGGATTCGGAGCAGACAAGCGGACCACCACTGTCGCCGAGACAGGCGTCTTTTCCACCCTCTTGGACACCGGCACAAAGCATTCCAGAGGTGTTGAACGAGATGAAAAACGTCTCTTTGCGACACTCCTCCATCGGTATTATTGGCAGTTCAACTTCCTGAAGCGTGTCAGCTGTCAAAATGAAAGTATAGTAATTAATAGATGTTTAGTTCAATAGCCTGATTTAATTTACCAAATAATTTTGTAAATCGTCGGGAATATTAAATAGATAGAAAAAAAACGCGGATGAAAATATTATCATCTGTCAAGGGAGTTAATATGGCTATTTCCAAGTATGTCTCGATTATTTGAACATTAAAAAATCAATTACATGAACAAGGATTTTATTATTGATCTAATAATAATCCATTCTTTTGATTAGAAGATAATTACCTGACAATTACATAATTTTTATATTTTCCTAACGAATAGACTAAAATAATTTGATTTGATAACAACTTTGCAGTTTATTCTTATAAATTCTGAATTCATGAATCGAAAATTTATTGAAATCTCAAAAATTCTTACGGAATAGCCTTCCAATCTCAAAAAGCTGACCCCAACCGGTAACGGTACAGGTCGTCCCAATCTTGGGCTCAGAGGTGGGCAGACAGACTGGCCGGACGTAGTCACTGAAAGTCAACGGCTTTTCTAGCCTCAACAACGCGATGTCGTTGACGAAGCTGATATCCACGTAATCCGGATGAAGGATTATGTAGTCCAGCCTAATCACCTGCTCGTATGGACTTGCAAAATTGCCTCGACGCGTTGCTCCTATTCGTGCCACCCAGTACTCGTCTTGAGCTCTAAAAATATCAATTTTTCATTTTCTAGATTTCGTTTAGAACTAAAAAGAAAAAATCAATGTCGTCGTGACAACGATCAGACTAGTTGGTTGAGCTTTCATGGAAGGTAATTGATATGACACGACTTACAAAAAAAAATCGTATCGCTAGAACGGAAAAAAACTAGTTTGATTGATCGAAGCGATTCACGCGAATAACTCACCGATAAAAGCAGTGGGCTGCAGACACGATCCACCTGTCACTAACGATGACTCCTCCGCATTGGTAGTCGCCTTCTTTGTAAAGCGCTACTTGCCAAGGCCAACTGCCAGCTGACGAACTGCCACCTCCGACGATTCTGTAATGACGAGTTCGAGGCCATTCTCTTTAAATGTACCCCATGAATTTTGCAAAATTGAGAAATGTAACTAATGAATTTATGGTACAACACACAGCATTTAAACAAATTTAAAAAATTAGTTACATTCGTGTTTTTGAAAGAACTTTATGTCGAATTTTACCTCGCTTGAGATGGCACTTGAGTCCTGATGCCGCACTCGAAGTTCTTGCACTTGACCTTGAGAACCTGACCGTTTTGGCACTTAGTTTTCTTCAACGTTAGACTCGTTCTGTCAGTTGATTTGTTGTCATTCAATGAGAGACTGTAATATGTTTTGTCGAGAGACGGACTGTCTTCTTGTACCTTCTCAACTTTATCAAAGTCCCTGTTAACATCGTTTTCATTAATGATATTGAAATAATTTTAACGTCATTGTTTAATGAGTCGTGCGCTTACTGATAAGTGATGGCCTTGCAAACAGCCCTGCCAAGATCCTCGATTGTCCAGGACAGTTGTCTGCGCTGTAGCAAACTGTCGGCATCGCTGAGACACAGCTTTCCCCACTGTCCGTTTTTTCTCACATTCAAAAATCCTCTATCGTTGAAGTTATTCACCTCCAGCCTGTTGCTGTACTTCGCAAACGGTCCCTCGGTCTTTACGTCAGCTCTGATCGAGCCAACCAGGTTGTTGTTACCCCTGGTCTTCGAAGAGGATATCTCTCTACCAGAAACCACATCCCTCAGATTTCCTTCTGGCAACTCCTCCTCGAGAACTTCTTCGGTAGTATGGTTCTCCTCGACGTTATCGTCTTTCCGATCAATGTCCTCAAAGATATCTTCGTTGCCGGAAGTGAAGAACTCGCGGTAGACTTGGGCGGACGGTTTGCTTGAGTCTTCCAGTTGTAGGTCGTCATCGATCAGAGCAGCGCACTTCTTCTCGTCTTCGCCGTAAGGGCAGTCTCGAATGCCATCACAGATGCTCGACTGGTCCACGCAGAACCTGCTGTTGCCACAGACAAATTGACCATCTCTGCACCAGTCTAAAAAGTTAAGCATTTTATCAGTTTAATTTGCTTCAAATCTTTAGTGTACGTAAATACATTTGGAGTTGGACTCTTACCGCAGTCAGCTTCATCAGAATAGTCCCAGCAATCGACAGTGCCATCGCAAATCTTCTTGTGAAGAAGCTGAACTTTGAGGAAATCGGCACAAGTGCAATTGGCTTCATCCTCTGAGTTGGCGCATTCACTCAACATGTTGCAGCGCCCTTTAATGGGCAGGCACTTGCCGTCGCCGCATTGGAAGCCGTGACAAATTTCTGCAAATTTTTTTTTATGCTTCATGATTTAATCTGTCAAAATAATGAGAAGTTCAGCATTGCATTTTTAACTTACGGGCTTGACTAGTTTGATTCTCTTCAGTTGTAGATATCATCTTATCGTTCCTCTCCTCAGCCTTGGTCAACGTCTTAGTCATGACGGGCACACCATCGCGACTCAGTGCAAAGTTGACTGTTGTCTCCTTGGGAACTGTAACCGTCTTGTTCCCCCTTGCCACCACGTCGGCGATCTGCTTGAGCTTCTCCAGGTCGACCAGATTGTCAGGTTTGTACCTCGTTGGCATAGGAGATGGTGGTGGAGCAGATTCGGTCTTTGGCTTCTTGGTGGCTGGTTCGTTTCCTGTTCTAACTGAAGCGAACTTTCGGAGGTTGTCGACTAAAAATTGATTATCCTGGGCTGTTGCAATTTTACGGTCAGAGTTCGGAGTTACGGTGGATGTCGTGGTAACAGTTGAGATTTTGTTGGGAGGAGTGTGGTCTGGTTCTGCTGTTGAATTGGTAATTACTAAGACAGAGTGATTGTTTTTCTAAATTAATATTCAATTTTATCTACTATGTATTATACAACATTTTTAATAGTCATGTTAAATTACCCAGTTTGAGAATCATCTGGTCATCCTTGACACTCGACGACACTTTCGTACTGATGGATGTAACGACCTCTACGATCTGCTCGATAGTCTCGGGTAATGGGTCTTTAGCAAAATCGCGTTGCTGTTGTTCAGGAGACTCTCGTTTAGAGTCACTATCGGCACTTTGAAGTCCAAAGAGCCTCTCTAGAAGGACGGTATCCTCTGAGGTATTCACCGTAGATATAGATGCAACAGGTAGCACAGGTGCCGCGGTCCTATTTTTCGATTCGACGGGAGGCTGAGGTCGCTTCGGTCGAGGTCTTATCGGTCGCCCTACGCCTGTTCAATAAACAATTTGCTAATGTTTCATCAAAGTTGAAAATTAAAAATGGTAAAATAAGATTCAACTTACCTGTATTGCTCTTGACAGGTGCGAGAGTTACCAGGTCTATCACAACGTTAGCCTTCAACGTATCGTTGTAGACGTTCTTCGTCGTCTGTTGCGTTGTCGTAGTTGGCTGACTAGAATCTTCGCTCGTCAGATTCCTCATCTGCACCGAATCTTCGCTGGTGTTCGCTAAAACTCCAGGTACGTGCTTTATCATGTCCACCTTGACGAATGTCGTGTTCCTTGAAGGAAAACCTGATCCTTCGTCGCCCACAACCAGCTTCTCTCCGTTGTTGAATTCCGGATGAAGGAACTCAGACATGACTTCTGTAGTTGTCATCTTGAGCACCTTCTCGTCGTCAATCAGAGTTTCCACGGTAGTGGAATCTGAATTTGACGTCGAATTGCTATTATTTGCAGGTGGTTCGGTCACGTCCTTGACAAATGTCTCGATCTCGACAATCCTCTCTAGGTTGGGTATGGGTTTTTGTCCTCTCGTCGGTTTCTCGATCTTCATTGGAGGATCCATAAAATCCATAGGAGGAGCCGGAACGTCGTCCATTGCTGGACTAATCTTGTCGACTGGGATAGTATGGCTGAAAGGCTTGAGAGTTCCTGGGACTCGGACTAGAGGTGGTTTCGAACCGCCCATCAGGTCAGGAGTCTTGTAGCTCGTGTAGACCGGTTGGTTCTGTTGAGGCTGGTGTGGCTTCAGATTGTCCAGGGGAGACTTGAGCTTTTCATTAGGTTCGTCTGCCATTATTTCACTGTATCTATTTCGACTCTCTAGATCTAGAAAAAAATATAATTTATAAAGTGTCATTTAGCTATAAAAATCGACCGTTCGTATAAATAATTAAGGTTTTACTCATTTACCTAATTCGGTATCAAGAACTGGTTCAGCTACACCAATACCCGTCAAAATAGTCGGCTGTTCGTCCTCTTCATCGAATCCAGGGAAATTTGGCTCTACACTTGTGTACTTTATTTCATCATCAGTCTTGAACACACCCGGAAGCTGCACCGGCGGAATCGGTTGACCGTTTGGAGAAGCCTTAAGTCTCAAGTCGTAGGTATCAGGCGGTAACTGACCAGACACTTCGATCTTGGGTTTGCCATTTTCAGTGCTTTCTTCGTAGATAGGAGAAACAGCGGAACTGGCTGGAGGCTTATTTTTGAACTTGCCGTTGACCCTGAAATTAACCATCTCCTGGGGAACAACACGGTCGTGTGGAAAAACGCTGTCCTCGTCGTCGAGGGCGATCAGTAATGGTGGAACCAACGTGTTTGTGGCTGGTAAGGTATCCACTACGATTTTCTTAATTTCAGCTAAAATCACAGTAAATATTTAAATCCGTTCGATTACATTAGCATAATTTCATACAAAACAGACGGTACGAAAATTAACAATCTTACCTAATTTGTCAACCGCAGACTGACCGTCGTCTTTCTTATCTTTCTGCGTGACCACGGATGGTGCGGCAGTTGTGACGACACCAGGTCCGAGCTTGTGGTCACTGTTCAGGTACGGCGGTATAATAGGTCTCCAGGGCGAGGTCTCCAAGTCCGGCTCCTTGAACTCGTGAAAACCCGTCTCGATACTTCCACTACTGCTTAAGGTCGTCGTTCTAACCTTGACAGTTGTCGTAGCCTCACTCGTGGTCGTACTACTGCTACTACTAGGCGCAGCTGTCGTGGTGGTAGTAGACGTGGTTGTGGTAGTGGTTGTCGTTGTGGTGCTACTAGGGACGACTACCTCATCCCTTCTGGAGCCGGTAGCGTTGAGATTGATCGCTGTGTAGGTGCCTTTGATCGTTGGGATGTTGCTGAAGTCGATTTCCGATTCAGGATCACTAACATCGATCGGCTCCGGTTTAGATTTGACATTGTGGTTGGTTTTAGGGTGAGTTGTTATCAGGGAGATGTTGCGATTCGGACGAAGGATACCATTTTTCGTTATCATCGTGTTGCGCTGTTGGGATGGAGCTGGTTTCGGGTTTGCAGCGCCTTCTGGGTTTAGTCCTGATGAAAGTAAGATTTTTTTTTTTATAATCAGAAATGTAAATTTGTTAAAAAAATAATAAATGAGCTAAATGCCATCAGATAAGCGATAAGCAAGTTTGCTTACTTTTGACTGTAATACTCGTAAGATCGAGTTCCATGTCTTTGAACAAGGAATTCACGGAGTAAGTCTCTTTCGCTATAATATCCTCTACCGTGTCCTCTACGTTTGTGATGGACCTTGGGATCTTCCTTCTGTCCAAGTACAGCCTGAAGAATACCTTTAATGTGTTGTTCTCGAATTTGTCTATGATCGCCTGCCTATACGAAGGACCTAAGACGCTTCTCCTAAACAGCAGCTCAAACTGAAATTGATGCAACAAATTTTATTAAAATTATAATTAATTTCAATGAAAATTGCAGTATAGATTTTGAAAATTTATACTCACGATATTTTTGTACTTTTGTTCTTTTTCACGAAAAACCATACTCGTGTTCAATTTCAACATAGGATTGTATTTTTCTCCTCTCGTTATTCTAAAGTTACCGACAAAGCCTACGACTGCTGCAACATCAAAAATATGGCCATCAATATACTTCTACAAGTCAAATTTTGTAATAAGTGCATAAAAAATGTTTTCTTACCATTCTTCGTATCTGCCCTGAGAGCTGTAAAAATACAAACAAAAAAATTATTATTCTATAGCAATGCTTTAGATAATGTAGGAATAATGGTAATTTTTTGCACGTCTGCAAAAAGCACTGAACGTAGAAGTTTCAATTTTAGAGTTCAAGGTCCAACTATGACTAGCAAATCTTTGTGCGATTTCTATTGAATTCAATGTTGGGAGTGACTCATCGAAACGAAGACGTGTCAATGAAAACAAACATGATATCTTTGCAATATTTTTTTAAGCTAAAAAAGAAGAGAAAGAACCAAATAGACATCCGCATAGCGGCTTAGTGACATGACAAAGGCTGTCGTAACTCACCTCCCATCCAAAGAGCCAGTCCAGCGATGGCGAGCACGGCGACTAATACGAGCATCGCGATTACAATTAACATGGCGCTTCCGACCTTCCATGTCGAGCTGCCTCGATTCGACTTTGATGTGTGCGGTGGTACTCTCGACCAGGCCGATCTCGGTGGCAGGTAGTAGTCATTCTGCAAACAGATGATGAAGATTTAGTCGTTAGAAACACAAGAGTTGATTAAGTTTCATTCGAAAAATGATAATTTACAGTTTATAAGCGATCACAATTTGACGAAAAATGCAATCAGGTGGTATTGCAATTATGTCTGCCATCGCTTTGCGTATATTATCCGAGCAAACTATTCGTTGCAGCGCACGACACGCGTAAATCTCCTTGAGACACTTTTACACCCAACCGCTAATGCAATATTTATGCAAATGCGCGCTTGGCGGCGAATACCGTTAGCCGTGAAATTTTTGGCGCTCGACGCTGGAAAAGCCCGCGTTTATATAGCGGTATATTTATGCAAACGACACGCGAGGCATAGGTGCTGACCGACTTCTCGATTTTACCGATCTGGCATGATATACGAATGTTATTTTACCGATCTTCGTTTAAAAAAATTAACACACTATACTCGGAAGAATGTTAATCATACACGTGTTTGCAAAGAATCGCGAGTTACACAGTTTTAAAATAATACGATACCCCGCTCGACGCCGGAATTACAAATAATTTATATTATAAATCCGTACCTTCGCCGAAGCCTTGTACTCCAAACCGTTTATCAACGTTCGAACCAACTTCCTGCAATACGTGCTAAGAGCTTAACGACTCCATGCAGTATACCCGCAACCGATTCCTAACTACACACTCCACCGGCTCGTAGCCGAACAGCTCCTATTCAGTCCGAGCCAACAATTTTATTATCCGCTTTATATCACTCCTCTATCCTTCCAAGGTATAAGGAAGTCTAAGGTAGCTTCAAATTAGCCGGTGTTCGCCGATTTTTCTTTGCCTCAGGATCATCGTTATTAGCCGTTAAAAGGTTAAGACGCGCACACTGTTCACGTGCGTGCATACTGTTAGAGAAGCTGAACTATTAATGCCCAAGTGCGACTGTGATAATTAAGCTGGACTGACTGCTTTTTCCCAGGAGACTCGTGCGAGAATTCGCATCTTTTGAGACCAGTGCGCGTATTTCTACTTTTGTTAAGTTTATAGTACGGGAAAAGTTGAAAAATTCTTGGGAGGATTTTTCCGAGATTCTTATCCGACAACAAGCTGGAATTACAATGCGTAATTGTCGCCCGGATCGCTGATTAATCTTCATGAACATCAGGAGCGCGCATGCATAATATGCAAATTAAATTTGTTCATGTATATATGAAATGCGAGAGACGTAAGAACATTACGAACGATCGAGTGCAGCGATAATGCAAAAACCGTCGCGTGTAACGTTTTCAAAAAATTGATAAATAAATAAGTGATTCCGAGGAACCATTAAAAAGTATATAGTCATTATATCCGAGTCTGCATGCGATAAAGTTTCAGTTCGACGACCTCACGGCATAAATTTTATCAGGATCGCGCCATTAGCATAGGTTTTTTTCATCCTCTCACGGCACTTGTTCGCCTTGTCTGAAACTGCCCGAGAGCGTCGCTCACGTGACAATTTCGCATACCTGTCTGTTTCATTTATTTTTAGAATTATGGAAATATGTGGTACCGTTTTGCTCTGGTTCTGATTAAATGCCGATTTTAGGGAAAATAAGTTGCTTGCATGAAATTCTCGGCTTCAAGACGTTCGGCTTCGACGTGGAAAGAAAATAAATAAGCTTTTCGAAATCCTCTCGTTGTATACTTATTATTTACAGCCATCAACAAACTGGTTTTCCGAGATTTTAATAATCATCCGTAGCTCAACGCAATAAAATAAGGTGTAAGCCAGTGACGTTACAAATTAGATTTCTCATCGGCTTCGTTTCAATTCATTTCATTATCCTCGAAAATGCGCCGTAAACATTTCCAAGTGATAGTTGAAAAATTGAGAAACAATCCTCTATTAAAAGAGCCTCATTAATTACCGATTTTCCATCCCACATATAGCCGAACAGCTGAACCGATTCACCCAACAATCTGTTCGCAATCGGCTAATCACTATGCTCGGTATGATGCGTGTCCGCGAATGTAGGCCACGACGATCAGTCCTTTTTTTTCGCGGAATACATTCGTTGCAGCTTCTAAATCGATCGGCTGCACGTGAATCATCGGGAAGACCATAAAAGAGGCATATTAATGCATGTCGTTCTAGTTTGATTTCATTTGCATTTCATACATGTGTCGACGCATAGTTAGTTATTTTTTTACTCGGAGTAGTCATGAAGATCGGTATTTGCGTTTGATGTGTTCCCGTTGTTTATGCCTTGGGAGGGTATGGAATGTGGAGATTGCGCCGAGGAGCTTACCGATTTTCTGCTGCGCTGGGAATTTTTCGGTATCTGGGCTATGCGTGTGTGCACAGTCTGCGTTGGTATAACGTATAATTTAATCGTCGCTCAGCCAATCGTTTACAAAGTATATGTATACGATTGATTCGCTTAAAAAAATAAGCTCATCAAACGGGATAATTTTCTATTTGAAAACCAGTGCATCCGTAAATATCGTATTACAGGAGTACAATCTTCATAAAAAAGGCTGCAGTTAATTAAAAAACCATAGATTGTTCCGGCACATTAATCAAACAAAAAACCACACTCCCATAAAAATCAATTACCCGGCCATAAGCACTAAAACCCAATCCCCCCGGTCTTAGACGCACACACGCAACTTATAACAGTCGGAAGCGCGCGCACATACCCCATCGGAACGAGCAATTAAGCAGCATCAGGAGAGGCCGACACTGAGCTTGAAATTAACGCATTTGCATGTGAGCATATACCGTGGGCCTCGCCACAGTACAGCTTTTTTCGCACGCAAATCGTATATAACTCGCATCTACTGCTTTTTTTCTCATGAATACGGAATCAGCCGGCAAGTCGAGTTCGTCAAAATTGTGCGCGGGAATTTAGTGCTTGCTGCGCGTGTATATGTGTATCGATTGTTGCTCAACGGTGAAGGACATTCGAAGCCGTGTGTGGTTACGTTTTAAAAGAGCGAGATGCGTGACGAAAGTCACTGACATCTCGGGAAGACGTACACACGCTTATGCTGTGCGAGTAGACTGAGTTGCTGGCTTTTGTTTACTTGAGACTGTCTCGAAGAGCTGCGAGTTTTTTTCTCACGGGGTTAGGTGTGCTTTTCTGTATTATTCTTTTATTTTGAAATTACACTATGAGTAGAGGAAGATCCGTGGAATTTTTCGAATGCGACGAATAAATGTATTCCTCGCATTAACTGATACTCGTGGCATAAACATGCAAGCTGACGTCGATTCGTATGCAATCTAGTAACAATTTGCAAATGCATTGACAGCCAAATCGGAGAGAAGATGAAAATTCCTCGAACGAGAGAAAAAAAGAAGTATAAAAATCCAGTACCAGAGCGAGAGTCTCGCAATCAGCGCGTCTATACTCATATCAGCGCATACGCACACGACTCCTCTCGGAGTAGATCTCTGGCAAAGTGTTCCAAGGTGGCCGGCTTGTGTACTCTCTGCCCATTGGCACCTGGCATCTGTCGATTGACATACTACATATAGTCCCGAGGTCGCGTCTTCTCTCCTTCTAAATGGAAAATCGACTCGCGCTCATTATGGAGATGCCATCCTTTTGTAATTCTAATTTCTGCGTACAGGCTTGCGTTTGATTTATTTTCTTTAAGGACATATTTTGCTCGTCCAATGGATCCTTGCGAAATATGACATGCGAACTTGCCGTTTTCACTTTTCTATTTCTCTTGTCGTTCCAGTTAGCGGGAAAATAGTTCGTAGAAAACTCAGGACGACGTCCGAGTAAAGTTTTCATTATCATTATGTGCGATTAATTCGACTGGTGAAAATTCGCTTCCTTCTTCGTATAGGAATGACTACAAACAAACAATGTACCGATTCGCTCGGCGAACAGCGTACAGCTGCGCCAAGCCGTGACGGAGGCGTAATAATCGCAGTTCATCATCTTTCGGTGTTTATCGAAAAGGAGATTATTCTCTTTCTTCGACAGAGTCGCTGAAAGAAAAATCGCTTTTTGCCACGCCCGGCAAAAAACGAGCGTTAGTCATCGCGGGTCCGTGAAATTAATGCTAAGTGTATTCGAAGCTCCTGTATAATTATGCAATAACGCGATTAATGAAATTACGAGTTTGTTCGCTAATGGACTTTTTTTACATTCCCTTTTTTTAATGCACGATCATTCTTCAGTTTCTCGATGTATAGAAGGAATAAATTATCGTTATTTTATCAACGATTTTTATTAAGATCTAAAGTTTCTAACCCTATACTAAATGAGCTTGGAACGATATTAAGCCCTACCTAATGAAATTCAAGACCGTAAAGTAGTTTGAAATTGCACACGAGTCTTATCTTATACCGGCAGGAAATTATACCTCGTCCCTCTGAAAAACTACCCGCAGAGCTACAATCCATGTCAACCAGCTCATCTATTCTTCCACCCAAAGCCAGCAGATTATATCCAAGAAAAACCTTGTCATCGACGCCCCAGTGCCTACAACAACAACAACAATACTGAAAGAAACAAACAGAACCTCGCGCTGTTCATCTATCTCTCTCGCTCCCGGCAACAACCGGAAAGCCAAGCTCTCTTGCCGCAAAAAAGGCACACCTCGAGAGCAGAGCCGGTAGGTTTAAGTGCACTTAAATCGCGATGCCGAGCATGTCCAACTATGCAGATCACGGAGCGTGGTAACAGCTATGCGCGAGCGCGATTCCTGAAACGAGCTACCGGCGTCGTTGTGTGAAGACGCTGTGTGTCCCTTCTTAACTTCAGAGGATGTTGCTGCAGCTGAGAAGCTAGGCTCGTGTTGTTGGTTTTGGAATATTCGGGGGAGACTCGTACGGTTGACGGATTCTCATGAGATCGTAACGGAGTTAAACTGTGTAGCAGTGCTTTTCACTATTTTTCACCTCGATACTTGCCATGGGTGGTATGTTATATTGTTTATCTGATAGACGACCATTTGCGATTGTGCTGTGGCTAGTAGCTGTTCTGATGTGCCCGTTTAATCTGTATGAAAAATTACACTTTTCGAGTACAAAAGTTCTGACGAATATTTTTAAATAGCGTAGAGCGACGTGTAAATTAAATAGATGGATGTTACTGCTATCATAGTTACTGAATGATAACCACTGAATTTAATTAAGGACAATTACAATCTTGTTAATTGTAATTAAGAAAAGTTGAAATACACGGTTGAACCCATTGTATGAATTCATTCAATATTTAATATCTTGAGATCGGCAAGGATAATGCAAACTTCCATACATTCTTGAGATTAAGATCGCTACTGTATCAGCCAGTCTGTTAGAATGAAGACCTTAAAAACAAGATTGTTATTAGCAGACAGGAATTGACAACTCTTATCGCGTTCTCCCTTCTTCCAACTTAATCCTCGCAGTATGTGATTCCCCTTACAAAGCATACTTATAGCCGCAAAAATTATGCTTCCACGAAAGTATAGAGCGCTTTTTCCGATCGTGTACCGTTTAATTGATAACTAGCATCTCATGCCTCGCCGATTTATTGCAGCAAGTGCAGGCTAACATCGTCGGTAATTATTTAAACGCTTACGATCCGATCAATATTTATAAGCTCAGATAGCGTATCTTATATTATCGGAAGGCGCATGCGAGTAGTTAAATCGGAATCGGAATCGCGCTCGTTGGGGAACGAGATCGAGAAGGCGAATGAGAGAATTTAATGGACACGTATATACCTGCAGGAAGTGACGACTTACACGAGAGTCTTGCGTGATTTCGATTTACACTCATGTAGATCTTTGTTGCAAGTTAACTTACGTGTAGAGATTTTTCGCGTTTCTTAAAAGATATTAGATTTTAACACAAACTTTTTAAGCAGCATGGTCCTTAAGTTCAAAAACTTGAGAATAAGTATAGGAATCGGTGTATTATTATCTATTATACCGATTGTTTTTCATTATTTTCGCAAAGTTTTTCGAACGATCGATTTTAACTTTTATAAATGGTGCATATTCATTATTTTTGTCTGATTAGAAGCGGAATTTAAGATGATAACTAACTATATCGGTGATTGACGTTTGTTTTGAATAATGTCACTTCAAAATTATCAAATTTCTCGGCAAATTAAATCACATTTAATCGTCGATCTTAGCAGTCCAACCATTCGATTAACTACGCGACTACTTGCAACTCGTTCGACGACTGTCAAGCGTTTGTTCGACTTTGTTTTGCATCGAATTACAGCCGATTACGACATGTGGTTAAACACGAGACAGTGTCGCGTAAAAATGTTTTTTCTCTCTTGGGTGAATATTCGGAGGAAGATTTAAGGCAATCCAAGTCGAGGACGACTTTTAAAATTGCATTAGACGAGTACTTGTTATCGATGAGACAAATTGGTTGATTATCCATAAGACTGGAATCGCCACACGCTGATGTTATCGAATGATGATACCACTCGCTACAAACAATGAAGAGGAAAGTTGACTACTGATTATAAGGTCACCAAGACTAATCACGCATAAAATTATAATAAGGCCAAAGCAAAAACGTATCGAGCAGATACGAATCTTGCACAAATACCAGTTCTAAAAACAAACAATGATAATTTTTCGTTCTCACGACTGTATATAGACCCGAAATTCTCCGATAAAAATCAAAGGCGATTCAAATGCCTCTGAAGGACTTCCGAGAAACAAGATCGACTGGTTGGACTGGTTTATTTCGCTATGCGACGAAAAAAAGGTAAACAGAGAGGCGCAGGTGAATCCAACGTCTAAAACTGCATTGGGATCGAATCGTATAAAAATTCGTCGAGAGTCTACATTCTTCTATTCAAAATAACATAAAGAAACTTTTAACCATCTGCTCAAAAAAAAAATTCAAATCGCTCCTGTTAAGTTTTACTTCCGCGTGCAATCATGTTCAATTTTCTCGACACCTCCAGCAGCACAAATCCCCGATAATTATACCGAAGCAGCGCTCTCGCCGATAATGACAAAGAAAATCTCCACCGGTAAAAAAATGAGTAACCCTTCAAAGAAAAGCTCGTCTTATGAAAAATGTAAAAAACAAAAGATGCGGCGAAAAGCACGCGGACAGGTTGAACGAACCGAGGACGAGGAACGAGAAGGAAATCCTCTCCTGCAGCCGCGAGGCGGAATGCGCTAATGGCAGCAGTGGCAGTTGGCTCTTGCTCACACACACACACACACACACACACACACGCATATATATTGTATATACAGTATGTATACCCGCGGGTCTGATTAGATTACGTACGCGCGAGGAGCCGGTATAATCGTCCTGCGAAATGGCTTTCTTCGAGGGATGCTGATACTGTGTTCTCGGATTCTAATGTAGGGAATTTTCAGTTGATTGTATAGATTGAAGTCGTTTAGTTCGATCGGTAAAGATTACAGTACTGTTTGTAAATAAATAAATACTAAGTACATGCAGCGGGGATATATCGGAATTTCGAAAAAGCATTGAATTTTTTATCAGGAGAATCTTACTGAAAAATCTTATGCTAAAATATCATGTTATTAAAAAAAGGATAAAGCAGTGGTTTTTTAGCCAAACGTTATTGTATATTTCACCTGAGATCTCACCAGAGAATATTAACATCCCAGATAGAATATTGAGTCAAAATTTGCTCAGAAAATTGTGCATTTTACGTCAGATTTGAATTGATTAAATGTAATATTATAGGAACTATTATGAAAAGTGTGGAAATGTTGTTTGATAAACAATTTAGACTTCCCATTGTTTTACAATTATTTGTATCAAGTTTTAGCATGAGATGTCGGGAAAAATCTCACCTAACTGATATTTTTTCAATAGGAATGAAAATAATTTATATTCAGCAAAAAATACCCCAATCAACACCATTCGTTACGGTATGGAAGTTCAACGTCAGTCCAGCAAACGTCTCAATGCAGCATGAGCTTTTTTTCTAGCCCAGATACCATTATTTTCAGTTAAATGCCCTAGTGATTACGTCGTTTTCAAGAGCACGAGCTCAGTCTCGGGTTTTCTTCATCAGTGAAGAGGAAAGTTGTCGCATTGTTCTCGAGGAGAGAATCCTGACACTTCATTAGAACAGTCTCTTTTTTCTCATCAAGGACGAAACTATACACGTCCTGCGGATTGTAAATTTTGCAAGGCTGGTATATGTCGTTATTTTCGGAATTTATGGACCCATAACATACTGTGTCCTTTGGAGTCAAGTTGCCGATAGAGCAGACGATGATGATTTACGAAGGGCACGAGTCGTTAAACGTGTGCACCACCTACATTCAATTTAATCGCATTAATCATCTTGTAACAACACTCCCAGCCATACAGGTCTCACGTCAAAACTCACAGCGCGTTAATTATATAACAAACGCTCTCCTGAAAAGATCATACACACAGAGCCTTGTATATTTCCCATATTCTAGCTAGCTTATCTCCGGGGCGCATCGACGACACGGATAATTTTCTTCCTCTTTCTCTCTCTCGCTCTTGGTCTCGTGTTAACGCGGACCATGACCTGGCCTTCAAGTCGAACAAGAAGAAGAAGCAGAGGGAAGATGCGACTCTCCCGAGTGCAAAGATCCCTCAAGGCCGATCGAGCCCTCCTATACTCTCCCGTCCTTGTCTCTCGCTAATGAGAGTTCATGCGATGGAGAGAGATGGACTGAGACTTGCTTCGGACTATGGGTGTGTGTGCGCATACGTGTGTGGGTAGAAGATGCTGCTGCTGCTGCTTCTTCTTTTTCTTCTTCTTTATATGCGAGCTTACCACACGGCTGTCTTTTAGCTACCTATGCTGCGAGAGAGAGAGAGAGAGAGAGAGAGAGAGAGAGAGAGAGAGAGAAAGAGAGAGAGAGAATCTGGAACAGTTTTCCTCGGCACTGGTTTCTAGCGAGGTATGCTGTATAGAGCTAAATTACTTGGATAGTCTGGTTATCGATATACGCTTTGTCAGTATAAGTGGTTATTAAGTGAACAAATAAATGGAGCTGATCATCACCTGCAACAGAAATAAAAATCACAACGTTAGCGGAAAGAATCACAAAGAACTCACGGTGTTTTATTATTATCTAATAACTTATAATTCACGCATTTAACTATAATAATTCAATATTAATTATGATTGAAAAGTAAAAACTTTCATAAATATGAGCTGATTCAACTGATTTTTTTGAATCACGAGTGTATTGTTTTATTTTCAATATTTTTTGATTTTTTAAGCGGAGGCTTTGCAGTGATGAAAATTTTGACAATATACTATATTTTTGATTTTTTAAAAGATTTTCATGTTTTAACATAACAGAACTAATAACATTTTAGGGCAGAATGTATTTTATGTATATTTTTCTGTTTGAATTTTTAAATTGGCTATCAAACATAGAATTTAAAAAATTTCAGAAAAAATCATATATATGCAGAATGTAATATTAAGATCAATATGTCAAACAATTTAAGTGATTAAGTTTTATATACAAAGTACGAAAATCAAGAACTGAAAAAAGGACTTACAATTATCTATAGGTATATGTTCCAACGATATTTATTGCTCTTATCTCTACAACGAATAAATTGTTTAAACTCCTATATTACAACCAAAACAGAGCATAAAAACCCAAAGACTCGCCGGAACCGTTAGAGAATCGAAGCTTTACGAAGGTGACTTCTGGTAAACAGCAGAGTAAGTAGACAGTTATATCGGCTCTTTAACTTTAGTAACTGGCTCCCGCAGATGCACTGCACACACAGCTCTTTATGCTCCCCCGGTTGTGTACGTGAGTAATTGATGAGCAAACTACCGCTGGTTATAATTTCGAGCGGTGCAAAACAGTATACCGTTTTTTTCTCTCCTCCGAACAACAATAAATAATAACTGTTCTGTCACTGCTACCGGAATACATAAATTTTTCTCTCTCCTTCTGATCAAATATTACACTTTACTGCTTACAAGAATTGTAGAAACTGTACGCGCGACTACCGTAGTTTTCTCTTAGAAAGAAGATCTTTTGGCGATTTTTCTTTTCTACAGAAAAAGAAAACGACGATCTCACCCACTAGCGTCTATACTAAGGCTACTTCTCGGGATCACTCTCCCAACGCGTAGTTAGCGTCAGACAACGGCGGAGAGGGACAAAAAGCCGTTGAAAATTTAGCTTTTTGCTCGTCGCGGATTCCGAGGATAAAAGGAGGGAATTTGTTGCGAGGCCAATTGGTCTCGCGCCGCCTTTTTTCTGCGTTCGGGGATTCACGGCATTGTGTTTCCGTCCGCTCGGATGAATGGATTTGCAATGTTATTATCTAACGGTTTATTGCGGGTATCATTAATTTTATTGTAGTTATTTAGTGGGGAGAGTAAATTGTATTCGGACACGCATTTTAATTGATACTCTGATCTTTTCCACTGACAAGTGTGCTTATATATTGAATATATACTTTTTTGCTCTTTTTTTCCGTGCATGGTGTAAATAAATGTTGCATATCTCGTTATCAGGGCAAGGTGACTCATGAGGTATAGTAACCGAAATTTTACCTCAAATTAGCGTTATCTTATCCAATTTTCTTTCTCCTAACAGCAAACCAGCAAATTGTTCACCGTTTATGCGAATCGATAACGGACCAAAAGCCGTCAGGTAAAATTTTTCAATATTAAAGAAATTTGAAAAGAAAAATGAATTTAAACCACTCGATATCAGTTTCATTATATTATATAAAATTATATAAAATAAACAAGAGATAACGAAGTTGTCTACTTGTGAGTGCTAAATATTCTCTTGTCACTCATCGCTTGATGGTTTTCCCCGACGGACAAGGCCACCGAGATAAGCGATTCCGGGGATCACCGGAGCTTTATCTGCTCCAAATGCAACGATGTTATTCCTCATCTCACCCTCTCCTACACCCACATAGACAAGAATCTTCTCAACATTCTCTAATCCCTTCTCCCACCTTAAGTCCGAAAAAGTGCGTCTTTTCATCGGTAGAGATTGTTCGTGATAATCTTCAGAATCATAATGTAATAAATATCTGCACAGTTCTTGCGATGATCTTTACAGTGTGCAATAAAATTCGAGAAGTGGCAGTGCTCTTGCAACCGAGTGAAGCTAATTAGTCAAAGCGATAGTGAATACTCGTGCCGATGTAGTCGGTGAAATCGGAAGCGACAAACTTCCAGGTTTTCTTTTGTTTTGATAGTCGATGTGTTACATGATACGTACCTTTAATCCGATTGATGTACGATTTGTTGCAATACTATAGGAAGTTTGTGGGTAAATTTACTAAAAATCTACTCTGAGAATATTTTTCGGAAACTGGTTCTTTCTGCACTTGACATTTGAGCAGGTAACATTGAGCAATTATTTTTTGAATGGACGTATTCTAGAACAAAGTGAAATTATCAGAATCTTAAGTATTCGAAACGTAATAGTTTCGTCGCAAAGTTTACCACGTTTATCTATAATTAAGTAGACTGTACGAAAAGTGGTGATAAGTTCCAGCGACGTCCGTAGTAGTTGTAAACTAATATAACAGTCGAGAAATAAAAAATTTAGTAGCGCAAATGGTTTCAGAAGACGTTCCCTACAACAACATGGATTCGAAATCGGAGCGAAAAAAATCTGACAAGAAGCCCGATGTCCTCGACACCTACTTCTCGGATGAGAGGATACAGATTCCCGAAGCTGATACCGTGAGTTATTATGTTTCATACACCGCTGCCCAGAATATAAACAGTTTCTCATGTCCTAATAATTTCAGGGTGTCTTCAGCTTCAGAAAACTATGGGCATTCACTGGTCCAGGTTTCCTTATGTCCATAGCTTTCCTAGACCCCGGAAACATAGAATCCGATCTCCAAGCTGGTACGATCGCCAGATACAAGGTAAATCAACCACTGATACAATTTCAAAAACGATTGCTCATAAAAACAACTTAACTTACATCCACAGTTACTATGGGTCCTTTTAAGCGCCATCAGTCTGGGTCTGATAATGCAGAGGCTAGCTGCAAGACTCGGCGTCGTCAGTGGTCTGCATCTGGCCGAGATGTGTCACCGTCAGTTCAAGCCGTTTCCCAGAATACTTCTGTGGATAATGACGGAAATAGCGATAATCGGCAGTGACATGCAGGAGGTCATAGGCACTGCCATCGCGTTGTATCTGCTGACGAGTAAAGCGTGAGTTTTTTGATGTTATGATAACTACAAGACTGAGTTTTTATAACTCATTGTTTTCTACAGAGTACCGATGTGGGCAGGTGTCATCATCACGATCCTTGACACGTTCACATTCTTGTTTCTCGACAAGTACGGCCTGAGAAAGCTAGAACTGGTGTTTGGCTTTTTCATCGCTACTATGGCTCTGTCGTTCGGTTACGAGGTAAAGTTCATTATCGTTATGCAATGATGCTAATGCGGCAGTGCATTAAACGTGCGTTTATAGCTTAAGTTTTTTTTTGACAGTACGTTGTGGCAGCACCTTCTCAAGACGAAGTTCTTAAGGGGATGTTCGTGCCTTGGTGCGAAAATTGCGATACCAAGGCGTTGATCCAGGCTGTTGGCATTATCGGGGCTAATATTCAGCCTCATAATTTGTACCTTCACAGTGCTTTAGTCAAGGTGAGAGATATTTTGCTTTTTCTTAGATGCATGAATTAGTAATAGAGAGAAGTTCAACATTTTTTTCATGATACGTGCACGAAAAAGGCCACTTTCCATGCATGTATGTAAAATGAATGGAAAATAGAGTTTTTCTTAGCAGCGAGAAAAAACTACTCCCTTGGGAGGAAAAACTTTTTCCTCCCAAGGGAGTAATTTTTCCTCACTCTGCAGTCTATTCGCGCACTTATCATAAAAAGTACGGCGTGCAACAAGGGGGTGTAGCTTTTTCAGACTCGGATGATGTTTTCAGCACTCGTGTCCGTCTCGGGCGCATACGGCGCCCTCCCACGTAAAAAACCTATGTATAGATTATATATTAGTCATATAAAGAGGTCTATGTATAATTTATATATAGAATTGGAGTTATATAAACTATGTATAATTTATATATAATCAAATAAAAAAAAGAATTTGATATATGATTTATATATAAATTATATAAAGTTTATATATAATCAAATAAAAACGTATATATAGTATATAATTTATATATTTTTAATGCTTCGTAATAGCTATCATAATACAAGTGTTTTTCGTCGACTTCGTTTAACGGTAAAAGGTGAATACAAGTACATGTCGGACGCATTGGAATAAGAATATCGCCTAAATCAATGTTTATTTGAGGATGAAGTATTAAAGATTCAGTCGAATTACAAATTAATTGGCGCACTTAAAGAAGCACATTATTATCAACTACAATAAAAAATAAAAGCTCTCCATAAAAAGATCTTTTATTCTAACTTATAATCAAATTTTTCCCTTTCTTCTGCCTTTGATACATTATTGTCTTTTCGGTCTCTCCCGCTAATCGCCTAAAACGCGGCTGAGTGCAATCAACAACAGATCAATATGACGAGATTGAGTACCGCATGTAAAAATGGTATATAAAAAAAAATTGGTAAATCTAGTAATAAATATATAAACTTTATATAATTTATATATAAATTATATATCAAATTCTTTATTTTATTTGATTATATATAAATTATATATAGTTTATATAACTCCAATTCTATATATAAATTATATATAGAGCTCTTTATGTAACTTGTATATAATCTATACATAGGATTTTTACGTGGGCTCCCTCTTGTGCTCAAAACATCATCCTCGCTAGAAAAAGACAATGTTTCCCCCTAGTTGCACAATATACTATTAAAAACATTATAGAAACGTGTTTTTAGACATTCTCCGCATGAATAATGCATGCATATGCGTGTACAATAGCGATAAAATTTAACTAATTACTTTTTTACTTCGAATTCAGTAAAGAAACGTGTATCAAATATTCTTATTTCAGTCGAGGAACATTGACCGGAAGCAACATGGAAAAGTGAAAGAGGCAAACATGTACTACTTTACAGAAGCGGCTATTGCTTTATTTGTCTCTTTCCTGATCAATGTATTTGTCATGGCAGTTTTTGCACATGGACTGTTCGACAAATCAAACGCTGATGTGGTGGGTTTTGAAAACATTGAGTTGACTGCAATAATCTATTATTAGTGCTATAACGCTACCTTTTTATTTTCCAGTACGCGATTTGTGAAAGTAACAATTTTACACAAGCAACAGATGAGTTTGTGGTACGTAAACTTTTATACAGAATTATGTATCCTAATCGATTCTTCGAAAATATGCAATTTAAAATCAAAACCAATATTCCAGAAAAACAACGCTACGTTCGAAGCTGACTTATACAAAGGCGGTCTCTTCCTCGGCTGTCGTTATGGCTTCGCAGCTCTGATAATCTGGGCGATCGGTATCCTAGCTGCAGGTCAATCCTCAACCATGACAGGAACTTACGCTGGTCAATTCGCGATGGAAGGATTTCTGAATCTGCAGTGGCCGAAGTGGAAGCGTGTCCTACTGACTCGATCAATCGCCATTGTGCCGACCTTCTTCGTCGCTTTCTTCAGTGAAATTAATCAACTGACCGGTATGAACGATATTCTGAATGTGCTGATGAGCCTACAGCTACCATTTGCTGCTCTTCCTCTGATAGCGTTCACCAGTAATTCGAATATCATGGGGGATTTCAAGAATGGAACGTGAGTGTGATCTTATAACAAAAATATTTAATAGAATCTATAGGCGGTGTTTTTTGCAATTGACGGCGATGGTATGTTTATGTTTTTAGTATCAACAGGATATTGGCTACCATTTTATCGTTTTTTGTCATAGCGATAAACACCTTTTTGGTAACGCAAACTTTGATGGAGGCTGTGGAGAACGGCGTTTCGTATAGCAATGTCCTGATAGTCGCTATATCGATATTGGCCTTCTTTTACTTACTATTCTGCGTGTACCTTCTGATTTACTTGGCAATAGCCATGGGAGCTACTTCTCTGAACAACTCTTCGGTACGTACTGGATAAAGTAACGTTCTATTGCTATGTTTTGTATTAATACATTTTCTTTTTGCAGTTTATCGATAAATACATTACTGGTCCGAGTATGAAAAATTTGGACGAAAGTGAAAGACATTATGGATAAATTAGACACTATTAGGAAGTATTAGAAAAGTAATTTTGCATTAGTGACATTCGACGATTAATAACAATAATCAATAATTTGATAATCTATTGTTTATATGATTTGTAAATAATAAAAATAGTTTTAATGTGTGTTTATATATATTTGTCTATATACTTTGTATTACAAAAATGTATAAAATATTTAAAAAACGCCTGGGATTTATTATTTCTTATAAAATTTGTACACATGCCAGCTTAATTTCTGCGATTTTGCTAGGTTGAGATGATTCTTAAACGTTTGTAAAATTGATGCTATAAAACAAGATTATTTTAGTACTCGCTGCCGAATATGCTTCCGTTTTCACTTAAATTAATGCTAAGCGCATCATGTATAGTACTGTCAACATATGACAGCATACCAGACAAAGTATTTGTCTCGATTTGTTTGATATCTGTAAACTATCAATTTTGGAAATAATCGATATTTTTCAAGTAGATCGAATTTTTCCTATAAATCAAATGAGTTTTTTTTTTAATAATGATTCTAGTTTGGAGTTATAGACACTGAAATAATCTTGCTATAAGAAGGTATGTAGAATAATCTATAGGAAGGGCAGTATGCCCTGCGTCATGGGATATTTGTAAAAGTTGAAATAAATCAATTTCTATATTTAATACAAAAGCTGGTACCCTGTATAATATATTCATAGAGCTCAACCAAAGATTGATCTTCATAAATATATAACAATTTTTGTTGAGTAAAAAACTGCATCCTATACGTAATCCTACACTGTTGACTAAACCTATATGATCGAACGATTCATTCCCAGTATTTGCACCAGGCCTATCATACAAGTTTCAGCATGCGTCATCTGTGGTTTCCTTACTCGAGAGAACGAATCGGGGGAATACCCGGTCAGTATTCTTCAAACTACACACCGCAGCATTTGCACCACAAACACAAACGTCCATATAATGTCATTGACACTTGCCACATTAAACGTTCGTTGAATAATCGAAAAAAAACCTGATAACTTTTTCTCGAAAAAAAGAAAAGTGAAAACCTTGACAAGAAAAAGACTAATAAACGTAGTGAAATCTCTAAATATTAAAATGTCAAGTAAATGTTTTTTGCTATACGCATTAAGATATCATTTTTTGGGAAAACTAATTTTACTTTAATTTTATATCTTAATGCGTATAGCAAAAAACATTTACTTGACATTTTAATATTTAGAGATTTCACTACGTTTATCAGTCTTTTTCTTGCCAAGGTTTTCACTTTTGAAAAAAGTTTTTTTGGGAGATTCCACATCTTTTACAAAGCATATCCTCCTTGCTATTGCACTTCATGAAATCTTGATCTATTCGATATACAATAAGCTACTATTGCTTTAGACATTGATCGCATCGCGCATATAATCGTATATCATTATTATATGCTTATAATCGCGTGTGTCGTCGAGTAGCAGACGAATGTCGGTCAAGTAGATGAACCACTTTAACCACTGGTGCACATAATACTCACCGGAAGTCGCGTGACCGGAGGAGACGAAAAAAATCAGGAGAGGATGGAAACTCTGAACGAAAAGAAATATACCGAGCAAATTTTCAACTTGCAATATTAAGTTAATAACTTAATAATTTTGGATGAATCTTTTTAATCATGAAAGATTAGGTTAATATATTCAAGTAGATACCAACAGATTGCGCATACGCGCAATAGTAATGATTTAAATGCTCTCGAGATTTTTTTAAGGTCAAGAAAACCCAATTTCAAAGTATACAGGGTTGCGCCGTCGACAAATCGTACTTCGTACTTTTCCTTGCCAGCACGGCGCTGTCATGCCCCATGATCTCGTCGCGTCAGCTCTTCTCTTTCTCAGTCAAGTTCGAGTTACTCATAATACGCGCCACGATTTCCCCTCAGACTCTCCGCCGCCAGATATACGAGACTACAGGGGAGTGGGAGAGACGCAGATTAGCGCGCGAAGGCGGAAAGCTGACCGTCTTTTGCATTCGAGTTGTGATCCACCACACCGGTTAGTTAGTCGGTTATATTTTGTAGGCGTCAGAGTACATACTGCGACAGGGTGCTTGTTTTCTGTGGCTGTGTGTTGTACAGTGAAGTGATCTGGCGCACGTGATTTTTTAGTGAATTGTAGAGGCTCGTGTATATATAGGTGTCAGTGTCACCAATGGAGAGTCGTTGTTATCTGTAGAGGCTTGGAGTTCTTTCACGCGCCGGAATTGTGAGGTATGCTTTGCGATTGTTTTGTACAGCTATGTAGCGCGTATTATTAGTGCGCGAGTATAGTTTTGTAAAATCAAGTTTGGATTGTGAATTCAGAGCAGTATGCCAATATGTAGCAGAATTTTGAGGCAAATTCAAGTACGTTATGGTGGTAAGTTTCGCTTGTTTTCAAGAGGAATACGAGTTTAATATCAAATGACTATTCTCAATAACCGATGAAAAATATGGTTGCACGAGAATGAAAAATATTAGCTTTTTCTCTTATCTAGCTTGTTAAATTGAATCGTAAATCAATAAAAGTATGACGAACGGTCAAAATGATAAAGATTTCTACATCTTTGCTTAGCGAGTGCGTTTTGTCGAGCGAAAAACGAACGTTTATTGTGTAGCTCGTTCAAAATGTTTACAACCCGTTTTCGTATTTATTCAAGCGAATAAATATCTTCTTTACACTGGATTTCTTTTTTCGATCTATTTTTAAACTTTATACTATACTACCAAAAAATTTAACTGCACTTCCTGTTTTTTTATGCCGACTTAAACTACTCGTGAAAACACATCGATCACAATAACTAATAAGCTAGTAGATCCGTGTAAAGGTCGTACCGCACCATTAGTACAATCGATCCTCGACACCTACTTTTTGCAAAAATATATTCTATCTCACATATACAATCCTGTACAACTTCCTCGTCTAAATAATTCGGCCTTGTATTTAGCAGATAAACTTTCAGTCTCGCGCGTCCTCTCGTCTTTTCCTCTCAGTTGCAGCACGACTCAACTGACCGGCACATCGTCACGTGGGGAATGCCGTTTCGTCATATACGCGTGCTTAACTTTGCTTTAATTATAAAAAGCCGGCGAGACGCTGACGCTTTGTTTCTATTAGCAAACTAATGAGTGTATTGTTTTATGCTGTGAAAAACTATTGAGTTGTAAAGTTTTATGAACCAAAGCGTTTTACGCATACTGAAATAGCTGTATGTGATTTGATAATTTAATCTTTCGCACGTAGAAGGTAAAGTTTGAGTTGAATTATCGTATAGTAAACTTGTATTTTGTTATTTTTCCACACTATTTCAGTTCCGTTAGAAGTTTTATCAATCGGCTACGATACGATACTTAGATAAAATCGAAGATTATCGCGAGTAAACGTGACCTAGTTATCTCTATATTGAATGACCTAAACAAAGCTATTACCACCTGCACTGATTATTAGTACGAAATATGCAACTCGCTTATCAATAGAAGCTTACAACTGTAAGTAGTTTTCATTTCACGTAATCAAAGTGACAGTTTTAATATTTTTTAGAAGAGATGGATAATACATCTGACGACAAGTTAACGCGAGCCTCGGCTCAAGTAGCCGATCTCCTCGCAATTCTCGACGGTGATGTTCCGGTACCATCGACGTCCAGTCAAAACCAAAGTGAACCCCCTTCACCTGCTCCGGAAATTGAGCCGATTCCTCACGAAAACAATCTTCTTGGAGGGTTGTACGATGACAACATATCCCACACAAGGAGAGAGGACAGTCCACTCATTATCAGTCAAGAAGATAATGCACGTACTGAGATTCCAGAAAACGACAGTCTTCGACGCGGGAATCGACTACAAGGTCCTCCAATTGACACTTATTTTTCAGACGAGAGGATTCAAATCCCCGATGTCGAGGATGTGAGTTATTTTGTGATATCATTTTATTAAGCTGTTTGATTCTTATAAAAGCTTTCCCCGTCAAAATGATCAACGTTGATTCAATGCTGATTTCAATAGTGATTTCAGTCTGAAATCAGCGTCGATTCAATATTGAATCCACGTGGAATCAACGTTGAATCAACAATTGAACAATTTGTCCGAAAACGCAACGTGGATTCAGCGTTGATTTCAGACTGAATTCAGTGCTGGATTTCAGGGTTCAATCAGAGTTGAAATAAATAATTGTAAAAAAAAATATCGCTAAAACCTGGGCTCAAACCCGAGACCTTTTGAATAGTAGACAAATGACTTGACCACTTAGCCATTTTGACACTTACATTTATATCTCATAATGTAACATAAACGGAATCCTATAGAGAATAACCGAAAATTAACCTACTCTATCATGATTTTTATAATAATACTCGACTGGACTCTCAACTGGGCCTCTCTGTGCTCTCGGGAAAGTACCCAGCTTCGAGACTTGCCACCTATAGGTTTCCGTGTATGTTACATTATGAGATATACATTGCAAGTGTCGATATGGCTAAGTGGTCAAGTCATTCGTCTACTATTCAAAAGGTCTCGGGTTCAAGCCCAGGTTTTAGCGATATTTTTTTTTACAATTATTTATTTCAACTCTGATTGAACCCTGAAATCTAGCACTGAATTCAGTCTGAAATCAACGCTGAATCCACGTTGCGTTTTCGGACAAATTCAATGTTGATTCAGCATTGAATCAACTTTGATCGTTTAGACGGGGTTTGATTGCATTTTCAGAAAATATTTAGCTTTAGAAAACTATGGGCCTTCGCCGGTCCAGGATTTCTTATGTCGATAGCCTTCCTGGATCCTGGAAACATAGAATCTGATTTGCAGGCTGGAAATATTGCTAGGTATAAGGTAAACCATCGCAAATTTATTTATACCCAGATGATGTAATAACAATTTAAGAAAAATTCATGATTCATGTTAATTTTTCAGTTATTATGGGTACTTCTGAGCGCGACAGTTCTCGGGCTGGTCATGCAGAGTCTCAGCGCGAGACTTGGTGTCGTAACAGGTCTGCATTTGGCTGAGATGTGTTACAGACAGTTCAACACAGTTCCCAGGATACTTTTGTGGATAATGACCGAAATCGCCATCATTGGTAGCGACATGCAAGAGGTCATCGGCACTGCTATAGCTCTATATCTCCTGACCAGTAAAATGTAAGCTTTATACATATAGCCATATGAGTATGATAAATGAATTATCAAAACACACCAAGTAAATATTATGGTTCGAAGAAAAATGCTAAACTCTAGAAGCTTGTCGTTGATTAGTTTGAATGTTTACAAAATGAGGCACTGATTAATTGCATACTTTTTTTGACGTGATAATTTAATCAATAAATTTTTACGTTCATATTCAATGAGCATTGTGCACAAGGCCGACTGACAAATCAAACTCGTTAAACGCAGGCTTCCAATCTGGGCAGGCGTGCTTATCACGATCTTGGACACTTTCACTTTCTTGTTCCTGGATAAATACGGCCTGAGAAAACTTGAACTTTTGTTCGGCTTCTTCATCACCGTCATGGCTCTAACGTTCGGTTACGAGGTAAGGTTCGTCACTGTCGATTGAATGTAATTCAAATTTCTAAATATCTTCAATTTTTTTCAGTACGTCGTCTCGGCGCCTCCGCAAGACGAAGTGATAAAGGGCCTGTTCATACCCTGGTGTTCCAACTGCGATAGAAATGCGCTCCTTCAAGCCGTTGGCATCATTGGTGCGAATATTCAACCCCACAATCTGTACCTCCACAGCGCACTAGTCAAAGTAAACTGAACAGCTGGTAAATTGTTTTGTCTCTTGTGCATAAGATTTGTGTTTATAATTCGATTTTATTTTTAGTCTCGTGATATTAATCGTACAGAACCAAGCAAAGTCCGCGAGGCGAACAAATATTTTTTCACGGAGGCCGCAATTGCTCTGTTCATATCATTCCTCATCAACCTCTTCGTTATGGCTGTCTTTGCTTATGGATTGTTCGACAAAACTAACGCTGATGTCGTGAGTATAACTATCATTCTCATCAAAATAATGAAAACTGATACTGTCCTATAAATAGTGACTCATATACGATTGTAGTATGAACTCTGTGCGAAACACAACTTCACCATGGGTACCGATCTCTTCCCTGTAAGTACGCGCATCACCCGCTTCTAAAATTTTCCGATACTGATCAAATATTTTTTCCCGCAGAACAACAACAACACCTTCACAGCCGACCTCTACAACGGCGGTATCTTTTTGGGCTGTTCCTTTGGCTTCGTGGCTATGATAATCTGGGCGATCGGTATCCTCGCAGCCGGTCAGTCGTCGACAATGACCGGTACCTATGCCGGTCAGTTTGCGATGGAAGGTTTTTTGAATCTGCAGTGGCCGAGATGGAAGCGAGTCCTTCTAACTCGATCCATCGCCATCGTACCAACCTTCTTCGTCGCTTTCTTTACTAGTATCGACAAGATGACCGATATGAACGATACACTTAACGTGTTGATGAGCCTCCAACTGCCATTCGCCGCTCTGCCGACTATTGCGTTTACGAGCAATGCACGTATTATGGGGGAGTTTAAAAATGGACGGTGTGTATTCTATTTTATTTTTTGTCAAAACATTACCATTTGCATATTGGTTATACCGATCGAAATTCGTGTTGCAGATTTTACAATTTTGTGGCTACTGTCTTGTCGCTGTTCGTGATAACGATCAACATCTACCTGGTGTCTCTGACAGTTTCGGACATAGTGAGGGACGACGTACCGAGCACCAGGAAGCTGATAATAGCGTTCGTCGCTATAATAGCTATGCTCTACGTGATTTTCTGCCTCTACCTCATCATCTATCTTGCCATTGGCATGGGTGCCACTTCTCTAAATAAGATTTCGGTAATACTCATGACCATTTCGATCACGTTTTGATCGTTCGTACTTGTATAATCAACTAAACTTTTTTAGTTCATCGCCAAGTACATCGGCGGCCCTGTGGACCGGAGCCTCGGAATAGAAAACACCACTACCGAGTGCAACTCGTGATAAACCGTAGCTGATATTTTTTTACAACATTTTTACGTGTATTCCGACAGCGTGATGACAGATTCAATGCCACTAAAACAGCGTTTGATCGCACTTCCCTTTTTTTAATTCCTAATAAAACGAAAACACCGTCAGAAAAATGTTGTTTCTTCTCAAATTGAGCTTGCAAGTCGCGTAACGCGCATAACCGAAGGAACTCCGGTACAGTACGTCCGCCAGAGCAGGAAGTAAAGTAACGGCAACCGCTTAATCTGGCATACCTTTCGTTATACACACACAAGGTGCGCGTTGTGTCTATAGGCCTAATGATTTACATTTACGTGCATCGGCATGAAATATTAATGGGCAGGCGGTTATTATACTCGAGGTAATAACCATTGACGTCTTCTCCTTGACGCCCACCTCGAGTACCTATACATATCGCCGTTCTATTGAATTTATGAATGTCTAAGGGACGTCGACGTGTGGCTGGAAATTCAATCGAGGATGTGTTCTTTTGTGGGATTCCGAGGAAATGCCATTTTTGGTCGTGATTATAAGCGTCAAACTGTGTCAAGTTTAAACGATTTACAACTTACTTTGCTAAATTGTAGCCCTGGACGAAGGCTCGTCGTAATTCTCGACTTTTAAATTTAAATTTAAATTCTCGAACCGGCTTCGAAATTTCAATTGATAATCCACAAAAGGAGTCAGTCGTTGAAATAATGAACACTGCTCTCTCGCGCAAATACAATACATATACTCGATATTCTTCTAAAGTAAAATCACGATTCGCGCATCATCTCTGCATATAAATACACATATAGCAACACGAAGAAGATCAGAAGTGAGTCTGTGTCTAGCAAATGCAGCGATATATCCCGCAGGGGGATGATTACACGGCAGGCCGCTGGCCGACAGTTACGGCAATTACCCTGGCAAGTCAGATAAAGGGAGATAGAAGCAGCAGCAGCAGCTGAGGTACAAGGTACAGCAAAGAGATATATAGGAAGAAGAGGAAAGGAACTGAGGAGAGAAAGAGAAAGAGAGGACGGATGGAAGTACAGGACAAAGAGGGAAAGCCGACTCTGATAAGGAGGATTCGACGGAAACACGCGCACGATCCTGCACTATGTGGAATTGCAGCGTTGACAAAGGAACGGACGCTCTGCATGAAATGGAAAGATATTATTTTCTGGTTTTTGTTTATGTGCAGTGTAAAATTATTTATTTTTTAGCTGAAACATGGGTTTTCGCGGTAAACAAAAAGAAAGATTTATCTAAATTGTTATATGATGTTATATGATAATCATTCGAACACTGCTTATCGTCAGTTGCGAGTTTTCATGCTACAGTACGTTAGTATGTGTTACGAATAAAAAGTTTCCCAGACAGTTTGCGACTTTAATACAAGACACCTCAGCCTTAAAATGCGAACATATGGTGATTATTTACTGACCTTGGTTTATTATTTATTTTATTTTAAAAATATTAAGCTTATTTTCAAAACACGCTGATTCGTTTTTATCGTTACGCAAGACTACTTGGCAAAACTGAAGAGGAATACTTTTCTCTCATCATGAGAGCTATTTGTTATAATTAAAAGCACGTCTCCAGCAAAATCTGAAGTTTTGTTGCCAGCGTTGGTAGGCTCAGCACATAGGTACTTAAAACTTTTTTGCGTATAAGGTGTATCTCGAATTATAATCGCATATGCGGAATGAATAAATTATCGTCGATATGAATCACTCGTCGCGGACGATGCGATGTTAGATAAATGTGAAATTAAGCTGTTAAAAAATTCTCCGTGAATGGTCTGTATAAAATTTTAAGTACTCTTTGTAAATTTACATGCGATAGCATCGCGTATCGGTTACCATACAATACTCTGTTTGTAAAGTTAAATTTTGAACGTTAGTATACGTGACGTTCAACTCTACCTTCGGTATAAAAAAAAATCTGTAAAAGTTTGCAGTTATAAACATAATAAACGTCAGACACGCTCGAGATACACTACAAAGATCGGTTTGAACTCGCATCGCGATTCTGAGTGACGACAGGACGTGTGCAGTGCCTGAATTGGATTTACTTCCGGTTACCGCTGTCGTGGGACTCAGGCGTGTCTTCGGGACGTTTCGCGCGCCTTCATCAGGAAGTGAATCTTTAGCGATTTCGCATGCGAGACGTTTCGTGTCGCCAAGGAAAGTGCTATTTTCAATTATTTTTCACTCTTTCCTTACGGTTGTGAAAACCAGAGTTGAAAAGTAGGAAAAACTTTCTCTAGTTTTCTAAGTCGCAAATTGCAACGATTCATTATTTTACAGAAAATATCGCACTTTCAGCATTCGAATAGGTGACTGAGACATTGAACTTCCACTATGAGCACGTCACTCCAATCGACCTGAAAAGATCGATCGGTAAGAAGCATCGGTAATCGCTCCAAACATAAAATCGTTACTTCAATCTTCGCTGATAAAATCACACCGCACTGCTTGGAGCTCCAAGCTGTCCCGCTACACAAAAGACCTAACGCCACCTTCCAACTGATCATTACAATTCCGAAGGGTCTGTCAAAAGCCATTATACGTCTTCCCTGTGATTCAAAATAAAATATAAAAAGCCAAAAGCGCGCGTGCGTTCCATCTCAGTCGTACCGCAGTCGCACGCGCCGCACAGTTTTAGTTTCTGCTCGACTAGCTGGACTCGGATTCTCCGGATGAATGGCGCACGATCGGGCTTCGATCGAAGTGTCTTCTCACAGCAGCAGCTCTATAACGGTCCGGCTCTTGCCTTTAAATATTTTCCTCCCGATTTTTCCCTCCGCTATCGGCAACTCCATCTCTTGCTTCCTCTATTTCTGTTCGAGCGAACGATCATTCTTCCGGCGTAAAAATCGGCGAGCTCATCGATCGCTTAGCCGCCTTATTCGGCTATGGGGAGATATAGCTGTAAATAATCACGCGAGAGCTTTTGAAGCGCGTGTTACAGTTAGGGAGGCGTGCGCTGATCGTATACAAATCGCTTTGTTAGCGCCGGATTACCTAATAAGTTGACGTTACGATCACTTTACCGATTCCGGAATCGGTTGCTTACAAATTGTTACGTCGGTGCTAACGACGGCCAATTTATTTTTATTGCCGTCACCCGGGACGTTATATGGAGTGACGAAAAAATCGGTATTGGGGAGATAACCGGCTGAGATAAAATGAACCGTTTCTAAGCTGGTGATGTGTATATGTCTGCAGGCAGTATGGAGGAATAGCAGGATCGAACCGTTGAATTAAAATCTGAGTAATTAAGAGGATTGATAGAATGAGAAATGTGCGAATCGAATGGCATCAACCGATTTCTGTTGTATTCAGCATTCTATTTGCACTATCCGCAATTGCCTTTTTAACCAAATCTCGTTTAAGCGTGAGATATGTGCTACAGCGTTATCGTGAACGCCTCGCCTATCTTTAAATTCAATATCGGAAATTTTTTACGCTAAAACATTTAATAAAAAGAACAGCCATTTCGCGAAGATGATGTATCACCGGTGAGTCTAACGGCACCACCACCTCGAAACGCCGCATAAATTCCACTACTTAAAATTCCCACATTCCAAACAAACTCCTTCCATATTTGCAGTCGTATAGCGAATTCCGCGTACACCGTTTCCCGGTAAGGCTTCCTCTTCGGGATTCAACTATTAGCGGGGCTGTACACCATGGGAGTAATTTAATAACGCGAGCTTTTTTATTATACAAAACTTCGATAGGATCAAGGTGATAATGCTGGGAAACACGAGATGCATGAGATCTAATTTGAAATCAGGAGGTGTGTACCGGTAATGAAGATGAATTTGGAGATCTTCGCTGAAGATCCTATGCATTGGAAAGTTTACGACAAGGGAAATGACGGAAGGTTACAAAGCTTGTGCTATACTGCGGTGAATTCATGCATTGTAATTCCTATAGTTATGTAACGCGATTTAATGACTTCTGGAATTGCGTATTACATTGTGATTATAACAGCTTTACAGTTATTTTGCTACCAATTAAGCTTCTGAGGAATTTCTCAATGTATATGATAATTTGTAATATATCTGTATATGTGACGCTCGGAAATCCGTTAATTTTAACCTTCGCTGCTCCGAAATAAGTAAAAACTAGTCTTCTGGCCGCCCATTAACACGGTCTGCAAAAATGTAACTGAGCTCAACAGCGCGCGTAAAAATAAAAATTTACAAAGTCGCTTGCGATTCACTTAAACTCGACTGACACTGTGACACGTACAGGCAAAAAGTTCACGGATGTAGAACTCCGCCAAAAAACTTGATTGCTCTTTAACAGTAAAGTCGAATAACGACGAGCGTGAAAAAAGCAATTGACATGCAAACCCATATTTCGCCAAGTTCTCGATACACGACAAAAGCCTAATCCCGTAACCCTTTTTTCCCACAGCGTCATAAGAATCCAGATCAGCGAACCAAACCACTTGAAAAGCTCCGCTCCCGACACAATACCTCGTAAACAATACGCTCAATGACCCGTGAGCTCCAGAAAGAAGTCGAGAGAGACGCGCGCAACACCGACCACTTCCTGCCGATTTCCCATACCGATCCGCCGCCTCCATTAAAATGTCGTCAGGCTAATTTTCGCCGGCGTAATAAAGCCGACGCGCTGCAGGTATCGGGCTTGAATAATTAATGTCTTAATTCCCCCACTGCTGAAGTGAACGAGAGAGAGAGATAGTCATCGGAAGATTTCCCTTTCCACGAATGCGCGCATACAGTGAGACATCTTCGGGTTCATGAACTTAGCCGAAGGTCAGGGCCTGTGGCAGAATCATGGGTTCAGCGGAGGGATTTTGGAAATTTGAGTTATGTGGTGTTTCGAGGTGATTTGTTCTAATGGTGTGATGTAATACTTTATGGGATATTTGGTCGGATTATGTGCGTATGGAGAAGATTATAAGGCGGAAGATGATTTGAGCTGCGCCTGTTATTTTCTATGTTATTTCCTCGGTCGTATAATAGATTTATGCAGATTTTGTAATCCTATTTACGATTATTTTGTGAATGCGCAGTCATAAGATGATCGTGAGCAAAATCGAATGTATAGTTATGATAAATAAAACAGTGACTCATATGACAGTAGACAGAAAAGTCGATACAATAACACCAGTACTAACCTGAAACAAGAATAAAAAATCCAACTTTATAATGCAACTCAAAAGCAGGCATAAAATAGTCGTTCCAGACACGGATGACAAAGATTTTCCGCGTATCATACTTGACACCTCGCCTTTATACAACTCACGTGCGCTGCAAGTATACCGCTACGTTATACCGATTGCATTATGCTTGGACATAAACGCTCTCTTCGCGGATATGGGAGTTTCTCGGCGAAGTTCCGACAATATCATTATTCTCTGGAAAAGCATCCTTTTGCGGAGAAGCCGACCGAGAGAGCGGGTATACAAGCGAAGCCGCGGCCAGTTCCGTATTTGGTACGAGATGCTTGAGTTTTACGGGCCTAGCTACGTATTTATGAATTTTTACGGCTTGGAGTAGTGTAGTTGCTCTGGAGATTATCTTTCTGAGTTATTTGGAGGATTAAAGAGTCGAGCGAGGGTAATGTGTGTGGAGAATATTAGTACGAGTATTATAAGTATCGTAAAAATTCGCAGAGGATAAAAAACTACCGACGATATCGCGAATAGTCAAAAGTCACGATACATCGTCACCTGTGATCTAAAAAAAATCTCAGTCGTCACGTAATAAGCCTTGCGCACATGCTCGTGGGAAGGCGATCCGCTACGCGCGATTTCCTTATATTTCCCGGCTCATCAGCTCTCGCGACTTTTCGCGTCCCTCTGCGCCATGTGTACAACATAAAAGCGCTTCGTCCTCCCTCTCGAGAGAAAGAGAGTCATATTCCGCGCAGTCCGTTGAACCTAACTGTCGGCTATTGTGTAGTAGTGACCGTCACGCCGCAGTACTAGACAAAAAGAGTCGCGGCTCTCCGAAGGTCTGATGAGAGACTCTCTCTGTGATCTCAAGGACTTTTCGACTGTATCATATTTATGGCCTTCGATCGACGCGAGGCTGTGATGTAATGGGACGTGTTGTTAATAATTCGCGTCGTGATCACTTGTTGGGCTCATATGTTGTAGGTTTTTTTTTTGGAATGGAATAGATTGATTGGTATTATCGGAGGTAGCGATGATTCTATTAGAAGGCTTGGAGGTGTTCTGAGTGTGAAAGTGATAAATCGATTGGGATTACGAGTGGCTGTAATTACAGAGAGTATTGCGAATCTTCTAAGATAGTTATTGTTAAAACGCTATTCGATCACTTGATGGTTTAAATTTATTATAATCTAGATCGACTGTTGGCTATTTTTTAAAAGCAAAAAATGCGAGATAGATTTATGATTAGCTTTGAAACAAGTTTTTTTTCCAACAATGGACATAAAAGAATTTGATGGTATATTCTTCCGCGTGCTTCAATCGACTGCGATGTGTCTATATAAAATTTTCGGGATATATCGTTAGACTCGAGTGACCTTCAAAGTCAATCGACGTTTGCGTCGTATTGTAAGGGCATGATATTCTCGAGCCTCTTTTTTTTATTACGACATTGATTTTGGTGCTACCTTGTTGAAATTAATATTTGTTTTCCTTAAAGGGGCCGAGTCATCGCGGACATCAATCCTCGACCAGTAAAGTGTCTGGTTATTGAAGAAGCGTTGAAATTCATTTGGCGTTTGAATAAATTTACGCACCGTGATTTCATCCGTCAAATAAATCATTTTTCAGTCTAACTTATTTGTTCGTAAATTGTATTCATACGACGTCACTCTCAGTGTGAGTAATAAACAAAATTGGAAATGAAAATTTACTCGTACGTCTTTTTTTGAAAATGCCTGTTTAAGAGTGATTTATTCTTCTACTATTAAAAAAACTACATAGTACAGTGGAAGTAAATAGATGTCAATCCGCATTCGCCCAACGCGTATATTTCTCAGCATAAGTTATGCAAATTAATTAACAAAAATGCAATAAGCATATGAAGCCGCAGAGCGAACAAAAAATGAAACGAATAAATCAGTTATTCCAGATCATCATTAAAAAAAGTATGACATATCTACGCGCTATCAATGCTTTATCCCAACAATCTCCACGCAAGATTAACTTGCCCACGTAATAGGAAAACTGGTTTACGAGCTCGCATTACACGTGCGACATCTAATTATACAACCTCTCTCGGCTCGCGCGATTTTTTCTTGCATTATTATCTCACTCGGCGCTTTGCCCAAAAGTTCACGGCGAACTCGAGAAAAAAGGAACATCAGCTGCCCGTGCAACGATTAATTCTCAAGGAGTTAATTATTCAGACGTAATCTCTCGATCTGCTCCGGATTAATTTACGCGATTCTTCGCAAAAAGGACGAGCGAGCCGCGAATTACACAAATCTCGGCGACGTATCGCTGGGAATTGCAGTATACTTACGCTTCCTACTTGTTGCGCAGCTGGCGTCATGTTTTTCTCGGACTCTTACACCTGAACTGGATGCGCTCTTGGAGGTGTTGTGCCTTATATTGCCCTCTTGTGAATTGTGCCCTGTGTGAGCTCCACACTTTTTTCCTGATTCAGTTTAATTGTTTCAATCTATATATTTCTCTGAATTTAAAAAATTTCATTTAATTTTTTTTTTAATAGGAAATGATGTTTCTGTTGCATAAATCGAGCGGGAAATTTAAAAACGAGTAAATACAAATTTTGAGATTGTTACGTTCGTACGATAAAAAAATGTAGCACAATGAAACGTCGACGAAATCCCATTCTTCGCCAGAAAAGAAACATTTGCAAAATTCTCTCAGTCCTATAAACTCGTCTCACTAAAAAAACCTCTCGCATTGTAAAAATTGTCTATAACCCTGCACTGCCGTTTACAACTCTCTCTTTCCACCCATATTTACCTTTTTCCCTCCAAGAGATCCCTCATCTTTATCGAGGAAGCTCTCCTATGTATACAAACACACAGACAACTCTGTATATATTCCCACACGTCGACCGGCTCCCACAGCAATCTCGACTCGATCCCATAGCTTCCTCCGTCGACGATCACGTATATAAAACACGCCGGAGTGTACATACACATGGACAGACACAGGCGCGTGCTAGAGTGTTTTACAAGGACTCTAAATAAGTAGTATCCCGAGTTTTTGGAATTCCAGAGACTTTCCAGGGATGTGCCCGTCATTACGCGCCGCTATTGTCGGAAAGTGAGGCGACGGCCTTTTTTTGCCGTCACTCTTGCTCTTGCTCGTGTGAGATGCAGTTTTTGCGGATTAGGCTGAAAGTGAGACCCCGTACACGAGCTACGGGAATTCCTTGCTGGTTTCTAGGTGAAGTCTAGGTATGATCGAGATAAGTGATGAATGCGCTGTACTGCCGTGCGAAACGCTCTTTTGCATAACAACAATGATCTATGCGTGTCATTGGGTTCGCGAGGATTACCGGTTTTTGGGTCAAGTTCGCCGCGTATAGCGCTTGGGAATCGGTTGCTTATGCAGATGCAGTCGCTGCGGTATTAAAATTGTAAATATCGAGCGTTTCTTCCTTCATGCAAACAGTAAGGGACGATGATAAGCGGTGATTGACGTGATTGATCGGTTACGTAAAGTGGCCGAGAAAAAATAACGACTCGTAACTGTCGATCATGAAAAAGATCGGTAGCCGATTTCCGGGTTCCCACAGCCGATATTCCGGCAACTATTACACGCGATTTTGATACCAGGTATACAGCGATCATCCTCCCCATTGTAACTCCCGTTTACCTCAACTAAAAAAAAGGGAAAATCTTCCAGTCGAAGGTCATCACGGATGAGTTAGCTGTAACAGCTTCTTTTCTTCCAAGAATCACGGCTCATCCTCTCCTTATCGTGCTATCATCGTCCGACGAGCATAGTAGTAGCAAATACGTACAGAATAGACATCTCGGCCTCTATCGGGCTTTTTCATTGTATACCCCTCAGTGTGTATAATCATACACCAGAGAGATGTATCCGAGTGTGCGCGGGTCTCTCGGGTGCAGCCAATTGTATACCGGTCGCTGCGATTCTCGCCTGCGCGCCATCGGCACAGGCGCTCGGTTGTGCTCGGAGTTTATGTAAACGCGTGCAGATGCATTCATGCGTATACAGTCCGAGAGATTTCACGCCGAGGTGAAGGCGTTGCTTGCTGTGTACGAGCTTGTGTGCAGATAGGTGCGGGTATGGCTTGGTACCTGCTGCTGCGATCGGTATATATGGGAGAGCTGGTGCGAGGTAAAGCTGACGATTGTGTATTTTTTCCATGAAATATGCATGGGGTATTCATGTGTAAAACTATGCTTGACAAGAGGCGCTACCACAGTCACGTGTATTTTACTTTGTATAATATCCATCTTTAATGCTAACTTTATTTGAATAAGGGAATCAAATAGTGAGAAAGAAAAAATGTATCCATGCAAATATTAACCTTCAACGTTTACCATGACCCCTTCAAAGTTCGGAAAAATCCTCCTTGACGTGGAACCGGCCGTATACAAACACAACCGCCGCGAGGCTCGAGAATCAAGATCAAACCTGCGCCCCTCGCACACACACACACACACACACACACATAGCCGTAAATCGACTGCATACAGTGCAGTGACGACGACGAAGGATAAGAAGAAGAAGACGAACACGTACGTGCATTTGCATGGGCTTATGGGAATCGTCGCTCTCGGCAGTTACGTGATTTTGTCGCCTCGACGAACCCGTTTCCTTTGTCGATAAATAAGCTGCGCGAGCCTTAGGCGGGGTTCAAGTGAGTGAGAAAGACTTTGTCCTCGACGGCGATCTTCATTAGTCGACGTTGAGGCTTTTTGTACTCGCTAACTTTACTCTAGTTATATCGAAGCTGGAAACTCTTTTTTTTTAGAAAATACAGTGTTTTGGTTCAAGGAGACACTTGAGTAGGTTCAGTTTTTCTGTGTTGTGAGATATTGCTGACCTTTTCAGGATGACTACAGCAAAGCGAATGCGTTTTTGCGCAGGTGAATAGATATGCTGAGTTAATCTTAAAAAGAAATGGATTGTAAGATTTATTCATTCTATTATAATGAGTGAACATAACCTCAAAATTTACTTTGAATTTAAACCGATTTTCCTACGAAAGACGATTCTCGTCCAAAAATGCATAGTCTCAGTCCGAAGCGAACTTTTCTTCTATACCCTTTTGAAGATGCTCTTACACACAGCCGCCAAACTCCCATTACCATACAATCGTCCTATTCGCTCGAAACTCGCCGAAATGGCTTGTACATGACGAAGCCGCTCACGACAAAGGGTCTACGATTCCGAGAATAACTGACACGTCCGCCATCGTCTGCTGTCATAACTCGCCATTTTTTCCATCCTAACCTATACTGCAGCCAATCGATCATCCTTCCACTTCATTAGGATCGTGGTCTAGACTGTGGCACGCGATCTCTTTTTTTGAGCGCGTTTTAACGCCGATGATGGGTATTCGAGAGCAACGTACATCGTTTCCGCGAGGGCGGATGGATCGTGTTTTCCTCGACGAGATGCGGTTGCATTCGATCGTATAGGTATAGATTTAGCTATCTGATGACGGCTCACTTCGGGATTTCGCTTGTATGATTTGAAGATCAAAAAAAAGTAACAGTTACGAAAGCCATAACGGCCCCGTTTCATTAGTTCCAGTCGTGGGTGTGCTGCTGCAGGTGTCTTCATTGTACAGAACGGCTTTTCAAAGAGTACAGCGTGATTAGGCGCTACACTAAATTGAAAAGTGTCTATATTATCGTGTTTACAGTTCTTGCCCACGTGGAAACTGTAAATATGCGTCGACGCGATAAAAATAATCATATTTCCAAAGAAACACCTTCGAGCACATCTTCTACGTCCTGATATCAGCGGAACCGATTTTTAAACCGATCGCACAAAGCCATGATGCTTTTGCCGATCGGATAAGACACAGCTGCCCCTCGATCATAAGCGGAGATATAATAGCCTGCGCAGGTGAGTGATGAGCGAGACGGGGACGAGCTTCACGTTTTGCGCTCTATGGAAAGGTCATAGGAGACGTATAACAAACGCGTCGGCTATTGTTGTAGCGAGAGTAGATTTTAGAATCGATATATCTGCGTGGAGATGACGCGGTTATCGAGGAGTAGAATTAATTACGATTTACGAGCAATTAATTGCGAAACGAATTCGATAAATTGTGCGAACGATTTTTTTTGCAGTGTACTAATTGGATCGAGCAATAAGTTATACACTGTATGTGTTTACGAAAATAAATAACTCAAAGTGGACACTGGGAAAGACGGAATATAGCGTGTGCGTCGTAACGCGTTACATACAAATATATAGAGTAATAAGATAAACGTCTGAACTCGAATAAGGATAACAGTATAAAGTCTTGTTAAGCTAACAGTATATACATCCCGCGCTCGCGAGCGCACTGCTTTTACTTTTCAGAGCGCCCGAATCGCCGACCGTTACAAAGCCGATTACTGCTGATTACTCGTTCAAATTTCTTAGCCCGATGCTTTTGACACTAATGATAACCGTTGCATCGGCAATTACCCCTTTTTCGAGGGCAGAATAAGACAGTCGGCAATAGTCGTCAAATTCCCTGCAGCACTCCTGCATTATAACCAAAAATTAATTACAATAATCCCTCGAAAAAAAAACACCGGCAATCACGTATCCCTCAAAACTGGTCCATCCCAGCAATCATCTCGTTCGAAAACACTGTTCATCATTGTATCACTTTGCGCGCGACATCGTAATGAGTTATAAAAGAGCCGCCCAAAGAGGTGGCACTGACCTTGCGCCTCTGGGCGACCGCCTCCGTGCTGCTTATATATATATATATATATATATATATATATATATATATATATATATATATATATATATATATATATATATATATATATATATATATATATATATATATATATATATATACTGTTATGCGTTTGCTTCTCTCGCCTCCACGCGACTGGCACACTTGCGAGAAGCTTCGTGTGCACTGCGCGGCGAAGCTGGTTTCGGATGGCGAAAATCCAGGAGAGAGAAAAGAGGCTGATGTAACCGGAAAATTCGAACTGGAACTCGCTCCAGAAATTAAATATTTTTTACGCTATGCCGTAGAAAATATTCGTCGATGATTACCGAGTCACAAATTGTAAATCATAGCCCACCGCACTCGCTGGCTTAGAGTTACATTCGTAGACACGTAATTACGACTTATAAGAAGGAGCAATAAGCGCGTCCCAGCAGCGTATTATCCGTGCAAACAACAACAACAAGACAGCTATATGTATACGTTTCCCTGCGCATCGGAGCTTCATTAAAATGAAAAATGATGTCTTAACACTTGAGCTCATGCACTAAGTATTCAATCAGGATCAAGATATAGCACCATTCCACGCTGCGGCAGCGGCTCAGTCTTCGAGTATCGATACACCTCAGTCGTTTGGAAATTCACTTCAATTACGGCTGATATGATACATTATTATAAGCAGATAATGTGCTTTTGCAACGAGCCGTTTGTATACTTAATTTTCAGTTTGTGCGCTGTAGCTGTATTACCGACGACAATGGAATCGAAGTAGGAATCGTTATCGGATATTATAGCTTATGTAATTCGATTTTTTTCGGTTAAGCTCGTTACGAACCGACAGAGACCGCACGGCGATTACCGTATTGGATAATGACGAGTTATTTGCGCTAATTAATCGTCGCTTATTAACGATGATATAATTGTTGCAAAACAAACGCAAGAATAAGCACTCGACGATGACCCCATATCGGATTCTTTATACATTCGACGGAATAACTCGTAAGACCGATTGCACCACCTCATCGTCGACGTTTACACGTATGAATCACCATAGACAGAGCAGACGCTTCACACGCGCTTATGTTTGCCCGTAATTTTTTCCCGATACGTCCTCGGATAAGGCTATATACACAGTATGCGCGCCCAGCAATGAACTAGAAAACGAGCGAAAGAGCCGCTCGGCCGCAGAAGCCGCAGCTCCGCTTATATATTTATATACGCCGATGAAGCGAGAAAAAATCACAGCTGCGAATACGGAAGGGTTTCCGAGAACTGCTGTTACGCGCGCCGGTTTAAACAGCTCTGGATTACGGCTGTGTCTTCTTTGTGCGTATTCAAGAGAGTCTATAATCGCGAGGTTCGCACGTTGTTGTGTGTTTATCATAAAAGATTATAGCTTCCTATAATAATCATCCTTCTGGTACTACAACAGCAGAACGACGGCAGTTTATGCAAGCTCTCATATTTATATGCACTTTGTAATCACATGCTAATCTCGCGTGGAATTATTCCACGACTCGTTTTATAAAATATGTGTGTGTGTATCGAGGAAAAAATCAAGCTACATTCGCACGAGTCATTGACTCCTCTTGACGGAGGTTCGCGCGTACTCGAGTACCTTCGACGCTTCCATATTCGACGACCACATAGCAGTAGCGCAACCTATAATAGGGGTCAGCTTCTCCTATTGCACCAGCGCATCATCTCGACTGTATACACGCGGAAAAGACAACAGGGACTTTTTTCGCCTATCTACATACTACTACGCGGAGAAAGCCGTAGTGGTATATCTATACATGCACAGCTGGTATGGGTGCCGCGGAAGCCTTGGCCTTGCGCGTTACGTAATAGCTTCGTGCGCCCACGCCGCTGATCTTGAAATTCCGCGAGATAGGCCTGTCCCGAGCTGACATTGAGGAAGAAAGGGCTCTTTTTGCGCTCATGACGTGGGCTCGCTAAGTGCTTGGGGATTATAAGGGTCTCTGAACGCTGATCTGCGTTTTTGACTTATATATATTCCCGCCGCAAAGTACTCGAGAGGTTCGTTGAACTGCATCGAGAGCAGAGTGCATTTGTTTAAATTTGTTCAAACGCATCAATCGACCGTCGAAATTTCGAGTCTTTCGATATACGTATACGAAACCGTCGGGCTCTTTCCATCAGGAGCAATAAACTCCGCAGCGCCTCCCGCGTAATTTACCGTCGGACTCTTTCCATCAGGAGCAATAAACTCCGCAGCGCCTCCCGCGTAATTTACCGGCTCGACGTTCGATTTTATTTGATTTTTTTCGCCTCTCTCTCGCAAGCAACGGCAGCACAGCACTGGAGAACATAAGCGATTGCCGCGTGCGCGCCTCGGGGAGGTTTAATGATCGCCGAGCGCTTCGGACTTTGGCTCGCTTTGTGCAGCCGCAAACCTTTTTGCCACGCACGAACGTTTAATTTCTTTTTTTTCAGTCTCGCTGTGGTGGTGGTGGCTCTTTTATCTCGGTTAATTTAAATAAACTTTGTCTGGATTTTAAAAATCGGCTGCATATTATACAACGTATAAAATACAATAACAAATAATCGGCACTGCGAATTCCAGCGTCGAAGCGAAGCGTTCAGACATACCGATTTTCTCGGTGCACATGCATGATGACACGAGCAAAGCGACCGCTTGATATAAATGAAGATGCGCATACGGTATACCAGTCGTTTCAAAAGTCCGGCATATCTACCGGCGCACGCATACCCTCGAAGTGGAAAAAACGCCCGCGTTCGTGCACGAGCTTGTTCGAACAATCGTTTCTGATAACAAGAAACAGATGCCCTTTGTTGGGCTGTCTCCCGGGACCATTGTCTGTTTCTTCGCGGGGTGACGATCGTAAATCAGTGATTTTTAAATTGACCTATTTGGCGAGATCAGTATTTATATTCGCGATTCCAGCGGCTATTCAAAATAAACCGATAAACAGGTATACAATAATGCGAATAACTCGAGCATCGCGTCCTACCTGATAAGGGTAAGCGCCTGGCCTGTAGAAGCTGCTGGTGGTCAGGGCCGGGTGGCTCTTGCTGCTTCCGCACATCGAAGCCATTTTTTTCCTTCTGCACAATTACTCCTACTTTTTTAGTAACCGAAAAACCAATGATCCGCAAACACACTGTGTATTGTTCGCACTGGTCTAATCTACAATCACATGATCAGTCATTGCCGCTTGTCACACCCGCGAAATGTTCACGATACGAGTTGAGGTGAATGTATGCTTAACGATCGGTATGTATTTTACACACCAGAGAAGAGGATCAAGAGCAGCGCGAGCGCGTCCAGCCAACGAGGCGGCTCAGCACCGACTGACAGCCAGCGATGCTCCGGCGGCGCCATTCCTCATCTTCATTCTCTCTCTCTCTCTCTCTCTCTCTCTCTCTCTCTCTCTCTCTCTCTTGCGCGCGCGTTCTTCGTTTTTACCTATGTCGCGGTTCTACACACACTACTGCGCACCCCGAAGGTGGGGAAGAACTCGGCGAGAAGAGAAGAAGAAGGAGGAGATGGGAGAGGAAGATAGTTCTCAGGTGGAAAGGGATATAGTAGCTCAGGTGTATGCGTGTGCAGCTATGCCGGAAGTTTAGACGATGTGCAGCGGAGACTTAGGTGCGGAATAACTTTTTTCCCTTTTTTTCCCCTTCGGCTCGGGGGCTTCTGAGGAGGGGAATTTTTGGAGGTTTTACTGCCAGAGGATCGGGTGAGACGCGGCGAGACGGTGGGCTGTATAGGGCTTTCGAGTTTTTTTTTGAATATGCGAGCGGCCGAAGATTTATTGCTGGATGGCTGTAAATTTTAAAAAGGCGATGATTTTTATTGCGGTTATTTCTTTCCACTAAATTTTCAGGTAGTAAAACCGTAACTGAGTTTAACTCAGAAATTTGTTTTTAATTGTAAAAATCGCTTTCGTGAAGGTTTTTCATCATACAAGTATACTTGAGTTTCGATAATTATAGTCAATTTTTCATACGAGACAATAATCGATCAATTTTATGATAAATGAGTAAGTTTTCATTTATTTCTAACTAAATTAAATAAACATTGAGTACTTACAATCAGGCAAAATCTCTACTATGATTTTTATTAAATTTTATAATATTTTGTTGAATAATTATTTCTAGGATTTTACTACGTTTCTAAGCTACTGGAACTTGGTGAGCTTATTTTTAGTAGATCCATCAATAAACTGACCATTGCTTCGCGCATTTGCTGCATGATAATTTTCTCAACGAGTAGAAACCCGCGAATTCTTACAAAATATGAAAAATTGAAGGCCACCTCTCAAAATCCATATCAATTAACTTTTCCATCAACCGTCCGATTTCACATAACCATGTAGTGTTCCGAAAGAAAATAAAATAGCCCAAGCAAAACGGTACCTCCTTCACATACATAATACACCGAATTAATTGTAAACCTCATATTGCTCTGACCGCGTGATGCGAGTCGAGATTGCGGAGCACTTGACATTTCGTAAATCAGGGAGGGGAGGGGGGAATTCAGGAGTCCTCGAAAAATGTAAGAAAACTGGTCTCCTTGCTACCGGCTCGCCGCGGTGTAATCTAGTTTAAAACGAGTTCAAGGGGACTGCGAGATTTAGGTAAAAAGAACACTTTCTACGTAATACACCGCCATGGCTATTTCGCAAGGTTCGTGTATAATACAAGCTCTAAAAGTACTGTAAATCGATTATTACAGCTCCGCGCGAGAGTATAAATCTCGAAGAGAGGGACGAGCCATCGTCGAGCAAATATTTGCCGTGTTTGAATTTCAAATACGTAATTTAATTACTCATTTCGCTCTCGTTTCGCCCTGTCACGTGTGAGTGTACACGGCTACCGCGTATTTGCAGGTTTCGTTGTTTTTTTTTTTTTTCAAAAAGAGTAACCTGCAGAACTGGTCGATGCCGCGCGGTGCATAAATTCTCTGCTGGGGTGCAATTTTCATTAAGCTACCTGTTTTCGTTTTGTAAAAAGTACGCTGGACACTCGTTGAGCGTTATTTAAATCCTTCGACTAATAAGCCGACTTGCGCAGCGCGTTCTTCGATCCTTACAAAAGAAATATTACGTAGAAAAAAATAATCCAAGCGCGTCAAATTCAACATCTTAAAAGAAGTCCAATATTCGAACTTCGAGCAAATGATACCTACCAAAAAAAGAGCGCCCATTCCTAAGTTCTATTCGGTGATTTGAACGTCCGCACAGGCAACAAGCAGCGCATCAGTTTCTTACAGAGGCGGCAAACTTTTTGCCCTGCCCTCGTTGTGTGGCCACGTGGTGTCGATGACCGACCGACACTTCAATTAACGTCGAAGCCGAGCGCGGCCTGCAATAATTTCCCGCTGCCATTAATACTCTCGGCTCGTAGAGCCCTTTGAGAGGGCAGAGGAATTCATGTTTAGAAATACGATCATTTTCCGGCACTTGCGCGGCTCTCGCTTGTGTGTAGCTGTGATGCTGCAGTGTGCGGTGTACTTATGAGTTTTGAATTCCGATTTTTTTAACGGAAAGATATGTAAATTCAGTATATAGTTGGGTGACTGGAAGTGCTATTTGAGTAAAAGTAACCCGCTTGAGTACAAGTCGCTCGTTATACAATCTTTTGATAATAATTCTGCACCACTGCAGCTGATCTAAGAACTGATTGCTATGGTAAAAAACAGTTGTTTTTACAATTGCTACAAGTTAAAATTTTCATTAAATGACACAAAAAAGCACGGTATATTACAGAGACAATTCACTGGGAATACATTTCATCCTCGATTCCAAAAAATTACTGCCATTATTACAGACGGAATAGAATTGCGTCCAGTAGCCTGGAAAAAATTATTTTTCCTTATTTAATTGTCACTGAATCAATGAAATTTTGTTTGAAAGAATTGATTATTCATTGATTTAATTAAAATTTCATTGATTCAATGAAAATTTAATAGGAAAAGTTACATTTCTTCTGTGTGCAGATGTGCGCCATAACACACGACAAGAAGCCGAAGCATCAGAACTAAGAAATGAGAATTCGCGATACGATTCCGATGACAGTCGATGATGCATGAGAGAGCACGGGCAAGCGATTATGCAGATTTAATTGAGAAAAAGCCGCGAGCGCTCCGTCAAATAATGAATTTAATGGCTCGTCGTCGTTTCGTGCAGTGGGAAATGCCGTAAGCAAGCATGAGACTGGCTTATGCATTAAGGTTGACGGACTTTTGAGAGATTTTTGAAGGTGAGATGAGTTTTAAAAGAACCAGAAAAATCCAACCAAAATTGAAGTAGCTGTGGACAGCAGATATTTGAAGAATAAGCCAAACACGAATTCATTTTATTACGTAACGTAAATCCAAACACTTACTGTAGATCCTAACAAAATCGTCTGTTAGAATAATTTCAATCTACTGAGCCAACCGCAAACGTGAACTTCACCTACAGCAGCGTGAAACAACTAAGCGCGTACGTACTTATATTACAAGCGAAGCGGGGAAAGCTGAGGATTCATCAAGAAATTTATCGCCAGAAATGAAGGCTCCTCGCTTGCGTAAGACGAGTATTTCGGCCAGAGACTCGCTCTGTGCACGTTTGCCATATTTTAGCATCAGGATGTAATTTATGAATATCTCGCTCGAATGAGGAAGTTACCGCATCGCAAACGTGAGCAGACGGACGCGAAGTGTATATGGGAAACTGAAGGCCTGTGGGCATAATGGAAGTCGGAGACAATGATTTTTCGTTTAATTGTTTTCTCTTGCGTATAAGAGCTGCAGATGCTTCTTTTTGAGAGTGAGATAATGATCTACGGAAACTGTGTCGATCGTTCGAATTGGAACTTGCAAAATCGTAGAAAACAGTCCGACGTTTGCCACAGACTCATCGAAAATTCAAAGTCCGACTCGTTATTCCTGTCGTTAGTGTGCCTGCGCACAGCGAAAAGTGTATAAAGGTTGAGTAGTGGATTATCAAAAACCGTTACGTCAGAGAATCCTTTCTTCCATTCTCTCATCTCTCAATTCTTCATCGTGTTCGCCTCGGCAAAAACGAGAGGCGGCTGTGATGTCGGCATTGTTTGCTGTTTGAATATTGATGAATTTTCGCGCGGATATTGTGGGAAAATCAATTACTCCAGATTTTTCGTTTTACTGTTTGCGGAGCTTACTGTACATAGTTCATAGAAATTTTGACTATGGGATAGTATATAATATGCATCGATTCTATAAATCTATCCCGGTAAACAACGATGTTTGAGTGTTTATGCCCATCGCTTATACTGTCTAATCGAAATATGTACACTTTTTATGTTTTAATCGATTATTTACGAGGTGTTTGTAAAACAAGAAGTGAAAATAAACTTACACCAATAAATGGTCACGACTATAATTGGATTTGTAAATTGAAGATAAATATTTCTTAACTTATGTATACTATCAGTTCTAACGAGTAACTATTCTAAAGCTCCCTCGAGAATTCAATAATTTCTTAAGGTAAAAAGGGTAACAGGTTTGAAAAAAAAATATTCTTCGTGAAATAAAAGTAGAACGCATAAAAATAGCTATGTAACATTTCAACTACACAGTGCATTTAAGGGCGCTAAATTTTAAGATTAGAATTTTCAAATTTAGCGTCATTAAAACAACCACTATCATGGTGAGTTTTTTTATATCAGCTACAGCTCCGCTATTAATCAATCACATTTATCGATTCATCAGAATCAACCAATCCATTTTCGGCTTCAATTTTCCGGTATCACTTTTTCACAGAGGAGAATGTTACAAAATCGTTGCAAAAAATGTTTGCAGATATAGTTTTTTCAAGTTCTCAACACTTTCATACTTTAAGCTTATCTTACAAGTGTAAATCACACCATTGAAACAAATATTAAATCATCGATTCTACCACCAATTCGATCTTCAATTTTTCCTTAGTCCCGACATCCTTTTTTTCCTACAAGTCCGCATTATTACCGTCCCTCCTCTAACGATCTAAAACACCGACCTTATCAGAAGAGTCAAAACACACGTCTCTAGCATTCAACCGACTCTTTGCTTACTATAAACAACACGCGCTCCCCGATGCGCGCGAGTCTCGAGTAATGCACACGTACGTATATACAAACACAAAGCGAAAGAGAGAGGAAAAAAACCGTTGCGGCTGCTGTAGTTCTCGACGTTTCTCGCTTTCTTTTTTTCCGCGAGTTAACCGTTAAAAACGCCCCCTGCATAATTAGGCCGACGCTTTTATATTGTGCAGCTCTGTAAGAGCCTGTGCGAACGTTCGCGTGTAATGTCTAAATGAAAATTAAGCGATGCGACAGAAGACAGCTCTCTCTCGGAAGGTTACAGTTATGATATGTGTGTAGCATAGAGGATGTGCAGTTTCGTCGAAGGAAATTTTTTTCTCACGTCTTGGGACAGCCGCTCGGTTTGATATCACGAATTTAGAGAACTGTATGTGAAAAATTGCCCTTACCCAGTTTGCAAACGATGCTTTGTTGCATGCTGGTATTGTGCGAATGCTTTTGAAATGTTAAACAGACACGTTCAGTTGCGAAACGCGTTTGATAATCGACAGTTACATTGTAAATTATCGGAGCCTCGCTTGCCAAGCCAAACGCAATAAAAAGTGCAAGTTCAAAAGTAATGTTCCTCCCGTTACGCTTGTTCCACTTCGGCTTTGAAAAAATAAAATTTTCACGGCATATACGAGAAACCCCAACCAGTTTCCCACCGGCAAAAATCTATGCGGTGTGCAGCTCACATCCGTCAACTGCTTTAATACCGATTTCGCAAATCCTAATTCATTCCTCGAATAGATTAGCCTATCGATCTAGATTCTTACAGAAAAAACTCGTAATATTCGATCCACTTTCAAGCGGGAAATTCAAATACAGTCTCTGTGATAACTCACCTAATCCCATCGTCCTTTACACCTACTCCACGTGCAGGCTTAGCACATCACGAGCTAATCGCGGCAGATCCTCCGTAGGGGCAAAAAGCGGTGAGCCCACTTCTCTACAGGAGCAAAACATGCGGGAGGAACGCGCTTGGGGTTCTGCTCGCGGTTTTTCTCGCCGAGGGATATAATGACGCGGCTCGACGACTTTTGCTCTCCGTGCATGCTCTCACTTTTGCCGCCGATGCTTTTATCGCGAGCCGACGACAACTGCTTAAGCCGAGTGGTTTCTGCGAGCTTCTTTTTGGGGAATCATCTTCTTTTGTTTCGAGCTATGCAGCGTGGCTTGTGGTTACCGGAATTATTATATTATTTTTCCAGGGTGATTCGAATGTTTCGACATGAGTACAGAGAAAAATATTGCGAATCGCGATGAAATATACCGCCAGAATGCTCGCCGTCGTGGCCATTAATATTTTTACGAAACTTCTTTATACACACCTGTTCGAGCCCCGAAAGCAACGCCGTAAAAATTCTTTCCCAACAGGGTGCAGAAATAAAAATATTGATCGATAAATCAGTCGGCGGCACGCCCGGCAAGGGTTATAATAAAAAGCCAGTGAAATCATGCGACAGAATAGAGAACAGGAGAAGCGTGGATAAGTAACGATGGGCTGGTGTATTTGAGAGATTTTAATTGCCGAAAGTGGTTGAATATTCAGGAGCAATCGGATGCCACTATCGACGGCTTTCTAAGATGCTGATTCTCGTAAGTGCATAATTTCAAGCGATAACGATAACACTGTTCTAAAAAAAGAATTGAGCTATTATCTTTTCACATATTATAACGTGAAAAAATGTATCGAGTTTTAAAATTGATGTAATTTTGATGAAAAATATTTTAAAAATAGTTAATTTCTCTTGAGCATACATATACAAGCAATTTAAGCACTTACTGAACAAGTTTACAGTACCACAAACCATAACACCCAGTCTCTCCGCTCTCGAAAAAATCCTCCTCAACGGCACTAAGAAACTTCCCTTACCGCACGATTACGCAGTATCCCCGATCAGTATTGGGAAATTTTATAAAAATTATAATGAATTCTTAGTGAATGCTTTTTTTCAATAAGTATTTTCATAGAATTCTTAATGACCCTGGTAGAAATGTTAACGGTTAATAAGCTAAGTTTTAAGACACTTAGCTAAGTTGTGGTTAACGATTTAACTAAATAAGCGTTTAACCGTTATAAATGCATAGATATGACGCATTAACTCATGATAAAACGAAACTTTTGCTTGAAATTTGGCAAATGACTGTTACAATCCAAAAATTGTAGAAAAATACGTTACAATCGTAAAAAATCCAAATATTCGTAATAAGACATATAACGTTTTAATGCCAAAAAAGGGAAAAACAATTTTTAACTGAATAATAATACTAATGTGGTATTATAGATACGCATCACTAAAATATTAGCAATATTTTAATTAATTTTTTTACATTAAATTTTGATAAAACTGGCCAATTAAACTTAACTTTTTAACGAATTTCAACCATTAATTTTCTACCAGGGGATAGCTTCAGGTTTTAACGAATGTCCGCTTCAGAAGCATTCATAAAGAATTATTATGTTTTAAATGAAATTTCGCAGCAGATGCTCTGGTGCCAAAAAAAAGTTATACATTAATCACTAAGTATTCCTTAGTATTTAGCATGGATTAATTGTTACCACTAAAGAAACCATAAAGCATTCATAAAGTAACGCGTCCTTAGGTTGCGGATAGAGGAACAGCCCCTGAGAAAGAGGTTAGCTGCGAATAAATTGAATAAGCAGCCGCGGACAGCCGATAGGAACAGGCGTGGGTGTGATGAGTCCACACTGTCGAACGCATTCATCTAGAAACACTACGCAAACACCACAACAACAAAAACACTTCACATTATCTCTTATCTCTCAATCTATCTCTTTCATCACACATTACAAAAATGGGTAAAAATCCTGCTGCCGAGGAGGATGCGGGAGCGATGACAACTGCCCCGAAAGGGGATGTGTAGAATGATTCGTCACCTGGTCTTACGCGGTAACGATGCCAGCGAAGGCGCGCTGCCTTGCAGGGGGGCGCTAGGATGCGAGAATGAAACCGTAGTGTGTCTGACGACGAATTGACACTGTCCTCGTCAAAGTCGGAAAGCTCTCATACTTAGTTCTAGAGAGGTATGGGGGTTATCACCTCTAGAACGGTGGACTCACCTGCGATCGGAACAGGATCCGAAGCGCGCGGGTTTAACATAACATCATGGCTCAAAAAAATCAAATCCGAACCAAAAGGGACTTAAGGGTCGGAACTTGGAATGTTCGCAGTCTATACAGAGCAGGTGCGTTTAAAGAACTCGTAAAGGAAGCTGATAGGTACAATCTAGATTTGGTAGCAATACAGGAATCGCGGTGGCCAGATGGCGGAGTACTAGTATCGGGTAACTTCACGTACCTGTATGGGGCCGGGAGTGGGGAATCTCTAGGCACCGGATTTCTCGTAAGCAAAAGCATCATACATTCGGTTAAAAGTTTCAAATCCGTCAATGATAGGCTCTCGTACATCATTATCGAAGGTGAATGGTATAGATATGTATTTATTAATGTACACTGTCCTACGGAGGACAAAGAAGAAGAAGCTAAGGATCTCTATTACGAAACTTTAGAGCAGGTAATCGACCAGTTCGCGTCTTACGACACAAGCATAGTATCAGGCGATTTCAATGCTAAAATAGGTAGGGAGGAAATGTTTAGGCCTACTATAGGGAAGGAAAGCCTGCACGAAGCCAGCAATGATAACGGTATTAGGGTCATAAATTTCGCGACGGCAAAAGATCTTATAATCAAAACTACGTGTTTTAAGCACAAGGACATATACAAGGCAACGTGGACATCGCCGGACGGGGCCACACAGAACCAAATTGATCATTTCCTCATTGAAAAAAGACGTCATACTAATGTTCTTGACGTAAGGGCTTACAGAGGGGCAGATAGCGACTCGGACCACTTCCTAGTAGTAGCCAAATTAAGAGCTAGACTAGTAGCGAATCAAAATAGTAAGCGAGCAAACAAGGTAGAAAGCTTCGATATTGAGAAACTACGAGATAGAACAGCGCGAATTAGGTACCAGATAGAAATTAATAACAGGTTTCAGGCACTTGAAGAAGCAAACACATCGCCGGAGGAGAATGACGAACCGAATAGCTTATGGGGGGACATCGAAAAAACGGTAAAAGAGGCCACGAACAAAGTACTGGGTAAAAAGAAAAAGCCAAAGAGCAAACCATGGTTTGACGAAAAGTGCGAACTCTCGTTTGAAAGGCGCAAAAAGGCTAAATTAGATAGCTTACAAAATAGAAGCGATAGGACCGTAAAAGAGTATTCTAACGTAAGGAAACAGACGAGCGCGATCTACAGAAATAAGAACCGGGAGTATCAAAAGAATCTTATTAGGAGAATAGAAACTAACAGTAAGGCAAATAACCCCCGCGAAATGTACAGAGGGATTAACGCCATCAGAAAGGGTTTTAGGAGTAGAGCGCAATTGATGAAGGACGAAAACGGGGTCCTCGTAACAAATGACAACGAATTACTGTCGCTGTGGAAAAATTATTTCGATAAATTATTAAACGTGCACGAAAATAGCGAAGAATTAGGGGACGAAATTCACACTGCTGAACCCCACGTGGAGGAACCGAGCTACCAAGAAGTAGAGGCCGCGATTAAAAAACTAAAAAACAACAAAGCCGCGGGAAATGACTCTATATCAGCTGAGTTACTCAAATATGGGGGCGTCGAGCTCACTTTCAAAATCTATAAACTAGTATGTGCCATCTGGAAAAATGAAACAATACCCGAAAATTGGAAGGAATCTATCATTATACCGATTTTTAAAAAGGGGGATAAGACAGACTGCAATAACTATAGGGGTATTTCACTTTTAGCAACGTGCTACAAAGTTCTGTCAAACGTAATACAAGCTAGACTCACTCCATTCGCGGAAGATATAGTAGGAGATTATCAGTGCGAATTTCGGTGCAACAGACAGGGGCGTCGTTACGTTTTTTCTCGAGCTATGGAATTTTGGAGGGGGGTTGGGTTAATAATGACCGATGGATACCATAAATATTAAACCATAAACCCACCTACCCCACGCACAGCAAATGACCAATTTAAAACTTCAATACTAAACCATAAGCCCACCTACCCCACGGTCCCCACTCACAGCCAATAACCGATGTTAAATTTAAATGCTATGGAAAACTTGAACTCTAAACCCACCTACCCCACGCAAATCAAGTGGTTGATGGAAATATTTTTTATGGAATATAGGTAAAAATGAATGTATAATCGAAAATAAAAGTAGCAATAATTTATTAAACTCGTTTTTCAATTAAACTAATCAGTCCGAAATTTAAATCTAATTCGCATGACAAAAACTATAATTATGACTTGTATTTCATGGCAAACGTCGACATTCTCAAATTTTGCCTTTTAATGAACGTATTTAATAGTTCATCGAGATCTAATTCGCTAACCATATCACGATATATATGCATAATACTTGTATCATTCAACCTCTGTTGCAACATCGTAGATCGTAGGTAGGTTTTCAATCGACGCAAAGATGAAAAAGAGCGCTCGTTGCTACAGGAGGAGCCAGGTATGGTTAATAATAACTTTATAAGCTTTGAGTACTGTGGAAAAATAGCACGAACTTCTGGTTTCTCCTGAAGATACATTACTATATGTTTTAATTGCATACAGTCAATTGTTTCCGTTTCCTCAATAGTGGTTTCGCATTCCGAAAGCGCACCTTTAGCTTTTTTAGAGATTTTATTTTGTTTTTTTAAAACCTTAGCTTTTCTTAAATCTGTTAACTTTTTCATAAAAGTTTTATCATTTTTGATAGCATTTAAAAATAAATCTCGCTCGTTTACAAGCCTATGCCCATCTAGCTCTTGCTCCTCCAAATCTCTATTATAGAAATTAGTTATTTCCTCTACATTTACATGCGCAAATCCCGTAACAAAATTCTCAAACTTATTTAGCAATTTCATAGTATCATTTTCAAATCTTGTATTTAATGACATCATGGTCTGATCAATAACCTCATAGTATAGTTTTACATAATGATCTTGAACGTTTGAAAAAACATGGCTTTGACTGCCAGAGTCAATGCGTTTCGGAATCTTTCGTGGGCGCTTTAAGCAAGGCTCTTCTACACCCAGGTCCTCAGCACTACTCGTTATTTTACTCCAAATCTTGTTGAATTTTTCTTCATCTCTCATCTGCTGGATATTATCTTTTACAAGACAAACACTTGCATGAGATTCATTTACGCAAAGATCTTTTCTTTGCAATTCAGCATTTAAAATCTCAATCTGCTGAAAAATTTCGATTATCATATTCAATATAAAATAGAAGTCAAACGAGAGTAAGCTTCTTAGAAAGCCCTGTGATTTGGCGGATACAGAAGAATCGAGTTCTCTATCAGTTGATTTTTTTCAAAATAATTGATAGAAGGGGTGTAGTTTTTAGAAAGATTTATTAATGATCTGATTCGTACAGTCCACCTGAAATTTAAAAGCAAATCCGTAGGAAATACAAAAATAAATAAAAATATATTGTCTTAAAAAAAAAAAAAATACAACGTACCTCGTTGGGCAGTACGCAGATAAAAGTGGACTATCGTCTTCTTTAAGCTCTTTAAACTCGTTTAGTCGTTTAGGTGAGTCACGTATAAAATTAATAAGATCTTTTATGGTTCCGATCACATTACGCACAACTGTTAAATCTTCTAACGAATCCTGCACGCATAAGCTCAAACTGTGTGCGGAACAATGAACAAATAACGCTCTTGGTTCGGTTTCCCGAATGCGAGTTTGTAGACCCGTAATCCTTCCGCTCATGTTGCTCGCACCATCGTAACATTGCCCTCTTAAATGCTTTATATTTAAATTGTTGGTAGCCAAAAAGTCAGTTACAAGTTCGTATAAAGTTTCTGATTTTGTGTCTTTAGTCTCAAAAAACCCCATGAAATATTCATTAACAGAGAAATCGTCATTTACTATTCGTATACATATAGAGACCTGCTCTACTCTCGTGATATCGGAAGTTTCGTCGATCATAATCGAATAATATTTAGCAAGCATTATTGTATTTAAAATTAATTTTCTAATTTCATTTGCCATCAAAGCAATTATTTCATTAACAACCTCGTGGTGTAACCATTTATGACCACTTCGAGCCATCCATGTCTTCAATTCGGGAACATCTTCACATCGTAGTAATAATAGTTGATGTAGATTAGAGTATTTGTCTTCATGCCCCCGGAAAGCTAGACCTTGCTTGGCTAAAAGCATTATAGTTGAAAATATTTTGTTGAGAGCAGTGCGATTTTCCATCATTTCTTTTCTTTTTGCAGTCGATAAATGCTCTGTTATGCTCGGTTTTCTAGCATTTAATGTTAGTATCACAGCTGTTTTGTGCAATTCAGAAATCTGATGCTTATTAAAAATACTAGTAGCATTTTTCCATGTGTGAAATCCGTCCTCTACAAAAGCTTTTTTCGACACGTTACAACTTTGAGAGTTTGGGAGAGGCAATTTATTTTTTACTGCTTCGCAACATATAGTACAAAACATAGCTTTCTTTGACTCATCATATTTTATCCAACTATAATCTTTCTTCCAACTCTCAAACGATTTATCGCTAACTGAAAATTAAAAAAAAAAAAAAATAAAACAGTTTTGTGTAAATCTCGGTCAACAATACATGTTAGTTTTTATTTCACTTTCGTTCTTGTATTTTCTATAAAATGATTTATATGCGTATGAAAACTTACAAGGGTTACTCTTTGCTTTTTGAGTAAGTTGAGGATCCAAATTTTGTTGGTGATGTACATATGTCTTATCTTGTGAAAATTGTTCACTGTTTTCTACTGACGCTTCCACAGTTCGACTTGAAGATGCAGTACTCGTTTGGGCAGCAATCCCTTGCGACTGACATTCTGATACTTTTGAGGGATCTTTCCCTCTAGTAACGTATTTGTCCATTGTATTGTGTACCATTCACTTACTAACACACAGAACATAACCTAGTCCATACGAGTAGACCGGACCAACACAAGTAAACTTCCACAGGCAGCGACGTGTGTGAGTACGTATACGTGATTGGTGCCGACCAATCACATGCGGGACAGCGCAGGCGGCCAAGCTACCAAGGCAGCACGCATGCGCAAAGCAGGTGCAGACATTTTTCTTTATTTCAGCGCGAGTTTCAAAAACTTTATTTATTAAATGAATTAAAACTATTGTTCCACTCTCTTAACCCAATCAGATATTATTGATAACAAAAATGTTTATTCTTTGTCTGAGTTTAATAATATTTCCAACGGCGACTTGCTATGCATGGGGTAATCGGGTTTATGGTTCAAAAATGACGTTCTCTATCAGCCACTTGCTTTGCGTGGGGTAGGTGGGTTTAGGGACTTATGGTTTATGATCATTTAAGTTTTCCATCGGTTGTTTGCTGCTGATTTATGATTTACGATTTCTATGGGCTACTTGCTGTGTGTGGGGTAGGTGGATTTAGCATTCACGTTTTTCATTAGTCGTTTTCTAAAAAAAAAAAATTTTTCATCCGCCGATCTGAGGTATGGAATTCCATACCTCGTTAAAACGAGCTATGGTCTCGACCATAGCGACCATACCGGTAACGACGCCCCTGGCAACAGATCGACGAGCGATCAAATGTTTACCATAAGACAGTTGTTAGAGAAAAAGTGGGAATTTTGCGAAACCATACACCAACTATTTATAGATTTTAAAAAAGCCTACGACTCTATTAAGCGAAGCAAAATGTATCAAATTCTAGTACTTCTCGGTGTACCGAAAAAACTCGTGAGATTAATTCAAATATGTCTGAACGGAAGCACGGGAAAGGTCCGAGTAGGCGGTAATGTATCATAACCCTTCATGATACGCGATGGTTTAAAACAAGGGGATGGGCTCTCTACGGTGCTGTTCAACTTAACGTTAGAGTATGCCGTTAGAAAAATGCAGGTTAGCCAGCTGGGCGCAACGCTTAATGGAACAACGCAGATACTAGGCTACGCAGATGATTGGGATATACTGGAGGATTGTAGGGAAACGGTAGCAAGAAACGCGGAAATCCTCATAAAAGCGGTGGAGGGGAGGAAGATCTCAGAGTTGGGAATTTTACTTTTGAAAAGGTTAGCGAATTCAGGTATCTGGGTACGACCATAAATGATAGAAACGAGATTAATGTCGAAATAAATAAGAGACTCCATTCGGGTAATGCTTGCTTCTACGCCGTGAGTAATTTACTTAAGTCGAGGCTGTTGTCTAAAAACGTTAAATTAAGAATATACAGGACAATAATACTGCCGGTGGTTCTGTACGGGTGCGAAACGTGGGCTCTCACTAAGCAGGTGGACAACCGTTTTTGTGTATTTGAAAATGAAGTCTTGCGAAAAATATACGGGCCGAAGAAAGATGAGGAAACCGGGGAATGGAGGAGACTACACAATGATGAGTTACACAATCTGTACGCGTCACCAAATATTAACAGAATAATAAAATCGCGCAGATTGGGATGGGCAGGGCACGTAGCGAGAATGAGAGACGACCGTACGGCAGCGCTTGTCATGAAGGACAGGCCGATGGTAACGCGACCTCTAGGTAGACCTTGACGTAGATGGGAGGACAACGTAAAAGCGGATCTAGTAGAAATAGGACGGGTGGGTGTCGATCGGAGAGGTGCATCTTGGGTGGGGTTGACACAAGATAGGGCAGCGTGGAAGGCTTGCGTAGATGAGGCGATGAACTTTCGAGTTCCAAATGCCACGTAAAAAAAATGGGAAATATCTCAGATTTATGGTTGGATACAGAAAAATGTTTTAGACAAAAGTTGTAGAGGTCAAAGGGGGTCAACTTTTGGTACCAACAACTTTAACCTCAAACTTGTTTTTGAAGGTCATTTCAAGGTCAAGATCATTTTTTTAAATAGGAAGACCTACTTTTGACTCCGGATTTGAAAAGTGCAGAAAATTTTATGTTCCAAATGATATTTTGAACAAGGTCACGGAAGGTCATACGAAGGTCAAATTTACGAAAATTGTTAAATAATGTGTGTTAGCTCTGAATAACGGTTGGAAATATCAAAATGTTTTTAAGACACGTTGTCGAGGGTGGAGAGTTTCACTTTCTGGTTGCAATAACCTTGACCTTGAATTTGCTTCTCAAGGTTATGTCAAGGTCAAAGTGATTTTTCAAGCGAGAACCCCTGCTTTTGATCTTCGATTTGGTAAAAATAAGAGAATGCCCGTTGGAAATGCTAATCAAGGTCATGGTAAGGTCGTGACAAAGCCAATTTACTGTGCACTTTAAAAGTTAAAAATAAATATTTGAAGGTCAAAAGACATCAAAGACCTTGAACATATGTCTAATTTTGAGGTAAAATTATCTTTATAAATGTTTTTCTCGCTATTTTGGATACTTATCCGTTAGCCCGCCGTTCAAGCAGGATCTCTAACATGGATAGTAATATTTGCACAGGTGGTACTTAGATGCACAACTACGAATGTAGCAATACCCTTATCGAACCGCCACCGTCCGGTAAGACTTCACGGTGATTTTCACTCGCAAGATCCAACTACGAAGACGGCTCGCTAAGATTATTCAAAAAATAATCGAATATTTTCTCTCGACGTGCAACCCGTACTCGAACGGTGACGGTTCATTTATCTTTATACAGTAGTTAATTTTGTAAAAATATAAAATGGCTGATTACCCCCCAAATGAAATTGTGGACATGATTATGATTTTAGGAGAGTGCCGAGGTGTTTATTTTCGTGCAGCCGCACTTTACGCTGAACGTTATCCAAATAGGCGACATCCAACTTACATTATCATTCGAGATCTAACCAATAGAGCTCGAGAAGGACGATTACATCGTGAACGTCGTCACCACAAGTATGGAGAAAATGACAATCGTGTTTTAACAGTTCTCGCAGTCGTTCACCTTAAACCTCACATTAGTTCTCGAGAAATTGAAAGACAACATGGAATACCAAAATCAACAGTTCTTAGGATCCTCAAAGCCCAAAGGTATCATGCTTACCGCATCACATTAATACTATAAGTCTATTTAATGCGGACATTCGAAAATTGTTTATGAATGCTTTTTTTTCAAAGTGTGCTAATCGGGTTGCTTTGCTGCTTCTATTTCGGCTTCGCTGCGTGCCTTGGTGTTTTTGGCAAAAAAACTATTAACCAAGATTAATAAAAATATTCACCGTTAATTTGTTGGCTTTAATTAATCGTTTTTTTGCTATATTTCATTTAGAAAATTTATGAAAATTACTCAAGTTCAGGTATCTTCCTCTTTTTGATACTAAATATAAGTGCGAAATTTGAGAAAATTTTACAATTAAATACAAAAGTTAAAATATCTGGTAAAACTCGACCGTAAAGAAGATATGACAGCAGAATATGCAGATTATGCAAATGCTCTGCTCCGAAAATTTTTTCAACTCATGCCTATGTACGGAAAAGACAGCCCAACTGGAAATTTTCATAATTTAGTACACATAGCAGACGATGAGAAATTTGTGTAAGCTTCTATGTCCAGTTATTTAGCATTTAGTTTTGAGTCTATTATGAGTCAAATAATGAAATTAGTACGAGGCCCAAATAATCCTCTTTTACAGATATTTTAACGCTCGTATGAAATTCATTCTGGAACGCAAGCATTTGTCAGCAAAAATTATAAATCTATTAAAATTTTGAAGAAAAATTTTTTTTCTCCCCGCTCCAACTCGAGCTTTTCCAACCACGCTAGAAATGCAGGATTTTCTACGCTACTTTCTGGCATAAAAAAGTGTCCATTTCATGCCTGAATTGGGAAGAATATAATTATGATCTGCTGCACGTAAATTTTCGACAGACAACTCTCAAACCGGTATTGATTATGGAAAATAATAAATTAAGATGGAAATATATCATATAAAATACTGCGATGCGTTCAGTTAACCATGCTCATCCAAGTTTGTTGGAGTTTTTCAGATGAGAAAAAAATTAAAATCAATAATAATAGTATATTGTGCAACTAGGGAGGAAACTGGGCTTTTTCTAGCGAAGGTGATGTTTTGAGCACGAGAGAGAGAGAGAGAGAGAGAGAGAGAGAGAGAGAGAGAGAGAGAGAGAGAGAGAGAGAGAGAGAGAGATATTTTGAGCAAATTCTTTGTGTGCAAATGATAAAAAGTGAGTCTGAAATTATATGTCGCAAAAATTTTATTCATTAAAATTATTATAGTTACATATATTTAGTTGTGGGTTAATGGTTTTATATAGGTTATGATTTTGAGAACCAGAGTTACAGTTACTATCATTTAAAATTTAATAGCGTTCAGGAGGATTGATCCAGTCCTCCTTAATTAAATCGCTGCCTTTCTCGCCGATCATGATAACCGGTGCATTGATATTACCTCTTGGGATCGTTGGTATGATCGACGCATCCACAACTCTCAGACCCCTAACTCCGTAAACTCTCAATCTTGCGTCGACGACAGCCCCGGGATCGTTAACTGGGCCCATTTTGCAGGTGCCTACTGAGTGGTCACCAGATCGGCTATAGTTTACTGCTACGCAGGCATAATACTCTGGGCTGTCGAACTCCAGATGACGACACGCTTCCTGAGGTACTCTGTACTGGGTTATGCCGTTGTATTTGAACGCATCTGTTTCAAAAATTTGTCTAGCAATCATTGATCCCTCTACTATCACTGCGAGATCCTCTGGATGTGTGAAGAAGTTAGAGTGAATCAGCGGAGGACCCCAAATAGGGTCAGTTTCATTTAGCCTGACGAAACCTGGTAAAAACGTATTGCTATTAATTGCTTACCTAGAAAACGTTTTGTAGTAATAAAATTTTCAGTTTTGCTAAAACTTCATAAAAATACGTATTTTGAGACATTTGTAATTCTAATAATGTATTTTAAGAAAATTTCTGTGCGGATGGCTGTGTGTAAGCATCCCATAATATTTCTGGAACTACGTGGTGTATGAGCAGTAATAAAATTTTGAAAATAACTGCATTTTTTTAATGGTATAAGTCATCAATAATACTTCTAAAAAAGCATAAAAATTATTACTTTTTTCCGCAAGATTTTTTAGATTGACCGTTCGATTCGATTGTTATGATGAAAACGTATACAATATTTATAAATTCATATTTGCAAAACTGAATTGTGAAATAATTTAGAAAAATTTTAAGAAGAAAAATCTTATTTCTGCATTTTTTATACCTAAAAAGTGGCCCTATGAAGTGGGCAAAAAAGCCTGCTCATTGACAAATTCGTAAAAATGATTAAAACATGTACTGACACACACACACACGCATATATATATATATATATATATATATATATATATATATATATATATATATATATATATATATAAAAATCACCTTAGTTTGGCTTATAGGCACAAAAAATGCGTTAATTAATGCATGCGTTACAAAAACTATGGTGTGCACCAAGGGCTAAGCAGTAGGCTTTTTGACCTCGTGTGGATATTGCAATACTCGTCTGAGCGCGGGCTACTTGCCTTGGCTCGTACTGCAATCTTCACACTTGGCATAAAAAAGCCTACCTAACGCTCTTGGTACACAATACACTATATTCTATGTTATACGGTTACACGAGTAATAAGGCTTTATAATTAACTTCAAATTTTGGAAAAAAGAAGATTTTTTATTTATCTTGGATTAGTTTGTTGCACAGCTTTCAAGACCCTATAGTTGTACAAATATTAATATTAAATTTCGTTCGTAAAATTTGATTCAAAAAGATGATACATCACAAAAAGTAATATGTTGTGAAAATTTGAAACTAATCTGGTGATTAATTTGTGAGCTAAAATCAGAAACATGAAAAAATAGATTTTCTATGTTGTTTAGTTATATGACTTTTTGCGTATCTTGGTTAAGTTGTTTGCGCAGTTTTCAAAATTATGTGGTTTTTAACATGCCAAAGTTTCATTTTTGCATGATAATTTTTAATAGATTTATCTATAAAACTAAATGACTGATTTCTCGAATAAAATCAAGGTAGTACATTACAAAAAAGTAATATGTTGTTATAGTTTTGAGTCATTTTGTTCATTAGTTCCTGAGTAAATGAAATCATTGCTCTATATTTGTATTCATCTTAAACAAGTATCGTTCAACCAAGCAATAATATTACTATTTAATGTATTATTAAATTGATATTTGAACGATACTTTAGATTGAGGAACAATACATTTGTGTGGAGAAAGCTATGTGCCCATGTCGTCGCTCACGTCGTCGCTCCTATCGAAAAGAAGTACATTTCAGATTTGCTACGAAGACTAGTACATTTCATTTTTGCCGCGAAGACTAGTACATTTCAGATCTTTCCCACGTGAAAATATCCAATTGTTTTAGAGAACCACAATCAGTTATTTTGGTTAAAACTAATAACATTGAAATAGTTTTAAAGTTGCCAACAATTTTTTTTTTAATTTTCTAAATTAAAAAGTTGTTATGAGATTTAATATTAATTATTTTTTTAAATTAAAGTTTTTAATACAAATTTTTCAAAATTTTTTTGGCTACTTAAAAAAATTGCAATTATATTAGTTTTAACCAGAATAACTATTTATTTTTTTCCAAAACAATTAGATATTTTACATGGGAAAAATCTGAAATGTACTAACCTTCGCGGCAAAAATACAATATACTACTTTTCGTTAGGAGCGACGATGTATTGCCTTATGTAGGAGGACGATGTATTGGTTTATATAGTAAAACAGAAGTTAAATAATTTTAAATAATGATTCATTTCATTTTTTTACATGTGTATTTTTTAGAACGTCAATATTTGCTATAAATTATGTATTTATAAAATTCGTACCTCTACTTTTCGTATTCAATAAATGAGGTCCAAAAGATATAGCATTGTAGTAAGCAGTCGGCAAGTAGTTTATTGGTTGGAAATTGTTAGCTACTTTCATGTAATCCTCTAAAACTGTGGTGCGTATGAAGTACTGTACGTCTGGGACATCAGGACGTGGCTCCCGAGAAGTTTTGACAAAAGCTGCGACACCTAACAGCGAACCTGTTCCCGATAGAGCAGTCGTGTAAGAGTTCAACCAACCAATGGCATCGTTGGTGATTTCTTCTGGGGTCTTGACAGTTGATCTGCTTGGATGTATGACACCTAGTGTAAAAATATTGTATATACCAAAACGTAAATAATTTTTCCCAACACCCGCATGAAATGGGCCTTTTTTCATGCCTAAAAGTAGCGTAGAAAATCGTCCATCCCAAGCGTGTTAGAAAAAGTTTTAGCTCAAGCGGGAAGAAAATATTTTTTCATGATACGTGTACAAAAAAGGTCTCTTTCCATGCATGTAAAATGAATGAAATATCGAGTTTTATTAGCAGCGGGAAAAAACTACTCCCTTGGGAGGAAAAAGTCTTTTAAAAAGTAGTTTATTCCTCACTCTGCAGCCTATCCGATATATGTGTGTGTTTATATAAGTATTTGAAAGTTTTCAACATTTTTGAAATTTTCAATATTTTTAATATACTATTGTTTTTACTTTGAAAAGTCCTCGAATTTCTCATTCTTTTCATATGCATGATAAGTGGCCTATTCGTGCACTTATCATAAAAAGTACGGTGTGTAACAAGGGGGGAGTGGCTTTTTCAGACTCAAGTGATGTTTTGCGTTCTTGACTCCCACTCGTGCTCGAAAAATCACCCTCGCTAAAAAAAACAATTTTCTCCCCTAGTTGCACAGTATACTATTCTCCTCTCTGCTAATACCCGTTTTTCAAATACCTTAAAATTTCTCAAATTTCTCAAATTTTTTCAAATTTCTCAAATTTTTTCAAATTTCTCAAATTTTTTCAAATTTCTCAAATTTTTTAATTTTTTCAAATTTCCCAAATTTTTTAATTTTTTCAAATTTTTTCAAATTTCTGAAATTTTTTCAAATTTTTTAATTTTTTCAAATTTCTCAAATTTTTTAATTTTTTCAAATTTCTCAAATTTTTTAATTTTTTCAAATTTCTCAAATTTTTTAATTTTTTCAAATTTCTCAAATTTTTTAATTTTTTCAAATTTCTCAAATTTTTTAATTTTTTCAAATTTCTCAAATTTTTTAATTTTTTCAAATTTCTCAAATTTTTTAATTTTTTCAAATTTCTCAAATTTTTTGTGCACAACTTGAAATGCACGATCCTACCCAACTTTCACGCATAAAAAAGTCGTTTTCATGCCCTTGTTGGAAAGCTATGTCAGACTCGGGTGAGGTGTTCAGCACGAGTCGGAGTCGAGGGCGCCGAAGTTATAGCTTATTTTCTCCCCTTGTTGCACAATTGACTATTTTATTGAAATATTTTGCCAGCTTATCTCAAAACTGAAATCAAATACAAATTTTCCTCTTATACTAGAATCGAGCTAAAATTCCTTTATACTTAAAGTGCTTTAAAAGCAGTTTTATAGAATCTTAAATTATACAGAATCAATCTAAAAAGCTCTCGTAATAATATCTTTCCGATGCTTAAGAAGCTTTCAAAATGATTTACTTACCTATCAAAGGCGTGACGGTGACATGATCGTGCAGATTCTCTCCAACAGGCAAATCAGCCACGACCTCGATTCCGAACTTTTGCAACTCGTAGGCTTTGCCGATCCCTGACAGCATCAGCAGTTTCGGCGTGTTAATAGCTCCAGCCGACAGTACTACCTCCTTACTGGCATAAACCCTTTTAACGATGTCCTTCCTGTCAAAATCGCTGTACTCCACACCAACCGCGCTTTTCGTTCGAGGATCGACAAGGACCCGAGTAACGAATGCATTGGTCTTGACAAAGAGGTTTGGACGATTGGCGCGGATGGGCGTGATGAAGGCCTCGTTCGTGCTCTGGCGAACGCCGTTTCGGGCGCATACTTGCACATGGCCCACACCAATTTGTTCAGCTGAGTTGGGATCGCGCTCGAGAAGACCTATTTCCTTAAATGCGTTGATAAGCACGTCGGCATTGGTATCCTGGTACGGGTAACGCTCTACCCCGAGGTAGCCACCTGTACCGTGGTAGCCTGAATTGTTAGCCACGACCTGTTGGCATTTTTGAAAAAAATGTAAAAACAATCATCTATAATAAAAGTTTGCTGTACTTAAGTTTATTTTAAATGGTTAGTTTATATATTCAACTTTATTGATACTTAATCTTGCTGAATGAGATTAAGTTCTATAGCAAGAAAAATCGGTCGATACCGATCGCTCTTAACATGGTAGTTTATATTTTTTAAATAAAAAATAAATTAACATTGTCATTCGGATATATTAAAAAAAAAAAACAATCAATTGAGCTCATATTCTAATTTAATTTGCTAGATAACTGTCACGTAAATTGAAAAAATATATCATATTTAACTGAAGTAAATACTAATAAAGAAAATTGTAATCATGTATATTTAAGTTTACATTTTTTTACGTTTCTGCACACTTGACAAGCAGCAAAAATTTCAAAAAAGTCCGGCGACACTAGTCGACTTCCTCGTAAGGAATACTACGCACTACGTCTCCAAAATCGTAAAATCGCGCTTACGTCAGGATTGAGATTATCCTCGGACTTCTTGAAATAATGCAGCACTTCGGCATAACTCCATCCGGGATTACCGAAACTCTCCCAGTCATTGTAGTCTTCTTTGTTTCCACGCATGTAAATCAAGCCGTTGATGGTGCTGCTGCCGCCCATTACTTTTCCCCGGGGTATTGGGCAGACGTTGTTTTCGTAAGCTCTACATGCCATTGGCTCCGGCTGCGTTTCGTATTTCCAATCGGCGCTGCTCTTGCGCAGGAAATTTGCGAACGCTGGTACGTGCGCTACTGTTGGTTCTTCGTCGCCTGCTTCTAGTAGTAGTACCTACAATTTATTTATTTTATCGTTGCTTTTAAATGAAGGAAAAATTTTACTTTAATTTTGTTATTTTCCTTTGTAAATCTTTTTTTCGCGGTTTAAAAGTGTTGTGTCTCCTTAACTTTATTTTGAGTCTTTTAAATCTTATACAACTTATACAACACTGCACGCCATGATCAAATTCTAAAATCCATCAAGTTTGCTTTCGCACACAGGATTCAAACGCAAGACTCTTGACTAGTTTTCGATTTTTTCTTATTAATTTATTGAATTAAAACAGTATGTACTTTTTAAACAAACAGGACTGGTGTATTTACTTTCTTGGCGTATCAGAAATATACATAAACATGGATTTTCATTAACACAAAAAGTCATATTTTATACAAGCATGTAATATGAGAAATAAATCCATTCAATGTACATGGCTCTTAAATTCTACCCAATATCACAATTTAAATAACATAACAATAATTTCAAATAACACAAAACATTATTTCATTAACATTAAATGTGTATAAAATTTACTGTTATGCTTTACATTAATTGTTTTACATGTACCTACTTGAAAAGTCATGTATACACGTTCATTAAATTCAATCCTTTATATTAAACGTTTGAAGTCGAAACTACAGCCTGACATGCACATCTTCTGCATACATTCTATATAAGTTTCCTGCAGGCTTTTTTTTACAGAATTATTGCAAACTTTCTGCATGATTTCTGAAAGTCCCCTTGCTTTAGTCGCCGTATCGGTGCTATACCACCCGTATGATAGTAGCGAAAACAGATAAACCGATACTAACAGCAATGAACATTTTATTTTTTATTTTTATGCTTCCAATAATGTTATTTGTATTATTAAAAAATAAATATTTTATGGGCCCGAGTAACTATTTTTGCTGCTATCATCCAGATCTGTTTGAGTGAGTTTTTTTTCACTTCTAACGTAAAATACTTTTAGTATCTAAAACTTGAGATTTAAGTCGGCAGAAATTCTGAGTTTTTCTGTATGTCTGTAAAAGTCTGTAGAAGAATTCTGGAGAATGTATGTATCTAGCTGCATACTTATTTCATAAGGAACACGCCTAATGATACTTTTAATGTGCCAGCATAAATTACTATTTTGTAGAAATACATTGAATTTCATAGAAATATACAAAAATATCTGCTTTTTACGAGTTCATGAATTTTAATGTTTCTGGCATAGGAACTGTACGTACATCAAATTTAATGATTTTTTTAAGAGCGAGGATTCACGAATGAACAATATATATATATATTTTAATTACTCTTCTTGTCATATTTTTCGAACAGTATTTTCATTGTTTAAGCTGAAGTCCAAACCGCCAAAGTTAACCGTGTTTATGTTTAGCTGTTTCGATATATCTGATTATTATAAAGTCTCGTATTGGTCAGTGACGAGTTAATATGATTGGGGAAATTTGTATATACTTTCATGTTTTACTTATTATTTATTGTTTTCATCGGCAATCTGCTAGGTATGATTTATTTTTATCAAATAACAAATAGCGTTTTGATTTAAATAATACACAAAATTATTGAATTTTAGTGGTGAAAAAATAATAATAGACACGGATGCCGGAGGCGACGACGCCGTTGCCATCCTGATGATGTTGAGATTCGAAGCTTTCAAACCAAAGAATTCAACCTTTGAAATTATTGGTATCACCTGCACGTATGGTAATACAAAGTTAGAAAACGTAGAAGTCAATGTATTGAAAATATTAACTATTGCTGGTAGAGACGACGTAAGTTATGACAAATTAAATAAGTATGAAATAACCATTATTAGTAAAAGAAAAATGCACTACAACGTCAAAATCATGAGCACATACATAGTATTTATTTATTTAGCAATTCAATTAGTTCATATGAAATCCATCATTATAATCATGATATAATTTTTTATGCAAATTATAACTAACGCAATGTCTCTGGATGAATGTTCGAATCATTTGAAGTTTTTTTTTAAATTGTAAATAATACTTTTATCATGCATTATATACAGATACCAGTTTACAGTGGTGTACATAGCGGTATCATCGAAAAATTTTCAAGTGATGACGTTTATGGCAAAGATGGATTCGGCGATGCTGAATTTTACCAAGAAATAAAGGCTACTATTGACAGAACCAAACATGCAGCTGTCGCTATCGTCGAAATGGTTAAATCGAACTCAGGTATTTGACAATTTTTTTTAAATCGATTATCAAAGCAAAAATCTGCGTTTCAGAGAATGTTTTGAATAAAAACTTGCATTTTTCAGGCAACGTAAGCATAATCGCACTCGGGCCATTGACAAATCTTGCAATAGCCCTGACTTTGGACAAAAATTTGATGAGTCATGTCAATCACTTGTATATCATGGGTGGAAGTGTCGCAGGCGTTGGAAATATTAGACCTAACGTTGAATTCAATTTTGCTGCCGATCCGATCAGCAATTTTGTAGCTTTTAATGCGACTAGAGAAGATCAAATTACACTTATTTCGTGGGAAACTGCAATAGATACTGATTTAACAAAGGTATATCACACAGACATTTTTTATATCTTTTATTTAAATTAATAATTAAAAGCTATTAAGTCTGTTGAAAATTTTTTTGAATTTAAGGACTGGCGAAGAGAAGTTTTTGCAAAATACGATTCGCCGTACATCAAATTCTTAAACAAAGTCGAGCGTGTGAGCCTAAGAAAATCAAGGAGACCCCAATGGATCATAGCGGACGCGATGGCCGCGGCTTGTTTGATCGAACCGAATCTAATAACAACACATGTGGTGAAAAACGTCGATCCTGTGACATTTGGCGAAGCCAGAGGATCAGTGCTGATAGACTATGCCGAACGTACGGGAAAGTTGCGAAATACTAAAATTGCGCAAAAGATGGATAAAAAGCTTTTCAAAAATATGCTGATTCGATATCTGACATGCGAAGAACTATCCTGTTGAATATGAAAATAAACCGTGATAATAATTAAATAGAAGATAATGGCGAAACTGAGACCTAGGTGAAATTATTATTGAAGAAATATATCTTGCTAAAAAAATTGATTGAATATGTATATTAGATAAATGCTAATTAAACAATTAAATGGCATGTCAATAATTTTTCGGATAAAATTTATTTTAAAACCCATAATACCCTGGTGAAAATATTGACGTAATTTCGTGATTAACTTAAATTATGTATTTCTTTATGTAATTTTTTATATGATTCGTGACCTCAGTTTGTTATGTGCTAGAAACGTTTCATAAAACGTATTTTAATTTTTTTAATAAATCATAAAATAACGTGATGAAACGTTCGAAATCGAATAAAAATTACATGATAAAATACGTATATTTTCACTAGCGTAGTTACCCTTACATTGTCGCTTGCTAAAACGTCACATACAGTTCAATTTTATAAGCAAAAGCGTTGCGTAATGAAAAATAACACAATGTAAAAGCGTTGATTTATAAAAAAAACGCAACACTTCTCGCAGCGCCCTCACGGTCTACATAACCTCTCCCATTTTAGCCTCAGCAAAACCGTGTGTTATGGGGCACTTTATCCTCGCACTCGTGATAAAAAAAGTGTAGGCAACAAGTGCGACAAGTTGCCAAACATGCACGTGGGCTCCATGTAGCACTCGCTTCGCTTCCCTGTTGAAAATAATGACGTCATAAAAGGTTCCAATCTGTAGCTTCAAATGACGTCATCTAATGACGTCATTTAACGTCAGTCAATGCCCTCATAAAATGACGTCATTATATTCAACAGGGTTGTGCGCCAACCCGTCCACTATAGCGTAATTGGCAACTTATCGCACTCGTTCCACAATATACTAATCATTCAGTTTGTTATAATTAAAAGTGATCGCGGTCAATCTCAGGTGAGATCTAACCTGAAATCTTTCAGTAGGGGAGGCTTTTTATTAATTTGTCTGTCAAAATGATCAACACCTTTGAAAATTATTATTTTAGTTGGTGAAATATTTGTTGTACACGAATTGATATAAAAATAGTTAATTTAAAAATTCCTACTCGATAAAAATATAGTTATAATCAAAGGATAGTAAGAATTCTTTTTATTTTCTCACCTTCCAGTTGCCGATTTCGGTCAAACGGTTTGCCACGACACATCCCGCGCTTCCTGCTCCGACGACGATAAAATCATAGGTTTGGGATAGGATGTACTCTTCGTTTTCTTTGTAGGGATTGATGTATACGTGCGATTGGCCAAAGTATTGCGTCACTAAAGCTATGAATGCTAGCATAGATGATTGGCACGAAGCTACCGATGGATATCGGTAGCATGTTTCCGATATATCGGCAGGCGTCCAAGCCATAGTTGATTTTCACTACAATTATTTTTGTTCAGAAACTTATTTAATATATAAAATATTGTTAAGTATAAAGCCAAGTTTAATGGACTATATATGCAAGCATGAAAAGTGAAGATTGTTATAGCTACTTTTCTAAATCGTACTACTATATCAAATATTTTTAAAATAAAAAACCATAAATGTTTTCAAAAATCTCCAGTATTTTAACCAAGTGTCAGTATAAGTATAAAGGAATGTTACCTCGATGACGATTGACTGGCAACTGTCTCATCGCCGAATCTTCGTTTCGACACGCAAGTAAAAAATATTTATCATAACATTCCGGCACGCTTTCCGCATTGAATCAGAAATATTAAACAAACGTTAACTTTGTACGCTTTGTCACACGAACGCAACTGAATAAGTTATTACTAATTCATAAAAATTATTCAAGTTATACAAATTATTTATTTGCCTGCGCGTTAAATCGTATTAGTTAGTTTTTTCTTGGAATTAATTATAATACAAATGCTATTACTTGCTATTGAACACAATGGACAAACATATTTTTCTACACGATAAATCCTACATAGATATTTTCTATACAAATATTCCATACCCTTGTTTTTCTATTATTTTACTTCACTGCAAAACTCTACACAATCACAGAACCCATTGTTATACCATTGTTACACTGAGAAAAATTTGACAGTAAAAATTACTATCTCGGATAATAATTTGGTAACAGACACGGAAGCTAGTAATTTTTATTATCTTTTATAGTAAAATTCACTATAAGAGATATTAATGTTTACTATCTCAGATAGTAAAAATTGTTACGGTTTTCAAAAAACTTAATTTTTACTACCTAAGATGGTAAAATGTACTATAAAATGTGGGAAAAATTATAATATTCTCAGTCGGTAAGGTTTGAATTTAATTTTGTTTTCTGCGGTAATCAATATTTTAGTTGGCATTTTACGTTTATTTTATTATAATGAGTTTCTGTGTCTATTGATTTAACTTTATTATTTATTAATCGTCGTTAATTTGTATTAACTTTAGTTTGTACGTCAATTAATACATTAGCTAGAAAAGCTCTTAAATTTTGTACGTAACAGAACTGTTTAGGTAAATGGTCAGCGCACTCGACTCTCATGTCGGAGCTACAGGTTCGATTCCCGTCGCAGCAAAAAAAAAAAAAATTTAATCTCTTTCTTCCAAACATCATAATAATAATCAATAAAAATGATAAATAATAAAGTAATAACAGCGCGAAGTACCTAAGAGGTGTAAAATATAGAACTAAGCGAAATTGAAATTAAATTTAAAAAAATTCTATTTCATTAAAAATTACTATCTATGGATAGTAAAATTTAGTATCTTAAAAGTCTGTTACCAATTTGTTATGAAAAGCAGTAAAAATTACTATCCCAAATAGTAATTTCTACTATCAAATTTTTCTCAGTGTAAAATAATAGCTTGTGTTAAAAAATAAGTGTATCGAATGTTCGTGTAGAAAATATCTATGTAAAATTTTTTCGTGTAGGAATAGTACATTGTGCATTAAGGGTTAAAAATAGGCTATTTCGAGCGTAGGCGAGGCGTAAACGTGTGCTGAAAACACCTCATCCGAGTTTAAGATAGCCTTTCTTCCCATGGTACACACCGTATTTTTTACAACATGATAGGACCTCTTTCAACGCCAGAAAGTAGAATGGGGAATCATGCATTCCAAGTTGTGCACAGTACAGTTGTTAGTTTTTGTGTTTAGAATTCAAATATTCACGCCCTTCTTATGCCAATTCTCGATCGAAATTCGCTTATGAACAGTTACGCATTTGTGACAAAATAGCAGTAGTTTCGCGCTGATATCTCTAATGGCAAACATAAATATTATGTACAACAATGTTTCAATGTTTGTATTTGGAACAATTGATAAATAAAAATGATTAAGAGCCCTAGTAGGAATTTTGAGCAATCTTGAGCAGTCACTGACCATTCCTGACAAAATAGAGCAGTTACTGGCCAGTACTGTCCAGAGACTGTTAAATTTCTACTAGGGCTGTTAATCATTTTTAATCCCTAGTGCAATAATTTCTGAAAAATTAGCCATAAGTGTATTTTTTAAAAAATTTATAAATTTTGCGAAAACTTAAAAAACACGTATTCATAGTGGGGGAAAAAAATTATTTTTCTCCGCTTACAGCGAGAAAAAATGACCTGTTTTTCCCCTAGGGGAAATAAGGCCATTTTCCCGCTATTAATACGTGTTTTCTAAGGTTTTGCAAATTTTATACGTTGTTTAAAATACACGCTTACTAACAACTGTATTGTGCACGACTTGAAATGCACGATTCCCTACGCTACTTTCCGGCGTTGAAATAGGTCCTTTTATGCCCTCGTTGTTAAAAATACGGTGTGTTCCATGGGCAGAAAGGCTATTTCAGACTCGCGTGAGGTGTTTTGAGCACCTCACCCGAGATGATAAATCTCTGACTCAAGGTGATACAATAAAGATAAGAGGAAAATACTTAGAGCCATGTTTAGACATTAAAATTCATTGTAGCTAACCTAAAAACAAATAACGTAAAGATATCATTATAAATGGTATCCTACGTAAACCTATTCGAGGTGAAAAAATTGTGTATACGTACATTAGTACTTATTTGTTTGATAGTATAAGGGAGTTATGACTTTCAGCTTATGGTACTTTTCGAGGAGTGATGATTGACTACTCATTAACTGGAATCAAAAAGACATTTTATAAAAAACGACTTGATTTATGTCTAGAATATTTTGATATAAAGCATACTGGTATAATGTATTACGAAAACACTATTGGCCATTTAATACAGCAGCTTTTCAAAGATTGCACAACAGATGTTTTTTATATATCATTAGAGCAAAAGATAAAATTAGTCATTCATTTGTTTAATTCTTTCATATAAAAATTGTTGTGTTACCTTTGCGTAGTCTTTAAGAAGTTTTGAAGTCTACTTTCCGGCACTCTAAAAGCTCGAGGAATCTTTATGACTGACTCATCTATGACATAAATTAAATAGGAAGCGTGAGATACGGAAAGCGTTCTGCGCACACGATGTCTGCTGTATAAGACATACATCCTATTACAAAATACATTTTTAACCTGTTTCTCCCGCATCTAAATTGTCACGAAAACTGCAGCTGCGGCTACCACTTGTTGACGAGAAAAAATCGGTTTGGCTGCTATCAATGTTCCCGCTCCCATTGTCAGAATATTCACAGCTTTCATTGCTTGAACTTTTACGTGCAGCTTATCTTCTTTTCGCCTATGCAAACTTTAAATGAATTTTCATATGCAAAATTTCAATTGATTTGGAACTACTCAGTGAAGTGCGCGAAATCGCAAACAGCTCTTGTCAACAAACCGATAAGGTTAGTAATCGAAGCGGTTGTTTTTCGATCCGACGTGAACGTTGCCGTGGTAAAAATTCGTGACTCAATTTACGTTTGTCTCAAAGAAAGGTTAAACGGGAAAAATGTTTGAATCCGGCGTCGTAAATGTACAAAACATAAAAATGGCAAAGCGTTTGGGGATCCAGTTAGTATGATGCTAATGTTCTCCGAAAAAGCGGTAAGTCGTATAGTTTACTCTGCATGACAGATAAAAATTTCATGCGGGAATAGTATCCCGCAGCGGCATGTACCGCTGAGCAAATTTAGCTTGCCTCACTTTTGCTCAGCACATGCGCTGTCTGCAAGTTAAGGGGTCCAGCCTGGGTTGAATTCTGCAAAAAAACAACAAAATATTTTGTTGTTTTTTTTGCAGGATTTTACCCAGGCTGAACCCCTTAACATCTTTTATTAGAGAAACGCAATCAACGACTGTCGCAGAAAGACAAAGAGGCACTTTAAAAAAGTGTTATGGGTGATCGAGACACAAAGCTACTATCTGAGGCTTCTTTTTTTGACGAAGTGGGAACTTTGAGTGGAAACAAAGCTAAACCTCATAAAAATGACATATACAAGTTCAATATTTTCATATTTGCTCTTTGCAAGCATATTAGTGCTTGTACATACATAATATTTTATGATCTCGTATTTATATTGAAATAATTTTTCAGTATTTCCGATGAAGAATCACAGAGTGATTCAAGTAATGACAAGTCGGACACTAAGGCAGATGATGAGCATGAGAGCAATGATTGATGGACGTTTGAAATTTGGCATGATATTTTGAATTTTTAAGTACTACATTTTCCTCAAATATCAATATAAAAAATTATTTTTTTCAAAAGTTGTTAACAATTTACGATTTTTGTGCTTAATCTCAATTTTCAAGTAAACAAATCGAGATAGAGGAGTGCCACCGCGGACTTTTTTGTACATAATTTTAATAACGAAAAACTTTGTTCTTAACTTTTTTCCGCTAGAATCATTATTTTTCAAACCGCAGAGTTAAATACCAGAAAATATGCTGAAATACGACTTTAATTGTTAATAATTAATTTACTTTACTAAATTTTTGGTTGCGATTGTTAAAGTATTGTTCTATACACTTTTCCGAACCATTGAAGCCCTCAATCTTTCTTATTGGAATTTTTGTAAAAAAAATTAGTCTCTTGGGCTTAATTTGATTGAACTATTATTGTACGCAACCATATCATGAACTTCTTCGAAAATTAATTTTTTTGAAGCACAGAACGTATCTAAAATTATTATTGTCGAAGCAAGCTGCAAGCCCTGAAATTGAGAAAGTGCGCACGCGCGCTTTCAAGCTAAGCACAAGCGCAAAAAACTAAGGCAATTCAGAAACAGCAGCAAGAAGTTCATTTCCTCCTCGACGACATAGTGAACAAACCACTTTCCGGGACTTCCCGTGACAATATTTTGCTAATCATCTTGGACACCGCTTTTCTCTGGATATTATGAAGCCATCAAAAGCAGGAGCTCAGGAGTCCCAGAGAGACAGTAAGTTTTATTTATTTATTTTTTATTCCAGAAATAGTACAGAGTATAACTAATAATAGAAAATACTCGGTACCTTGCCAAGGTAAACGTGGTCACCTGTTCGCAAGTACTGGTACAATATATAATAATAATAATACTTATACGCTACGTAACTACCTCTGGGCGCGACACGGTCGCGCCTATATCGGATTTTTTTTTTTTTTTTTAAATACTAAGGTCCTTTATGTCTGTTACAATGCCGCTACCCTAAGCAGGTCTTGGGCGTTGTCGTCCAGATCGGACGGGTGGGTGCCTATCACCACTACACAGCGCGTCGTTAGGTTGCGGATAGAGGAACAGCCCCTGAGAAAGAGGTTAGCTGCGAATAAATTGAACGCATTCATCTAGAAACACTACGCAAGCACCACAACAACAAAAACACTTCACATTATCTCTTATCTCTCAATCTATCTCTTTCATCACACATTACAAAAATGGGCAAAAATCCTGCTGCCGAGGAGGATGCGGGAGCGATTACAACTGCCCCGAAAGGGGATGTATAGAATGATTCGTCACTTGGTCTTAGGCGGTAACGATGCCAGCGAAGGCGCGCTGACTTGCAGGGGGGCGCTAGGATGCGAGAATGAAACCGTAGTGTGTCTGACGACGAATTGACACTGTCCTCGTCAAAGTCGGAAAGCTCTCATACTTAGTTCTAGAGAGGTATGGGGGTTATCACCTCTAGAACGGTGGACTCACCTGCGATCGGAACAGGATCCGAAGCGCGCGGGTTTAACATAACATCATGGCTCAAAAAAATCAAATCCGAACCAAAAGGGACTTAAGGGTCGGAACTTGGAATGTTCGCAGTCTATACAGAGCAGGTGCGTTTAAAGAACTCGTAAAGGAAGCTGATAGGTACAATCTAGATTTGGTAGCAATACAGGAATCGCGGTGGCCAGATGTCGGAGTACTAGCATCGGGTAACTTCACGTACCTGTATGGGGCCGGGAGTGGGGGATCTCTAGGCACCGGATTTCTCGTAAGCAAAAGCATCATACATTCGGTTAAAAGTTTCAAAACCGTCAATGATAGGCTCTCGTACATCATTATCGAAGGTGAATGGTATAGATATGTATTTATTAATGTACACTGTCCTACGGAGGATAAAGAAGAAGAAGCTAAGGATCTCTATTACGAAACTTTAGAGCAGGTAATCGACCAGTTCGTGTCTTACGACACAAGAATAGTATTAGGCGATTTCAATGCTAAAATAGGTAGGGAAGAAATGTTTAGGCCTACTATAGGGAAGGAAAGCCTGCACGAAGCCAGCAATGATAACGGTATTAGGGTCATAAATTTCGCGACGGCAAAAGATCTTATAATCAAAACTACGTGTTTTAAGCACAAGAACATACAAAAGGCAACGTGGACATCGCCGGACGGGGCCACACAGAACCAAATTGATCATTTCCTCATTGAAAAAAGACGTCATACTAATGTTCTTGACGTAAGGGCTTACAGAGGGGCAGATAGCGACTCGGACCACTTCCTAGTAGTAGCCAAATTAAGAGCTAGACTAGTAGCGAATCAAAATAGTAAGCGAGCAAACAAGGTAGAAAGCTTCGATATGGAGAAACTACGAGATAGAACAGAGCGAATTAGGTACCAGATAGAAATTAATAACAGGTTTCAGGCACTTGAAGAAGCAAACACATCGCCGGAGGGGAATGACGAACCGAATAGCTTATGGGGGGACATCGAAAAAACGGTTGAGATTAATTCAAATATGTCTGAACGGAAGCACGGGAAAGGTCCGAGTAGGCGGTAATGTATCAGAACCCTTCATGATACGCGATGGTTTAAAACAAGGGGATGGGCTCTCTACGGTGCTGTTCAACTTAACGTTAGAGTATGCCGTTAGAAAAATGCAGGTTAGCCAGCTGGGCGCAACTCTTAATGGAACAACGCAGATACTAGGCTACGCAGATGATTTGGATATACTGGAGGATTGTAGGGAAACGGTAGCAAGAAACGCGGAAATCCTCATAAAAGCGGTGGAGTATACAGGGTTAGAAGTGAGTGAATCAAAAACAAAGTACATGATTGTGGATAAGCTAGGCATCTGCAGAGGGGAGGAAGATCTCAGAGTTGGGAATTTTACTTTTGAAAAGGTTAGCGAATTCAGGTATCTGGGTACGACCATAAATGATAGAAACGAGATTAATGTCGAAATAAATAAGATACTCCATTCGGGTAATGCTTGCTTCTACGCCGTGAGTAATTTAATTAAGTCGAGGCTGTTGTCTAAAAACGTTAAAATAAGAATATACAGGACAATAATACTGCCGGTGGTTCTGTACGGGTGCGAAACGTGGGCTCTCACTAAGCAGGTGGACAACCGTTTTAGGGTATTTGAAAATAAAGTCTTGCGAAAAATATACGGGCCGAAGAAGGATGAGGAAACCGGGGAATGGAGGAGACTACACAATGATGAGTTACACAATCTGTATGCGTCACCAAATGTTAACAGAATAGTAAAATCGCGCAGATTGAGATGGGCAGGGCACGTAGCGAGAATGGGAGACGACCGTACGGCAGCGCGTGTCATGAAGGGCAGGCCGATGGTAACGCGACCTCTAGGTAGACCTAGACGTAGATGGGAGGACAACGTAAAAGCGGATCTAGTAGAAATAGGACGGGTGGGTGTCGATCGGAGAGGTGCATCTTGGGTGGGGTTGACACAAGATAGGGCAGCGTGGAAGGCTTGCGTAGATGAGGCAATGAACTTTCGAGTTCCAAATGCCATGTAAAAAAAAAAAATGGTTAATTTTTAATTGCATCCAAATCGCAGTGTAAAAATTACGTCATGTAATTGCAAAGGAGGCAAGGGTTATTGCAAGCACGCAGCAGCAGTATGTATTTATGTAAATGCTGAAAATAGCTATTCTAAAGCAAATGAGCCAATGAATTGGAATAAGTCATCTGATAAACAATTAGAAAAATATCAGAAATGTTGTCGCATCGAAACGCTATTTGCAGCAGAATATAGATGCATAGTTAATTGGGGCGTATTTCGTGAAGTGCGCACTTTAAAAAATAACCATTTAGCTATATATTAAGCTCTCTAACAGAAATGGTCAAAGCTGAGGAGAAGTATGCAAAAAAAAGAAATAGAAAAACAGAGACTTGAAACAGAACGTGATCTTATGAAGTTACTGCAAGATATGTACAAATTACAATACAGTAACAAATTTAGGAGTTATCACGACTATGTTTTGTTGGAACATTCCGAAACGAAAATTAAATTTAAAAAATTGGTCTGACCTGCTGAGTATGCAGCACAGTACTCTTTAATTGAAGACGATGATACCAAATGGACCAATTTCTGTTTAAAATCTGTGGGACACTCTGAATCCTCAACATGGTTTAAAGAACGACATTTGAGAATAACGTGCAGTTCAAAAGCTCACCAAATCAATACAAGAGAACAAAATTTTGACACGTTAGCCGCTAGATTTTTGAAAGAAAAATAGAAAGGTAAAATAACGCAAGATATGCTCTGTGGAATTAAAATGGAACCTGTTGCTGCATCATTTTTTCAACAAAAGACGAAGGCAAAAGTATATAGTGTTGGGTTGGTTGTTTCAATAAAGCAACCATTTCTAGCATGTAGTCCAGATGGTTTAATTAAAATGGAGATTCCATAGAACTATTAGAAATAAAATGTCCACGTTCCTGCAAAGATAGTGAAATTGTAAATTTAGAAGAAAAAAAAGTTTTGTAAAATATTTGGTATTTGAAAATGAAAATGTGAAACTAAAAGAAAATCATGTGTATTATACACAAGTTCAAGTATCAATGTACATATTAGGTATTTCAATTTATCATTTTGTGGTATACTCAAGTAAAGATCACGTACATCTATTAGTATCTAGAAATGAAAATTGTTTAATGAAAGTCATTCCTAAGATTAAATATTTTTATTATAATTATTTTATAAAGCTATTATGAAACTTTCAATTACCTGAAAAAAACTCGTAATGTTTGTTATTATTTTTTATTATAACAATGAAAATTTTATAAAATGTACAAATGTAAAATGATTTAACATAAACCTGTGAAATACTTAATTTTGTTTAATTAAAGGTTTCTTGTTATTAGCAAGTATGCAAATAATATATATTACGTCATCAATTTTGTCAAAAAGTTCTACATTTACATACTGCAAAATTTTAAAAATTTTAATTCGTTGAATGGCTCTTTCAATATGAATCCGCACTGATGCAATACTGTATCCCTCAAGAACCTCCTCCCGAGAGTACTGAGGATCGAGTGCGAAAGGTGGCATTACAAGTGTACACTCGCGCTGCAATAACTCAGTTTTAATCTGGAGAAACCCTTTGTCTGTCATGACTACATCTCCTGGTTCCAGAAGGTCTAAAAATCCTGAGTCGTTTGTGATGAAGCTGTCTGTCGCTCGACCACCATTAGTCGAGGAAATAAAGCACTAAGAACGGCCTGAATGTTGATTTTTAGAGCAGTAAGACGGATCGTAATGCGGTTTTTTGCATTCGATTCGTGAGAGCGTCAGGAAATTTCGTGACCTAGTGTGATTAATTACTTTTTTGAAAATGCATTATTGCATAAATAATAAGCATTTTAAAATTGCATTCCGAGGAGACACTAAATAAAATTTTACAACTCGGTAAAAATTGATGGAAATGAGTCCAGTTTTGCTACCCGGGGGTTTTTGAGGTCGCTGAACACGAATATGTATGTATGTATGTTTGTTTGTTTATAGCACCTTGGGGTTGACCCCTATCTGGTGTGAGGAAAAATAATACAAGAGATAAGTATATAAGTTGCTGATAAACAATTGAGTATAGCGGAGATAGTTACGGTGATAGACAGTAATGTTACAAATTTGGTTGAAGTACATGGATTTTAGATCGGAATAGATTTGATTCGATAGATCGTTGACATATAATCGAGACAATAAGATGCCTAGACGCGTAGGTTCTCTCGCTCGATGCTCTGATTCCAGTCTTCAATGTCACGCAGGACGAGTGAGTTTCGCAGAGAATCTTTGAAGGAACCTAGGAGCGGGGCCGAGTAGTTCGAAATCTTAAGGGAGTTGAGTAGCGACGCGGATTGTATCGAAAATGAGTTTCGAAGGGCCTCGGTTCGAGGGGTGGGGTACACTAGGGACTGTGGAGGGTTGCGTTCGGACCGACGCATGGCGACGTCGGAGACGAGGCGAGAAAATCTTTTTGTCAAATAGTGAGGCCGATCGTTGGCAATAACTGAGTAGGCCAAGGAGCCCAGAAGATAGTCACGCCTGCGCCTTGCGGACAACCAGCCCAGCTTAAGTCGGTAGGGCGTGACGTGGGCGCGGCACGGGATATTCCCATGCACAAACCGTACGCACGCATTTTGCGCGCGCTGCAGTTTTAGTTACCGTGTGACGTCAACATCGTGGTAGATAGAGCTGGCATAGTCGAAACGGGGGAAAACCAGAGATTCGACGAGCTAGCATTTAAGATCGGTAGTTAGGGCGTGCCGAAAGTACTTGAGAGATTACAGTAAGTGAAAGACCTTCATGTGAACGTGCTTAGTGTGCAGCTTCCAGTCGAGATTTGGGGTGAGCCAGACGCCCAAGACGCAAGCTTCAGTAACGAAGTCAAGAGGGGAGTCACCGATCTAGATCTTCTGGAGAGAGGTCAAATCGATTTTGCTGGTGAAGAATTGGCTCCCTAGGATCATCACTTTACATTTCGATGCGTTGAGCGATAGGCCGTTCTCTTCGGCCCACCCTGCCACGGCGAGAGCATCCTCTTGAGCGTTCCTAATGCGAATTTCCACAAGATAAATTATTAACGTAACAGAAAATGTTACAGTAGAGGATTTCGCGAATGAGGTTTTACATTACGCTTTAACATTTGTTACTCACAAGGAAAGGTACCCAACCCGAACTCACCGATTTTGATGATTTTCATATATGTTGTATAACATAAAAAAATAAGAGACACGTATTTTTTTTTATCGGCTAATTTTCACTTTTAAGGGGTAAAAACCTCCCCTAAAGTTAACCCCCAAAAAGCGTTTTTTTTAAATATCTCGGCTTAAAATTAATATTTTTCAATGAAACAAATTGGAGGTTATTTCTTACAAAAAGAGCAAGTATTTCATGGTGATTTGAAGAGTAAGGGTAGCATCCCCTATTTTTTAGGGGTTGAAAACATATATTTTTTGGCATAATTTTATAATAAAAATGTTTAAACCGACTAAAAAAAATTGGAAAAAATGTTTAAACATCCATAATAACAAAATTTAGTTGACGTCTTTCGGTGTTTTCATAAATATTACCCCTAAGGGGGTAAACCACCCCTAACACAAAATAACTGTAAATATGTAATTCAATACATAATATTTCGTAGAAAGTTTGTATATAGAGGTTTGCGAGGTCGCTGATTACAAATCTGTTATCAGATTTTGAAAATTCAAAATGGCGGATCCAATATGGCGGACGGAAATATCGAAAAAAAATTTTATATAATAAAAAAGTTTTAAACGACTAAAAAATTTGGAAAAAATTTGTAAACATCTATAATAAACAAATTAAGTTTTTCGGTTTTTTCATAGATACTTCCCCTTAGGGGGGTAAACCACCCCTAACACAAAATAACTATAAGTATACTTCAATCCATAATATTTTGTAGAAGGTTTGTATATAGAGGTTTTCGAGGTCGCTGATTACAAATCTGTTATCAGATTTTGAAAATTCAAAATGGCGGATCCAATATGGTGGACGGAAATATCGAAAAAAAATTTTAACTTTCAAAAAAACTTGTTTACAAATGTGTGATCTTTGTAGCCTGTACATGTGAACTAAAGAGCCTTAAACCCTAAACCCCTAAAGAACAAATAGGCTAAATGGTTGTGCATTTTAACCAAACGACTCCAAACCCCTAACCTCCAGACAAGCCGAAGGCCTATGCTTTACCGTAGACACGAGTATAGACATATTACCGATATTTTATTCTATCATTTTGTATGTAACAAATAACGTCTCGTTTTATGTTTCAATCAAAGATTATTTATTTTTCTGCTTTTATAAATTAGCATAATTTCAAAAGTAATTTCATAAATTATAAAGTATTTCATAAATTGCATAATTATATAATTTTATAAATTCAAAAAGTCCACACTTTTTTGCAAATGAAAAAACATAGGTTAATAAAATTAGTTTATCAAACTCTTTTGCGTTTTGTAATAAAATTTAATGTTGTCAAACTTGGGAGTTTTTCATTGTTACAATTATTTCGTAAGCCAAACGTTTTTTAGATGAATTCTCGAAGTAATGATTATTGTATCTATAGTAAAATATTTACAGTCTGGAATTCCATAATAATTCTATTTGATACGATTTAATGAATTTATCAAAAAATCTAAATTTAATAATAAATATTATTCTAATTATTATTATTATTTTTCATTATCATTGCTATTATCAGTATTACTGTTATTATTGCTATTGCAATTATGCTTATTCTTCTTCTTATTATTATTATTATTATATTACTATGATAATTTTTGTTATTGGTAAAAATACATAAAAGAATATTAATACTCGAACTTCATTTGCAATTAAAGAACACGTTGTTATTGAAAGGGAATTTTATATGCATTCATTAGTTTAATGAATGTTATCGTACATTCAATGATAATTCCACAGATAAATGTCTTTCACTCATAAAAGTTGTTGACAATATGTGCGAATCAGTATGTTCTTTTTTTAGATTGTTTTCATCGAGTGTTTACCTCAGCTGCCTATGTTATTTTTTAGGCAGTGAGTGAGTTTTGTGGGTATTCTAGTTCGATGCCGGAAAGTACGAATAGTACGTCTTTTTGTTTGTCAGTGGTATCATACAGTTGTAGAAAATTTTCTTTAGTGATTTTATATAGATTTACATTATTCAATTTCAAAGTGAATAAAAGTTGAATAAAACCAAAAATAGAGTTTTCCGAACATCACAAAGTGGAACGAGAATTCTTCTCCAATGCATAAATTAATGATTTGATTCAATTTACATTCACTCGTTTTATTCTGGTAGAAATGTAGCAGTCGTGCCTTACATGCAAAAACACAGCTTGTATAAATTTTACCGCTTGTTTCCATTTTAGATTGAAAAATGAAAATTAATCCGTTAAACGTTCTAAACTTATTATTAGCATACTTTCAAGCGTTAAACATACCAGATAGTGTCACGAATTATCACGAAACAGAGTTGGCCGAAAAAATAAAAGAAATTTTAATAGATGCAACACATGATTTCAACGATGTAGAAATGATTACTGATGACTCTTTGGATTTTCAAGAAGAGTATAAAGACCATAATGTGGAAATAATTGAAGATGAAGTGCAACATCATTTTCCTGATCCGGATATAGCACCAACAAATCAATGTACAGCAGATAATGAAGAACTAGATTTTGAATACAAAAAAAGAGCTGTAGAATTTTGGAGAAGTAGCAAAACGAAGCAAAATTTAAGTCTCAAAACAGTGCAAAACAGATTCAAAAAAGTATCATCTATTAGTCAGCTACGTCGTTGGGCTCATTCAATTAATAAAGGTGGCACGTATAAAGAAAAAGTAGCACAAATTTGTCAGTATACCCTGGATAATTTTCAAGCAGCTCTCGACAGTGGTTCAATTATCCATGATGAAGATATAATTCGATGGGCCTTACAAGCTAAAAAAGAAATTGGTTTTGATGATATTAGATTCAAAGCTTCTAAACATTGGTTACTCAAATTTAAGCAAGCACACCGAATAGTTTCTAGGAAAATAAATAAGTTCATAACAAGAAAAACACTAGAAAGTAGTGCAGAACTTACGGCTAAAGCTGAAGCATTTATCGATGACGTTAAATCGTGTATACCAAGGATTGGACTCGAAAATTTGTATAATACAGATCAGAGCGGATTTCAGCTAGAAATGCATTCTGGAAGAACATTAGCAGTAGAAGGAGAAAAGCAAGTGCAATATCTGGTACAGTCAATTTCAGCAACAACGCATAGTTATACTATACAGCCACTAATATCAGCTACTGGACAACTGTTGTCACCGCTATTTATTGTTTTAGAGGAACCAAGTGGCAAGTTTGGCCCTATTGTAGAACAAAACATATTTAGACCAGAAAACGTGTACGTGGAAGCATCCAAATCTGGAAAATTAACAACAAGTAAGGGAACTAATAACAATTTTTACATTGTAATATCGTTGATCAGTTAATTAGTAAGTCGTTTAATTGCAGATCACTTCAAAATCTGGTTGGAAAAAATATTTTATCCCTATGTAGGCCATCACTCAATACTATTACTTGATTCTTGGAGTGGTCATTGTGACAAAGTTATAGAAGAAACAATGCCACAAAATAAAATTATTAACATAAAAAAATTCCAACTGGAACCACAGGAAAAATCATGAATGAATGGATCATGATATGAATTTACATGTGAGAAATAATATAATTAAACTTCAATCATTGGTTCACAACCAACTGTCTTCACCGAGATATATAGATTTGTTTAAATATTCCTGGTATAAAAGCGGTTACGTCAATGAAAAACCAGATAAATTTGATAATCCTATAGATTTCAGTTTTGGCAAGTCTTGTGCAACACATTGTGAAATAGAAGGGTGCACAAACATTGCAATTGTACGATGTGGTTGGTGCAAAAAAGCATTGTGCTTTAAACACTTTTATGAGGACTACCATTATTGTAAAAACATCGTAAAATAATATATTTTATGCTCAATACAAAAAATGCACTATGGCAAAAGATAAAAGATTGTAGATTATTATTATACTCTAATATTATAAACAAAAATACATTATAAGTTGAATTTACAATAAAGGAATTTCAATAACATTCTGATAACAATTTCTACGGAAATTATAAAACTGCTTCACACACAGAATTTTCTTGTTTACAAATTTAGTTATTTGAGGTGGTTTGGTTAAAAAGCACAACCATTTAGCCTATTTGTTCTTTAGGGGTTTAGGGTTTAAGACTCTTTAGTTCCCATGTACAGGCTACAAAGATAACACATTTATAACAAGTTTTTATGAAAGTTAAAATTTTTTTTCGACATTTTCGTCCACCACATTGGTTCCGCCATTTTGAATTTTCAAAATCTGATATCAGATTTGCAAAGAGCGATCTCGAAAACCCTTATATACAAACCTTCTACAAAATATTATGGATTGAAGTATACTTATAGTTATTTTGTGTTAGGGGTGGTTTACCCCCTAAAGGGTAGTATCTATGAAAAAATCGAAAAACTTAATTTGTTTATTATAGATGTTTACAAATTTTTTCCAATTTTTTTAGTCGTTTAAAACTTTTTTATTATATAAAATTTTTTTTCGATATTTCCGTCCTATTGGTTCCGCCATTTTGAATTTTCAAAATCTGATAACAGATTTGTAATCAGCGACCTCGAAAACCTCTATATACAAACTTTCTACGAAATATTATGTATTGAATTACATATTTACAGTTATATTGTGTTAGGGGTGGTTTACCCCCTTAGGGGTAATATTTATGAAAACACCGAAAGACGTCAACTAAATTTTGTTATTAAGGATGTTTAAACATTTTTTCCAATTTTTTTAGTCGGTTTAAACATTTTTATTATAAAATTATGCCAAAAAATATATGTTTACAACCCCTAAAAAATAGGGGATCTTACTCTTTAAATCACCATGAAATACTTGCTCTTTTTGTAAGAAATAACCTCCAATTTGTTTCATTGAAAAATATTAATTTTAAGCCGAGATATTTAAAAAAAACGCTTTTTGGGGGTTAACTTTAGGGGAGGTTTTTACCCCTTAAAAGTGAAAATTAGCCGATAAAAAAAAATACGTGTCTCTTATTTTTTTATGTTCTACAACATATATGAAAATCATCAAAATCGGTGAGTTCGGGTTGGGTACCTTTCCTTGTCAGCTTTATGGTTACGGTACTATGAATAGAAAATTAACGAATAAAATAATTTTGAATATGAGCTCGATGTATATTGCCCAATGTATAAACATTTTAATAGCAAAGTTTCAAAATTTAACGGAATTATGTAATATGGCCGAAATCATAAAGAATGGATTCGAAAAATTTAAAACAGAACATTCAACGTTTGAGTTTCTTAAAAAAATAGACCGTTATTTTTCACTCATACAAATTGTAGTTAAATCATTTTTTTTAAATATGGAAAAAAGAAAATAAGGACCGAATTTTAGTAAAAAAAATACAATAAGTGTGATACCTATCAAATCAGTTCTAAAAAATTTTTAAAAGATTAAACAAAGTCCACTTATTGACTCAGAAATAGAAGGTGAATTTTGAAAAAAATTAAACTGTTGTCGCGTTTGTATTATGCCTAAATCTGAGTTAAGAAAAAGCACTAAAGAGAAAATACAATATTTACGTGAAAAATCTAACTATTCTCAATACTGTTCTGAAAAAAGTTTTGGTATACCTGAAGATTGTGCATTTAACTGAATATCTCATTACCATGTTACACAAAATCTTTCAGTAGACCCAATGCATGATTTAATCGAAGATATGCCGATACGATATTGCAAAAATTCTTGAAGTTTTCTTAATTACACCCAAGTTTTTTACGATTGATGTTTTGAATGAACGGATAAACTGTTTTAACTATGATTCAAATAACCTTCCTCATCCTTTAAAAATGAAAGCAATTAATAAAAAAGAAATTATTTTATCGGCTTTTGAAATGCTAAATTTTATTCTTAATTTAGGCTTAATTATCGGAGATTTAATACCCAAAAAAAATATTAGACTCTTTATTTAATGTTACGAAAAATTATACTGATAACAATTGCTGATGTCATTACTACAGAGATAATAGAAGGTTTTGACACACTAGTTTTTAAATATTTAACATTATTACATCGGAGTTTGTTCAAATGTACATTCAAATTCAAGCACCATAATTTATATCATTATTCCCGTTTCATGCGTACATGGCCTACATAGGCCCTTTATAATTCATGTCCAGCATTCGGTATGAAGCAAAACATAAACAGATCAAAGAAACCAGCATAGCTACCGCAGGTTGAAAATTCCTACGCTTACATTAGCTATACAACAACAGTTACAGTATTGTCATAGATTAGTTAAAAATATTGGATTTTCTGATAATATATCTTGTGGGACTTCATTGTATAAATGAGATGAATCTATTAATTTTAATAAGTTTAAAGAATATTTACCGCTAACAAGTTTTTTGAATTTTTGTTTTTCGTGGATCAAAATACATGGAACCAGCTATAAGCCAGATATGGTTTTAACTATCACTGCAAACTATTTAAATATTTCCTTTGCGAAAATAAAATATTTATTTTTGATCAATGAAAACGAGATTTGTTTTATTTATAATACATTAAAGGAAGATTTGAATCCGCACGTTTGTGGTTACAAAGTATCAGAAACAAATGAATGGGGGTTTCTAAAACATAAAGATTTAGTAGATCACCATGCATATAAAGTGCATATTATGTCCGACCAAAGAGGTTATGTATTATCTTATAGTATGGATTAAAATGCTTTTGTAAAATTTTAATAAATTCTTAGTTAAGTTCAGTGAATTTATATTCGAGTTATTTTATTATTTTCCTCTTTACATATTATTAATATTCTTTTGAAATAATTTAATTTATTTGTTCTAAAATTTTTCGTTCTTATACAGGTTTTACATTTTTTTCCATAAATACAAGAAAATATTGAGTAGACTGTTATTAAATTGAGAGTTTTTTTATAAAATTGAGAAAAAAGTTGTACCTTTATAAATAAGTATTTTCTTAGATACAGCTCAATATTCTCTTTTTATAGCATATTTTTGCGTTTCAATAAATATTTTCCAAATGCAAAATATGCTAATGTCAAGGTAATATCTACTTTTATTGAAATAAAAAAAAGTTGTATCTGCAAGTAATTATTTTCTAAAATGCAGCTTGACATTCTTTTTTTATAGCATATGTTTTTTGCGTTTAAATAAACATTTTTTAAATGCAAAATGTGTTAAATTTACTACAAGATCTCTCTTTGAATATACAATTTATTTTATATATGCAATGAAATATTTATTAAAATCAATTTTAGGGTGGTTTTTATATTTCTGTTTTCAAAAAATATTTTTTTCCTATTAACCTAGTAAGTAGCTCAGAACAACTTTGTTATTACTTGAGTGTAAAAAATATTTATTAAAATCTAATGTAGGACCCACTGCGATAATATTTATTAAGTCTAATTGTAATCTAGTCCTAGTTATAGTTAATTGATTAATTTTATGCTATTTTAAGCTGTTAACTGAAATACTTTTGTGTTCGACTACAACACCCATGATAATTATTTAGTCGTATAGCATGAGTTTGCATTCACATCAGTGTCGGAGTCGAAATCAGAAGTTTTTCAGTTAAGGTTGATTCAACTTTAAATATCTTTCCACAATCACAAAAGAAATCTATATGCAAAATATGAGCTCTCTAGACCTGTTAGTTTTTGAATAAGAATAAATGCAAAAATGGAGAAACAGGTATCGGTCTCAAAATCTCTCACAACTGTTAAAAGTCAAAATTCTAATTAATGCCTTGTTAAAAAAGCTAAAATACTTATCACTTTCTTCATGTAAAAATACACTGGAAACCAGAAATAAAAACCAGAATTTGATTAAATTAAAAAATTCATATGGACCTCGATGTGAAAATATGAATGACAACAGTTAAATCATAATCATGTAGGTTACATGTTTTCTAGGTAGCATAGTAAGTATCTGTGTAAAATTTCAGTTATATAGCTTTTTTATAATGCAAATAAATGACATTTTAATGATAGACAAACCCACTGACTCTTATACTGAACTTTTCTTCAAATTCACTATTCAAACCAATGATGACGACATTGGGCATTTTTAATATATTTATTAAAAAATAGTTTTGAGGGATTTAGTACCATGTTACATGCTTATAAAATATGGCGCCGCCCAACACTTATGGTAGATTTTCTACCAATGTTATTAGACAGAGATATAATCAAGAGCGCGCGGAGCGCGCCTTCATTCTTAGTGTAACTATATAATGCCTTTAACAAACAACATATCATGCCTCAAAATAATAAATAAGTAAAGTACGGACACGGATTTACTTTTATTTTTAAGGTAAGCTTGCACACAATATATTTACTACTGTCTTCTAGTGGGCAATAAGTGCACACAAGCGCCACGTCATTCAGTGGCACTTAGAAGTTTCCGTAAATGAACTCCGCGCGCGAGACTTTGCACGCAGGCGACAGATAGGCTGCGTCCAGAATTATAGTACCTATAGACAGTGGCGTTTTCGACAGTGCTACCAATGTAATTCAGCTTTTGCTAGCAGGCTAAATCTAACCTTGAAAACTAAAGACATTGGCGGCACTGCAGAAAACTCTAGTGTTTACGTAGGTGCTAGCGTATACAATCAATTCTGGACGCAGCCTCAGAAGATCCATTCTAGCTAGTCTACCAGATAGGTGCTTGTTTACGCCAGTATCGTTACTCGATTATCCGACCCTCGATCTACAACCCATGTGTGCAGTTCTCAATATCACAGCTCAACCGAGAGAGCCATTGTGCGTCTTCGCTTCGAGCATGTCTGTCGTGCGACTTCGCCACCGCACCCTCAAAGGAGAGCACCGAGAAGTTGGCACCCCGAAATTAATTATCAACAATATGACCATATCTAATCGATAGCGCATAAAAAATGCATTAAAAATTTACAAGTGAGACGGTTGCGCGAATTTTGGTTTTGAAGCAAAATCAAAAATTCTTCCGGGGGCTAGGGTTTCTTATATTTCTATATTTACCATATTAATAAAATAGTTATAACACTATAAAAATGCTAATCAATAGATTTTTGCATGCGCAATCAGCACCCGTAAACGGTTTATGCCTATGATAATTATTTATTGCAAAAAAATTTTTTAATATAGTAGTTTGAGGAGTCGGGGCCAGGCCAAAAAATTTTATTGATTTATTTATTTAATTATTTATTTATTAAATAATTTTTTTTTTCTTTTTTTGAAGAAGTTTGAAGAGCTCGATATTTATATATAAAATGATTTACTTGGAAAAATAGCATAAAAATAGAATAGAAAGTTACGTAAATTCGCGATTTCAATTACCAACTTACGCACGAATTAGAAGTCTTTACAAAATGAAGGTTTATTTAGCATTTCTGAACTCTGCTGTTGCACTTCTAGTTCGCCTCCTAGGTTTGCTAAGCGGTACATTATTAGGTGCATAAACGCCCAGCCAACTGAGAAACGTATCTTGGTCGACTGTTTCGATGATTGGCTTGATTTTTGCGGCGTCTATTTCAGGAACGATTACCTCGGCTGTTCGGACGAACGCTGAATTTTCATCGACCCTTTGATTGGCCACACTTTTTTCCTGTTGTCGCTTCCTTGCTTGTAGGGGCTCAGCTCGCAGCGTGCAGTTTTGATGCTCCTCGACTTTATCAGACTCCTTGCGACGTCGCTTTTGTCCCTGTGACTGACTCTTTGTTTTTTTATTAACATATAGCCAGCCACGCCACGTGGACTCTGGTATTCCTAACTCCCTTACGATGATGCAGTTGCGCGCTCCCTGGTCGCGCATCTTTATGGCCCTTACCTTTACTTCGTCCGAGTATGGAGCAGAGATTTTTGGAGACATTTTTGAAAACTATAACTTACGTATCACAGGAAAATCTAGGTGTAGAGCTACCTTGACGGCTAAACCTCGAATGGCAGCCTGACCGCTTGAACGTTCATTCCAGAACCCTGAACGGAGGGATGAAGGGAGGGGGGATAGGAGAGGAGTGGTAGGTGGCAGCACGGTCGACTGCGGGCATTAGCACGATTGGCTCGAGTTCCAGACATGGCAGTTTGTGGGTGTGTCTGGATAAGCGGTGTAACAATGTCTATTATTGTTTTTATTTTACTAGGGCTTAATAAAAGCGATACGTTTTTAATATTTTCAATAAAATTTTTTTTCAAATTAAATTAAATAACAAATTTTTTAGTAAATAGATTACTTGTTGGTTTTTCTGCAAAATGAACCTAGACCAAAACCCTTCATTTATAGTAGTAAGAGGAACTCTACGCCGATAGACATACTGCCACGGCTAAAGAGATACTGCTGCATGCGCTGGACTTGAAAAGTTTTAAAAGTAACCACAACACGTTACAAGTGTTTTCGAAAGGCCACTTTGACGACGAGTAAAGAAAAGCATAAATCTTTTTCGGTTTAATTTTTTTGCGCATTTTGAGAGCGATCTACTAGCACTTTTACCCGCATGCACACTTTCTCTCTGTGTTTACACGGGCTTGAGACCGTCTTGCACCTACCTTCTAGGTACAAGGCCACATTAAACATGTCTTTTCTTTTCTTCTCTATAGGGCAAGCGTCACATTATATTATTCACAACAACGGGATGCCAATAACTTTGTTTAAGGTTTTTTTTTTATTTATTTATTTAATTATTTATTTATTAAATAATTTTTTTTTCTTTTTTTGAACAAGTTTGAAGAGCTCGATATTTATATATAAAATGATTTACTTGGAGAAATAGCATAAAAATAGAATAGAAAGTTACGTAAATTCGCGATGTCAATTACCAACTTACGCACGAATTAGAAGTCTTTAAAAAATGAAGGTTTATTTAGCATTTCTGAACTCTGCTGTTGCACTTCTAGTTCGCCCCCTAGGTTTGCTAAGCGGTACATTATTAGGTGCATAAACGCCCAGCCAACTGAGAAACGTATCTTGGTCGACTGTTTCGATGATTGGCTTGATTTTTGCGGCGTCTATTTCAGGGACGATTACCTCGGCTGCTCGGTCGAAGGCTAAATTTTCATCGACCCTTTCATTGGCCACGCTTTTTACCCGTTGCTTCTTTGCTTGTCGGGGCTCTGCTCGGAGCCTGCTATTTGTAGGCTCCTCGACTTTCTCAGACTCCTTACGATGAAATGCGAAATAATAAAAATAATAATATTTTTTGTTACACCGCATATACAGACACACCCACAAACTGCCATGCCTGGAACTCGAGCCAATAGTGCTAATGCGCGCAGTAGACCATGCTGCCACCTACTACTCCTATCCTATTCCCACTCCCTTCATCCCTAAGTTCAGAGTTCTGGAATGAAGGTTCAAGCGCTCAAGCTACCATTCGAGCATCAGCCGTCAAGGTAGCTCTACACCTAGATTTTCTTTTGATACATAAGTTATAGTTTTCAAAAATGTCTCAAAAAATCGCTGTTACATACTCGGACGAAGTAAAGTAAAGGGCCATAAAGATGCGCGATCATGGAGCGCGCAACTGTAGCATCGTAAGGGATTTAGGAATACCAGAGCCCACGTTGCATGGCTGGCTATATGTTAATAAAAAAACAAATAGTCAGTCACAGGGATAAAAGCGACGTCGCAAGGAGTCTGATAAAGTCGAGGAGCCTAAAAGCAGCAGGCTTCGAGCAGAGCCCCGTCAAGCAAAGAAGCGACAACAGGTAAAAAGCGTGGCCAATCAAAGGGTCGGTGAAAATTTAGCTTTCGACCGAGCAGCCGAGATAATCGTTCCTGAAATAGACGCCGCAAAAATCAAGCCAATCATCGAGACAGTCGACCAAGATACGTTTCTCATTTGGCAGGGCGTTTATGCACCTAATAATGTACCGCTTCGAAAACCTAGAGCGCGAACTAGAAATGCAACAGCAGAGTTCAGAAATGCTATATAAACCTTCATTTTTTAAAAACTTCTAACTCGTGCATAAGTTGGTAATTGAAATCGCGAATTTACGTAACTTTCGATTCTAGTTTTATGCTATCTTACCAAGTAAATCATTTTATATATAAATATCAAGCTCTTCAAACTTGTTCAAAAAGAGAATAAAAATTATTTAATTAATAACTCAATAAAAAACCTTAAAAACAGTTATTGGCATCGCGTTAATGCGACGAATATAATGTGATGTTTACCGTATAGAGAAGAAAAGAAAACATATTTTTAATGTGGCCTTGTACCTACAAGGCAGGTGCAAGACGGTCTCAAGCCCGTGTAAACACAGAGAGAAAGTGTGCATGCGCGTAAAAGTTCTAGTAGATCGCTCTCAAAATGCGCAAAAAAAATTAATCAGAAAAAGATTTATGCTCTTCTTTACTCGTCGTCAAAGTGTCCTTATGAAAACACTTGTAACGTCCCGTGGTTACTTTTAAAAATTTACAACTCCAGCGCGTGCAGCAATATCTCTTTAGCTGTGACAGTACGTCTATCGGCGTAGAGTTCCTCTTGCTACTATAAATGAAGGGTTGTGGCCTAGGTTGAATTTTGCAGAAAAACCAAAAAGTAATCTATTTACTGAAAAATTTGTTATTTAATGTAATTTGAAAAAAAAATTGATTGAAAATATTATAAACGTATCGCTTTTAATAAGCCCTAATAAAATAAAAACAATAATAGTCATTCTTACACCGCTTATCCAGAAATGCTAAATAAACCTTCATTTTTATAGACTTGTAACTCGTGCGTAAGTTAGTAATTGAAATCGCGAATTTACGTAACTTTCTATTCTATTTTTATGCTATGTTTCCAAGTAAATCATTTTATATATAAATTTCGAGCTCTTCAAACTTGTTCAAAAAAAGAAAAACAATTATTTAATAAACAAATAATTAAATAAATAACTCAATAAAAAACCTTAAAAAAGGTTATCGTTTCCAATATAAAATTTGAGGCCCTTTCGTTTGGTGCAAGCCATTTTATCGCAGGATAAATCGTTCTCAAAATATAAGCAAAAATAATGTTTGCATCTTGTTTTCTCGACCTCGATTTACCTTATAATCAAAACATAGTCATTCCTACCCACAATTTCATTTCAAAACTACTTTTATTGGGTCATTAACCCTATACCCGTGCTTCTTTAATAATTAACTAGCCTAGCAATTTCTTATTTATTATTAAAATAATAAAATACCTTGTTAATATATTGTTTTGCAAAATAATAAGATAGTATACCTTGTTATAAACAGTTGATAGAAATCGATACGATTTCTTATTAACGTAAATTGTATACATCTTAATTGCATTCTTTGTAATAAAATTTTGTAGAAAGTCCGATATAACTCGATAAAAGTTCATATATATGTCAATATTGATCGAGAAATCTTTATACGAAATTGAATTGTTTAATCATGTAATTTTTTTCAGTAGGATAATAAAAGGCGTATAACTTTCAAATTGGATTTAATTTGATATTTACAATAAAGAATATGCTATGAAATATAAATTTGTTTGGTGTATGTGGTTGCATGCGCTACGGGATCAAAATTATTATTATTCACTTTAACCACTTTAATATAGTGTAGATATATACCCTAGAAAGAGAGAAGAAGAAAAATTGAGAAAGATAGATAGAGAGAGAGAGAGAGAGAGAGAGAGAGAGAGAGAGAGAGAGAGAGAGAGAGAGAAATCTAGGGTCCGCGGTTCCGCGTGACGGACGGACGGACACTTTGTTTTTGCCCCTGTTAAAAATAAATACATATTTTTTGTATGTATCTTTAGTACGTACTAAAAACATGTAATTTGTCTGGTAATACGTATTAATAATATGTACTGATTTGGGGCTGACTATTTAAAATATATCAAATATAAATATAAGTATTTCAAGTACCATATAAGGATAATAACACCATTTATGGCCACATCAAATACTTATATTTATATTTAATATATTTTAAATAGTCAGTCCCAAATCAGTACATATTTTTAATACGTATTACCAGGCAAATTACATGTTTTTAGTACATACTAAAGATACATACAAAAAATATATATTTATTTTTAACAGGGGCTGTTTTTTTTTTATTTAGAACTTTATGAAGCACAATTTTATTTTTTTTCCGGCTATATACTTTAGGAGTTGTATCAGCACTTGTCCCTAGATGTCGAGGGTGGTCGATCACGAGTTCCTGACACACAGCATTCCGTAGATTTTTGAATACTGGTATCCTCCTCGTACTGGGACCGTGTCTAATAATATTGAGGTCCAGGTACAGTGCTCCGTTGTTATTTGTATCTTGGTGTCTTCTACGCCCTGGCAACGACAAGTTCACTTCTTAAAAAACATACAATACGTATTCTTTAATGTAGTCACGAAATGAGTGCAAACGGTTGAATACCTGTAAAAAATATTAGTCACTAACAAATGGCATTTAGACAAGTCACAAAATCGTTTCAATATATTAAAATATTATAGGAGAAAACGATTTAAAAAAAAAATTATTTAGAATAATCAAGTAAAGTCACGTTCCAATTTTTTTTTTCCAGTTGACGATGTCTAGCAATAAGAAAAAAAATTCGCGGCACTTCTTCACGACAAATTAGAAGACAAGCACAAGCAGAAGCTGAGTTAGATTTACAAGAATGTTTGTCTGCAGCAATTGCATCGAGAACCGCATCCAATACAATACAAACTGAGAGTTTTGATGTTAACGTCGAACAATTATTTTTCGAATCTGATGAAGAAATAGATCAATATTCGGAGGCTCTGTCAAGTAATATTGATAAAAATGCTGATCACGTACCAAATGAGAATTATGATATTTTTAATATCAATGAAGAAATCATAGTGTCTGAAGATGAATACAGTAATCGTTATAGTGACAGTGACGCTGATTCTATTCCAGACTCAGAATATGAGGATTACATGGATATGGATGATTTTAATAGTAAATATTTAAGCGAAGATCAAGTTCGTGATAAGGAATTTCGTGAAGACATAGTACAATGGTCTTTAGATTTTGGAATAAATCTTAATGCTATGAAGAAACTATCAGCGATTCTCAACAAACGTACACTTACTAAATTTCCGGATGATCCACGAACATTAATAAACACACCCAGAAGCAGTAATGTTGTTAACATGGATACTGGTCACTACTGTCATATGGGAATTCAAAAGGCTGTGGAGAGTATTATTAAAAACCACCTTCTTTGTTTGCAAGGTGGTTGTACCGTTAATTTGTTCATTAATATTGATGGAGCACCGTTAACGGGAAATTCGTCTGAAAAAGGCTTATGGACTATTCTTGCCAAACACTATGATTGTCAAAGAGTACATGTTATAGGTATTTACCACGGTCCTAAGAAACCGAATGATCCAAATGAATTCTTAAAACAGTTTGTTGATGAAGCTAAATTTTTGATAGGCCATGGATTTGAATATAATAATAAAAGATATTTCGTAAGAATTCATGGATTTAATTTAGATTCTCCAGCAAAATCATTTGTCCTTTGCACAAAATACCATAGTGGTTATAGTAGCTGTAGTAAATGCGAAATAGAAGGCGAGTATTATAATTGTATATGTTTTCCATTACCAAATAAAATAAGCTTGCTAAAGTACTGTAATAGATTGTTGAGAACAAATGAACGTTTTAAAAATTTAGAATATATGCATGAGTATCAACGCAATTATAGTATTTTAAATGAATTGCCTCATGTTGGACTGGTTTCGAATGTACCCATTGATAGTATGCATGCAGTGTATTTAGGCATCATGCAGCAATTAATCAGGCATTGGATAGGTGATAAAGGAAGAAATAATAAAGAATATAAACTATCAACTGATCAAATCCAAAAAGTATCAAATACACTGGAAAGTTTGAAACGTGTTTTACCTGATGATTTCAACAGGCACTGCAGGTCCTTAATTTATTGGAAACAGTGGAAAGCAACAGAATTTCGTCATTTTTTATTGTATTTTGGACCCTTTACTTTAAAAAATATTTTAAAAACGAATGTTTACCAGATTTTTTAAAACTGCACACAAGCATGGTTATTTTAACAAACGAAACTTTATTAATGAATTCTGAAAATGTTGAGTATGCCGAACGTTTAAACATAGATTTCATACAGAGTTTTCAAGATATTTATGGGAAGGAAAATGTTATAATAATGGACTACTTATTCCACTGATAGGCGTCACATAAGCGACGATTTATGCCACGCAGCGCTATAATGATGTATTGTATACCAAGGTCGTAGATTGGATTTTTTCAGACTCATCTTCGGCTCGCTAGCGCACTCGCCTTCGGCTCATGCTAGCTCACCTCGACACCTGCTTCAAACTCCATACTCGGTCTAAAAAAGCCTACTTTACGTCCTTGGTCAATATATTATTATCGCCTGCTGCTGCGTTTTATCGCCCGCCGGTCGGTAAATGAGTACTTTTGGCCTCATTTTTAGATCAATAAAACACGAAAATCGTACATGTGTTACAACCAAAGTATTAATTTTTTATTGATTACGTGGCTAAAAAGAAGTCGCTGAGATCTTCTAATGCCAAAAAGAATAAAGCAATCCATGCAACATCGAGAAACAACCGTTTTATTGCGGTGAAAAAACAAAATTTTGCGAAAAAAATTATTCGATTGTTCCAAAATAGATACTTTAGCGTTAATGGGTTAACATAAGTTTGTTGTATATATCCTTTTAATGCCTGGTTATTTTTTAAATTCATGAATTTTTTATTTTACGTTCTGTATATACATTCTGTATATATATTGTATTTTCTGTACGCAAATTTAAAAAAAAAATAACGTAATTTATCACATGATCAAACACAAATGAAAATTACAAAAAGGTTCAGTTAACCTCAAATTGTCGCTCCTTACGAAGAGTGGCACACTTCATACTCGCGTCGAAGCAAAAGCAGTAGCACAGTTCGATATTTCCGGCGAAGACTAGCACGGTTCTCAGTGGAAAGTGAGAAAAACTTATGATAATTTAATAATTTTTGCAGTAGCTGCCCCTTTCATGCGAATGTAATTATGTGCAAAATCTGAAGTTTTTAATATTAATCAGTTTTTGCTTCATGACGCCTCGAAATCGCCAATATTTGCGTGAACTGTGCTAGTCATCGTCGGAAAATCTGAACTGAACTACTCTTCGTAGGAAATCTGAACGATGCTACTCTTCGGAGAGAGCGATGAGATAATGAGTAAAATCATTTTCCGTGTGAAAATTTGCATTAATAATGAAAGTAAATAGAATTGTTTAATAAGACTGTGTGACCGTTATTTGGTGTACCTGTACTTATGCAACTTTTATTATTAAACAAATTGGGCGAATATACAAAAAATAGAAGGTTGTTGTTTGATTAGATAGATATCGATAGTATTATCTTAAGATTTTCATATGCACTGTTCCAAATTTAGTTTACAAGATAACAAGAGTGTAAATTTTTATTTATTTGTAAGCGATGAACGATCTATAAATTTAAGTAAATTTTCCAATTGTATATTATAGAATTTAATTGAAATCAAATTTTAAAATATTTCACAGATTCTTATCAGCCAAAATGCGGGATTTCGCGATAATTTTGGACGAAGAAGACGACATTAGGGTTATAGCCAGCAAATGGTTAACTACAGACAAAGGATCAATGTTCTGGCCTCCTTTTAAAAAGGCAAGTGACGTGACAGAGGCTATAAGAGATGTCGGAAAAAAATTGGAAGACATATCCGATCACAAAGCTAATCAAATTTAATGGTAGGCTGTTATTTTTAAACTTCAACATCACTTTAATACGGTTATATTATATAGTTTAGTTAATGTATCTTTACGTGTTTCATGTACAGATAGTTATACAGATGCAGTACGTGAATCAAAGCAGCATGGGATAGAACACTTGGCAGATCCAAGTGATGATGAAAAATTAAAACGATCTAGATCAAATCGATACAAGAAAAATCGCGAAAGTTCTCCAGAAGAACCAAAAAAGAAGAAGGCCAAAACTGTTAGGAAAGATACTGATGATGAAAGTAGTGATTCAGAGGCCGGTGATTTAACAAAGAAAGTTGATTTACCCATCGATAGCGACGGCAATAAGTCTAGCGATGTCGAGCCGACTGAGGAGGATCCTCTATTGTTGCCACCTCTAAGCTTGAACGTTCAACTCCAAGACGTTGTTCAAAATAAGTTTTGTGACTATATATGTATGTACCAGTTAGATAGCAGTATGAAATAGTAAGTCATATTAAGGGGAAGTTGGAGCTACAGCTTCGCAAATCCGCCATGCGGTACTTAGTATTTTACAACTTAAACAAAAATTAAAAGTCGGATCGACATTTTCTTTTGATAGAATTATTCACTAAACTGAACACTATGGCGCTCTGGTCTTGGTTTTTCATTGCAAGCTTTATTTAAAAAGTTATAGGGAACAGGAAAACAGTGTTTTTAGCTCTGACATCCCCTTAAGGGTCGAAACTAAGAAATTTTTGCAGCGGGTGTGTTTTACTGACTGAGCGACAAGATTTATCAAGAGGGTGATTTTACTGCTCAAGCGAAGCGAGGGCAGTAGTCATCTAAGGAAGAAATCTCGCGAGTACAGTAATTATCCCGAGTAAAAATCTATTATCAATCCGTATTGCATATAGTATTTTATTAGAATCTCGATCGGAAAGCCGCCCTGAAAGACGGGATCAACAACCTTTTATTATGAGTTTGATTTAGAATAACGCGCGCACATGCATCTTGTCATTTTCGTTTATTTTGTAGTTACTATAACTTAAGATTTTGTACGAAAATCGCAAGATCTTGATGAATTTATTACAAAACAAAACTAAAGTATTGTAAACAAAAAATTAAAAAAAATTTACTTTCCAATCGAAATTGCATATTTAACTTTCGGTTATTGGGTTAAAATAATAAATCAGGGCGAAAGGTGATGGCCATTTCGTTTGGGTGTGGAATAAGATAGATTATATGACTAAATTGTGTATTACGCACACAAACTTTCTCAAATAGACATGTATGTATAATTATTGAAAATTATTTAAAAATCTAGTAGAAAAGTCTGTGAAAGGACATGTTGGAAAACCAGCGAATTCGAGTGGAGGTTAAAATAAAGAAAAGTCTGAGATATAATCTGGTAATACATCAAAAGCTCATTTACCAAATAGAGAATCTGATAACGCAAATTTTGATAAGCCGCCATCCGCAAAATCTAGTGCGGAAAAAAATACTCAGGCGTCTACTTCAAAATCCGATGAGCAAGAAAATGATCTTCCTTTGCCTGGCGTCAGTCATCTAACTGATCATGAAATTATTATTGCAACACACCGTAAATATTTTTTATTTTTTAGATCTCACGAAATATTTCGTAACACACAATATTGTTTTAATACTAGCTTAATCCAGGACTTTACTATGTTACTTCATCTAAAACAACGATCAATTACCATACATGAAAGTATTTTTGTCGCTATAAAAATAAACATTAATGTCGAGTTGTTAGTGTGATCCATAATTTATGTACACACAATATTAACACACATAAGGAGAGCTCACACCTTTTGGATCACGGATTTTGATCATTGGCTTTATTCGTTGAGAATTAATGTTATTTACCTGCATGTACACTGTACAGTACTAAACTTTTTAATTTTATTGAATTCCTTGTTATTGTTATATAATATTATTGTCTGGTGAGGTCTTTAATGAAATCGTGAGGCAGTATTTACGATATATTGTGTGTTATATGAATACTATTTTTTGCTATATGATCAATTAATTACCATAAATTGTTGCAGAGATGGTTTTTAAGTTAATAAAGAAAGTTAACAGACTAAAGCGGCAGAATGACGCTTTAAAAAGAAAATTGGAGGGTGGTTATAGAAATACTAGATCGACAGACAAACAACTTTCTTTACAAGATATTGCGGTAATTAATAACTATTTCCCCATTGACGCAAATGAAGCTAACAAGAACAAAAAAATAGATGTTGTTGAAAATATGTTAGGAAAAAAAGATCAAGAGTTCTTCCAGAATGCGGTAAAAGTTATGAATGTTTAAGCTTAAAATCATTTTAGTTTATAATCTCGGGAGGTTCGTACCTTCTTGTGACACAGTATATATCGAGTATGCTTTGATGCGCCTTCTTTCCGAAATTGCACATTTTTTATCATGATTCTATAAAGAATTAGATATAAATAAGCAAACTGCATAAATATAATTTCTATACATTTGTGAATGTTAATTACTTTGAAAAATATTTCCAAGATATTAACTATCGATTTTGTAGTATGTCTTCGCTTATTTACCATCAATAATTTATAATCTTTATTACAATTAAACTATTAAAATCGTACACCATTCCTAATAGCTATTAAGCATGACTATAACAGGAAAATAAATATCCAATTACATGTTTCTGTGTCTAATTTTCTCAATTACTGCTTTTGTTTACATACATGTACTATTGTTACATTTCTCGTGTACATAAAATTATCTTTTCAGTAATCGTCTTCGGCCTGTTATAAGCAATCGCTTTCATTAATTACCTCCAATTCGGTCATGCAATCTATTTTTTGCCCTTATTATTTGTATTTATAAATCAATATATCCTTATAATGTAGAAGGTACTAATGCAAGCATAAAAGGTACATTTTAAGTCAGTGTCTCTTATCGTACGTATAAAAAACACAGAAAAATGTATATGCATGCGTCAAAAGAAAATGGATTGTAGCAAAGACAACGTCCCTCTTTCCCTCACTCAGCTGTTCATATACATATAATTAGAATTATAAATGTATGAAACATTGTACGAAATTTTTAACATAAAGTAACTAACGTTTTAGGTAATCTTTTTCAAAAGCAAGGGAGGTAGCGATTGCCGCAAGTTAATATTTAACTGTATGATAGCTGCAATAACAAATGAAGTGGCGAATCAGTACAGCTTTATAGGGAGCAAAGCGCCAAGAAAATCTTTCAAAGACCTCCGGCTATGCACTTGCCTGTATCGTAAGTTTGTTTTTTTTTTTTTCAAAGGAGAGAATACACTCAAATTTTAAACCTTTTTGCAATTTTAAGAGCCTCTGTCGTTCATAACGGAATTTCCTAAGATGGAAAGTAAATGTAATTATATTATATATTTTGCTTTTTGATTAATGCTTTGTGTTATATAACTTAAAATGAATTTTTTCTAAATTATACCAATAGAATTCAAATTCCATCTTATTTTTTTGCTGTTTAATTTTTTTTTTTATTTTTTTCACTTAAAAGTAATTGAGCGGGCTTACTTGATCATTATATTTTACCTAGTTTACATATAAATTTTTAAATGAAACTCATAATCTTTAAGCGTTTAAACCATTCTATCGAATTATGAAATCATGGATTTTTAATTATTAGCAGTTTTGATGAACAAAATAATTTCAACTGTTGCTAATGTACACTTTATACATAAATATTATGTTTTTATTGTTTAGAAGCTGTCAAACTTGCATTTCCAAATGCAAATGACGATGACATTAAAGGTAAATATTTTAATGAATAGATTATTTTTGCCTTCTATAAAACAAGCGATTTTGTGTAGTCTTTTTTGTTTTCAAAAAATCAATCATAAACAAATTCATTTGCGTTTATTATACGCATTTTTATTAAAATCATAGCTTATTCTGTTTTTTATCAGATTCTAAAGTTTTTTGCCATAGTAAATATTATCATTCTAAAGCTATTTTGCGTTATTTTTATATGACTACTTTTTTCAGTGGAAAAGGTCCAAAAAGGGCGCCATTCCAGCCAATAGTTATAGACGAAACATTGAACAGTGGTGAAGAATCCGATTCATAATTATTGTCTTAATTTATTCAGCATTCGTAAATACTTATTTTAATTCTAATCTTAGCCAGTAATTATTATAATAAATAAAGTAGAGATCAGTAATTTAATAAAAACACAAGCTTAATTTGTAATTGATACATTTTTTTCAATAAATAAAGGTATGTAATCATTCGATTTGAAGGTTTCTTTGAGCTAATATCAACTAATTTTAATGGAAGTGTAACTTACATTTTGACAAAGGAGACTTCAAAACATAATCTTTTAATTCAAAACTTATTGCTTATTTCCATTTTTCATTAAAGTATATTTAAATTCAAATATACACTATTCGCATATCTCCTTTTAATAAATAAAATATTTATCATCCATATTTATTACTTTGAAATTACAAAAAGGTAAGTATATTTAAAAAATTGTGGTATCTTCGCTGTCCGAATCCTTCGATATTCCGGAGATGCCAACCTTGGGGCTCTGAGAGGTTCAAAGCGTGCAAAACAACGATAAAAATAAATGCAATGAACTGTTATGAGATACTAGCAGGTTACTTTTTGAGGTTAGAAATTCAAACATACACAGAATCGCGCACGAAAACGAATAGCCAATCGGAGATCACATAGAATATGTTACACAATGGCGCCATGCATTTTTTACGTCGGACAGTCCGTATTTCGAATCGAAAGATCAATTAAAGAAGTATTAAATAATACTTCTGTATATTCTAATTAATCTTGAAAATTAATGAAAAGATTTTCCGAATCTATAAGAAAGAATTTTTGGATTCTTTCTTGATTTTCTATCTGATCTTTTTTTTAAATATTTCAAAAGATTAGATGAAAGGAAACTGAAATTATCGTCTAATTTTTCGAAATACCAAAAATGTATTATGTTAAGCTTTCGCCAAGGTTAGTGTAATGTTTTAACGAATATACCAGTAACGAGGTTACTGAAATACTCGATGAAACGTTACACTAACCTTGGTGAAAGCTTACCATAATAAATTTTTGGTATTTCGAAAAATTAGACGATAATTTCAGTTACCTTACATATAATCTTCTGAAAGATTTCAAAAAAGATTCAATAAAGCATCAATATGGCATTTAGAAAAGATTCCACAAATTCTTTCTGAAAGATTCCAAAAATCTTTATGAAAGATTAAAAAGAAATCTTTCTGAAAGATTAAAAAGACATCTTTATTAAAGTTTCAAAAATCGTTTATAAAAGATTCCAAAAAATATTTAAAAAATATTCCAATAATATTTCTGAAAGATTACAGCAACATATCTGCAAGCTTCCATAATTCTTTCTGAGACCTTCATAGAAGGTTACCAAAAATTTTCGAACATTTTTTCGATATATTGGAAAATTACTGGAATCATCCAAAAACTTTCATTATTATTTTCAGAAGCTTTCGAGAAAGCTTTCAAACATATTTCACGGAACAACCCGGTAATGTTGTTGTAATCATTTTTGAAGTTTCACAAATTCTTTCCAAAATATTCCAAAAATCTTTCTGAAATCTTAACAGAAGGTTACCTGAAATTTTCAACCAATTTTAAAATATATTGGAATCTTACTGGAATCTTCCAGAAGCTTTCATCAACGTTTTTACAATCTTCCAAGAAAGCTTCCAAACATCTTTCACAGAAGGAAACAGCAATGTTGCTGGAAATCTTTCTGACATTAATTTGCAGCAGACATTTGAAGTATCTGGGAAGATTCCACAAATTCTTTCGGAAATATTCCAAAAATCTTGCTGAAACCTTAATAGAAGTCGAGGAGCCTTAAAACAGCAGGCTCCGAGCAGAGCCTCGACAAGCAAAGAAGCGACAACAGGTAAAAAACGGAGGCTTCATGGCCCGCGAACATCGTCGAATCGTCTCCGGATATACCCTGATTGAAAAAAGGAGTCTGTCTCTTCGTCGACAGTGCTAAGGATCGCATGTTCCTATCGCGTTTTTCTAAGCACCGCATGATGCTTAATGTCGTTGCAATATGCTTACGATGGCTTCCTTCGGGCCGACAGTACCGAGGAGAACCCATCACGGTCGCGGAGAAATGCGATGCTGAAACCCGCGTGTTTCGAAGCATTCAGCAGGACGCGTGTTCCGATTCAATTGCATGCTTGACGAAGGGTATTCAGGTGAAGGGGTCGCATATTGCGGCACTTAACCCGTGTTTGGATGCGAATGGAGTTGTACGTGTGGGAGGACGTCTGAAGAATGCAGATATCCCTATAGCTAGTAAGCACCCCATACTATTGCCTTCAAGGAATCATGTCACGGATTTGATCATCCGTGAAGCTCACGAGTCGAACTACCACTCCGGTGTTCAAAGCACTCTTTTCTATTTGCGACAACGTTTTTGGTTGATTGACGCAAAGAATCAGGTTCGTCATGTCATCCGCGAGTGTGTCACGTGTATTAGACACAAGCCCCCTCCAATTCACTGCAAGATGGCAGATCTCCCGACCGCTAGGGTCACCGAATCTCACGTTTTTTCTCACGTAGGCGTAGATTTCTTTGGTCCCCTTTCCATTAAAGAGAAAAAGCGACATAATCGTACAGCCCTCAAGGCGTATGGGTGCGTTTTCGTATGCATGGCCACAAAAGCGGTGACCATAGAGATAACCAGCGATTTGACCACCGAAGGTTTCCTAGGCGCGTTCGCTAGATTCGTAGGACGTAGAGGTATTCCCCAGCATGTATACTCCGATAACGGGACCAATTTCGTTGGGGCCAACAACCAGCTTAGGGAACTTTTCGCACTCCTCAATTCAGAAGAGTTCAAATCTAAGGTGAATGCCAAAGCTCTTTCGTTAGATATTCAATGGCATTTTAACCCGCCCTTATCTCCGCATTTTGGTGGTTTATGGGAGGCCGCGGTAAAATCATTTAAGCATCATCTCAAACGCGTAGTGGGTGGGCAACTTCTCACATTCGAAGAGCTCTATACTCTCGTGATAGAGATAGAGGCAATTATAAATTCTCGACCCCTCTGGTCAATCTCTGCCGACCCCAATGACCCAATAGCGTTAACCCCAGCTCATATTCTGATAGGTAGGCCTATTACAGTTCTGCCAAGCGTTGATTTAACATCTATTCCAGATAATCGACTGTCCATTTGGAAGTTCATCACCAAAGCCCGACAGGACTTCTGGAAGCGGTGGCATTTGGAATATCTCCACGAGCTCCAGCAGCGTCAAAAATGGCATGACTCTACTGGAGAACTACGGAAAGGAATGGTTGTCATCCTCATCGATAAAAATCAGCCTTGTACGCAGTGGCAGCTGGCAGTCGTTCAAGAGGTGCACCCGGGAACCGACGGACTCGCTCGAGTCGCCACCGTTCGAACTTCACGAGGGACTCTGAAGCGGAACATCACTCAGCTGTGCCCTCTTCCCACGTCTTCAACGGAAGAAGCTGAATGAATTATATATATTTACACTCACATACATACACACTCAATCACATGTACAACCGTCGAATGTACACCCTCTCGAACGATGATTTCGTTTGCTCGTGTTACTCGCAACAGGGGGAGAATGTTCCGTCGAGACCCGAGGTGTAAGTTCCGCCGTGAAAACGGTGTCGAGCGAACTCAGCGAGGTCGACGTAGAGCATGTGGCTCCATCTCCCGTGCTCGAGTTGAACAAGCGGAGTCGCGACTTGCCGCGCTCGCCGGCAGCGCCGCCGGCCTCGTGTCGCGCGCGGCCGGACGAGCGCCGAGTTAGTTGACGATAAGACGCCAAGCTTGACAGCTCGTGCAGTCAAGCTAGCGAACGATCGAACTTTTTGGCTCTTGCGAATCCGTCCGTACGTCCATCGAGCGTTTCTGGTGCTGGTGCTTGTGCTACTCTCTCTCTCTATCTCTCTCTCTCATTCTCTCTAAATCTCTCTCCTTTGTCTCTTTCGCTGCCTGCTACTCGCGTTCGGCTCGCGCCCGGTTCCGCGAATCGTATCTCGCGCGCGTCGAAACGTGCAAGTCGGTAGAACTGCGCTACCGACTTGAGTCTGTGGAACTGCGCCACTGACTCGAAGCGAAGATTCTCTCTGAGAATCGCACGAACACGACACACACACGAACACGACACACGTTCATCTTTTTCTTAGAAGCTTGTAAGAACTTCGAGAGGGGTTTTATGCCTCACGGCTTTCCCCTCTCAATTTGAGCGTGATTAAATATTCTCGATTTTCGCTCAATCGACTTCTTTATTTCTCCCACACCTCACTCCTTGCGAACTCGAACACACACACAAAAAAAGCGGGAATATTCGCCTCAGAATATTTCGCGCGCGACAATTCACTGGGCGTTTATGCACCTAATAATGTACCGCTTAGCAAACCTAGAGGGCGAACTAGAAGTGCAACAGCAGAGTTCAGAAATGCTAAATAAACCTTCATTTTTTAAAGACTTCTAATTCGTGCGTAAGTTGGTAATTGAAATCGCGAATTTACGTAACTTTCTATTCTATTTTTATGCTATTTTTCCACGTAAATCATTTTATATATAAATATCGAGCTCTTCAAACTTGTTCAAAAAAAGAAAAAAAAATTATTTAATAAATAAATAATTAAATAAATAAATCAAAAAAAAATTTAAACAAAGTTATTGGCATCCCGTTATTGCGAACAATATAATGTGACGCTTGTCCTATAGAAAAGAAAGGAAAACACATTTTTAATGTGGCCTTGTACCTACAAGGTAGGTGCAAGACGGTCTCAAGCCCGTGTAAACACAGAGAGAAAGTGTGCATGCGCGTAAAAGTTCTAGTAGATCGCTCTCAAAATGTGCAAAAAAATTAATCCGAAAAAGATTTATGCTCTTATTTACTCGTCGTAAAAGTGACCTTACGAATACACTTGTAACGTGTTGTGGTTACTTTTAAAACTTTACAAGTCCAGCGCATGCAGCAGTATCTCTTTAGCCGTGGCAGTATGTCTATCGGTCTAGAGTTCCTCTTGCTACTATAATTGAAGGGTTTTGGCCTAGGTTGCATTTTGCAGATAAACCAAAAAGTAATCTATTTACAGAAAAATTTGTTATTTAATGTAATTTGAAAAAAAAAATTTTATTGAAAATATTAAAAACGTTTCGCTATTATTAAGCCCTAATAAAATAAAATAATAATAGACATTGTTACACCGCTTATCCAGACACACCCACAAACTGCCATGTCTGGAACTCGATCCAATCGTGCTAATGCCCGCAGTCGACCGTGCTGCCACCTACCACTCCTCTCCTATCCCCCCTCCCTTCATCCCTCCGTTCAGGGTTCTGGAATGAACGTTCAAGCGGTCAGGCTGCCATTCGAGGTTCAGCCGTCAAGGTAGCTCTACACCTAGATTTTCCTGTGATACGTAAGTTATAGTTTTCAAAAATGTCTCCAAAAATCTCTGCTCCATACTCGGACGAAGTAAAGTTAAGGGCCATAAAGATGCGCGACCAGGGAGCGCGCAACTGTATCATCGTAAGGGAGTTAGGAATACCAGAGTCCACGTTGCGTGGCTGGCTATATGTTAATAAAAAAACAAATAGTCAGTCACAGGGACAAAAGCGACGTCGCAAGGAGTCTGATAAAGTCGAGGAGCATCAAAACTGCACGCTGCGAGCTGAGCCCCTACAAGCAAGGAAGCGACAACAGGTAAAAAGTGTGGCCAATCAAAGGTTCGATGAAAATTCAGCGTTCGTCCGAGCAGCCGAGGTAATCGTTCCCGAAATAGACGCCGCAAAAATCAAGCCAATCATCGAAACAGTCGACCAAGATACGTTTCTCAGTTGGCTGGGCGTTTATGCACCTAATAATGTACCGCTTAGCAAACCTAGAGGGCGAACTAGAAGTGCAACAGCAGAGTTCAGAAATGCTAAATAAACCTTCATTTTTTAAAGACTTCTAATTCGTGCGTAAGTTGGTAATTGAAATCGCGAATTTACGTAACTTTCTATTCTATTTTTATGCTATTTTTCCAAGTAAATCATTTTATATATAAATATCGAGCTCTTCAAACTTGTTCAAAAAAAGAAAAAAAAATTATTTAATAAATAAATAATTAAATAAATAAATCAAAAAAAAACCTTAAACAAAGTCATTGGCATCCCGTTATTGCGAATAGTATAATGTGACGCTTGCCCTATAGAGAAGAAAAGAAAACACATTTTTAATGTGGCCTTGTACCTAGAAGGTAGGTGCAAGACGGTCTCAAGCCCGTGTAAACATAGAGAGAAAGTGTGCATGCGGGTAAAAGTGCTAGTAGATCGCTCTCAAAATGCGCAAAAAAATTAAACCGAAAAAGATTTATGCTTTTCTTTACTCGTCGTCAAAGTGGCCTTTCGAAAACACTTGTAACGTGTTGTGGTTACTTTTAAAACTTTTCAAGTCCAGCGCATGCAGCAGTATCTCTTTAGCCGTGGCAGTATGTCTATCGGCGTAGAGTTCCTCTTGCTACTATAATTGAAGGGTTTTGGCCTAGGTTGCATTTTGCAGAATAACCAAAAAGTAATCTATTTACTGAAAAATTTGTTAATCAATGTAATTTGAAAAAAAAAATTTTATTGAAAATATTAAAAACGTTTCGCTATTATTAAGCCCTAATAAAATAAAATAATAATAGACATTGTTACACCGCTTATCCAGACACACCGACAAACTGCCATGTCTGGAACTCGAGCCAATCGTGCTAATGCCCGCAGACGACCGTGCTGCCACCTACCACTCCTCTCCTATACCCCCTCCCTTCATCCCTCCGTTCAGGGTTCTGGAATGAACGTTCAAGCGGTCAGGCTGCCATTCGAGGTTCAGCCGTCAAGATGCGCGACCAGGGAGCGCGCAACTGTATCATCGTAAGGGAGTTAGGAATACCAGAGTCCACGTTGCGTGGCTGGCTATATGTTAATAAAAAAACAAATAGTCAGTCACAGGGACAAAAGCGACGTCGCAAGGAGTCTGATAAAGTCGAGGAGCATCAAAACTGCACGCTGCGAGCTGAGCCCCTACAAGCAAGGAAGCGACAACAGGTAAAAAGTGTGGCCAATCAAAGGTTCGATGAAAATTCAGCGTTCGTCCGAGCAGCCGAGGTAATCGTTCCCGAAATAGACGCCGCAAAAATCAAGCCAATCATCGAAACAGTCGACCAAGATACGTTTCTCAGTTGGCTGGGCGTTTATGCACCTAATAATGTACCGCTTAGCAAACCTAGAGGGCGAACTAGAAGTGCAACAGCAGAGTTCAGAAATGCTAAATAAACCTTCATTTTTTAAAGACTTCTAATTCGTGCGTAAGTTGGTAATTGAAATCGCGAATTTACGTAACTTTCTATTCTATTTTTATGCTATTTTTCCACGTAAATCATTTTATATATAAATAACGAGCTCTTCAAACTTGTTCAAAAAAAGAAAAAAAAATTATTCAATAAATAAATAATTAAATAAATAAATCAAAAAAAAAAACCTTAAACAAAGTCATTGGCATCCCGTTATTGCGAATAGTATAATGTGACGCTTGCCCTATAGTGAAGAAAAGAAAACACATTTTTAATGTGGCCTTGTACCTAGAAGGTAGGTGCAAGACGGTCTCAAGCCCGTGTAAACATAGAGAGAAAGTGTGCATGCGGGTAAAAGTGCTAGTAGATCGCTCTCAAAATGCGCAAAAAAATTAAACCGAAAAAGATTTATGCTTTTCTTTACTCGTCGTCAAAGTGGCCTTTCGAAAACACTTGTAACGTGTTGTGGTTACTTTTAAAACTTTTCAAGTCCAGCGCATGCAGCAGTATCTCTTTAGCCGTGGCAGTATGTCTATCGGCGTAGAGTTCCTCTTGCTACTATAATTGAAGGGTTTTGGCCTAGGTTGCATTTTGCAGAATAACCAAAAAGTAATCTATTTACTGAAAAATTTGTTAATCAATGTAATTTGAAAAAAAAAATTTTATTGAAAATATTAAAAACGTTTCGCTATTATTAAGCCCTAATAAAATAAAATAATAATAGACATTGTTACACCGCTTATCCAGACACACCGACAAACTGCCATGTCTGGAACTCGAGCCAATCGTGCTAATGCCCGCAGACGACCGTGCTGCCACCTACCACTCCTCTCCTATACCCCCTCCCTTCATCCCTCCGTTCAGGGTTCTGGAATGAACGTTCAAGCGGTCAGGCTGCCATTCGAGGTTCAGCCGTCAAGATGCGCGACCAGGGAGCGCGCAACTGTATCATCGTAAGGGAGTTAGGAATACCAGAGTCCACGTTGCGTGGCTGGCTATATGTTAATAAAAAAACAAATAGTCAGTCACAGGGACAAAAGCGACGTCGCAAGGAGTCTGATAAAGTCGAGGAGCATCAAAACTGCACGCTGCGAGCTGAGCCCCTACAAGCAAGGAAGCGACAACAGGTAAAAAGTGTGGCCAATCAAAGGTTCGATGAAAATTCACCGTTCGTCCGAGCAGCCGAGGTAATCGTTCCCGAAATAGACGCCGCAAAAATCAAGCCAATCATCGAAACAGTCGACCAAGATACGTTTCTCAGTTGGCTGGGCGTTTATGCACCTAATAATGTACCGCTTAGCAAACCTAGAGGGCGAACTAGAAGTGCAACAGCAGAGTTCAGAAATGCTAAATAAACCTTCATTTTTTAAAGACTTCTAATTCGTGCGTAAGTTGGTAATTGAAATCGCGAATTTACGTAACTTTCTATTCTATTTTTATGCTATTTTTCCACGTAAATCATTTTATATATAAATAACGAGCTCTTCAAACTTGTTCAAAAAAAGAAAAAAAAATTATTCAATAAATAAATAATTAAATAAATAAATCAAAAAAAAATTTAAACAAAGTTATTGGCATCCCGTTATTGCGAACAATATAATGTGACGCTTGTCCTATAGAAAAGAAAGGAAAACACATTTTTAATGTGGCCTTGTACCTACAAGGTAGGTGCAAGACGGTCTCAAGCCCGTGTAAACACAGAGAGAAAGTGTGCATGCGCGTAAAAGTTCTAGTAGATCGCTCTCAAAATGTGCAAAAAAATTAATCCGAAAAAGATTTATGCTCTTATTTACTCGTCGTCAAAGTGACCTTACGAATACACTTGTAACGTGTTGTGGTTACTTTTAAAACTTTACAATTCCAGCGCATGCAGCAGTATCTCTTTAGCCGTGGCAGTATGTCTATCGGTCTAGAGTTCCTCTTGCTACTATAATTGAAGGGTTTTGGCCTAGGTTGCATTTTGCAGAATAACCAAAAAGTAATCTATTTACTGAAAAATTTGTTAATCAATGTAATTTGAAAAAAAAATTTTATTGAAAATATTAATAGCGTATCGCTCTTATTAAGCCCTAATAAAATAAAAACAATAATAGACATTGTTACACCGCTTATCCAGACACACCCACAAACTGCCATGTCTGGAACTCGAGCCAATAGTGATAATGCCCGCAGTCGACCGTGCTGCCACCTACCACTACTCTCCTATCTCCCCTCCCTTCATCTCTACGTTCAGGGTTCTGGAATGAACGTTCAAGCGGTCAGGCTGCCATTCGAGGTTCAGCCGTCAAGGTAGCTCTACACCTAGATTTTCCTGTGATACGTAATTTATAGTTTTCAAAAATGTCTCCAAAAATCTCTGCTCCATACTCGGACGAAGTAAAGTTAAGGGCCATAAAGATGCGCGACCAGGGAGCGCGCAACTGTATCATCGTAAGGGAGTTAGGAATACCAGAGTCCACGTTGCGTGACTGGCTATATGTTAATAAAAAAACAAATAGTCAGTCACAGGGACAAAAGCGACGTCGCAAGGAGTCTGATAAAGTCGAGGAGCATCAAAACTGCACGCTGCGAGCTGAACCCCTACAAGCAAGGAAGCGACAACAGGTAAAAAGTGTGGCCAATCAAAGGTTCGATGAAAATTCAGCGTTCGTCCGAGCAGCCGAGGTAATCGTTCCCGAAATAGACGCCGCAAAAATCAAGCCAATCATCGAAACAGTCGACCAAGATACGTTTCTCAGTTGGCTGGGCGTTTATGCACCTAATAATGTACCGCTTAGCACACCTAGAGGGCGAACTAGAAGTGCAACAGCAGAGTTCAGAAATGCTAAATAAACCTTCATTTTTTAAAGACTTCTAATTCGTGCGTAAGTTGGTAATTGAAATCGCGAATTTACGTAACTTTCTATTCTATTTTTATGCTATATTTCCACGTAAATCATTTTATATATAAATATCGAGCTCTTCAAACTTGTTCAAAAATAGAAAAAAAAATTATTTAATAAATAAATAATTAAATAAATAAATCAAAAAAAAAATTTAAACAAAGTTATTGGCATCCCTTTATTGCGAATAATATAATGTGACGCTTGTCCTATAGAGAAGAAACGAAAACACATTTTTAATGTGGCCTTGTACCTACAAGGTAGGTGCAAGACGGTCTCAAACCCGTGTAAACACAGAGAGAAAGTGTCCATGCGCGTAAAAGTTCTAGTAGATCGCTCTCAAAATGCGCAAAAAAATTAAACCGAAAAAGATTTATGCTTTTATTTACTCGTCGTCAAAGTGACCTTACGAATACACTTGTATCGTGTTGTGGTTACTTTAAAAACTTTACAATTCCAGCGCATGCAGCAGTATCTCTTTAGCCGTGGCAGTATGTCTATCGGTCTAGAGTTCCTCTTGCTACTATAATTGAAGGGTTTTGGCCTAGGTTGCATTTTGCAGAATAACCAAAAAGTAATATATTTACTGAAAAATTTGTTAATCAATGTAATTTGAAAAAAAAATTTTATTGAAAATATTAAAAGCGTATCGCTCTTATTAAGCCCTAATAAAATAAAAACAATAATAGACATTGTTACACCGCTTATCCAGACACACCCACAAACTGCCATGTCTGGAACTCGAGCCAATAGTGATAATGCCCGCAGTCGACCGTGCTGCCACCTACCACTACTCTCCTATCTCCCCTCCCTTCATCTCTACGTTCAGGGTTCTGGAATGAACGTTCAAACGGTCAGGCTGCCATTCGAGGTTCAGCCGTCAAGGTAGCTCTACACCTAGATTTTCCTGTGATACGTAAGTTATAGTTTTCAAAAATGTCTCCAAAAATCTCTGCTCCATACTCGGACGAAGTAAAGTTAAGGGCCATAAAGATGCGCGACCAGGGAGCGCGCAACTGTATCATCGTAAGGGAGTTAGGAATACCAGAGTCCACGTTGCGTGGCTGGCTATATGTTAATAAAAAAACAAATAGTCAGTCACAGGGACAAAAGCGACGTCGCAAGGAGTCTGATAAAGTCGAGGAGCATCAAAACTGCACGCTGCGAGCTGAGCCCCTACAAGCAAGGAAGCGACAACAGGTAAAAAGTGTGGCCAATCAAAGGTTCGATGAAAATTCAGCGTTCGTCCGAGCAGCCGAGGTAATCGTTCCCGAAATAGACGCCGCAAAAATCAAGCCAATCATCGAAACAGTCGACCAAGATACGTTTCTCAGTTGGCTGGGCGTTTATGCACCTAATAATGTACCGCTTAGCAAACCTAGAGGGCGAACTAGAAGTGCAACAGCAGAGTTCAGAAATGCTAAATAAACCTTCATTTTTTAAAGACTTCTAATTCGTGCGTAAGTTGGTAATTGAAATCGCGAATTTACGTAACTTTCTATTCTATTTTTATGCTATTTTTCCACGTAAATCATTTTATATATAAATAACGAGCTCTTCAAACTTGTTCAAAAAAAGAAAAAAAAATTATTTAATAAATAAATAATTAAATAAATAAATCAAAAAAAAATTTAAACAAAGTTATTGGCATCCCGTTATTGCGAACAATATAATGTGACGCTTGTCCCATAGAAAAGAAACGAAAACACATTTTTAATGTGGCCTTGTACCTACAAGGTAGGTGCAAGACGGTCTCAAGCCCGTGTAAACACAGAGAGAAAGTGTGCATGGGCGTAAAAGTTCTAGTAGATCGCTCTCAAAATGTGCAAAAAAATTAATCCGAAAAAGATTTATGCTCTTATTTACTCGTCGTAAAAGTGACCTTACGAATACACTTGTAACGTGTTGTGGTTACTTTTAAAACTTTACAATTCCAGCGCATGCGGCAGTATCTCTTTAGCCGTGGCAGTATGTCTATCGGTCTAGAGTTCCTCTTGCTACTATAATTGAAGGGTTTTGGCCTAGGTTGCATTTTGCAGATAAACCAAAAAGTAATCTATTTACAGAAAAATTTGTTATTTAATGTAATTTGAAAAAAAAAATTTTATTGAAAATATTAAAAACGTTTCGCTATTATTAAGCCCTAATAAAATAAAATAATAATAGACATTGTTACACCGCTTATCCAGACACACCCACAAACTGCCATGTCTGGAACTCGATCCAATCGTGCTAATGCCCGCAGTCGACCGTGCTGCCACCTACCACTCCTCTCCTATCCCCCCTCCCTTCATCCCTCCGTTCAGGGTTCTGGAATGAACGTTCAAGCGGTCAGGCTGCCATTCGAGGTTCAGCCGTCAAGGTAGCTCTACACCTAGATTTTCCTGTGATACGTAAGTTATAGTTTTCAAAAATGTCTCCAAAAATCTCTGCTCCATACTCGGACGAAGTAAAGTTAAGGGCCATAAAGATGCGCGACCAGGGAGCGCGCAACTGTATCATCGTAAGGGAGTTAGGAATACCAGAGTCCACGTTGCGTGGCTGGCTATATGTTAATAAAAAAACAAATAGTCAGTCACAGGGACAAAAGCGACGTCGCAAGGAGTCTGATAAAGTCGAGGAGCATCAAAACTGCACGCTGCGAGCTGACCCTACAAGCAAGGAAGCGACAACAGGTAAAAAGTGTGGCCAATCAAAGGTTCGATGAAAATTCAGCGTTCGTCCGAGCAGCCGAGGTAATCGTTCCCGAAATAGACGCCGCAAAAATCAAGCCAATCATCGAAACAGTCGACCAAGATACGTTTCTCAGTTGGCTGGGCGTTTATGCACCTAATAATGTACCGCTTAGCACACCTAGAGGGCGAACTAGAAGTGCAACAGCAGAGTTCAGAAATGCTAAATAAACCTTCATTTTTTAAAGACTTCTAATTCGTGCGTAAGTTGGTAATTGAAATCGCGAATTTACGTAACTTTCTATTCTATTTTTATGCTATTTTCCACGTAAATCATTTTATATATAAATATCGAGCTCTTCAAACTTGTTCAAAAAAGAAAAAAAAATTATTTAATAAATAAATAATTAAATAAATAAATCAAAAAAAAATTTAAACAAAGTTATTGGCATCCCTTTATTGCGAAAATATAATGTGACGCTTGTCCTATAGAGAAGAAACGAAAACACATTTTTAATGTGGCCTTGTACCTACAAGGTAGGTGCAAGACGGTCTCAAACCCGTGTAAACACAGAGAGAAAGTGTCCATGCGCGTAAAAGTTCTAGTAGATCGCTCTCAAAATGCGCAAAAAAATTAAACCGAAAAAGATTTATGCTTTTATTTACTCGTCGTCAAAGTGACCTTACGAATACACTTGTATCGTGTTGTGGTTACTTTAAAAACTTTACAATTCCAGCGCATGCAGCAGTATCTCTTTAGCCGTGGCAGTATGTCTATCGGTCTAGAGTTCCTCTTGCTACTATAATTGAAGGGTTTTGGCCTAGGTTGCATTTTGCAGAATAACCAAAAAGTAATATATTTACTGAAAAATTTGTTAATCAATGTAATTTGAAAAAAAAATTTTATTGAAAATATTAAAAGCGTATCGCTCTTATTAAGCCCTAATAAAATAAAAACAATAATAGACATTGTTACACCGCTTATCCAGACACACCCACAAACTGCCATGTCTGGAACTCGAGCCAATAGTGATAATGCCCGCAGTCGACCGTGCTGCCACCTACCACTACTCTCCTATCTCCCCTCCCTTCATCTCTACGTTCAGGGTTCTGGAATGAACGTTCAAGCGGTCAGGCTGCCATTCGAGGTTCAGCCGTCAAGGTAGCTCTACACCTAGATTTTCCTGTGATACGTAAGTTATAGTTTTCAAAAATGTCTCCAAAAATCTCTGCTCCATACTCGGACGAAGTAAAGTTAAGGGCCATAAAGATGCGCGACCAGGGAGCGCGCAACTGTATCATCGTAAGGGAGTTAGGAATACCAGAGTCCACGTTGCGTGACTGGCTATATGTTAATAAAAAAACAAATAGTCAGTCACAGGGACAAAAGCGACGTCGCAAGGAGTCTGATAAAGTCGAGGAGCATCAAAACTGCACGCTGCGAGCTGAACCCCTACAAGCAAGGAAGCGACAACAGGTAAAAAGTGTGGCCAATCAAAGGTTCGATGAAAATTCAGCGTTCGTCCGAGCAGCCGAGGTAATCGTTCCCGAAATAGACGCCGCAAAAATCAAGCCAATCATCGAAACAGTCGACCAAGATACGTTTCTCAGTTGGCTGGGCGTTTATGCACCTAATAATGTACCGCTTAGCACACCTAGAGGGCGAACTAGAAGTGCAACAGCAGAGTTCAGAAATGCTAAATAAACCTTCATTTTTTAAAGACTTCTAATTCGTGCGTAAGTTGGTAATTGAAATCGCGAATTTACGTAACTTTCTATTCTATTTTTATGCTATTTTCCACGTAAATCATTTTATATATAAATATCGAGCTCTTCAAACTTGTTCAAAAAAGAAAAAAAAATTATTTAATAAATAAATAATTAAATAAATAAATCAAAAAAAAATTTAAACAAAGTTATTGGCATCCCTTATTGCGAATAATATAATGTGACGCTTGTCCTATAGAGAAGAAACGAAAACACATTTTTAATGTGGCCTTGTACCTACAAGGTAGGTGCAAGACGGTCTCAAGCCCGTGTAAACACAGAGAGAAAGTGTCCATGGCGCGTAAAAGTTCTAGTAGATCGCTCTCAAAATGCGCAAAAAAATTAAACCGAAAAAGATTTATGCTTTTATTTACTCGTCGTCAAAGTGACCTTACGAATACACTTGTACGTGTTGTGGTTACTTTAAAAACTTTACAATTCCAGCGCATGCGCAGTATCTCTTTAGCCGTGGCAGTATGTCTATCGGTCTAGAGTTCCTCTTGCTACTATAATTGAAGGGTTTTGGCCTAGGTTGCATTTTGCAGAATAACCAAAAAGTAATATATTTACTGAAAAATTTGTTAATCATGTAATTTGAAAAAAAATTTTATTGAAAATATTAAAAGCGTATCGCTCTTATTAAGCCCTAATAAAATAAAAACAATAATAGACATTGTTACACCGCTTATCCAGACACACCCACAAACTGCCATGTCTGGAACTCGAGCCAATAGTGATAATGCCCGCAGTCGACCGTGCTGCCACCTACCACTACTCTCCTATCCCCCCTCCCTTCATCCCTCCGTTCAGGGTTCTGGAATGAACGTTCAAGCGGTCAGGCTGCCATTCGAGGTTCAGCCGTCAAGGTAGCTCTACACCTAGATTTTCCTGTGATACGTAAGTTATAGTTTTCAAAAATGTCTCCAAAAATCTCTGCTCCATACTCGGACGAAGTAAAGTTAAGGGCCATAAAGATGCGCGACCAGGGAGCGCGCAACTGTATCACCGTAAGGGAGTTAGGAATACCAGAGTCCACGTTGCGTGGCTGGCTATATGTTAATAAAAAAACAAATAGTCAGTCACAGGGACAAAAGCGACGTCGCAAGGAGTCTGAAAAAAGTCGAGGAGCATCAAAACTGCACGCTGCGAGCTGAGCCCCTACAAGCAAGGAAGCGACAACAGGTAAAAAGTGTGGCCAATCAAAGGTTCGATGAAAATTCAGCGTTCGTCCGAGCAGCCGAGGTAATCGTTCCCGAAATAGACGCCGCAAAAATCAAGCCAATCATCGAAACAGTCGACCAAGATACGTTTCTCAGTTGGCTGGGCGTTTATGCACCTAATAATGTACCGCTTAGCAAACCTAGAGGGCGAACTAGAAGTGCAACAGCAGAGTTCAGAAATGCTAAATAAACCTTCATTTTTTAAAGACTTCTAATTCGTGCGTAAGTTGGTAATTGAAATCGCGAATTTACGTAACTTTCTATTCTATTTTTATGCTATTTTTCCACGTAAATCATTTATATATAAATAACGAGCTCTTCAAACTTGTTCAAAAAAAGAAAAAAAATTATTTAATAAATAAATAATTAAATAAATAAATCAAAAAAAAATTTAAACAAAGTTATTGGCATCCCGTTATTGCGAACAATATAATGTGACGCTTGTCCTATAGAAAAGAAAGGAAAACACATTTTTAATGTGGCCTTGTACCTACAAGGTAGGTGCAAGACGGTCTCAAGCCCGTGTAAACACAGAGAGAAAGTGTGCATGCGCGTAAAAGTTCTAGTAGATCGCTCTCAAAATGTGCAAAAAAATTAATCCGAAAAAGATTTATGCTCTTATTTACTCGTCGTCAAAGTGACCTTACGAATACACTTGTAACGTGTTGTGGTTACTTTTAAAACTTTACAATTCCAGCGCATGCAGCAGTATCTCTTTAGCCGTGGCAGTATGTCTATCGGTCTAGAGTTCCTCTTGCTACTATAATTGAAGGGTTTTGGCCTAGGTTGCATTTTGCAGAATAACCAAAAAGTAATCTATTTACTGAAAAATTTGTTAATCAATGTAATTTGAAAAAAAAATTTTATTGAAAATATTAATAGCGTATCGCTCTTATTAAGCCCTAATAAAATAAAAAACAATAATAGACATTGTTACACCGCTTATCCAGACACACCCACAAACTGCCATGTCTGGAACTCGAGCCAATAGTGATAATGCCCGCAGTCGACCGTGCTGCCACCTACCACTACTCTCCTATCTCCCCTCCCTTCATCTCTACGTTCAGGGTTCTGGAATGAACGTTCAAACGGTCAGGCTGCCATTCGAGGTTCAGCCGTCAAGGTAGCTCTACACCTAGATTTCCTGTGATACGTAAGTTATAGTTTTCAAAAATGTCTCCAAAAATCTCTGCTCCATACTCGGACGAAGTAAAGTTAAGGCCATAAAGATGCGCGACCAGGGAGCGCGCAACTGTATCATCGTAAGGGAGTTAGGAATACCAGAGTCCACGTTGCGTGGCTGGCTATATGTTAATAAAAAAACAAATAGTCAGTCACAGGGACAAAAGCGACGTCGCAAGGAGTCTGATAAAGTCGAGGAGCATCAAAACTGCACGCTGCGAGCTGAGCCCCTACAAGCAAGGAAGCGACAACAGGTAAAAAGTGTGGCCAATCAAAGGTTCGATGAAAATTCAGCGTTCGTCCGAGCAGCCGAGGTAATCGTTCCCGAATAGACGCCGCAAAAATCAAGCCAATCATCGAAACAGTCGACCAAGATACGTTTCTCAGTTGGCTGGGCGTTTATGCACCTAATAATGTACCGCTTAGCAAACCTAGAGGGCGAACTAGAAGTGCAACAGCAGAGTTCAGAAATGCTAAATAAACCTTCATTTTTTAAGACTTCTAATTCGTGCGTAAGTTGGTAATTGAAATCGCGAATTTACGTAACTTTCTATTCTATTTTATGCTATTTTTCCACGTAAATCATTTTATATATAAATAACGAGCTCTTCAAACTTGTTCAAAAAAAGAAAAAAAAATTATTTAATAAATAAATAATTAAATAAATAAATCAAAAAAAAATTTAAACAAAGTTATTGGCATCCCGTTATTGCGAACAATATAATGTGACGCTTGTCCATAGAAAAGAAAGAAAACACATTTTTAATGTGGCCTTGTACCTACAAGGTAGGTGCAAGACGGTCTCAAGCCCGTGTAAACACAGAGAGAAAGTGTGCATGGGCGTAAAAGTTCTAGTAGATCGCTCTCAAAATGTGCAAAAAATTAATCCGAAAAAGATTTATGCTCTTATTTACTCGTCGTAAAGTGACCTTACGAATACACTTGTAACGTGTTGTGGTTACTTTTAAAACTTTACAATTCCAGCGCATGCGGCAGTATCTCTTTAGCCGTGGCAGTATGTCTATCGGTCTAGAGTTCCTCTTGCTACTATAATTGAAGGGTTTTGGCCTAGGTTGCATTTTGCAGATAAACCAAAAAGTAATCTATTTACAGAAAATTTGTTATTTAATGTAATTTGAAAAAAAAATTTTATTGAAAATATTAAAACGTTTCGCTATTATTAAGCCCTAATAAAATAAATAATAATAGACATTGTTACAACCGCTTATCCAGACACACCCACAAACTGCCATGTCTGGAACTCGATCCAATCGTGCTAATGCCCGCAGTCGACCGTGCTGCCACCTACCACTCCTCCTATCCCCCTCCTTCATCCCTCCGTTCAGGGTTCTGGAATGAACGTTCAAGCGGTCAGCTGCCATTCGAGGTTCAGCCGTCAAGTAGCTCTACACCTAGATTTCCTGTATACGTAAGTTATAGTTTTCAAAAATGTCTCCAAAAATCTCTGCTCCATACTCGGACGAAGTAAAGTTAAGGGCCATAAAGATGCGCGACCAGGGAGCGCGCAACTGTATATCGTAAGGGAGTTAGGAATACCAGAGTCCACGTTGCGTGGCTGGCTATATGTTAATAAAAAAACAAATAGTCAGTCACAGGGACAAAAGCGACGTCGCAAGGAGTCTGATAAAGTCGAGGAGCATCAAAACTGCACGCTGCGAGCTGAGCCCCTACAAGCAAGGAAGCGACAACAGTAAAAAGTGTGGCCAATCAAAGGTTCGATGAAAATTCAGCGTTCGTCCGAGCAGCCGAGGTAATCGTTCCCGAAATAGACGCCGCAAAAATCAAGCCAATCATCGAAACAGTCGACCAAGATACGTTTCTCAGTTGGCTGGGCGTTTATGCACCTAATAATGTACCGCTTAGCAAACCTAGAGGCGAACTAGAAGTGCAACAGCAGAGTTCAGAAATGCTAAATAAACCTTCATTTTTTAAAGACTTCTAATTCGTGCGTAAGTTGGTAATTGAAATCGCGAATTTACGTAACTTCTATTCTATTTTTATGCTATTTTTCCACGTAAATCATTTTATATATAAATAACGAGCTCTTCAAACTTGTTCAAAAAAAGAAAAAAAATTATTTAATAAATAATAATTAAATAAATAAATCAAAAAAAAATTTAAACAAAGTTATTGGCATCCCGTTATTGCGAACAATATAATGTGACGCTTGTCCTATAGAAAAGAAAGGAAAACACATTTTTAATGTGGCCTTGTACCTACAAGGTAGGTGCAAGACGGTCTCAAGCCCGTGTAAACACAGAGAGAAAGTGTGCATGCGCGTAAAAGTTCTAGTAGATCGCTCTCAAAATGTGCAAAAAATTAATCCGAAAAAGATTTATGCTCTTATTTACTCGTCGTCAAAGTGACCTTACGAATACACTTGTAACGTGTTGTGGTTACTTTTAAAACTTTACAATTCCAGCGCATGCAGCAGTATCTCTTTAGCCGTGGCAGTATGTCTATCGGTCTAGAGTTCCTCTTGCTACTATAATTGAAGGGTTTTGGCCTAGTTGCATTTGCAGAATAACCAAAAAGTAATCTATTTACTGAAAAATTTGTTAATCAATGTAATTTGAAAAAAAAATTTTATTGAAAATATTAAAGCGTATCGCTCTTATTAAGCCCTAATAAAATAAAAAATAATAGACATTGTTACACCGCTTATCCAGACACACCACAAAACTGCCATGTCTGGAACTCGAGCCAATAGTGATAATGCCCGCAGTCGACCGGCTGCCACCTACCACTACTCCTATCTCCCCTCCCTTCATCTCTACGTTCAGGGTTCTGGAATGAACGTTCAAGCGGTCAGGCTGCCATTCGAGGTTCAGCCGTCAAGGTAGCTCTACACCTAGATTTTCCTGTGATACGTAAGTTATAGTTTTCAAAAATGTCTCCAAAAATCTCTGCTCCATACTCGGACGAAGTAAAGTTAAGGCCATAAAGATGCGCGACCAGGACGCGCAACTGTATCATCGTAAGGGAGTTAGGAATACCAGAGTCCACGTTGCGTGGCTGGCTATATTAATAAAAAAACAAATAGTCAGTCACAGGGACAAAAGCGACGTCGCAAGGAGTCTGATAAAGTCGAGGAGCATCAAAACTGCACGCTGCGAGCTGAGCCCCTACAAGCAAGGAAGCGACAACAGGTAAAAAGGTGGCCAATCAAAGGGTTCGATGAAATTCAGCGTTCGTCCGAGCAGCCGAGGTAATCGTTCCCCGAAAATAGACGCCGCAAAAAATCAAGCCAATCATCGAAACAGTCGACCAAGATACGTTTCACAAGTTGGCTGGGGCGTATGCACCTAATAATGTACCGCTTAGCAACCTAGAGGGCGAACTAGAAGTGCAACAGCAGAGTCAGAAATGCTAAATAAACCTTCATTTTTAGAGACTCTAATTCGTGCGTAAGTTGGTAATTGAAACGCGAATTACGTAACTTTCTATTCTATTTTATGCTATATTTCCACGTAAATCATTTATATATATAAATACGAGCTCTTCAAACTTGTTCAAAAATAGAAAAAAAAATTATTTAATAAATAAATAATTAAATAAATAAATCAAAAAAAAAATTTAAACAAAGTTATTGGCTCCCTTTAATTGCGAATAATATAATGTGACGCTTGTCCTATAGAGAAGAAACGAAACACATTTTTAATGTGGCCTTGTACCTACAAGGTAGGTGCAAGACGTCTCAAGCCCGTGTAACACAGAGAGAAAGTGTGCATGCGCGTAAAATTCTAGTAGATCGCTCTCAAA